>NC_133127.1:196141003-197341003 GCF_048418815.1 Hemitrygon akajei | reverse complement strand
CTCACCTGGTCTCACCTATCACCTGTCAACTTGTACTCCTCCCCTCTCCCCACCCCACCCCCACCTCCACTTTATTCTGCTTCTGCCCCTTCCCAGTCCTGATAGTGTTTCGGCCTGAAGCGTGGACTGTTTATTATTCTGTACCTCCTACACACGCTACCTTCCTCTCTACCTCTACAGCCTGACTTGCTGAGTTCCTCCAGCATTTTGAGTGTGTTGCTCAAGATTTCAGTCATCTGCAGAATCTCAATCTTCTAAGTAAGTTCATTATCAAAGTACACATATGTCACCATATACAACGCTGAGATTCATTTTCTTGTGGGCATTCACAGTAAATACAAAGAAACACAATAGAATCAATGAAAAACAGCACAGAAGATAGACAACCAAGGTGCAAAAGACAACAAATGTGTAAAAACAAAAACCAAAATAGTAAGTAAATACACTATAATTATTGAGATGAAGAGTCCTTGAAACTGAGTTCATGGGTTATGGGAACAGTTCATTGTTGGGGTGAGTGACGTTATCATCTCTGGTTCAGAGACCTGGTGGCTGAGGAGTAATAACTGTTCTTGAGCCTGGTAGTGTGGGTCCTGAGGCTCCTGTACCATCTCTCTGATGATAGTAACGAGAAGAGAGCATGGCCTAGATTCCTTGTGTCTATTAGTGTTTATGCCTTTCTCCGGACAGCAGCAAGAAGACAAAGCGAAGTGCGACACCAGCTGGTGATGGGGAGGAGCCGCACCACAAGCGGAGACGCAGGATCAGACAGCCTTTGTCAGACAGCAGTGACGAGGAAGGTAGGGTGTGATCTTACAATTTAAATTAATCCTTTTCATGCTGTGGGGAAAAATGCTTCTTCACAAAGTGATGTAGAGCAAGCTGTTTGAGACGAATGTCAGATTCTCTGCGCTTCCATATCCTCTGCTGAACAAATGGATACAATGCATACAATATAGGGTTGTTTTAGCAATGAGTGTAACACTATTACAGTGCCAGAAAGTCCGGTTCAATTTCTACGTTATCAGTAAGGAGTTTGTATGTTCTCCCCGTGACCGTGTATGTTTCCTCTGGGTGTCCAGTTTCCTCCCATATTCCAAAGACATGCAGATTAATAGGTTAGCTTTATTTGTCACATGGATGTTTCTGTCAACGACCAAAGATGTGCTGGGGGCAGACTGCAATTGTCACCATGCTTCCAGCAGAAGTTTTCAAACCCTAATCCTAACCATGCATCTTTGGAACGTGGGAGGAAACCGGAGCACCCAGAGGACATTGGTGTCCATCTTAATTCACCAGGGAATAGCAGCGGGATAGAAGCTTTCCTAGAGCTGGGTGGTATGTACTTTAGGCTTTTGTAAGAGGGAGGAGAAGAGAAGACTGTCTGGTGTGGGTGGGGTTTTTGATTCCAAGCTGGTCCATTTGACCCATATCCCTCTAAACTAGGGGTTCCCTACCTGGAGTCCACTGGCCCCTTCCTTAATGGTATTGGTCCATGGCATGAAAAAAGGTCGGGAAACCCTGCTCTTATACATGTACCTGTCTTTTAAAAGTTATGACCCTGGCAACCCATTCCATAAACACACATTTAGACCATATGACCATAAATGTCTTGATTGTCTTCTTGTCCAAATGTGTGTTCTTAAATTTAAACATAATGATTACCCTTAGTCTCATGGTATCTTTCCTTCCTGTTACAGTCATTCTGGACTCTCCTGAATCCTGTGATGCGAAAACGCCATCACCGATGCCGGAAGCTCCAATCACTGAAGAGGATGTATCCCCTCCATGCTTTTCAGAGGTTTCAGTAAAGCCACCATCTTGGGAAAGTACAGAGGAAACTGAGGTAATGGGCTTTAGCTGAATATTTAGCTTCTTAAAGTAACAAAAAAAAATCAGAGTTACACAAACGAGCGAGCAAGGAGCTGCATATTTATGTTGCGTGAGAGCCTTTATCCATATGCCTGGGACTGGATGTATTCATTTTATTTATTTATTGCGATACAGCGCAAAGTAGGCCCTTCCAGCCCTTCGAACCCTGCCAAATCCCCCAAAATTTAATCCTAGCCTAATCGTAGGACAATTCACAATAGCCTATTAACAGTACGTCTTTGGACTTTGGAAGGAAACTGGAGCACCCAGAGGAAAGCCACATGGTCATGTGGAGACCATACAGGGCAGGAAATGAACCTGGGTTGCCTGTACTGTAAAGTGTTGTGTTAACCACTACGTTACCATGGCGCACACGGACACAAGACACTGCAGGTGCAGGAATCTGGAGTAGCACAAGCTGTTGGAAGAACTCAGCAGATCAGGCAGCATCTATAGAAGGAAATGGACAATTAATGTTTCTGGTGAAGAACTTTCACAGGACATAGAACAGTACAGGCCCTTTGGCCCATGATGCTGTGCTGACCATTTAACCTACTCTAAGATCAATCTAACCCATCCCTCCCACGTAGCCCTCCATCTTCTTTCATCCATGTGCCCATCTAAGAGTCTCTTAAATGTCCCTGATAATTCCACCTCTACCGTCACCCCAGCAGTGTATTTCATGCTCTAACCACTCTGTGCTTAAAAAAAAAACTACCTCTGACATTCCCCTATACTTTGCTCCAATCAACTTAATTATCCTCCCCTCACCTTTCTGCCCTATGGAAAAAGTCTTTGGTGTCCACTTAGATCATAAGACATAGGAGTAGAAGTAGGCAGTTCAGCCCATCAAGTCCGCTCCACCATTTCGTCATAGCTGATTCTGGATCCCACTCAACTCCATACACCTGCCTTCTCACCATATCCCTTGATGCCCTGACCAATTATCAACTTCCGCTTTGAATATACCCATGGACTTGGCCTCCTCTGCAGTCTGTGGCAGAGCATTCCACAGATTCACTACTCTGGCTAAACAAAATCCCTCCTTACTTCTGTTCTAAAAGTTTGTCCCTCAATTTTGAGGCTGTGCCCCCTCGTTTTGGATATCACCACCAGAGTAAACATCGTCTCCACATCAACCTTATCTAGTCCTTTCAATATTTGGTAGGTTTCAATGACCCCCTGCGTTCTTCTAAATTCCAGTGAGTACAGGCCCGAAGCTGTCAAACACTCCATGTTAATTCCTTCTTTTCTGGAATCAATCTCATGAACGTCCTCTGGACTCTCCAGTGATAATATATCCTTTCTGTCTCTTGCCCCCCACCCCCACCCCAGACTTTAATTTTCAGATAGCTGAACCCCTTTCCATAATGACCTGGAAACACTCAAACGAAGGGTCACTGCATCTCACCAACACTCCAGCCTGTTGACAGGATATGTTCCCTGACCTCAGGTCCAGCAGCACTGCCCCATCCCTGGGAGAATGAAGTGTGTCCTAGGTCAAACGACTCTGGGAGGCATATTAAACATCCCACCCATTCCACACTCTTCATCCTAACATCACCCCACCTCACTATTGTAGTTGAAATCCTCAAATACTATAACCCCATGTTGCAGTAAGTGTCTATGCATCGAAAGCTGCTCCCTCATGCTAGGGATGGGTCTGTAAGGAGCATCGTAGCTTCTCCCACTAGTTGCTTTGTAAACTTGAACTTGCGGACAAAATTAACTAATGGATGCCTATAAAAATGCAACCTGTACATTAGTCTGGGATGGTCTGTATCAGGAACAGACTAGTGCTGTACCCACACCACAGCTTTTTTTGTTCTCTCCTAGAAGGCAGTTGGAGTGAAACGCAGGAAACGGCGCAAAGTTCTCAAAAGCAATACCTTTGTGAACGAAGAGGGTGATTTTGGTAAGTTTCTGTTCATGCACGGTTCATTTTCTCAGTATCTTGTGTCTGCATCTAGTTGCCGTTGGGATGAGGAAAGGCAGATTCCATGGGAATGGAGAGAGGATCAGCTGAGGGCCATTTGGCTGTCATGGGTGATGTGGGGCATTGGGTCCTACAGCATAAAATAAGCTCTTCTGGTTACCCATCCAGTACCCATGTCGCCACCACCCATCCATTCGGATTGCATTTGCCAGTATCTGGTTCATAGTCTCTTATACCTTGGTAGTTCCATAATTTGTCTAGACACTAATTAAATGTTGTGACAGTCTCTACCTCTGCTGCCACCTCACCCTGCCTTCCAAATTCCAACCATCCTCTGGTGGAAAAACTCCTTCCTCAGAACCCTTCTAAACCACCGTAGCATAACGATTAGCACGATGCTATTTCAGCTTGGAACATCAGCGTTCAATTCAGTGTCCACTGTAAGGAGTTTGTACGTCCTCCCCACGCAATGCATGGGTTTTCGACAGGTGTTCCAGTTTCCTCCCACAGTCCAAAGGTGTATTGGGAAAGTTAATTGGTCATTGTAAATTGTCCTGGGATTGGACTAGGATTAAATTGGGCATTGCTGGGTGGCATTGCTTGAAGGGCATGAAGATCCCTTTATGGTGTCTCTAAATTAAATAAATAAAATGAATTCTTAAACCTTAAATCTATGTGTCCTCTAGTTTTGCATATGTCAGCTGTGGAGAAAAGGTTTCCTAGTAGGAGAGTCAGGAACAAGGGGACTATAAGATCTAGGAGCAAATTAGGCCACATGACCCATTGAGTCTGCTCCACCATTCAATCATGACTGATATATCTTCCCTATCAACTCCAGCTTTAAATATATCCAACGACTTGGCCTCCACAGACGTCTGTGGCAATAATTTCCATAGATTCACCATCCTTTGGCTAAATAAATTCCTCTCCTTTGGTTTCAAAGGGACATGCTTTTATTCTGAGGTTGTGCCCTCCGGTCCTAAACTCCCTCACTATAGGAAACATCCTCTCCATCTCTATTCTATCTAGGCCTTTCAATATTCGGTTGGGTTCAATGAGATCCTCCTCCCACCCATCCCCCCCATTCTTCTAAAATTCTAAACTCCAGTGAGTGCAGGCTTAGTACCATCAAACACTGCTCAAACGTTAACCCTTTCCTAGAATAATTCTTGTGAACCTCCTAGACACTCTCCAAAGCCAGTACACTTTTCTTCTTAGATAAGGGGCCCAAAAATGCTCTCAATGCTCCCAAGTGTGGTCTGACCAATGCCTTTTAAAGCCTCCGCTTTTATATTCAACTCTTTCTGGAAATTGATGCTAACATTGCATTTACCTTCCTTGCTGCCAGCTCAACCTGCAGAGTGCATCAGCCATATAATAGCACTAACCATCTGTCCTTGCTCTCAACCAGTGACAGAGAAGGTTTACCAGAGTGAGTCGTGCACTGACAGCGAAAACGAGTCTACAGCCAAGCCACAGGTGCAGAAACTGCCCGATGCAAAGAGCGTGGGGGGAATCAAGGACGAACGCAAGGGGCAGAAGGAAAAGAAAGCAGCAGCGCCCAGCAGGGCAGGGAAGCAGGCATCCATCATGGGATTCTTCAAGAAGGCAGCGTAGTGCTCCATCTGCTGTCGTGTTGACCTGGAGTGGAGTTCCTACAGACACTACCAGCGGGAGTGCTCAGACAACCAGAGGGTTGACAGTTTGTAAACATAAACATTGAAGGTCTCCTCAGGGAATATGGGCGCATTGTGTTGGGGAAGGGCATCCTGGACATTGACTATAACTAGAATCGTAGTTCTGTTACCTTGAACAAGTGTTTCTCTTTGCATGTTTAAGCATTATTTATCATTGTCTTCTTCTTAAGCCCATCACCCCTACTGGGGTATAGGCTGTCAACAGCACTCGCCAGAGTCTTCTGTGCTGGGCCAATGTTTCAAGTTGATCGCAGGTGAAGCCCATCTTTGAAGATCCTTCCTCTCCCAGGAGTGAGATCTTTGGAGTTTCTGTAAGTGTTTCTGTAGTTCTCGTTTTTTACAGGATAGGGTTGCTGCTGCTCCTTTTGCAGCTGAGCTTGGGACCATCCATGGCAGTTATTGTTTATTGTACTGCCTCATGTTTCTGTGAATACTTAAGTACCCATCAGTTTTCAATTGTCTTCAATTCAGCTGTCTTCAATTCTGTGCAGCCATAATGGGTAAATCATGCTCCAAACACTTACCTGCATACTGGTGATTGTTGGGAGATGTTAAACTTCTGCCATCTCACCGGCTGGGTCAATTTTTATTTAGATTCAAAGAATTTGGAATCTTTTTTGGAAAAGCAATGCATATTTACAGCAAATGTCAGTCAAATGAATAAGCTGTTTGTTACTGTGTATAGTATTTGGAGCTTTGCACTGTTGGACGGGGAGAGCGGGTAGGGGGTATACTGGTTACTGCAGTATGTGCAAACTTAGAAAATTTTTACTAGTCCTGAAAAACCTCTGGAACAGGATTTGGGAATGCCTCAAAATGGTTTAAAGGTTCTCCTTGCCCCAAATTGTTGTCTGATACCACTGTAGTCCTTGGATATGTCACTCCAGAGTTTGTGAATGTTCTCTGACATCCCAGGCAATTCTGGGTCTTGCCAGTATGCACTTTCCTCAACTCGTGGACAGCAAGTGGGAGTGTAAATGATTATGTTAATTATAATCATTTAATTATGAATATGTCAATTTCATTGCTTCCCCCACTGTGCTCTACCCCAGCCTATTTACCTGCTGTAGGTGTAGTGAAGTAAATTATCAGTCTGAGCCAGAGCGCAAGAGTTCTACCACTCCATGGCTGAACCTGGTGACATTTTTCTTGCCAGTCCGCCAAGCATCTTTCAAATATTGAGACAACTCGACTGATTCTGGGTGTCAATAAGACTTGGTCTGGCACGCTTACTGTGCGAACCTTGAGAATCTGCCCTTCCACACAAAGCTCTATGAATTCCAATACTAGGATGGGAGACAATGCACAGACATCGATCATAGTTTGAGTGGGAACTTTGGTGAGTGGAGGGTGTATGGTGTTGGTTAAAACATCCTTGGATAGGACTTGTGTACTTTGGACAGTGTTCTATCATCTAGTCAATCTTGTCAAAATTTATATAGACCTGTGCAGTTATACAACCCGTTAGAGACCTTGGCAAGTGATTTGCTACTTCTTGCAACATGCTGCCTGATGCCCTGGCCGTATGAGAAGCCAGTTGTTGTGAGGTTAATCAAATGCAGAAATGCAGACACACTTTCAGAGCTCTGTATTTGTGTCAGGCTGGAGAAAAGGTGTGGACTCGATATGGGGGAGGGGAAATTTCTGGATTTGAATAGCCCTCCTTCCATCAAATTTATTTGGGAATAAAACATTTTTAAGAAAAATAAACATTTGGTGTGTGATTTTAATACACAGCACAGGGAAGAATAATAGTAAATTGGAAACACAAGGGATTCTGTAGATGCACCACACACAAAATGCTGGAGGAACTCGACAGTTCAGACAGCATCTGTGAAAATGGATAAACAGCCGACTTTTCAGGCTGAAGCCCTTCAGGACTGGAAGGGAAGGGGACATCTGGCTTCCTGCTCCTTTCTAGCTTCTGCCTCTATGTTCTACATACCTTCGGGACACCACACACAAAATACTGGAGGAACTTAAAGGGTTAAGAAGCATCTATGGAGAGGAATAATGGTAAATTGTTCTATTATTTTCACATGCTAAGTTACAATGAAAATTGTGTCTTGCATAGTGTCCGTACGAATCACTTAAATTCAAGTTCAGTTTATTGTCTCATACACATGTATACCGCCAAATGGGGCAACATTTCTCTGAACCAAGGTGCACAACACAGTACATACTACTCGCACACAACTCATACAATAATATTACCACAAATAGTAAGGTGTATATACAAATTAAAAAGTAGTTTCATATGTGAAGAGGCTTTGATGATGGCAGGGAGTTCAGTAGTGACAGCTGGGGGAAGAAGCTGTTTTCCATCCTAATCATTCTTATAATGCTATGGTACTTCCTGCCTGATGGTACGGGTCAAAGAAATTGTTTGACAGATGCGAGGGATCATTGATAATGCTAAGGCCCTGCATACACGGCGTTTCTGATAAATAATGGCCGGAAGAGAGATCCCAATGACCCTCTCAGCAGTCCTTGGAGTCAGATGCCTTGTAATTCCTGTATTGAGCATTTGATGTCAGTGAAAACCTGAAGGATCCCTCTGGGACATTTATTTTGTAAATAAAAAGTAAAATTATTGTTGGACTACATTTTTCAGATCTGCATATTCACATTCAGATGTATTTATCTGAAACATAGCCGATAAAGCTGTTGTGTGCTTTAAAGACTAATTTTATGAATCAGTGTGGTACAAATGGAGCTCATCAGCCGTGGTTGACAGCTCATATAGGAGAAGGAAAACTGATCTCAAACCTCAGCTGCCTTGCAGCCATATTGGCTCATGGAGTAGGCTTTGGGAGTCTGAAACCTTACAGTTTAAGATGGCACTGGTGAAGCACAGTGACTACATGCCAGTAGCAAACAAAACTACTACTTTATTAATTGCACTTTTTCTGGATAATGATCACTGCAATCAATAGCCTGTAACTTGCCTTTTGGAGTCAAGCTTTTGAGCTGCTTTCATGACCTGGCATTTTTGTGGTGTAAACTGAAGTCCTTTGAGACTTCAGGATCTTCAAGTCCTTCAGTGCAGGATGATTGCAGCCATAGCATGTATGAGCCAAATCTTGGTAGCAGTGCCGAGCCTGAGAGTGGGGAATGAGCCAACGATTGCCCATTGCTAGGGGATTTGGAGGCAATTCAATGTGGCAGAACCAAGACAAGGAGGCAGGGCCTGGGTCCGAGAGCAAGGAATGATAAGATGTTTGGCCAATTCAAGTGCGGGCCAGATTTTAAAGTTGATGTTGAGGCTGGAGGCAAGGGAAGGGCTGGTTCAGCTTACTACTCCACAAGGTTAACTTATATCTGTGCTGAACTGAGGCTGTAGCCTGCAACTAACAGGCTCCTGGACTGGCTGCAGTGGCTGTGGAATCACTCATGAATTTTAGGTCTAATGTTAGTTGCTCACTTTTATTGTGTATGATTTGGGTTTTTTTGCACATTTGGTGATTGGTCTTTTTAATGAATTCTATTGGGTTTCTTTGTTTTGTGGCTGCCTGTAAGAAGACAAATCTCAGGGTTGTATATAGTATACATCAGAATCAGGTTTAATATCACTGACATATGTCATGAAATTTGTTAATTTTACAACAGCAGTAAAATGAAATACATATAGAGAAAAAATCCTTTGATAATAAATGTACTTTGTAAACCCTGAGGAAAAATCTGGAGCTGGAATCCCTAAGGTAGTTCTACATTGAGTTCAATATTGACTGCAACTCCGACAACGCCACTGGTGCCAAAGTGTATTGGTTTCTGCCATTCCTTTGAATTCATCAGTTACAGGGGGAAGGGGAGCCTGCTTCATGGGCAACAGCTTGCTCTCCGTACTGTACTGCCCTGGCTTACATATACAATGTCGACAGCTGGGATGCAACATTCACAGTCAGCCCCAATCAATGGAGGGCCTCAACAGTGCAGTACAGGCCCTTCCGGCCCAACCAGCTGTGCCGCCCAGCAACCCATTGATTTAACCTTGGCCTAATCACAGGAGAATTTGCGATGACCAATTAACTTACTACTCAGTATGTCTTGACTGGGAGGAAACTCCATGTGGTCATGGGGAGAACATACAAACTCCTTACAGATGGTGCCAGAATTTAACTCCAAACTCCTATGACCTAAGCTATAATAGCATCATGCTATCTTGGCGCCCATTTTGTCCCATTTCACCAGTATGAAAATACAAATAATATCTGTATCTCTACTATCACCTGATTACTACTCCCCATTTCCAACTACAACAAAGCCCTGTACCTGGTGCTTCAGACTCTTAGTTTTTTTTTAATTATTAAAGCTTCCCTTTTATTCTGACTACAGTGTTCCACTCCAGTGACATCATGAATAGGAGTGTGGTATGGGAGGGGGAGGGGAGCTCACCATTTCAGTGTGATTGAGGTAAAATGACGTAAAAAGCCACTCCAGGGCATCTGCCCCCAGAATTGCCGTTCAGGCCGAAAACAACAAGCTGGGTGAGCACAGTAAGTGCCTCTATAAGTACATGGAGCAGAGAGCTGGTGTGAAATTCAATCGCTGAATTTACTGTTTGTTTAATGAAGAGAAATATCTTAATGTGTTGTGAAGGCATGAGGAAAATGCAGAGACAGTGGTTTCACTGGTAGATAGGGTCACAAAGAGAACTTTTGGCACATTGACCTTCATAAAGTTCAAAGTAAATCAAAGAAAATTTTATTATCAAAGTACATATACAGTATGTCACCATAAACAACCCAGGGATTCATTTTCTTGTGGGCATACTCAACAAATCTAAAGAATAGTAATCATAAGACAATCAATGAAAGGTCAACAAGAGTGCAGAAGACAACAAAAAGTGCAAATGCAAATTTAAATAAATAATGAGAACATGAGAATAGGGTCCTTAAAGTGAGATCATTGGTTGAGGGAACATTTCAATAATAGGGGAAGTGAATGTAGTTATTCCCTTTTATTCAAGAGCCTGATGGCTAAGGGGTAGTAACTATTCCTGAAGCTGGTTGTGCGAGTCTTGACGCTGATGGCAACAGTGAAAAGAGATCATGACCTGGGTGGTGGGGATCTCTGATGATGGATGCTGCTTTCATACAATAGCATTTAATATAGATGTGCTCAATTGGCGGGTGGGCTTTACCTGTGAGGGACTGGCCTAAATCCACTACCATTTGTAGGATTTTCTGTTCAAGGGCATTGATGTTTCCATATCAGGCTGTAATACTGCCAGTCAATACACACTCCACTATATATCTATAGAAGTTTGTCGAAGTTTACATGCCCTGCCAAATCTCTGCAGACTCCTATGGATGTAGAATCATGAATCAGAGTATTGAGTACAGAAGTTGGGATGCATTTAAAACCATCATTCCCACAATCCTGACTGAGAAGTTGCAGAACCTGGGTCTCTACACTTCCCTCTGCAATTGGATCCTCAACTTCCTAACCAGAAGACCACAATTTGTATGGATTGGTGATAACGTCTCCTCCTTGCTGACGATCAAAACGGGTGCACCTCAGGGGTGTCTGGTTAGTATACACATGACTGTGGCTAAGTATAGCTCAAATGCCATCTATAAATTTGCTGACGATACAACCATTGTTGGTAGAATCTCAGATGGTGATGAGAGGGTGCCAACTTATGGAGTGGTGTCGCAACAACAACCTGGCACTCAATATCGGTAAGATGAAACAGCTGATTGTGGACTTCAGGAAGGGCAAGACAAAGGAACACATACCGATCTTTATAGAGGGATCAGAAGTGGAGAGAGTGAGCAGTTTAAAGTTCCTTGGAGTCGAGATCTCGGGGGACCTAACCTGGTCCCAACATATCAATGCAGTTATAAAGAGGCAAGACAGCAGCTATACTTCATTAAAAATGGAGTTTGAAGAGATTTGGCACGTCAATAAATACTCTCAAAAATTTCTATTGATATACCATGGAGAACATTCTGACAGGCTGCATCATTGCCTGTTATGGGGTGGGGGGGGGCAGAGCTACTGCACAGGACTGAAAGAAGTTGCAGAGGGTTGTAAATTTAGTCAGCTCCATCTTGCGTATTAGCCTACAAAGTACCCAGGACATCTTCAAGGAGCGGTGTCCCAGAAAGGCAGCGTCCATTATTAAGGACCTCCAGCACCCAGGGCATACCCTTTTCTCTCTGTTACCATCAGGTAGGAGGTACAGAAGCCTGAAGGTATACACTCAGCGATTCAGGAACAGCTTCTTCCCCTCTGTCATCCAACTCCTAAATGGACATTGAACCCTTGGACACTACCTCAATTTTTTGTATATTATATTTCTGTTTTCTGCACAATTTTTAATCTATTCAATATACATATAGTGTAAATAATTTAGTTATTATATTATTATTTTTTCTCTGCTATAATATGTATTGCATTGAACTGCTGCTGCTAAGTTAACAAATTTCACGTCACATGCCGGTGATAATAAACCTGATTCTGATCCTGTTGACGTTAGTGAGGCCTAATTTGGAGATTTATGTGGAGTTCTGGTTACCCACCTACAGGAAAGATATCAATAAAATTGAAAGAGTACAGTGAAAACTTACAAAGATATTGCCAGGATTTGTGGACCTGAGTTATAGGTAAAGGTTAAATAGACTGGAGAGCAGGATAATGAGGGGAGGCTTGATTAAACTATACAAATGAGTCAGGGGGATTAAAAACAAGCAGGCTTTTTTTTTACTTAGGTTGGGTGAGACTAGAACTCGAGGACATGGGTTAATAGTGAAGGGTGAAATGTTTAAGAGAAACTCCACATCACTTCTCCACCCTAACACAACATCTGCCATTGTTAGCACTCTTTCCACAGTGTGAAGCTCCCTCAGTACCACCCCTCACACAGTGTGACCCTCCCTCAGTACCACCCCTCACACAGTGTGACCCTCCCTCAGTACCACCCCTCCCAGTGTGAAGCTCCCTCAGTACCACCCTCCCAGTGACACTCCCTCAGTACCTCCCCTCCCACGGTATGACCCTCCCTCAGTACCTCCCCTCCCACAGTGCGACCCTCCCTCAGTACCACCCATCAGTGTGACCCTCCCTCAGTACCTCCCCTCCCACAGTGTGGCCCTCCCTCAGTACCTCCCCTCCCACAGTGTGGCCCTCCCTCAGTACCATCCCTCACACAGTGTGAAGCTCCCTCAGTACCACCCCTCCCACAGTGTGGCCCTCCCTCAGTACCACCCCTCACACAGTGAAGCTCCCTCAGTACCACCCCTCCCACAGTGTGGCCCTCCCTCAGTACCACCCCTCACACAGTGTGACCCTCCCTCAGTACCACCCCTCCCACCGTGTGACCCTCCCTCAGTACCACCCCTCACACAGTGTGAAGCTCCCTCAGTACCACCCCTCCCAGTGACACTCCCTCAGTACCACCCCTCCCACCGTGTGACCCCCCTCATTACCACCCCTCCCAGTGTGGCCCTCCCTCAGTACCACCCCTCCCACCGTGTGAAGCTCCCTCAGTACCACCCCTCCCACCGTGTGACCCCCCCCCTCAGTACCACCCCTCCCACAGTGTGACCCTCCCTCAGTACCACCCCTCCCAGTGTGAAGCTCCCTCAGTACCACCCTCCCACCGTGTGACCCCCCCTCATTACCACCCCTCCCACAGTGTGACCCTCCCTCAGTACCACCCCTCCCACAGTGTGACCCTCCCTCAGTACCACCCCTCCCACCGTGTGACCCCCCCTCATTACCACCCCTCCCACAGTGTGACCCTCCCTCATTACCACCCCTCCCACAGTGTGACCCTCCCTCAGTACCACCCCTCCCACAGTGTGACCCTCCCTCAGTACCTCCTCTCCCACAGTGTGACCCTCCCTCAGTACCACCCCTCCCACCGTGTGACCCCCCCTCATTACCACCCCTCCCACAGTGTGACCCTCCCTCAGTACCACCCCTCCCACAGTGTGACCCTCCCTCATTACCACCCCTCCCACAGTGTGACCCTCCCTCAGTACCACCCCTCCCACCCCACGACGCTCCCTCAGTTCCGTCCCTCTCATGGCGCGACGCTCCCTCTGTCGATACGGGGCTGGTTCGCGTTCGTTGAGCGGGAGGCGCGCACACGAGGCGCGTCCCCGCGCGCTCCCACGGGGCCGGCCCTCTGACTCCACAAGATGGCGGCGTGGAGCGGGAGCGAAGCGCGGGTCCGCCGAGGGCGGCAGGGAGCGCGGCTCCGGGCTCAGTCCCCGGCCGGGGACACGGGGCCCACCGCCGCCCCCTCGCTATGTGGTGGCTGCCTGAGCCGTGCCATCCCCGAGGCCGGTCTGGGCCTGGGTTTGAGCCTCGGCCTCGGACTGGCCTGTCCGCTCTGCCGACAGGGCGACAGCCGGCCCGCCCTGTGGCAGCGGGGCCGCCGGAAGAAGCAACGGGAGCCGCGGCGGCAGCAGGAGACGGAGCAGCGGCCGGAGGCTGGTGAGCGGGGAGGGAGGGGATCTACCTCCCACGGATCCCCCATATGCTGTCACCCCATAACTCTGTCAATCCCCATACTGTCACCTCTCCTCGGCACTCCCGCCCACCCAGTCACCTCATCCTCCTGTCATTCCCGTCAGCCCCACCCCCATCCCTCTGTCACCCCGTCTCCTATCACCCTGACCCCTCACCCCACGGTCACCCCATCTCCCTGTCACCCCACCTCCGAATTACCCAACCACATTTTCATCCTCCTGTCATTTTCCCAAATCTTGATGCTCACCTGCTCCCCATTCCTGTCATTCCCCTCTTCACTCTCCTCCCCATCTTTCCCGCTCGCTGCTCAGTACCCAGCCACCTCACGTGGCCTCACTCCCCTGCCAGTCCCTCTCCCTGACTGTTTCCCCATCCCACTCCACTCCTGTCGCATCATAGGAAAGGCAGATGATAGTGCTGAAGATGAGGTAGCTGGTTTACAAACAGAGGTGAGGAGTGGCTTTGATAGGGCAAAATTACAGTCAACAGGATGAGTTGCAACGTAAAAGGTGGACAAAATTGAAAACAGTGAATACAGGTCTGGAGGTGTTATATTTGAATGTGCACAGTATAAAGAATACAGCATTGTTGCAGATTGACAGGTATGATGTATGCATCATAGAATCATGGCTGAAAGATTATAGCTAGAAGCTTAATGACCAAGGATACACATTGTATCAAAAGGACAGGTAGGAAGGCAGAGAAGGTGGCGTTGCTCTGTTGGTAAAAAATGAAATCAAATCATTAGAATGAGGTGACAAAGGGTTGGAAGGTGTTGAATCATTATGGATAGAGTTAAGGAACTGCAAGGGTAAAAAGACCCTGATGGGAGTTGTATACAGATCCCCAAAGAGTAGTATTGATGAGGCCTACATATTACAATGGGAGATAAAAAAATGCATGCCAAAAGGGCAAAGTTACAGTAGTCACGGGGTTTTCTATATGCAAGCAGATTAGGAAAATCAGTTTGGTGTTGGATTCCAGGAGGGGAATTTCTAGAGTGCCTATGAGAGGATCAGTTATTCTGGATTGGGTGTTGTGCAATGATTGGAGAGCTTAGGGACAAGTGATCATAATATGATCGAATTCACCCTGAAATTAGAGGCGATGCTAAAGTCAGATGTATCAATATTAGAGTGGAGTAAAGTGGCATGAGAGAAAAGTTGGCCCGAATTGATTGGAAAAGATATATAAGGTGCAGGATATATAAATCCAAAGAGGAAGAAGTAGTCCAAAGATGACACAACCATGGCTAACAAGAGAAATCAAAGCCAACATAAAAGCTAAAGATAGGGCATATAATAGAGCAAAAGTTAGTGGGAAGTTAGAGAATTGGAAAGCTTTTGAAAACCAACAGAAGGCAACTAAAGTCATTAAGAAGGTAAAGATGGAATACAAAAGTAAGCTAGCCAGCAATATTAAAGAGGATACCAAAAGTTTCTTCAGATACGTGACGTGTAAAAGTGAGGCAAAAGTGGATATCAGACTGCTGGAAAACAATGCTGGAGAGGTAGTAATGGGGTCAATAGCGGATGTACTGAATAAGTATTTTGCATCAGTCTTCACTGTGGAAGACACCAGCAGTATGGAGGAAGTTCCAGGTGTCAGGGATCATGAAGTGTTAAAAGTTCATAGCTAAAGAGAAAGTTCTTGGGGAAACTGAAAGGTCTGAAGATAGATAAGTCTCCTGGACCAGATGCTGTACACACCAGGGTTCTGAAAGAGGTGGCTGAAGAGATCATGGAGGCATTAGTAATGTTCTTTCATGAATCACTAGAAAATTGCAAATGTCATTCCACTCTTCAAGAAGGGAGAGAAGCAGAAGAAAGGAATCTAGGCTAGTTAGTCTGACCTCAGTGGTTGGGAAGATGTTGGAGTCCATTATTAAGAATGAGGTCTCAGAATACTTGGAGGCACGTGATAAAATGGACCACAGTCAGCAGGGTTTCTTCAAAGGAAAATATTGCCTGACAAATCTGTTGGAATTCTTTGAAGAGATAACAAGCAGGATAGGCAAAGGAGAATCGGTTGATGTTGTGCGCTTGTATTTTCAGAAGGCCTTTGAAAAGGTGCTACACATAAGGCTGTTTAACAAGCTGCGACCACACGATATTATAGGAAAGATTGTAGCATGGGTAAAGCAGTGACTGATTGGCGGGAGACAAAGAGTGGGAATAAAGGGAGCCTTTTCTGGTTGGCTTCCAGTGACTAGTGTACGGTCATGTGCTTTGGTATAAGAAATGAAAAGGTTCACTATTTTCTAAGTGGAGAGAAAATACAAAAAACTGAGGTGCAAAGGGACTTGGGAGTCCTTGTGCAGGATTCCCTAAAGGTTAGTTTGAAAGTTGAGTTGGTGGTGAGGAAAGCAAATGTAATGTTAGTATTAATTTCAAGGGGTCTAGAATATAAAAGCAAGGATGTAATGTTGAGACTTTATAAAGCATTGGTGAAGCCTCTCTTAGAGTATTGTGAGCAGTTTTGGACTCCTTATCTAAGAAAGGATGTGCTGAAACTGGAGAGGGTTCCAAGGAGGTTCGCGAAATTGATTCCAGGATTGAATGGCTTGTCATATGAAGAGTATTTGATGGCTCTGGAACTGTATTCACTGGAATTCAGAAGAATGAGGGGTGACCTCATTGAAAAGTATGAAAAGTATTGATAGAGTGGATATGGAGAGAATGTTTCCTATGGTGGAGGAATGTAACACCAGAGGACACAGCCTCAGAATAGAGGAACGTCCTTTTAGAACAGAGATGAAAAATTTCTTTGGCCAGAGAGAGATGAATCTGTGGAATTCTTTGCCACAGGTAGTTGTGGAGACCAAGTGTTTACATATATTTAAGGCAGAGTTTGATAGATTCTTGATTGGTCAGGGCATGAAGGGAAACAGGGAGAAGGCAGGAGATTGGGGCTGAGAGAAAAATTGGATTAGCCGTGATAAAATGATGACGCAGATTCAATGGGCCAAATAGTCTATTTCTGCTTCTATATCCCCTCTCTCTACTTCTCCATTATTACCCCTTCTTCAGAGTCTACCACCATTCTCACAACACCTTTTTGCTGCATCCTCCCCACGGTGGGGATAGAAGTGGGGAGGGTCGAGTATAGTGCTGACCAACATGAGCCAGTGAGTGTCTGTACTCTGAGGCATGGTGTAAGGAGAAAGGTGGCTGAGTGTGAAGGCAGAAGTGTTTGGGGCACATTTTGAAGGCTGGTTTGGATTCTGAAATTAAAAGGAGATTAGGTTTAGTTGTCATACGTACATTAAAACACACAGTAAAAAATAACGTTTCCATCAATGACCAGCACTGTCCGAAAATGTGCTGGGTGCAGCCTGCAAGTGTCACCACACTTCCAGGCCAACACTTACTAACCCTAACCCATCCGTCTTTGGAATGAGGGACAAAACTGGAGCACCTTGTGGAAATGCACCTGATCATGCTGAGAACATACAGACAGCAGCAGGAATTGAACCCTGATTGGTCACTGGTGCTGGATAGAGTTATGGTAATTTTTTTAAAATTCTTTTTTCTACAAACAACAAAAAAAACAGCACATCCACAAAAACCACGACCATAACAAAATCAAATTAAATATTGAGCAGCAAAAGGGAGAATAATATAAAGGCAAAAGTAAACATATGACAGTATAATCTTCAGCTGGTTACTCAAAAAACACATCAGACCCAGAACAAAGCTCATGTTGTGCTGAACAGCAGCAATCTCCAGGTTCCTTTCTGGTTCAGCAGCTTAAACAGCAGGCATCCTAGCACTGCAGAATTCCCACCCAGCTATATCAATGTCTTCTCACAGACCAGGATCCCAAGTATCAAAGGTTGTTTAATCAGCTTCCCCTGATGTGTGCACCACGTCATTTGCACGCTGTAATGATGCTCTTGGAATTTTATTTTATTTTCAGATACAGCACAATAACAAGTCCTT
Organism: Hemitrygon akajei; assembly: GCF_048418815.1. NCBI lineage: Eukaryota > Metazoa > Chordata > Chondrichthyes > Myliobatiformes > Dasyatidae > Hemitrygon > Hemitrygon akajei. The sequence goes on along the minus strand of NC_133127.1, from coordinate 197,323,073 downwards.
CTGGCCCAACAGGCCCACGACACCCAATTAAGCCCATGTGACCAATAAATCCATGTCTTTGGAAGGAGGTCCAGAGGAAGTTTGTGAGAATGATCCTAGAAGTGAAAAGGTTAATGTTTGAGGAGCATTTGATGGCTCTGGACTTGTACTTGCTGGAATTTTGATGAATCTCATGGAAATCTATCGAATATTGAAATGCTTAAATAGAGTGAATGCTGATCACTTATGGAGGTTGATAGGTTCTTGATCAGTCAGGGTGTCAGGTTACAGGGAGAAGGCAGGAGATTGAGGTTGAGAGGGATTATAAATCAAACATAAACAAATGGTATAGCAGACTCGATAGGCCGACTGGCCTAATTCTGCTCTTATGTCTAATTAGAGGAAACGGAAGCACCCAGAGGAAGTCCACAATGTCGCGGGGAAAACATACAGACTCTTTGCAGACAGCAGCTGGAGTTGAACCTGGGTCACTGGCCCTGTAATGGTGTTACACTAACCACTTTGTATCGATGAATCACACAGCAAGATATTCCCATAGAACAGAGAAAGTGCCTCCAGAACATCACCATGGCTTCTTTAGCGAAAAATTGTTGTATCCCCACTGACCGATTGGAGACCTGCTTGGGAGCACCCAGGAATGTTCTGTGTGCCTCAGGTCTTTGCAAAGGAGGCCTGAAGCAGTCACACACAATCAGTGGAATGGATGGCGACTGTCTGCTAGAGGAACTCCGTGGTTTGGGCAGGATCTCAGGTTGAAACCCTGCATCAGATTCAGAATCAGGTTTATTATCACTCACATACCTTGTGAAATTTGTTGTTTTGCAGCAGCAGTACAGAGCAATATGTAAAAGTTACTATACATTGCAATATATAGAAAAGTATATAGTGCAAGAAGAGAGCAAAATAATGAGGTTGTGTTTATGGATTCATGGACTCTATTCAGAAATCTGGCGGGGAGGAGAAGAAGTTGTTCTAAAATGTTGAATATGGGTCTGTAGGCTCCTGTGTCCTCCTCCATGATGGTAGTAATGAGAAGAGGTCTTGTGTGATGGGAGTCCTTAAAAGATGGATGCGACCTTTTTGAGGTATTGCCTTTAGAGTCCTCGATGCTGAGGGAAGCTGACTGAGTCTGCAGCTTTTCCTGATCCTGTGCATTGGAGCCTCCACACCAGTGATCCAACCAATCAGAATGCTCTCCATGGTGGACAGGTTGCTCCATATAATGGAGGAGCCTAAGACCAGAGGACACCGCCTCAGAGTACAAGGACGTCCCTTTAGAACAGAAATAAGGAGGAATTTCTTTAGCCAGAGGGTGGTGAATCTGTAGAATTTATTGCTGCAGACAGCTGTGGGGGCCAAGTTATTGGGTTTATTTAAAGCGGAGATTGATAGGTTCTTGTTTAGTCAGGATGTCAAAGGTAACTGGGAGAAAGCAGGAGAATGGGGTTGAAAGGGATAATAAATCAGCCATGATGGACCAAACGGTCTAATTCTGCTCCTTAATTGCCACAGAGGTAAAAGTTAAACCATAATTTTATTGAACAAGCATAAGAGGCCAAATAGTCGACTGCTTGTTCCTCCCGTCAGTGTCAATTGTATCTCATTGTTTTAATCTCGCTGACCAGTGAATTACCCCCCCCCACCCCATTGTCCTGCCAAAGCTGCTCAAAATCTTAGATGCTTTATCTAATCTGCTCTTTAATTTTATTAAATTGGTTTATTATTGTCACATGTGCCAAGATACAGTGAAAACTTGTTTTCACATGCCATCTATACAGGTCATTTCATCACGTCAGTACATCGACATAGTATAAGGGAAAAGCTACAATAAAATACAGAAGATAGTGTGACAGTTCAAGATTCAAGATTGTTTAATGTCATTTCCAGTTCACAAGTGTATAGGAGCACAAAATAATTGTTACTCTGGATCAGATGCAGCCCCCCCCCAAAAAAAAAACAGTATAAGATAAAGAAGACAATAATAAAAAAACACAATGAAATTAAATACATAACATAGCTTATATACATTGATTGTATGCCCATAAAGTGACACTAGGCACAGGACTGTCTGTACTTAAGGTGACTGACAGGAAATGATAAAGTAGTGGTGATTGGGGGTGTGGAGGGGTGGGTTAGTGAGTGGAGATGTTGATCAACCTCACTGCTTGGGGAAAGTAACTTTTAGAGTCTGGTGGTCCTGGTGTGGATGCTACATAGCCTCCTCCCTGAAGAGAGTGGGATAAACAGTCCATAAGCAGGCCGGGTGGGATCCTTCATGATGTTACTGGCCTTTTTCCAGCACCTTTCTGTAGATATGCCCTTGATGGTGGGTAGGCTGGTGCTGTTGATGCTTTGAGGATTACAGTATGCGGTAAGGAGCAAGGGCCACAGTGTAGATTGTGAAGCCAAATGTCCATCCTATCATTTGGTGCGTCTGAGAGTCAAAAAGAACATGCATAATTTTTTTAGCCTCTTGAGAAAGTACTAATTATTATTTATAGAGCAGTTTCCATACAGAATGTAGTTCAAAGTGTTTTACAATGGGATAAAGTGAAAACATAAAAATAAAAAGCAAGGTTAAATAAATAGGTTTTGAGTTGGCATTTTAAAGTGTCAACATCTGCATCCCTTATAGATTTAGGTATTGAATTCCACAGTTTAGGAACGTAGGTCAAAAAAACTGACATGACAATTATCTTTTGAGGGAGATTTTCAAATAGAGGTGTTAGTGAGCCTTCTTGGCCATGTTTGGACCAGGAGAGGCTATGAATGATGTTTATTCCAAGAACTCCTCGTGACCTCAGTACCATTGATGTACAGCACTGATTCTTGAAGTCAATGATCAACTCTCTATCTCCTTCCTTTGAGATATGGCCCACTACAGTACAGACTTGTAGGTGTAGTTAGAATAGAGTCTGTCCAAAGTACAGGGAGCAGAATGGAGATTGAGGATCGTACAGCACCAGTGTTGAGAATAATGGTGATGGAGCACATTGTGGGATGTGAGGGTGTGGAGAAGGTTTGGTAGAGTGGAAGGACTTAATTTATGGAAATGTTGGAATTGTCTGCCACTGAGCAGAGGTTGAGAAGCAATTGGGAAAGAGCATGTATGAACAAAGTGATTAAAGAGGAACTGTTGCTATTGGTGGCAAGTTTGGGAGGCAAAAGACACCGATTCAAAGCAATTATCCAAAGCAGTAGAGATGTCAGGAAACGCCTTTCACACTGGCTGTGGCTCCAGTCTGGTTTTCACTGCCCAAGAGTGTAGAGAAAGCAAATCCAGTAAAACCTTTCAGAAGATAATTGAGAAGACAATTGACAGGGTGGTTAAGAAGGCATGTGGCATTAAGGTTCGAAAGTCAGGAAGTTATGTTGCAACTTTACAAAAGTCAAGTTAAGCCCTAACTGGAATATTGCATACAGTTCTGGTCACCCCATTATAGGAAGAATGTTGAGGCTTTGGAGAGGATGCAGAAGAGGTTTACCAGGATGTTGCCCGGATTAAAGGGCATGTGCTATAATGAGAGGTTGGGCAAACTTGGGTCGTTTTCTCTGGAGCAGTGGGGGTTAAGGGGAGAACTGGTAGAGATTTACAAGATTATGAGAGGCATAGACAGACAAACAGTATCTTTTTCCCAGGGTTGAAATGTCTGATACCAGAGGGTGTGTATGTATGGTGAGTGAGGGTAATTTCAAAGGAGATGTGATAGGTGTATTTTCTACACAGAGACTGGTGGGTGCCTGGAATCTGCCGCCTGGAGTGGTGGTAAAGCCAGATACATTAGAGACTTTTAGATAGGTGCGGGTATTTGAGGAAAATAGAGGGATATGGACATTGTATAGGCAGAAGGGATTAATTTAGTTGGTCTTTTGATAACTAATTTATTTGGTTTGACACAATATTGTAGGCCAAAGGGCCTGTTTCTATACTGTAATGTATACACTAAGAAAGGGGTTGCGGGTGGGTCTGATTTGACTGGAATGGATGTGAACTTGATGGGAAGGTCTGGTAATGTGAGAAATAAGAGTTTCATGAATGGAGTTAATAGTTCAGGACGATGACCATGCCTCAGAAGGAATATAATGCTGAGGCTTTATAGGGCATTGATCAAAGTACAGTGAGGAGTTTTGGGCCCCTTACTAAAAGATGTGCTAGCATTGGAGAGGATCCAGAGGAGGTTCATGAGAATGATTCTGGAAACAAAAGGGAACATTTAATAGCTCTGGGCCTGTACTCACTGACGTTTAGAATAATGGGGAATCTCATTAAAAACTGTTGAATATTGAAAGGTCTAGTGGATTTGGAGAGTATGTTCCTTATAGTAGATGAGTGTAGGATCAGAGGGAATGGCCTTGGACTAGAGGGACACCCATTTAGAACAGAGATGAGAAAAATATTTTCAGCTAGCAGGTGGAATTCTTTGCTGCAGACAGCTATGGAGGCCAAGTTATAGGATATATTTAAAGTTATAGGTTCTTGATTAGTTAAATTGTCAAATGTTACAGGGAGAAGGCAGGAGAATGAGGTTGAGAGGGAAAATAAATCAGCCATGATGGAAAACACACAAAATGCTGGTGGAACACAGCAGGCCAGGCAGCATCTATAGGAAGAAGTACAGTCGACGTTTCGGGCCAAGACCCTTTGTCAGGACTAACTGAAAGAAGAGATAGCGATTTGAAAGAGGGAGGGGGAGATCTGAAATGATAGGAGAAGATGGGGGGAGGGATGCAGCTAAGAGCTGGAAAGTTGATTGGCAAAAGGGATACACAGCTGGAGAAGGGGGAGGATCATGGGACGGGAGGCCTAGGGAGAAAGAAAGGGGGAGGGGAGCACCAGAGGAAGATGGAGAGCAGGCAAAGAGTGATTGTGAGAGGGACAGAAAGATGAAAATAGTGGGAAAGGGTGGGAGGGAGAATAAATAAATAAGGGATGGGTAAGAAGGAAGGAGGGGCATTAACGGAAGTTAGAGAAATCAATGTTCATGCCATCAGGTTGGAGGCTTTCCAGACGGAATATAACGTGTTGTTCCGCCAACCTGAGTATGGCTTCATCTCGACAGTAGAGGAGGCCATGGATTGACATAACGGGGACTGGGAGAGCGTTTCATTGAGACACCTATAGAGACACATAGAGACACCTATGCTCTGTCTGCCAGAGGAAGCAGGATCTCCCAGTGGTCACACATTTTAATTCCACGTCCCATTCCCATTCTGATATGTCAATCCATGGCCTCCTCTACTGTCAAGATGAAGCCACACTCAACCTGATGGCATGAACATTGACTTCTCTAACTTCCGTTAATGCCCCTTCTCCCCTCTTACCCCATCCCTTATTTATTTATTTATCCTCCCCCTTTTTTCCTCTCTTTTTTCTCCATACCAGCATTTTGTGTGTGTTGCTTGAATTTCCAGCATCTGCAGATTTCCTCGAGTCATGCTGGAATGATGAGCAGACTCAGTGGGCTGAATGGTCTAATTCTGCTCCTATGTCTTATGGTCTTAATGTAGTACTGACGGGTTGAAGCCTTTCACTGGTGTTGTCAATTTGTTGTTCCATAGTACTGATCAGGAACAGCTCACTCAGCTCTTTAAATCTCTTCTAGCTTTCAGTTTAATAATAGATGTTGAAACCACTTCTGTTCTGTAATTCCCCAAAACCCTGCTTTGATTTTGTTTGGAACTTTTTATTTGATCCAATTTCTCCCAAATAATCAGCCCCTTCACCCTAGCCTTGACAGTTTCAAAGAGTTCCGAAGTTCCACTCTGTGTGGGGAAGATTTTTGTTGTGTTTCCTTGCCCTGGATGCCCTCAAGGAAGAAGATAGATAGATAGATACTTTATTCATCCCCATGGGGAAATTCAACATTTTTTCCAATGTCCCATACACTTATTGTAGCAAAACTAATTACATACAATACTTAACTCAGTAAAAATATGATATGCATCTAAAATCACCCTCTCAAAAAGCATTAATAATAGCTTTTAAAAAGTTCTTAAGTAGTTTACTTAAATACATTGAGTCCTAACCCCGGCACTTTAACATATCTTACTCCTGGCGGTTGAATTGTAAAGCCGAATGGCATTGGGGAGTATTGATCTCTTCATCCTGTCTAAGGAGCATTGCATCGATAGCAACCTGTCGCTAGTCGCTAGGAGTTGTTTTGAAGTTAATGTCTAGCCTTGGGTGTGGGAGGGATGTGATGATTGGATGGACTGATGATTTCTGTCTCCGTTGTTTTGATTCCCTTTAATTCCTCCATGCTTGCATCCTTCTACAGCTCTGTAACCTTCTCTCAAGGCCCTGAGTTCCTCCAATTAAGACCTGAAATTAATTGTTCTAACCCTGGCTAGACCACACCTGGAATATTGTGTACAGTTCAGGTCCTCTCACTGTAAAAAGGATGTGGAAGCTTTACAGAGGATGCAGAGGAGATTTACCAGGATGCTGCCTGGATTAGAGAGCATGTCTTATGAGGAAAGGTTAAGCAAGCTAGGGCTTTTCTGTTTGGAGTGAAGGAGGATGACAGGTGACTTTGATAGAGATGTACAAGATAATAAAAAGCATAGATCAAGTGGACAGCCAGAGACCTTTTCAAAGTTCAAAATTTTTTTAAATCGAAGTACATATAGTTGCAAGAAAATGTTTGTGAACCCTTTGCAGTTACCTGGTTTTCTGCATTAAATACTCATAAAATGTGGTCTGATCTTCATTTAAGTCACAATAATAGACAAACACCATCTGCTTAAACTAATAACACACAATTATACTTCTCATCAATACTGAGTACACTATTTAAACAATCACAGTCTAGGTTCAAAAATAGTATGAGAACTTCTGGGACAATGCCTTCTACAAAATCTATATACAGTCGAGTGTTCCAAGCAATGAATGCTGAAGAGGTGTAAAAGAACCAAAGATAACAGCAAAAGACCTGCAGAAATCTCTAGAACTCTAGTCTTGTTCATGTGTCCACTATAAGAAAAACACTGAACGAGAATAGTGTTTGTGGAAGGACACCACAGAGGAACTCACTGGTCTTCAAAAAAAAACACGATGCTGCACATCTCAAGTTTGCAAAAGACCATAAGACTAATGAGCATTTGGCCCATCGAGTCTGCTCCACCATTCAATCATGGCTGATCCTGTTTTCCCCTACTCAGCCCCACTCCCCAGCCTTCTCCCCATAACCTTTGATGCTGTGTTCAATCAAGAACTGATCAAGGTTTGCCTTAAATACATCCAACTACCTGGCCTCCACGGCTGCCTGTGGTAATAAATTACGCAAATTCACCACCCTCTGGCTAAAGAAATTCCTCTGTATTTCTGTTTTAAATGGACACCCCTCTATCCTGAATCTGTGCCCTCTTGTCCTAGACTCCTTCACCATGGGAAATATTCTTTCCACATCTAATCTGTCTAGGTCTTTCAGCATTCTAAAGGTTTCAATGAGATTTCCCCCCCCCCCCTTCTAAATTCCAGCGAGTACAGACCCAGAGTTATCAAACGTTCCTCCTATGATAACCCTTTTACTCCCGGAACCATCCTAGAGAACCTCCTCTGAACCCTCCCAGTGCCTGTACATCTTTTCTTAGATGAGGAGCCCAGAACTGTTCACAATACCGTACTCAAGGTGAGGTCTCACCAGTGCTTTATAAAGCCTCAGCATCACATCACTGCTTTTGTATTCTAGACCTCTTGAAATGAATGCTAACATTGCGTTTGCCTTCCTCACCACCGACTCAACCTGCAAATTCACCTTTAGGGTGTTCTGCAAAGGAACTCCCAAGTCCCTTTGCATCTCAGATTTTTGGATTTTCTCTCCATTTAGAAAATAGTCTTCACTTTTATTTCTACTACCAAAGTGCATGACCATGCATTTTCTAACATTGTATTTAATTTGTCATTTTCTTGCCCATTCTTCTAATCTGTCTAAATCCTTCTGCAGCCTAGCTGTTTCCTCAACACTACTTGCACCTCCACCAATCTTCATATATTTGCAAACTTGGCAACAAAGCCATCTAGTTCATCATCTAAACCATTTATATACAGCATAAAAGGAAGTGGTCCCAACACCAACCCTTGTGGAATACCACTATACTCTGGCAGCCAACCAGAAAAAAATCCTTATATTCCCACTTGCTGCCTCCTATCAATCAGCCAATGCTCTAACCATGTTAGTAACTTCCCTGGAATGCCATGGGCTCTTAACTTGGTAAGCAGCCTCATGTGTGGCACCTTGTCAAAGACCTTCTGAAAGTCCAAATATACAACATCCACTGCATCCTCTTTATCTGTCTTATGTGTAACCTCAAACAATTCCAACAGGTTTGTTAGGCATGATTTTCCTTAAGGAAACCATGCTGACTTTGTCCTATCTTGTTAAGGATAGGATAACCTCATCCTTAACAATTGACTCCAACATCTTCCCAACCACTGAGGTCAGGCTAATTGGTTTATCATTTCCTTTCTGTTGCCTTCCTCCTTTCTTAATGAGTGGAGTAACATTTGCAATCTCTGCCACTACCTCCTTCAGAACCCTAGAGTGCGATTCATCTGGTCCAGGTGACTTATGTACCCATGGATCTTTCAGCTTTTTTACCACCTTCTCCCTTGTAATAGTAACTGCACCCACTTCTCTTCTGTCACACCCTTCAACATCTGTTACACTGCTAGTATCTTCCACAGTAAAGACTGATGCAAAATTCTTGTTTAGTTCATCTGCCATCTCCTTGGTCCTGTTATTATTTCTCAAGCCTCACTTTCTAGCAGTCCTATATCCACTTACATCTATCTTTTATTTTTTACATACTTGAAAGAACTTTTTCCATCCACCTGGATGTTCCACAAAGTTTCTGGACAATGTTCTGTGGACAGATGAGACAAAAGTTGCACTTTTTGGCAGAAATGCACACCGTTATGTTTGGAGGAACAAGGGTACTGCACACCATCACCAAAACCTCATCCCAACTGTGAAGCATGGTGGAAGGAGCATCATGGTTTGGGCTGTTTTGCTGCCTCAGAGTCTGGACAGTTGCATTCATTGAGGGAACAATGAATTCAAAATCATATCAAGACATTTTATAGGAGAATGTCAGGGTAGTGGTCTATCACCTGAAGTTTAATAGAAGTTGGATGATGCAACAAGACAATGATCTGAAACACAAGGGTAAATCAACAACAGAATGTTTTAAAAAGAAGAAAATTTGTGTTTTGGAATGGTCAGGTCAGAGTCCAGAGCTTAACCCAATTGAGATGCTATGGCATGACCTGAAGAGGGCTGTTCATGCAAGGTTTCCCAGAAGTAATGATGAACTAAAATAGTTTAGTATGGAGGAATGGTCTAAAATTCCTCCTTGCCATTCTGCAAGTCTGATCAGCAGCTACAGGAAATGTTTGGTACAGGTTATTGCTGCAAAAGGAGATTCTACAATTATTAAATGCAAGGGTTCACATACTTTTTCCAGCCTGGACTGTGAATGATTAAACAATGTACAATGTATTCAATAAAGACATGAAATGTACAATTTTTTGTGTGATATCAGTTTAAGCCAGCCTTCCTCAACCTCTTTGCCCTGGAGGAACCCTTGAAATAATTTTCAAGTCTCAAGGAAACCCTGCATAAAAATTATTTTATCTACAGCCACGGTATGTTAGTATGATCAATAAGTTGTAGATATAATAATCCAAAAATAATTGTCAGTGTTCTTTTGACTAGAGAATGAATTTTTAGCCAACCTTTCTTGAAAAAAAGATAGTTAAGTGTAGCTTACCTTTCTTTAAATTAATCCCTTTCTTTCCCTTTCATAAATTTAAAAAACTCATAAGGAAAGCATAATAAATTTCTCAATTCTGAGTCGACCTTGAGATAAGCACACACAGATTTCACCTTCAACTGAAATGAGACAATCTATCCATGCTCTTGATGCTTGTTAAACAAGAAAAAGCTTGCTCATACATGTAAGAATTTGAAAACTGCAGTAAAATGTTAATTTCTTTCCTATGAATGGGAGGATACTCTTCTTTCACAGATATCCAGAATTTATCCAGGGGCAGGTCAATAAATCTCATCTTGAGTGCACAATCAGAATGCAGCTTACAAAATTCTTCCTCTTCTCTCAAAGTCAAGTTCTTAGGCTGAGTAGAAGATTCAGAGAAAAGGTCCCTCACCCGGTCATACATTTGTGTTGAAAGGGGGGAAAATGCTGTTCAATTTTGTTCTGCAGTCTTTCCAAGAGGTTTTCCATAAGACTCGAGACTTTCTGAGATCCTTCCTCACTCTCAAGCCCAGGCAGCAGTGTAAATATGTCAATTTTCTTTTGCAACATGGTTTTTCCAAAGAATCGGTTTCCTTTTAAATCCAAGAATCTTGTCACCTGAAGTCAAAACATTTTCTCTAGGGCCTTGTAGGGACTTGTTCAACTGGTTCATATGATGAAAAATGCCTGTTAAGTAGGCTAATTTGTGCAGCCTTGCTTCATCTTCAAAACACTCAGCAAAATCTGGCCTATTATTTTCTTGAAAGTACTCCTGGAATTCACCTTTCAGCTCAAAACTCTTCCTCTGCTAGGCCACTGGATTTTTGTATCTAGCAGGAGATTGGTGTGCTCTTTGTCCAAGTTTTCACACAGTTTTCTTTTTAACATTCTTGAGGGAACTGGCCTTAAGCTACTAAATAACAAAATAACATGCTTCTTGGGAATCTTGCAGACTGTGACTTTATTTTCAAAAGCTTTCATCTGTTTGTTTTGGAGATTCCAATAGTCATTTAAAATAATCAGCACCTTTACATGTCGTGACTGTGATTTGCAGTTAAGTGTCTTTTTTTTTACTCAATTTTGCTGGAGCCATCGCTACATTTGTAAGTTGTTCTCCACAGACTAGGCACAATGGAATAGGACAAGTTGGATCACTAGACCATATAAAACCCATTGATAACACCTTTCATTGTAAGGACAGATTTTTTTTGTGTCCACTGTTGCACTGGTGCAGTTGAATGAACCAGAAGGTAGTAATTCTTCATCAATAACCTTTTCAGAATTGTCTTTAGGCCTAGGCTTAGAATCCTCCTCTTCCATCTCACCTCCTCTTCAAAAACCGCCACACATGACTGTCTTTAGAATGAAAATTTCCCTCCAATTTTCTATTATACTGTTAGATTGTTCACTCCCATAAACCAATCGGCGGCATGTCAGGGGAAGTTGGGGGAGGCAATTTGGGAGGGAGATGCTGACGTCACAGCCCAAATTGGGTGAGTCCATTCAATGTTTGGAAAATGCTCTTCATGCTCCTCATTAGCCTATTGTCTTCCACTCAATACAGCACTCACCAATTATCAGCCCACCGTCCTCTACTCCATGCAATACAGCACTCACCAATTATCAGCCTATCATCCTCCCCTCTGTGAAATCAACAGCTTCCTCTATCTCACATCAAAAACTGAAAATGGATTCAACCAAATAAATATGGTCCTACTGCTGACTGCCATTCTGGGCTGAGGGCTGCTCAGTCATTGCATACCACTGCGAGCACTAGCATCACATGTTGCGCAAAGTTCAAAAAATAATGTTTATTGTTTTTAATCACAATCTCTTGTGGAACCCTAGTTGAGAAGCCTTGGTTTAGGCAGATCGTGTTTGTTTATTATTGTGACTTAGATGAAGATCAGACCACATTTTGAGTAATTAATGCAGAAAACCAGGTAATTGCAAAGAGTTCACAAACTTTTTCTTTCAACTATATATGTCACCATATACAACCCTGAGATTCGTTCTCTTACAGGCATACTCAATAAATCCGATTATAATCAATGAAAGACCACACCAGCAGGGCGGTTAAGCAGTGTGCAAAAGACAGCTGACTGCAAATACAAAAAGAATGAAAGAACAAAGAAATAAGAATAATAAATAAATAAATAAATAAGCGATAAATATCAAGAACATGAGATGAAGAGTCCTTGAAAGTGAGTCGATAGTTTATGGGAACAGTTCAGTAATGGGCAAATGAATTTGAGTGAAGTTATCCCTTCTGGTTCAAGAGCCTGATGTTTGAGGGGTGATAACTGTTCCTGAACCTGGTGGTATGGGACCTGAGACCCCTGTACCTTCTTCCTGGCGGCAGCAGTCAAAAGAGAGCATGACCTCTGGGTGCTGGGGGTCTTTGATGATGGATGCTGCTTTCTTGTGAAACAATTCATTCAGTTGTGAGGAGGGCTTTACCCATGATGAACTGGGCCGTATTCACTACTTTCTGCAGTATTTTCCATTCAGGGGCATTAGTATTTCCATACCAGGCTGTGATGCAGCCAGTCAGTATTCTCTCCACTACACCTCTATGGATGTTTGTCAAATTTTGAGATGTCATAACAAATTTTTGCAAACCTGTATGGAAGTAGAGGCGTTGCCATACTTTCTTCATAATTGCACTTCTGTGCTGGGCCCAGGACAGATCCTCTGAAATAATGATACCTAAGAATTTGAAGTTGCTGACCCTCTCCACTTCTGATTCCCCCAATGAGGACTGGCTCATGGACTTCCGGTTTCCTCCTCTTGAAGTCATTAATCAGGTCCTTGGTCTTGCTGACATTAAGTGAGAGATGGTTATTGTGGCACCACTCAGCCAGATTTTCAATCTCTTCTTACATGCCAATTCATCACCACCTTAGATTCAGCCTACAACAGTGGTGTCATCAGCAAACTTAAGTAGGACATTGGTGCTGTGGTTAGCTACACAGTCATAGGTGTAAAGCAAGTAGACCAGAGGGCTAAGCACACAGCCTTGTGGCGGATCAATGCTGATAGAGAACGTGGAGATCTGAACTGACTGGGGTCTGCAAGAGAGGAAATGAAGAATCCATTTGCACAAGGAAGTATTGAGGCTGAGTGTTGAAGATTATTGATTAATCTTGAAGGGATGATAGTATTGAATGCTGAGCTGTAGTCAATAAAGAGCATCATAGTGTTCGCATCTTTGCTGTTCAGGTGTTCCAGGGTTGAGTGAAGAGCCAATGAAGTGGCACCTGCTGTGGGCCTGTTGTGCTGGTAGGCAAATTGGAGCAGATCCAAGTGACTTCTCAGACAAGAATTGATTTGTTTCATCATCACCCTTTCAAAACACTCAATCACTGTGGTCCTGGACAAAAGCACTGGAGAGCAAATTATTTTGAAAATGTTGCTTTGTAAGAAATTTTTGTTGTCATGATAGACCACTTGAAGCTGAACACAAATATAATTTCAGACTTCTTATATCAGGTAGGAACTTGGAGAAACAAGAAATCAACTTTCATTGAATATAATGAATTTAATTGTAAAATGGTGCTGATGCTTTGCAATAGTTCAAATAAGCTAAAAATATTTTGTTGGTGATTTTTGTTTGTACTCAGTGTCTGAGGCTTCTTGCTTAAGTGTCCAACAATAATCAGCCAGCATTGATGGATTCCAGTTGCCCTGATACCATTTCTCCATGACAGTAATGGAGTGAAATCTTTCACATTGCTCGTCACTGACAGCACCAAGATTTGCAGGGGAAAAGTCTAAATGGGAATGCAGAAAATGAATCTTTAGTGACATGCTGCACTTCATGGTTTTGTGTGCTTGAAGCATGTTGTCAACCAGCTGCATATAGTTTGGTGCTCTGTAGTTGCCAGGAAAATTTTCAACATCTTTGAATGCCTTCTATGTGATTTTCTCAGTCTCACTAGAAGTTCTTCAAATTGCCTGTCATTGATGGCCTGTTTGATGTGTGGACCAACAAAAATGCCTTCCTTAATCTTCGCATCAGTTATTCTGGGAAACATCTGCCTCAAAATATTAAAATCCTTCATGGAAATTATTGTGCCTGGTGACAGCAGATTGCATCCTTGCAGTCTTGAACCCAGTAATTCTGCTTTTGCCTATGACAAACCCAAGTCTCTGAACTGGTCATTTAACTCAGATTGAGTTGTCAGATAAGGCTCACTTGATACAAGGGGTTCAAAATCTGTATGTGTATCAGTATTATTTTCTGTTCCTGACTCGGGCATGGTGGCATCTTTATCTGCCTCCTCTAGACTCCATGTCACTGGTGGTTTCGGTACTGGAAGACTATCGACATGGCTGAAGGGAGATTAGGTATTCAGTGACTTCATGAGCACAAGAAAATCTGCAGATGCTGGAAATCCAAGCAACACACATGCAATGCTGGAGGAACTCAGCAAGTCAGGCAACATCTATGGAAAATAGTAATCAGTCCTGAAGAAGGGTCTCAGCCTGAAACTTTGACTATTCAATGTATTTCTTGTTTTTAGCAGACAAACAAGACACATTAGCAGTCTGTCACATAATCCTTCTACTCTCACCGTATCATTGGGACAGCAAATGGCGTTGACTTCCGACTAACTCACACAAAACGTTTTGTCTGTGTTGCTTGGATTTCTGGCATTCGCGGATTTTCTCTTGTTTGTAATTGACTTCCGAGTACCGCTGAGCCAAGCTCTGAGGTCGACAGCTTGTGTTGTGCAACAAGTGTGAGGAGCCCAGACTTTGTCTTGGTCACCAATTTTACACCCAAATAGAGCTCATAGCCTTTCTTTATGAGAGCAGTCATAGAAACATGGAAAGCCTACAGCACAATACATGCTCTTCGGCCCACAAAGCTGTGCCGAACATGTCCTTACATTAGAAATTACCTAGGGTTACCCATAGTCCTCTATTTTTGTACCTATCTAGGAGTCTCTTAAAAGACCCTATCATATCTGCCTCCACTGCCATCGCCGACAGCCCATTCCATGCATGAGTCATGTTCCATCTTTGAGATTTAAGTGCACACTCACCACAAATATAACAAAGTCTTGCAGCTGTTGCAACATTGTCGAGACATTTTGACCATAAGACCAAAAGACAAAGGGGCATATGTCGAGTCTGCTCCGCCATTTCATCATGAGCTGATCCAATCTCCTCTTTAGTCCCATTCCCCCGCCTTCTCACCATAACCTTTGATGCCCTGACTACTCAGATACCTATCAATCTCTGCCTTAAATACACCCAATGACTTGGCCTCCACTGCCACCTGTGGCAACAAATTCCATAGATTCACCACCCTCTGGCTAAAAAAAATTTTTCGCATCTCTGTTCTGAATGGGCGCTCTGCAATCCTCAAGTCATGTCCTCTCGTACTAGACTCCCCCACCATGGGAAACAACTTTGCCACATCCACTCTGTCTATGCCTTTCAATATTCGTAATGTTTCTATGAGGTCCCCCCTCATTCTTCTAAACTCCAAGGAGTACAGTCCAAGAGTGGTCAGACGTTCCTCATATGTCAACCCTCTCATTCCTTGAATCATTCTAGTGAATCTTCTCTGAACCCTCTCCAATGTCAGCACATCCTTTCTTAAATAAGGAGCCCAAAATTTTGCTATCACAAATACTCCTGAAAATACAATTACTTTATTATAATGAGTACACACAATATGCTATGCAGGTAGAACATGCATATCAATGTGATCGCGAACAGATGCACATGTAAACACAATGCGTAGAACGGTGTGTGCGTGATGCCTTTAAAGCCTTTCAAAAACCTGCCCTGTCATGCAGCATCCACCCTGACTAAACATGCCCAGGCATGCCTGGACAAATCAGAAGACTTGTCAGCTTACATTGTGGCAACATTTTAATTGACTTGAATTATGAATTGAAATAACAAATACAGGCAATTTCAAAAACATGGTGCATGATAGGGAAATTTCATGGTGATATTCATGATCAGCAGCCCAAAATCCTTGTTGTCTGGTGTTGTCATTGAGGCAAGTTACCACTATATTCTTAGGCAATATATTATTCAATATGTTGTATTGAATAATATATTCAATATTTTATATTGAAACAGGTGGGTATTTCAGTCTGCCGAAGTGAGAGGTTAAAGATCTCAGTTAACAATGCAGCCTATTGAACAGCACAGGTCTTTAGTACTTAGTCATGTATCCCAGCTGTTCCAGATCCATTCCATGGCTTCACCCTCCTGAAGGATGCTCTCACGCCAGTCTCAGAGACTGATATCACAGGGTCATTGGGGGCTGTGGGATTTCGTGATAGTTCCTCCACATTTTGTTGGTCAAAGCAAGCATAGAAAGCATTGAGCTCATCTGAGAGCAAAGTCCTGCTGTCTTCTATGTCACTTGATTTCACTTTGTAAGAGGTGATAACAGTCAAGCCCTGTCACAGCTGTTGAGCATACTTCATTGGTTCATTTAGTCCAGAATTGCCAGAGTGGAAATGGCTAATACGAGGGTCATAATTTTAAGGTTATTAGAGGAAAGTATAGAGGGGATATCAGAAGTAAGATTTTTACACAGAGAGTGATGGGTGCATGGAATGCCCTGCTAGGGGTCGTGGTAGGGGCAGATACATTTAAGAACATTAGGAACATTTAAGAAACTCTTAAGTAGGCACATGGATGATAGAAAAACGATCTGGAAGAGGGGACCGAGTGTAGTATATCTAAGTTTGCTGATGATACTAAATTGAGTGGAAAAGCAAATTGTACAGAGGATACAGAGAGTCTGCAGAGAGATATAGATAGGTTAAGTGAGTGGGCAAGGGTCTCACAGATGGAGTACAATGTTGGTAAATGCGAAGTCATGCACTTGGGAAGGGAAAATAGATCAGATTATGGATATAAATGGTAAAAGATTGTAGCATGCTGCTGTGCAGATGGATTGGGAGTGTTTGTGTGTGAATTACAAAAGGTTGTTTTGCAGGTGCAGCAGGCTATCAAGAGGCAAATGAAATGATGGTCTTCATTGCTGTAGGGATTTAATTTAAGAGCAGGGAGGTTATGCAGCAACTATACTGGGTACTGGTGAGGTTGCACCTGGAGTACTGCGTGCAGTTCTGGTCTCCCTACTTGAGGCGATGCAGAGGAAGTTTACCAGATTCCAGAGATGAGGGGTTTAAACTGCAAAGAGAGATTGAATTCGAAAGAATGAGAGGTAATCTTATAGAAGCTTAAAATTATGAAAGGGATAGATAAGGTAGAGGCAAGAGGGTTGTTTCCACTGGAAGGTGAGACTAGAACTAGAGGACATAGCCTCAAGGTTCGGGGGAGTAAATTTAGGATGGAGATGAGGAGGAACTTCTTGTCCCAAAGAGTGGTGAATCTGTGGAATTCTCAGCCCATTGAAGCAGTGGAGGCTGCCTCAGTACATATATTTAACACAGGTTTGGATAGATTTTTGCATAGTAGGAGAATTAAGGATTATGGGAAAAAGCCAGGTGGATGGAGATGAGTCCATGGTCAGATAGGCCATGATCTTAGTGAATGGCGGGGCAGGCTCGACAGGTCGAATGGCCTACTCCTGCTCCTATTTTTTATGTTCTTATGTAAAAATGGAGGGCTATGTGGGAGGGAATGGTTAGATTGACTTTAGAGTAGGTTAAAAGGTCGGCAAAACATTGTGGACCAAAGGGCCTGTACTATGCTATAGTATTGAGTACTTGAATGTACAATATACAGGGTGATGTGGAAAGAATGGTGGATTGGACTAACTGGCAAATTGTTCACAAAGCCGGCATTGAAGTTTCTTGTCCTGTGTTATTCTGTGGTTATGTGGGCTCATTCCTTGAGCTGCTTGAGATGGGATTTGGCTTCATCCTAAGTGAGTTTGCCTTTTTCACCTTCTGCTTTGCAGAGCCTGTGTTCCGTACTCCACTGGTGTTGAGTAAAGCAGCTGACGTCCGCGACGAGTTTGAGAACCAGCTTGGACAGGTACTGCCCTTTTGGCTACTGCTGTTGTTTAGAGGACAAGCGGGTGATGGCGCGTTGCTCACAGGGCTGGTTGACCCTGGGTCAGGTGCATTGTTGCAGGATATTCTGGCGGATACACGCTGTTCCTGACATCGGATCGAAGAGCCATGAAATCGCAGATTGAATTCATTCCAGGCTCCAAATGCAGATTTATCTTCTCCACTTCTGACCTGATGGCAGGAACAGCTTCTTCCCCCAGACCCATAAGACTACTGAACTCCTTCCCAACACCCAAGTCTCATCACGCATGAAGTGCCAGTAGCATTATGCTGTCAATCTTTTGGAATATATTTTATTTGTGGTAATGTTACTTTCTACAGTGGCATGCAAAATTTTGGGCACCCCGGTCAAAATTTCTGTAAAAGATTTCTGTAAGCAAATGAAAGATGACCTGATTTCCAAAAGGCATAAAGTTAAAGATGACACATTTCTTTAATATTTTAAGCAAGATAACTTTTTTATTTCCATCTTTTACAGTTTCAAAATAACACTAGACACTAGAATACTACAGCACAGTACAGGCCCTTCAGCACTCAGTGTTGTGCCGACCCATATATTCCTTAATAAAAAGTACTAAACCCACACTACCCCGTAACCCACTATTTTTCTTTCATCCATGTGCCTGTCCAAGAGGTTCTTAAATACTCCTAATGTTTTAGCCTCCACCACCATCCCTGGCAAGTCATTCCAGGCACCCATAACCCTCTGTGCAAAAAAACTTACCCTTGATGTCTCCCCTAAACTTCCCTCCCTTAACTTTGTACGTATGCCCTCTGGTGTTTGCTATTTGTGCCCTGGGAAACAGGTACTGACTATCCACCCTACTATGCCTCTCATAATCTTGTAGACCTCTATCAAGTCCCCTCTCATCCCTCTACACTCCAAAGAGAAAAGTCCCAGCTCTGCTAACCTTTCCTCATGAGACTTGTTTTCCAATCCAGGCAACATCCTGGTAAATCTCCTCTGCACCCTCTCCATAGCATCCACATCCATCATCTATAATGAGGTGACCAGAACTGAACACAATACTCTTTAAGTGTGGTCTCACCAGAGATTTGAAGATTTGCAACATGACCTCTCTACTCTTGAACTCAATCCCCCTATTAATAAAGCCTAGCATCCCATTGGCCTTCTTAACTATCCTATCAACCTGTGCAGCAACCTTGAGGGATGTATGGATTTGAACCACAAGGTCCCTCTGTTCATCCACACTCTTAAGTAACCGACCATTAACCCTGTACTCAGCTTTCTGGTTTGTCCTTCCAAAGAATCATCTTTGTGAATCTCCTCCGGACTCTCTCCGATGACAACACATCCTTTCTGAGATATGGAACCCAAAACTGTTGACAGTACTCCAAGTGTGGCCTGACTAGTGTCTTATAAAGACTCAGCATTATCTCCTTCCTTTTATATTCTATTCCCCTTGAAATAAATGCCAACATTGCATCTGCCTTCTTTACCACAGACTCAACCTGTAAATTAACCTTCTGGGAGTCTTCCATGAGGACTCTTAAGTCTCTCCGTACCTCTGACATTTGAACCTTCTCCTCATTTAAATAATAGTCCACACTGTTTTCCCTTTTACCAACGTGCATTATCATACATTTCCCAGTACTGGCACATTTTTGTCCATTCTTTTAATTTGTCTAAGTCCTGCTGCAATCATATTGCTTCTTAAGCACTACTTACCCCTTTCACCTATCTTTGTATGAACTGCAAACTTGGACACAAAACTAAACCCTGAGGAACACCACTTGCCACCGACAGCCAACCAGCAAAGGCTCCTTTTATTCCCACTCACTGCCTCCTGCTTGTCAGCCATTCTGCTATCTATGCCAGTATCTTTCCTGTAACACCCTAGGATATTATCTTATTAAGCAGCCTCACATGTGGCACCTTATCAAATGGCTTCTGAAAATCCAAGTAAATGAACTCCACTGCCTCTCCTTTGTCCATCCTGCTTGTTACTTCCTCTGAGGACTCTAACAGATTTATCAGGCAACATTTCCCTTCACAGAAACCATGCTGACTTTGACTTATTTTATCATTAGTCTCCAAGTACCTTGAAATCCCATCTTTAATAATAGTAACTTTCCCAAACACTGAGGTTAGGCTAACTGGCTTATAATTTCATTTCTGTTGCCTTCTTCCCTTCTTAAAGTGTGGAGTGACATTTGCAATCTTCAGTCTTCCAGGACCATGCCAGAGTGAAGGGATTCTTGAAAGATCATGATCAGTGCATCCATTATCTGTTCAGCAACCACTCTCAGGACTCTGGGATGTAGTCCATCTGGTCCAGGTGACTTATCCACCTCAAGACCTTTGAGTTTGCCCAGCACTTTTTCCTTTGTAATAACAATGGCACTCACTCCTGCTCCCTGACACTCATGGATCTCTGGCACACTGCGAGTGTCTTCCACAGTGAAGACAGATGCAATGTACCCATTAAGTTCATCTGCCATTTCTTTGTCCTCCAGTACTACCTCACCAGCATCATTTTCCAGTGGTCCAATATCAACTTTCACCTCCCTTTTACTCTGAAAAAGCTTTTGGTATCCTGCTTTATATTATTGGCTAGTCTGCCCTCATATTTCATCTTTTCCCTTCTTATAGCTTTTTTGGTTGCCTTTTGTTAGATTTTAAAAGCTTCTCAATTATCCAACTTCCCACTCACTTCTGCTACCTTATATTCCATTTCTTTGGCTTTTATGCCATCCTTAACTTCCTTTGTCAGCCACGGTTGCCTTCTCCTGCCATTTGAGAACTTCTCCCTCTGTGGGATATATCTATCCTGCACCTTGTGAGCTACTCGCAGAAACTTTAGCCATCTCTGATCTGCCATCATCCCCGTCAGTATCCTCCTCCAATCCACCTGGGCAAGCTCCTCTCTCATGCCTCTGTAATTCCCATTATTCCATTGTGATACAGATACATGTGAGTTATGCTTCACCCTCTCAAACTGCAGTATGAATTCAATCATATTATGATCACTGCCTCCTAAGGGTTCCTTTACTTTAACCTCCCTAATAAGATCTGGGTTATTACACAACACCCAAGTATGCCTTTCCCCGAGTATGCTCAAGCACAAGCTGCTCTAAAAAGCCATCTCATAGGCATTGAACAGATTCCCTGTCTTGCGATCTACCACCAACCTGATTTTCCCAATTCCCTTGCATATTGAAGTCCTCCATTACAATTGTGTCATTACCCTTATTACATGCCTTTACCAGCTCCTTTTACAATCTCAGCTACTATTTGGAGGCCTATATACGATTCCCATAATTTTGTTTTACCCTTGCAATTTCTTAATTCCACCCACAAAGATTCAACATTCTCTGACCCTGTGTCACCTCTGTCTAAAGATATAATTCCATCTCTGACCAAAAGAGCCACAACACTGCTTATGCCTGTCCTTTCAATATTAAGTATATCCTTGATGTTAAGCTCCTAGCTATGACCTTCTTTCAGCCACAACTCAGCCCACAACGTCATACCCACCAATCTCTAATTGTGCCATGTGTTCATCCACCTTATTCCAAATGCTACGTGCATTTAAATACAGCACCTTCAGTCCTGCATTCTTCACCCTTTTGAATTTTGCCTCTGTGCTACAATTTAACTCTTTGCTCTGTCTGCATTTGTACCCAATCATTGGCTTGTCCTTCTTTACATTTGTGTTACACCCCTCATCTACTTGTAAACCTGCAGGCTCATCCTCAGCTCTACATACTGGTTTCCATCCCCCTGCCGTATTAGTTTAAACCACTCCCAACAGCTTTAACAAACCTCCCTGTATAGGTTTTAGTCCCCCTCAGATTCAAGTGCAACCCATCCTTCTTGTACAGGATACACCTGCCGCAGAAGAGGTCCCAATTCTTTAGTCACTCATTTATTTGCCACTTCATTCTATTCCTATCCTCACTGCCATATGGCACAGGCAGTAATCCTGAGATTACTACCCGTGAGGTCCTGCTTCTCAATTTCCTTCTTAGCACCCTGTATTCTGTTTTCAGGACCTCAAACAACTCCCAACAGCTCTACTATATCTGCCCACAAGTCTTATGGTCTTATAAAGACTTGTCCTCCACAGCTGCCTGTGGCAAAGAATTCCACAGATTCGCCTCTCTCTGGCTGAAGAAATTCAGCCTGCTTTATCCATGCTAGAATCTTTCCTGTAATATGATGTGCTCGTAGCTTGTTAAGCAGCCTCATGTGTGGCACTTTGTCAAAGGCCTTCTGAAAATCCAAGTATACAACATCAACACTTTCTCCTTTGTCTATCCTGCTTGTCTCTCCATCACATGTTCTACCAGTCTGTTGTTGCCAGTACAATCTTCTATGCGGTGGTGTGCTGGGCCATTGGCATCAACACAGGTGATACCAACAGGCTCAATAAACTGATTAGAAAGGCTGGCTCTGTTATAGGAGTCAAACTGGACACACTGGAGGCTGTGGCAGAACAAAGGACCCTACTGAAAATCCTGGCAATTCAGGACAGTGTTTCTCACCCTCTGTGTGCCACCTTGGCTGAACAGAGGAGCACTTTAGTAATAGACTAAGACAACTGAGCTGCTCCAAAGAGCACTATTTGAGGCCATTAGGCTCTATAATGACTCAACCTATAGGTAGGGAAGTGATGACCCCCTCCCCTCCTGTTAGACTGTTCATGGTAACTTATTTTTTGTTCTTTCTACTTCTGATATTTATACTACAGTGATACTGTAATTTTCTTTGGGACCAATAAATTATCTATCTATTTCTTCAAAGAATTCCAATAGATTTGTTAGGCAAGATTTTCCCTCAAAGAAAACCATGCTGTCTATGGCCTATTTTCTCATGTGCCTCCAAATATCCTGAGACTCAAGGTATTGGTGAGGTTTAATTGTCAGGAATGGACAGGAGGAAGAGTATAGGAAACTGATACAGGACTTTGTGATATGGTGCAACTCAAACTACCTGCGTCTCAATATCACCAAGACCAAGGAGATGGTGGTGGACTTTAGGAGATCTAGGCCTCATATGGAGCCAGTGATCATTAATGGAGAATGTGTGGAGCAGTTTAAGACCTACAAGTATCTGGGAGTACAGTTAGACGAGAAGCTAGACTGGACTGCCAACACAGATGCCTTGTGCAGGAAGGCACAGAGTCGACTGTACTTCCTTAGAAGGTTGGCGTCATTCAATGTTTGTAGTGAGATGCTGAAGATGTTCTATAGGTCAGTTGTGGAGAGCGCCCTCTTCTTTGTGGTGGCGTGTTGGGGAGGCAGCATTAAGAAGAGGGACGCCTCACGTCTTAATAAGCTGGTAAGGAAGGCGGGCTCTGTCGTGGGCAAAGTACTGGAGAGTATAACATCGGTAGCAGAGCGAAGGGCGCTGAGTAGGCTACGGTCAATTATGGAAAACCCTGAACATCCTCTACATAGCACCATCCAGAGACAGAGAAGCAGTTTCAGCGACAGGTTGCTATCGATGCAATGCTCCTCAGACAGGATGAAGAGATCAATACTCCCCAATGCCATTCGGCTTTACAATTCAACCGCCAGGAGTAAGATATGTTAAAGTGCCAGGGTTAGGACTCAATGTATTTAAGTAAACTACTTAAGAACTTTTTAAAAGCTATTATTAATGCTTTTTGAGAGGGTGATTTTAGATGCATATCATATTTTTACTGAGTTAAGTATTGTATGTAATTAGTTTTGCTACAATAAGTGTATGGGACATTGGAAAAAATGTTGAATTTCCCCATGGGGATGAATAAAGTATCTATCTATCTAATTTGGTGTATTTTGTGCAGTTCTGGTCACCTTACCTACAAAAAAGTTATCAATAAGATTGTAAGGGTGCAGAGAAAATTTACATGGATGTTGCTGGGACTCGAAGACCTGAGGTACAGGGAAAGGTTGAACAGGTTAGGACTTTATTCCCTAAAAGAGTTTAAATGTAATCAAGCTTTATCCACTGATATTGGGTGAGATTAGAACTAGAGAATGTGTTTACGGTGAAAGGTGAATTATTTAAGGGGGGCATCAGGGGAACTTCACTCAGAGGGTGGTGAGAGTGTGGAAGGAGCTGCCAGCAGAAGTAGTGGATATGGGTTTGATTTTAACATTTAAAAGAAATTTGGATAAGTAAATGGATGGGAGGGTTATGGAGAGCTATGGTCCGGATGCAGGTCAATGGGACCAAGCAGATTTAGAGTTCAGCATGGACTAAATGGGCCGAAGGGCTTGTGTCTCTGCTGTAGTGTTCTACAATTCTAAACAGTGGTAAAGGTGATTTAGATCTAGTGATAACAAAGGAACAGTGATCAATTTTCATATCAGGATGGTGTGTGTAAGTGGTGCAAGTTCTCCTGAAGTCAGTAACCATCTTCTTGTTGACATTGATGAAGAGGTTATTTGCTTGGCTCCAGACCGCAAGTTATTGCACCCCCTCTCTGTGGGCGGTCTCATCTTTGTTGGTGATGAGCCCCACCACTGTCGTGTCATTGGCAAACTTGACATTCTGGGACCAGAGGGCACGGCCTCAGAATAGAGAGGCGTCCATTTAGAACAGCGATGAGGAGGAATTTCTTTAGCCAGAAATGGTGGTGAATCTGTGGAATTCATTGCCATAGATGCTTATGGAGGCCAAGTTATTGAGTATATTGAAAGCAGGGTTTGAATTTGGAGGGGAACCCTCAAGTGGTGGTGTTCCCCTGTGCGAGAAACTTTTGTCCTGCGTGATGGTTAAGGCACAGGTTTCGGAGCTGCTGTCAAATGAATCCAGGCAAATAACTGTAGTGTACAATATGGTTTGCTGACATCAGAAACCATGTAGGTAAATCATTAGTCACATTCACACAGATGCAAAGGAACAATCCAGCAGGTGATTAAATGTTTCCCTTTATCTAGATACATGAAGGAGCCACTGTGAAACCATCTGGAAGGAGTGTGGGTTCACACCCTGGGGATGTGTAAATTGGACCAAATCTCTACCATTGATGACAGTATTGTTGGCTTTATGGCCAAGTTTGGGGACGATTCAAAGATAGGTGGAGGGGCAGGTAGTGTAGAAGAAGCAGGGAGTCTGCAGGACAACTTAGATTAGGAAAATGGGCAAAGAAGTGGCAAATGGAATATAGTGTTGGAAAGTGTATGTTCATGCACTTTGGTAAAAGGAATAAAGGTGAGGATTGTTTTCTAAATGGAGGGGATGTTAAAAAAAATCAGGTACAAAGGGACTTGGAGTCTTCATGCAGGATTCCCTAAAGGTTAACTTGCAGGTTGAGTTGGTGGTGAGGAAGGCAAATGTAATGTTAGCAATTATTTTGAAAGGGCTAGAATTCTAAAGTAAGGATGCAGTAAGGCACTGATCAGACTGCACTTGGTAATTGTGAGCAATTTTGGGCCCCTCATCTAAGAAAAGATCTGCCAACATTGGAGAGGGTCCAGAGAAAGCTCTCGAGAATGATCTCTGGAATGAAAGGGTTAACATATGGGGAGTGTTTGATGCCTGGGCCTGTACTCACTGGAGTTTAGAAGAATGGGAGAGAGGGGAATCTCGCTGAAAGTTATCAAACATTGAAAGGCCTAGATAGAGTGGACGTGGAGAGGATGTTTCCTATAGTAGAAGAGCCTAGGACCAGAGAACACAGACTCAGAATAGAGGGACATCAGTTTAGAACAGAAGTGAGGAGAAATTTCTTTAGTCAGAGGGTGGTGAATCTATAGAATTCATTGCTACAGATGACTGTGGAGGCCAAGACATTGAGTATATTTAAAGTGGAGGTTGGTAGAATTAGTAAGGGCATCAAAGATTACGGGGAGAAGAGAGGAGAATGAAATTGAGGGGAAAATAATATCCTGCTCCTATGTCTTAAGGTCTTAAATTAGCCATAATCAAATAGTGGAGCAGACTCAATGGGCAAATGGCCTAATTGTGCTCCTGTGTCTTATGGTCTTAAATATGAGTGTGTTGGGTGACAGAGGGCTATCAGGGTGAGATGACGTTTAATTTTGCAAGGGATATGGAGAGTAAGTGGTTATGTGTCAGTTAGCCATGATGTGCTCAAATCGTGGTAGAAATTGATGGGCCAAATGGTTCCTCTAGTTCCTATGTTAATGTCCAGTAACCTTCTGAAACAAAATTCTCTATATTTACTGAGCTTGCAGACGGAGGCGGGTGTCTGATCGAGGCAAGCCTGTGCATGTCCCCTGCACACTTGGCCAGAGGCCCGAGTTGCAGAGGCAGGAGGGTTGGGAGGAGAACCAACCATCTGGTTTCCTTCCACAGCTAGCCAGGCAACTGTACCTTGTGCCCGCCCCTCTGTTTAACATCGTGAAGCTCTCACTCTCCATGCTGCCACAGAATGCAGGATGCAGCTGCCTTGCATTGGAATCGCTTGTTTTAAGACACGATTTCCCCCACGACAGCAGTGCGGTTTCTGGCATTCGTCTCCTTCAAAGGTAGAGAGCGGGGTAGGTTTGCAGATTAAACTGCACTGTAGGGCTGGCAGGTGCTGAGGGAAAATGGCACGGGGGTGGGGGAGAGCAGAGCTGACAGAGGAGGGAGGGGGCCAATGTTGGGGACCGCAGTCTTAACAGGGGAACAGGCAGTGAAGGGAGCATGGTGTTACTGAGGAACAGGTAGTGAGAGAGCAGGCTGATACCAGGGTAACAGGTGGTGAAGGAATGCAGTATTACCAGGAACAGGCGGTGAGAAGTACAGTGTTACCAGGGGAACAAGCTATGTGGGAACAGTGTTACTATGGAACAGGCAGTGAGGGAATGCAGTTTTACCAGGGGAACAGGCGGTGAGGGGACGCGGTGTTACCGGGGAAACAGGCGGTGAGGGAACGCGGTGTTACCAGGGAAACAGGTGGTGAGGGAATGCGGTGTTACCAGGGGAGCAGGCAGTGGGTTACTATCGGGATAGTGAGAAGACAGGCACTGAGGGACCAGGTTTCTCTTGCATCCATCTCCCCAGGCAGTGCCTCAGTGGTGTCCCTTCAGCACTAGATTGGCTCCAGATAACACACAAAAAAAACGTACAGGATGCCACAGCCTGCACTGCTCCATGCCAGAAATATATATTACCACTTTGGATGTGTCCTTGTGAACAGCAAGTGCCACCCAGGCAAAGCTGTTCTCTGGGCTCATGTGCTTATTGAGGAAACTGGTTCTTTCCTCAATACGCCTTTAAGAATCTCTCTAAACCTACGGCATATACCAACCTTCATTTAAAGGAAAAGAAATGTTTGCTTTATTTGAACATACAGTGAAATGTGTCATTTGTATCCAATCAAATCAGTGAGGATTCTGCTGGGCAGCTCGCAAGTGTCACCACACTTTGGGCAGCAAATCATGCCCAAAACTCAGTAACTATAACGCGTATGTCTTCAGAATGTGGGAGGAAACCAGGGCACCCAAGTGATCATGGGGAGATCGTACAGACAGCAGTGAGAATTGAACCCTGATCTACAGCTCATTCTGTTACACGATGCCTCAATGTGTCCCTGTATCTCTCACGTGGCTCCCCATCAGGGGTTGCCATGGCATCATGGCAGTTACCACGACACTATGATAGCTGAAGGCATCGGAGTTCAGAGTTCATTTCCAGCACTGTCTGTAAGGAGTTGGTACTTTCTTACTGTGAGCGCATGGGTGTCTTCCAGGTGCTCCGGTTTCCTCCCACAGTCCAAAGACATAGCAGTTAGTCGGCTAATTGGTCATTGTAAATTATCCTGTAATTGGGCTACGGTTAAATAGGTGGGTGGCTAGACGGCACAGTTAGTTGAGGAAGGGCCTGTTCCGCGTCATATCTCTAAATAAATAGATATAAAATCATAAGACACCACTTTGGATAGTTTACTGCATTCAGGCATTTCACATTGTAAAGTGATGCCAACTGTGGCTGATGTCCACTGGAGATGAGCTTCCCCCTGCCCATCCACTCAGTCCCAGCCACCATCCCAGATCAGTCGGAAGAACAGGAACATTGATTCGTATCTGGAGCCTGAGACCTGAACCTTCTGTCCTTCTAGTTTGAGGCGGAGGAGAGCTTGAAGGAGGACGATGAGACGGTCACGGCAGAGATAATTCAGATCATCCTGGCCGAGGGGGAGCAGGAGAAGAAGAAGCTGACTGTAGCTGAGCAGCTGAAAAGGGACGAGCAGTTGGCACGGAAATGGAATCGAGAATTGGTGAGTGTTCAGCTCTCTTTTTCCCAGACTTTGTTTCAGATTTTGTTCACAATTTGTGCAGGAACATAGCAGTTGTTGTGCAAGTTGATAGGATTTAAATAGGCACGTGAATGTGAGGAAAATGGAAGGATGTGGACTGTGTAGGCAGAAGGGATTGGTTTGGTTAGCCATTTGATTATTAATTTAATTGGTTCAGCGCAACATTGTGGGCTGAAGGGCCTGTTCCTGTGCTGTATTATTCTATGCTCTGTGTTCTATAGTTAATAAGAAGATATATGTTGTGTTGGCCTTCATTAGACCACAATTACAATATTGTGTTCAGTTCTGAATTTGCCAGGATGCCTGGATTAGAGAGCATGACTTTAGAGGATAGGTTGAGTGAACTAGGACTTTTTGCTTTGGAGTGAAGGAGGATGAGACATGACTTGATAAAGTTGTACAAGATGATGAAGATAGAGTGGAGAGCTGGAGACTTTTTCCCGGGGCCAAAATGGTAAATACAAAGGGGCATAATTTTAAGGTG
The DNA here is from genome assembly GCF_048418815.1 of Hemitrygon akajei. Taxonomy (NCBI): domain Eukaryota; kingdom Metazoa; phylum Chordata; class Chondrichthyes; order Myliobatiformes; family Dasyatidae; genus Hemitrygon; species Hemitrygon akajei. The sequence goes on along the minus strand of NC_133127.1, from coordinate 197,294,589 downwards.
ACTGGATGAAAGTATGGGGGGTGTCAGAGCTGTGTTTGTTTTTACACAGAGCGTGGTGGGTATGTGGAATGCCCTGCCAGGGGTGGTGGTAAAGGCAGATCCATTTCAGACATTTAAGAGACTCTTAGATAGGCACAAGGGCGAAAGAAAAATAGAGGGCTGTGTGGGAGGCGGGAGGGAAGGGTTAGCTTGATATTAGAGTTGGTTAAAATATCAGCACATCTGATGGGGACTGTACAGTGTTCTTTAAGGAAAGGGATGATAGTGATGTTCAGTTCACCTTCAAGGGAACAGGGGAATGCAGAGTCAGCTGATGGGATAAAGAACAGTTTCGGCCTGAAACACTGATTACTTATTCCCCTCCAGAGATGCTGTCTGACCTGCAGAATTCCTCCAGCATTTTGTGTGTGTTGCTCTGGATTTCCAGCATCTGCAGAATTTCTTACGTTTATCATCAGAGTAGAGTGCAAAAGGCTTAAAAAGAAGACAGCCATATCCAGCAGGCAGTGGAGTGAGAGGCAGCAAAGTGATAGGGCTTTAGCTCAACACGCTTAGGCGGTAATGGGACAAGGCGAGGTAGGTTTTACCTGTGCTAATTGCAGGAAGGAAGTAGTATGTGTGTGAGGCCAGTTTTCTGTGCTCGGTGTCAGATGTGGGAGGTCCTGGAGACACTCAGCCTCCCGGACGGCCATATTTGCACTCAGTGTGTCGAGCTGCAGCTCCTAAGGGACTGAGACAGGGAACTGGAGATGCAGCTCGATGACCTTCGCCTGGTCAGGGAGAGCGAGAAGGTGATAGAAAGGAGTTACAGACAGGTGGTCACACCGGGGCCATGGGAGACAGACAAGTAAGTAACAAGCAGGAGGGGGAAGGGGAAGAGTCAGGTACTAGAGAGTACCACTGTGGCTGTACCCTTTGACAATAAGTACTCCTGTTTGAGTACTGTTCCCCCAGCTTACCTGGGGGAAGCAGCAGTGGCCATGCCTCTGGCATAGAGTCTGGCCCTGTGGCTCAGAAGAGTAGGGAAAGGAAGAGGAAGGCAGTAGTGATAGGGGACTCTATAGTCAGGGGGTCAGACAGGTGATTCTGTGGACGCAGGAAAGAAACTTAGATGGTAGTTTGCCTCCCAGGTGCCAGGTTCTGCCCCGATGAAAGCTACAATTATTACTAAGCAATGCAGTGGTTTAATTTTTGGGTTTTGGGGTTTCGGGTTTTTGATCCTCCACATCAACCCGGCAAGGTGGACAGCGCACTCAGGAGCGATCTGTCCCGAGTCCCGAGAACTTCCGTTCCCGAGCCCGGCGCTGAAACATACGTTCTTAAGTGCTTTATATGCATAGAAAGGTAAAATATATACAATATACTAAGACAAACGTTTGACTAACTGACGCTAAATAATACCAGATGTACCTGTTCCGACTTACTTAGTAAGAGAACTTCCAATTTTTTTCTATCCCGATCCACGATAACCCACGCACATCCTCCCGTATACTTTAAATCATCTCTAGATTACTTATAATACCTAATACAATGCAAATGCTATGTAAAATAGTTATTATACTGCATTGTTTAGGGAATAATGACAAGAAAATAAAGTCTGCACATGCTCGAACAACAAGTGCTGGAAGAGCACTTCCGGGTTTTTGCAATTCGCGGTTGGTTGAATTTGCGCATGCGGAATTTGCGGATAAGGAAGGCCGACTGTATATGGATTTCAGCAAGGCATTTGATAAGGTACCCCATGTAAGGCTTAGTGAGAAAGTAAAGAGACATGGGATTCAAGGGGACATTGCTTTGTGGATCCAGAATTGGCTTTCCCACAGAAGGTTGTAGACGGGTCATATTCTGCATGGAGGTCGGTCACCAGTAGTGTGCCTCAGGGATCTGTTCTGGGACCCTTACTCTTCGTAATTTTTATAAATGACCTGGATGAGGAAGTGGAGGGATTGGTTAGTAAGTTTGCTGATGACACAAAGGTTGGAGGTGTTGTGGATAGTATGGAGAGCTGTCAGAGGTTACAGCGGGACATTGATAGGATGCAAAACTGGGATGAGAAGTGGCAGATGGAGTTCAACCCAGATAAGTGTGAAGTGGTTCATTTTGGGAGGTCAAATATGTTGGTAGAATATAGTATTAATGGTAAGACTCCTGGCAGTGTGGAGGATCAGGGGGATCTTGGGGTCCAAGTCCATAGGGCCCTCAAAGCAGCTGCGCAGGTTGACTCTGTGGTTAAGAAGGCGTACGGAGTATTGGCTTTCATCAATCGTGGAATTGAATTTAGGAGCCAAGAGGTAATGTTGCAGCTATATAGGACCCTGGTCAGACCCCACTTGGAGTACACTCAGTTCTGGTTGCCTCACTACAGGAAGGATGTGGAAGCAGAGAGGGTGCAGAGGAGATTTACAAGAATGTTGCTTGGATTGGGGAGCATGCCTTAAGAGAATAGGTTGCATGAACTCGGTCTTTTCTCCTTGGAGCGACGGAGGATGAGAGGTGACCTGATAGAGGTGTATGAGATGATGAGAGGCATTGATTGTGTGGATAGTCAGAGGCTTTTTCCCAGGGCTGAAATGGTTGCCACAGGAGGACACAGGTTTGAGGTGCTGGGGAGTAGGTACAGAGGAGATGTCAGGGGTAAGTTTTTTACTCAGAGTAGTGAGTGTGTGGAATGGGCTGCCAGCAACGGTGGTGGAGGCGGATACAATCGGGTCTTTTAAGAGACTTTTGGGTAGGTACATGGAGCTTAGAAAAATAGAGGGCTGTGGGTAACCCTAGTAATTTCTACGGTAGGGACCTGTTTGGCACAACTTTGTGGGCCGAAGGGCCTGTATTGTGCTGTAGGTTTTCTATCTTTCTATGTTTAGCTCTGAACTTAACCATGATGCAAGAACCGGATGTCTTGTTTAAATATCATTGGTTAATGGGTAAAATGTCTCCCAGGTGTTGGGAGGGAGGAACTTCCCACTGCCTTACATGTGCATCCAGTGCTGAGAGCCTCAGTTTAATCTCTTACCTTCGTGTACCACCTCTGACTCTGCAGAGACTTAGCAAGGTGTCTGTCAGGGTTATGGAATGGGGCCTGAACCCACAATCTTCAGGTCAGTTTCCAATGAGTTGTCCAGGGCAACTTAATTTCCTCCTGGTTCATGTATTTTTTTTGAATGCTCAGATATTTTTATTGAGGGGGAAGTTGGAAGTGTGGTGGAGTGTGTCCCTCGTCTCTCGTTATCTTGGTTCATCCAGGGAGTAACATTAAGGTCATAGGACACTACTGGTTAGAAATAGGCCCTTAGGCCCATCTAGTCTAAGCAGAACTGTTAATCTGCCTAGTCGCATCGACCTGTACTTCGACCATAGTTCTCCATGCTCCTCCCAGCCGTGTACCTATCCAAACTTCTCTTAAATACTTAAATCAAACGCACGTTTGTCACTTCCACTGGCAGCTCGTTCCATACTCTCACCATCCTCTGAGTGAAGAAGTTCCCCCTCAGGTTCTCCTTAAACATTTCACCTTCCATCCTTAACCTAAGACCTCTAGTTCAAGTCTCACCAAACCTCAATGGAAAAAGTCTGTTTGCATTTAAACTATTTCTACCCCTCATAATCTATCAAATCTCCCCTCATGCTCCTACGCTCCAAGGAATAAAGCCCTAACTTATATAGCCTTTCCCAAAAGCTCAGGTCCTTAAGTCCTGACAACATCCTTGTAAATTTTGTCTGTTACCTGACCTTCTATAGGCTGCTGACAACATGTCTGACTCGGAGAACGAAGAGCCTGCAAGACGGGTGACTACCCGGCAGTGGGGGAAATTGGCCAATGGCAAACTGAGCTCCAGCTGTTCCAGTCGCCTTACAAGGTAAACAAGGAGCTGACCTTAGCTTGTTGTCTAAACGTATGTACTGCACTTAATTGCTGAACCTCTGTTCTCAATCCTTGGGTGGCACCACTCCCCCTTCACCGTTCTATGCTGGAAGTCGGCTATGCCACCAGTGTAATCTGCAGCCTCCTGTACCTTAGAACCATTTCATTGAGAACCTTTGCTCTGTCCACCTGAAAAGGCAGGATTAACAGCTGCCCACCCATTTCAATTCAACTTCCTGTTCTCATTCTGACATGTTGGTCCATGGTCTCTTCTACTGCCACAATGAGGCCACTCTCAGGTCGGAGGAGCAACATTTCATATTCCGTCTGGGGAGCCTCTGACCAGATGGCATGAACGTCAATTTCTCCAGTTTCTGATCATTCCACCCCCCCCCCTTCTCTCTTTTTCCATTCCCCATTCCATTTCGTCCCTTCTCTTCTCCTCCCCTGCCCATCGTCTCCACCTGGTTCCCCTCCTCCTTCCCATGCTCCCATAGTCCATTCCCTCTCCTATCAGATTTATTTCTTCTTCAGCCCTTTACCTCATCCATCTATTACAGAGGAGGCTGGGCACTGACTTACAGAGGTGTATAAAATTATTAAGTCCATCAGTAAGGTGAATAGCTACAGTATTTCACCCCCCCCCCCCAGGTGGGAAAGTCAAGAACAGGGAGGCATAGGGCTAACGTGAGAGGGAAATGATTGAGAGGGCATTTGACAGAGTGTTCTGGATGGTGGGTATGGAAGAAAATGCCAAAGGAAGTGGTAGAGGGAGGTACAAATGCAATATCTAAAATAAATTTGAACAGGCATATGGATAGGAGAGGTTTATTGGAATGTGGACCAAGCACAAGCACATGGAAATAGATCAGTATGGCAACACACTCAAAATGCTGAAGGAAGTCAACAAGTCAGGTATGGAGGGGAATAAACAGTTGCCATTTCAGACTAAGACCCTTCATCAGGACTGACATGTTGACTGTTTATTCCTCTCCATAGATATTGCCTGACCTGCTGAGTTCATCTGGCATTTTGTGTGTAGTGTTCAAGATTTCCAACATCTGCTGCTTCTGTGCTGTAAACTCTATGACTATAGAGTCTGGGTGACTGATCTTGTTTGCTGATCCTGTGAAATGCTTTTTGACATTTTGCTAGTTCAAAGTGCTGCATAACTAGGAATGGGATGTCCAGGAAGGGATAACAGCTCTGGTGAAGGGGTTTGTCATTTCCATTGTGGGGCAGTTCACTCACCTTTGTTCACACAACGCTTCAAGAAGCAGGCTAAACTAGATGCGGGTAGCTGGTGGCCTCATGTTTCGGTGAGTTAGGGACATGCCTGTCCTAACATGTGAAGTCAACTCGGGCAGACTGGACAGATGAAATCTAGTGAGATCCTGGAAGGCAGGTCTGCAATACTTCGTGGAGAGCGAAGGGCATGAAAAGGCACAGACAAAATCATGGTTGTCTACTGCAACCAAAAAAGGCCCCAGTGGTGATGACTACTCATACCACTGGACCTGGAATCCCAAGGTCGAGAGAGTGGAACTACCCCAGTGCAACGGCTTTTCCACTTCAAAAACTCCCCGCACAGGTCTCCTGTCATTGTTGGATGTGCCAGACAACCACCATAACTGGGAGATCTCGGGCTTGAGTTGACACCACCTGATGGCACAGTGACGTAGATGGGTAGCGTGTAGTGTAGCAGTTAGTATAATGCTATACAGCGCCAGCAGTCAGGGTTCAGTTCCCACCACTGTCTGTTTACATTCTCACCATGTCCACATGGTTTCCTCCCTCATTCCAAAGTCATACACGGAAGGGTTAGTGGGTTGTGGGCACATTATGTGGCAAGAAGCATGGTGACAATTGTGGACTGTCCCCAGCTGATGCTTGGGCTGAGCTGGCTGTTGACACTAAAGACGCATTTCACTATATGTTTTGCAACAAAAAATAGTCTTTGAAGATTTTTACTTTTGAAGCAATTCTAGTTCTTGCTGTACATGTTATAAATAAAGCTCATCTCTAATCTTTAAGTGCCTTCTGACATTTTGCTAGTTAAAGGTAGTGAATAACTGGAAGATCCCAACGACACCACCTTGGGCAGAACGGTGTATAACTGGGAGATCCCAACAACACTACCTTGGGCAGAACAGTGTATAACTGGGAGATCCCAACAACACCACCTTGGGCAGCATGGTGTATAACTGGGAGATCCCAACAACACCACCTTGGGCAGAACAGTGTATAACTGGGAGATCCCAACACCACCTTGGGCAGAACAGTGTATAACTGGGAGATCCCAACACCACTACCTTGGGCAGAATGGTGTATAACTGGGAGATCCCAACAACACTGCCTTGGGCAGAACGGTGTATAACTGGGAGATCCCAACAACACTACCTTGGGCAGAACGGTGTATAACTGGGAGATCCCAACAACACTGCCTTGGGCAGAACAGTGTATAACTGGGAGATCCCAACGCCACTATCTTGGGCAGAATGGTGTATAACTGGGAGATCCCAGCAACACCACCTTGGGCAGAATGGTGTATAACTGGGAGATCCCAACACCACCACCTTGGGCAGAACGGTGTATAACTGGGAGATCCCAACAACACCACCTTGGGCAGAACGGTGTATAACTGGGAGATCCCAACAACACCACCTTGGGCAGAATGGTGTATAACTGGGAGATCCCAACAACACCACCTTGGGCAGAACGGTGTATAACTGGGAGATCCCAACACCACCACCTTGGGCAGAATGGTGTATAACTGGGAGATCCCAATGACACCACCTTGGGCAGAACAGTGTATAACTGGGAGATCCCAACAACACTACCTTGGGCAGAATGATGTATAACTGGGAGATCCCAACAACACTACCTTGGGCAGAACGGTGTATAACTGGGAGATCCCAGCAACACCACCTTGGGCAGCATGGTGTATAACTGGGAGATCCCAACACCACCACCTTGGGCAGAACGGTGTATAACTGGGAGATCTTGCATGACTCCATCTTGGGCAATATGGTATCGTAGATGGACAGAGCGGTGTATCCCGTGATGACAGCTCCTTTCCCCTTACTCTCTCCTCCTTGTGTTTGCAGGATGCTTCGTGCCAGCTCAGAGGAATCTCGGAGTTGGAGTACACCTGTGGAAAATAACCAAATCCGGAGAGTGGTGCCTCGCGGCGATAGTGGAATCAAGGTAACCTCATTGACAGCCATTACACGTGGTGAAGCATCGCCCTTCCACTTGTTCCTGCACTGACAGCATAAGCATTCAGTAGGAAGCATTGACAAGACCATTTTTATTCACTGAGCAACCTAAGCAGATGGCGGCAGTGTATTTATAGGAAAGCATTGAGTCCTGGATTGTTGGTGGCACAGGGGGAGACAGTTCCTTTTGTTGAGCCATGCCAGCTCGCTGAAGCAGTCTCATTGCCCTGTTCTGGCCCTATTCTGATAGGGTGGTTAAGAAGACGAACGGTGTGTTAGCCTTCATTTGTCGGGGAACTGAATTCAAGAGCTATGAGGAAATGTTGCAGCTCTATAAAATCCTGGTTAGACAACGTGGAGAATTGTGTTCAGTTCTGGTTACCTCATTTATGGGAAGGATGTGAAAGCTTTAGAGAGGATGCAGAGGAGATTTACCAGGATGCTGCCTGGACTAGAGAGCATGTCTTATGAGGAAAGGTTGAGCGAGCTAGAGCTTTTCTCTCTGGAGCGGGGGAGGATGAGAGGTGACATGATAGAGGTGCACAGGATGATAAGAGGCATAGATTAAGTGGACAGCCAGACTTTTTCCCAGGGTGGAAATGACTAATACAAAGGGCCATAATTTTAAGGTGATTGGTGGAAAGTATAGGGAGGGATGTCAGTGGTAGATTTTTTTTTACAGAGATTGATGGGTGTATGGAGTGTGCTGCCGGGGTGTTGGTAGATGCAGATTCATTAGGGGCATTTAAGAAACTCTTAGGAACATGGATGATAGGAAAATGATGAGCTATGTGGGAGGGAACCTTCCCAGTTTTGTTTATCACTCAAATCTGTCCACTAATGATGTCACAGCCTCTGTCCTCCACTCCGTCCTGTCCCACATGGAAAATGGTGCCTCATATGCCACAATGCTTTTTATTGACTTCAGCTGGGCATTTAATACGATCATCCCTCAGAAGTTGGGTCCTCATTGGGTCTCACTGTAACTGGATCCTAGACTTCTTAACAGAAAGGGCCTAGTCACTCTGTATTGGCAGGAACATCACACTGAGCGCTGGTGCCCCCCAGGGCTACGTGCTCAGCCCGCTGCTGACGCATGACAGCAATGCTAGATTCAGTTCAAACCAAATCATCAAGTTCACTGATGACACAACAGTGCTTGGCCTCATCAACAATGACAAGACTGCGTACAGAGAGAAAGTAGAGTGGCTGGTAGAATGCTGCAAGCACAACTTGAGTCTCAACATGGACAAGACCCGAAGAGGTCATTGTGGACTTCAGGAAGGTGCAGACCACTCTTCACTGCACATGCACGGCTCCTCTATGGAGAGAGTTAGGAGCACTCTCCACATGGAGAGGACATTGATGGGCTCACAGAGTGCATCACTGGTTACATCAACTTCTGTGTGGACTGCAATGTTCTGGCAAGAACTGTCCTTTGTTATTCAAATAACAAGCCATGGGTAACAAAGGACATTAAGGACATCCTGAATGCTAAAAAGAGGGCGTTTAGAGATGGAAATAGGGAGGAGCTGAGGACAATACAGAGGGACCTGAAAGTCAAGATCAGGGAAGCTAAAGACAGGTATAGGAGGAAGCTTGAGTGGAAACTCCAGCAGATCAACATGAGAGAGGTCTGGAGTGGGATGTGGACCATCACTGGGTTCCAGCAAACTAGCAACAGAGGAGCTGAAGGCAGTGTGGACAGGGCCAATGGACTTAACCTGTTCTTCAACAGATTTGACACTGCCCATCCCCCACATGATTCATCTGTTGTCAGCCCCCAACCAACATATACTCCACTCTCTCCTCCTCACAGTCCCCCACCCTGCTGTCATGACTACACCCCTCCCCCACCTGAAACCACCATGGTGGGCTTCACAGCTGAATGGGTGAGAAGACAGCTGAAACAAGACGTTCCAGCAAGGCTGCAGGCCCGGATGGTGTCAGCCCCAGGGTGCTCAAAGCCTGTGCCCCCCAGCTATGTGGAGTACTTCACCATGTCTTCAACCTGAGCCTGAGTCTCCAGAGGGTTCCTGTGCTGTGGAAGACGTCCTGCCTTGTCCCTGTATCGAAGACGCCGCGCCCCAGTGGCTCCAATGACTACAGACCGGTGGCATTGACCTCCCACATCATGAAGACCTTGAAGAGACTTGTTCTAGAGCAGCTCCAGCCAATGGTTAGGCTACACTTAGACCTCCTCCAGTTCACCTACCAGCCCCGACTAGGAGATGAGGATGCCATCATCTACCTGCTGAACCGTGTCCACGCCCACCTGGACAAGCCAGCGAGCACTGTGAGGGTCATGTTTTTTGACTTCTCCAGTGCGTTCAACACCATCCGCCCTGCTCTGCTGGGTGAGAAGCTGACAGTGATGCAGGTGGATGCTTCCCTGGTGTCGTGGATTATTGATTACCTGACTGGCAGACCACAGTACGTGCGCTTGCAACACTGTGTGTCAGACAGTGGTCAGCAGCACTGGGGCTCCACAGGGGACTGTCTTGTCTCCCTTTCTTTTCACCATCTACACCTCGGACTTCAACTACAACACAGAGTCTTGCCATCTTCAGAAGTTTTCTGATGACTCTGCCATAGTTGGATGCATCAGCAAGGGAGATGAGGCAGAGTACAGGGCTACGGTGGGAAACTTTGTCATATGGTGTGAGCAGAATAATCTGCAGCTTAATGTGAAAAAGATAAGGAGTTGGTGGTGGACCTGAGGAGGGCTAAGGTACCGGTGACCCCTGTTTCCATCCAAGGGGTCAGTGTGGACATGGTGGAGGATTACAAATACCTGGGGATACGAATTGACAATAAACTGGACTGGTCAAAGAACACTGAGGCCGTCTACAAGAAGGGTCAGAGCCGTCTCTACTTCCTGAGGAGACTGAGGTCCTTTAACATCTGCCGGATGATGTTGAGGATGTTCTACGAGTCTGTGATGGCCAGTGCTATCATGTTTGCTGTTGTGTGCTGGGGCAGTAAGCTGAGGGTAGCAGACACCAACAGAATCAATAAACTCATTCATAAAGCCAGTGATGTTGTGGGGATGGAACTGGACTGTCTGATGGTGGTGTCTGAAAAGAGGATGCTGTCCAAGTTGCATGCCATCTTGGACAATGTCTCCCAACCACTCCATAATGTACTGGTTAGGCACAGGAGTACATTCAGCCAGAGACTCATTCCACCGAGATGTAACACTGAGCGTCATAGGAAGTCATTCCTGCCTATGGCCATCAAACTTTACAACTCCTCCCTCGGAGTGTCAGACACCCTGAGCCAATAGGCTGGTCCTGGACTTATTTCCACTTGGAATAATTTACTAATTAGATAATTTATTATCTAATTATTTATTATTTTATATTGCTATATTTCTACACTATTCTTGGTTGATGCGACTGTAACAAAACCCCATTTCCTTTTCTGGAAGTGCACGAAACAGACAATCTTACCTGGGCCCTGAACACCACCTGTTTGGTTAAGAAAGCACAGCAACATCTCCACTTTCAGAGGAGATAGAGACAAGTGGGGCGCATCCCCCCTCCCCCCAATTCTAACAAATTTTTACAAGAGCATTGTCTAGAGTGTCCTGACCAGCTGCATCACCATCTGGTACAGGGATTGCAAGGCATCTGACTGCAAGACCCTACAATGGATTGTGAGCACTGCTGAAAGGATCATCGGGGTCTCCCTTCCACCCATCAGAGGTATTTATCCAGAGTGCTGGTAAGCAGGGCCTTTAGCATTGTCAATGATCCCTCCCATCTGTCTAACAATCTCTTTCACCCCCTACCATCAGGCACGAGGTACCCTAGCATTAGGACAAGAACTGTTAGGATGGGAACAGGTTCATTCCTCAGGCCATAAGACTGCTGATCTCCCAGCCACCACCTAGGTTTCATCGTGTCTGAAGTGCTGGTTGCGTTATACTGTTCACTTTATAACTTGTGTTATAAATGCATCTTATTATTTGTCAATTTACTAGTGGTAATATTATTTTATGTGCTGTATGTGTGAGTACATCTTATCCAGTTGTGCACCTTGGTCTGAGTAATGTCTCGTTTGGCAGTATACACCTTTAGAGTCAAATGACACTAGACTGAAGTTGAAGGGAAGGGTTAGATTGATCGTGGTGTTGGTTCAAATGTGGGCCGAAGGTCCCGTACTGTGCTGTGTTCTGTGTTCAGGACATCGAAGCTGATAATGATCAACCTGTCATTGACTCCATTCAAATTTCAAAGCCCTACTTTAGATTGATCCTTTTCTTTTTCTGTTACTAATCTCAGCTTTATAATGTAATGATCACTATTACCTTTTTTATTTTCCCATGTTGACGGAAGGAAGATTATTCCATTATTTCTGCAGTGCTCTAGTGGACTTCGAACTTATTTGTGGCTGACCTCTCACATCTCCCTCTCTTGCTGTTTTTCTTTCAGGGACCTTCACAGACCCTTGGCACCAATACGCTCAACATCCTGTCCTCCTCGGAAAACAGCCGCCCCAGCTCAGCGCCCAACCTCAGCATCGACAAGCGCCTTTCAGCTGAATCCTCGGCATCAGAGGCGGTAAAGTGGGACCGGTCGACCAGCCCTGACAGCAATGACAGCATCTCGGAGGAGCTCAACCACTTCAAGCCCATCATCTGCTCACCCTGCACACCGCCCAAGAAGCTACCCGACGGTAGGCTCCTCAAGCCCAGGATCATTAAATCAACGCCCCGGAACCTGTACAACCATCTGCATAAGGCAGTGACCACCTACGAGGTGAGCCCCAAGATCCTGGAGAAGTGGGGGCAGATCCTCCAGGACCGGCACAAGGGGAAGACTGCTTCCAAGGGTACCCTGACCTCCGAAGAGGAGGAGGATGACGAGCGGTCTGGCCGGCCGGTACCTGAATGTGACATCCCAGAGGTGGAGGCCGCCACCGCCTCACACCCCTGCACCTCTCCTGGGCTCAGCCAGCTGGAATCACGAACCTCGCCCTGGCCCATGGACTTTTCAGACTTTGCAGAGGTACCAGACTCAGTGCTGGAGAATCTGGAGTGGGAATCAGTGGGGGGCAGTACCGGGGCAAGCCCCCTTCAAAACCAGAGTGCAGAACAGAAGGAGAACGGGGCTCTCCGCCAGACCCCTACTTGTCCCGGGCGGAGAGCCTGCAAGGGCGGAGTCACCAACGCCAGTGGCGGCGGGCAGGACCGCCCATCCTCTCGGTCACGCCCACACCACAGCAGGAAGCGTCGCTGCAAGACCAAGCACGCGGCAGCAGAGGCCAGCAAACGGCCGAGGCTGAGCCCGGCAAGGAATGCCGGCAAGGTGGGCATGGCACTGACCAGTGACTCAGACCAGGCCCGGCAGGAGGATGAGGATCGGAAACTGGCTCAGAGACTGCAGCGCCGGTTCGACCTGGAGCGGACCACGGTCAACCGGAGGAAGGGCAGTAAGGACAGTTACCCACTGCGGACAAAGGTCATCTCCAACGCCGACTAACAGGAGCGGTGTCGCTCTCTTCGTGCCCCCAGCTCTTCCCGTCGCTGTTCCGTGTATAGTCATTACAGGAAAATACAGCCTGCACCACACACTCTCCTAACAAGCTGTTGCCTGCGCATTGATTGTGCTCGTCGCCCCAGACAATTGAATTCTGCTGTTGAGTGGGCAGTGCTTGCCGAGGTGCACACTCCGACCAGGAGGAGTGGTGTGAAGGAACAGCACTTCACAAATCGTGTACCAGCCCTGCCTGTACTTTATTTTTATAGAGGGGAACAATTTCACTTTTTAAATATTGTATATTTCTCTCGGGTTCCAACAGGGAGAGGCTGGTTGGTGTGTGAATTCAGTCCCATCCGGTACCTGGTGAGGATTTGACCAAGCCCGTTCCCGTTGGGGTTGGTTAATGGAGAGCTGTGATGTTCTGGCAGATGTTTGGGAAAGGTCATTTCCGGTGTCAGGCACAGGTATAAGATTAGAGAGACTTAAAAAAAGACCTGAGAAGTAACTTTACACAGAGGGTAGTGAGCTGCCGGAGGAAGTGGTCAAGGTCGGTACAGTTGCAGGATTTAAGTGGCACTTGGATAGGTTCATGGAGGGGAGGGTCTTGGAGGGTTATGGGCCAACCACAGACAACTAGCAGGAAGGATTCTGTGGTCAGCATCGACAAGTTGGACTGAGGGGCCTGTTTTCATGGTATGACTATTGACAGGGCTAAAAGGGTGACACAGTAGCCTAATGTTATTACAGCTCCAGTGACACAGGTTCAATTCCTACCGCTGTCTGTAAGGAGTTCTTATGCTCTCTCCTTGACCACATGAGTTTCCTCTGGGTGCTCCAGTTTCCTTCCACATTCCAAAGATGTACGGGGTAGTTGATGAATTGATTACATGGGTGTGAGTGGGTGGCGGCATCTCATTGGAGTGGGAGTGGGAGTACATAGCAAAATAATCTCAATCTGCTCCGGAATTCTACGAGATCCCCTGATGCAGATGGTGCTTCATGTGGCATCTGAGCTCTCCTGTGGGGAAATCTACAGCACTATCCCACACTATCTCTCCCACTCCCACCCAAATATGTTGGTTATCCATCATACCCAACAATGGCAGGAGACCTGTGTGGGAGAGTTTTTAAAGTGGAAAAGCTGTTACACTGGGCAGTTCCACTCTCTTGACCTTGGGATTCCGGGACAGTGATATGAGCAGTCATCACCAGTGGGGTCTTCCTTGGTTGCAGTAGACAACCATGTTTTCGTCTGTGTCTTTTCATGCCCTTCGTTCTCCACAGAGTATTGCAGAACCACCTTCTTGGCCATTGGATCTCACTACAGATCTCATCTGCCCAGTCTGTCAGAGCAGATCTTGCATGCTAGTACAGGCGCCTCCCAATCTCACCAGGGTATGAGGCCGCCTGCTACACTCACCTGGTTTAGCTCACCTGTCGGATGGTGTACCAGGATATGGCCACTGTTGCATGCAAACGGCTACTTGGAGCCAAAGGTGAGACCTGAGTGTCTGGTGGGGATCAAAGGTGAGTGAGCTGCCCCAGAATGGACATGTCAATTCCCTTCCCCAGGCTTATTACCTCCCTGGACACCCCATACACCACCAAAATATACTACTCTCTTTAAGGGTTGAGGAGATCCCAGGCCACTTTGCCTGTCCTCCTCTGAAACTACAAGCATACTAACAGTTAACTAAAAACCCACATGGTGCGATAAATAACAAGAGTGAAATTTGTCCACCCTTTCATCTCTGTCCTTTGAAATCCACAGAAGATTTATAAGCAGTTATTTTTAAGGTTGTTTAAAATGATCCACTTGCCACAGGTTCTTCTGGAATTCCTGACTGGATTTGGCTTGGTATGGTTCATTCATAGGTGCTCTCTAATACTTTTTCAGCTGAGAAACATTTGTACTATTACCAGAAGTTGGTTCAGCAGGATACCTTATTCTGAAGTGATTTTAAGATGAGCTGCTTGGTTAATCCTGTGGGTATAGCAATGCAGTGTGTGTCAGGCTGTGAGCCTGAGGAGATCCTCCATTGTGGGCCATCAACAATATAATCTCTGTGTTTGGACATCACAATTTTAATCATAGATCAGCATGGGGATAGGCCCTTAGGCCCAGCTGACTATCATCATCCATTTATGCTAATCCTGTTTCATTCTCCTCTGTTCCCATCAGCTTCCCCCAGACTGTACCCCTCATATGAGGGCAAATTGAATGTGGGAGGAAACAGGAGCATCCAGTGGGAAACCCACACAATCAGAATCAGATTTAATTTTACTGGCATATATTGTGAAATTTGTTGTTTTGCAGCACTAGTACATTGCAGTATGTAATTTAAATATATAAATTACAAAAAAGAAATATATAAATTGAATTAAATAAGTTGTGCAAAAAGAGCAAAAACATGGATTCATTGTCCATTCAGGGGGAAGAAACTGTTCCTAAAGGTTGAGTGTGTGCCTTCAAACTCCTGTACCTCCTCCTTGATGGTAGCAATGAGAAGAGGGTATATCCTGGGTGATAGGGGTCCTTAATGATGGATGCCGCCTTTTTGACGCATTGCCTTTTGAAGATGACCTTGATGCTGGGGAGGCAAAGTACCTACGATGGAGCTGGCTGAGTTTACAACTTTGCAGCTTTTTCTGATCCTGTGCAGTGTCCCCTCCATACCAGATACAGAGAATATGCAAACTCCACACCGACGATGCCCGAGGTCAGGACTGAACTGGAGTCTCTGGTGCTGAGAGACAGTGGCACTACCTGCTGTACTAAGTGCCATCTTATTTATTGCTTCAGTTTCACCAGTACTCAATTCCAGCTCATGCCTGATGAGCAGGGGACTGTAAGACTCCCTGTTCTCGCCATCTTGACCAGTTCAGAATCTTGACTTATACAGTGGACTGGTTGGAATAATCAAATGACTTTGCAAGGTAGAATACTTGCCTCTCTTCCAGTACCAGTCTTGAAGCCATGTGCCAGGGACCAGCTCGGACAGGATTTCAGAGTAGTGCCCATTTCTCTCTGTTGGGACAGATGTTCCATTGTTCTGCTGGCCAGTGCAAAGTGGACATCTCTTTCATTAATTCCAGCAGCATCGCTGATCGGTCAGCCTGAATGTAGGCTGTTCTGGTGTGGGAGACTGACACAGCAGCTTTAATCGCTAGGTGGCAGGCTCCATCGGTCTTTGATCCTAGAACAAGGGGAAGCACTGAGCTGAGTGCCTCAGGAAGCCAAGAAAGGAGAGGAACCCAGATCCCTCGCACTTACACCCACTGTGCTGACTGGTATAATGGGGTAGTGGGTGTTGATCAGCAGGTGGCTGGGAACATGTATTAGTACATTAATTACTTCAGTGAGATTTCATGGAACTTCCCGTGCAAAAACTACCACTTTCTGTCTCTGTCATGCATTCAACTGCCTCAGGTGTACACGTCTTGTTTATTTTCTTTAGAGTTACAGCATGGAACAGGCCCTTTTGACCCTTTCAGCCACACTGATTTAACCCTAGACTAATCACAGGACAGTTTACATTGAGCAGTTAATCTACTAACCAGTATGTTATGGACTGTGGGAGGAAACCAGAGCACCCGGGGGTAAGCCTGCACACAAAGGGGAAGGAACATACAAACTTGCTTACAGAGGACGCTAGAATTGAACTCTGATGACCCAAGTTGTAATAACATCACATTAACCATTATGCTACAGTGGCACCTCAATACTGATACCCGATGAAGGGAGCTGGCCCAATATGTCAGGTCTTTATTTCTCTCCATAGATACTGCTTGACCTGCTGTGTTTCTCCAGCAATTTATGTGTGTTGCTCTGGATTTCTAGCATCTGCAGAATCTTTTGCTTTCTTGTTTATACCTGGTACTTGTGGGGTCTTCATTTAAATTCTGGCACTTTAAGCTATGTGTTTCCTGTATTGGCTTCTACACTGGATTGGAAATTGCGGAGAAGCGCTAATTTTTTTCTAACATTGGGGAAGACGTTAAGACTTTTTGTCTGAAAGCAGTGTGGGACAAATGAAACCAGAGAATATTTTATTAATTCACTTTATACTAAATCTAGTAAAGCACTTGAATCCTCCAACCCCATTTTAATTCTTTAAAGGAAAAATATTTGCCAAAGATTTAAGTAAAAAAATGTTAAGCAATAGAGTATGTAAGAATTTTCAGGAAAGCAAAACCTCGGGCACAGAACTGACAACTGCACAGATGGAATTTTATGCTAAGATATGTTGCCAAAACTGAGTTAGTTTAAGGTATTGTGTATAAAGAGATACTTTGTTCTGGACTTTCTGATTTACCTGTTGTTATGATAACAAATGAGACCTCTACCCTCACTTCCCATTCTGTGTCTGGGTCAGAGGTTGATGTAGTGATGCCTGGAGGTTAACTGTCAGACAGCGCTACAGTAATACCCAGATGGACAAAGAGTGTGTCCTTGGCAAGTAATTACAACACAAGATCATGGTGGTTCTGTTGTAACAGAACTTTTCCAGTGTATGATAAACTGACATTTTGGTGCACAATTACAAGATGGCCAGAGAGTAGTGCTTGAAACACTACTCTAGTCCACCAGCTAGAATCACAGCAATCCTGGGTCCTGGATGCAGTCCATAAGACACAGAGGTAGAATTAGGCCATTCAGGTACATCGAGTCTGCTCTTCCATTCTATCATGACTGATTTATTATCCCTTTCAACCCCAATCTCCTACCTTCTACCTGTTATCTTTGACACCTGGACTAATCAAGAACCTATCATTCTCCAT
Organism: Hemitrygon akajei; assembly: GCF_048418815.1. NCBI lineage: Eukaryota > Metazoa > Chordata > Chondrichthyes > Myliobatiformes > Dasyatidae > Hemitrygon > Hemitrygon akajei. The sequence goes on along the minus strand of NC_133127.1, from coordinate 197,277,241 downwards.
TTTAAATATACCCAATGATTTGGTGTCCACAGCCGTCTGTAGCAATGAATTACACAGATTCACCACTCTCTTAAGAAATTCCTCCTTATCTCTGTTTAAAGGGATGCCCTTGTATTCTGAGGCTGTGCCCTCTGGTCCTAGACTCCCCACTACAGGAAACATCCTCTCTATCTAGACCTTTCAATATTCGATAGGTTTCAATGAGATCCCCCCCTCATTCTTCTAAACCCCCATTACTGTATAGGTGTTTGACCATAGGCATAGGAGCAGAACCTTTGCACCTCTGGTTTTTGCATTTTCTGCTCATTTAGAAAATCGTCTATTCCTGCTACCAAAGTGTATGACCATACACTTACTTACACTATATTCTATCTGCCACTTTTTCCGTTCTCCAATGCTTCGACTGATTATTTTAACATCACAATTTTATCACCACTATTTGAGTGATATGAATGGCAAAATCTGGACTGGAATTGGCATAGGCACTTTGAAGATGAAGTGGGTAGCGCTCCCTCACCCAGTCAGAAGTTCATAATTTGTCTCAGATTCCAAGCAGTACGTATCTTTGGAATGAGTTATTAAATGTACCAAATGGAATCTGTTTGCAAGTGATTAGGGAGCTCCTGCTGAGAATCCCTTTTAACCCCCAATTTTGATTAATTGAATCTTTATTAGAACTTGCATTGTTTTCTGGAGGTAGCCCCAACTGTTCTATTCTTTGGCAGTTCCCTGTAACATAGAACAGAGTCTGTCCTTCAACATTTAACCTACTCCAAGATCAATCTAACCCTTCCCTCCCACATAAGCCTCCATGTTTCTATCATCCATTGGCCTATCTCAGAGTTTCTTAAAAGTCCCTAATGTATCTTCCTCTACCATCATCCTTAGCAGCATATTCCACACATCCACCACTCTGTAAAAAGAAAACGTACCTTTAACATCCACTCCCCCCCCCCCCCACCACACTTTCCTCCTATCACCTTAAAATGATGCCTTCTTGTATTAGCCATTTCCGCACTAAAAAAAAGTCTCTGGATGTCCACTTGATTGATGCCTCTTATCACCTTGTACACCTCTATTATTCTGCTGTGAAGGACTATTGCATTGCCTACATAAAGTAACTGCACTTTAAAAGTCTTGGAAGTTTTTTAAAATCAAATTCTGAGTTCTGACAAGTGCTTGAGAAAAATGTAAGAAGGTCTGGAGGCAGAGCTACCAGTAGGGGAACTGGGGAATGGGTGGTGGTGCTGTTGTTGTTGGAGTTTAGCAATATGAGTAGTAACATCCCCCATCTGCACTGCCTCAGAATTGCACATTGCTCACGTGTTGTGTTAATATAGTATCAGCATTGTGTCTGTTTCTAAAGTTCCTAATAGTCTGGTACTGGAGTATATCATAGAATCATTTTCGTTTATAATCCTGCTCGAACTTGCACGTCTTCTTCTATGGGTCCATTAAATTTAAACAATCTCCCTCAAAATACAATTGGCAGGTCAGCTTTTTTGAACTACAATCCTAAATTGTGGAATTTAGTACCTAAAACTAAGGGATACAGACTCAATTGACACTTTTAAATGCCAGCTCAAAACCTTTCAACCTTGCTTTTAACTAACATAGATTTGTCTTTTAATTTCATGTTTGCACTTTATCCCATTGTAAAGCACTTTGTACTACATCATATATATGAAAGGTGCTCTATAAGTAAGCAAGTTGTTGTTATTACTAACTAAGATCCGGAGAGTCAGCCCAGCCCTGTTTAGCTGCTGCACAGTGACCGTAAGATATGGGGGCAGAATTAGGCCATTCCATTATGACTGATTTATTTTCCCTCTCAACTCCATTCTCCAGCCTTCTACCCATAACCTTTAATACCTTAGTTAATCAAGAACTCAACCACCTCCACTTTAAATAAGACCATAAGACAAAGAAGCAGAAGTCAGCAATTCAGCCGATCGAGTCTGCTCTGCCATTTTATGATGAGCTGATCCATTCTCCCATTTAGTCCCAGTCCCCCGTTCCGCCTTCTCAGCATAACCTTTGATGCCCTGGCTACTCAGATACCTATCAATCTCTGCCTTAAATACACCCAATGACTTGACCTCCACTGCCACCTGTAGCAACAAATTCCAGATTCACCACCCTCTGGCTAAAAAATGTATTTGCATCTCTGTTCCGAATGGGCGCCCTTCGATACTTAATTCATGCCCTCTCGTACTAGACTCCCTCGCCATGGGAAACAACTTTGCCACATCCACTCTGTCCATGCCTTTCGACATTCAAAATGTTTCTATGAGGTCCCCCCTCATCCTTCTAAACTCCAAGGAGTGCAGTCCAAGAGCAGTCAAACGTTCCTCATATGTTAACTCTCTCATTCCCGGAATCATTCTAGTGAATCTTCTCTGAACCCTCTCCAATGTCAGCACATCCTTTCTTAAATTAGGAGCCCAAAACTGCACACAGTACTCCAAGTGAGGTCTTACCAGTGCCTTATAGAGCCTCAACATCACATCCCTGCTCCTATACTCTATTCCTCTAGAAATGAATGCCAACATTTCATTTGCCTTCTTCACCACTGACTCAACCTGGAGGTTAACCTTAAAGGTATCCTGCACGAGGACTCCCAAGTCCCACTGCATCTCAGAACTTTGAATTCTCTCCCCATTTATATAATAGTCTGCCCATTTATTTCTTTTACCAAAGTGCATGACCATACACTTTCCGACATTGTATTTCATTTGCCACTTCTTTGTCCATTCTCCCAATCTATCCAAGTCTCTCTGCAGACTCTCTGCTTCCTCAGCTCTACTGGCCCCTCCACCTATCTTTGTATCATCAGCAAACTTAGCCACAAAGCCATCAATTCCATAATCCAAAGGCTGAAGTGAGCTAAGTTTATCATTTTGTCCACAAGGTAGCATTCCCAGCAATGCCTTAAAGATTAAATATTCTTAAAGATTAGTTTTATTTGTGATATTTAGATCAAAATTACAGTGAAATATGTTGTTTGTGTTAATAACCAACACAGTCTGAGGATGTGCTTCGGGCAGCCCGCAAGTGTTGTAACACATCCAACGCGAACCTTGGATTAAAAGCATAAGAATCTGATAAACATAACCTCTCTGAAACCAATCCCGAGTTTAGCTTGCTCATTGCAAATTGCCCTAAAACACAGCAGAACTATGAAAAAAGAAATTAGAAAACTGAAGCCAAATTAAGTTTGTCATTAAGCTTTCTTTCCATGAGTTTTCTCCACATCAGCAGTTTGGTTGCTTGTACTCCAGATAGTATGGGACCTCCAGGGAGAATGAAATCAATTTCTCAAGTAACTGGAGTTTAAAGAAATGTGTTTGTCTTCACATATTTATGGATTATAAAAGCAATCAGTTGGTAGCGGAGGGTCTGGGAAGGGCAGATGGTGGGAACCATTAATATAGCCCTTCAGAAATCCATCCTACTAGAGCTGGCACTCAGCGTGTCCTGTTCTGGTCGCTCACTCCTGAGGTCTTTGCACTGCTCATACAGCCTGTTCACATTGGCCGCCAGTCGCCCACGCAGCTCCACGTACTTCAGCTGTAGGTCCCTCAGTAGAGCCACGGCCTCATCGTACTCCTGCCTGGTGACACCCTTACCCCGCAGGACATGAGCTGTGTGGAATGGCAAAGTTTCCCAGTTAGTGGCATAAATAATCCTAGTCTGTGCAGGGATTTACTGGGATAGTGTGAGTGAGAAGACTTCAGTTATAGGGAAAGGTTGAATAGGTTAGGGCTTTATTCCCTGGAGCATACAAAAATGAGGGGAGATTTGATAGAGGTATAGACAGGATAAGTGCAAGCAGACCTTTCCACTGAGGTCGGGTGATATTAGAACTAGAGGTAATGGGTTAAAGGTGAAATGTTTAAAGGGATTCTCTTCATTCAGAGGGTGGTGAGAGTGAACGAGCTATCAGTGAAAGTGGTGGATGTGGGTTTGATTTCAACATTTAAGTGAATTTTGGATAAATACATGGATGGGAGGGTTATGGAGGGCTATGGTCCAGTTGCAGGTCAATGGGACGAGGCAGATTAATAATTTGGCATGAACTAGGTGGGCCAAAGGGCCAATTTCTGTGATGTAGTACTCTATGACAATGTTCTATAAGGCCCTTCGATAAAGGGTGAGTTAGGACTGTTCTTGGGGAAATGCAGGTAAGGAGAAAAGTTAAAAGTGGTTGACCAACATGAGAAGGAACTTATGATATTTGAAGCAAGGGGAAAGGACAAAAAATTCACAAAGCCGAAGGAGAACTGTAAATGAAGAACCCATCCTGCCCCATCTAATTTATTTTTTCACTCTTGTAGATCTTGTTTCCCTTTGGTCCTTGAGCAGTACGACAGGGTAGACAATGAGATGTTTCCACTGCTGGGAGAGTCCCAAATAAAGGAACATGGCTACTCTGTTAGCAGGCAGTGATTTAACATTGAGGACAAAGTTTGGTCAATCTCTGGAATTCTCAACCTAGAGAGTTGTTGAGATTGGATCACTGGTTGAGGTTTCAGATTCAGAATTATGTATGTGTATGTTGAAACATGAAATGTGTTATTTTGTTAACATAGCTTGTCCAGAATGCTCTGCGGAACAACACAAGCAGCAGCAAAACAAACCTCTTTCCCTCCCCGCCCAATACATAGAGGCAGACCTTCGCTCCAGGACAGGTCATCTCTGGGCCTCCAGATGTTAGACCTCCAACCTCCAGTCCCCGGCCCAGACTTGCAGTCTCGACCTTTCAATCTCTGGACTTGAACTTTCAAGTAAGTTATTGAAAGGTTAGGGAATTGAGGGCCTGTGGGAACCGGAAAGCAACAAGATAAAGCCTGGAGTTGATTATAGTGAACGGCTACTCCTGCCCCTATTCTCCTCGGTAAGGCCAGTTTTGCATTCCGAGTTTCTTACAGGATTTGCCATTGATTATCTTGTGTTCCTGTTCCTTCCACCCCCTCACCCCCCCCCCCCACCAACAATTAAAAGGATCTATAAAAGATAAAATTCTGTAGTTTCTGGATGTCTGAAATAATTAATACTCAGGATTTATTTTAATTTAAAGATCCATTCCATTGAGCCCACTCTGTCCAATTACACCCATGTGACCAATAAAGCTACTAACATTCTTTGGAATGTGGGGGGAGATCTACACAGTCATGGGGAAAACATACGAAGTCCTTACAGAGAGCAGTAGGAATTGAACCCGGGTTGCTAGCACCATAATAGTGTTAGGCTAACCAGCCCGCTAACGTGCTGTCCAATGTCAAGCAGTGTGAAGGGAGAAACAGCATTGTCTGTCAGTTGCGTTTCCTCAGACACTCTGCACTCCCTCTCAAGTATCTCAGTAACTTCTAATTCCCACTCTCAGATTGGCCAGCTCAGAGGAGCAGCTGGCAGTACTTAAGGAATGGTTTACAGGCCATGATTGAACCTGGGTGTTAGAAGCCCATATGATAAGGATTAGTTAGAAAGGCATGGAAAACAGGTTTGTGTGTGCCCGCATTTTGGGAACTGGGGTGTCGAATTTAGGTTTTACCAGAGTATATTTAGTTACAGATCCTTCCAGGTGATTGAACACCTAGTGCTCAGTTGAAATGTGTTGTTTAGTGCTAGGAGTACAGTGCCAGATTTAAAAAAGTCACTACAAGCTATAATTAAATAAATAGTGTGAATAGTGGAAAAGTGTGTATGCAACCAGAGGAGATGGCAGAGGTACTTAATGAATACTTTGCTTCAGTATTCATTATGGGAAAGGATCTTGGTGATTGTAGGGATGACTTACAGCGGACTGAAAAGCTTGAGCATATAGGTATTAAGAAAGAGGATGCGCTGGAGCTTTGGAAAGCATCAAGTTGGATAAGTCACCCGGACCGGACGGGATGTATCCCAGGCTACTGTGGGAAGCGAAAGAGGAGATTGCTCAGCCTCTGGCAATGATCTTTGCATCATCAATGAGGACAGGAGAGGTTCCGGAGGATTGGAGGGTTGCGGACATGGTTCCCTTATTCAAGAAAGGGAGTAGGGATAGACCAGTGAGTCTTAATTAAGTGGCTGGTAAGTTGATGGATAAAATCCTGAAAGGCAGGATTTTTGAACATATGGAGAGGCACAATATGATCAGGAATAGTCAGCATGGCTTTGTTACGGGCAGGTCATGCCTTGCGAGCCTGATTGATTTTTTTGAGGATGTGACTAAACTCATTGATGAAGGTAAGGCAGTAGATGTAGTGTATATGGATTTCAGCAAGGCATTTGATAAGGTACCCCATGCAAGGCTTACTGAGAAAGTAAGAGGCATAGGATCCAAGGGGACATTGCTTTGTGGATCCAGAACTGGCTTACTCACAGAAGGTAAAGAGTGCTTGTAGACAGGTCATATTCTGCATGGAGGCCGGTGACCAGTGGTGTGCCTCAGCAATCTGTTCTGGGAGCCCTAATCTTTGTGATTTTGATAAATGACCTGGATGAGGAAGTAGAGGGATGGGTTAGTAAATTTACCGATGACACAAAGGTTGGGGGTGTTGTGGATAGTGTGAAGGGCTGTCAGAGGTTAAAGCAAGACAATGATAGGATGCAAAACTGGGCTGAGAAGTGGCAGATGGAGTTCAATCTAGATAAGTGTGAGGTGGTTCATTTTGGTAGGTCAAATATGATGGCAGATTATAACATTAATGGCAAGACTCTTGGTGGTGTGGAGGATCAGAGGGATCTTGGGGTCCAAGTTCATAGGACACTCAAAGCTGCTACACAGGTTGACTCTGGTTAAGAAGGCATACGGTGCATTGGCCTTCATCAATCATGGGATTGAATTTAGGAGCTGAGAGGTAGTGTTGCAGCTATATAGGACCCTGGTCAGACCCCACTTGGAATACTGTGCTCAATTCTCGTCGCCTCACTACAGGAAGGATGTGGAAACCATAGAAAGTGTGCAGAGGAGATTTACAAGAATGTTGCCTGGATTGGGGAGCATGCCTTATGAGAATAGGTTGAGTGAACTCAGCCTTTTCTCCTTGGAGCGACAGAAGATGAGAGGTGACCTGATAGAGGTGTGCAAGATAATGAGAGGCATTGATTGTGTGGACAGTCAGAGGCTTTTTCCCAGGGATGAAATGGCTAGCACAAGAGGGCACAGTTTTAAGGTGCTTGGAAGTAGGTTCAGAAGAGATGTCAGGGATAAGTTTTTTTACACAGAGAATGGTGAATGTGTGGAATGGGCTGCCGGCGACGGTGGTGGAGGCGTAAACAACAGGGTCTTTCAAGAGTCTCCTGGATGAATACATGGAGCTTAGAAAAATAGAGGGCTATGGGTAAGCCTAGGTAGTTCTAAGGTAAGGACATGTTCGGCACAGCTTTGTGGGCCAAGGAGCTGGTATTGTGCTGTAGGTTTTCTATGTTTTCTAAAAGAGGAATAGTGAAGCAGGGTTCATGGACCATTCAGATATCTGATTGTGGAGGGAAAGGAGCTGCTCCTAAAACATAGTGTGTCTTCAGGCTCCTGTACATCTCCTTGATGTTAACAATGAGAAGAGGGCATGTCCTGGGGTGGTGAGTGTCCTTAGAGATGGACAACAGTCTTGTAGTAGCAGGATAGAAGCAGTCCTTGAGCTTGGTACCAGAGCAGTCTTTCCAAGACTGTCATCGTTGAAGTGAATGGGGTTCTGCTACAGGATCTTTGGCCTGTACCACCCTAACACTTTAAATCTGGATCTTGATCAGTTTTGTGATTTGTATTTTGCAAGAACCCATTTGGTTATTGGGGCTAAACACTGCTTTCTAAGTGAAAGATATTTACCCCTACAGACTGGGTAAATGTGAGAAGAATCATGCACATACAAAATGGAAAAGTTTCACTGAATTCAGAGGATAAGGATGGAACTGAGTAAAGATCACCATAGGAAGCCTGGCAAGCAATGGATGCTGTAAACTCAGAATCAGAATCAGGTTTAATATCACTGGTATACACTGTGAAATTTGTGGTTTAGCAGTAGCAGTACTTTGCAAAACATCATAATAGGACTCAGGAAAGGACGGATGGTAAAAAGTAAAGATAGCGTGCAGTCAGATTGTCAGGACGGGCAGGCAGCTGATGGGACTTAATTGCAGCCAACAGCTGAGTATCAAATCATTAGGGGTGCAGAATCAGAAAGGATAGCAAATACGGTACTCAAGGTGTTGTATCTAAATGCGCATAGTATAAGAAATAAGGTGGATGATCTTGTTGCAATTTTACAGATTGCCAGGTATGGTGTTGTAGCCATCACTGAATCGTGGCTGTAGAATGGTTGTAGTTCTGAGCTGAATGTCCAAGGTTATTACAAGACGTTATATCGGAGGGTTAGGAAGGTAGGCAGAGGGGGTAGCATGGCTCTACTAGTTAAAGAATGGCATCAAATCAGTAGAAAGATGTGACATAGGATCAGAAGATGTTAAATCCTTGTGGGTTGAGCTGAGAAACTGCAAAGGTAAAAGAACATTGATAGCAGTTATATACAGGCCGCCCAACAGTGGCTGGTAGGTGGACCGCAGGTTATAATAGGAAATAGAAAAGGCGAGTCAAAAGGGCAATGTTATGACAGTCATGGGAGATTTTAACATGCAGGTCAATTGGGAAAATCAGGTTGGTAATGGATCTCAAGAGAGTGAGTTTGTTGAATGCCTCAGAGCAGTTTGTTGTTGAGCCTAGTAGGGGATCAGCTATACTGGATTGGGTGTTATGTAATGAACCAAAGGTGATTGTTCAACTTGAAATTTGATAGAACATAGAATAGTACAGCACATTACAGGCCCTTCGGCCCACAATGTTGTGCTGACCCTCAAACCCTGCCTCCCATATAACCCCCCACCTTAAATTCCTCCATATACCTGTCTAGTAGTCTTTTAAACTTCACTAGTGTATCTGCCTCCACCACTGACTCAGGCAGTGCATTCCACGCACCAACCACTCTCTGAGTGAAAACACCTTCCTCTAATATCCCCCTTGAACTTCCCTCCCCTTACCTTAAAGCCATGTCCTCTTGTACTGAGCAGTGGTGCCCTGGGGAAGAGGCGCTGGCTGTTCACTCTGTCTATTCCTCTTAATATCTTGTACACCTCTATCATGTCTCCTCTCATCCTCCTTCTCTCCAAAGAGTAAAGCCCTAGCTCCCTTAATCTCTGATCATAATCCATACTCTCTAAACCAGGCAGCATCCTGGTAAATCTCCTCTGTACCCTTTCCAATAGGAAAGGGAGAAAGTAATAGGATAGGGAGAAAGTAAAGTCTGACATAGCAGTATTTCAGTGGAGTAAGGGAAATTACAGAGGTATGAGAGAGGAGTTGGCCAAAGTAAATTGGAAGGAGCTGCTGGCAGGGATGTCAGCAGAGCAGCAATGGCATGTGTTTCTGGGAAAAATGAGGAAGGTGCAGGACGTGTGTATTCCAGAAATGAAGAAATACTCAAATGGTAAAATAGTACAACTGGCTGACAAGGGAAGTCAAAGCTATTGTAAAAGAAAAAGAAAGGGCATACAACAAAGCAAAAATTAGTGGGAAGATAGAGGATTGGGAAGCTTTGAAAAACCTACACAGAGCAACTAAAAAAATCATTAGAAGGGAAAAGATGAAATGAAAGCAAGCTAGCAAATAATACCAAAGTGGATAGTAAAAGTTTTTTCAAGTATGTTTATAATAAAAGAGAAATGAGAGTGGATATAGATGACTGCTGGAAATGAGGCAGGAGAAATAATAACAGGACAAGGAGATGGCTGATGAACTAAATGAGAATTTTGCATCAGTCTTCACTGTGGAAGATACTAGCAGTACGCCTGATGTTGTATGTGCGTGAAGGAAGAGAAGTGGGTGTAGTTACTGTTATAAGAGAGAAGGTGCTCCAAAAGCTGGAAGACCTAAAGGTACGTAAGTCACCTGGACCAGATGAACTGCACCCTAGGGTTCTGAAAGAGGTAGCATTAGAGATTGTGGTGGCATTAAAGATGATCTTTCAAAAATCATTCGAGTCTGGAATGATGCCAGAAGACTGGAAAATTGCAAATGTCACTCCATTCTTTAAGAAAGGAGGAAGGCAGCAGAAAGGAAATTATAGACCAGTTAGCCTGACCTCAGTGGTTGGGAAGATGTTAGAGTCAATTGTTAAGGATGAAGTGATGGAGTACTTGGTGACACAGGACAAGATAGTATAAAGTCAGCATAGTTTCCTTCAGGGAACATCCTGCCTGACGAACCTGTTGGAATACTTTGAGGAGATTACAAGTAGGATAGATAAAGGGGATGCAGTGGATGTTGTATATGTGGACCTTCAGAAGGTCTTTGACAAGGTGCCACACATGAGGCTGCTTACCAAGTTAAGAGCCCATGGTATTACAGGAAGGTTACTAACATGGTTAGAACATTGGCTGATTGGTAGGGGGCAGCGAGTGGGACTAAAAGAATCCTGTTCTGGTTGGCTGCCAGTGACTAGTGGTGTTCTGCAGGGGTCAGTTTTGGGACCACTTCTTTTCATGCTGTAATGATTTAGATGGTGGAATAGATGGCATTGTTTGCAGATGCTACGAAAATTGGCAGGGGGGTGGCAGATAGTGTTGAGGAAATGGGTAGGATGCAGAACGACCGATAGATTAGGAGAATGAGCAAGAAAGTGACAAATGAAATACAATGTTGGAAAATGCATGGTCATGCACTTTGGTAGTAGAAATAAATGTGTGGACTATTTTCTAAACAGGGAGAAAATCCAGAGAACTGAGGTGCAGAGGAATTTGGGAGACCTTGTGCATAACACCCTGAAGGTTAACTTGCAGGTCGAGTCAGTGGTGAGGAAGACAAATGCCATATTAGCATTCATTTCAAGAGGTCTAGAATACAAGAGCAGGGATGTGATGCTGAGGCTTTATAAGGCACTGGTGAGGTCTCACCTTGAGTATTGTGAAAAGTTTTGGGCCCTTCATCTTAGAAAACGTGCTGGCTTTGGAGAGGGTCCAGAGGAGGTCCACCAGGATGATTCCAGAATTGAAAGGGTTATCATATGAGGAATGTTTGATGGCTCTGGGCCTGTACTCGCTGGAATTCAGAAGAATGGGATCTCATTGAAATCTTTCGAATGTTGAAAGGCCTAGACAGAGTAGACGTGGAAAAGATGTTTCTCATGGTGGAAGAGTCAAGGACAAGAGGGCACAGCCTCAGGATAGACGGGCGCCCTTTCAAAACAGATGCGGAGAAATTTCTTTAGCCAAAGGTTGGTGAATTTGTGGAATTTGTTGCCACATTCAGCTGTGGAGGTCAGGTCGTATTTAAAGCAGAGACTGACAGGTTCTTGATTGGACATTGCATCAAAGGTTATGGGGAGAAGGCCAGGAACTGGGGTTAAAGAGGACATTTTTTTTAAAAAGGATCAGCCATGATTGAATGGAGGAGCTGACTCGATGGGCCAGGTGGCCTAATTCTGCTCCTATGTCTTATAGACTTATAATAAAATCTATAAATTACAATTACAAATATATGCTGCAAAAAATCAAATTAGATAAATGTGCAAAAAATAGTGAGGTAGTGTACATGGGTTCATTCTCCATTCAGACGTCTCATGGCGGAGGGGAAAAGCTGTATCTGAAATGTTGAGTGTGTGTCTTCAGGCTCCTGTGCCTCCTCCCTGATGGTAGTAATGATAAGAGGACATGTTTTGGGAAGTGGAGAGTTCTTAATGATGGATGCTGGCTTTCTGAGGCATCAGCTTTTGGAAATGTCCTCAGTGCTGGGGTGGCTAGTGCCCATAATGGAGCTGGTTGAGTTTACAACTTTCTGCAGCTTTGTCCGATCCTATGCAGTGGTCCCTCCATTACAGACAGTGATGTATCCAGTTAAAATTTCTGTAGAAATTTGCGAGCATCTTTGGTGACATACCAAATCTCTTCAAACTTCTAATGATATAAGATAAAATGATGTTCATTGAAAGCAAAGTTAAATAAGTAAGTTTCTGAGCTGGCGTTTAAAAGTGTCAGTTGAGTCTGCATCCATTATAGTTTTAGTTATCGAGTTCCACTGTTTAGGAGTGTAGTTTAAAAAAAAGCTGACATGACAATTTTGAGGAAAATTGTTTAAATATAAGAGATTGACAAAAGAAGATCTGAGATCTTGAGCGGGATTATAAAACAAAAGCAAAATATGAAATATTTCCTGAGATCTGTGAAAATTCGGGGAGTAAACGACTTGGGATTTGCCCTTCAACTGGAGTCACTCATGAGGCAGTTTCATTCTGCAGTGGTCTATAATGGGATGAAGGGACCAAAGGCCATCCAGGACATACCCTCTTATTTCTACCACCAGGGAGGAGGTCCAGGTGTCTGAAGACACAACTAAATGATTCAGGAACAGCTTAGAGTCATAGAACACTACAGCACAGAAACCATTAATATGCCTAGTCCCATTGATCTGCACCCAGACCACAGCCATCCATATCCCTACCATCCGTGTACCTATCTAAATTTTCATTACCACCCTACGTCTACCACTTTTGCTGGCAGCTTGTTCCATACTCACACCACCCTGAGTAAAGGAAGTTTCTCCTCATATTCCCCTTAAACATTTCACCTTTCACCCTTAACCCATGACCTTTAGTTCTAGTCTCACCCAACCTCAGCTGAAAAAGCCTGCTTGCATTTACCCTATTTATACCCCTCGTAATTTTGTGTACCTCTATCAAATCTCCCCTTAATCTTCTACTTTCTAGGGAATAAAGTCTTAACCAATTCAACTTTTCCCTGTAACTCAGGCTCACCAGTCCCATAAACATCCTTGTAAATTTTCTCTGCACTGTTTCAATCTTATTTACATTTTTCTTGTTGGTAGGCACACAATACTCCAAAATTAAGCCTCACCAACATCCCATACAATTTCAACATAAATCAATATATTGAGTATAGGAGTTGGGATGTTATGAGAGCCAATGTACCAAAAGCTTCCTTTACAAGCCCTATCTACCTGTGATACTACTTTCAAGGAATTATGGACCTGTATTGGCGGATCTCTGTGTTCTACCACAATCCTCAGTGTCCTACCGTTCACTGTGTGACACCTACCCTGGCTTGCCCTCTCAAAAGTGCTACACCTCGCACTTGTCTGCATTAAATTCCATTTTTCAGCCCATTTTTCCAGCTGGTTCAGATCCCACTGCAAGCTCTGATAGTCTTCCTTGCTGTCCCCCAATCTTGCTGATCCAGTTAACCACATTATTAACCAGATGGTTGATACAGATGACAAATAACAACAGACCCTCTGCCATCTGATTACTGAACAGTCCATGAACCCAACATCATTATTCCCTTTTACACTACTCATTTTCGTAACGTTTAGTAATTTTTAAGTCTTGTCCTGTACTGTCATCTTAAAACATACGTCAGTGATACTAAGCCTGATTCTGATTCTGTTGAATGGTTCCCTAGGATGACAAGGATCGATGGAAACAACATTGAGTGAGTTACCTAATGGAACGACCATCATGGCTCTCTGCTCCTTCATCCTCTTTAGGATTTCCTCCATTTTATCGGCTTTGCTTTTGTGGGACGTAGATTCTGGAAGCTTCTGGACCTGCACAAAAGAAAACAATAAATATCTTGCATAATTACTACCGTTCTATGGAGTATTGTGTTCAGTTCTAGGAAGCAGAAGAGATTTACTAGGATGCAGCCTGGATTGGAGAGCATTTATTATGGGGATACATTGAGTGAGTTGGGGGCTTTTCTCTGTGAAGTGAAGGAGGATGAGAAGGTGACTTGATAAATGTGTATAAGATAATGAGGCATAGAGTGAACAGCAGGAGACTTTTTCCCAGGGTGGAAGTAACTAATATAAGAGGCATAAACTTAAAGTGCATGGAAGAAAATATAGCGGGGGATGTCAGAGGTAAATTCTTTACATAGAGAGTGGTGGGTGCAAGGAACGCACTGGCATTGGTGGTTGTAGGCAGATAGATTAGGGGGACATTTAAGAATCTCTTCGATAGGCACAGGGATGAATGAAATATAGAGGGTTATGTGGGAGAGGAGGGTTAGGTTACTCTTATAATAGTTTAAAGGGCCAGCACAACATCATGGTCTGTACTGTGCTGTGTTGTTCCATGTCTCTTTTTCTTAATTATTTAGAGATACAGTGCAGAACCGAACAGGCCTTTCTGGTCCAATGAGTAGCAACCCCCAACACTCCCCCAATTTAACCTTAGCCTAATCACAGGACAATTTCCTTACAAAATGGTATGTTTTTGGACGGTGTGAGGAAACTGGAGCATCCCACTTGGTCACAGGGAAAAGGTACAAACTTTTTACAGTTAAATCTCTGCCCTCTAGTTTTGGACTCCCCAAAAGACCATGACTATCCATATTCTAATATAAATAATAAAAATTTTCAAACTGCAAACCAGAGATGCCGATTCGCTGGCTTCATCTCATTCTTCTAAACCCCAGGATTTACAGACTGACATCACTTCAGTTCAATCCCTGCCTCTGAGATGTTTCACCAAGACTTGGCTTTCTCTCCCATGTAGGCAACAACAATCTCTGATGATTCACTGAACATAAACAGTTTTCAGGGCCAAATGTGTATCCTTCAGCATTTATTTATTCACTGAAGTGCGTTATCTGGTCATTATTTCATTATTGTTTGTCTGATCCCGATCTGTTTCATGGAATGTAGAACAGTATATTAATGTACTGAGCCCACAATGTTGTGCCAACCTTTTAATCTTGGATTGTACATAGCAGGAATGAGATTTGAAAAGAGATAGTGGGGTCATTTGACGCGCTCTCTCTGTCTCCCCCTCTCTCCCTTCCCCTCTCTCTCTCTCTCTCTCTCTCTCTCTCCCCTCTCCCTTCCCCCCTCTCCCTCTTCCCTCTCACATAGCTTTCTATTTTTATATCGTCCATGTACCTACCTAAGAGTCTTTTAAATGTATCTGCCTCAATCGTCCTTAGCAGAGCGCTCCATGCATCCAAAACTCTCTATAAAAAACCTACCTCTGATATCCCCCATACTTACCTCCAATTACCTTAAAATTACGCCCCCTTGTGTTGTCCATAAAACCACATTGTGATATTTTGCATCACATTTGGAGCACTGTCCCTTGGCCGTTAGGAGGTTTGGTACCTCCTGAGGAGTTGAAAGGTAGGTTCAGTTTCAGAGGGGCGCCACAGGAGCAGAACGGTTATTGTTACACTATTACAGCTCAGGAAGTTGGAGTTCAATTCCGGTATCCTCTATAAGGAGTTTGTATGTCTTCCCTGTGAGTGCGTGTGTTTCCTCCCAGAGCTCCAGTTTCCTCCCACAGTCCAAAGACGTACTGTTTAGTAGGTTCATTGGTCACTGTAAAACTGTCCCATGATTAGGCTAGGGATAAATTGGCGGGTGGTTGGGTGGCACAGCTCGTTGGGTCAGAAGATTCTGTTCCACAGAATAACAAAAAGTGAAGTTCATTCTGGGGCCTTAGGAGAGCAGTTGATGATATGTAGGGTTGGATTGATGTAGGAGGTGCTATTGACTTCTCTGAGTCACTAGCATGGGGCTGGACTAAAGGCTTCTCCCTGTATGCAGCTCTCTGCACAGTGGGAGGCAGGCACAGGCAGTTGGGCTCCACAGGGCTAATGGATTTGTTCACCGGATGCGGGACTGAGGGATGAGGTGTTCACCCCAGTGATTAGGGACAGCTCTTGTCTGTAGGGATGGGTAAGGACCAGAATGAAGGTGACCATCTAGCTCCTTCCTTGCCTGATATAAACACAATGGGGTCTTAGTCTGCAACTTCTAAGTGTTCATGGAGGGTCATATGAGAGGGAAGGATTAGACTGATCTTGCAATAGGTTAAAAGTTTGGCACTACACTGTGGGCTGCACTGTTCAATGTTCCATAAAGATTAGCTTTCTTTGTCACATATGCATCAAAACAAGCAGTGAAATGCATCATTTGTGTCAAATCAAATTAGCGAAATGTGCTGGGCAGCCTGCAAATGTTGCCACACTTCCGGCGCTAACATAGCATGCTCACAACTTACTAATATTAACAGTACATGTTTGTATAATGTGAAAGGGACCCCATGCAGTCACAGGGAGAACATACAGATTCCTTACAGACAACGGTGGGCATTGAACCCTGATCAGTGACCACTCCTGTTTTAAACGCTGTACTAACCACTACACTACTCTGCTGCCCCCTATATGGTTTCTGGCAGTAAGGAAGTTATAAAATTAGACGGATACCTTCCTCTGCTTGGGAATGTAGCGCCTCTGCTGGAGGTTCACATGGCCAAAGGGTTCCGGGTACGGCTGCAGTTTCCGGAGGTACCATTCCAGCTGCTGGACATTCTGTTGAATCCCTGGAGGGTTAAAGATGGAATCAGGAAGACTGAAACACAGGCAGAGCTGGGAACAGTGATTCAGCTGAAATCCAAAAGCTGCTCTGGAACATGGCATGTTCGATCTGTTCTGAATAGTCCCAGTGAATCCCTCCACCACCAACTACAGCCCTGTCCCACTGACTGAAATGCATACGTAGCCATGAACCTTCAATCCACAACTGTAAAGCAAAACCTACTGGAAGCCTGAAATAAAAGTCACAAAATATTGGGAACTCTCAATAAGTTGAGCAGCATCTGTGAAGAAAGAAATGCACCAGGTCATTTCAGATCTGAGGAGTCATAAACAAAGAGCTAACTCTGTTCAACACACAAAATGGTGAAGGAACTCAGCAAGCCAAACACTCGGCCTGAAACGTCAACTGTTTGTTCCTCTCCCTAGCTGCTGCATGACCTGTTAAGTTCCTCCAGCATTTTGTGTGTGTTGCTCTGGATTTCCAGCATCTGCAGAATCTCATGTTTATCTTCTGCCAGCATTATCAGATCTGAATCAGGTTTAATATCACCAGTGTGTGTCGTGAAATTTGTTGTTTTGCAGAAGCAGTACATTAGGAATACATACAAACTCCCTACGGACAACAGTGGCCATTGAATCCTGATCAGTGAGCACTCCAGTTGTAAAGCAATGCTCTAACCACTACACTACTGTGCCATCCCCTATGTTGTTTCTGGCAGTAAGGAAGTTGTAAAAATGAGATGGATACGTTCCTCTGCTTGGGAATGTAGCGCCCTGCTGCAGGTTCGCATGGACAAAGGGGTCTTTACATAGTGGGATTTGAACTCACTTTTTAGAGATCAGTGCTAGAGTTATCTGGTTTCTAGCCCAAGTTAACCACACTGCTATTGCACATCAACATCAGAACCTTCCTCAAACCCTTTAATCTGCTTCCATCTGGAGCCTCATCTTCCAATGCAGACTTGTAGGAGAGTAGAGTACAGGCCCTTCAGCCCACGATGTTGTGCCGACACTTTAACTTAAATTTAACCCTTCCCTCCCACATACACCTCTATTTTTCTATCATCCATGCCTCTTAAATGCCCTTAATGTATCTGCTTCTACCACCACCCCTGGCAGCGCATTCCATTCACCCACCACTCGTGTGTGTAAAAAAACTACTACTGATGTCCCCCCCATAAATTCCTCCAAGCACCTTAAATTATGCCCCCTCCTGTTAGCCATTTCACTCTGGGGAAAATAAGATTGTCCACTCTATCTATGCCTCTATGATCTTGTACACCTCCATCAAGTCACCTTTCATAGAAATATAGAAAACCTACAGCACAATACAGACCCTTCAGCCCACAAAGTTGTGGCGAACATGTCCCTACCTTAGAAATTACTAGACTTCCCCATCCATGTACCTATCCAATAGTCTCTTAAAAGACCCTATCATCCTCCTCCACTCAAAGAGAAAAGCCCTAGCTCACTGAACCTATCCTCACGGGCCTATGTATCTGTCAAAGCCCTTTGTAATTTCAAATAATAGTTCATAAAGCTCAATTTCTCTCTCCACAGAAGACCATAAGACCTAAGAGAAGAATTAGGCCACTCAGCCCATCAGTCTGCTCCACCATTCCATCGTGACTGATTTATTATCCTTCCCAATCCCATTCACCCACCTTCTCCCTGTAACCTTTAACATCCTGACTAATCAATAACCCATCAACCTCCACTTTGAATATCAGATTCCTTTATTTATTACATGAACAATGAAACATAAAATGCAATATGTCATTTACATTAACAATTAAAACAACCTAACATAAAGAGCCCATGGTATTACAGGAAAGATGTTAGCATGGTTAGAAGATTGGCTGTTTGGCAAGAGACAAAGAGTGGGAATAAAGGAGGCCTCTTCTGGTTGGGTGCCAGTGACTAGCGGTTTTTTGCAGGGGTCGGTGTTAGGTCCACTTTTTCATTTATCAATGATCTGGCTGATGGAATTGATGTCTTTGTGGCCAAGTTTACAGATGATACAAAGGGAGGTGGAGGGGCAGGTAGTGTTGAGGAAGCAGGGAGTCTGCAGAAGGACTTGGAAAGATTGGGAGAATGGGCAAAGAAGTGGCAGATGGAATATAGTGTATGGAAGTGTATGATCATGCACTTTGGTGGAAGGAATAAAGGTATGGACCATTTTCTAAGTGGAGAGAAAATCCAGAAATCAGAGGAGCAAAGGGACCTAGGAGTCCTTGTGCAGGATTCCATAAAGGTTAACTTGCAGGTTGAGTCAGTGGTGAGGAAGGCAAATGCAATGTTAGCATTCATTTTGAAAGGGCTAGAATATACAATGCCTATAAAACGTATTCACCCCCCTTGGAAGTTTTCATGTTTCATTGTTTTACAACATTGAATCACAGTTATTTTATTCTGGCTTTTTTGACACTGATCAACAGAAAAGACTCTTTCATGTCAAAATGAAAACAAATTTCTACAAATTGGTATAAATTTATTACAATTATTAAATACAAAGTAATTGATTGACTTATCCCCTTCAAGTCACTACTGAGCAGGTGAGAAACTCAGATATGCCAAAGCATTGGGACCGTTTTGGTGTGAATCCCAGGGTCCTGAAGGAGTGTGCTGAACAGGTGTGTGGAGTTCTCCAGTGCGTTTTCAATCTGAGTCTCAGTCTGGAAAGGGTCCCGACTGTGTGGAAAACATCACGTGTGGCAAGAAGGGCCAAGCCGAAAGTCTTGAGTGACTGCTGTGCAGTGGCCCTGACTTCACACATCATAAAGACCTGAGAGGCTGGTCCTGGCTCACCTCCAGTGCCTGGTCACATCAGCCTTCGATCCCCTGCAGTTTGCCTACCGGGAGCACACTGGAATCGACGATGCTGTCATCTACCTACTGAACAGAGTCTACTCCCATTTGGATAAGCAGGGCAGCACTGACAATCTCAAGTGCCTTCAATACCATACAACCCTCAATGCTGAGGGAAAAGCTCCATTCAATGCAGGTTGACACTTCCATTGTATCCTGGATAATGGACTATCTGACTGGCAGGCACAGTTTGTGCGGCTTCAGAGCTGTGTGTCAGACATGGCTATAAGCAGTACTGGGGCTCCACGGGATTATATTGGCTCCCTTCCTGTTGTTTACCCTGTATAGTTCAGACTTTAGGTACAACTCTGATGACTCAGCAATGGTTGGGTGTATAAAGGGAGGACGGGAGAATGAACACAGGGCCCTGGTAGAGGACTTTGTCCAATGGTGCAACCTGAGTCATCTGCAGCTCAACATCAGTCAGACAAAGAAGATGGTGATGGACTTTAGGAAGCCTAAACCTACATTGCTCCCCGTTACTACTGATGTTGAGGATGTGGGTGTGGTGAGGACCTACAAGTACCTGGGGGTGCACCTGGATGACAGGCTTGAGTGGAGCACTAACACAGAGGCTGTGTACAAGAAGGGCCAGAGTTGCCTCTACTTCCTGAAGAGACTGAGGTCCTTTGGAGTATGCAGGCTTCTCCACCACATGTTCTACCAGTTTGTTGTCACCAGTACAATCTTCTATGCGGTGGTGTGCTGGGGCAATGACATCAAGAGTAATGTCAACAAGCTCAGTAAACTGATTAGAAAGGCTAGCTCTGTTATAGGAGTCAAACTGGACACACTGGAGGCTGTGGTTGAACAAAGGACCCTACTGAAAATCCTGGCAATTCTGGACAATGTTTCTCACCCTCTGCATGCCACCTTGGCTGAACAGAGGAACACTTTCAGTAATAGACTGAGACAACTGAGCTGCTCCAAAGAGTGCTATATTAGGACATTCTTACTCTTAGCCATTAGGCTCTACAACCTACAGCCGGGGAAGTGATGACCTCCTACTGTTAGACTGAGGTAACTTGTTTTTTTTTATTCTTTCTTACTTCCCTTCTTATATTTGTGTATCTGTGGATTTGTAATGCTACTGTGACACGTTAGTTTCCTTTGGGAGCAATAAAGTATCTATCTATTTTGCAGATGCGACATGGCAGTAATTACAGCCTTGAGTCCCTATCAGTTTTGAACATCTGGACACTGCAATTTTTCCCCATTCTTCTTTACAAAACTGCTCAAGTTCTGACAGGTTGCGTGGAAATCGTGAGTGAAAAGCCCCTTTCAAGTCCAGACACAAATTCTCTATTGGATTGAGCTTTGGACTCTGACTTGACCATTTCGGGACATTAACTTTGTTGTTTTTAAGCCATTCCTTTATAGCTTTGGCTTTATGCTCAAGGTCATTATCTTGCTGGAAAACAATTCTTCTCCCGTCGCAGTTCTCTTGCAGACTGCATTAGGTTTTCCTCCAGGATTTCCCTGTATTTTGCTGCATTCATTTTACCCTCTACCTTCACAAGCCTTCCAGGGCCTGCTGCAGTGAAGCATCCCCACAGCCTGATGCAGCCACCACCGTGCTTCACGGTAGGGATGGTGTGTTTTTAATGATGTGCAGTGTTTGGCTTACACCATACATTGTGTTTAATGTGATGGCCAAAAAACTCAGTTTTGGTTTAATCAGACCATAGAACCTTCTTCCAGCTGACTTCAGAGTCTCCCACGTGCCTTCTGGCAAACTGTAGCAGAGATTTCATGTGAGTTTTTTTCAGCAGTGGTTTTCTGTTTGTCACTCTCACATGAAACTGTGACAGGTGAAGCACCCGGGCCAACAGTTGTTGTATTTTCTTTCTTTTCTCTCTCTCTCTCTCTCTCTCTCTCTCTCTCTCTCTCTCTCTCTCTCTCTCTCTCTCTCTCTCTCTCTCTCTCTCTCTCTCCCCCCCCCCCTCTCCCTGCCCCTCCCCCTCTCCCCCTCTGTAACTCCTCAAGAGTTGTTATAGGTCTCTTGGTGGCCTTCCTTACTGGTCCTCTTCTTGCACGCTCAGTTTTTGAGCACGGCCTGCTCAAGGCAGATTTACAGCTGTGCGATATTCTTTCCATTTCTTGATGATTCACTTAACTGTACTCCAAGGGATATTCAATGACTTGGAAATTTTCTTCAATCCAACTCCTGACTTGTGCTTTTCAATAACTTTTTGCGGAGTTGCTTGGAGTGCCTTCATGGTGTAGTTTTTGCCAGGATACTGACTCACCAGCAGTTGAACCTTCCAGATACAGGTATATTTTTACTACAATCAATTGAAACATCTTGACTGTACATTAGTGATCTCCATTTAACTAATTATGCGACTTCTAAAACCAATTGGCTGCACCAGTGATGATTTGGTGTGTCATATTAAAGGGGGTGAATACTTATGCAATCAATTATTGTGTTTTATATTTGAATTTAATTTAGAGATCTATTTTCACTTTGACATAAAAGAATCTTTTTCTGTTGATCAGAGTCAAAAAAGCTAAATTAAATCCACTGTGATTCAATGTTAATAAAACAATAAAGCTTGAAAACTTCCGGGGGTGGGAGAAAATACTTTTTATAGACACTGTAAGAGCGAGAATGCAATGCCGAGCTGAGGCTTTATGAGACATTGGTCAGGCCACACTGGAGCTTTCGGTCCCTTATTAAGACAAGATGTGCTTTCACATGTAGGAAAGTGGGCGATGGAATCACTCACCAACTGGTTCCACGAAGTAGGGGTCAGTTGCAGCACCCAGGAGCTCCTCATAGCCTCTGTATTTCTCGGGGAGATCGGCTGTCACTGAGGGCTCTGTGGTCTGCTTTTTCCCCGGGCCCACCTCAGCTTCGCTGTTCAACGTGATGTCATCAACCTTGTAAAGAGTTGGGTGTAACGGATATTAGAAGTATACAAATGGTACAGCCATTCTCACAGTCTGCAGCTGATAAGGCAGGAGCCAAGGGTCAACTTTGTACAGAGTTCAGACATGATTTCAAATAACAGACAGATTTTAAATGTTTGCATTGTTGGACTTTGAGGTTTTTGATCCAAGTCAAGAATGAGGCATAAAACTTGTTGCTTCATGAACTTTTTATTAACGAAGAATTGGAAACGTAGAGTAGAGAAAGCCTAGTAGCTAAAAACTAAAAACAGAAAAGATGGCAAGGGCAATGTGTTTTTATACCCCGTATATAAGAAACGCTCCATTCAAATTTGCAGATAAGAGGTAACCAGTCAGATAGCCCCTATTCAAATAAAGCTTCCAGAATTATAGAAGGAACTTTAACCACGAAGGGACACACTGAACAACGGCATATACAGTACATACATGACCACTAGGAGACATGCTAAATAGTTATATGTATTACACGTAGTTGTGCAAAGAACAAGCAGTCATAAATTGCTAAACTGCAATCAAGAATCTATCAACCTCTGCCTTAAATATACATAAAGACGGCCTCCAGAGCTGCCTGTGGCAAAGAATTCCACAAATTCACCACTCTCGGGCTAAAAAAATTCCTCCTCATGTCCGTTCTAAAAGGATGCCCCTCTATTCTGAAGATGTACCCTCTTGTCTTAGAATCTCCCACCATCCTCTCCACATCCACTCTATCAAGGCCTTCCACCATTCACTATGTTGCAATGAGGTCACATTTCATTTTTCTGAATTCTAGTGAATACGGGTCCAGAGCCATCAAATGTGCTTCATATGGCAAGCTATTCAATCCTGGAATCATTTTTAGGAATCTCCTTTGAACCATCTCTGGTTTCAGCACATCCTTTCTAAGATGAGGGGCCAAAACCTGGTCACAATACTCCAAGAGAGGCCTCACCAGAGTTTTACCAAGTTTCAACATTACATCCTTGCTTTTATATTCTAGTCCTCTCAAAATGAATGCTAACATTGCATTGACCTTCCTCAATACAAACTTAACCTGCAAGTTGACCTTTGGGGAATCCTGCACAAGCACTCCCAAGTTATTTTGATTTCTTCTCTCCATCTAGAAAATAGTCAACCCTTTCATTTCTTCTACCAAAGTGCACGACCATACACTTACCAACACTGTATTCCATCTGTCATTTCTTTGCCCATTCTCCTAATCTGTCTGAATCCTTCTGTAGCCTCTCTACTTCCTCAAAACCCTCCACTTATCTTCATATTGTCTGCAAATTTGCAACAGCCATCAATTTAGAATCAGAATCGGGTTTATTATCACTGGCATGTGTTGTGAAATTTGTTAACTTAGCAGCAGCAGTTCAATGCAATACATAATATAGAAGAAAATAAATACATTACAGTATATGTATATTGAATAAATTTATAGATGGTATTTGACCTATGTCCAGCCACGCAGTCATGTGTATATAGAGAGTAGAGCAGAGGGCTAAGCACACACCCCTGAAGTGTACCATCAGCGAGGAGGAGATGTTATCACCAATCCACACAACTTGTGATCATCCAGTTAGGAAGTCGAGGATCCAATTACAGAGGGAGGTACAGAGGCTCAGGTTCTGTAACTTCTCAATCAGGATTGTGGGAATGATGGTATTAACTGCTGAGCTATAGTCAATGAACAGCATCCTGACGTAGGTGTTTGTGTTGTCCAGGTGGTCTAAAGCTGTGTGAGGAGCTATTGAGATTGCATCTGCTGTTGACCTATTGTGGTGATAGACAAATTACAATGGGTCCAGATCCTTGCTGAGGCAGAAGCTCAGTCTAGTCATAACCAACCTCTCAAAGCATTTCACCACTGTCGATGTGAGTGCTGCTGGACGATAGTCTTTAAGGCAGCTCACTATTCTTCTTTGGCACTGGTATAATTGTTGCCTTTCTGAAGCTTGTGGGAACTTCTGCCCTTAGCAGTGAAAGGTTGAAAATGTTCTTGAATACTCCTGCCAGTTGGTTGGCATCATGCAAATCATTGACATATAATGCAAAAAGAATCGGTCCCAACACAGACCCCTGTGGAACACTACTAGTCACCAGCAGCCAGTCAGAAAAGGCTCACTTTATTCTCACTCTTTGCCTCCTGCCAATCAGCTACTGCTTTATCCATGCTAGAATATTTCCTGTAATACCCTGGGTTCATAGCTTGTTAAGCAGTCTCATGTGTGGCACCTTGTCAAAGGCCTTCTGAAAATCCAAGTACACAACATCAACTGATTCTCCTTTGTCTATCCTGCTTGTGATAGATAAATGTGGGAGGCAACTCACAGCATTACTGAGAGAACAAACTAACTCCTCACAAACAGCAACAGGATACGGCCAGTGCTACCTGTTACATTACAGTGCCAGTCACATCCGTGTGGGTTTCCCCTAGGGGACTTCAGCTTTCTCCCACGTCACTTAAGCAGGAGGGTTGGTGGATTAACTGGTCCTTGTCTGTAGAGTCTGAGAGGAGTTCACAACAGTGTGGGGAGAATTTTAAAAATGCAAGTATTAAAGCAGGATTAGTGTAAATGGGTGGTTGATGAACAGCAAGAATGCAATAGGCCGAAGAGCCTGTTTCCCATCTGTATCTCTCTCTTACCGAGAACAAAACCCGTTAAGTTAGAAGGGCTAACCTGGGTCATGAAGAATCCTTCCACAGGCTCCTGGTGTTGCCTCTCTGGAGTTCTGGTGATCGATTCAGGGATACTGCCCTTTTCCCTGCAGTCCTCTTGTGACACTGCCATGAGTTCTGTGCAGGTATCACCTGCCTTGCCTGCAGTTCTGGGCTCTGCCTCCCCACTCTGGGTCTCTCCAGGGCCAGCACTGTTCAAGCCAAGGAGCTGTTTGGCTGTTTCGAGCATCAGGGGCTGCCTTGGGACCTTCGGTATGTGGGTATTAACCTGGAACAACAAGCAGGACAGCACGTCAACCTCGTTTCCTTGTGGGAACCTATCAACCCAGCACCTTGCCAGACACAGCACTCACACAACTAGCATCATCAGTTTTCAATTTTCACAAGAACATGGTTTAAAATCTCTAAAATATTGATAAGAGAGTTTAACCCTTTCCTCCTACATAACCCTCCGGTTTCCATCATCCATGTGCCTATCTAAAATGCTTCTTAAATGCCACTAATGTATCTGCTTGTATCACCACTGGCAGGGCGTTCCACACACCCTTTACTCTCTGCATAAGAAAACGTACCTCTAACATGTTCCCTTTCTTTCCTCCAATCATCTTAAAATTATGCCACTCATATTAGCTGTTGCCACCCTGGGAAAAAGTTTCTGGCTGTCCACCTGATTTATTGCCTCTCATCTCTATCACACCATCTCTCATTCTCTTTCACTCCAAAGAAAAAAGTCCCAGTTTACACAACATAAAATATGACTCCTTGTCCAGGCTGTATCCTGGTAGATCTCTGCACCCTCTACAAAGCTTCCACGTCCTTCCTATAATGAGGTAACCAGAACTGAATGCAATATTCCAAGTGTGGTTTAGCCAGACTTTGTAACATTCCCCTGCGGCTCTAGGGCTCAATCTCCCAACACAGCATACTGAGCAACCTTCTTAACCACCCATCAACTTGCACAGCAACTCTGAGGGTTTATGGAATTGCACCCCAAGATTCCTTGATTCCTCCACACCGCTAAGAATCCTGCCAGTAACCCTGTATTCTGTCTTAAAATTTTACCTTCCAAAATGAATCATCATCTTGAACTTCATCTGCCACTTCTCAGCCCAGCTCTGCATCCTGTCAATGTCCTGCTGTAACCTACAACAACCTTCTACACTATCCACAACTCCGATGACCTTTCTATCACAGACAGTGACAATAAAGCATAGGAACAGAATTAAGTCATTCAGCCCATTGAATCTGCTTCACCATTCCATCATGGCTGATTTATTATCCTTTTCAACCCTTCTCCTTGTAACCTTTGATGCCCTGACTAATTAAG
The DNA here is from genome assembly GCF_048418815.1 of Hemitrygon akajei. Lineage (NCBI taxonomy): Eukaryota > Metazoa > Chordata > Chondrichthyes > Myliobatiformes > Dasyatidae > Hemitrygon > Hemitrygon akajei. The sequence continues at coordinate 197,251,112 of NC_133127.1, read as the reverse complement.
AACCTATACACTCCACTTTAAATATACCCAATGACTTAGCCACTTAGCTGCCTGACAATGAATTCCACAGATTCACTACCGTCTGGCTAAAGAAATTCCTCCTCATTGCTGCTTTAATTTAATTGTATCAATTGACTTTCCATTTCTTACATCCTTCCCATACATAAAAATCTTTACATTATGTCTCCTCTGTATGTACAATTTACAATAATTTGTAATAAATAGTATGTACAACAGAACAGTCAGTATAGCATAGAAGTACAGTTGTATCAGCATGAATTAATCAGTCTGCTGGCCTGGTGGAAGAAGCTGTCCCAGAGCCTGTTGGTCCTGGCTTTTATGCTGTGGTACCATTTCCTGGATGGTAGCAGCTGAAATAATTTGTGATTGGGGTGACTCAGTCCCCAATGATCCTTCAGGCCCTTTTTACACACCTGTCTTTATAAATGTCCTGAATAGTGGGAAGTTCACAACTACAGATGTGCTGGGCAGTCTGCCCCACTCTCTGCAGAGTCCTGCGATTGAGGGAGGTACAGTTCCCATACCAGGCAGTGATGCAGCCAGTCAGGATGCTTTCAGTTGTGCCCCTGTTGAAGGTCCTTAGGATTTGAGGACTCACCAAGCTTCTTTAACGGTCTGAGGTGAAAGAGGCGCTGTTGTGCTTTTTTCACCACACGGCCGGTATGTACAGACCATGTGAGATCCCCGGTGATGTGGATGCTGAGGAACTTAAAGCTGTTCACCCTCTCAACCACAGGCTTGTTAAGCCTGGAGGGAATTATGGTATTGCATTTAGTCCAAGAACAACATTCTCACATAAGCATCCTTCTTCTCCAGACGTGTAAGGATGGTGTGTAGAGTTCTGGCTATTGCATCATCTGTCAGTCAGTTGTGTCGGTAGGCAAATTGTTGGGGGGGGGGGGGGATCCAGTGTGGGTGGTAGCATGCTGAAGGTGTAATCCTTGACCAGCCTCTCAAAGCATTTGTTTATTATTGAGGTGAGTGTGACAGGACGCTAGTCTTGCAGGCATGTTACCTTGGTCTTTTTAGGTAGTGGATGTTTTGAAGCAGGAGGGCACTCTACAATGGAAGAGGGAGAGATTAATGGATGCCCCTCTGTTCTGAGGCTGTGCCCTCTGGTCCTAGACTCCCTCACTATAGGAAACATTATCCACTCTATCTAGGCCTTTCAATGAGATTCCCCCCCACCCCCCCCCCCCCATTCTTCTAAATGCCACCTCTGAGAAATTTGACTTGAGTTGGGAGAGTTTGAGGATCGGGGGAAAGAGAGAGGATAATTTGTGTGCAATTACCTTGCGCTTCGGATTGAAGACCTTGAAAACAGGTGTCCTGTCCTGTGGCCGCGGCTCATGGGTGATCAAGTCAATCCCTAGCCTATCCCTCAGCATGGAGATCACCAGATGGGGCTTTGTTCCTGTGTGTTAAATCAAAGGGGGCTGGGGTAAGAACAGCTGTGGGCTTCCCAGGAACCTAAATCACACAAATGCACCAGTACAATCTTTACATTTCTAACATTCAGTCCATGCCTTGCCTATATAACTATCTAACTTAGTGATGTATCCAAGTCCACCATCTTCTCTGGCAGGAATTCTGGATATCACCATCTCTCTATGTAAAAACCTTGACCCTCAGTTCCTTTTAAAACTCCTTTCTCTCACCTTAAAACTGTTTTCTCTTGTTTTCAGTGTCCCTGCCACTTGCTTACAAAGTTCAAAGTAAATTTATAATCAAAGTACTTGTATAACACCAAAAGACATAGGAACAGAATGAGGCCATTCAGCCTATCGAGTCAGCTGCACCATTCCGTCATGGCTGATTTATTATCCCTCTCAACTCCATTCTCCTGCCTTCTCCCCATAAACTCTGATGTCCTGGTTAATCAAGAACCTATCAACCTCCACTTTAAATATACCCAATAACTTGGCTTCCACAGCCAATGAATTCTACAGATTCACCAACTTCTGACTAAATAGATTCCTCCTTATCTCCATTCTAAATGGACGCCCTTCCATTCTGAGATCCTAGATTCCCCATTACTGGAACCATCCTCAAAGTTCAAAGTAAATTTATTATCCAAGTACATATACGAAAGACAAGGTGCCACACATGATGCTGCAAGTTAAGAGACCATGGCATGACAGAAAAGGTTCTAGCATGGATAAAGCAGTAGCTGATTGGCAGGAGGCAAAGCGTGGGAATAAAGGGAGCCTTTTCTGGTTGGGTGCAGGTGACTCATGGTGTTCCACAGGGTCTGTGTTAGGACCACTTATTTTTATATTACTGCATATGTCAATGACTTGGATGACAGAACTGATGGCATTATTGCAAAGTTTGCAGACAATATGAAGATAGATGGAGGGCCAGGAAGTTTTGAGGAAGTAGGCTACAGAGGGACTTAAACAGATTAGGACAATGGGAAAAGAAGTGGTAGATGAAATACTGTGTATGGTCATGCGCTTTGGTATAAGAAATGAAAGGGTTGACTATTTTCTAAATGGAGAGAAAATTTAAAAATCTGAGGTGCAAGGGGTCTTGGGAGTCCTTGTGCAGAATTCCCTGAAGGTTAATTTGCAGGTTGAGTCGGTGGTGAGGAAAGCAAATGCAATATTAGCATTCATTTCAAGAGGACTAGAATATTAAAGCAAGGATATAATGTTGAGACTTTATAAAGCACTGGTGAGGCCTTGGAGTATTGTGAGCAGGTTTGGACCCCTTGTTTTAAAAAGGATGTGCTCACACTGGAGAGGGTTCAAAGGAGGTTCATGAAAATGATTCCATCATTAAATAGCTTATCAGATGAAGAGCATTTGATGGCTCTGGGCCTCTACTCACTGGAATTCAGAAGAATGAGGGGTGACCTCATTGAAACCTATTGAATGTTGAAGGGCCTTGACAGAGTGGATGTAGAGAGGACATTTCCTATGCTGGGAGACTCTAGGACCTGCGGATGCAGTATCAGAATAGAGGGGTGTCCTTTTAGAATGGTGATGAGGAGGATGTTCTTTAGCCAGAGAGTGGTGAATATGTGGAATTCATCAATACAGTTGGCTTTGAAGGCCAAGCCATTGGGTATATTTAAAGTAGAGAATGACAGGTTCTTGATTAGTCAGGGAGTCAAAGAAAACAGGGAGAAAGCAAGAAAATAGGGTTGAGAGGGATAATAAATCTGCTATGGTGGAGCATGGTCTAATCCTGCTCCTATATCTTATGGTCGCATGTCACCCTGAGTGAGATTCATTTTCTTGCAGGCATTCGCAGTACATACAATGAATGATGCAGTGAGAAGAGCACACGGCCTGGATGTTGGGCGTCCTTGATGACATCATCCAGTCTATGTCTTGTCAATATAGCTGTCTATCCAAATGGCCCTAAACTTAGAGATTATATCCAGCTCCCCCATCTTCTCCTACAGGGAGTCAGATATCAACTACAGTGGAGAAAATGTTTTCTATTGTGGGGGAGTCTAGGACCAGAGGAACAGCCTCAGAATAGAGGGAATAGAACAGAGATGAGGAGGGTGGTGAACCTGTGGAATTAGTTGCCACAGGCAGCTGTTGAGGCCAAGTCATTGAGTAAATTTAAAGTGGACATTGATGGGTTCGTAGTTAATCAGGGCAGCAAAGGAAATGGGAAGAAGGGGGTTGAGAAGGTTAATAAATCAGCCATGATCAAATTATGGAGAAGACTCAATGGGCCGAATAGACTAATTCTGCTCCTATGTCTTATGGTCACACTGTGCAAAAGCCTTATCCCTCAGATCCCCTTTAAAAACTCCTTCCTCTCACCTTAGAACTGTGCTCTTTTGTTTTTGATGTCCCTGCCATTGCTTTTCAAAGTCCAAAGTACATTTATTATCAAAGTATTTCCACAGTATTCAACATACACTACCTTGAGAATCGTTTTCTTGCATTCACAATAGATACAAAGAAACACAACAGAATCAATGAAAATCTACAAAGACTGTCAAACAACCAACATGCAAAATAAACAGGAGAAAATCTGCAGATGCTGGAAATCCAAGCAACACACACAAAATGCTGGAGGATTTTGGAGGATCAGCAGGCCAGGCAGCATCTACGGAAAAGAGTATAGTCAGCATTTCCAGCCGAGACCCTTTTATAGCAGGACTGGAGAGAAAAAAATGAGGTGTCAGAATAAGAAGGTGGGGGGACGAGAGGAAGAAACACAAGGTGACAGGTGAAACCGGAAGAGGGGGAGGGGTGAAGTAAAGAGCTGAGAAGTTGATTCGTGAAAGAGATACAGGGCTGGAGAAGAGGGAATCTGATGGGAGAGGACAGAAGGCCACCTTATATTCCATCTGGGTGGTCTCCAACCTGATGGATGAACTTCTAACTTTTGGTAGTGCCCCCAACCCCCTTCACCATTCCCTATTCCCTTTACCTTATCTCCTTACCTGCTCATCACATCCCTCTTGCACTCCTCCCCCTTTTCTTTCTTCCATGGCCTTCTGTCCTCTCCTAACTGACTCCCCCTTCTCCAGCCTAGTATCTCTTTCACTAATTAACTTCCCAGCTCTTTACTTCACTCCTCTCCGCCTCCCGGTTTCACCTGTCACCTTGTGTTTCTCTCTCCCCACCCCCACCTTCTTGGGGGAAGAGGGGGAGGGGAACTGGGGAGATAAACAAAAGTAAGAACATGATTTGGAGAGTCTTTGAAAGTGAGTACAAAGTTTCTGGAATCAGTTCAAAGTTTGGGTGAGTGAAGTCATCCGGCTAAGAGAAATGTTCCCATTTAGCAACTGCTGAAGCCTCAGGAAACACCACAGTCCATCACTCCCAATGGAATGCAGTCCCTGTGTTAACGTAGCACCAAAACAACCCATTTGTCTTCAGTTATATCTCACAAACACAAGCTAAGTGAGCCAATAGGGAGCAAGGAAACTGCCTATTAAAATGTTAACATGCAATCTTTTACGTTGGTTCAAGATGGTAGATACGACTTTAACACCTCCAAAAGTGTGCTACGTGGGCATACAGTGTTGTTGCTGGAAGCATGGCAACACTTGCAGGCTGCCCCCAGCACATCCTTGGACTGTGATGGTTGTTGCTGCAAATGACACATTTTACTGTGTTTCAAAGTTTCAGTGTGCATGTGACAAATAAAGTTAATCTTAAGAAATCTCTTAAAACAGGTGATCCAGCCGGACCAAACCAGTGCTGTACCGAGCAGGAAGATCTCAGACAGCCTCACGCTGCTGAGGGACACCATCGCCTACGTGCAGGACGGGGGTGGACCAGGAGAAAGCCTTCGACAGGATATCGCACACGTACATGGCAGATGTACTCTCCAAAATGGGATTTGGGGAGGGAATCTGGAATTGGATCAAACTGCTCTACACGGACATCTGTAGTGCAGTCCAGGTCAACAGGTGGGAAACAGACAGCTTCCCCATCAGGTCTGGAGTTAGGCAGGGCTGCCCTCTCTCCCCTGTCTTGTTCGTGTGCTGCATAGAACCCTTTGCCGAAGCCATCAGGAGGGATGAGGGCATAAGAGGGGTGACGCTGCCAGGCAGTGGAGGGACCCAAGTCAAAACGTCCCTGTACATGGATGACGTCACCATCTTCTGCTCTGATGCAAGGTTGGTTCACAGGCTGATCAGCATCTGTGAACAGTTCGAGCTGGCGTTGGGAGCCAGGGTCAACCGCACGAAGAGCAAAGCCATGCTCTTCAGCAACTGGCCCGACCGATCCAGCATCCCCTTCACCATCAGGGCTGATCACGTGAAGGTGTTGGGGATCTGGGTCGGAGGGACCAAAGGCGTGCAACAAGAACTGGTGGGAGCGGACTGCCAAGGTGAAACAGAAACTGGGACTGTGGGGAGGGCGCTCCCTTTCGATAACGGGCAAGAACCTGGTCATCAGGTGTGAGGTGCTCTCAGGGCTGCTGTACTTGGCGCAAGAGCGACCCATCCCCCTGCTCCTTCAGCTTGGAAATCACCCAAGCCTTCTTCATATTCGTCTGGGGATCCAAGATGGAGCAGGTCAGATGGCCCACCATGCACAAGTCCCTGGACAATAGGGTCAAAAACGTTCCCAATGTCGCCCTCACCCTGATGGCTAGCTTCGTGTGTGGCTGCATCAGGTTGTGTGTGGATCCCAGGTATGTGGGCACCAAATACCACTATGTGCCCAGGGTCTACCTGTCGCCCTGGCTACAAAGGATAGGTCTGGCCCCACTCCCACGCAACGCCCCAGTCAGCTGGTCGTTGCCACCATTCCTGTCCTCCATAGAAAAGTTCTTCCAGGACAACACCTTTGACCACAGGGCCATCAGGCAGTGGTCAGCACGTAAGGTCCTGCAGGCACTGCAGGAGACGGACGTGATGGACACAGTGGGGTGGTTCCCTGAGCAGACAGTCCAGTTCATCTGGCAAAATGCCTTATTGCCAGACCTCACCAACAGGCACCAAGACCTCGCCTGGCTGGCGGTGAAAGGGGCCCTCCCAGTCCGATCCCTCCTGTACGCCCGGAACATCGTCTCCACACCCCTCTGCCCACGGGAGGACTGCAATGAGGCAGAGTCAGTGACCCACTTCTTTGCACACTGTGGGTTCACGGAGGAGGTGTGGAGGAGGATGGAAGGAACAGTGTCGAGAATCATCCCCAGCAGCAGCGTAACAGAGGACTCTCTGATCTACGGGCTGCTCCCGGGGACACACACGGAGATCAACGTCTGGTGCTGCTGGCAGATCATCAACTCAGTGAAAGACACTCTTTGGTCAGCCCGAAACTTGATGGTCTACCAGCGTATGGAGATGTCCGCGGGGGAATGCTGCTGACTGGCACCTTCTCGCCTGCAGGAGTACGTGCTGAGGGATGCACTCAAACTCAGTTTAGAGTTCTTTGCCCGCGGGAGTGGGAGGGGTGAGGTGGCGGGGAGTTTACCCTTCAACAATGGTGTTTAAAGATGAACATAGTGCCACCTGAGTGGCTGGAAGTGTGGAAATGTACAGAATGTAGAGGAAACGTCTGTAATGGATTGAATGTCATTGAATGGTTCACTGTAAATAATTTTATTTTGAATGAAGTATATTTTATTAGTAAAAAACAGTGCCTCTGCCTGTGCAGAGCTCCCTCAGTACCACACCGAGACTTTCAATCTCAGTTATGTACATAACTGCTATCAGAATTAGAACATAGAACACTGCACACAATCCAGACCCTTCAGCCCACACTGTAACGCTGACCTTTCAACCTGCTCTGAGATCAATCTAACCCTTCCCTCCCACACAGCCCTCAATGTTTCTTTCATCCATGTGCCTATCTGAGAGTCTCTTCAGTCTCCCCAATGGATTTGTCTTTTCCACCACCACTGACAGTACGTTCCACGCACCCACTACTCCCCCCTCCAATTTCCTCACTGGCACATGAGAAAAATGGAAGACTAAGGGAGAGAGAAGAGTTAGATTGATCTTGAAATAGGTTAAAAGGTTAGCACAACATTGTGGGCTGACGGGCCTGTACTTTACTGTCCAATGTTAGTGTGGGTTGAATGCATTTGGGTTAGGGTTGGGGTTGGATGAATAGCCAGTGTTGCAATTCAGCTAAAACACATTTTCAGTGGAGCAGAGATTGCAGTATCAGGATACTAGCTGTTCATCAGTGTTAGTTTACAGAGATGAACAGTTGTGGTAACAAGATATCCTACCAGTGCTGAGGGTGATTGGATTTTTATAGATGGTCAGTTTCCTCAGTGCTGGGAAAAGACAGACAGCCAACAGCTCCTCGTCATCCACTATCTGAAACAGAGGGAAAGGGAACATGAGTCAGTCATAGCTCTCTATGGGAGTGCCTGCCTGCAATACTTTACTGCAAACTTCATGGGCTGGCCTCTGCTCTGCCCATGATCACAAGAAGCTGCAGAGGATATGTAGACGCAGCTCAGTACATCACGGAGACCAGCCTCCCTCTATGGAATCTGCCTATACTTCTGGCTGCCTCAGTCAAGCAGCCAGCATGATCGAAGACCCTGCCTACCCTGGACAGGCTCTCCTGTACTCTCCCATTGGGCAGAAGAGTTCTTTTAATTGTCACACGTACCTGGAAACATACAGTGAAATGCTTCATTTGCATCGATGACTAACACGTAGTGTAGTGGTTAGCACATTGCTTTACAGTACCAGTGGCCCAATTTCAATTCTCGCCGCTGCCTGTATGTTCTTCCTGTGAGTTTCCTCCAGTTTCCACCCCCAGTCCAAAGATATACCAGTTGCTGGGTTAATTGATCATTGTAAACTGCCCTGTTAATAGGCAAGGGTTAAAATGGAAATTACTGGGTGGTGCGACCTAAAGGACTGGAAGGACCTACTGCATGCTGTATCTGAATGAATGTATGCATGTACGTATACAGAGGCATGGGAGAGGAGCTTGCCCAGGGGGATTGGAGGCGGATGCTGGCGGGGATGTCGGCAGAGCAGAGATGGCTGTAGTTTCTGGGAATAGTTCACAAGTCATAGGATAGATATGTCCCACAGAAGAAGTAGTTCTCAAATGGCCGGGGTAGGCAACCGTTGCTGACAAAGGAAGTTAAGGACTGCATAAAAACCAAGGAAATGGAATATAAGATAGCAAAAGGAGTGAGAAGTTGGATGATTGGGAAGCTTTTAAAATCCAATAAAAAGCAACTAGAAGGGAAAAGATGAAATATGAGGACAGACTAGCCAATAACGTAAGCAAGATACTGTTATGATTGCAGCCCCCTCCTTCTTGAGAATCGCAAGATCGCTATTAATTCGGGTCTTGGACCCAGGAAATGAGAAAGAATCCTCAAGGTTTTGGAATGTGTCCTGGCCCCTCAGCAAGACAAAGCAACGGATTTGGCCATTGTTTCTTGGAGACACCTTTGTGGATTGGGGACTGGGCTACGTGCCAGCTCTCAGGGCAACGTGGGCTGGGCTAAGGGGAGAGATTGCATCATCCCAACCTGATTGACATCTGAGACCCCGTGAGTCCAGATAAAAAGAGGGGCTGTAGAGACAGCCCCTCAGACACACCAGAAGAGACGCTAGCAATCCCATATAGCGAGCAGCCATTTGAAGGAAGCCACGTGTGTTCGGTTCCCAGGCCTGGGAGCTGGTGGCTGATACCACAGAAACGAGTTTCTGTAACTAACAACGGGGAACCAACTCCCCCCGACACATCGGATCGGCCTCATCAAAAGACCCGGGCAAGTTTCTCTTATCACAAATCTCTCTCTCTCTCCAACAAGTGAAAACCCAGCGGTCCCCAAAGGCTAAAGCCTGCATGAACTTGAGAGACTTTTATATATCCATCGGACAATATTTTTACCCCTAGACAAAATAATAGAGCTACTTCTTATTGATGATTATTACTATACCCGCGCTTTAGATTGAGTATTGACGACGTATATTATCTGAATGTTTGTATTAACCTTATTTTTGTGCCCCTTTATAAATAAAAACTTTTAAAAATAGTACCATCAGACTTTAACGGACCTCTCTATCTTTGCTGGTAAGTGACCCAGTTACGGGGTTCGTAACAATACCAAAAGTTTTTTCAGTTATATAAAGCGTAAAAGGGAGGTGAAAGTTGATATTGGACCACTGGAAAATGGTGCGGGTCAGGTAGTAATGGGTGACAAAGAAATGGCAGGTGAACTTAATAAGTACTTCATATCTGTCTTCACTGTGGAAGACACTAGCAATATGCCAGAATCCGTGAGAGACAGGGAGCAGGAGTGAGTGCCAATGATATTACAAAGGAAAAAGGTCTTGAGGTGGATAATTCACCTGGACCAGATGGAGTACATCCCAGAGTCCTGAGCGAGATTGCTGAAGTGATAACGGATACAATGGTCATGATCTGTCAAGAATCACTTCATTCTGGCACAGTCCAGGAGGACTGGAAGATTGCAAATGACACTCCACTCTTTGAGAAGGAAGAAAGGCAAAAGAAATTATAGGCAATTAGCCTAACTTCAGTGGTTGGGAAAGTGTAGGAGTCTATTCTTAAGGATGAGGTTTTGAGGTACTTGGAGACTAATGATAAAATAAGTCAAAGTCATCATGGTTTCTGTAAAGGAAAATCTTGCCTGACAAATCTGTTAGAGTTCTTCAAGGAAGTAACAAGCAGGGTGGACAAAGGAGGGGCAGGAGATGTCATTTACTTGGATTTTTAGAAGGCATTTGATATGAGGCTGCTTAACAAGATAATATCCTATGGCGTTACAGGAGAGATAATGGAATGGATAGTAGAATGATTGACAGGCAGAAAGCAGCAAGTGGGAATAAAAAGGACCTTTTCTGGTGCCAGTGACTGACAATGTCCTCAGGATTCAGTATTGGGACCAGCACTTTTCACATTTTTTGTCAGTGGTTTAGACAATGAAATTAATGGCTTTGTGGCAAAGTTTGTGGATGATATGAAGATAGGTGGAGGGGTAGGTAATACTGAGGAAGCAATGTGATTGCAGCAGGACTTAGACAAATTGAAAAAGTGGGCAAAAATGTACCAGATAGAATACAGTGTTGGGAAATGTATGATAATGTATTTTGGTAAAAGGAACAATAGTATGGACTATTATCTAAATGGAAAAAAAGGTTCAAACATCAGAGGTGCAGAGGGACTTGAGGAGTCCTCGTGCAAGACTTCCAGAAAGTTAATTTACAGGGTGATTCTGTGATAAAGAAGGCAAATGCAATGTTGGCATTTATTTCAAGGGGAATAGAATAAAAAAGCAAGGAGATAATGCTGAGCCTTTATAAGACACCAGTCAGGCTGCACTTGGAGTATCATCAACAGTTTTGGGCCCCATATCTCAGAAGGGATGTGTTGTCATTGGAGAGAGTCCAGAAGAGGTTCATGAGGATTATTCCAGGAATGAAGGGGTTAACATTTGAGGAGTGTTTGGCAGCTTTGGACCTGTACTCACTGGAATTTTGAAGAATGCAGGGAAATCTTATTGAAACATACTGAATGTTGAAAGGACTAGATAGAGTGGATGTGGAGAGGACGTTTCCTATGGTGGGGATATCCAGAACTAGTGGGCACAGCCTCAAAATTGAAGGGTGAAGCCACAAAATTTAGAACAGAGGTAAGGAGGAATTTTTTTAGCCAGTGAGTAGTGAATCTGTGGAATGCTCTGCCACAGACTGTAGTGGAGGCCAAGTCCATAGGTATATTTAAGGCGGAAGTTGATAGTTTTCTGACCAGTCAGGGCATCAGAGGATATAATGAGAAGGCAGGTGTATGGGGTTGAATGGGATCCGGGATCAGCCATGATGGAATGGCAGGGTCGATGGACTGAATGGCCTAATTCTGCTCCTATATCTCATGGTCTTGTGTACAGGAGTTTGCAAATTCTCCCCATTATCAAGCGTATTCAATTTCCTCCCTCAGCCCAAAGATGTACGAGCTAAGGCTGATTTATACTTGTTCATACGGGCTACGCCGCAGCCCTGATTTTCACTTCTGTGTCACTCTACGCTGTAGCGAGCATGCGTTGGTGTGCGCCAAAATGCTAGTTGGCGGTGGAGTTTCTATGCCACTTTGTTGGGTTTCTTTGTGAGAGACATGGACGAGGAAATGCATTTCAAACATTTTCGCATGTCGGCAGGTAGATTTGACGATTTGGTTCATCTATTTCACATCAGTGTACAGGCATGGCGGAGAAGAAGCAACTGGAAATGCATAGGAGGAAATGCAATGCTACCAACTGGACCAATCACAGTTGTTGTGGTCTGCGTTGCTGCAATGCGTGAGTTTTTTGGGGAGGTGCACGTCACCCTACAGCATAGGGTACAGCGTAGGGTACATGGTACCTATGGCATAGATGTGACGCGCAAGTATAAATCAGGCTTTAGGGTTAGTAATTTGTGGGCATCCTATGTTGGAGCTGTATGTTTCGATGTACATAGAACATAGCACAGTACAGGCCTTTTCAGCCAAAAATGTCGCACCGACACTTTAACCTACTCCATGATAAATCTAACCCTTCCCTTCACCATGTGACAAATTAAGCTAATCTAATCCTCTCATAATTTTAAACATCTCTGTAAGGTCACCCCTCATTCTCACATTGAGGAAGAGACACTGACACAGAATTCAGATGATACCTTGTTTTTTGCGAGGCTGAGGTGTATTAGCCCTGAGAAAGGAGGCAGAAATTCAGACGTTACTTCTGGGAAACACTTTTGCTTGGCTTCAGGGTTTTCCAGAAACTGGTCCATAAATTCTTGTCCCTGGAAAGAAAGGGAGAATGAGTTATTTTATCCACAGTATCTCTTCAGAAGTGAATAAACCATCCAAACAACCACCAGTAGTTTTTAGTAATTCTAGTAATTCTGCAAATTAAAAATGGGAGATAGAAAACGCATGCCAAAAGGGCAATATTACAAGTCACGGGGTTTTCTATATGCAGGAGATTGAGAAAATCACATTGGTGCTGGATCCCAAGAGGGGGAATTTCTAAAATGCCTTTGAGATGGCTTTTTAGAGCAGCCCCTGGTTGAGCCCACTCAGGGATCAGCTATTCAGGATTGGGTGTTGTGCCATGAAACAAAATTGATTAGAGAGCTTAAGGTAAAAGAACCTTTAGGGGATTTGATCATAATATGATACATCTATCATAATATGATCAAATTCACCCTGAAATTTGAGAAGGAAACACTAAAGTCAGATTTATCAGTATCACAATGGAGTAAAGGAATTACAGAGGCTTGAGACAGAAGTTGGCCAGAGTTGATTGGAAAAGAATACTGGCAGGGATGATGGCAGAGCAGCAATGGCTGGAATTTCTGGAATCAATTCAAAAGGCACAGGATATATACATCCCAAAGAGGAATAAGTATCCTAAAGATGACACAACCATGGCTAACAAGAGAAATCAAAGCCAACATAAAAACTAAAGATGAAGCATATAATAGAGCTAAAGTTAGTGGGAAGTTAGAGAATTGGGAAGTTTTCAAAAACCAACAAAAGACAACTAAAAAAATCGTTAAGAAGGTAAAGATGGAATATGAAAGTAAGCTAGGATATAAAGGATATAGAGAGGCTATAGAAGGACAAACTGATTAGGAGAATGGGCAAAGAAATGGCAGATGGAATACAGTGTCAGGAAGTGCAATTTGATAGAAGAAATGAAGGGTTGACTGTTTTCTAAATGGAGAGAAAATACAAAAATCTGAGGCACAACAGGACTTGGGAATCCTTGTGCAGAATTCCCTAAAGGTTAATTTGCAGGTTGAGTCTGTGGTGAGGAAGGCAAATGCAATGTTAGCATTCATTTCAAGAGGACTAAAATATAAAAGCAAGGATGTAATGCTGAGACTTTACAAAGCACCGGCAAGGCCTCACTTGGAGTATCATGAGCAGATTTGGGCCCCTTATCTTAAAAAAGACGGTCTGAAACTGGAAAGGGTTCAAAGGAGAATCACAAAAATGATTCCAGGATTGAATGGCTTGTCATATGAAGAGCATTTGATGGCTCTGGGCCTGTATTCACTAGAATTTGGAAGAATAAGAGGTGACCTCATTGAAACGTATCAAATGGTGAAAGGCCTTGATAAGAGTGGATGTGGAGAGGATGATTCCTGTGTGGGAGAATCTAATACCAGAGGATACAGCCTGAGAATAGAGAGACATCCTTTTAGAAAGGAGATGAGGAGGAATTTCTTTAGCCAAGATCTGGTGACTTTTGCAATTCTTTGCCACAGGCAGCTGTGGAGGCCAAGTCTTTATGTATTTTTAAGACAGAGGTTGATAGATTCTTGATTGGTCAGGGTATGAAGGGATAAGGACGGAAGGCAGGAGATTAGGGCTGAAAGGAAAAATGGATCAGCCACGGTGAAATGGCGAAGCAGACTCAATGGGCCAAATGGCCTAATTCTACTCCCATCATATACCTTATGATCTTATGGAAACCTATTGAATATTGAAAAGCCTGGATAGAGTGGAAATGGAGAGGATGTTTCCTATAGTGGAAAAGTGAAGGACTAGAGGGTACAGCCTCAGACTGGAGGGAAATCCCTTTGGAACAGAGTCAAGGAGAAATTTCTTTAGCCAGACAGAGATTAATCTATGGAATTCATTGCCACAGATGCCTGTGGAGACCAAATCATTCAGTATATTTAAAGAGGAAGTTGATAGGTTATTGATTAGTCAGGATGTCAAAGGTTACTGGGAGAAGGCAGGAGAATGGCATTGCCTTGATGGAATGGTGGGAAAGACTCGATGGACCAAATGGCCTAACTCTGCTCTTACGTCTTATGATCCTAAGGTCTAAATCCTACAGAGACAGCTGCAGAGTTTATACCCAAAACGTCAATAATTCCTTTCTTCCCCCCACAGATGCTGCTCGACCTGCTTACCAAGTTAAAAGCCCATGGTATTACAGGAAAGTTACTAACATGGTCAGAGCATTGGCTGATAGGTAGGAAGCAGCAAGTGGGAATAAAAGGATCCTTTTCTGGTTGGCTGCCAGTGACTAGTGGTGTTCCGCAAGCATCAGTGTTGGGACCACATTTTTTTAATGTTGTATACCAATGATTTAGATGATGGAATAGATGGCTTTGTTGCCAAGTTTGCAGATTATACGAAGATTGGTGAAGGGTCAGGTAGTGTTGAGGAAACAGGTGGACTGCAAAAGGACTTAGACAGATTAGCAGAATGGGCAAGAGAGTGGCAAATGAAATACAATGTTGGAAAATGCATGGTCATGCACTTTGGTAGTAGAAATAAATGTACGGAGTATTTTCTAAATGGGAAGAAAATCCAGGAATCGGAGATGCAGAGTTATTCCTTGTGTATTCCTTGTGCAGAACACCCTGAAGGTTAACTTGCAGGTAGAGTCGGTGGTGAAGAAGGCAATGCAATGTTAGCATTCATTTCAAGAAGTCTAGAATACAAGAGCAAGGATGTGATGCTGAGGCTTTATAAGGCACTGGTGAGGCCTCACCTTGAGTATTGTGAACAGTTTTGGGCCCCTCATCTTAGAAAAGATGTGCTGGAATTGGAGAGGGTCCAGAGGGGGCTCACAAGGATGATTCCAGAATTGAAACGGTTATCATAGGAGGAAAGTTTGATAGCTTTTGGTCTGCACTCACTGGAATGATAGGAATTTAGAAGGATGTGCGGGGGGGATCTCATTGAAATCTTTCAAATGCTGAAAGGCCTAGACAAATTAGATGTGGAAAGGATATTTCCCATGGTGGGAGAGTCTAGGACAAGAGGGCATCCATTTAAAACAAAGTTACAGAGGAATTTCTTTAGCCAAAGGGTGGTGAATCTGTGGAATTTGTTGACACATGCAGCTGTGGAGGCCAGGTCATTGGGTGTATATAAGGCAGAGATTGATAGGTTCTCGATTGGACATGGCATGAAAGGTTACGGGGAGAAGGCCGGGAACCGGGTTTGAGGAGGAGATAGAAAAAAGGACCAGCCATCATTGAATGGCAGAGCAGTCTCGATGGGCCAGATGGCCTAATTCTGCTCCTATGTCTTAAGCGACAGTCACATCCTAATTGGGTGGTTCAATGAATCTTCATTCTTCAATGGTGGGTGCCTGAAACGTGCTCCTAGGGGTGGTGGTACAGCCACAGTTGAGATTAATTAGTGCAGTCAGTTCTGGACTCTTGAGTGCTTTCTCCCACTTCACCTGCTCCTTTTGCAAACATTATGCACTATAACAAGAGGTTATTCAAACTTGGGTTGTTTTTTTCTGGAGCAATGGAAGCTGAGGGAAGATCTGATAGAGGTTTATAAGAATATGAGAAGCATAGATAGAGGAAACAGTAGGGATTTTTAAGAGATGTTTAGATAGGCACATGAATATGAGGGAAATGGAAGGATATGGGCATTGATTTGATTAGTTTAGTTGGCCCATTGATTACTAATTTAATTGGTTTGGCACAATATTGTAGCTGAAGGGCCTGTTCCTATACTGTTCTGGTCCATGCTCTGTGTTTTGTTTCTCTTCTTTCCTGATTGGGGCTATCAATGGCAGGGAATTCAGCTCAGGAAATGACAGCTGGTAGATTCCAGTTGTCCCAACAGGTTAAGGAATCACTGCAGCCACTCTTAAAGCAGTCTAGCATACCTCCATGGCAGTAGAGGTCTCACCGAAGCTACTATTGGAATTCTCGGGTCGAAGTAAAGAATCTGTAAAGGGATGAAAACAAGTTAATGAGTGGACAAGGAGATGGTGCTGAATGTGCATTTTTGAACCTTGTATGATATGCCACCACTTTTCACAATCCTAATAACTATGAGGTGGTTGAGTGAACTAGGGCTTTTCTCTGTGGAGTGAAGGATGAGAGGAGGCTTGATCGAGGTGTACAAAATGAGAAGAGGTGTAGATCGAGAGGACAGGCAGAGACATTTTCTCAGGATGGCGATGGCTAACAAGACGAGGCATAAAGCATTTTGCATGTGTTGCTTTGAATTTCCAGAATCTGTAGACCTTCTCATGTTTAGAAATGTTAAGGTAAAATTCAGAGTCTTAGCCCAAAATGTTGACTGTTTATTCATTTCCATAGATACTACCTGACCTGCTGAGTTCCTCCAGCATTTTGTATATGTAATTTTAAGGTAATTGGAGGGAAGTATGGGGGGTTATGTCAGGAGTAGGGTTTTTGTTCACAGAGATTGATGGGTGAATAGACACACTGCC
The DNA here is from genome assembly GCF_048418815.1 of Hemitrygon akajei. NCBI lineage: Eukaryota > Metazoa > Chordata > Chondrichthyes > Myliobatiformes > Dasyatidae > Hemitrygon > Hemitrygon akajei. Next base: position 197,234,444 of record NC_133127.1, on the reverse strand, counting down.
AGGGGGTGGTGGTAGAAGAAGATACATTTTGTCGAAAAAAGCAACAAAACGGACTTTTAACATGGTAAACCAGCAGGTTGTTGTTATGCCTCCCGCTCGCTGTGAAAATGGGACACCTCCCTCTCCCTCGCCAGGGAGAAAGAGAACCTTTGATTTGTCGATTCTTGGAGGAAATGTGAAGCTTTTGGGTTAACTTTGGCCTGTGTCTTTGCTATTGTTTAGGACATGCTTGGGCTTGGCGATGGTACCGATGCGCTTTTATTTTGCTGGTGGGGGGAGGCGGGGTCGTTGCTTGCTGCCATTTACGTGCAGGAAGGGGAAACTGGGGAGGACTTCAGGGTTCTCACATTTAACTGTCATTCATTCTTTGGGGCACTTCTCTGTTTTCATGGATGTTTGCCAAGAAAAAGCATTTCAGGATGTATATTGTATACATTTTCCTGACATTAAATTTGACTTTTGAACCTTTGAGTTAGGTACAATTAAGAATCTCTTAGATTGGCAAATGGATGATAGAAAAAAAATGGAGGGTCATGTAGGAGGGAAGGGGTAGATTGATCTTAGAGTAGGTTAAAAGGTCAGCACGACATAGTGTGGTGAATGGCCTGTATAGTGCTGTAGTGTTCTGGATTGAATGTATCCAGGAGCAGACATCTGCATGTCGGGTCAGCTAGGTTTCCTTCTACAGTTAAAGTACCATTGCCAAATGACAAAAGCAGTAACCAGAAAGTAGTCATCATCTACATGATTATAAATCATTGACTGTAAGGAAGGAAAGGGAATTGAGAAATTAAACCTACTGATTACAGGTTTTTCCATCTCCTCATCTTCATCTTCTAACTCCTTGTCGTCTTCCATCTCTTGGTCATCTTTCACTTCCTCCTTCTCCTTTACCTCTTTCTGTTCCACAGTCTTCCCCTTCTCAACATTTTCCACTTTCTGTTGTCCCTCTCCACTCTCCCCCACCCTCTCCTCTTCTTCCACTCTCTTCCCCTCCTCCACTCTCTGCCCCACCCTCTCCTCCACCCTTTCCACCTCCTCCATTCTCTCCCCCATCTTCTCCCCTTCCTCGACCCTCTCCCTCTCCTCCACCCTCTCCCTCTCCTCCACTCTCTCCCCCTCCCCCACCCTCTCTCCCTCCTCCACTCTTTCCCCCTCCTCCACCCTCTCCCCCACCCCCACTCTCTCCCCCTCCTCCACCCTCTCCCTCTCCTCCACTCTCTCCCCCACCCTCTCCTCCTCCACCCTTTCCACCTCCTCCATTCTCTCCCCCATCTTCTCCCCTTCCTCGACCCTCTCCCTCTCCTCCACTCTCTCCCCCTCCCCCACCCTCTCTCCCTCCTCCACTCTCTCCCCCTCCTCCACCCTCTCCCTCTCCTCCACTCTCTCCCCCTCCCCCACCCTCTCTCCCTCCTCCACTCTCTCCCCCTCCTCCACCCTCTCCCCCACCCCCACTCTCTCCCCCTCCTCCACCCTCTCCCTCTCCTCCACTCTCTCCCCCACCCTCTCCTCCTCCACCCTTTCCACCTCCTCCATTCTCTCCCCCATCTTCTCCCCTTCCTCGACCCTCTCCCTCTCCTCCACCCTCTCCCTCTCCTCCACTCTCTCCCCCACCCCCACCCTCTCTCCCTCCTCCACTCTCTCCCCCTCCTCCACCCTCTCCCTCTCCTCCACTCTCTCCCCCACCCCCACCCTCTCTCCCTCCTCCACTCTCTCCCCCACCCTCAGCATCTCTCCCTCCTCCACCCTCTCTCCCACCCTCTCTCCCTCCTCCATTCTTACCCCCTCCTCCACCCCTCTCTCCCCCTCCTCCACCCTCTCCCACTCCTCCACTCTCTCCCCCTCCTCCACCCTCTCCCTCTCCTCCACTCTCTCCCCCTCCTCCACTCTCTCCCCCTCCTCCACCCTCTCCCTCTCCTCCACTCTCTCCCCCACCCCCACCCTCTCCCCCTCTTCCACCCTCTCCACCTCCTCCACTCTCTCCACCAGCTTTTCTCTAAGTCGTCTCTCAACTTCAACATCAGAATGAAACAGAGAAGTTTCTGCCGACTTCAGCGACAGACATTTGACGGGCTGTTTGATTTGGCTGATGACTGAATGGCAGAGCAGAGTACTTTCCGTCTTCTCAAAGAGCGCAGAGACCTCCATTTGCTGCAGGTAGGGCACCCCAGTAAAGCTGTTTTCATCAAGATTTAAGTATTTCAGCCTGAAATTAAATCAGCCTCATTAAATCTGAAATCAGTATGTGAGATTTAACAGCAAGAGAGAAGCGGCATGGTATAATATTTTGATTTGAAAAGAATTTATGGGCAAAGTGTTTATAATCTGACTGAAATGGATGTTAGACTCAGTCAGAATCAGGTTCAATATCACTGGCATGTGTCGCAAAATTTATCGTTTTGCAGCAGCAGTACAATGTCTATTAAAAAAATTCAATAAATAGTGCAAACAGAGAGCAAAAAAAAATGCAGTAGTGTACATAGGTTCATTGTCCATTCAGAAATCTGATGGCGGAGGGGAAGATTCTGTTCCTGATATGTTGAGTGTCTACCTTCAGACTCCAGTAACTTCTCCTTGATGGTAGCAATGAGAAGGGGTCATGCCCTGGATGATGAGGGTCCTTGATGATGGATGCCACCTTTTGAGGCATTACCTCTTGAAGATGTCCTCAATGCTGGGAAGGCTAGTACCTTATGACTTCTTAACACCCTGCTGCCACACATTGCACACAATGTCTGAATGCCCTGCTGCCCCCTTCCCACCCCACTCCCCAACTCACAGACACACTCCAATCCTGTACTGGTCACTTTTCATCTTTTATTGCTGCAGGTTCACATATTTATACGACTGCTTGTTTTGTTATAATAGTGTCAGTAACATTATACTGTCTTACACCTCGCACTCTATGTCAACCTGTCAATCCTCAGGCCATGCTACTCCAGGACCTGTGCTCATATTATTTTGTGACTGTATGTGCTAGATTGTAACTCTATGTGCTGTGTTTTGCACCTTTGCCCCAGAGAAAAGATGTTTTGTTTAGGGTTGTATGGTTAAATAACAATAAACTTGCACTTGAGCTAGAGGACCATTCAATAGCCTTGTCATAGTCGGGTAGAACTTGAACTTGAAGATCAATTTGAAGAGTTGAAGAATAAGATATGGGGCAGTCCCAACCAGCAAAAGTAAGCCAGGTGAATGGGTAGATACAGTAAGAATATTGAACAATGAAGGGAAGGGAGTAGATAAACCTAACGTGGGCACTGGCCTCCCCAGCACTGAGAATATCTTCAAAAGGTGATGTCTCAAAAAGGTGACATCCATCATTAAGGACCCCCATTACCCAGGTCATACTCTCTTCTCATTGATACCATCAAGGAGGAGGAACAGACTTAAAATACATTCAACATTTCAGCAAAAGTTTCTTACCCTCTGCCATCAAGTTTCTGAATGGACAGTGAGCACATGAATACTGCCTCACTATTTTCCTCTCTTTTTGTACTAATTTACTTTATATTTTTTCTCATCACTTATGGGTGGTGTGTATGCGTATTTTTCACTCAAACTCAGGTCCTCTACCAGAGGCCTCAGAGTTAGAAGATTTGGCACGGTATCCTTGCTGCTCCTGGTAGTGCACTCTTCTGGACCAAGATCTCAGTTGTTGTTCCTGGGATTTGTTGGGAGTCACTATCCCAGTCCAGGTGTCACAGCTCCAAGTGCTCCTACCACCACTAGTATTATTCTGGCTTTACTCTGACAAGAGAGCACAGCCTTAGGATAGTGGCCTGTCCATTTAAGATCATAAGATACAGGAGCAGAAGTAGGCTATTCAGCCCGTCGAGTCTGCTCCACCATTCAATCATGGCTGATCCAATTCTTCCAGTCATCCCAACTCCCCTGCCTTCACCCCATAACCCTTTGATGCTCTGGCTAATCACGAATCTCGGCCTTAAATGCACCTAATGACTTGGCCTCCACAACTGTTCGTGGAAACAAATTCAACAGATTTACCACCCTCTGACTAAAGTAATTTCTCCGCATCGCAGTTCTAAATGGACGTCCTTCAATCCTGAAGTCATGTCCCCTTGTCCTAGACTCCCCTACCATGGGAAATAACTTTGCCATATCTAATCAGGCCTTTTAACATTTAGAATGTTTCTATGAGATCCCTCCTCATTCTCCTGAACTCCAGGGAATACAACACAAGAGCTGCCAAACGTTCCTCACATGGTAACCCTTTCATTCCTGGAATAATTCTCGTGAATCTTCTCTAAATCCTCTCCAATGTCAGCATATCCTTTCTAAAATAAGGAGCTCAAAACTGCACACAATACTCCCAAGTGTGATCTCACGAGTACCTTATAGAGTTCAACATCACATCCCTGCTCTTATATTCTATACCTCTAGAAATGAATGCCAACATTGCATTCGCCTTCTTCACCACTGACTCAACCTGGAGGTTAACCTTCAGAGTATCCTGCACAAGGACTCCCAAGTCCCTTTGCACCTTTGCATTTTGAATTGTCTCACCATCTAAATAATAGTCAGCCCATCTATTTCTTCCACCAAAGTGCATGACCATATACTTTCCAACATTGTATATCATTTGCCACTTCTTTGCCCATTCCCCTAAACTATCTAAGTTTCTCTGCAGGCTCTCTGTTTCCTCAACACTACCTGCTCCTTCACCTATCTTTGTATCATCGGCAAATTTAACCACAAATCCATTAACCCTATAGTCCGAATCATTGACATACATCATAAAAAGCAGTGGTCCCAACACAGATCCCTGTGGAACTCACTGGTAACTGGCAGCCATACAGAATAGGATCCCTTTATTCTCACTCTCTGCTTTCTGTTGATCAATCAATGTTCCACCCATGCTAGTAACTCCCCTGTAATTCCATGGGCTTTTATCTTCCTAAGCAGCCTCCTGTGCGGCACCTTGTCAAAGGCCTTCTGAAAATCTAAGTACACCATACCCACTGCATCCCCTTTGTCTACCCTGCTTGTAATTTCCTAAAATATTTGCAGAAGGTTTGCCAGGCAGGATTTTCCTTTCAGAAAATCATGCTGGCTTTGGCCTATCTTGTTATGTGTCTTCAGGTACTCCGTAATCTCATCCCTAAAAATCGATTCCAACAACTTCCCAACCTCTGATGTCAGGCTAACAGGTCTATAGTTTCCTTTCTGCTGCCTCCCACCCTTCTTAAATAGCGGAGTAACATTTGCAATTTTCCATTCATCTGGTACAATGCCAGAATCTATCGATTCTGGAAAGATCATTGTTAATGCCTCTGCAGTCTCTCCAGCTACTTCCTTCAGAACCCGAGGGTGCATTCCATCAGGTCCAGGAGATGTATCCACCCTCAGACCATTAAGCTTCCTGAGCACCTTCTCAGTCACAATTTTCACTGCACATACTTCACTTCCGACACTCTTGAATGTCCGGTATACTGTAGATGTCTTCCACTATGAAGATTGATGCAAAGTATGCATTCAATTCCTCTGCCATCTCTGCGTCTCTCATTACAATATCTCCAGCTTTGTTTACTATTGGTCCTATATCTACCCTCAACTCTCTTTTTCCCTTTATATACTTAAAAAAGCTTTTAGTATTTTCTTTGATATTAGTCACCAGCTTCCTTTCACAATCCATCTTTTCCTTCCTAATGACCTTCTTAGTTTCCTTCTGCAAGTTTTTAAAAGTTTCCCAATCCTCTATCTTCCCACTGGCTTTGGCTTCCTTGTATACCCTCTCTTTTCCTTTTACTTTGTCTGTGACTTCACTTGTCAACCACGGTGATGTCCTTCCATTCGAAATTTTTTTCTTATTTGGAATATACCTATCTTGCACTTCCCTCATGTTTTGCAGAAACTCCAGCCATTGCTGCTCTGCTGTCCTTCCTGCAAATGTCCCTTTCCAGTCAACTTTGGCCAGTTCCCTTCTCATGCCATTGTAATTTCCTTTATTCCACTGAAATACCAACACATTGGAATTTAGTTTCTCCTCAAATTTCAAAGTGAACTCAATTATATTGTGATCACTGTTCCCCAAAGGTTCCTTAACCTTAAGCTCTCTTAAGGTTAAGGTAACCTCCAGATCACTGCACAAAACCCAATACAGCACAGCTGATCCCCTAGTGGGCTCAACAACAAGCTGTTCTAAAAAGCCATCCCTTAGACATTCTACAGATTCTCTCTCTTGAAGTCCAGTACTGGTCTGGTTTTCCCAATCCACTTTCATGTTAAAATCCCCAACGATTATCATGGCATTGCCCTTCTGACAGGCCTTTTCTATCTCCTGCTGTAATTTGTAATCCACATCCCGGCTGCTGTTTGGAGACCTGTATACAACTGCCATTAGGTTCCTTTTACACTTGCCATTTCTTAACTCAACCCATAGAGACTCTACACCTTCCGATCCTACGTCATCCCTTTCTAATGATTTAACTTTATTTCTTATACACAGGGCCACACCACCCCCTCTGCCTATTAACCTATCTTTCCAATACACCCTATATCCTTTGACATTCAGTTCCCAATGGCAGCCATCCTTTAGCCAAGTTTCAGAGATGGCCACAAAGGCATACTTGCCAATCTGTAGCTGAATTTCAAGATCATCCATTTTATTTCTCCTGCTACATGCATTCAAATATAACACTTTCAGTCTATTATTTGTTGCTTTTTGTTTTAACTGCAGGGCACCTCTATTGCCTTGTAAATCATCAATCAAAGGGTGTGATTTTGCCTCATCTCCTGCCTGTCCTTTCTATCATCTCTGTTGCACACCATCTTTGATTTATTTCTGCTTTCCCCTTCCTCAGCCCTATCACTCCTGTTCCCATCCCCCTGCCAAATTAGTTTAAACCCTCCCTAACAGCTTTATTAAACGTGCCTGATAGGATATTGGACCCCTTTGGGTTCAGCTGTAAGCCATCCTTTCTGTACAGGTCGTACCTCCCCCAGAAGAGGCCCCAATGATCCAGGAACCCAAAGCCCAGTCCCCTACACCAGTCTCTCAGACACGCATTAACATGCCTGATCATGCTATTCTCACGCTCGTTAGCACGTGGCACAGGCAGCAATCCTGAGATTACTACCCTGGAGGACCTACTTTTGAGTTTCCTACCCAACTCCCTGAATTCTCTCTTCAGGACCTCCTCCCTTTTTCTACCTATATCATTGGTACTAACGTGTACCAAGACTTCTGGCTGTTCACCCTCTCCCTTCAGAATCACCTTCTGCACCGGATCCAAGACATCCTGTACACTGGCACCTGGGAGACAACACACCATGTGGGTATCTCTATCATTTGACAGAAACTCCTGTCTGTTCCCCTCACTATGGAATCCCCTATGACTACCATATTCCTCATCTTCTTCTCTCCCTTCTGCACCACGGAAGCAGGCTCAGTGCCAGAGACCCGATTACCGTGGTCGTCCTCTGTCAGGTCACCCCCCTCAACAGCATCCAAAACGAGGTAACGATTACTGAGGGGGATGGCCACGGGGGTGCTCTCTACTATCTGAGCTCTTTCCATCCCTTCCCTGACAGTCACCCACTTGTCTAACTCCCGCAGCCTCAGGGTGACTGACTCCTTGTAGCTCCTATCTATCTCCTGCTCACTTTTCCTAATAAGCTGTTGGTCATCAGCCCGCAGCTCCAGATCCCTAACACGGTCTCTCAGGAGCTGCATCTTGGAGTACCTGGTGCAGATGTGGTCATCTGGGAGATTGGAAGATTCACAGGATTCCCACACCCAGAGCAAAGCACTAACCTACAGACATGCTCTCTATTGCTCCAGAAAAAATGCAAGGGGAGAAAAAATATTTAAAACAGAGATGTGGAGACATTTCTTCAGCTAGAGGGTGATGAATTTGTGGAATTTGTTACCATAAGCATCTGTGGAGGCCAGGTCATTGGGTATATTTAAGGCAGAGATTTATAGGTTCTTGATTGGCTGCAGCATCAAAAGTTACAAGGGGAAGGCCAGGGAGTGGGACAGAGGGGAATAAAGGATCAGCTGTAATTGAATGGCAGAGCAGACTCGATGGGCCAAATAGCCTAATTCTGCTCCTCTGGTTTATTTAACCTTACACATCCATTCTATCTGCTCTTTCAAGCCTTGGTATTTCTCCAGCTTCTCATATTCTCTTTTCCTGACGTTACTGTCATTGGGGATTGCCCATCTATTACTATTGATTTCTTCTGTTCCTTGTCCAATATTACTCTGTCTGGTTGTTTGGCCAATACCTGCTTATTTGTCTTGATTTGGAAGTCCCACAGGATCTTAGCTCTGTCATTCCCTACTCCCTTCTCGGGTCTTTCCCATTTGGACACGGGAGTGTCCAATCCATACTCAACACAGATGTTTCTGTACACAATTCCTGTAATATGGTTGTGCTGTTCAGTGTATGTTGTCCCTGTTGGCATCTTGTATCCTGCTACTATGTGCTGGATGGTTTCAGCCGATTCCTTGCATAGTCTGCATCATGGGTCTTGTCTGGTGTGACAGACCCGTGCTTCTATTGTTCCCGTGCAGCCATGAGTAGTACCTCTGTGTTGTCCCTCAGCCATGACTATTATGGATTGCAATGTACTGCTGCTGCAAAACCACAAATTTCATGGCATACGTCAATGATATTAAACCTGATTCTGATTCCGACAGATCCATAATTGCTTGTAAGTGGCATCACAGGTAGAGAGTTATAGAAAGAGCTTTTGGCCTTCACAGATTATAGTATTGAGTACAGGAGTTGGGAAGTAATGTTGAAATTGTATAAGATGTCGGTGAGGCCAAATTTGGAGTATTGTGTGTAGTTCTGGTCACTGAAATACAGGAAAGATATCAATAAGATTGAAAGAATACAGAGAAAAATTACAAGGATGTTGCTGGAACTTGAGGACCCGAGTTATAGGGGAAGGTTGGATAGGTTAGGACGTTATTTCATGGTGCATGGGAGAATAAGAAGAGATTTGACAGAGGTATATAAAATTAAAAGAGGTATAGATAGGGCAAACCTTTTTCCATCGAGGTTGAGTGAGACTAGAACTAGAGGTCATAGGTTAAGGGTAAAAGGTGAAATATTTAAGGGGAACATTAAGGGGATCTTCTTCAGTCTGGAGATGGTGAGAATGTGGAACGAGCTGCCAGTGGAAGTGGTGGATGTGGATTTGATTGCAACATTTGAGAATTTGGATAGATACATGGATGGGAGAGATTTGGAGGGCTTTGCTCTAGGTGCAGGTCGATGGGACCAGGCAAAGTAACAGTTCGGCACGGACCACAGATTAGGTGGGTTTCTGTGCTGTAGTGCTCTATGACTCTACAGGAAGAGACGAGGTCCTCTGCCGACGAATGGGTAGGTAAGTAAACAACTAGGAGAGAAAAGTCCTATCCAACTCAACAGACATGTGGAAGACAGAGAAACACAAAACCAATCTATAAAATATACCATGGTGTAAATGAATAAAATCTCCCTCATGCTACTGAGTGGTTCTTGCCTGTTGAAGCAGGTTATTCTGAACCAGAAAAGGAAGAGTTGGTCCAACGGTATTTTTTACCTGTGAAGACCGGCCAGGCTTGAGAACACACAGGGGTCAGAGAATCTATTCTCATCCAGCATCAGGACCTCAAGGACCGGAAACCTTGGTAAGGGCTCTTCCAACCTGAGTTAACGTACATATGGCAATAAGAAAATCTTAGTGAGATGAGTATATTATAGAAATTTACAACACAAGCCATTCAGCCCCCCAATCAGTGCTGATCTAGATACTTAACACATTTGCCCTCATTAGGCTCACTCCCCACCACACTCATCCTACCCATGTAATTTCCAAAAACCTTCGAACATTCTCTGCCTTCTATATCTCATTCAGCAATTTGTTCCTGATATTCACCACCTTCCAAGTGAAAACTTTACCCCTCAGATCTCCAATACCCTGTATTATTTAATCTAATTGCTAATTTATTTATTTGCATAGATTGTCTTAATTTACACATCATTGTTTATCAGTCTTTGTGCATAGTTTTTAATTAATTCTATTCTGTTTCTTTGTTCTACTCGAGGAATATAAAGAATGTAAAAGGAAACTTAAGAAAGAGATTAGAAAAGCTAAAAGAAGTTACGAGTTTGGTTTGGCAAATAAGGTGGAAGTAAATCCGAAAGGCTTCTACAGTTATATTAAAAGCAAGAGGATAGTGAGGGATAAAATTGGTCCCTTAGAGAATCAGGGTGGTCAGCTATGTGTGGAGCCGAGGGAGATGGGAGAGATTTTGAACGATTTCTTCTCTTCGGTATTCACTAAGGAGAAGGATATTGAATGGTGTAAGGTGTGGGAAACAAGTAAGGAAGTTATGGAACCTATGACAATTAAAGAGGTGGAAGTACTGGCGCTTTTAAAAAATTTAAAAGTGGATAAATCTCCGGGTCCTGACCGGATATTCCCCAGGACCTTGAGGGAAGTTTGTGTAGAGATAGCAGGGGCTCTGACGGAGATCTTTCAGATGTCATTAGAAACGGGGATTGTGCCGGAGGATTGGCGTATTGCTCATGTGGTTCCATTGTTTAAAAAGGGTTCTAGAAGTAAGCCTGGCAATTATAGACCTGTCAGTTTGACATCAGTGGTGGGTAAATTAATGGAAAGTATTCTTAGAGATAGTATTTATAATTATCTGGATAGACAGGATCTGATTAGGAGTAGCCAGCATGGATTTGTGCGTGGAAGGTCATGTTTGACAAACCTTATTGAATTTTTTGAAGTAGTTACGAGGAATGTTGACGAGGGTAAGGCAGTGGATGTAGTCTATATGGACTTCAGCAAGGCCTTTGACAAAGTTCCACATGGAAGGTTAGTTAAGAAGGTTCAGTCGTTAGGTATTAATGCTGGAGTAATAAAATGGATTCAACAGTGGCTAGATGGGAGATGCCAGAGAGTAGTGGTGGATAATTGTTCATCGGGATGGAGGCCGGTGACTAGCGGGGTGCCTCAGGGATCTGTTTTGGGCCCAATGTTGTTTGTAATATACATAAATGATCTGTATGATGGGGTGGTAAATTGGATTAGTAAGTATGCTGATGATACTAAGGTAGGAGGTGTTGTGGATAATGAGGTGGGTTTTCAAAGCTTGCAGGGAGATTTATGCCGGTTAGAAGAATGGGCTGAACGTTGGCAGATGGAGTTTAATGCTGAGAAGTGTGAGGTGCTACGTTTTGGCAGGAATAATCCAAATAGAACATACAGGGTAAATGGTAGGACATTGAGGAATGCAGTGGAACAGAGAGATCTAGGAATAACAGTACATAGTTCCCTGAAGGTGGAGTCTCATGTAGATAGGGTGGTGAAGAAGGCTTTTGGAACGCTGGCCTTTATAAATCAGAGCATTGAGTACAGAAGTTGGGATGTAATGTTAAAATTGTACAAGGCATTGGTAAGGCCAAATTTGGAATATTGTGTACAGTTCTGGTCACCGAATTATAGGAAAGATATCAATAAATTAGAGAGAGTGCAGAGACGATTTACTAGGATGTTACCTGGGTTTCAGCACTTAAGTTACAGAGAAAGGTTGAACAAGTTAGGTCTCTATTCATTGGAGTGTAGAAGGTTGAGGGGGGATTTGATCGAGGTATTTAAAATGTTGAGAGGGATAGATAGAGTTGACGTGAATAGGTTGTTTCCATTGAGAGTAGGGGAGATTCAAACGAGAGGACATGATTTGAGAGCTAGGGGGCAAAAGTTTAAGGGAAACACGAGGGGGTATTTCTTTACTCAGAGAGTGATAGCTGTGTGGAATGAGCTTCCTGTAGAAGTAGTAGAGGCCAGTTCAGTTGTGTCATTTAAGGTAAAATTGGATAGGTATATGGACAGGAAAGGAGTGGGGGGTTATGGGCTGAGTGCGGGTAGTTGGGACTAGGTGAGATTAAGAGTTCGGCACGGACTAGGAGGGCCGGAATGGCCTGTTTCCGTGCTGTGATTGTTATATGGTTATATGGTTATGAATACCCGCAAGAAAAAGAATGCCAGGATTGTACATGGTGACATAAATGTACATTGATAATAAATTTACTTTGAACTTTGAATTTTGATATTCATCTTGCTATTGATCAATTTTTGTGAAGATAAAAGTAGGTTAAAAGATTGAAAAAAATACTAGAAACCAACAAACGATGACTAAAAAGAGAAAGAAAATAAATGGTGAGACTATGTTAATAATAGAACATAAAAAAAAGTACAGTACAGGCCCTTCAGCCCTTTGTGCCGACATTTTAACCTGCTCTGAGATCAATATAACCCTTCCCTACTGCATTTTTTAATCATCCATATGCCTACCTAAGACTCTAATGCATCTGCCTCTACCATCACTGGTAGGTGTTTTCCATACACCCACCTCTCTGTGTAAAGATCCTATCTGACATCTCCACTAAACCTTCCTCCAACCACCTTAAAACTACGCCCTCTTGAAAAAGTCTCTTTTGATTTATGCCTCTTATCATCTTGTACACCGTTATCAAGTTGCCTTCACTACAAAGAGAAAAGCACTAGCCCGCTCAACCTGTCTTCACAGGCCATGCTCTCTAATCCAGGCAGCATCATGATAAATCTCCTTTGCACCCTCTCCACAGCTTCCACGTCCTTAAAAATATATAAAGAGAGAGTTCAAGAACTTCTACAAGTACTGTATTTAAGATGATCTGACTGGGGAATTAATAATGCACAATAATGAAGTGACAGAGACTCTGACAAATATTCAGTGTATGTGTTCATGGTGGAAAACACAGAATGCATCCTATTAAGAGTAGATAGAACAAAGCAAAGTAAGTTAATTACCTGGATGACGGGGTGGTAAATTGGATTAGTAAGTATGCAGATGATACTAAGATAGGTGGCGTTGTGGATAATGAAGTAGATTTTCAAAGCTTGCAGAGAGATTTAGGCCAGTTAGAAGAGTGGGCTGAAAGATGGCAGATGGAGTTTAATGCTGATAAGTGTGAGGTGCTACGTTTTGCAAGGAATAATAAAATAGGACATACATGGTAAATGGTAGGGCATTGAGGAATGCAGTAGAACAGAGTGATCTAGGGAATAATGGTGCATAGTTCCCTGAAGGTGGGATCTCATGTGGATAGGGTGGTGAAGAAAGCTTTTGGTATGCTGGCCTTTATAAATTAGAGTATTGAGTATAGGAGTTGGGATATAATGTTAAAATTGTACAAGGCATTGGTAAGGCCGAATTTGGAGTATTGTGTACAGTTCTGGTCACCAAATTATAGGAAAGAAGTCAACAAAATAGAGAGAGTTTATAGGAGATTTACTAGAATGTTACCTGGGTTTCAGCACCTAAGTTACAGAGAAAGGTTGAATAAGTTAGGTCTTTATTTTTTGGAGTGTAGAAGGTTGAGGGGGGACTTGATAGAGGCATTTAAAATTATGAGGGGGATAGATAGAGTTGACGTTGATAAGCTTTTTCCATTGAGAGTAGGGGAGATTCAAACAAGAGGACATGAGTTGAGAGTTAGGGGGCAAAAGTTTAGGGGTAACACGAGGGGGAATTTCTTTACTCAGAGAGTGGTAGCTGTGTGGAACAAGCTTCCGGTAGAAGTGGTAGAGGCAGGTTCGATATTGTCATTTAAAGTAAAATTGGATAGGTATATGGACAGGAAAGGAATGGAGGGTTATGGGCTGAGTGCAGGTCGGTGGGACTAGATGAATGTAAGCATCGGCATGGACTAGAAGGGCCGAGATGGCCTGTTTCCGTGCTGTAATTGTTATATGGTTATATGGTTAAATTAAAGTCATCATTATTACAACAGAAAAGATATTAAGCTAGCAAATACACTAAAGTCTCAGCCTCTTCCTATGATTCTCCCTGGGACTTGATGCTGACATCCTAGTGTTTTAAGAGATGTGGGTTCAGAGATATAGATGCATCAGTTATTTCAGGGCGGGAGGGTGCGGGATGATACTGAAGTTCGAAGCCCAAAGGTCAATTGAAAGTCAGGAAGTCAGAGCCCAATGGAGACTGCAGGCCTGGAGTTGGAGGGCTGTCCATATGTGGGCAGAACTGGGAGGGGAGGAGAGGGGAAGGGAGGAATGGGGCTTTTTTGCTGCTGTTGGTTTGTTACTTGTGTTCTGTGTTGTTTTGCCAATCTTTATAGGCATGCTATGTTGGCACCGGAATGTATGGTAACTTGCACAGCCCATCCTTCAGCGTGGTTGTTAACACAAATGACACATTTCACTATACCTTTCTATGTATGCGTGATAAATAAATGAACCTGAATTTCAAAAAGGCATTCATTAAGATGCTGTATAAAAGGTTAGTTCGAGAGGAGTAATTGGCTGGAGGGCAGGCTAACCCACAACAAGTCCAAAGGCAGGATGAATTTTCAGTTTGGCAAGCTGTAAGTAGAGGGGCCCTATAGGAATTAGTACTTTAACTATTCACAAAAGTTTATTAATGACTTATTTACAGAGTCTGAACAGGTTAAACATAGATAAAACAAGAGAAAAAATTGGCCGGAGTACAATAAAGTGGAATGTTATGAGGTTATACACTTTGATATCAAGAACAGAAAATCAAGATATTGCCTTTATTAACAGAGAAGCAATAAAGAATACTGAAACAAGAGATTCTGCAGATGCTGTTAATCCAGAGAAACACATATAGACTGCTGGAGGAACCCGGCAGGTCCTGAAGTATCTATGGAGAATAAACAGTTGACATTTCAGGCTGAGACCCGGGCATCTTGATGAACAGGATTGAGCTAGACACAAGACCACAAGACAGACAGTAGGAGCAGAATTTGGCCATTCAGCCCATCTAGTTTACTCTGCCGTTCCATCATGGCTGATTTATTATTCCTCTCAACCCCATTCTCCTGCCTTCTACCTGTACCCTTTGATGCCCTGACTAATCAAGAACCAGTGGAGGCCAAGTCTCTGGATGCATTCAAGAGAGAGTTAGATAGAACTCTTATAGATAGCAGGGTCAAGGGATATGAGGAGAGGGCAGGAACAGGGTACTGATTGTATATGATCAGCCATGATCACAGTGAATGGCGGTGCTGGCTAGAAGGGCCAAATGGCCTACTCCTGCACCTACTGTCTATTGTCTACCAGCCACCACTTTAATTATACCCAGTGACTTGGTTTCCAGCCAGCTGTTGCAATGAATTTCACAGATTTGCAACTCTCTAGCTGAAGAAATTCTTCCTCATCTCTGTTCAAAAGGGATGTCCTTGTCCTTGTATTCTGAGGCTGTGCCTGTTGGTGCTAGACTCACCCACTATTGGAAACATTCTCTCCACTTCCACTCTATCTAGGCCTTTCAATATTCCGCATGTTTCGATGAGACTATTCTTCTAAACGCCAGCAAATTCATGCCCAGAACCATCCAACACTGCTCATACAGAATTGAGGATTGCGAGGAAGAGGAGGAAAATGAAGATTTGCCATGACCTGACCAATGGCAGGACAAACTCAGTCATGATTCTATTCCTGGTTCTAAAGCTTCTCAGTTTTGAACACTGCTTTTCCACTGCTCCTTGACCTCCGCTGGAATCATACCTATCCACAGGATGATAGGGTGTTGTCAGGTCTGGGGGAAGCGAGTCCAGATCATTGCCAGTCAGGTGGAGGACCTTGAGATGAGGGAGGAGGCCCAATGCCAAAATATCTTCTTTGGACACATTGTTGTAGGATATATTTAGTACCTGCAATAGATTAACAGTATAGTAAGGATGTAGATAGTGCAGTGAATTATACGGAGAGAACCACAAACAGCAAGGTATGGGAAATGACAAAGTATATTAGCACTGGAATGTGTGGCAATATTGGGGAGCTGCCCCCAGCACATCCTCAGGTGTGTTGGTTGTTAATGCAAATTACACATTTCACTGTTTGTTTTGATGTAGATGTTAATCTTGACTTGAATCTAGATTGATGCTGAGAATACCAGACAAAAGACAAAGTGCTGCTGAAAGAACAATGGGGCAGCATGGTAGTGTAGCTCTTAGTGTAATGCTTTCCAGCATCAGTGACCCAGGTTCAATTCTCACTGTTGTCTAGGATAACGAGGTGGAAATACACTTCTAGCAAAGGAGGTGTAAGGTGCCCCTTCTCGCAGTTAGTCTGCTAATCACCCACAGACAAGGCAAGGTGATTTGCTTAGGACACCCCCCCCCCCCCCCCCAATCAGGGTTACATGAAACCACGGGAGCAGATAGTGGATGGTCATATGAGCATCTGGTGCATATCGCAAGTCCTGCTTATGTGTCCACTGACACCAGACAGACAACCTCTGAAGAGTAGTGATAATGGCTGGGGTCACCCATCTTGTAAAGACACTGTCCGGAAAAATGCAATGGCAAACCACTTCTGTAGAAAAATTTGCCAAGAACAATCATGGTCACCATGATCGGCTATGTCATACGACATGGCACATGATGGTGATGATGTAAGTTCTCCCATGACTGTATGGGTTTCCTCCAGGTGCTCCGGATTCCACCCATATTCCAAAGACGTTTGGTCTAGGGTTAGTAAGTTGCAGGCATGCTAAGTTGGTGACACTTCAGAATCAGAATCAGGTTTATTATCACTGGCATGTGCCTTAAAATTTGTTAACTTAACAGCAGCAGTTCAATGCAATATATAATATAGAAGAAGAAAGAATAATAATAAAGTAGTAAATCAATTACAGTATACGTATATTGGATAGATTAAAAATCATGCAAAAGGCAGAAATAATATATATTTAAAAAGTGAGGTAGTGCCCAAGGGTTCAATGTCCGTTTAGGAATCGGATGGCAGAGGGGAAGAAGCTGTTCCTGAATCGCTGAGTGTGTGCCTTCAGGCTTCTGTACCCCCTCCCTGATGGTAACAGTGAGAAAAGGGCTGCCCCGGGTGCTGGAGATCCTTAATAATGGACACTGCCTTTCTGAGATACCACTCCTTGAAGATGTCCTGGGTACTTTGTAGGCTAGTACCCAAGATGGAGCGGAATAAATTTACAACCCTCTGCAGCTTTTTTCAGTCCTGTGCAGTAGCAACCCCCTCCCTCCATACCAGACAGTGATGCAGTCTCTCAGAATGCTCTCCACGGTACAACTATAGAAGTTTTTGAGTGTATTTGTTACATACCAAGTCTCTTCAAACTTCTAATGAAGTATAGCTGCTGTCTTGCCTTCTTTATAACTGCATCGATATGTTGGGACCAGGTTAGGTCCTCAGAGATCTTGACACCCAGAAACTGCTCACTCTCTCCACTTCTGATCCCTCTGAGGATTGGTATGTGTTCCTTCCACTTACCCTTCCTGAAGTCCACAATCAGCTCTTTCGTCTTACTGACGTTGAGTGCCAGGTTGTTGCTGTGGCACCACTCCACAGGTTGGTGTATCTCACTCCTGTACGCCCTCTCATCTCTCTCTGAGATTCTACCAACAATGGTTGTATTGTCAGCAAATTTATTGATGGTATTTGAGCTATGCCTAGCCACACAGTCATGTGTATACAGAGAGTAGAGCAGTGGGCGAAGTACACTGCCAGTGTTGATCATCAGCGAGGAGGATGTGTTATCACCAATCCGCACAGACTGTGGTTTTCTGGTTAGGAAGTCAAGGATCCAATTGCAGAGGGAGGTACAGAGACCCAGATTCTGCAACTTTTCAATCAGTATTGTGGGAATGATGGTATTAAATGCTGAGCTATAGTCGATGAACTGCATCCTGACATAGGTGTTTGTGTTGTCCAGGTGGTCTAAAGCCATGTGGAGAGCCATTGAGATTGCGTCTGCTGTTGACCTATTGTGGCGATAGGCAAATTGCAATGGGTCCAGGTCCTTGCTGAGGCAGGAGTTCAGTCTAATCGTGACTAACCTCTTAAAGCATTTCATCACTGTAGATGTAAGTTCTACACTTCCAGGCTGCCCCAGCACATTCTCAGACTGTGTTGATTTCACTATATGTTTCCACGTACATGTGCCAAATAAAGCTAATCTTTAATGGGAAGAGTATTTGAGAATAACAGAAAATGGCCAGAAACAGGCATTAGAGTCAACAACGTGTTGAGGATTATTCATTTAGATTGTGGTACAGGCCCTTCCATTCAAATGAGCCTCATTGCCCAGCAAACCACCTATTTAACACTAACCCAATCACAGGACAATTTACAATGACCAATTATCCTCCTAACCAGCACGTCTTTGGACTGTGGGAGAAAACCAGAGCACCCGGAGGAAACCCATGAATGAACTCACAGGAAGAACATACAAACTTGCTTACAGAGGACACTGAAATTGAACTCCGAAGTCCCAATCTATAATAGCATCACGCTAATCACTACATGTCAGATGATACAGAGGAGACATTTATGATACTGAGAGCTAAGCAAGCATTAGATGTTCAAGGGGAAAATGACCAGAAGGGCAATACAGAAAATAACAGGCTACCCATGTGAGTAATACAGAAAGTGAGAAATAACAGCTATTGATTCAAAGAATAAGGAATTATATTTCTGGCCTCTACAGAGGCCAACAAGGTAAAAGCCAGAAAGATTTCTCACTGATCCTTGGCTCCAGGGTTGAATCTTATGGCTACTTTACTAACGTCAAGGACTAATGTAGAATGATTTACCTCTAAGTGGGGGAAATCTTGAGGCCTTACAAGCAGATTCCGTAGACCATTCGCGCTAAGATCCAATTCCCTGAGAGCCGGAAACAAACAAAATGGCTCTGACAGAAGAGAAGTGAAAATGATTATATATTCTCTCTCTTTTCCTCTCCCACACACACACACACATAAAGTCGTGAAATTGTTACATTACTGAGAAATAAATACTGTACACGATTCCACTGTCCGATACAAAGGATCACAATGCAAATGCAGTGGTTCTGGTTATTGTGCAACTGCTAATTAATCCGAGCAGCTGCTTATTTGGGACAACTTTTAAAGAACAAATACTAATCGAGAAAATAGCCGTTATTCCCTTCATTCATTTGTGGCCCTGTTCCTCTTAATTGGGACAGGAGACTGTTCATGTACGCTTGCGTGGCCGTTAAACACTACACCATGCCTAGAGCAGTTTTTAAATAGTGTCAGTTGCTTGTGTTTGTATTTTAAAAGCAATAATTTTTTTGTCACTTGACAAGAAATAAGCATTAGGACAATTCAGAGCTCTTTTGTTCACTGCAGTTTCAAGCTTTCAGATTTGGAGATGGCAGAAAATTAAAAGAGATTTCACTACTTCAATAAGTAAGGAATTATGAAGAATTTGAAATTATTGACGATCACCTTGAATGTTACAATGAAAGTGAAGATTTGGAGGATGCAGTTGTCATTTGTGTTGTATACAGTATAGGCATTCCATTATCTGCACTAGGTATCTGCTTTGATTTTGTTCCTTTACACTCAAAAGAATACAACTGCATACTGTCAATAACTATTAGGAACTAAAAACAGTTTTATAGTACTGTAGAAGTATTGGTAGTGTTCTAATTTGTTATGTATTTCATTAAAATATATAATTTGTTACTCAATTAAATAGATAATTGGGCAGTCACTTAATTGGGCCAAAATATACTGGTACTGATGTGTCCCAATTAACCAGGATCCACTGTCCATGGAAGAGGATAAAGTAGAATTAGTCTGTGAGCAAGGACCCCAAATTTGGGCCACTGTTACCATCTGGGGGGAATAATTCTTATTGTGATTTTTGGCAAAGTATACACCTCTAGTGCTAGAAAATATCAAGTCAAGTCAAGTCACTTTTTATTGTCATTTTGACCATAACTGCTGGTACAGTACACAGTAAAAACGAGACAACATTTTTCAGGACCATGGTGCTACATGAAACAGTACAAAAACTAGACTGAACTACGTAAAAACAACACAGAAAGAACTACACTAGACTACAGACCTACCCAGGACCGCATAAAGTGCACAAAACAGTGCAGGCATTACAATAAATAATAAACAAGACAATAGGCACAGTAGAGGGCAGTAAGTTGGTGTCAGTCCAGGCTCTGGGCATTGAGGAGTCTGATAGCTTGGGGGAAGAAACTATTACATAGTCTGGTCGTGAGAGCCTGAATGCTTTGGTGCTTTTTCCCAGATGGCAGGAGGGAGAAGAGTTTGTATGAGGGGTGCGTGGGGTCCTTCATAATGCTGTTTCCTTTGTGGATGCAGCGTGTAGTGTAAATGTCTGTAATGGCCAGAAGAGAGACCCTGATGACCTTCTCAGCTGACCTCACTATCCGCTGCAGGGTCTTGTGATCTGAGATGGTGCAATTTCCAAACCAGGCAGTGATGCAGCTGCTCAGGATGTTCTCAATACAACCCCTGTAGAATGTGATGAGGATGGGGGGTGGGAGATGGACTTTCCTCAGCCTTCGCAGAAAGTAGAGACGCTGCTGGGCTTTCTTTGCTATGGAGCTGGTGTTGAGGGACCAGATGAGATTCTCCGCCAGGTGAATACCAAGAAATTTGGTACTCTTAACGATCTTTACTGAGGAGCCGTCGATGTTCGGTGGAGAGTAGTCGCTCTGTGACCTCCTGAAGTCAACAACCATCTCTTTTGTTTTGTTCACATTCAGAGACAGATTGTTGGCTCTTCACCAGTCTGTTAGCTGCTGCACCTCCTCTTTGTATGCTGACTCGTCGTTCTTGCTGATGAGACCCACCATGGCGTGTCATCAGTGAACTTGATGATGTGGTGCGAGCTGTGTGTTGCAGCACAGTCGTGGGTCAGCAGAGTGAACAGCAGTGGACTGAGCACACAGCCCTGGGGTGCCCCCGTGCTCAGTCTGATGGTGTTGGAGATGCTGCCTCCGATCCAGACTGACTGACGTCTCCCAGTCAGGAAGTCTAGGATCCAGTTGCAGAGGGAGGTGCTCAGGCCCAATAGGCTCAGCTTTCCAATCAGTTTCTGAGGGATGATTGTGTTGAATGCTAAACTGAAGTCTATGAACTGCATTCAAACGTACGTGTCCTTTTTGTCCAGGTGGTTTAGGGCCAGGTGGAGGGTGATGGCAATGGTGCCGTTTGTTGAACAGTTGGGATGGTACGCGAACTGTAGGGGGTCCAGTGAGGGGGGGTAGCAGGGTCTTGATATGCCTCATGACGAGCCTCTCGAAACACTTCATGATGATGGATGTAAGTGCAATGGGATAGTAGTCATTGAAGCAGGACACTGAAGTCTTCTTCGGCACGGGGACGATGGTGGCGGCCTTGAAGCACGTTGGAACGAAGATATCAGTGAGAACATCTGCTAGCTGGTCTGCACATCCTCCAAGCACTCTACCAGGAATGTTGTCTGGTCCAGCAGCCTATGTGATAGCATTGCAGCGGTGGTAGCTTTCCCCTTTGGGCAGATCCCTGTGGACCAGGCTATTGAAGCCACAGTGAACAAAGACACACAGACTCCTGGAGGCACATCACGGTTCAGCCTGAATGCTGGAGCTATCAAGCATTACTACATAACAGCTGAGCACTGCAGTGTATTCCTGGGACAGTTAATGGTGCAAGGCAACAAATCAGAGCTTTGTCATGTGGAGCTACAGCGGCCAAGAATCCAGAAGGATGAGGAAGTAGTTTCAGCAGTGAATGGGTCAACCCACTTGCAGAGAAGCAGGACCTCATTAGCATCTCTACGGCAAAGGCAGCCCCCAAGGACATTGCCTCCGACCTGATGAAGGCATATGAGATTGGTGAGCAATGCTATGCAACCTTCAAGGATGAGAGACTAGAGGAAGACCCACCAGCAAAGAAATTCCATGACCAATGAAAACCAACAAGCTGAAAACATTCAGTGATATGTGTAAGAAGAGAGAAGTGAAATCAAATGGGAGGGCGATCATCTTGAAAGCAGACAGGTCTTTGGACACATCAGGTAGTGATGGCACAAGGGCGCAGTCTACATATGGAGGATATCCTTTCTCATCCCCTTGGACCATTGCCCTGGGCCCTGTCCACACCAGAAGGATTGCTGAGAAAGACAAATAAAGCTACTTTAGCCACAACCTTGCAGAAAAATGAAGCAGTAGAAGAGCAACTCCCAGGAAACTCTGCTACAGTGGTTGAGGTTATGAACTTGGTCCAAAGAGTGAAAGGTGATCAAGTTACTTTCAAAGATATTGCCACAACAATTCTGGGTATGGCTCTGAGGGAAGGCAGTCAGAGTAGCAGAACTGATGTTGTGTTCGACACATACAAGATGAATTCTATCAAGAATAGTGAAAGATCTCTACGGGGTGAAAAGACTGGTCATGAGTTGCAAAGTATTTAACATTATCATGGAAAATGATAGAATCAGAGAGGACAGGAAAATTTTTAATTGGGGAAGGGCAAATTATGAGGCTATAAGGCTAGAACTTGCGAGTGTGAATTGCGATGATGTTTTTGCAGGGAAATGTGCTATGGACATGTGGTCGATGTTTAGGAATCTCTTGCAGGATGTTAGGAATAAATTTGCCCCGGTGAGGAAGATAAAGAATGTTATGGTGAAGGAACCATGGGTGACAAGTGAGGTGGAGAATCTAGTCAGATGAAAGAAGGCAGCATACGTGAGGTTTAGGGAGCAAGGATCAGATGAAAATATTGAGGAATATAGGGTAGTAAGAAAGGAGCTTAAGAAGGGGCTGAGGAGAGCAAGAAGGGGGCATGAGAAGGCCTTGGCAAGTAGGGTAAAGGAAAACCCCAAGGCATTCTTCAATTATGTGATGAACAAAAGGTTGACAGGATTGAAGATGGGACCAATTAGAGATAAAGGTGGGAAGATGTGCCCAGAGGCTGTGGAAGTGAGCGAGATCCTCAATGAATACTTCACTTCGGTATTCACCAATGAGAGGGAACTTGATGATGGTGAGGACAATATGAGTGAGGTTGATGTTCTGGAGCATGTTGATATGAAGGGAGAAGAGGTGTCTGAGTTGTTAAAATACATTAGGACGGATAAGTCCCCAGGGCCCGACGGAATATTCCCCGGGCTGCTCCAAAAGGCGAGGGAAGAGATTGTTGAGCCTCTGGCTAGGATCTTTATGTCTTCGTTGTCCACAGGAATGGTACCAGAGGACTGGAGGGAGACGAATGTTGTCCCCTTGTTCAAAAAAGGTAGTAGAGATAGTCCAGGTAATTATAGACCAGTGAGACTTACGTCTGTGGTGGTAAAGCTGTTGGAAAAGATTCTTAGAGATAGAATCTATGGGCATTTAGAGAATCATGGTCTGATCAGGGACAGTCAGCATGGCTTTGTGAAGGGCAGATCGTGTCTAACAAGCCTGTTAGAGTTCTTTGAGGAGGTAACCAGGCATATAGATGAGGGTAGTGCAGTGGATGTGATCTACATGGATTTTAGTAAGGCATTTGACAAGGTACCATAAGGTAGGCTTATTCAGAAAGTCAGAAGGCATGGGATCCAGGGAAGTTTGGCCAGGTGGATTCAGAATTGGCTTGCCTGCAGAACGCAGAGGGTCGTGGTGGAGGGAGTACATTCGGATTGGAGGGTTGTGACTAGTAGGTCCCACAAGGACCTCTACTTCTCATGATATTTATTAACGACCTGGATATGGGGGGGTAGAAGGGTGGGTTGGCAAGTTTACAGACGACACAAAGGTGGGTGGTGTTGTGGATAGTGTTGAGGATTGTCGAAGATTGCAAGGAGACATTGATAGGATGCAGAAGTGGGCTGAGAAGTGGCAGATGGAGTTCAACCCAGCGAAGTGTGAGGTGGTACACTTTGGAAGGACAAACTCCATGGCAGAGTACACAGTAAATGGCAGGATACTTGGGAGTGTGGAGGAGCAAAGGGATCTCGGGGTACATGTCCACAGATCCCTGAAAGTTGCCTCACAGGTAGATAGGGTAGTTAAGAAAGCTTATGGAGTGTGAGCTTTCATAAGTCGAGGGATAGAGTTTAAGAGTCACGGGGTAATGATGCAGCTCTATAAAACGCTGGTTAGGCCACACTTGGAGTACTGTGTCCATTTCTGGTCGCCTCACTATAGGAAGGATGTGGAAGCATTGGAAAGGGTACAGAGGAGATTTACCAGGATGCTGCCTGGTTTAGAAAATATGCATTATGATCAGAGATTAAGGGAGCTAGGGCTTTACTCTTTGGAGAGAAGGAGGATGAGAGGAGACATGATAGAGGTATACAAGATATTAAGAGGAATAGACAGAGTGGACAGCCAGCGCCTCTTCCCCAGGGCACCACTGCTCAATGCAAGAGGACATGGCTTTAAGGTAAGGGGAGGGAAGTTCAAGGGGGATATTAGAGGAAGGTTTTTTATTCAGAGAGCGGTTGGTGTGTGGAATGCACTGCCTTAGTCTGTGGTGGAAACAGATATGCTAGTGAAATTTAAGAGACTTCTAGACAGGTAAATTTGGAGGAATTTAAGGTGGAGGGTTTAAGGGTCGGCACAACATTGTGGGCCGAATGGCCTGTACCGTGCTGTACTGTTCTATGTTCTTTGTATCACAGGCACACAGATGGTGAGGCAGTGGAGGAGCTTCCAGACCAAAGTCAATAACAAAAATAGTCTCATTAGCTTCATAGTCCATGAATGGAGGAAGGCGGAGTACAGAGCAAAGCTACAGGAGAAAATTCTGTATGCAACTGTGAATGACAAATGTTACAGAATCACATCTCAAGATGGTGAGGAGGTGTCAGCCCTTCAGTGTCAACAAGAAGGAGCAGATGGCCGCCTACTTCTCCATGTTGCCCATGCCACAAGAGAGGGCATTAACCTTAACTACCAATCTGTAGTGACCTGCTCAGAAGACACAGATGTCTTTATCATGTCTTTACCATTTTTTGACAAGATTGAGGCCTCATTGTTGCAGAAGTGTGGCACTGGAACTCGTACAAGGCTTGTAGACATCAGGAAGGTTGCTGCCACTGTTGGCACAGAGGTTTGTAGGGCTCTCATCGGGTTGCACGCATATACAGGATGTGACACTGTAAGCGCTTTTGCAGGCAAAGGGAAGACAAGTGCCCTAAAACTTCTGACCAGCAACAGGGAAACTCAGGACACATTCTTAGAGTTGGGTCAGGAATGGGACCTCTCCCCAGAACTGATGAACAAACTGGAGGCATTTACCTGTCTCCTGTATGCCCCAAAAGCATCAACCACCAAGGTCAATGAGCTCAGGTATCACCTTTTCTGTGCGAAAAATAGGTGAAATCGAAAGCTGTCAACTCCCATCATGCAACGACTGCTTAACAAAACATGCACAGCAAGCCAACTACCAGACTGGAATGTGGAGAAGATGTTTGGAGAAGGACTCACAAGTGCCAAGCCCTGTTGGCAGAGGATGGAAGATGGAGAGAGAAGAGGAAGCTGAACAGTTGGTGGTGCACTGGATGGAAGGCCAGCCAGCACCCGATGCCATCCTGGATCTACTGGCCTGTAACTGTCCAAAAAAATGTTCACTCCCAAGATGTATGTGTGTTGCAAATGGCCTCAGGTGTACTGACGTGTGTAGACTGGCAGACTGTGAGCACCAGGCATCCACCTCAGAGAGTGTGGAAAAGTTTAGATGAAGATGTGGAAGATAAGGAAGACTTGGAAAATTATTATGATTATTAATAGGTTATGAAAGTATGGAAAACAGATTATGGAAAGCAGTCTTTGATTAAATATATTCATTTTACTACCAAGTGGGGTTATGGCCATGTGGAACCCTACATTTGAATTATTGTTCTGTAATTCCATATGCTATGGCAAAACCTTAAGATTATTTTGATTTGATACAACAATATGGAAAATATCATGACATTGATAAAACCCCAGAAATCTCTCCAAATTAGGTTTTTTACCTGGGGGGGGTAACATTTTCTGCTGTACTGATGTTAATATGGAATATATACAAAAAGTGATTTCGTATTCAAAGTAATAAAGCTACCACTGGTGCAATACTATCGCATATTTTCTAACTCCAGAGATGTATACCTTGCCAAAAATCACTATGAGCATTATTCCCCTCAGATGGTACCGACCAACCCTACTGGCTCACGGACTAAATGAATACATTACAGATGGGCTTCCAGTCCCTTATCCATGGTGCTGGGAAGATTATTTTAATAATTAACTGAGTCTTACCAAAAGGTAAATGGTTTGCTGCTGCATTGATGTAGACCACATTATCAAACAAATGAAAATCTTCTCCATTAACCTGGAAGAGAGAAAGAAGAGAAATAGAAATCTCTATTAAAAACTAGTTTTAAAATTTTATTTAAAGTTTAGAGTCATAGACACCACAGCATAGAAATGGGCCTTTAGACCCATCTAGTCTATACTACACTATTATTTTGCCTGGAATCTATTATTCTGTCAATGGCGACATGGTAGCATAGCGGTTAGCACAACATTAATAGAGCTCGTTGTGTCAAAGTTTAATTCTGGCACCATATGTAAGGAGTTTATACATTCTCCCCATGAACCGCATGGGTTTTCTCTGGGTGTTCCGGTTTCCCCCACAGTCCAAAGACACACCGGTTGGTTAGTTCACTGGTCATTGTACATTGTCCTGTGATTATGCAAGGGTTAAACGGTGAGGGAGGGGTGAGGAGTTGCTCATTGCACGGCTCATTGGGCCAGAAAGGCCGGTTCCTCACTGTATCTCTGAATAAAATAAATATTAATATAATATCGTAGTGTAAAGTTTATTATGGCCTTCTAGAAAGTGTACTCTAATTTATAACAGATATCAATTTTACTGATGTTATTTACATTCTTTTTTTCCTGTATGATCTGTTTCTGTCTGAAGCAGTTAATGTTCCAGACTGTAAGTACAAAAGGCCAATGTTTCACATGCTGACAGAACCGCAAATAAGTAGGAACTGAACTGTACTGAAGAAATCAAAGTATTGAGTACAGGAAACACACACAAAATGCTGGTGGAACACAGCAGGCCAGGCAGCATCTATAGGGAGAAGCACGTCTCGGCCCGAAACATCGACAGCGCTTCTCCCTATAGATGCTGCCTGGCCTGCTGCGTTCCACCAGCATTTTGTGTGTGTGCTTGAATTTCCAGCATCTGCAGATTTGCTCGCATTGAGTACAGGAGTTGGAAAGTTATGTTGAAATTGTTTATGACATTGGCGAGGCCTAAGTTGGAGTATTGCGTGTAGTTCTGGTCATCTACCTACAGGAAGTTTGTAAATAAGATAGAAAGCGTGTAGAAAAAATTTACAAGGATGTTGCCAGGACTTGAGGACCTGAGCTATAGGGAAAGGTTGAATTGTTAGGACTTTATTTCCTAGACTGTTGAAGAATGAGGAGAGATTTGAGAGGTATACAAAATTATGAGGATTATTGATAGGATAAATACAAGCAGGTTTTTTCCACTGAGGTTGGGTGAGACTAGAACTAGTGGTCATGGGTTAAGGGTAAAAGGTGAAGTGTTTAAAGGAAACATGAGGAGGAACTCCTTCACTCAGAGGGAGCCAAGAGCGTGGAACAAGCTATAAGCAGAAGTTGTGGATGTGGGTTCGATTTCAACATTTAAGAGAATTTTGGGTAGGTACATGGATGGGAGGGGTATGGATGGTTTTGGTCCAGATGTAGGTCAGTGGGACTAGATGGGCTGAAGGGCCAGTTTTCTGTGCTGTGATGTTCTACGACTCTAAATACTGCAAAGGTAGATGTGTCATCTTTCACAGACATATCCTTCCCCAATACCAGTAGTATCTAAAAGAGGTTTTAGCTCAAGAAGTCAACATCCATCAAAGAACCCCACCATTCATTTTCTCACAGCAGGTTCAAACAGATACTTCCTTTCAAACACTTGGTCCTTGAACCAACCTATACACACTAATCATATGTTTATGAGACCATAAGATATAGGAGCAGTATTAGACCATTCAGCACATTGGGCCTGCTTTGCCATTCATTCATGACTGATTTATTTTCTCTATAAACTTCGCATTCTGCTGCCTTCTCCCCGTAACCTGGAGTTTAGGAACACAATGACCACCTTGATCACTTTGCACTAAATGACTATTTTGTTTTGTTATTTCTTGAAAATATTGTGAATAATTTATGTTTTTTCTTGAGAACATTGCTTCTATGATGCTCTGAGTCTGTGATGCTGCCGCGAGCAAGTTTTGCTTGCATTTGTGCATCTAACAATAAACTTAACTTTAATTTTCAGATGAGATGAGATTTTTTAAAAGGCTCTCTGCTATCAGATGAGCTTTGAAAATGGGTATGGAAGAGATTGTCACCGTTTATTTGATTTTATTTTGCAGCTTGGGATCTGCACATGGATTAGAGGCCTTTTTTTTTTACAATTGATATCATCTCCTATTTCTTACTGTTGAATTTAACTAATTCCAACAAGGTAGTTCTGATATCATAAAGAACAATATAAAGATGGAAGTTATTTTCTTTTTTTGGAATCCTTGTGACAGAACTTTTGCAAAGCTGAGGGCTTCACAGTGTAAGGGTTCAACACCACCAATCAGGAGCAGAAAATCAAACTGAAATCCAGAGAGAGAAAGGAGATGCATTTAGCAAAGAACTCCATCCAGCAACCATCCTGAATATAACAACAAGGCTATGATGTGGTGAGGTACAAGGAGACTCCTTGGATTAGAAGGAAGTCCCTCGAGAACAGCAATGAGGAGGAATTTCATCAGTGAAATTGATTGCCACGTATGGCTGTGGGTAGTCATGACATATTAAGTCTGACTCTGATTCTATATTCAAAGTGGAAGTTGATAGGTTATTGGTCAGCCAGGGTGTCAAAGGTTACAGGAAAAGGCAGAAGAATGGGGTTGAGAGGGATAATAAATCGATCATGATGGAGTGGGCAAATAGCCTAATTTTGCCCCTATGTTTTATGGTCAAATTAGGAGCAGAAAAACGAACTGAAAGCGAGAGGAAAAGAGGATGCAGTCGTCCTGACCATAACAATATGGCAAGGATATGGTGTGATAGAAAGAGAGTCCAGAGCTTGTGGGTGAGGACACAAATCAAGAGGAATAATAAAGGAACATGAAGAAACATGGGAAACATACACTCAGTGGCCGCTTCATTATGCACCTCCTGTACCTAATAAAAAGGCCACTGAGTGTATGTTCATGGTCTTCTGCTGCTGTAGATCATCCACTTCAAGGTTTGATATGTTGTTCATCAGAAATGCTCTTCTGCACAGCACTGTTGTAATGCTTGTTCTTTAACTTACTGTCACCTTCCTTTCAGCTTGAACCAGTCTGGCTATTCTCCTCTGACTTCTCATTAACAAGGTGGTTTCGCCCACAGGACTACCACTCACCGGATGGATTTTTGTTTTTATGCACCATTTTCTGTAAACTCTGGAGATTGTCATGTGTGAACATCCCAAGAGATCAGCAGTTTCTGAGATACTCAAACCACCCTGACTGGCACCAACAATCACTCCACAGTCAAAGTCATTTAGATCGCATTTCTTCCCCCATCTAATGTTTGCTCTAAACAACAACTGAACCTCTTGACCATGTCTGCATGCATTTATGCATTGAATTGCTGCCATGTGATTGGCTGATTAGATATTTGTATTAAATAGCAGGAGTACAGGTGTACCTAATAAAGTGGCCACCGACTGCATTTTTTTAAAAACAGCACGGTTTTGTGATGTGAAATGTATCTATTGCATAGATGATAAGAGCAAATGTAATAATAAATTTCAAAATCATCCTGGTGGAGCTCACAGTACCACAGGAGGAGGGATGCGAGTCGGCTCACGAGAGGAAGGCCCTGAAGGACCAGTCCTCAGTCCAGGAGTGCAGGGACAAAGGATGGCAGGCATGGCTATTCCCTGTGGAGATTGGCTGTGGAGGGTTCCCAGCAAGGTCAGCATGGAGGTTGCTGTCTGTGCAAGAACCAAGCAGCTCACAGGATGCGGGAGGAAGCAGAAAGAGCCTCTTGTTGGATATGAAGCAGGTGAGAGGCGTTGAGCTGGAAGTCCGGAGCAGATGGGCAGTGACTTGGCCACCACTGCTGACCCACCAACTGGAGACTGCAGTGGTTAAGGGTTGAAACACTCAATGAAGGTTGATGACATCTGCTCCCCGCCAGAGGCTACTGTTAACTCATTAGGTAACTGAAGAGAGCACCCCAGTGTATGATGCAAGCAAGTACAATTAGTTTGAAGAGAAAACATGAATAGAGTTATGGGGAATTGGAGAGATAGAACATGGCACAGGCATAACACACTGAATGGCCTTCATTATTGTCGTATCATTCTATGTGTATCCCTAAAACGCAAGCGCATAGTTGAAATTTTGTCATACATACGGCATTGAGATCCTGGTCATTAATATTCACAACACAAAGGTCCGATTGATTATCCACGTGGTGCAAGAGCATCTGTGAAAGGCAACAAAGCAGTCAGAAGATGGACTCTATTCACAGCTGAGCAAGGGGCATTGCTCAGTGAGAAAAATACACTAGATATTTTCTACACAGCTTCCCAATGGCAAGCACTTACTGTATACCCTATCACCTCGAGTTGTAAGCCACAGTAGTGTAGAGGTTAGCGTGACGCTATTACAGCTCGAGGATTCAGAGTTCAGAGTTCAATTTCGACATGGTCTGTATGTTCCTCACCATGGAACATTTGGGTTTCCTCTGGGTGTTTCAGTTTCCTCACAGTCTAAAGACATTCTGGTTAGTAGGATAATTGGTCATTGTAAATTGCCCCCTGATTGGGCTAGGGGTTAAACAGATGGGTTGCTGAGAGATGCAGCTCGTTGGGTCAGAAGGGTCTGTTCTGCACTGCATCTCTAAATAAAATAAATAAACCAGCAAGTTGATAAGTTGCTAACTTGATGATGGTCCTTTCTCCCCTAGATGTACTGGGAAGAAATACAGGAGGCATCCATTTGTATTTCAGCTTAAAAATATGAATCAATTTGCCTCAGTCTTCAACAGATATATGCCTTTTTCTCTGCACAGTTTGTCTTCTTTTGCATATTGGTTGTTGGTCAGACTTTATGTATAGGTTTCCACAAATTATATTGTATTCATTTATTTTCTTGTAAATGCCCGCAAGAAAACAAATCTCAGAGTTATAAATGGTGACATAGATGTACTTTGATAATAAATTACTTTGAAGTTTTGGAAATTTGTTTCACACACACTCACCTTTGTACTTAAGTTCTCTTTTAATTTACTTCACCTAAAACCAATACTTGACCTGTAACTGCTCTCTGATCTCGGTCTCTGTCTAACTGCTCAAGATAGAGGCACAAGGATGAAGGAAAATGGAGGGCTATGTCAGAGGGGAGGGTTAGATTGATTTTAGCATAGGTTATACGATTAGCACAACTTTGTCAGCAAAGGGCCTGTACTGGTCTGTAGTGTTCTGTGTTCTGTGGTGTACATACCCCCAGGATTAACGATTATTGCCTCCCTGATCTGTATGGGGCCTTCAGATTTACACTTTATTTGGCCATAAGACAATAAGACCGTAAGACAGAAGAGCATAACTATGTCATTCAGCCCATCAAGTCTGCTCAACCAGTCAATCATGGCTGGTTTATTTTCCCTCTCAACCCCATTCTCCTGCCTTCTCCCCATAATCTTTGACACCCTGATTAATCAAGAACCTATCAGTCTCTGCTTTAAATATACACAAAATGACGTGGCCTTGACAGCAGTCTGTAGCAATGAATTCCACAGATTCACTACCCTCCGGCTAAAGAAATTCCTCCCATCTGTTCTAAAGGGGCACATCCCTATATTCTGAGGCTGTGCCTTCTGGTTCTGGATTCCCCACTATAGAAAACATCTTCTCCACGTCCATGTCCAATTTGTCAATGATTCAAATAAGGAAACTTGGGAAAACATAGTATAGCAAGTGTATGTAGCTTGCTGCAGGTGCAGAGATAACATCAGAGAAATAATAAAAGTTGACCTCACCGTCAGGCAAGGAAAGAAGTTTAGAGCTCTCCTCCTTTAAAGATAGACTAGAACAGGAACAAAAGAAGAAAGGATATAGAGTAAAAGTAGTATTAGCACACAAAACACAAGAGATTCTGCAGTTGCTGGAAATCCAGAGCAATACACACAAAATACTGGAGGAATACAACAGATTCAGGTAGCATCTATGGAGGGGATGTATCAGCCCACAACCCTTCATTATCATAGGAAATAATGTTAGGCCCATGTGTATGCTGTCATTAGATATCAAAGGGCCTGTTCCTGAATTGTACCGTCCTATGTTCTACGGGAGAACCAGTCAATCAGGTAAGGAAATTTCCAGTTTCACTTGGTTGTGGAAAGCAGTGTAGTGTGAGGTTGGAGATTTTGGGTGTACTGTGATGATAGGGTAATTGGGAGCAAGGAAAACATACGGTGAAACCTGCAGGAATATGACCAATATGTGGCTTTAGGCCAAGATATGTCCTTCTGCTTGAGATTTTACTGAACCTCTACCCAATGTCCAGCACCTGTTGATGAAGCAAAGACGAGAAAAACAAAGGCCGCACAGACCTGAATTGAGCCGGTTGGAAAATTCTGATGCTGTTGTAAATAGGCAGCACTATAGTGTAGCAATTAGCATAACCATTTACAGCACCAATATATGTACAATCAGGGTTCTAATCCCACCGCTGTCCAGTGGAGTTGGCAGTTTAGGAGCGGCACAGTTGTAGTGATTAGCATAATGCTTTACAATGCCAGCAATCAGAAGATTAGGGTTCAATTCCTGCCACTGTCTATAAGGAGTTTGTACATTCTCCCTGTAATTGTTTGGGTTTCCTCCCACTTTTCAAAAAGATGTATGGGTTAGGGTTAGTAAATTGTGAGAAAACAATGTTGGCACCAGAAGCATGGCAACATTTGCAGGTTGCCCAGCACATTCAGATTTTTTTCTCTATTATTATGAATTGCATTGTACTGCTGCTGCAAAGTTAACAAATTTCACAACATATGCCGGTGATGTTAAAACTAATTCTGATTTTCACACTGACAGTCATTGATGCAAATGACTATTTCACCGTATATTTCAATTTTTAATGTACATGTTACCGATAAAGCTAATCTTTAATCTTTTTTTCTAGAGGAGTGAGACAGCTTATTGATACTCACCAAGTAATTTCCATCCAGTACTTTCTCCTTGACAGGTTTAGGAATCTGGGCAACGTGAGGTTTGGATACTGGGCTTGGTGCAGCAAGCACCTTCTGGCTCGGTGGCTTTGGGCCAAGGACAGCCTGGAAGTCCTTCTGCTTGGGACTTTTCTGAACCTCCACCCAATGTCCAGCACCTGTTGACAAAACAAACACCAAACAAAACGCTGCACAAACTTGAATCAAGCTGGTTAGGAAATTCTGATGCTATTGTAAATAATTAGATTGAGTTTATCCATATAATTTGTTCTGTATTACTAGCCCATCATCATTATGTACCATGTCGTATGACATAGACAACCATGGTCTTTGACCATGATCATTCTCAGCAAGTTTTTCTGCAGAAGTGGTTAGCTATTGCCTTCTTCTGGGCTATATCCTTACAAGAATGATGACCCCAGCCATTATCAATACTCTTCAGAGATTGTCTGCCTGGCGTCAGTGGACACACAACCAGGATTTGTGATATGCACCAGCTGCTCATATGACCATCCACCACCTACTCCCATGGCTTCACGTGACCCTGATCAGGGGGCTAAGCAGGTGCTACACCTCACCCAAGGGTGACCTGCAGGACAGCAGAGGAAAGGAGTGCCTTACACCTCCTTTGGTAGAGACACATTTCCATCCTGCCGCCCATGATATAAGACACAAGAACAGAAATAGGCCACTCAACCCATTGAGTCTGCTCAGCCATTCCATCATGGCTGATTTATACCCTCTCAATACAACTCTCCTGCCTTCTCCTTGTAACCTTTGACACCCTTATTAATCAAGAACCTATCAACCTCCACTTTAAATAACCCAATGACTTGGCCTGCACAGGTATCTGTGGCAATGAATTTCATAGATTCGCCACCCTCTGGCTAAAGAAATTCCTCTTCATTTCTATTTTAAAGGGATACCATCCAGTCCTAGACACTACCAGGGATAAACTGCTACCATGAACTTCCTGCATTAGTTTTGCTCCCGAGATTAACTGCTCAGAAAATATACTCTGGCTATTGTGTGGAGATACTGTGTCTGCAGTGTGATATTTTGAATTGAAAATAACATAATTTTTTTTAAAGGAGAAATTCAGAGAACTTTGGGTCACAGGAAGCTGATAGACTGGAATACCAACCATTCAGCAAGGGAAATGATACAGAAGACCTTATTGCAAAGGGATTGCTGCACAGTACATAGAACACAGAACAGTAGAGTACAATACAGGCCCTTCAGCCCACAATGTTGTGCTGACCTTTTAGCCTGTGGAACAAAACCAGTCTATCCCTTCCCTCCTGCATAACTCTTGTTTTCATACATATGTCTATCTAAGCATTTAAATATCCCTAGTATTTTTGCCTCTGCCATCACATCTAGCAGGACATCTCACACAGTCACAACTCTGTGCAAATAACTTACCTCTGACATCCTCCCCATAGTTTCCTACAATCGCCTTAAAATTATACCATCTGGTATTAGTCATTTCCGCCCTGGGAAAAGTTTCTGGCAGTCCACTTTATCTATGCCTCCAATCTTCTTATCAAGTCACCTGTTATTCTCCTTCACTCCAAAAAGAAAAGCCCCAGCTTGTTCAATCTATCCACATAAGACATGCTCAGCAATCCAGGCAGCATCATGGTAAATCTCCTTTTTTACACCATCTTTCCCACAGTCCTCATCCATAAGCAACAGAACCTGAGCCTCAGTGCCTCCCTCTGCAATTGGATCCTCAACTTCCTAACCAGAAGATCATAATCTGTGCAGATTGGTAATATCTCCTGCTCACTGACAATCACCACTGGTGCACCTCTGGGGTGTGTGCTTACCCCACTGCTCTACTCCCTCTATACCGATAACTGTGTGGCTAGGTATAGCTCAAATGCCATCTATTATTGATAGAATAGAGATGGAGATGAGAGGGCATACTGGAACAAGATATACCAGCGAGTTGAGTGGTGTCACAGCAATAACCTTGCACTCAACGTCAGTAAGACCAAAGGGCTGATTGTGGACTTCAGGAAAGGTAAGTCGAGGGAACACAAACCAATCCTCATAGAGGGATCAGAAGTGGAGAGAATGAGTAATTTCAAGTTACTGGGTGTCAATATCTCTGAAGATCTAACCCGGGTCCCAACATATTGATGCAGCTATAAAGAAGGCAAGACAGCATCTATATTTGAACACGTACAAACAAGCAGGATGAACTCAGCAAGTCGGGCAACATCCGTTTTGTCCCCCTTCGTCCACACTTCAGTGAGTTCCTTGCCCAGCATGACGCTGAACTCTTCTTCCGTCGCCTATGTCTCCGAGCCGAATACTTTAACAAGGATTCCCCTCCCCCTATTGATGACCTCTTCTCCCGTCTTCAACCCTCCTCCTCCTCCTGCACACCCCCACCAGGCCTTCTACCTGCACTCGATCTTTTCATCCCCAACTGTCGCCGAGACATCAACCGTCTCAACTTCATCACTCCTCTCTCCTCACTCCCTCTGAACGCACTGCCCTCCACTCTCTCCGCACTAATCCTAACCTCACCATCAGACCCGCAGACAAAGGTGGTGCCGTGGTAGTCTGGCAGATGGACCTCTACCTCACTGAGGCCAAACGGCAGCTCTCTAACACCTCTTTTTAATATTTTCAATGGATGCTGCCCGACTTGCTGAGTTCCTCCAGCTTGTTTGTACGTGTTGATTTGACCACAGCATTTGCAGTGTGCTTTGTGTTTACTTAGCGTCTATATTGCATTAGGAGTTTGAAGAAATTTTGTTTGTCACCTAGAACATTCAAAAACCTCTAATGTATTGTGGAGAGCATTCTAATAGGCTGCATCACCGTCTGGTATGGGGGGGCATTCTAACTGGCTGCATCACTGTCTGGTATGGGGGGGCATACTAACAGGCTGCATCACCGTCTGGTATGGGGGGGCATTCTAACAGGCTGCATCACCGTCTGGTATGGGGGGGGCATTCTAACTGGGTGCATCCCTGTCTGGTATGGGGGGGCATTCTAACTGGCTGCATCACTGTCTGGTATGGGGGGGCATACTAACAGGCTGCATCACCGTCTGGTATGGGGGGGCATTCTAACTGGGTGCATCACTGTCTGGTATGGGGGGGCATTCTAACAGGCTGCATCACCTTCTGGTATGGGGGGGCATTCTAACTGGGTGCATCACTGTCTGGTATGGGGGGGCATTCTAACTGGGTGCATCCCTATCTGGTATGGGGGGGCATTCTAACTGGGTGCATCCCTGTCTGGTATGGGGGGGCATTCTAACTGGGTGCATCCCTGTCTGTTATGCGGGGGGCATTCTAACAGGCTGCATCACCGTCTGGTATGGGGGGGCATTCTAACTGGGTGCATCCCTGTCTGGTATGGGGGGGCATTCTAACTGGGTGCATCCCTGTCTGGTATGGGGGGGGCATTCTAACTGGGTGCATCCCTGTCTGGTATGGGGGGGCATACTAACAGGCTGCATCACCGTCTGGTATTCAGGGGCATTCTAACTGGCTGCATCACCCTCTGGTATGGGGGGGCATTCTAACTGGGTGCATCACCGTCTGGTATGGGGGGGCATTCTAACAGGCTGCATCACCGTCTGGTATGGGGGGGGCATTCTAACAGGCTGCATCACCGTCTGGTATGGGGGGGCATTCTAACAGGCTGCATCACCGTCTGGTATTCGGGGGCATTCTAACAGGCTGCATCACCGTCTGGTATTCGGGGGCATTCTAACTGGCTGCATCACCGTCTGGTATTCGGGGGCATTCTAACTGGCTGCATCACCGTCTGGTATTCGGGGGCATTCTAACAGGCTGCATCACCGTCTGGTATGGGGGGGCATTCTAACAGGCTGCATCACCGTCTGGTATGGGGGGGGCATTCTAACAGGCTGCATCACCGTCTGGTATGGGGGGGGGCATTCTAACAGGCTGCATCACCGTCTGGTATGGGGGGGCATTCTAACTGGGTGCATCACTGTCTGGTATGGGGGGGCATTCTAACAGGCTGCATCACCGTCTGGTATGGGGGGGCATTCTAACAGGCTGCATCACCGTCTGGTATTCGGGGGCATTCTAACAGGCTGCATCACCGTCTGGTATGGGGGGGCATTCTAACTGGGTGCATCACTGTCTGGTATGGGGGGGCATTCTAACAGGCTGCATCACCGTCTGGTATGGGGGGGCATTCTAACAGGCTGCATCACCGTCTGGTATGGGGGGGCATTCTAACAGGCTGCATCACCGTCTGGTATGGGGGGGGCATTCTAACTGGGTGCATCACTGTCTGGTATGGGGGGGGCATTCTAACAGGCTGCATCACCGTCTGGTATTCGGGGGCATTCTAACTGGCTGCATCACCCTCTGGTATGGGGGGGGCATTCTAACAGGCTGCATCACCGTCTGGTATGGGGGGGCATTCTAACAGGCTGCATCACCGTCTGGTATGGGGGGGGCATTCTAACAGGCTGCATCACCGTCTGGTATGGGGGGGGCATTCTAACTGGGTGCATCACTGTCTGGTATGGGGGGGGGCATTCTAACTGGGTGCATCACTGTCTGGTATGGGGGGGGCATTCTAACAGGCTGCATCACCGTCTGGTATTCGGGGGCATTCTAACTGGCTGCATCACCGTCTGGTATGGGGGGCATTCTAACAGGCTGCATCACCGTCTGGTATGGGGGGGCATACTAACAGGCTGCATCACCGTCTGGTATGGGGGGGCATTCTAACAGGCTGCATCACCGTCTGGTATGGGGGGGGCATTCTAACAGGCTGCATCACCGTCTGGTATGGGGGGGGGCATTCTAACAGGCTGCATCACCGTCTGGTATGGGGGGCATTCTAACTGGGTGCATCACCGTCTGGTATGGGGGGGCATACTAACTGGGTGCATCACCGTCTGGTATGGGGGGGCATTCTAACTGGGTGCATCACCGTCTGGTATGGGGGGGGCATACTAACAGGCTGCATCACCGTCTGGTATGGGGGGGCATTCTAACAGGCTGCATCACCGTCTGGTATGTGGGGGGCATACTAACTGGGTGCATCACCGTCTGGTATGTGGGGGCATTCTAACAGGCTGCATCACCGTCTGGTATGGGGGGGCATTCTAACAGGCTGCATCACCGTCTGGTATTGGGGGGCATTCTAACAGGCTGCATCACCGTCTGGTATTCGGGGGGGCATTCTAACAGGCTGCATCACCGTCTGGTATGTGGGGGGCATTCTAACAGGCTGCATCACCGTCTGGTATGGGGGGGCATACTAACTGGGTGCATCACCGTCTGGTATGGGGGGGCATTCTAACAGGCTGCATCACCGTCTGGTATGGGGGGGGGCATTCTAACAGGCTGCATCTGTCTGGTATGGGGGGCATTCTAACTGGGTGCATCACCGTCTGGTATGTGGGGGGCATTCTAACAGGCTGCATCACCGTCTGGTATGTGGGGGGCATTCTAACAGGCTGCATCACCGTCTGGTATGGGGGGGGCATTCTAACAGGCTGCATCACCGTCTGGTATGGGGGGGGCATTCTAACAGGCTGCATCACTGTCTGGTATTGTGGGGCATTCTAACAGGCTGCATCACCGTCTGGTATGGGGGGCATTCTAACAGGCTGCATCACCGTCTGGTATTGGGGGGCATTCTAACAGGCTGCATCACCGTCTGGTATGGGGGGGCATTCTAACAGGCTGCATCACCGTCTGGTATGGGAGGGCATTCTAACAGGCTGCATCACCGTCTGGTATGGGGGGAGGCTTCTGTACAGGACCAAAAGAAGCTACAGAAAATTGCCAAATTAGTCAGCTCTATAGGAGCAGTGCCTCAGAAAGGTGACAACAGGACACCCATCACCCAGGACATCCCCTCTTCTCATTGTTACTGTCAGAAAGTTGGTACAAAAGCCTGAAGGCATATACTCATCAATTCAGGAACAGTTTCTTCCCCTCTGCCATCTGATTCCTTAATGGTCACTGAACCCATAAATACTGCCTCACTTTTTTATATTATTTCTGTTTCGCAGTAATATTGATCTATTTATATCTATTATATACACATATTTACTGCAACTGATTTACTTATTTATATTTCTTTCTATATTATCATGTATTGCATTGAACTGCTGCTGCCAAGTTAACAAATTCCACAACACATGCTGGTGATAATAAACCTGATTCTACACCCTCCCTGAAGACTCGCTATAATGAGGTGACCAGAACAGAACACAATTTTCCAAGTGTGGTCTAACCAGAGTTTTATAGAGTTGCAACATTACCTCTCGGCTCTTGAACTCAGTCAACCGCCCCCCCCCCCCCCCCAAATAATGAAGGCCAACACACCAGGCACCTTCTTTACCCCCTATCAACTTGCTCAGTAACTTTGACGTGATCTATGGATGTGGACCCCAAGATCCCTCTGTTCCTCCACTGCTCAGGATCCTGTCATTAACCTTGTATTCTGCCTTCAATTTCCACCTTCCAAAGTGAATCACTTCACACTTTGCCGGATATAGTAAGAAAGCCTGGCTGTAGTTACACCAGCACTTTTGTGATACCACATCTGAAGTGAATATAGAACAGTACAGCACAGGAACAGGCCAATTGGACTACAATGTTGTGACAAACCAATTACATCAGTAGTCAAATCGCCAACTAAACTAATCCCTTCTGCCTACATAATGTCCAGGTCCTTCCAATTTCCTGACCTTCAGAATCAGAATCAGGTTTATTATCACCGGCGTGTGACGTGAAATTTGTTAACTTAGTAGCAGCAGTTCAATGCAATACATAATCTAGCAGAGAGAGAAACAAAATAACAATAAATAAAACATAATAATAAATAAACAAGTAAATCAATTACGTATATTGAATAGATTATTTAAAAATGTGCAGAAACAGAAATACTGTATATTAAAAAAGTGAGGTGGTGTCCAAAGTTTCAAAGTCCATTCAGGAATCAGATGGCAGAGGGGAAGAAGCTGTTCCTGAATCTCTGAGTGTGTGTCTTCAGGCTTCTGTACCTCCTACCTGATGGTAACAGTGAGAAAAGGACATGCCCTGGGTGCTGGAGGTTTTTAATAATGGACGCTGCCTTTCTGAGACACCGCTCCCTAAAGGTGTCCTGGGCACTTCGTAGGGTAGTGCCCAAGATGGAACTGACTAGGTTTACAACTCTCTGCAGCTTCTTTCAGTCCTGTGCAGAAGCCCCTCCGTACCAGACAGTGATGCAGCCTGTCAGAATGCTCTCCACAGTACAACTACAGAAGTTTTTGAGTGTATTTGTTACATACCAAGTCTCTTCAAACTCCTAATGAAGTACTATATAGCCGCTGTCTCACCTTCTTTATGACTACATCAATGTGTTGGGACCAGGTTAGATCCTCAGAGATCTTGACACCCAGGAACTTGAAGCTGCTCACTCTCTCCACTTCTGATCCCTCTATGAGGATTGGTATGTGTTCCTTCGCCTTACCCTTCCTGAAGTCCACAATCAGCTCTTTCGTCTTACTGACGTTGAGTGCCAGGTTGTTGCCTATGTAAACATTTCTTAAAAGTCTTTAATGTTTCTGCCACAGCACATTCCAAACACCCATCACTCTCTGTGTAAAAAAACTTGCCCCTCACATTTCCTTTGAAATTGCCCTCTCTTACTTTAAATGCATGCCCTCTGGTATTAGACAGTTCAAACACTGGAAAAAAATACAGTCTCTATCTAAGCCTTTCATGGTCTTATAAACCTCGGTCTTCCCCACTCCAGAGAAGTCAAGCTGAGTGCTGAGTAGAGTTTTGTTCTCTTCACCTAAGATAGAACATACTGGCTTAAAATATTGATCCACTCCTGATTCCTGACTACAGCTCAAGTAGAGGAATTATGTACATTGTTAACAAGTATGGTGAGTTGAAATAGTGCCCACAAGATGGTGAATCGTGATGTTGAAGTGTAAATCACTTATGTTTGGGTGTGTGTATGTGTCTGCTGAAAGGGGCAGGGATGGAATCAGGGAATGAAAAGCCCAAAGATATTTGTAAAATGCTACAGTGGCCGTGGATGGATATTTTAAAAAGCAGGAGCTTACTTTGGTATCCTCCCTTAAAGATCTTTCTGACTGGAAAGCAGTCCACGACAACACTGGTGCCATCATCAAGTTTGTACTGGCTCTCGAAAGTCATTGCTGAAAAACAAAATCAGAACCAGATGAATTTATTTATTACATGTACATCAAAGCATACAGTGGAATGCATTGCTTGCGCTAACAACCAACACAATCTAAGATGTGCTGGGGGCAGTCTGCAAGTGTCACCACACATTCCGGAGCCAACATAGCATGCCCACCGTGTTCGGCAGAACAACACAAGCATTAACGCAACAACATCAGCAACAAAACAGAACAGCAGCAAAACAAGCCCCTTTCCCCCCTCCCACCCACACCTACTGATAGGCCTCCAACACCAGGACAAGTCTTCCAGGCTGATGGGACTGAATGTATCTAAAGATCTTCTTCCTCTCTGCCATCAGATTTCTGAATGGCAAGGAACCCATGAAAACTTCCTCAGTACTTTTCCTCTTTTTTTCCACTATTTATTTAATTTTATTTAATTTTAGTATATACTATCATTTATAGTTTTATTACTATATATTTCAATGTACAGCGGCGCAAAATAATTTTCACAACATACATTATTCCAGTGATATTAAATCTGATTCTGACCTCTCTTTTGTTTTTACGTGTTGTTTGACTTCCCCTCTAAGCCACTGTTCCCTCATCCTCCTTTTAGAATACTTCTTCATCTTTGGGATGCATCTTTTCCTGCACCTTCCAAATTTCCCCCAGAAACACCAGCCATTGCCGTCCTACCATTATCCCTGCTAGTGTCCCCTTCTAATCAACTTTGGCCATCTGCTCTCTCATGCCTCTGTAACTCCCTTTACTCCACTATAATACTGATCCATGCAATTTTAGCCTGTGCTTCTCAAACTACAAGGTGAATTCTATCATATTATGATCACTGACTCCTAATGGTTCCTTTACCTTAAGCTCCCTAATCAAATCTGGGTCACCAACACCCAATCCAGAATTGTCTTTACCCGGGTGGGCTCAACTATGAGCTGCCCTAAAATGCAATCTTATAAGCATTCTACAAGTCCCCTCTCTTGGGATCCAGAGCCAACCTGATTTTCCCCATCTACCTATGTATTGAAATCCCTCATGACTGTTGCAACATTGGACTTCTTTATCTCCTGTTGTAATTTGTAGCCCACATCCTGCCTACTCTTTGGGGGCCTGTATAAAATTCCCATCAACTCCCTTGTAGTTTATTAATTCTACTCACAAGGATTCTAAAGCCTTCCAATCCTACGTCACCTCTTTTTTTTAAGCCAACAGAGCCACCCAAACAACTCTGCCTACCTGCTTGTGCTTTTGAAACATGGTGTATCCTTGGATGTTAAGTTCCCAGCTATCTTCTTTCAGCTGCATGCATTCAAATATAACATCTTCAGTTCTGTATTCATCACCTTTTTTTTTATTTTGGTCCCCTCTTACACTCAACTCATCCCACTGACTGCTGTTTTGCCCTATTATCTGCATAGCAACTGCCTTTTCACAGCCCTATGCCTAACAACCAATGAGCAAAAGATGACAAACTGGGCAAGTAAAATAAATAGATAAATAATAATACTTAGAAATTGAGTTAGAGTTCTTGAAATTGAGCCATAGGTTGCAGAATCAGTTCAGAAACTGATAGGTTGTGGAATGAGTTGCATGTGGTAATCCTGATAGGGAAAA
Organism: Hemitrygon akajei; assembly: GCF_048418815.1. NCBI lineage: Eukaryota > Metazoa > Chordata > Chondrichthyes > Myliobatiformes > Dasyatidae > Hemitrygon > Hemitrygon akajei. The sequence continues at coordinate 197,191,563 of NC_133127.1, read as the reverse complement.
AACAAAGAAGCAGCTGCATTCAACCATAGAGCACTGTGGCAGAGAAACAGGCTTTTCAGCCCATCTATGCCAAGCTCAACTGTTATTGTAATCCCACCGACCTGCACCTGGATCGTGTCGATACAGAGAGGAAACCATTTCCATACTATCGTGAATATTCATAACTACTACAGTTTAGAAATTTTTCATGATCTCATTATAGAACGCATTGTACATTGAGACCATCAGATTTGAGCTGATTCTTGAGCTTTATAGTTTTGCTTAGACCCATTCAATCTGTCTAAACTCATGTCTTAACCTGTCTCTCTATAGCACATAGTCATATCAAAGAAATAGGCCCTTTGAGTCATCTAGCTCATGCAAAACTATTTTTCTACCTAGTCCCATTGACCCACACCTGTACCATAGCCCTCCATACCCCTTTGTTATGTACCCCTAGGGTTCATATTTTCTGTGGACAATCACTTTAAAATGTCGGGAGAATGAGACTGGCTTTTGGACACTGTTTGAGCTGTTACAAAGAGAGAGAGGGAGTTGGCCAAAGGAGGGGGAGAGAGAGAGAGAGAGAGAGAGAGAGAAAGAGAGCGAGAGAGAGAGAGAGCGAGAGAGAGAGAGAGAGAGAGAGAGAGAGAGAGAGAGAGAGAGAGAGAGAGAGAATATATATGATTGCTAACCTGATTGATAAATCTGCATTTATAGTACTGTATTGCGTAGTTACTAATAAACACTATTAGTTTACAGCAATACCAGACTCCAAAGTATTTTCCATTTCTGCTGGTTCTTTAACCCGTCACGGGGTACGTGACACCTTCCATCCACGTACCTATTCAAATTTCTCTTGAATGTTGAACTTGAATGCACATCCACCACTTCTGCTCTCATTTCCTTCCATGCTCTGACCACCCTTATGCTCCCCTTAATTATTTCACTTTTCCCCTTTAACCATGACCTCTAGTTCTAGTCTTACCCAACCTTAGTGGAAAAAGTCTGCTTGCTTTAACCCTATCTATACCCCTCAAAACCCCTCTATCAAATCTTCTCTCATTTTTCCACGCTTCAGAAATACTCTTTTAATCTCATTGATATCTTGGGTGACCAGAACTGCACACAATTAGACCTCACCAATGTCTTATACAACCTCAAGATAACATCCCAACTCCTGCACTTAATACCTCAGTTTATGAGGCCAATGTGCCAAAAGCTTTCTTACGCCATGCAGCTTACTCCACTAATCTATTTGTTCAAGGTCAATCAATTAATGGTGGACACACAAAATGGTGGTACATACATAACAAAGCTATCCTTGCTATACAAGAAAGGAAAGAAAACAGAATATTGTTTGAAAAAGTGACAGGGTCACATAAAATTAAGCTGATGGAGAAAAGTAACCACCACAAGGTAAGATTTACACTTGCTCTGTCACAGTATGTTATTGTGATGTCTGTGTTACTGAGGGAGACCCATAGAGACTACTAAATACATTTTTTCCCTTTATTATTACAGTCAGCACAACAACTTAACAATTTCAAGATTTAGAAGCCTAGCTGTGCAAGACAAGTGAGATTCCCACATGTCTGATATTTGGGATTCTGCCCTCCTCAAGTGCATTTGGACATTCTACTGAGAAGTGTTAAGAGAAGATGAGGCGTCAAGGAAAGAAGTTGTTGCTCAAATTTGAAAATGAATGGGCCATTAAATACCCCTGTATTCAACCAGTTCCGGAGTGTCTTCAGAACTTTTACTGCACGGTGTGTGAAATCTATTTGAGTTGTGGCAGACATGGGGAGAAAGACATTATGAAACATCTCAGCACACTGTCTCACTGCAGAAGATCTGAAAGGCAGAACCCCATCTATAGGAAGAAGGATATGATCGAAACAGTACTGGGTACAGTTGCTGAATCGGGCAAAAGGATTTATGTTCTTCTCTACAAAATGGTGAGTATCCACTGGAGGAAAAGAAAGTAATCATTCTGGGTAGCTGTCATGATAAAATATGCTGTAGTCTGCATGGTTTCCTTAAGGAAAATTCTTACCTGACAAATCTGTTGGACTCCTTTGAAGAAATAAAAAGCAGGACAAACAATCAGTGAATGTTGCATACTTGGATTTTTAGAAGGCCTTTGACAAGGTGCCACATAACAGGCTGCTTAATAAGTTAAGCGCCCATGGTATTACAGGAAAGATATTAGAATGGATACAGCATTGGTTGATTGGCAGGAGGCAAAGAATGGTAATAAAAGGAGCCTTTTCTGGTTGGTGTTCCACAGGGTCTGAGTTGGGGCTGCTTCTTTTTATGTTATATGCCAATGAATTGGACAACAGAATTAATAGATTTGTGTCCAGGTTTGAGGAAATAGGAGGCAACAGAAGGACTTAGACAGATTAGAAGATTGGGCAAAGTGGCAGATGGAATACAGTATTTGGAAGTGTATGGACATGCACTTTGATCGAAAAGATAAAAGGGTAGACTATTTTCTAACAGGGAGAAAATTTAAAAATCTGAGGGACTTGGGAGTTTGTAGGTTCAGTCTGTGGTGAGGAAAGCAAGTACAACGTTAGCATTCGTTTCAAGAGGACTAGAATATAAAAGCAAAAATGTAATGTTGAGACTTTATAAAGCACTGGTGAAGCCTCACTTGGAGCAGTTTTTGGACCCTTATATTTGGAAGGATGTGCTGACATTGGAGAGAATTGTACAGAGGATGTGAAGAGTCTGCAGAGGGATATAGATAGGTTAAGTGAGTGGGCCAAGGTCTGGCAAATGGAATACAACGTTGGTAAATGCAAGATCATCCACTTTGGAAGGAATAATAGAAGAGCAGATTATTATTTAAATGGTGAAAGATCGCAGCATGCTGTTGTGCAGAGGAACCTGGGAGTGCTTGTGCATGAATTGCAAAAAGTTGACTTGTAGGTACAACAGGTTATTAAGAAGGCAAACAGAATGTTGACCTTCATTTCTAGAGGGATTGAATTCAAGAGCAGGGAGGTCATGCTGCAGCTATACGGGGTACTGGTGAGGCCACACATGGAGTACTGTGTGAAGTTTTGGTCTCCATACTTAAGGATATACTCTGGAGTTCAGAAGAATGAGAGGGGATCTTATAGAAACATACAAAATTTTGAAAGGGATAGATAAGATAAAAGTAGGAAAGTTGTTTCCATTAGTAGGTGAGACGAACTAGGGGGCATTGCCTCAAGATTCAGGGGAGAAGATTTAGGACAGAGATGAGGAGAAACTGTTTTCCCCAGAGAGTGGTGAATCTGTGGAATTATCTGCCCAGGGAAGCAGTTGAAGCTTCCTCACTAAATATAAGTATTTTACTACATAAGTAAGGGAATTAAGGGTTATGGGGAAAAGGCAGGTAGATGGAGCTGAGTTCATGGACAGATCAGCCATGATCTTATTGATTGGCGGAGCAGGCTCGATGGGTCAGCTGGCCTACTCCTGCTCCTATTTCTTATGTTCTTATGAGAGGGTTCAAAGGAGGTTCACAAAATTGATTCCAGGATTGAAAGACTTATCATATGAAGAGAGTTTGATGGCTCTGGGCCACTACTCACTGGAAGAATGAGGGGTGACCTCAATAAAACCTATCAAATATTCAAAGACCTAGATAGAGTGCAAATGGAGAAGATGCTTTCTATAATGCGATTGTCTAAGACCAGAGGACACAGCCTCAGAATAGAGAGGCGTCCTTTTAGCACAGAGATAAGGAGGAAATTCCTTAGCTAGAGAGTGGTGAATCTGTGAAATTTGTAGTCACAGGCAGCTGTGGAGGCCAAATTATTGGGTATATTTAGGGCAGAAATTGATAGATTCTTGATTAATCAGGGAATGAAGGGAGACAGGGAGAAGGCAGGAGATTGGGGCTGAGAGAGAAAATCGATCAGTCATGATGAAATGGCAGAGCACACTTGATGGGCCAAATGGCCTAATTTTCTTCTATATCTTATGGTCTTATGTTTTGTAACTCCAAAACATAAAACTAATTTAAGGAAAAACACAGAGCCGGGAGATGCATGTCTTAGTTTTGATTTTTACTTTAGCAAGGTGTGCATGTATGACGTGGTGGCATAATGATATATGCCATTTGCATATATTAAGATATAACCCATAATGAATTATTTAAACAAAGAATGCATAATGAAACAATATATTTACAGTATTACTGAAATATTAAATACACAACAGTAGCCTGCTCCCTTGTTCATCAAAACAAGATAATTTTGTCTTCTGTATGGACAGATTAGGGGTGCCTCCATAGCATCGTCATTGGTGCAACACTATTACAGCTTGGCATGTTGGAGTTCAGAGTTCAATCCCGGCGTCCTCTGTATGGAATTTGTACGTGGATTTCACTGGGTCGTCCAATTTCCTCCCACAGTCCAAAGACCTACTGACTAGGTTAATTGATCATTGTACATTGTCCAGCAATTAGGCTAGAGTTAAGTCAGAGTTGTCAGCGCTGCTGAGAGATGCAGCTCAAAGGGCTGGAAGAGCCTACTCTGTGCTGCATCTCCAAATAAAATAAATAACATTTTTAAATAATGAAATTTACCCACCAACTCCTTGGAACGTAGGAGGGAGCCAGAGCACCCGGAGGAAAACCATGCAGATCACAGGGAGAACGTACAAACTCCTTACAGTCAGCAGCATAATTGAACCCAGATCACTAGTGCTGTGTTATGCTAACTGCTACGCTACTGTGTCACTATTAAGAAAGTTCCGTTTCCTAACTCGGTGACTAGCTACACAAAATGAGTATGGAAGAACTTCAATATTATCAGAATCAGATTTATTATCACCTGCATGTGATGTGAAATTTGTTAACTTAGCAGCAGCAGTTCAATGCAATACATAATCTAGCAAAGAAATGATAAGTCCCTTCGCCCTTGAAATAGCCCTCCACTAATCATACCTGGTTGTCTGGTCCAGGCCTGGGTTGCCAGACTTGAATGCCATAGATCTAGCCTTCAGCAGACGACATACCTCCTGGTTCATCCACGGCTTTTGGTTTGGGGATGTACAGTAAGTCTTTGTGGGCACACACTCATCCACACAGGTTTTAATGAAGTTGGTAACAACTGCAACATACTCATCCAGATTCGAAGATGAATCCCTGAATACAGTCCAGTCCTGTAGCCGCTCTTGTGCTTCCCTTGTCCATGCATTAGCCCTGCTTTCGTTGTTGGTACCTATGTACATTTACCATAATTAGTACCATTACCACCAGGTATGGAGGGGTGACTGCACAGGTTTGGAAAAGCTGCAGAAAGCTGTTAACTCAGCCAGCTCCATCATGGACACTAGCCTCCCCAGCACCAAGGACACCTTCAAAAGGTATAAAGTCTCAAAAAGGCGGCATCCATCATTAAGGAAGCCATTCCCCAGGACATGCCCTCTTCTCATTGCAACCATCAAGGAGGTGGTACAGGAGCCTGAAGCCACACTCAACAATTCAGGAACAGCTTCTCCCCCTCCACCATCAGATTTCTGAATGGACAATGAACCCATGAACACTACCTCACTACTTTTTTTCTTCTCTTTCTGCACTACTTGTTCAATTTAATTTTTAAAACTATGTTTGTTATTGAAATTTATAGCTTATTTATTATGTATTGCATTGCACTGCTGCCACAAAACAGCAAACTTCATGACATATGTCAGTGATATTAAACCTGATTCTGAACCCTTGCTCTGTCTTAGAAGAGGCACCAGATAGACAACAATCTTCTTGACAAATGGTCTATACTGCAAAGAACATCAATTCCCATCACCAGACAATCCCTTTCTGCCATTAAATTATTAGTCATTCAGCCATCTTGAATAGCCTCTTGACAATAGGTCTTTGACCTCAAACATTAGCTCACTTTCTCATTCCATAAATGCTGCCTGACATGTTGAGTGTTTCCATCATTCTCTAATGTTATTTCAGACTCTCAACATTTACAGATTTTTAAAATCTTTATAGCAGCCTCTCCAGACTCTAGATTGGGGATTGCCAAACGTCATGTGGATTTTCTGGTGTAGTCTGTTTTGTCATATGCTTTTGTGATATCATTCTGGAGGAACGGTGTCTCATTTTTTAACTGCATTGCATTTGTGGTTTCTAAATGACAATAAACTGAATCTGAAAATATAGTAGCGTAGTAGAATGGTAGGAATAGGGTTAGCGTATAGCACCAACAATTTGGGTGGAATTCCTGGCGCTGTCTGTAAGAAATTTGTATGCTCTCCCCGTCGATGCATGGGTTTCCTCCGGGTGCTCCTGTTTGCTCCAAAAATTCCTAGAAGTAAGGTTAGGCTTAGTAAGTTGTGGGCATGTTATGCTGGTGTCAGAAGCATGGTGACACTTCTGGCATGCTCAGTATAATCCTTGCAGATTTGACGATACAAACAACACACTTTACCTTATGTTTTGATATTTCAGTGTACATGTGACAAGTAAAGTTAATTCTTAATATGAATGTCTTAAACAGAAGAATAAGCTGGAGGAACTCAGCAGGTCAGGCGCAATCTACGGAGGGAAATGGACAGTCCTCGTTTCGTGTAGAGTCCCTTCCAATGTACCCAAAGTGTGGATTATTCAGTTCCCTCCATAGATGCTGCCTGTCCCACAGAGTTCCTCCAGTATTTCCTGTTTTGCTTCAAGTTTCCAGCATCTGTAGTTTCTCCTGTGCCACATTAAGCAAAGTAATTGGCAATTCACAATGCACGGTGAACTGAAAACTGATTCCTTAGAAGGGATACAGCCTCTCCAATTGCTGGCTTTGTGGCCAAGTTTGCAGAGGATACAAAGATAGGTGGAGGGACAGGTGGTGTAGAGGAAGCAGGGAGTTTACAGAAGGACTTGGACAAGTTTGGACAATGGGCAAAGTAGTGTCAGATGGAATACAGTATCGAGAAGTGTATGGTCATGCACTTTTTGGTAGAAGAAATAAAAGTATAGACTATTTTTTAAATGGTGTGAAAATTCTACCATCTGAGGTGTAAAGGGACTTGGGATTCCTCCTGCAGAATTCACTAAAGGTTAATTTGCAGGTTGAGTCAGTGGTGAAGAAGGCAAATGCAATGTTAGCATGTCTCCCTCACTGGACCCCCTGCAGTTTGCGTACCGTCCCAACCGCTCAACAGATGATAACATTGCCACCACCCTCCACTTGGCCCTAACCCACCTGGACAAAAAAGACACATACGTTCGGATGCTGTTCATAGACTTCAGTTCAGCATTCAACACAATCATCCCTCAGAAACTGATTGGAAAGCTGAGCCTACTGGGACAACACCTCCCTCTGCAACTGGATCCTAGACTTCCTGACTGGGAGACCTCAGTCAGTCTGGATCAGGAGCAGCATCTCCAACACCATCACACTGAGCACGGGGGCTCCCCAGGGTTGCGTGCTCAGTCCACTGCTGTTCACTCTGCTGACCCACGACTGTGCTGCAACACACAGCTCGAACCATATCATCAAGTTCGCCAACGACACGACCGTGGTGGAACTCATCAGCAAGAACGACGAGTCAGCATACAGAGAGGAAGTGCAGCAGCTAACGGACTGGTGCAGAGCCAACAACCTGTCTCTGAATGTGAACAAAACAAAAGAGATGGTTGTTGACTTCTGGAGGGCACGGAGCGACCACTCCCCGCTGAACATCGACGGCTCCTCGGTAGAGATCGTAAAGAGCACCAGATTTCTTGGTGTTCACCTGACGGAGAATCTCACCTGGTCCCTCAACACCAGCTCCATAGCAAAGAAAGCCCAGCAGCATCTCTACTTTTTGCAAAGACTGAGGAAAGTCCATCTCCCACCCCACATCCTCATCACATTCTACAGGGGTTATATTGAGAGCATCCTGAGCAGCTGCATCACTGCCTGGTTCGGAAATTGCACCATCTCAGATCACAAGACCCTGCAGCGGATAGTGAGGTCAGCTGAGAAGGTCATCGGGGTCTCTCTTCCCGCCATCACGGACATTTACACTACACGCTGCCTCCGCAAAGGAAACAGCATTATGAAGGACTCCATGCACCCCTCATACAATCTCTTCTCCCTCCTGCCGTCTGGGAAAAAGCTCCGAAGCATTCAGGCTCTCACGACAGTTTCTTCCCCAAGCTATCAGACTCCTCAATACCCGAAGCCTGGACTGACACCTTGCCCTAATGTCCTGTTTATTATTTATTGTAATGCCTGCACTGTTTTTGTGCACTTTATGCACTCTGTAGTCTACTGTAGCCTTCGCCTTGTTTTTTTTTTACGTAGTTCAATCTAGTTTTTGTACTGTGTCATGTAACACCATGGTCCTGAAAAACTTTGTCTCATTTTTACTATGTACTGTACCAGCAGTTATGGTTGAAATGACAATAAAAGTGACTTGACTTGACTTGACTTTGAACTTCAAAAGGAGTAGAATATAAAAGCAAGGATGTAATGTTGAGACTTTATAAAGCACTGGTGAGGCCTCTCTTAGAGTATTGTGAGCAGTTTTGGGCTCCTTATCTAAGAAATGATATGCAGACATTGGAGAAGGATCAAATGAGATTAACAAAAATGATTCCAGAATTGAAAGGCTTATCATATGAGGCATGTTTGATGGCTCTGGACGTGCATTCACTAGAATTCAAAAGAATGAAGGGGGAATCTCATTGAAATCTACCAAATATTTAAAGGCCTTGATATAGTGGATGTGGAGAAGATGTCCCTATGGTGGAGAGTCTAAGGCTAGAGGTCAGAGCCTCAGAAAAGAGGGACGTCCATTCAGAACGGAAAGGAGGAATTTCTTTAGCCAGAGAGTGGTGAATCTGTGGAATTTGTTGCCACAGATAACCGTGGAGGCCAAGTCATTGGGCATATTTAAGGCAGAGGTTGATAGATTCTTGATAAGCCAAGAAATGAATGGATACAGGGAAAAACAGAAGATTGGGGCTAAGAGGAAAATGGAAGAGAACCAATGGGTCAAATGGCCTAATTCTGCTCCTACATCTTATGGTCCACATTGCCAAGAGTTTTATCATTAATACTATATTCTGCCATCATATTTGACCTACCAAAATGAACCACATCACACTTATCGGGGTTGACCTCCATCTGCCAATTCTCAGCCCAGTTTTGCATCCTATCAATGTCCCACTGAAACCTCTGACAGCCCTCCACACTATCCACAACTCCTCCAACTTTTGTGTCATCAGCAAATTTACTAACCAATCCCTCCACTTCCTCATCCAGGTCATTTATAAAAATCACAAAGAGTAAGGGTCCCAGAACAGATCTCGTCACCGAACTCCATGCAGAATATGACCCATCTATAACCACTCTTTGCCAAGGCGATGTCCCCTTGGATCCCATGCCTCCTTACTCTCTCAATAAGCCTTGCATGGGGTACCTTATCAAATGCTTTGCTAAAATCCATATACACTACATCTACAGCTCTACCTTCATCAATGTGCCTGGTCACATCCTCAAAAAATTCAGTCAGGCTCGTAAGGCACGACCTGCCTTTGACAAAGCCATGCTGACTATTCCTAATCATATTATGCTTCTCCAAATGTTCATAAATCCTGCCTCTCAGGATCTTCTCCAACAATTTACCAACCACTGAAGTAAAACTCACTGGTCTATAATTTCCTGGGCTATCCCTACTCCCTTTCTTGAATAAGGGAACAACATCCACAACCCTCCACTCCTCCGGAACCTCTCCCATCCCTATTGATGATGCAAAAATCATTGCCAGAGGCTCAGCAATCTCCTCCCTCGCTTCCCACAGTAGCCTGGGGTACATCCCGTCCAGTCCCGGTGACTTATCCAACTTGATGCTTTCCAAAAGCTCCATCAGATCCTCTTTCTTAATATCTACATTCTCAAGCTTTTCAGTCCACTGCAAGTCATCCCTACAATTGCTACGATCCTTTTCCATAGAGGATACTGAAGCAAGGTATTCATTAAGTACCTCCGCTATTTCCTCCGGTTCCATACACACTTTTCTATTGTCATACTTGATTGGTCCTATTCGCTCACATCTTATCCTCTTGTTCTTCACATACTTGTAGAATGCCTTGGGGTTTTCCTTAATCCTGTCCACCAATGCCTTCCCATGGCCCCTTCTGGCTCTCCTAATTTCATTCTTAAGCTCCTTCCTGCTAGCCTTATAATCTTCTCGATCTCTATCATTATCCAGTTTTTTGAACCTTTCGTAAGCTCTTCTTTTATTCTTGACTAGATTTTCAACAGCCTTTGTGCACCATGGATCTTGTACCTTACCATCCTTTCCCTGTCTCATTGGAATGTAGCTACTTAGAACCCCACACAAATATTCCCTGAACATTTACCACATTTCTTCCATACCTTTCCCTAAGAACATCTGTTTCCAATTTATGCTTCCAAGTTCCTGCCTGATAGCCTCATAGTTCCCCTTATTCCAATTAAACATTTTCCTAACTTGTCTGTTCCTATCCCTCTCCAATGCTATAGTAAAGGAGATAGAATTGTGATCATTATCTCCAAAATGCTCTCCTAGTGAGAGACCTGACACCTGACCAGGTTCATTTCCCAATACCAGATCAAGTACAGCCTCTACTCTTGTCAGCTTATCTACATATTGTGTTAAGAAACCTTCCTGAACACACCTAACAAACTCCACCCACAGAGACTCCATAGACAAACCCTCCATGACTTCCCCCCTTTTTGCAGCCATGACACTATCTCTGATCAGCAATGCCATGCCCCCACCTCTTTTGCCTCCCTCCCTATCCTTTCTGAAACATCTAAGTCTGGCACTTGAAGGAACCATTCCTGCCCCTGCACCATCCAAGTCTCTGTAATGGCCACAACATCATAGCTCCAAGTATTGATCCACTTTATTCATGATACTTCTCGCATTAAAACAAACACTTCTCAAACCACTGGATCGAGCGCGTTCCTTCTCTATCACCTGCCTATCCTCCCTTTCGCACTGTCTCCAAACTTTCTCATCAGGATTTTCTAATTATATTTCACATTTTCAAGACACAAAGTATTTTGGTACTCCAAACCTCAAAGACCAGTTTTTGTCATGTGCACAAGAACAAGGTTTACTCATCTCTGCATTGAAGTGAGGGTGTGGCCATTGCAAAACTACTGTGCTGCGCCAGTGTCCTTTGGGGCCACCTGGTAAAGGAAGGCATTGTGATAAAACTAGAGGAAAAGCATTTTAACAAAGGCAAAGGTCTCACTCTAAGTAAGAACTGGAATTCAATTGTAAACAAGGTGGGAGAGCAGAAGCCTGATTGGATGAGGACTAACCAATCAGGAGGAACAGATGACAGGGGTATAAATACCACTGGATGAGACATGCCCAGGCATCAATCCTAGTGAAGATAGCAGTGTTTGTCATTGAAACGTCGGTTATAATCAACATCTGTGTTGGCACGTGGCCAAGTGGTTAAGGCATTCATCTAGTGATCTGAAGGTTGCTAGTTTGAGCCTTTGCTGAGGCTGCCTGTGTCCTTGAGCAAGGCACTTAACCACACATTGCTCTGTGACGACACTGTGCCAAGCTGTATAGGTCCTAATGCTCTTCCCTTGGACAACATCGGTGGCATGGAGAGGGAAGACTTGCAGCTTGGGTAACTGCTGGTCCTCCACAAAAAAAAAACCTTGCCCAGGCAAGGAAACTTTCCAAGGCGCAAATCCATGGTCTATCAAGACTAACAGAGGCCTACTATAATCAACACCTGCAACCAGCTGGAAGCCTGAGAAGAGTTCATTCATCATATACACCAGGATCCTTTTTCAGTTCTGAATACTATTGGCTACTTCTACTGTTTGCACATTGGATGTTAACGGCCTTCCTTTTTCAATGGGTTCTATGGGGTTTCTTTGTTTTGTGGCTGCCTGAAAGGAGACGTATCTAAAGGTTGCATAAAGTATACATTCTTTGATAATAAATGTACTTTGAACTTTGAAACATAATCAACGAATTGGCCTCCGTGCCTAACCACATTACATGCCATGCCGATGCTTCAGGCCAAAACCTGTCTTCAGGACAAGAAAGGAAGTGAGAAGATGCCAGAATAAAAGGCGGGGGGAGAAGGAGGCTAGCTAGAAAGTGATAGATGAAGCCAGGTGGGTGAAAAAGGTAAACACAAAGTACACTGCAGATGCTGGGGTCAAATCAACATGTACAAACAAGCTGGAGGAACTCAGCAGGTTGGGCAGCATCCGTTGAAATGAGCAGTCAACGTTTCGGGCCGAGACCCTTCGTCGGGACTGAAGAAGGAGGGGGCAGGGGCCCTATAAAGAAGGTGCCAGGTGAAAAACCAATCAGAGGAAAGATCAAGGGGTGGGGGAGGGGAAGCAGGGAGGGGATAGGCAGGAAAGGTGAAGAAGGAATGTAAAGGGAAAGCACTATGTGTAGTAGAAGAAGGCAGAATCATGACAGAGGTGACAGGCAGCTGGAAGAGGAGGCAGAGTGAAACTGGGATGGGGGAAGGGAGAGGGAGGGAATTACCGGAAGTTGGAGAATCCGATGTTCATACCAAGGGGCTGGAGACTACCCAGACGGTATATGAGGTGTTGCCCCTCCAACCTGAGTTTGGCCTCATCGTGGCAGTAGAGGAGGCCATGTATGGACATATCTGAATGGGAATGTGAAGCAGAGTTGAAGTGGGTGGCAACCGGGAGATCCTGTCTGCCGTGGATGCAATAGATGACCCCAACAGACTTACAAGTGAAGTGTTGCCTCACCTGGAAGGACTGTTTGGTGCCCTGAATGGTGGTAAGAGAGGAGGTTAGGGACAGGTGTAGCAATTACACTTGCAGGGATAAGTACCAGGTGGGAGATCTGTGGGGAGGGACGTGTGGACCAGGCAGTTGCGGAGGGAACAATCCCTGCAAAAAGCAGAGAGGGGTAGAGAGGGAAAGATGTGCTTAGTGGTGGGGCCCTGTTGAAGGTGGAGGAAGTTGCGGAGGATAATACGCTGGATCCAGAGGCTGGTGGGGTGATAGGTGAGGACAAGGGGAACATGGTTCCTGGTGTGGTGACGGGAGGATGGGGTAGGGCCGAAGTGCGGGAAGTGGAGGAGATGCGGGTGAGGGCATCATTGATGATGGCAGAAGGGAAACCACGATTCTTAAAGAAAGAGGACATTTGAGATGTCCTGGAACGGAATGCCTCATCCTGGGAGCAGATGCAGCAGAGACGGAGGAACTGGGAATAGGGAATAGCATTTTTACATTTGGCAGGGTGGGAAACATAGAAACATAGAAAATAAGTGCAGGAGTAGGCCATTCGGCCCTTCAAGCCTGCATCATCATTCAGTATGATCATGGCTGATCATCCAACTCAGAACTCTGTACCTGCTTTCTCTCCATACCCCGAGGAAGAGGTATAGTCGAGGTAGTTATGAGAGTCAGTGAGTTTATAGAAGATGTCAGTGGACAGTCCATCTCCAGAGATGGAGACCGAGAGATCGAAAAAGGGGAGAGAGGTGTCCAAGATGGTCCAAGTGAATTTGAGGGTTGGGTGAAAGTTAAGAGGCAAAGTCGATGAAATTGACGAGCTCAGCATGGGTGCAGGAAGCAGTACCAATGTAGTCGTCAATATAGCAAAGGAAAATTTGGGGAGCAGTACCAGTATAGATTTGGAGCATAGACTGTTCCACATAATCCACGAAGAGGGAGGCATAGCTGGGACATAGTCAGGCATAGTCCTGACGAAAGGTCTCAGCCTGAAACGTTGACTGCTCGTTTCAACAGATGCTGCCCGACCTGCTGAGTTCCTCCAGGGTTAAAAAGGTAAAGGGCTAGAGGGGAAGGAATTTGATAGGAAAGGACAGTGTGCCATGGGAGAAAGGGCAGAGGGAGGGGCACCAGGGGGAAGTGATAGGCAGGTGAGGAGAAAAGTTGGGGAATAGAAGAAGAGAGAAGGAAGGGGGAAAAGAAGGAAAAATGAATGTTTATGCCACCACTTTGGAGGTTACCCAGACACAATATGAGATGTTGCTTCCCCACCCTGAGAGTGGCCGCACTGGGCACAAGAGGAGGCCACGGACCAAAATGTCATTGCGGGATAGGAATTAAAATGGTTGGCCACCAGCTAATTTCACTTCTGGCAGATGAAGCAGAGGTGCATCCTCCAAATACATTGGTACAGTTACAGAAAAAGTGCTGTGCAAGTAAAGAATAAGGTGCAAAGCCATAACGGGGTAGATTGTGAGGTTAAGATTCTATTTTGTCTTTCTAGGGAACTGTTCATTAGTCTTATTACAGTGGGATTGAAACTTTCCTTGAGCCCGGTGATGGGTGCTTTCAGGGTTTTGTATCTTCTGGTCGACAGGAGAGGGAAACAGAGAGATTATCCGTGGCGGGTAGGATCTTTGATCATGTTGTGTACTTTACCGAGGCAGCAAGAAGTGTAGACAGAATCCCTGGAGGGGAGACTGTTTACCATAATATGACGCGATGTGTGCACAACTCTCTGCACACCCATGTGAGGTTACAGGGTATTCATTGCACAGTGTATCAAGGGATTCCGAATATCCTTCCACTCTGCTCCTCTTTACCTGTTTTGTCTGATAGGCCAAAAGTCTCTAAATGACCGGATCACTCTTTTCCCTCATCGACGCTTCACTCTCCTCGGTTTGTATCATAGATTATATCAGAATTCTCACCTTCACTTTCTACCGGCCTGCCGCTCAGGCTCGGTATCCGTGGCAACCGCGACGCGCAGTGCCCAGCGGCGAACCAGCGTCTGAATGGAATTGTGGGGGTTTAATATATATGTATTGACTACAGTCCCCGCAATGCTCAGCGTGGAATGTCCACTATTATGATGGGACCTGTGAGCAAAGTTTGCTGGGAAATGTCGTTCTTTGTTCCTCTTGCAGACGGGCTTCCTGACGAGCGTGCGACCGTTTTTAACATCTGTCCCGCGTCTCCGCCTCCGTGACGTTTTAGGGACGTGTCGGCTAGCGATTGGTCGGTTTGGTGGAGGCGCGGTTGGCCTCCTTCGGCTCCCGGGACTCAGCTCGAGCGAGAAGATGGCGTCGCGGGGAACTAACAATGGCTTCCTGTCCAAAGTAAGCGCCTCGTTAAATGTCTGCCGCCTTCCCTGTGATAAGCACCTGCCGGTAAAGGAGACCGTAATCGGGGTGTCACAGCTCCTCCCCCCAACCACCCTTTGCGCTCCCTCTCCCCAGCTCGGCCATTTGTCCGCAGGCCTGGGGCGGCCATGCATTCTTCCCCCAGTTCCAGATGGCTGGTATAATTGGAGAGAGAGAGGAGTGACGGAGCCTGCTCCCTCCGGGGGAGAAGTGGTTGAATTAATGGCTGCGCCTCTAGCAAAAATGGGGAGACTCAGATAACGGCTTTCACCATGTATGTGTGTGGTTACGTATGTGGCCCGGTGTGGGCTCCGACAATCTGTTTTTCTCTTAAACAGACAGACATACTTTGCATTACTTCAGGCTCTACTTTGCTGTTTGCGTTGTGTTTCTTGCGTTCGTCAGTGTTTATTGCCATATGCACAAGTACACGTATGCAAAGTTGCAATGGAAAACTTGCAACAGCATCGCTGGATTTAACGTTGCCGTAGATAGTAAGAGTCATCCATTACAGGAAGTCTCTTCAGTCCATTTGAGTCTGTACTGACCCTCAAGTATCAGACCACTGTCTGCAACCTATACCAGAGGTCAGGATTGAACTCAGTTGGTTACTGCGTGCATGCAAATATTAGATGACAAACTACATATGATGTGCCATCATATTAAAAATTTACTAAATCAAGTTTTGCAAGTATTATAAACCAACTGGTTGTCTGTCATATCCAACAGCGACAGGAAATCTGTTGGGGAGAGTTTTTAAAGTGGAAAAGCCATTGCACACTGGGGTCTTAGTTGCAGTAGATGACTGTGCCTTCTGTGACTTGTCATGCCCATCGCTCTCCATAAAGCATTACATAACTGCTTTTCTGGCTGTTGGATCTTTCCGTTAACCGCCCAGTCTACCTGAGCTGACTTCAGGTACTGGCACAGGCATGTCCTTATCACTGGGATAAGAGGCCTGCTGGCTACCCTCACCTGTATAACCATATAACATATAATTTAGCTTGTCAGAGAAGAAATGGAGAAAGGTAGTTGAAGTGCACAAAATTCTTACAGGACTTGTTTGGGAAGGTCTGCAGAGAATGCATTCTCTGGTTAAAGAGTCTGTGACTAGGGGAGGTGTATTTTGGGACTAAAATGTGATTCTTTAGAAATCTCCACCCTAAAGGAGTTGCAAAGCATCGTTCATCAATTGCATTCACTGAGTATAAAACTGTAGATGGTGGAAATCAGGATTTGGGGATAAGATCGACAACTGATGTTGATACAAGATGTCAGAAAGGGGGGAGGAGAGAGAATATTCAGGATGGCTGGGGTCTTTCATTATCTTGGCTTTTTTTTACCAAGGCAGTGAGGAGTGTAGATAGAGTTAATTGGTTTATCAAACTACATAACAGCTAATTTTCATAGTTTATTAATTGATTCTGTGTTTACATTTTTAGCTGGTTTTAATTATTTTAGTTGAGCTACTGGAAACTGCTTTCTTGTCTGATCTTAAGGAGCCCTAAACTCTTGCGTGTTCCATCTCCCCAATATTTAAACGGTTTCACTACATTTCAGTGTCCTTCATTTTCTGAAGCAATGTTTACACAAATTGAAATGGTGTCAGATCATGGTATCTCATTGCAAGCTGCTCCCTGCAAATCCACTCATTCTGTCTCTACCTTCACTGCGCTCTTATCAGTAGCTTTTACACTTTATTCAGTATTATTGCTTTACCTTAGTTTAGCTCGATGAACTCTAATGATTTGATTTCTATAAACAATATATAAAACAACTTGTTATCTTTACTTCAGCTTCCTTTGTCAAATTCAGTTCAAGTTTATTTTCATGTGATTGCGCATATCTACAATGAAACAACATTTCTGCAGACCAAGGTGCGCCACAAAACGCTCATCACACACTGCACATAAACCAAAATATTACCATAAGTAAGCTAGTAAACATAATTCAAAATGCATGTTGTGTGCAGCACAGGTAAACGGCTCACTGACCTAGTGATGAGAGTGTCAAATATGTTTATTGTTACTAATGCCATTCCAGCTACTTACAATTTTAATTACACTGTAAATTACTAGAACATAGAATGGCACAGTAGAGTCCCTTTGGCCCATGATGCTATGCCAACATTTAACCTACTCTAACCCTTCCTTCCTACGTAGCCCTCCATTTTTCTATCAGCCGTGCATCTACCCAAGTCTCTTAAATGTCCCACATGTATCTGCCTTTACCACCACCCATGCATATACCCATCACACTGTATTTTTTTTTTTAAAAACTACCTCTGACATCCTCCCCTATACTTTTCTCCTATCACCTTAACATTATGCCCCCTCGCTAGTATCAGTGTGAGAAATTGATTTTCATATTGATTGTCATCAAGGAAACAAGAATAATAAAAAGTTACTCATTAAATTGCATCAGAACATGGAAAACAAAGAGTTAAAATAAAGATTCAAATTTGCTCACACTTGCTCTTCACCTATTACTTCTGCCAGGCTCTCCTTTCCCTCCCCCTCATCTTCCCCCTTCCTTACCAATCCTGATGAAGGGTGTCAGCCCAAAATGTTGACTGTTTATTCCTCTCCATTGATGCTGCCTGACCTGCTGAGTTCCTCTAGCATTTTGTGTGTTTTGCTGTCAAATGTGCAGTGTTTAACATTGGTTGCTTGACTGTCTCCTATGCTGGATAAAACAAACCCTTTCATTCCTGGCATTCTTTTCAATGCCAGCTCCTTGGGGCCCAAAACTACTCTAGATATTCTAAATTGTGGTCTGACCAGTGCCTTATAAGTTAACCCATAGGGAATTCTGCACAAGGACTCAGAAGTCCCTTTGCACCTCTGAATTTTGAATTTTCAAAATTTACAAGTCTATAGGTTTTTGGGAGCCCTACTGTTTTGGTGGAAAATCATGTGCAACCAGTGTCTGATGAAAAATGTCTCTATCAGATAGATAGTGTATCTGAACAGCTTTCCTGTGTTGCTGTTGATCCCATGGTACAGTGGTTTGTTTTCATTCATGGCCAGCTTTTAAGCATCAGTATCTCTCAGCTGCTGACTAATAACTTAACTGCTTGGATGCATTGAGAAGCATGGCTGATAGGTATCACTACATCTGCATTCAGGTTCACCATGCCGTGGAGCTGTGAAAGTTTTGGCACTGAATACATTCAAAGCTGCAATAAACAGATTTCTGGAGGTGTCCAGTTTACAAGACTCAAGATTGTTTAAGGTCATTTTCTGTACACCAGTGTAAGGAAGAACAAAATAATTGTTACTCTTTTTGTGCTGCATCGGATCTAAACACAATAAATATAAATACATGAAGTAGCTTATATACATTGAATGTATGTCCTTAAGTGACGGTAGGCACAGGTGTGTCTGTACATAAGGTGAATGATAAAGCAATGGTGTTTGGGGGTTTGGAGGGGTGGGTTAGTGGGTCGAGATGTTGATCAGTCTTACTGCTTGGGGAAAGTAACTGTTTGAGTCTGGTGGTCCCAGTACCCTCCCCAACCCACAATGGGAGTGGGACAAACACCCCTACCCACAATGGGGATCCTTCATGATGTTACTGGACCTTTTCCAACCCCTTTCTATATAGATGAACTTGATGGCAGGTAGGCTGGTGCTGGTTATTTAGCAAAGAAGTGGAGTTGAGGCTATAATCACGTCAGGCATAATCTTACAGAAAAATGATACAAATGTGAGAGATTTTGGCTTGAAAACTTATTTCCCGTGTTCTTAAATTGTTTTGTGTAGATGAATATAAGAGCAGGATAGCTTGTTACTAAAGCAATTTTCAAAGTAGCACATTTAGGATGTGAGATAGATGTTTAAGTTTTTGATCAAACGTTTAAGCATAAATGATTTTCACTGAGCAACTCACTTTGGAATTATTTGAAGCTTCAAGGAATTGACTGAGTGGTTAATTATCTTTCATTGCCATAGTAAGGTGTGGCATTCCCTGTTGAAATTGGTGGATGGAGTCAATGAAAACCTTTAAAATGCAAATGAATATTTTTTGAAAAGCATTGAAGGACTGAACTTTTGAATGGAGAACTTCTTAACAAAATGCTGCTGCCTTGAATGAATGAATGTGAGATTAGCAAATGGTTCCCCAACTCCAGTCTAGAATTTGGGGGCCAGATTGGCCAGTATTTTAGGAGGAATTTGAATCTTTAACCACAGAATTGTGTGGATGCTCAGTCCTAGAGTATCTTCCAGTTACTAGATTTTTGGGCCCTATGGGAAACAAAGGGATGGGAGAGGCAAGTTTTTAAAGAGTGGTGGGTGCCTGGGTTGGTGGTAGAGGCAGATACATTCAGGATTTTTAAAAAGCATTTCTTAGGCACATGAAAGTGAGTAAAATGGAAGGAAATGGATGGTGTAGAGGAGATGCCATTTGATTACGAATTTAATTTGTTCAGCACAATATGGCATACCAAAGGGCCTGTTTCTGTGCTCTACTGTTCTATGAGGGTCATGGGATGGAACAGTGAATTGAAATTAGGTGATCGCCTGTGGTCTTGCAGAATGGCCCAGCAGTTACTGGGGCATCTTTATGTGTTCCTAATGTTTCCTGATTTTGTTCCCCCAGTGGAAGATTGATGACAAACCTATTAAGATTGACAAGTGGGATGGTGCGGCTGTGAAAAATGCCCTGGATGACGCTGCCAAAAAGGTAAACGTTGTGCATGTGGATTTCTTGCAGTTGTTGTCTAGAACTTGTTTAACCTTCGTACCAATAGAAGTCTTGTTTTTAGTGCCTACAATCTGTATATTTTGTCCTATCAATATGTTACCAACTGTACTAAGTAGTTAAACACAACTCATAACCACAAGGATTCGGTAGGTCTCAAAGGCAAGGACTCTGGACACACAGTCTTGGTAGTGAAGGATTTTATTTTCAGAAGGCAAACGTGGGGAAATAGCAACAGAAGCAACATGTACATGTGAAGAACAAAAGGATGATAGGAGTAAAGATAGGACCGATTAGAGATAAAGGTGGGAAGATGTGCCTGGAGACTGTGGAAGTGAGCGAGGTCCTCAATGAATACTTCTCTTCGGTATTCACCACTGAGAGGGAACTTGATGATGGTGAGGACAATATGAGTGAGGTTGATGTTCTGGAGCATGGTGATATTAAGGGAGAGGAGGTGTTAGAGTTGTTAAAATACATTAGGACGGATAAGTCCCCAGGGCCTGACAGAATATTCCCCAGGCTGTTCCACGGGGCAAGGGAAGAGATTGCTGAGCCTCTAGCTAGGATCTTTATGTCCTCGTTGTCCACAGGAATGATACCGGAGGATTGGAGGGAGGCAAATGTTGTCCCCTTGTTCAAAAAAGGTAGTAGGGATATTTTGGGTAATTATAGACCAGTGAGCATTATGTCTGTGGTGGGAAAGCTGTTGAAAAAGATTCTTAGAGATAGAATATATGGGCATTTAGAGAATCATGGTCTGATCAGGGACAGTCAGCATGGCTTTGTGAAGAGCAGATCGTGCCTGAGGGTAGTGCAATGGATGTGATCTACATGGATTTTAGTGAGGCATTTGACAAGGTTCCACAATGTAGGCTTATTCAGAAAGTCAGAAGGCATGGGATCCAGGGAAGTTTGGCCAGGTGGATTCAGAATTGGCTTGCCTGCAGAAGGCAGAGGGTTGTGGTGGAGGGAGTACATTCAGATTGGAGGGTTGTGACTAGTGGTGTGCCACAAGGATCTGTTCTGGGACCTCTACTTTTCATGATTTTTATTAACGACCTGGATGTGGGGGTAGAAGGGTGGGTTGACAAGTTTGCAGACGACACAAAGGTTGGTGGTGTTGTAGATAGTGTAGAGGATTGTCGAAGAATACAGAGAGTCATTGATAGGATGCAGGAGTGGGCTGAGCAGTGGCAGATGAAGTTCAACCCGGAGAAGTGTGAGGTGGTACAGTTTGGAAGGACAAACTCCAAGGCAGAGTACAAAGTAAATGGCAGGATACTTGGTAGTGTGGAGGAGCAGAGGGATCTGGGGGTACATGTCCACAGATCCCTGAAAGTTGCCTCACAGGTAGATAGGGTAGTTAAGAAAGCTTATGGGGTGTTAGCTTTCATAAGTCGAGGGATAGAGTTTAAGAGACATGATGTAATGATGCAGCTCTATAAAACACTGGTTAGGCCACACTTGGAGTACTGTGTCCAGTTCTAGTCGCCTCACTATAGGAAGGATGTGGAAGCATTGAAAAGGGTACAGAGGAGATTTACCAGGATGCTGCCTGGTTTAGAGAGTATGAATTATGATCAGAGATTAAGGGAGCTAGGGCTTTACTCTTTGGAGAGAAGGAGGATGAGAGGAGACATGATAGAGATGTACAAGATATTAAAAGGAATAGACAGAGTGGACAGCCAGCACCTCTTCCCCAGGGCACCACTGCTCAGTACAAGAGGACATGGCTTTAAGTTAAGGGGAGGGAAGTTCAAGGGGGATATTAGAGGAAGGTTTTTCACTCAGAGAGTGGTTGGTGTGTGGAATGCACTGCCTGAGTCAGTGGTGGAGGCAGACACACTAGTGAAGTTTAAGAGACTACTAGACAGGTATATGGAGGAATTTAAGGTGGGGGGGGGGGGTTATATGTGAGGCAGGGTTTGAGGGTCAGCACAACATTGTGGGCTGAAGGGCCTGTAATGTGCTGTATTGTTCTATGTACATGCACACAATTTACAGCAGTCGTGGGAAATGTCTGTAATAAAACACGCACGGACAATTAATAACGAACGTGGCGAAATGCATGGGAACAAAGTACACCTGTGTGCGCGCGCACACACACACTCTCTCTCAACCAAGGGAAAAGTCAATACAATACCCGCCACCCCCTGACTCTGTGCTATTAGGGACAATAATCAACGCTCCCAACCCTATTCAATGCACAGCTCACCAACAATTTCTCCAGCGGCGTTCCATGGTTCTCAGCCTGGAGTGAAGCAGGGTGGTCCCTAGGATATGGCAAAAAAAAGAGTCCAGAACACGTGGCGCCCTTTATAATGCAGGAAGCTGGAGGGTCCAGCCCAGGTAATCACAGAGGGCCAATGGCTTGGTGCCAGCAGAGTAAAGCCGATTACAAAGGCCAATTGCCCAAGGCCAAGTACAAGGCTAATTAAAGGGGCCAATAATTAAGTGTGCATTGATGGGCGAGGAGGGGTTGATATGACAATAAAAGCGAAGAAGAAAAAGCTTGCATGTAAGCTACTCATTGCATTTAGAAAGGCATCTCATTAGACCATGAATGTTAAACATGTCTGAAACATTAACTTGAGATTCATCTACAAATAGAAACATAGAAAATAGGTGCAGGAGTAGGCCATTCGGCCCTTTGAGCCTGCACCACCATTCAGTATGATCATGGCTGATCATCCAACTCAGAATCCTGTACCTGCTTTCTCTCCATACCCCCAATCCCTTTAGCCATAAGGACCATATCTAACTCCCTCTTAAATATAGCCAATGAACTGTCCTCAACTGTCTCCTGTGGTAGAGAATTCCACAGATTCGCCACTCTCTGTGTGAAGAAGTTTTTCCTCATTTCGGTCCTAAAAGGCTTCCCCTTTATCCTTAAACTGTGACCCCTCATTCTGGACTTCCCCGACATCAGGAACAATCTTCCTGCATCTAGCCTGTCCAATCCCTTTAGAATTTTATACGTTTCAATAAGATTCACCCCCCTCAATCTTCTAAATTCCAGTGAGTATAAGCCCAGTCGATCTAGTCTTTCTTCATATGAAAGTCCTGCCATCCCAGGAATCAATCTGGTGAACCTTCTTTGTACTCCCTTTATGGCAAGAATGTCTTTCCTCAGATTAGGGGACCAAAACTTGACACAATACTCCAGATGTGGTCTCACCAAGGCCTTGTACAACTGCAGTAGAACCTCCCGAGGGGCCTCCGTTGGTTGGGAGCGACCATGGATGTTCTGCCCTAGCTGTCTACATGATGCACAAGGCCAGAGCAGTACCATATTTACAGTAAATATGAAGAAACATATTAGAATCAATGAAAGACTGCACATGCAGGACTGAGTAAACTCCCCCTCTGCACGCAGTTGTTGAATCAAAAGGAATGGCAGAGACCAGTTTGGCATAGCAAGCTTCCCAGGAGTTGCCAGTCAATGTTGAACACAAGGTAGGATTGCCTTAGGAGCTCCAGCTCCAGATTTTTCCTCAGGGTATACACCTGAAGCCTTCCCCATGAGTTGGTATCGCTGCATAGGCAGCGAAGGTTTGAAATCCAAGTTTTCCTTCTTGGTGAGCTGCCAACCATGGCTGACGTGCCCCATTTTCCCAAAGCGACTGGTTTTAAGGTGCCAGTAACTCACCTTTGCCCCTTCTCCTGTTGTTAGAAACGGTTCTGCTGGGTTTCGTAGCTAAGCCATACAGGAGTTGTATTTGTTGTCAGAGGCTATTTGAGACACATACCACTGGGAACATTAATAGGTAGTGGGGGCTTATCCCCCATTACCACCCATGGCTATGACAGTCTTCAGGAACCAAACACATCCTGTCTTTGAGTGTTGGATTTGTTTCTTTAACAATTTCATTTACTTGTATATAATTCACACGTTTTGTTCATATTTTTGTCTTAGGTTCTTCTGGAAAAGTATGGATATGAGGAGAATTATGGTCTCATAGATGGTCGGCTTCTCATATGCACGATCTCCTGCCTCTTTGCAATAGTTGCCCTGATCTGGGACTATTTGCACCCTTTTCCAGAGTCAAAGAATGTACTTGCAGGCTGTGTTCTTTCATATCCTTTGTCTGGAAGTAATCTACCGCTTGTAGTACTGAGGGATTGCCAGGATTTTTGGATGTGACTAAAGTACTTATTGGATGCACCTTCTAAAATACTTGTTAAAGTGCAGTCACTAATGTAATGAGGTTAGATATGGCACGGGCAGCTGTGGAGGCCAAGTCATCGGGGATGTATCAAAGTATGTATACTTTATTCAACTTTGAGGTTCGTCGCTTTACAGGCAGCCACTAAACAACGAACCCCAATAGAATCCATTAGAATGTCAAACACCCAATGTGCAGGAAAAAAACAAATCATGCAGACAATAAAAGTAAGCAAATAACATTCAGGACTGAAGGTCATGAAAGTGAGTCGGCAATCTCTGCAGCTGGTTCAGGAGGCTGGTAGTTGCAGGCTACAGCCTCAGTTCAGTGCAGAGACGAATAAACATTGCAGAGCAGCGAGGTGAACGGACCTGTTCCTTGCTCTCAAACCGTGACCTGGGCCCTGCTGCTTTGATTTGGCTTGGCACTTAAATCAATCATACCTTGGGCCTTTCCTCGCTCTCAGCCAGATCAAAGTTGATCAAAGGTTACAGGGCTAAGCCAGGAGAATGGACCATAATCATGAAGTTCAGCCATTTTGAGAAGGGAGAGTGAATGTAAATAGGAGCATACATACTCTCAGTGGTCACTTAATTAGGTACAGGAGTGGAACTCAGACTGGTCGTTTGCTCCTGTAGCCCAACGACTTCAATGTTTGACGTGTGAGTTCAGAGATGTTCTTCGGCACGCCACTGCTATAATGTGTGGTTATTTGAGTTTACTGTTGCCTTGTCAGCTCGAACCGGTCGGTCCATTCTCCTTTGACCTCTCATTAATAAGGCATTTTCGCCCACAGAACTGCTGCTCACTGGATGCTTTTCATTTTTCACACTATTCTCCGTAAGCTGTTGTGCACAAAAATCTTAGGAGAGCAGCAGTTTCTGAGATACTCAAACCACCCCGTCCAGCACCAACTATCGTTCCATGTCAGTCTATTAGTTCACGTTTTTTTGACCATGAATGCTTGCTTTTATGCAATGAGTTGCTGCTACGTGATTGACTGATTAGATATTTGCATTACAAGCAGGTGTGCCTAATAAAGTCTCCACTGAGTGTTATTGTTATCACTCCAATTATTACTGTTTGTCAGTAATGTGGTTGATTTGATTTTGGCTTCATTTCCATTCTCCTTTTTAATAATCCTCGATTCCCTTACAGAACAAACATATCTATTTTGGCTTTGAATGTTCTAAATTATTCAGCCTCCACACCTTACTGATGAGAATTCCAAAGATTCACAATTTTTTTTTAAAAATTCTTCCTTATGTTTGCTTTAAATAGACAATCCCTAATTTATATACAGTACCCAGAAGTTTTTGATTTTCTCTGTGTAAAGATTAAACATTTTTTGTGCATCATTTTTGTCAAACCCCCCTCATCATTGCTTTTTGATTGCTATTATTTTATTTATTTTAATATTTAGTCTGATCACTAGTTTTCAGCAAACTCCCAGTTTTGAATTATCATTTAGCGTTATTCCCTTTAATAAGGCAAGTGGCTTTTTAGACTTCCTTGCAAAAGGGCTTAGAGTTTCAAAATAGGGAAGTGTTGTTACAATTGTATAGGGTGTGGGTGAGGCCTCACCCCGAGAATACTGCTTGCAGTTTTTGTCCCCTGTACTTAGAAAGATTAGAGGCAGTACAAGGGAGATTCACCAGGGTAATTGCTGGGATGACAGGGTTGTCCTGCGGAAAGAGTTCGCGTCAGAATCAGATTTAATATCACTGACAAATGTCTTGAAATTTGTTGTTTTGCAGCTGCAGTACATTACAATACACAACAATAAAAACTTGTAGATTACAATAAGAGATATGTATAAAACAAACTTAATAAGTAATGTGAAATGAGAGGGTAAAAATCCTGAAGTGTTCATCAAAACTGAGGTAGAGTTCAAGGTTTTGTGACTAAGGAGTTTGGCAGCTCACTGCAGAGCTTTCTGACAGGCAGATGGAAAAAGTAGCACAGAAACAGCTTGCAGAGGGCCTGGCCAGAATCAAGCAAAGCCAACCACCTGGAAAGTACAAAGTATGGTGCTACCAGTTCACACTGTTTCAAAGGGTGATGTGGCCTCTGAAAATGTGTATAATTCCCTCAGTAGGATGGATGGGATAGCCGACTCGTACATCAGGAAATGGCTGGGGCAGCCTTGCTATATCTCAGACACTGGCCTCTTCAGGAAAAATGTTGCAGCTGCCACTGAGATCCACCAGCCTGGGGTACAAGCAGGAGAAAATCCAATTGGTCGTTGAGCTTAGGGACTCAACCAATCCGCTGGTGAGGAGTGCCAATGCCTCAGTCCATACCAGCTGTAAATGGGGGAGCTCAAGCTGATTAGACCAGGCCATCAGCAGGCTGCAGCACCAAGAGGTTGTCGGCAGTGTCCAGGGTGGACGGATGTGTAGGACTTGGCTGGGGGAAGGCAGCTTGTTTCTGGTCAAAGGCCTCAAAGAAGAGAGAGAAAAGCCATGGGACTGGAGAAGATACCAATGGCAGCAGGATCACTACAGGGTGATGGCAATGGCACAGGGCCACCAGGAAAAATGGTCAACATGGGAGGGCACCGTCATTGGGTTATTCAGCTAGTCTGACCTGTGGAAGGTCTTACAAGCCAGATGTCTTCCTCATCACTGCGACCTAAGATACTTTACCCTGCCCCCAAAACCTTCACCAAGAGCTCATCAATGAGAATAACTGCCCCCCCTGTGTAATACCACCAATGGCAACCTCCAGCACATCCTGGCAGTGTGCAAGATGGCCTGTCCCAAGGGCACTAAAGGCCCTAAAGAAGCTGACTGAGATCCTAGAGACCTGCAGGCGGGATGTGAGAAACAGCCTTTCCCTGCAGGATAACAACTCATCTCATTTGATAAGGCAGGTAAGAGCACTGAATGCACCTGCCCAAGATCTCCTTCAAGACTTCTCTCCACGTGCAAGGAGTGGAACCTATGGGCCTATCTCGACAGACAATTGCAGTTCCCCACGGAAATCACCACCACATCTTTCCACCCAGACTGGTCTACCAGGACAGTCCTAATTGAGTTAATGGGAGGAAGGAATGGAGGCTGCCCATGAGCGGAAAAAGCTGAAGTACTCAGACCTGGCAGCTGAGTGTAAGGAAGCTAGCTGGAGGACCATCATCTACCCAGTGGAGGTAGGATGCTGGGGCTTTGGCGCATCGACAACAAGGTTACTCCATGATACGGCAGTGACTGGAGCGAAGCTCAGGAGTGCCACCAGAGAGCTGGCTGAAGAGGCAGAGAAAAAAAAACTTTATCTGTGGCTGAGGAGGAAGGACAGACATTGGTGGACCGACTAACCCTATTGAAAGCTGCGGGGGGTGTCAGGGAGACCCCACTGCTCCGCCACCAGGAGATGTACCAGGGCTAAGGGAGCAAAACATTAATGAATGGTGGTCCCTGGCTGATGACTGCATCTAAGCTAAGGATACAGTTGGAGGTGCGGCAGGCAGCAATGCCAAGCAGGAAACATCTTCCTGTAAATCTCATTGGGCCTGTATTTCTTGAATTACTTCCAAAGTGAACTAATTCAAACGTAAGAAGGCCTAACAAGGTAATGTTGA
This sequence comes from Hemitrygon akajei, assembly GCF_048418815.1. Lineage (NCBI taxonomy): Eukaryota > Metazoa > Chordata > Chondrichthyes > Myliobatiformes > Dasyatidae > Hemitrygon > Hemitrygon akajei. Next base: position 197,164,028 of record NC_133127.1, on the reverse strand, counting down.
GTTGTCTTCATTAGCAGAAGGGTCAAAAGCAAAGTGTGGGTCATTTACAGTTAATGTACAGAGACATTTCATATGTCAAAGGGTTGAGAATGTCTGGAATTCTATGCCCCATTGGGTGATAGAAGCTGGATTATTAGAAGGATTTAATCTGGACGTGGATTAATATTTGATGATTGAGGAACATAGAGAAATGGCACAGAAGAGAAGCTGGGGCTACCATAGATCAGCCATGGTCATATGGGGCACTTTTGAAGGGTCTGATGGCATGCCCTTACTCCTATTTCCGTATATTCATGATGCCAGAGAAAAGAATACTCACTAGTCATAAAGAAGAGATTCTGCAGATAAATTAGAAGTGCACAGCAACACACACAAAATTCTGGAGGAATTTAGTAGGCCAGACAGCATATATGGAAATTAATTAACAGTTGACATTTCAGGCTGAGACCCTTCATCAGGACACCTATTGAAGGGTCTCAGCCCGAAACATTGACTGTCCATCCCTTTCCATACACGCTGCCTGACCTGAGCTCCTCCAGCATTTTGTGTGTGATACTAGCCAACCACTTTTATATTGCATTGTAATTATCTTGTTTTTTCCAAGGCTTATGAATCTGAATTAGCCTCTAGTGGAGTTTATTAATTCAATTGTATTTTAATACACAAAGCTCATCTTTCAAGTTTCATTCTCCATGGAATTTGTACTCTATGGAACTACATTCTCTGCAAGACTCCTGTGCTGTTACCAGCCAAAGTTTCAGTCATTGAGTCATACAGCATAGAAACAGGCCTTTCGGCCAATCTAATCCATGACAAACTATTAATCTGCCTAGTCCCATTGACCTGTACTGGGACCATACACCTATCCATGTACCTATCCAAATTTCTGATGAATGTTGAAATCGAACCTGCATCCACCAGTTCGGCTGCCAGCTTGTTCTACACTCTCACCCCCTCTGAGTGAAGAAGTTCCTCTCATATTACCCTTAAACATTTTACCTTTCACCCTTAGCCCATGCCTTACAGTTTAGTGGAATAAGCCTGCTTGCATTTACCCTATCTATTCCCCTCAATTTTGTATACCTCTATCAAATCTCCCCTCAATCTCCTATGCTTTCTGAATAACTGAGGTCCTTAAGTCCTGGAAACATCCTTCAGAGTGGAGGGGGTTGTTTAAAAACCTGGTATTAGTTGGAAGTCTAGAGAATATTGATTGAGTTTGCCTATTTGCTGAGCTTTCTGGATGGATTAGTTGGGTTAAATGAACTAGTAGTAGTATTGGACCTGCAAGGATCATGAATAGAGCAATCAAAATGACAGAGGGAAAGGTGTAGAATAAATGATGATGTGTGTGCATTCTGGAGATTTCTTTAACATTGCTGTACCTATTTTGTTATGATGGGGATTCTCACTTTTTATACTTCCTACAAAGAAAGAAGCATATTTTTAATTGCAATACAGAAAGACCCTGCTGGTTTGGATCCAGGTGACATCTGGCAGCTGTCATCATCTCTGCGGAGGTATTGAATTTTAATCTCTCTCTAAACCATGCATTGCTCATTTTACTTGGTTATTTTCATTTAAGAACATAGTTAAACAGTACATAAACAGACCCTTCAGTCCAACACAGAACACTACAGTACAGAAACAGACCCTTCTCCAACACAACATTACAGTACATAAACACCATTCTCCAACACAGAACACTACAGTATATAAACAGGCTCTTCACATTTCAAAGTAAAGTTCAATGTAAATTTATTGTCAAAGTACATGTATGTCACCATGTACAATCCTGAGGTTCATTTTCTTTTGGGCATTCAGAGGAAATACAAAGAAATACAATAGAATCATAGAAACATAGAAAACCTACAGCACAGTACTTGCCCTTCAACCCACAAAGTCGTGCTGAACATGTCCCTACCTTAGAAATTACTAGGTTTACCTATAGCCCTCTACTAAGCTCCATGTACCTATCTAAAAGTCTCTTAAAAGACCCTATTGTATTCACCTCCACCACAGTTGCCAGCAGCCCATTCTGTGCACTCACCACTCTCTGAGTAAAAAAACTTACCCCTGACATCTCCTCTGTACCTATTCCCCAGCACTTTAAACCTGTGTCCTCTTGTGGCAACCATTTCAGCCCTGGGAAAAAGCCTCTGACTATCCACACAATCAATGCCTCTCATCGTCTCATACAACTCTATCAGGTAACCTCTCATCCTCCGTCGTTCCAAGGAGAAAAGGCCGAGTTCACTCAACCCATTCTCATAAGGCATGCTCCCCAATCCAGGCAACATCCTTGTAAATCTGCTCTGCACCCTTTCTATGGCTTCCACATCCTTCCTGTAAGGTGACCAGAACTGAGCACAGTACTCCAAGTGGGATCAGAGCAGGGTCCTATATAGCTGCAACATTACCTCTCGGCTCCTAAATTCAATTCCACGGTTGATGAAGGCCAATACACCGTACACCTTCTTAACCACAGAGTCAACCTGCACAGCTGCTTTGAGCGTCCTATGGACTCAGACCCCAAGATCCCTCTGATCCTCCACACTGCCAAGAGTCTTGCCATTAATACTATATTCTACCGTCATATTTGACCTACCATATTGAACCACTTCACACTTATCTGGGTTGAACTCCATCTGCCACTTCTCAGCCCAGTTTTGCATCCTATCAATGCCCCGCAGTTACCTTTGACAGCCCCCCACACTATCCACAACACCTCCAACCTTTGTGTCATCAGCAAACTTAGTAACCCATCCCTCCACTTCCTCATCCAAGTCATTTATAAAAATCACGAAGAGTAAGGGTCCTAGAACAGATCCCTGAGGCACACCACTGGTGACCGACCTCCATACAGAATATGACCCGTGTACAACCACTCTTTGCCTTCTGTGGGCAAGCCAGTTCTGGATCCACAAAGCAATGTCCCTTTGGATCCCATGCCTCCTTACTTTCTCAATAAGTCTTGCATGGGGTACCTTATCAAATGCCTTGCTGAAATCCATATACACTCCATCTACTGCTCTTCCTTCATCAATGTATTTAGTTGCATCCTCAAAAAATTCAGTCAGGCTCATAAGGCACAACCTGACTTGACAAAGCCATGCTGACTTTTCCTAATATTATACCTCTACAAATGTTTATAAATCCTGCCTCTCAGCATCTTCTCCATCAACTTGCCAACCACTGAGGTAAGACTCACTGGTGTATAATTTCCTGGGCTATCTCTACTCCCTTTTTTGAATAAAGGAAGAATGTCCGCAACCCTCCAGTCCTCCGGAACCTCTCCCGTCCTCATTGATGATGCAAAGATCATTGCCAGAGGCTCAGCAATCTCCTCCCTCACCTCCCAGAGTAGCCTGGGGTACATCTCATCCGGTTCCAACGACTTATCCAATGTTTTCCAAAAGCACCAGCACATCCTCTTTCTTAATATCTACATGCTCAAGCTTTTCAGTCTACTGCAAGTTATCACTGCAATCACTAAGATCCTTTTCCATAGTGAATACTGAAGGAAAGTACTCATTAAGTACCTCTGCTATTTCCTCTGGTTCCATACACACTTTCCCACTGTCACATTTGATAGGTTCTATTCTTTCATGTCTATTCTCTTGCTCGTCACATACTTGTAGAATGCCTTGGGGTTTTCCTTAATCCTGCCTGCCAAGGCCTTCTCATGGCCCCTTCCGGCTCTCCTAATTTCCTTCTTAAACGCCTTCCTATTAGCCTTATAATCTTCTAGATCTCTAACATTACCTATCTCTCTGAACCTTTTGTAAGTTTTTCTTCTCTTCATGGTTCCTGTACCCTACCATAACTTCCCTGTCTCTTTGGAACATACCTATGCAGAACTCCACACAAATATTGCCTGAATATTTGCCACATTTCTTCCATACTTTTCCCTGAGAACATCTCTTTCCAATTTAAGCTTCCAGTTTCCTGCCTGATAATTCTCTTACTCCAATTAAACACTTTTCTAACTTGTCTGTTCCTCTCTCCAGTGCTATTGTAAAGGAGATAGAATTATGATCACTATCTCCAAAATGCACTCCCACTGAGAGATCTGACACTTGAGCAGATTCATTTCCCAATACCAAATCAAGTACAGCCTCTCCTCTTGTAGGCTTATCTACATATCGTGTCAAGAAATCTTCCTGAACACACCTAACAAACTCCACCCCATCTAAACCCCTTGCTCTAGTGATATGCCAATTGACATTTGGGAAATCAAAATCTCCCATCACAACAACTTTGTTTTAATGACACCTTTCCAGAATCTGTTCCCCTATCTGCTCCTTGATATCCCTGTTACTATTGGGGGGGGGCCTATATATTTTAAAAAAAACACCCAGTTAAAACACCCCTTCCTGTTCCTAACCTCCACCCACAGAGACTCCACAGATAAGAAACATTTTATTCAAATTTGTAGTTAAGAGTTAACCAGTTATCTCCTATACCAAAGAACTTTCCAGAATCGTGCAGGAATTGTAACCACGAGGGAACACATTGAACAATTGTATATACAGTCTGTTACTTTAAATAGTTAGTTATATTGGTAGTTATATAAAGTACAGGCAGATAATTAATTGTTAAACTGCTCAGGTAACAATTATAAAGTCTAATCCAACAGCACTGACTTTCTGATGATAATCTCCAGGTTTGATGACCAGTATACATTAAAGATGACATTCACTGATGGCCGAACCAACCAGGAGCGGGAGAGGGAATTTACCAAGTCCCTTGAGTACTTCTTCGATGAATCTGGAACCTTGGTAATGGATATGTTTGAGCCCGAAGTGTCAAAGCTACATGATTCATTAGGGAAGAAGAAGAAGATGAAATAAGAATCTGTGTGTTTTGCATTCTGTTGTATTGCTGGGATTGTGCTTTAAAAAAAGGAGGAAAAAAAAACTTACTAATTTTGTTGTGATTGTGCCCTGTTCACTGCTGGCTGCTTCCACAGGCTTGCTTGTATTTCCCAAATACATTCAGCAGCAGCGTATGTTTGTACAAGACCTTTAACAGAGTAAAATGGCTGAGGGCAGTTTGAGGGAGGGTTAAATACAGCACCGAGATTACAAATGGTCTCTGCTGGATTCTGATGTTTTTAATCCAAGGTTCTTTCACAAGTCAGCAAAGAGGCACACAACTTATTGTATTATTTGAAAGAAATTTAGAAATGGTCAGTGACATGTCTAGTAAGGGAAGGGAGAGAAGAAGCAAAGATGATGGTGCTGTGTGTTCAGCTCTTTTTTATACTCATAGCTAAGAAACATTCCAATTAAATTTGTAGATAAGAGTTAACCAATCAGATAGCCCCTATTCAAATAATGTGATACCAAGAAGCTTCCAGAATCACACAAGAGTAATCACAACAGGACAATTGCATATACATACTGTGGCCATTAGGAAGCCTTTGCATGTGTATAAATAGTTATAAAAGTACAAGCAGGATTCATTCAAAATCAATTTACATTTATTATTAAAGTACTGTATACATGTAGTGTACAACCCTGAGACAGCCAGAAGACAAAGAAACATCATGGAACTGTTCAAAGAAAAACATCAATCCTCCCACTCCACCACCATTGTTCATTTCCATAGATGCTGAGTTCCTCCAGCGTTTGTGTGTTGTGCTAGGTGGTGAAGTGAAGATGTAATTCTGAGGTTGATAATGAATGAACCAATCACCTTTTTAAAGGAAAAAAAAATAATTCCCTGCCTGCGCAACACCTTGACAATATGTCTTTCCTTCAGTTCTGCACTTCCAAAAATGTGCTTCCAGAGTTAGACCATTAAACACAGGAGCAGAATTAGGCCATTTGATCCATCATGTCTTCTCCACTTCTCCGCATCATGGCTGATTTATTATGACTCCCAACCCCATTCCCTCCACTTTAAATATATCCAATGACTTGGCCTCCACAGCTGTCTGTGGCAATGAATTCCACAGATTCACCACCTTCGAGCTAAAATTCCTCCTTATCGCTGGTTTGAGTGTCTCTTTACTCTGAGGCCAAGCCCTTTGGTCTTAGACTTTCTCACTCCCCCCCCCCCCCCCCATGGGAAATACCATCTGCATGTCCACTGTATCTAGGCCTTTCAATATTTCAATAGGTTTCAATGAGATTCCCCCTCATTTTTAACTCCAGCAAGTACAGGCCCAGAGCCATCAAATGATCCTCATATGTTAAACCTCATTCCAGGGATAATTTTCGTGAATATTTTCTGGACCATTTCCAATGCCAGCAGATTTTTTTCTTTGATGATTCTCCAAGTGCCATCAGACCAATGCCTTAAAAAGCCTTGGCATTATACCCTTGCTTTTATATTCTAGAAGTGGGGTTGTGTAGTAATTCTGAGATTGAAGAGGAATGGGTCTACATTTTAAAAACTGTTTTCCTCTGGCAATGCAGAGCTTTGTCAATCTGACTCAGTTCTGCACTGGCAGAAGTGTGGTGCTTCTTGAGTTGGAATTTTCAGAATTTAGTTCCTGTTTCCCCCCCCCCCAGCTTTGCTTTCCTCACCTTTAAGTCCATCGAGATGTGGCAATGAATGGGCTGCACTCTTGGGGGGAAATCCTCTGTTATTTACAGAGCCATATCCTTTGCATTCTCTGAATAAATAAATAAGCATGTATATTGCACCATTCACAAGCTTGCAAATTGCCAGGGAATCCTACTACCAAAAAGAGTTCATTTTTGAAATACAATAATTAAAGAGATTAGCACTATTTACATGCACTTAAGATATACAGTGAAATGCGTCATTTTTTTATCAACTATCAACATAGCTCAAGGATGTGCTCGGGCCAGTTCATAGTGTTACCATGCTTCTGGCACCAATGTAACATGCCCACAACTAATTTACCCTATCCTGTACTTTTCTGGACCGTGGGAAGAAACTGGAACTGCCACAAGACACACTCGCAGTCATGGAAAGAACATACAAATTCCTTGCAGACAGCAGCAGGAATTGGACCCAGATTGCTGGCACTGTAAAGCATTGCACTAACTTCTATGCTACTGCTTGCTACCATGACAATTTCTGGCCAGTGAAGTCCTGCAAATAGTACTGTGCTCATTGCAGTGTGCTGAAAGATCTTGGTTCTACAAGTGCAGTAAGTAAGGCTTTAGTTTTTAAGTATCTCATCTTAAAAACAAAATATGTCAATCAAGGTACATTGCTCTTGCAGTGAGCATTACATTCAGTTGACCACACAGGATTGGAGCCCAGTATGATCTATTGCTGTAGCTCATCCATTTAAAGCTTTGACATGTTATGCACATACATGCTCTCTGCAAACCTCTTGTAATGCAGTTATTTGAGTTACCCTCAGCTCTGTCATCTTGAACCAGTCTAGACATTCTCTGACCTCTCATGAATGAGGTGTTTTCGCACACAAAATTGTTCACTGGATTTTTTTTTTTGTTTATGGTACCATTCTCTGTGAAGATCCCAGGAAACCACCCTATCTGGCACCAACAATCATTCTACACTTGGATCACATTTCTTCCCCATTCTGACGTTGGGTCTAAACAACTGAACTTCTTGACCATGTCTGCATTCTTTTATGTATTGAGTTGCTGCCACATGATTGGCTGATTAGATATTTATATTAACGAGCATGTGTACCTAATACGCAATCTGACCTGAACCAAGCACTTCCTGAGCAGGGTGTGAGTGTTACTAACTGAGTTATGTTATGACTTCATCAGCATAGTGGTCAAAGCAGATTACATCTGTGGGACTCTGATTTCTGAATCTGATCTTATTTAGAGATACATCGCAGAACAGACCCATCCACCCAATGAGCTGAGCCGCCCAGCAACCCACCTATTTAACACTAGCCTAATCACAGTATGATGTACAATGATCAAATAACCTAAGGTATGCCTTTGAACTATGGGAAGAAACTCACAGGGTCACAGAAAGGACGTACAAACTCCTTACAGATTACTCTGTACTCCAATGCCCTGAGCTCTAATAGCATCATGCTAACTGCTGGGCTACCTTATCAACTTTACCGTATTATAATTCTACAGATGCTGGGCAAAGAATTTTTTAACTGATTTTAAACTAGCAATTGATGCTCTGAACTGAACATGTCATGAAATTGCTACAAGTCTGTTTTCTGTAAAAAAAAATTTGATTAAGCAGATAAAATATCAAGTTACTGTACTATAAAGCCTGGAGCAGGTGTTTTAGTATGTAGTGCCACTGTAGCGCAGCGGTTAGTGGGGCACCATTTCAGCCCAGGACGTCAGAGTTTCGAGTTCAATTCCATAAGATGTAAGGCCAGAAGTTGGCTCATCATGACTGCACCATTCTTAGAGGAACAACACAATAACAGGCCTTTCTGACCTAACGATCCCTCATTGCCCAATTACACCCATGTGACCAATAAACTTACTAACCCATATGTCTAGAATGTGGGAGGAAACCCATGCAGTCACAGGGAGAACACACAAACTCCTTACAGTGTCAGAATTGGACACCAGTCTGGCGCTTAATCTAAATAAGTACAATATGAGAACAGATTTACAAAAAATGTCAGTGTTTTCAAACAGCAAATCTTCTGAGGTGTCTCCTCACTAATGACATTTTGGTATACTCATTTGAGAGCAAACGTCCAATTTTATTTAGAGATACAGAGGATGCCCCAAGCTGTAGTAGTGTCACACTAACAATGCTACAGTGACATCCAATTATTATTGACTGACTTAAATGCATGGAAATATACAGTGAAATTCATTGTTTGTGCTAACAACCAGCGCACTCTAAGGATGTTATGGGGCAGCCTGCAAGAGTCAGCACATATTCCAATGCCAATATGGCATGCCCACAATGCTTAGCAGAACACAACACAAGAAGCATCAAAATGTTGTGTGCCGTGTCATATGATCATGACCATGATTGTTCTTAGCAAATTCTTCTATAGAAATAGTTTGCCATTGCCTTCATCTGGGCAGTGTCTTTACAAGACAGGTCACCCAGCCATTATCGATACTCTTCAGAGACTGTCTGCCCGGTGTTAGTGGTTGCATAACCAGAATTTGTGATATGCACCAGCTGCTCATATGGCCATCCACCTCCTGCTCCCCTGGCTTCACGTGGCCCTAATCCGGGGGAGGGGGAGGGGTGGCAAGCAAGTGCAACACCTTGCCCAAGGGTGACCTCCAGACCAGCGGAAGGAAGGAGAGCCTTTCACCTCCTTTGGTAGAAACATACTGTATCTCCACTCTGCCACCAACAAGCAACAAAATAAGCCCTTTTCCTTCCTCCCAAGACACGCCTCCAGTGGACTTACCAACAATGGGCTTCCAAACTGTCCTTGCTGTCCAACACCCAAGTCCACTTTCCATATCTTGGCACCCACCTCACAATGAATGCAGATCAAATTCATCATTTCTAAGCATTTCAATATCAAGACCTCAAACTAATAAAACCTGATGCTTTAAACAAGGGATTCTGCAGATGTGGGAAATCCAGAGCAACACACACAAAATGCTGGAGGAACTCAGCAGATCAGGCAGCACCTATGGAGGGGAATAAACAGAATCAAGTCTAATATCACTGGCATATGTCATGACATTTGGTGTTTTGTGGCAATACATAAAAACTAAATAAGTAATAATATAAAAATAAAATAACTAGTGCAATAACAGTGAGGTAGTGTGCACAGGTTCATTGTTCATTCAGACATCTAATGGTGGAGAGGAAGAAGCTGTTCCAAAACGTTTTACCTTTTCCTAAAACATCAACTGTTGATTCCTCTCCATTGATGCTGACTGACCTGCTGATATCTTGCAGCATTTTGTGTGAAAACCTGTAGTCTACAGGACAGCAGTGGTCCATACTCTTGGGCACTTGAGAGAGATTAAATACAAAATGCACTTCAAGCACAGTGAGATACCACTGATGCTGTCACCCCAAAATCCATGGTGCAATAAACCAGTGCCTGGCTGACTTATTATCGCTCTCAAACCATTCTCCTGTTTCTTTTCTATTGACATCCTAATTAATCAATAGCCTATCAGCCTCCACTTAAAATATACTCAATGACTTGGTCTCCACAGCTGTCTGCGGCAACGAATTCCACAAATTCACCACCCTCATCTCTGTTCTAAAGGGACGTCCTTCTACTCTGAAGCTGTGCTCTCTGGTCCTGGACACCCCCACAATAGGAAGCATCCTCTCCACATCCACTGTATCTAGGCCTTTCAATATTCAATACATTTCAATGAAATATCCCCTCATTCTTATAAAGTATGGGCCCTGAGTCTTAAAATGCTTTACAAAGCCCCAGCATTACATCCTTCACAAGGGATTATTCCCGCATTGGAGAACATCTGTTTTAACTTAGTTTGACTTTGTTTAATGTGGTGAGCCTGATGTACGAGCAGCCACCACATCGAGCTTAACAGATTGGGGTCAGAGTCCAGTGGAACAGAATGCAAGACCACTGGGGACCCTTCACTGCTGGATCCTTACTCCTCCTTCACTGCTGTTATGATGTGTCATCATCTAATGCCGTTGAGCTCTTAGTTGGAACGCTCTTTGTCAAGTACCTCCCCCTGAACCTTTCTGCCATGGGTCACCTTACCAGGAGCCAAGCTCCAAACAGTATCACCCTCGGGATCTCAGGATCCCAGAGCCTCTTCACCATGGCAAGGTGACAGTCCTCAGGGAAGAATGGATTTCCTACTCTTCTTTCAGGATATGGAATCTGAAGGCATGGTGGAATGTAGAAGCGAATATCCCTACCTTGGGAAAAGACTCTGGCCATCCATATAATCTATGTCCTTCATGTCTTATTAACCTTTGTATGGTCATTCCTCATCCTCCTACACCTCAGGGAAAAATGTCCAGCTTATCCAATCTCAGCTGGCATCAGATATCATCAGCCAGCTTGTATTCCATCCCCTCGACCTCACACCTTCTCAGTCTGGCTTCTCCCTATTTCCTTTACAGTCCTGACAAAGGGCTTTGGGTCCTCAGTGCCGGGGAGTCCAGTGCCCATTATGGAGCTAGCTGAGTTTACAACCCTCTGCAACTTTTCCTGATATTGTGCATTGGCCCCTCTGTATCAATAGCTGATGCAACCAGTCAGAATGATCTCTAAGGTATATCAAATCAGATCTCTTCAGACTCCTAATGAAATATAGTTGTTGACGTGCCTTCTTCATATTTGCATCAATATGTTGGGCCAAGACAAATCTTCCGAGATGTTGACACCCAGAAACTTGAAGTTTGAAACATCTCTAAAGTATTTGGAACAACACAGAATACTGCATTCAGAAGGGTCAGGGAACGTTAACTTACCATTTGCCTCCATAGATGATGTCTGACCTGCTGAGTTCCTCCGGCATTTTGTCCGCTGCTCTAGATTTCCGGGATCAACAGACTCTCATCTCAAACATATCTGCCTCCACCACCATGTCTGGCAGTATGTTCCAGGCACCCGCCAGTTACTGTATAAAAATCAGATGTTCTTCATACAGATTTGCTTTAGCTCTATTTACCACGTGCTTCAAAGCATACAGTAAAATGCTTCTTTTGGTTCAGCAAAATGCTCTTTCCTCACTGTTGCTATCAGGAAGAAGGTACATGAGTCTCAGAACTCACACCACCAGGTTCAAGAATATTTATCACCCCTCAACCATCAGGGCCTTGAACCAGAGGGGATAACTTCACTCAGATTCACTCATCCCAACCTGAACTGCTCTCACAACCAATTGACTCACTTTAAAGGACTCTTCATTCTCATGTGCTCAATATTTATTGCTTATTTAAAAACACAAAATGCTGGCAGAACTCAGCAGGCCAGACAGCATCTATGGGAGGAGGTAGTGATGACGTTTCGGGCCGAAACACTTCATCACTCCTGATTTATTTCCAGCATCTGCAGATTCACTCGTGTTGTTTATTGCTTATTTATTATTATTTTGTTTTTCATTCTTTTTGTATTTTTACAGTTTGTTGACTTTTGCACATTTTGGTCATTTGTCTTGTATGTAGTCTTTTATTGATCCGATTGTGTTTCTTTGTATTTACTGTGAATGTGCACAAGAAAATGTATCCCAAGGTTATATATGGTGACATATACTGTATATACTTTGATAATAAATTTACTTTGAACTTTGACCAGCAGTCTGAATACACTGTGCTGGGGGCAGCTGACATGTGTTGCCATGATTTCAGCACTAACATAGCAGGTATACAACTTACTAACCTGTACGTCCTTGGACTGTGGGAGGAAACCCACGCAGTCATGGGGAGAACGTACAGACAGAGGCGGGAATGGATCACTGTTCACTGCACCATAAATTACAATGTTAACCACTACGCTACCATGCTGCCCTAGAGGGAACTCTCTGGTAAACAATGATTAAGGATCCATGGATGAGATAGTGACAAATAGTACAGAAACTGCAAAAATACAAAAGCATTCTTATAAATCTTGAAGAAAGTTATATACCGTTACTTTACATTTGATTTCCAAAACTACAGTGCCCCACACTTGGCTATGTTATGAAAACTAAAGTTTCCTGGTAATTACAAAGCAACATGTTCATTAGCAGTTTGAGAGGATTTAGTATTGGTATTGATTTATTAGTTTTTATTTATTTAGAGATACAGTGCGGAGTAGGCCCTTCTGGCCCTTGGAGCTGTGCAACCCCAGTTTAACACTAACCTAATCACATGATAATTTACAATGACTAGGTAACCTACCCAGTACATCTTCAAACTGTCAGAGGAAACAGGAGCATCTGGGAAAACCCACGCATTCCACAAGGACGTACAGACTCCTCACAGAGGACGCCGGGATTGAATTCCGAACTCCAGTGTCCCAAGCTGTAAAAGCATTGAGCTAACCACTACACTACCATACCGCGCAATTTCACATGTACCAAGAAACGGTGAAAAGCTTACCTTGCATACTATTCATATTTATCAAATTACACAGTGCAATGAGCTAGAATAAGATAAAACAATAGCAAAGCAGAACAAAGTGTAAAAGCTACCAAAAATATGTGCAGTGCAGGTAAACAATAAACTGCAAGATTATATTGAGGTAGATTGTGAGGCCAAGAGTCTATCGTATCGTACATTCAAGTTTCTGATAACAGAAGGATATAAAGCATCCTTGAGCCTGGTGGTATGTTCTTCCAGGCTTTTGTATCTCTGACCGATGGGATATTGGATAAGAGAATGTCCGGGATTATTGGGGTCTTTGATTACACTTGACAGCAAAGATTTTACTCCTCAATACTTCTGGGTACATCTTATAGATTTTGGGTTGAAGATCATGAAAATCACCATGAAATTCCCCTATCTCATACCATTTTATAAAAATTGTCTAGATTTGTTATTTCCAATCATAATTCAAGTCAGCGTAACTGATGCCAAGATTAATGAAGGCATTTTTGTTGGTCCTCAAATTGAACAGGTCATCAATGACAGGCAGTTTGAAGACCTTCTAGTGGGACTGGAGAAAATCACATCGAAGGCATTTGAGGATGTTGTTGAAATTTTCTTGGCGATTATAGAGCACCCCACTATGTACAGCTAGTTGACAATATGTTTCAAGCATACAAAACCATGAAGTGCTACATGTCACTAAAGATTCATTTTCTGCATTCCCATTTAGACTTTTCCCCTGCAAATCTTGGCGCTGTCAGTGACAAGCAACGTGAAAGATTTCACTCCATTGCTGTCATGGAGAAACGGTATCAGGGCAACTGGAATCCATCAATGCTGGCTGATTATTGTTGGACACTTAAGCAGGAAGCCTCAGACACTGAGAACAAACAAAAATCACCAACAATAGTTCAAATTTTGCTTATTTGAACTATTGCGAAGCATCAGCATCGTTATGCAGTTAAACACATTATATTCAATAAAAGTTAATTTCTTTTTTTCTCCAAATTCCTATGTGATACAAGTAGTCTGAAATTATATGTGTTCAGCTTCAAGCAAAAACATATTCTGAGGAAGCAACACTTTAAAAAAATTGTGTTCTAGTGTTAAGCTGACTGGTTAATTGCTAGAAAGTGTAGACAGAGTCCATCGAGGACAGCTGGTTCCTGCATGTCTCTATAGACTCTTGCAAGTTTCAATAGATGTACAGTGAGGAGCATTCTAACTGGTTGCATCACTGGAGGCTCCAATGCAGAGGATCGCAAGAATCTGCAGAGGGTTGTAGATTCAGCCAGCTCCACCATGGGCAGTAGCCTCCCTACCACTGACATCTTCAACAAGGCAATGCCTCAAGAATACAGCATCGTTAAGAACCCTCGCCACCTGGGTCGTGGCTTCTTCTCATTACTACCATCATGGTAGTCTAGCAGTTAATGTGACACTACTACAGCTTGGGCTGTTCTGCAGCTTGGAGTTCAATTCCAACACCGTCCGTAGGAAGTTGTACATTCTCCCCATGACTGTGTAGGTTTCATCTATGGAAAAAAGTAAAAGGTCAATGTTTTGTATACAGATTCTTCCCAGATTTCTGACTGGTCCTCACTATTCCTTTTTTATGCACAGTTTATTTATTTTTTATGTTTCATACTGTACTGCTGCTGCAAAACGAATTTCACGTCACCTAAGTCAGCGGTGTAGTATTGATGTGACTCGGACACCGCTGTAGTTTGAACAACCACGTTTATTCAACAGACTTCCCATTTTTCTTACCCCCATCCTGATGTCATACGCACTCTGACCTACGAATACTCACACAATACATTACATCCCCCTTCTCAAGATGTTTTTTTTACAACACTGTGAATTACCAAAACAATGCCTCTAGGTATGCCTTTCTTACATTGCAACAGCCATGACATAAACTAAAAAAAACATCTTAACTTCTTATACTGCATTCTACATTGTATCTTACAATACTAACAGCAGTGTATTACCTTTTACTAACATAGACTGATCAAGCTTTTATTTCACACCTTGGAACTTATAACATGTGTGACTTTGCCTCAAACTGTGTGAGACTGTAGGTAGATCTAGTCTCTGTATCTAGCTGGAAGTTTGACTTGTCTCCCAGACCGTGTGTAACACAACTGTGGCTGTGCTTGTCCTTCATCAGTGTCAGTCTCTCGAGTGACCTCTGTGTCTTTGCGGTCTGCATCATTCTTGGTGTCGTTTGTTTCCATGTCTGTATCTGTGGAAACGTCCTGTGTATCTGTACGTGGAAACTCCCTCTCGCCTGTCTTCAGCAGATGCTTCCTGTTCCTCCTTTAGATTCTTCCATCCGGCGTGCGAACTATGAAGGATCTTGGTTGCTGATGTCTGTTCACAACCACAGCTGGTTGCCAAGTGTCTCCTCTCTGTATTCTAACATTTTCACCTGTATGCAGATCTGGCAACTGTCTTGTATGTCTGTCATAGTAGCTCTTTTGCTTGCGTGCTCCTGCAATTTGCACATCTTTGCAAAGTGATTTCTTTTCTGGCATAACTTGCATGTCTGACCAAAGGCTGGACATTTTCTGTATCTATGTTTATAACCACATCTGTTGCAGTTAACTTCCTTTTGATCACCCTGTGGAGCTGGCTTTGTCCTACTCTTGTCAGTTTTCACAGTTTTTATCTTGTGCACTTCAATCTCTTCATTGGGCACTTTAACCTGACTTGACGTGATCTCGCTGGCACGGCAAACATCAATCGCCTTTTCTAATGTAAGCTCCGCCTCTCTCAATAGCCTGCCTCTCACTTGATCATCTTGTATGCCGCATACAATCCTGTCACGTATTAAAGAATCATACAGTTGTCCGAACTCACAGTCTTTTGCCTTGTTCTTCAAATCTGTTACATAGGCGTCTATAGTCTCTGTTGGCCCTTGAGCCCTCGTGAAAAACATGTGTCGGATGTACGGTAGGTTTTTTCTCGGTTCGCAGTAATCTTGAAACTTTTTCTTCAACACTTCAATTTTATCTCGCTCATCATCTTGCAAGACGAACGTGTTGCAAACCTTTATTGCCCCTTCCCCCGCCACAAGCAGAAACGTAGCACTTTCTCCGTCTTTTCAGCTACGCCGCTAGCGGTGCCAAACAGCTCACACTGCTGGATCCATACTTTCCAGTTCTCAGCAAGATTACCTCGTAGGCTTAAACTTGGCGGTGGCTGTAACTGTGACATCTTTTACGTCTCTTCTCTTCCTTTTTTTTTCCCGCGATTTCTTCTGACACCATGTAGAATTGATGTGACTCGGACACCGCTGTAGATTGGACAAGCACGTTTATTCTCCATGTTTCTTACCCCGTCATACGCACTCTGACCTGCGAATACTCTCACAAGCGGTAACAACCCGGATCCTGCCCCTGTCCCCGCGAATCAGGGAGCGCACGTGACCCCGTTGTCACAGAGTGGGCGGGACCGCTAAACGCCACGAGAGCCATATGCTCATGTGGCCAAAAGGCACTCGACCCACATTAAAGCATCTCTAGAGCTCATTGGCCGGAATTTCTCGGCCAACAGGATGTGCTGTTCTTGGTTACCAGGCTAAAGATGGCGGCGGTGTTGGAAGTAGATGGGCCCGGGCCCCACGGAGATCACAGACATGAGATGGAGGAGGAGCCGGTGAGCGCAGCACTGTCATACGCTTCGTGAGCCGCTCTCGCCTTCCGACGGGTCCCCAGTTCCTTCCTGGACTCAGACAGGCCACGTAGTCCATGGTCGGTTTCAAATGAGAACACAGGGCCAACCTGGCATCTCGTCCCCGCCCCGATCCGGTTGCGCCCGCCACCGGGTCCCGGTCCCGATCCCTGTCCTCCTCAGTTCCAGACCCTCCTCGTTGCCATGGGCTCCTAGATCCCGTCTCCCCGCCCGACACCATGTCCCAGTCTCCTTCCCGCCTAATCCCATACCCTTTCCGTCCTTCACGGCGCCCCGAATTCTGCTTCCGTGCCCGCCTATCACCGTGAGGTGTCTGCTTCCCACCGTATTCTGGTACTCGAGCTGGTTCGGCCATCGAGGTTTCCCGGTCCCCCGCCCAATGTCTGCTGGACGCCGGTTCCGTCCGAACTGCTGAGGCTCCGTATCCCTGCCCGCTACCGGTCCCATTCTCCGCCGTTGATCACCTTAGTCCCAATCCAAGTCCCATCGCCTTTGTGTACCTGATCCTGGTGCACGCCTCGCCCCCGCCGCCGGCAGTGAGGGAACTTGTCTATATCCTTGAACAGTTCTCGTTCCCTTACACCAAAAATTCCTAACCATAATTGTGTGCAGAAAGGGACATCAATGACCTCTCATTTTCCACCCCATTTCGTCAGGAGCAGCCTCACTTTTACATTCAGTTAGCAACAGAGCGGGTTTTCTGCAGAGCCCTGTGAGAGAGCAATCTGCTCAGGACTTGAGGACATGAGGTACAGGGAAAGGTTAAATAGGACAGGACATTATTCTCTGGAGTTTTGGAGAATGAGAGGAAATTTGATAGAATTATACACAATTGAGTATAGATTGGGTGAATACACACAGGCTTTTTCCACTGAGGTTGGATGAAATTAGAACTAAATGGGTTAAGGGTGGAAGGTGAAATGGTTAAGGGGAACCTGAGAGGAAATTTCTTCACTCGAGGGGAGGCGTGAGTGTGGAACGAGCTGTCAGCGTAAGTGATGGATGTGGAATTGATTTTGACATTTAAGAGAAATTTGGATGAGTACATGGATGGGACTGGTATGGAAGGCTATGGTCCTGGTACAGGTCGATGCGACTTGGCAGAATGACAGTTTACCGTGGACTAGCTGGACTGAAGGACCTGTTTCTGTGCTGTAGTTTTCTAATCTGTGACCTCCAGTCAACTGATGACTGTTGTTTAAATCTGTGTCATTCTATCTTTTAAATCCAATTCCCTCTGTCTTGCTGTTATAAAATTGATGTTAGATTAAGAATAATGGAGAGAGGTATTTTTTGCCATCCAAAGGAAGACAAGATTGGGAAGGAGTGTACTGTCTGGGGTGGTGGTGGTGGAGGCAAATAACTCACAACAGAAGAATCTACAGAATACAGGAGGGACTCAGCAGGTCAGGCAACATCAGACACTGCTGAGTTCCTCCAGCATTTTGTGTGTGTGCACGTGTTGCTTTTGATCAGTTGCATCTGCTAACTTTTCATCAAAATTGCCATTGCAATTCCATCTAACTGCTTTTTAATCCAATTTCCTCTACTGTGCTTTTCTAAAATAAAGTGTTTGAAGCTAGATTAAGGGTAAGGGGTTTAGAGTGGATTGGCTCCCCCCCCCCCCCCCCAAAGCATGATAAGATTTGGAATGCATTGCCTGTGGTGGTGGAGGCAAGTGACTCACAGCCGTTAAATATCTAGATCATTTCAGTCACTAAAGCTGGTAAACATCAAGTGCTGGTAAATGAGATTAGTGTGGACTGGTTCTTAATGATTGGCATGGATCCTGAGGCTTTTTAAGCCATTGGTCAGACTGAACTTGGAGTACTGTAAGCAGTTTTAGGCCACTTATT
This sequence comes from Hemitrygon akajei, assembly GCF_048418815.1. Lineage (NCBI taxonomy): Eukaryota > Metazoa > Chordata > Chondrichthyes > Myliobatiformes > Dasyatidae > Hemitrygon > Hemitrygon akajei. The sequence goes on along the minus strand of NC_133127.1, from coordinate 197,145,540 downwards.
GTAAGAAAGGATGTACTGGCATCAGAAAGGTTCACGAGAAAGATTCTGGGACTGAAAGGGTAAATGAATGAGGATTATTTGATGGCTCTGGGCCTGTACTAGCTGGAGTTTAAAAGAACAAGGGGCAGATCTCACTGTAACCTAAAGAATGGATGTAGAGAAGATGTTTCCTATAGCGGGAGAGTCAAGGACCGGACGCTTGGAATACAGCGACGTCCATTTGGAGATTAGATGAAGAGGAATTTCTTTAGCCAGAGGGTGGTGAATCTAGGGAATTCATTGCCACAGCTGGCTGTAGAGGCCAAGTCATTGGGTATATTTAAAGCGGAGTTTGATAGGTTCTTGATTAGTATGGGGAGAAGGCATGAAAATGAGGTTGAGAGGAATAATCAATCACCCATGATGGAATGGCGGAACACACTTGATGAGCCGAACAGCCTAATTCTGCTCCTATGTCTCAGTGCACTTGACTCTTGTGACAGAGATGAAGAGGAATTTCTTCAGCCAGAGGGTGGTGAATCTCAAGAACTGCACCTGTCAGCTCTTCTCTCCATTGTTTTCTGTTTAATATGTGCAGCCTTTGTCTGCCTTATTATAACAAGGTGTTTTCACTCACTGCACTACTGCTCACTCGACGATTTTTTGTTTTTTGCACCAATCTCTGGAGATGGCTGCGTGAAAAATCCCAGGAGATCAGCAGTTTCTGAGATACTCAAAGCATCCCTTCTGGCACCAACAATCATTCCACGATCAATGTCACGTAGTTCAAGTTTCTTCCCCGTTCTGGTGATTTGTCTGGGCGACAACTGAACCTCTTGACCATGTCTGCATGCTTTTATGCATTGAGTTGCTGCCATATGATTTGCTGATTAGATATTTGCATTAACAAGCAGGGGTACAGGTGTTGGTCTGTCTATCCATGTACTGGCAAAATGCTAAGAGAACAAGAAAATGTTACCTCCCAGGTTAAGGGCTGTGAACAATTAAGTCTGTCTATGTGTGACATCACAAGGTGTTTCCAGCTAAATTCAGCACACAGGCTAAACCACTATAACAATACAATTAACTAGACAGCGATACCTGTTAGACAACAATTGCCCTCAAGTGCAATGCTGAGGGCCTTCCGTAATCAAAGATGTCACTTTTTTTGATCAGCCATTGAGGCCCGCATCAACCATGGACAATGCATCAGTTTTCCTTCTGTTAGATGAGCTGCCAACCATGGCTGATGAGCCCCATTACCCAGAGCAGTAACCTGCCTTTGCCCCTTCTCCTGTCTGTAGAAACAGTTATGCCACACATGAAGGCCAGAGCATGCCATGGTACCACAATGTACTTTCTCTGTAACAATAACATATTCTGCATTCTGTTGATGTGTTTCCCTTGTACTGCCTCAGTGCACTGTTGTGATGAAATGATTTCACTGGATTGCATACAAAAGTTTTTCCACTGTACCTTGGTGCATAGAAATTATAGCATATTACAGGTCCTTTGGCCCACAATGTTGTGCTGAGCTTTTAAACTAGTCCGAGATCAATCTAACCCTTCCTTCTCACATAGCCCTTTATTTTTCTATCATCCATATATGCCTATGTAAAAGTCTGTTAAATGTCCCTAATGGATCTACCTATACCACCACCCCTGGCAGCATGTTCCACACACCCACCACTCCCTCTGTGTGCATTTAAAAAGAAAACCTACCTCTGACATTCCTCCTATACTTCTCTCCAATCACCTTAAAATTATGCACTCTTGTATTGGCCATTTCCACCCTGGGGGAGAAAGGTCTCTTTCCACTCTATAAATGCGTCTTAACATCTTGTGTAACTCAATCAAGTCTCCTCTCATCCTCCTTCACTCCAAAAAGCAAAGCACTAGCTTGCTCAGCCTATCCTCATAAGACATGCTCTCCAATCTGGGCAGGGTCCTGGTAAATCCCTCCAATCCAGGCAGGGTGATAGAAACATAGAAAACCTACAGCACAATACAGGCCCTTTGGCCCACAAAGTTGTGCCGAATTTAGATAGGTAGATACTTTATTCATCCCCTGGGGAAATTCAACATTTTTTTCCAGTGTCCCATACACTTATTGTAGCAAAACTAATTACGTACAATACTTAACTCAGTATAAATATGATATGCATCTAAAATCACCCTCTCAAAAAAAACATTAATAAATAGCTTTTAAAAAGTTCTTAAATAGTTTACTAAAATACATTGAATGTTAACTTAAAGGGGAATTTATCCCTACCCCTTAGAAATTACTAGGCTTACCCATAGCCCTCTATTTTTCTAAGCTCCATGTACCTATCTAAATGTCTCTTAAAAGACCCTATCGTATCCCCCTCCACCACCGTTGCCGGCAGCCCATTTCACGCACTCACCACTCTCCAAGTAAAAAACTTACCCCTGACATCTCCTCTTTACCTACTCCCCAGTTCTCTTGTGGCAACCATTTCAGCCCTGGGGAAAAAGCCTCTGACTACCCACACTATCAATGCCTCTCATCATCTTGTACACCTCTATCAGGTCCTGGTAAATCTCTCCAATCCAGGCTCCTGGTAAATCTGCTCTCTCTCAAGTTGTAGAAGCTTTCTATAAATGAGGTGACCAGGACTAAACATTATACTTCAATTATGGTCTTACCCTGCTGCTCTTGAATTCAAGTCTGCTAACGTGCATTAGGTCCTGATCAAGGATCTCAGCCCGAAACATCAACCGTTTATCCACCTCTGTAGATGCTACCTGACCTGCTGAGCTCCGCCAGCATTTTATGTGTGTTGTTCTGGATTTCCAGCATCTACATAAACTCTTGTGTTTATGCATTACAGTAGACTAAGACTTGGTGCATCTGTTTGATTGAAGGTACTCTCTTCCCAGCTCTTTAGAATCCTTCAACAGCTCATGACAATCTTAATCTAGATAATAAGTTTCAGCCCACAGAAAAATTAAAATCCATATCCTTAAGACCCAGCGACAACTATGGTGAAGAAGATTGTACATGCAATTATGTGGACGAGCAGCTTGCCTGAAGCAGGAGTGCAAATCACCAATCAGGATTACTATAGCATCGATAGGAGGTGGAAACTATTTATACCCTTCCTTCAATGAGATCATGGCTAACTAATAACTCCAACCACCCATATGCTTATCAATTATCCCAGGCCACTGACTGAACACAAATATAATACTGTTGGAGACATGAGAGCCAGCAGATGGTGGAGCCTGAAGATTGTTTAATGTCATTTCCAGTGCACAGGTGTAAAGGAGAATAACATAATTGTTACTCTGGATCCGATGCAGCCCAAAAACACACGAAAGGATAAAGAACACAATAAATATAATTGCATACAAAAGCTTAAATACATAATCTGGAGTAACACATGAATTGCTAGGGGTTATTTAATGAAAGTGTTCAAGATGTGGAATGTGGAAGCTGTAGAGGGGTTGCAGAGGATGCTGCCTGCATTAGAGAATGTGTAACATGAGGATATGATGAGCAAGCTGGGGCTTTTTGGAGTGAGGGAGGATGAGAGAAGACTTGATAGAGCTGTATAAGACACAGGAGCAGAATTATGCTGTTTGGGCCTGTTGGGTCTGCTCCACCATTTTGTCATAGGTGATTTATTATTCCTCTCAACCCCATTCTCCTGCTTTTTGCCCAGTAGCATTTGATGAATTACTAATGAACAATCTATCACCCTTCATTTTAAATATACCGGGAGGATAGGTTGACCCTACACACCTGTCTGTGGCAATAACTTCCACAAATTCACCATCCTCTGTCTAAAGAAATTCTTCCTCCTCTCTGTTCTAAAGAGGTGTCTTTGTATTCTGAGGCTGTGCCCTCTGGTCCTGGACTCTCCCACTATTGGAAACATCCTCTCCACGCCCACTCTATCTAGGTCTTTCATATGTGATAGGTTTCAATAAGGTTCCCCCTCATTCTAAACTCCAGCAAGTACAGGCCTAGAGCCATCAAGCATTCTTAATCCATTAACCCTTTCATTCCTAGGATAATTTGGGTGCCACACTGTTACAGCTTAGAGTGTAGGAGTTTGGAGTTTCATTCTGATGTCCTCTCCAAGCATGTTTGTATGTTCTTTCCCATGTGCCCATGGGTTTCCTCACACCAGATGTACCAGCTAGTAAGTTACTTGGTCGTTGTAATTGTCCTGTGATTAGGCCAGGGTTAAATAGGTGGGTTGCTGAGCAGCACGGCTTGAAAGGCTAGAGGGCCTGTTCCATTCTGTATGTCTAAATAAATATATTATCGTGAACCTCCTCTATACCCAGTCGAATGCCAGTACATTCTTTCTTAGAAAAATGGACCAAAACAGCTCTCAATATTCCAGTTGCAGCCTGACCAATGCCTTGTAAAGCCTTAGCTTTACATCCTTTATATCCTTATAAGATGATGAGTAGATAGTGAAAGGTTCATTTTATTGCCAAAGTATGCATGTTTAATACAATTTCGAAATTTGTCTACTCCAGATGGCGATTAAATACCGAAAGGCCATGGGTGTTGATGACAGAAAATACATCGCCAACCCCCCCCCCCCCCCCCCGACGCTCACCGCTGGCATGAAAAAGAAAAATCACCAACCTCCACCCACAGCAAAAAACAATCAACTATCTCCGACCCCCACCCCCACTTAAGAAAAGAACAGTAACAGTAGCACCAAACCCCCATCTGCCCATCTGACACACAAAAAATTAACAGATCACCCATCTGCCAATTGACCACAAGAAAAAACACCAATATAAAGTGCAGTTCAATACTCACATACATTTCAGGATATGGGAAACGTCTTCTCATCTGCATACGAGGAGAACAGCTGCGTAAAGAGTCCTTTACATAAAGAGTGACTGCCCACCCGGGTCCTGATGCTATTGATCAAGGGCCGAATGCTGCCCACCTAGGCCCAAATGCAACAGTCCATGCTGAGCATTTGCTGACCCCCTCCTCATTCACCTCGATGCTTCAGTCTTCCTCGCCGCTTTGAGATGGAGTCATTCATGACCCCGTGCCTCTTTTCCACGAGTCACCTCATGTTTTTGGACCTCTTTGCCCACCGTCCCCATCTTCCATCTCCGTGAGGCAGCTCTCCGGACACAACACAGCACCGGATCCTTTGATCAAACTGTGCGTCACAGGCTGCAACAATCCCCATAACACAGACTAGACCAAAAGAACAAGCAGAAGACATAGAAAACGTGGAATAATTGGAAACTTTTGCTATCTGGACGATGTCGCCAGTGGAATCGTTGTTTGCTGGTGACATCTTTTTTTTGGGGGGGGGGGAATGTCTGGTACAAAAGGGCCTAGTTTTTAGCTATTTTGAGGGACGTATGTGTGGTGGGGGGAGTGCGGTTGTAATTGATTGAACCCTGATCGGTAATCATGGGCACTGTAGGTTATTGCTAACTTGCCACCAACATGCCCCCTAAGTCAACTTTGTCTTGTGGTCCAAAAGGACATCCAAAGCAATTAATTGTGGATAGCGTGGTAGTGGTAGTGGCTAGCACTGCACTTTACGGTATCAGCAATCGGGGTTCGATTCCCATCGCTGACTGTCAGAAGTTGGTATGTTCTCGTGACTGTGTGCCTTTCCCTCTGGGTGCTCCAGTTTCCTCCCACATTCCAAAGATGTGTGGGTTGGGGTTTGTGAGTTTTGGGCATGCTGTGTTGGCGCTGGAAGCATGATAACACTTATGGGCTGCCCAGCGCATCCTCAGTCTGTGTTGATCGTTGACAGAAAACGACACATTTCACTATGTTTTGATGTACCTGTGACAAATAAACCTAATTTAATTTTAAAGATACACAGGTTAGTAATTCAATACACACAACTTGTGGGTTAGTGAGTTGTGGGCATGGTATGTTGGCGCTGGAAGCATGACGACACTTGTGGGCTGTCCCCCAGCACATCCCCGGAATGTGTTGGTCCTTGACACAAAACAGCACATTTCACTGTTATCAATCTACGTGTGACAAACACAATCAGCACAATGCTATTACAACTCAGGGCATCGGAGTTCAGGGTTTCATCCTGGCTTTCTCTGTGAGGAGTTTGTACGTCCTCCACGTGGAATACTTTGGTTTCCTTCCACAGTCTAAAGATGTACCAGTTAGTAGGTTAATTTGTCATTGTAAATTGTCCTCTGGTTGGGCTGCTGTTAAATTGGTGGCTTGCTGGATGGTGTGGCTCGTTGGCTGGAAAGGCCTGTCTGTATAAACAGTGATTGTTGCTTTGTAAGCAGAATGCCAGTAATTTTCAGTCTGGTGCCATTAATAGAATTTAAGTAACTGGTTTGTTTATTTATGGCTCGTTTGGACTCTTTGCCTAGGACATGCTGCACTCTCTGTTCGAATAATGTTGTGAAAGGTTTGCCATTGGACAATAATGTGACTAGAATGTCATCACTTGCATGTAGTGCATCCTACTGTACTGGGGTGTTGTTGGCCTAGATCCTGACCAACGATGCTTGAATTAAAGATTAGAACTTTACTAGTAACCTGTACATGGAATCGTACAGTGAAATGTGTCGTTTTCATCAACAGCCACACAGTCCAAGGATGTGCTGGGGGGGGCAGCCTGCAAGTGTCACCATGCTTCTGGCGACAATGTGTTATTAGAATGTGTTATTAATTCTGGTGACAATAAGTTATTAGAATGTGGGAGGAAACACACAGTAACGGGGAGAGTGTACAATAGGCAGCGGTGAGATTCGAACCCCGATCAGAGAATGCTGGAGCTGTAGAGCTATTGTGCTAACCACTACACTACTGTGCCACCAACGTACCCTCTTAAAAACAGACAGAACTATATATTGGAAGTTGTTAACTCTTTCTGAGTCTGAAAGAGCATCCCAAGCAATTAATTGTAGATGGCATTGGTAATGTAGCGGATAGTGAAACGCTTTACTGCGCCAGAGATCGGGGTTCAATTCCCGCCCACTGTCCATTGTTAAAGCTGGCCCATTATTTTGTCACTGATGCCTGATTCCAGAAACACCGTATCTACCCTCAAGTTCTGTAAGAATTCTTTATGCTTCAACAAAACAAAAAAAATTCTAGATGATCTACCATTCCGACTGATAAATCTGTGGTGCTCTCTACTCCAGAGGGAGCTCAGACATTGAGTTTATTCAAACCAAGTGACTATGCACTCAGTGGCCACTTTATTAAGTACAGGAGTGGAACCTGGTTTGGTCTTCTGCTGTATAGTCAATCCACTTAAAGGTTTGATGTGTTGTGCATTTGGAGATGTTTTTCTGCACACTGCTGTTGTAATGCATGGTTTATTGAGTTGTTATTACCTTCCTGTTAGCTTGGACCAGTCTGGCTATACTCTGACCTCCCATTAACAAGGAATATTCACCCACTGAACTACCACTAACTGGTTTTCACACTATTCTCTGTAAACTCTAGAGACTGTTGAGCGTGAAAATCGCAGATCTGCAGTTTGAGATACTCAAACCACCCTGTCTGGCACCAACAATTATTCCACAGTCAAAGCCACTTCGATCATATTTCTTCCCCATTCTGATGTTTGGTCTGAACAACAACTGAACCTCTTGACTATGTCTGCATGCTTTTATGCATTGAGTTGCTGCCACATGACTGGCTGATTAGATATTAGCAATATCAAGTAGGTGTACAGGTGATCCTAATAAAGTGGCTACTGAGTGTTTGTAGATGAGCTTTCATCTGTCTGTCCATGTACTGGCAAAAAGCTAAGAGAACAGCAGAAACCCTTGCTCCCCAAGTTAGGGTGGTGAACAATTAAGTAATTGTGACTCATAGAAGTACTTCTGTGTGACATCACAAGACGTTTCCTGTTAAAATCAGAAAACAAAGCTAAAGCACTCTAACAACACAAGTGCTAGTCAGCAATACCTGTTAGACAACTCTTGCCATCAAGTGCTTGGTGTGTTCATGGTGTGTTACATCGTCAAAGATGTCACTTTTTGCTCTTATGCTGCCACATGATTGGTTAATTAGATATTTGAGTAAGAGCAGATGTACCTGATAAAATGGCCGCTGAGTATATTCTCAATACTAGAGGAATCAGTAGATATGAGGGAAGATGGTGCTGAGTGGTACTCCTATTTGTTAGGTTATGAGAAGTGGAGAAAGTGAGCAATTTCCAGTTCCTGCTGGGTGAAAATATCTCTGAGGATCTAACCTGGACCCGACATATTGATGCAGCCACAAAGAAGGTATGGCAGAGGCTGTGTTTCATTTGGGGTCTGAGAAGATTTGGTATGTCACCAAAACCACTCAGATTTCTACAGGTGTACTGCGGAGACCATTCTGACTGACTGTATCGCTGTCTGGCAGGGGACGGGGCTACTGCATAGGATCGAAGTAAGCTGCAGGGAGTGGTCTATCATGAGCACTGACCTCTGTCGTATCCAGGACATGCCTTGTTCTGATTGCTACCTTCAGGAAGGAGGTGCAAAAGCAGCCTAAAGGCACATAGTCAATGAATCAGGAACAACTTCATCCCCCCACCCCCTGCCGTCATCTGATTTCTGAAAGGTCATCTCACTGTGAACTAAGTTCTTTAATGGAATGCTCATTTGAATGTTCCATAATTTAAGACTCGTATTCCAAAACGTAATTTCCAGTTTAATTTAGCATTTGTACATTGGCCAGCTATGTGAATTGCAACTCTCTTGATTCTTCTAACATACAGAAATCTATTGAATAAGTCATAATAAAGTAGTCAAAGTAAACCTTGTTAAAGTCTACGTGTTCAGATTCATTTCTTTATCACATGTACATGGAAACATACAACAAATTGCACAAAATGCTGGAGGAACTCAGCAGGTCAGGCAGCAGCCATGGTGAGGAAATAACAGTTGGCATTTTGGGTGATACCCTTCATCAGGCCCGAAATGTTAATTGTTTATTCCCCTCTATAGACACTGGCTGACCTGCTGAGTTCCTCCAGCATTTTGAGTGTGCTGCTCTGGATTTTCAGCATCTGCAGAATTTCTTGTACAGTGAAATGTGTTATTTGCATTAACAACCAACGCAACCTAAAGGATGTTCTGGGGGCAGCCTGCAAGCGTCGCCACACATTCCGGCACCAACATTGCGAGCTCACGGTGCTCGGCAGAGCAACAAAGAACACACAAACAAACAAAGCCACAACAGCAAAACGGTCCAGTTCCTCCCTCCTATGCAGGCACACATTCATGGATAATCTTGTGATGCAAAGACAGGACAGGCCTTTCAGGCTTTGGCCATTGTATATTGACTTGATAAAATGTGTTATCTAATTAACTCATAATAAGATTGTAAGAGATTATGTGTTACAATAAACTACCTTGAGGCTCATTTTCTTGCAGGCCTTTACAGAAAGATAAAGAAATAAAATGGAATTCATGAAAAGCTATATATAAAGACTGATAACAGATGAGTAGAAAGCTCTTCCAGTTCAATTGTCAAATATATTCAAGATTGAATACATTTCTGGATATTAAGACTCAGTGATAAGGGATTAGTGCAGGAAAATGGCTCTGAGATAATAGATTATCCATGATCTTACTGAAGGTTATTGGGTGATGATTTTAAAGTTGTGGATGTTGTCTGCATGGATTTCAAGACGTTTGGCTAAGTCTCTCATAGGAGGCTCATCCAGAAGATTAAGATCCATGAGGTCCATGGTGAATTGGCCAATTGGATTCAGAACTAGCTTGCCCACAGAAGATAGTGGTCAATGGGACTTATTCTGACAGAGGGTCTGTAGTGTTCCACAAGAGCCCATACTGGGATCTGTGCTGGTTTTGATGCATGTATGTGACCTGGATAAAAATGTGTGGATTCACAAGTTTGCAAACAATAGAAAGATTGGTGGTGTGGACAGTGTGGAAGACTGGCAAAGGACCCAGTGGGGCTTAGCCCAGTTGCAGAAGTAGTCAGAGAAATGTCTGATGGAGTTTAACCCTGCAAATATGAGGTGTTGTACTTTGGTATGTCAAACATTGACTTAGTATACTGTTACTGGTAAGATCCTTAACAGAGTTGATGAGCAAAGGGATCTTGGGGTCCAAGTTCATGGTTCCTTCAAACTGATTATTACATAGGGTGGTTAGAAGGTGTAAAACATGGGAAGTCTTGGGAAGTTATCTTGTAATTGTATAGAAATCTCCTTAGTCACATCTGGTAGCTGATGGGAATAATTAATGACCATGGTTTGTAATGCTGCCTGATATGTCTGTTTGATTTGTTCTCACAATCCCTGTACTTTATGCTGAGTCCTTCCACTGGTATGTGTCCTTAACTGAATGCAGATTAACCCAAGCAATCTTTGCCTCTAATGATCTTTTGTCTTTTCTTTCAGATTGACTTGACAGGCTTGTCACCAGAAGAAAGATGGAGGTGAGACACATGCACAGTAAGGTAGGGGGATAGAGGCACTGGAGAAGGTGCTAAGGAAATTTACAAGGATGATTCCAGACCTGAACCTGATGAAGAAATTATTGAATCAACTCTTTCCTTTAAGCTATCACTCAGAATTTTCGTTGTTAAAAAATGTCTTTGAAATTTATGAAGGACTTTGATAAAGTGGCCATCAAGATCGAGCATAGAACAGGCCCTTCGGCCCAGAGTGTTGAACTGAATCAAATAAATTAATATTCAGGTCGCCAACTAAAGTTATGCCTACACAATATCCATATTGTGGGATCTCTGTGATTTTTTTTCTGATCCCCAGATTCTTTTGAAGTCCAATAATGAGTGGAAACTTGTTGCTTCATGATTATTTATTTTAAAGTTTAAACAAAGTAGCAGATGCAGAGCACGTGAAGCTAATGGAAAGACAGAGGACAATGCCAAGGACAAGAACAAGATGGTGCCTTTGCAAAAGCTAGTGCTTTTATTCTTCAGATAACACCACATTCTTGAGATTAAAAGGACCAATTAAGACAATAGTCAGCGCATGTGGGTCATGTGCTAATACTTAGCAAATGAAAAAGGTGATAAACTTTTATGTAACTGCTATACCACTTTTCCACCAGTAGGTAGAAGCAAAACACCACATAGTATTGTGAAAATATATAAGTTTGTTAGAAACACAAATTGTCAGTAAAAATGACAATTTTAGACTTGCATTAATTCATCTAATATCTTATTAAAACATAAAAATCAATTGATTCTAATAATATCCTTCCATATACCTCATATACATGTGCCTATCTAAACATCTCTTCTCAGTGCCTAATATATCTGCCTCTACCCCTACCTCATGTAGCACATTCCAGGAATAAACTTGCTCCTCACATCTCCTTTGAAATTAGCCCCTCTCACCTTAAATGCATGCCCTTTGGTATTAAACATTTCAGTCTTGATAAAAAGATGCTGTCTGTCAACTCTATCTATGCCTCTCATAATCTTATAAACCTCTTATCAGATCTTTCAGCCTCTCCAGAGAAAACAATCCAACTTTCTCCAGCCTCTTCTCATAGCTCATACCCTTTAATCCAGGCAACATCCTGGTGAACCTCTTCTGCAGGTGAGCTGTTTCAATTTCTAGGAGTCTAAATTCACTTATAGAGATGCTGCTAAATCAAATAAAGCTAAGATTATTCATCGAACAAAGTGAAACTACAATATTGGAATGGCCATGAACTTACTGATTCTAAGTTCAAAGTAAATTTATTATTGAAGTACACTACCTGAGATTCATTGTCTTGCAGGCATTTACAGTGGAACAAAGAGATACAATAGAATCAATGCAAAGTTACACAGAAAAACCTGACCAACAATAAGCAAAAAAAGACAAACTAATAATTATAATAATAATAATAATAATGAAGTAAGTATCTAAATAATACTGAGAACATGATTGTAGAGTCTTAAAAGTGAGCCCATAGGTTGTGGAATCAGTTCAGGGTTGAGGTGGGTGAAGTTTTTTTGCAACATTCTTCACTGTGGAAGACACTAGCAGAATGGTGGAAGTTTTAAGTGATAAGGGGCGTGATGTATGTAAAGTTACCATAATTAGAGAGGAGATTCTTGGGAAGCTGAAAGACCTGAAGGTAGATACAGTGCCCATAAAGTGTTTACTCCCCCCCCCACACTTTTTTGGAAGTTTTGGTGTTTTATTGTTTTACAACATTGAATCGCGATGGGTTTAATTTGGCTTTTTTGGCGTTGATCGACAGAAAAAGACTCTTTCATGTCGAAGTGAAAACAGATCAATATAAAGTGATCTAAATTAATTACAAGTATAAAACAGAAAGTAATTGATTGCATAATTGTATATGGCCTATCTGCGGCGTCAATAGAGCTTTACCAAGAGGGGTTTCTCACAGGTCGGCTGTGGTTATTTAAAAAAGAAGCTTCTAGTGCGTTAGATCATTGTACATGGCCTATCAGCAGCTATAACTGAAGCACCAATCGTGAGTTAAATAGCAGGCAAGGTTCAGGCATGAAAGGGAGACACTGCCTAGCAGAGCGGTCATCGACGGAGTGATCTGAGGCTTTGGCTCATTCAGGCTTCAGCAATAATGTGTCTAGGTGAAGGAAGTTACCGTGAGGAATAGAAACAGGAAGTATGTCTGTGAGGCCAGAGTTTTGTACTGGGTGTCAGATGTGAAAATTCTGGGAAACTCCCAGCCTCCCGGATGGCCACATCTGTGCCAGGTGCATTGAGCTGCATTTCCTTAGGGACCAGATTAGGGAACTGGAGATGCAGCTCGATGATCTTCGTCTGGTCGGGGGAAATGAGGAAGTGATAGAGAGGAGCTATAGGCAAGTAGTCACACCGGGGCCTCGGGAGACAGATAAGTGGGTAACAGTTAGGAGAGGGAAGAGCGGGAGCCAGATACTAGAGAGTATTCCTGTGGCTGTACCCCTTGACAATGAGTACTCCTGTTTGAGTACTTGGGGGTGACGGCCTACCTGGGGTAAGCAACACTGACTGCACCTCTGGCACAGAGTCTGCCCCGTGGCTCAGAAGGGTAGGGAAAGGAAAAAGGCAGCAGTGATAGGAGACTCTGTAGTTTGAGTGTCAGATAGGTGATTCTGTGGATGCGGGAAAGAATTGCAGATGGTAGGTTGCCTCCCTGGTGCCGGGTCCAGGATATTTCTGATCGCATCCACCAAATCCTGAAGTGGGAGGGTGAATAGCCAGAGGTCGTGGTACATATTGCTACCAATGACATAGGTAGGCAAAGGAAGGAGGTTGTGAAAACAGACTACAGGGAGTTAGGAAGGAAGTTGAGAAGCAGGACCTCAAAGGTAGTAATCTTGGGATTACTGCCTGTGCCACGCGACAGAGACTATAGGAATAGAGTGAGGTGTGGGATAAATACGTGGCTGAGGGATTGGAGCACGGGGCAGGGATTCAGATTTTTGGATCATTGAGACTTCTGTTGGGGCAGGTCTGACCTGTACAAAAAGGACAGGTTGCAATTGAATCAGAGGAGAACCAATATCCTGGCAGGGAGGTTTGCTAAGGCTATTGGAGAGAGTTTAAACTAGAATTGCTGGGGAGTGGGAACCAAACTGAAGAAGCTGAGAAAGGAACGGTTGGCTTGGAGATGGTGTGAGAGGGAGGATGGGCAGGTGGTAGAGAAGGGATACACTCAGACCAATGGTTTGAGATGTGTCTATTTTAATGCAAGAAGCATCATGAACAAAGTGGATGAGCTTAGAGCATGGATCAGTACTTGGAGCTGTGATGTTGTGGCCATTACAGAGACTTGGATGGCTGAGGGGTGGGAATGGTTACTTCGAGTGCCAGGCTTTGGATGTTTCAGAAAGGACAGGGAGAGAGGCCAAAGAGGTGGGAGCATGGCACTGCTGATCAGAGATAGTGTCACTGCTGCATAAGAGGATGAAGTCATGGAGGGATTGTCTACTGAGTCTCTGTGGGTGGAAGTTAGAAACAGGAAGGAGTCAATAACTCTACTGGGTGTTTTTATTAGATCACCCAATGTCACCACAGGGTCATCAAGCAGCAGATAGAGAGACAGATTCTGGAAAGGTGTAATAATAACAGGGCTGTCGTGATGGGAGATTTTAATTTCCCAAGTATTGATTATCATCTCCCTAGAGCAAGGAGTTTAGATGGGGTAGAGTTTATTAGGTATGTTCAGGAAGGTTTCCTGACGCAATAAGTAGATAAACCTACAAGAGGAGAAGATGTATTTGATCTGGTATTGGGAAATGAACCTGGTCAGGTGTCAGGTCTCTCAGTGGGAGAACATTTTGGAGATAGTGATCACAATTCTATCTCCTTTACCATAGCAATGGTGAGGGATAGGAACAGACAAGTTAGGAAAGTGTTTAATTGGAGTTAGGGGAAATGTGAAGCTATCAGGCAGGAACTTGGAAGCATAAATTGGGAACAGATGTTCTCAGGGAAATGTACAGCAGAAATGTGGCAAATGTTCAGGGGATATTTGTGTAGCGTTCTGCATAGGTACGTTCCAAAGAGACAGGGAAAAGGATGGTAGGGTATAGGAAATGTGGTGTACAAAGACTTGAAAATTTAGTCAAGAAGAAAAGAAAAGCTTAAAAAAGTTTCAAAAAAACAGGTAATGATAGAGATCTAGAAGATTATAAGGCTAGCAGGAAGGAGCTTAAGAATGAAATTAGGAGAGCCAGAAAGGGCCATGAGAAGGTCTTGGCGAGCAGGATTAAGGAAAACCCCAAGGCATTCTACAAGTATGTGAAGAGCAAGAGGATAAGATGTGAGACATTCAAGTGTGACAGTGGAGAAGTGCGTATGGAACTGGAGGAGGTAGCAGAGGTACATAATGAATACTTTGCTTCAGTATTTATTACAGAAAAGGATCTTGGTGATTATAGGGATGACTTACAGCAGACTGAAAAGCTTGAGCATATAGACATTAAGAAAGGGGATGTGCTGGAGCTTTTGGAAAGCATCAAGTTGGATGAGTCTCCGGGACTGGATGAAATGTACCCCTGGCTACAGTGAGAGGCGAGGGAGGAGATTGCTGAGCCTCTGGCAATGATCTTTGCATCATCAATGGGGACGGGAGAGGTTCTGGAGGGTTGGAGATGTTGTTCCCTTATTCAAGAAGGGGAGTAGAGATAGTCCAGGAAATTATAGACCAGTGAGTCTTAGTTCAGTGGTTGGTAAGTTGATGGAGAAGATCCTGAGAGGCAAGATTTATGAACATTTGAAGAGGCATAATATGATTAAGAATAGTCAGCATGGCTTTGTCAAAGGCAGGTCATGCCTTATGAGCCTGATTGATTTTTTTGAGGATGTGACTAAACACATTGATGAAGGTAAGGCAGTAGATGTGGTGTATATGGATTTCAGCAAAGCTTTTGATAAGGTACCCCATGCAAGGCTTATTGAGAAAGTAAGGAGGCATGGGATCCAAGGGGCTTTGCTTTGTGGATCCAGAATTGGCTTGCCCACAGAAGGCAAAGAGTGGTTGTAGACGGGTCATATTCTGCATGGAGGTCAGTGACCAGTGGTCACTGATCACTCAGGGATTGGGATCCCTGACCAGATCCTCAGGGATCTGTTCTGGGACTCCTCCTCTTTGTGATTTTTATAAATGGCCTGGATGAGGAAGTGGAGGGATGGGTTAGTAAATTTGCTCATGACACAAAGATTTGGGGGTGTTGTGGATTAGTGTGGATGGCTGTCAAAAGTTACAGTGGGACATTGAAAGGATGCAAAACTGGGCTGAGAAGTGGCAGATGGATTTCAACCCAGATAAGTGTGAGGTGGTTAATTTTGGTAGGTCAAATATGATGGCAGAATATAGTATTAATGATAACACTTGGCAGTATGGAGGATCAGAGGGATCTTGGGGTCTGTGTCCATAGGACACTCAAAGCTGCTGCACAGGTTAACTCTGTGGTTAAGAAGGTATGCGGTATATTGGCCTTCATCGACCATGGGATTAAGTTTAAAGAGCGGAGAGGTAACGTTATAGCTATATAGGACCCTGGTCAGACCCCACTTGGATTATTGTGCTCAGTTCTGGTCATCTCACTACAGGAAGGATGTGGGAACTATAGAAAGGGCGCAGAGGAGATTTACAAGGATGTTGCCTGGATTGGGGAGCATGCCTTATGAGAATAGCTTGAGTAAACTCAGCCTTTTGTCCTTGGAGCGACGGAGGATGAGAGGTGACCTGATAGAGGTGTGTAAGATGGTGAGAGTCATCGATCATATGGATAGTCAGAGGCTTTTTTCCCAGGGCTGAAATTGCTATCATGAGAGGGCATAGTTTTTTAATTTTTAAAAAAAAATTAAAATTTAAATAAATAAATTTTTAAAAAATAAATAAATAAGAATAGAGGGCATAGTTTTAAGGTACTTGGAAGTAGGTACAGAGGAGATGTCAGGGGCAGAGAGTGTTGAAGACATGGAATGGGCTGCCGGCGATGGTGGTGGAAGTAGATATGATAGGGTCTTTTAAGAGACTCCTGGAGAAATGCACAGAGCTTAGAAAAAATAGAGGGCTATGAGTAACCCTAGGTAATTTCTAAAGTAAGTACATGTTCAGCACAACATTGTGGGCCGAAGGGCCTGTATTGTGCTGTAGTGTTTCTATGTTTCTAATTATTCACCCCACTTTAATATGTCATACCAAATCATCACTGGTGTAGCTAATTGGTTTTAGAAGTCACATAATTAGTCAAAATATCATTTTTGGAGGGCTGTGTGTATTCCAGGCATTTCAATTGATTGTAGTAAAAGTACACCTGTATCTGGAAGGTCCAACTGCTGGTGAGTCAGTATCCTGGCAAAAACTACACCATGAAGACAAAAGAACATTCCAAGCAACTCCATGAAAAGATTATTGAAAAGCACAAGTCAGAAAACTTTCAAGGCATTGAATATCTCTTGGAGTACAGTTAAGTTTCAAGAGGCTCGTCATGAGGCATATCAAGACCCTGCTGCCCCCCTCACTGGACGCCCTGCAGTTTGCATACTGTCCCAACCACTCAACAGATGATAACATTGCCACCACCCTCCACCTGGCCCTAACCCACCTGGACAAAAAAGATACATACGTTCGGATGCCGTTCATAGACTTTAGTTCAGCATTCAACACAATCATCCCTCAGAAACTGATTGGAAAGCTGAGCCATCTGGGCCTGAGCACCTCCCTCTGCAACTGGATCCTAGATTTCCTGACTGGGAGATCTCAGTCAGTCCGGATTGGGAGCAGCATCTCCAACACCATCACGCTGAGCACGGGGGCTCCCCAGGGCTGCGTGCTCAGTCCACTGCTGTTCACTCTGCTGACCCACGACTGTGCTGCAACACACAGCTCGAACCACATCATTAAGTTCGCCGATGACACCATCGTGGTGGGTCTCATCAGCAAGAATGACAAATCAGCTTACAGAGAGGAGGTGCAGCAGCTAATGGACTGGTGCAGAGCCAACAACCTGTCTCTTAATGTGAACAAAACAAAAGAGATGGTTGTTGACTTCAGGAGGGCACGGAGCGACCACTCCCCGCTGAACATCGACGGCTCCTCGGTAGAGATCGTAAAGAGCACCAAATTTCTTGGTGTTCACCTGACGGAGAATCTCACCTGGTCCCTCAACACCAGCTCCATAACAAAGAAAGCCCAGCAGCATCTCTACTTTTTGCAAAGGCTGAGGAAAGTCCACCTCCCACCCCCCATCCTCATCATATTCTACAAGGGTTGTATTGAGAGCGTCCTGAGCAACTGCATCAGTGCCTGGCTCGGAAATTGCACCATCTCGGATCGCAAGACCCTGCAGCGGATAGTGAGGTCAGCTGAGAAGATCATCGGGGTCTCTCTTCCCGCCATCACGGACATTTACACTACATGCTGCATCCGCAAAGGAAACAGCATTATGAAGGACTCCATGCACCCCTCATACAATCTCTTCTCCCTCCTGCCGTCTGGGAAAAGGCTCCGAAGCATTCGGGCTCTTACAACCAGGCTATATAACAGTTTCTTCCCCCAAGCTATCAGACTCCTGAATACCCGAAGCCTGGACTGACACCTTGCCCTACTGTCCTGTTTATTATTTATTGTAATGTCTGCACTGTTTTTGTGCACTTTATGCAGTCCAGTGTAGGTCTGTAGTATAGCTTTCTCTGTGTTATATTTTTTATTACGTAGTTCAGTCTAGTTTTTTGTACTGTGTCATGTAAACCATGGTCCTGAAAAACGCTGTCTCATTTTTACTATGCACTGTACCAGCAGTTATGGTCGAAATGACAATAAAAGTTGACTTGACTTGACTTGAAGTCAATCAGCAAAAAATGGAATGAATATGGCACAGCTGTAAATCTGCATATAGTGCAGGCCATCCTCAAAAGCTGAGTGACCGTGCAAGAAGGGAACTAGAAACTTCAGTGGCTGAGATTGAGAGACTGTGCATACAACTGTTGCCCGGGTGCTTCACCAGTTGCAGCTTTATGGGAGAGTGGCAAAGAGAAAGGCACTGCTGAAATAAAACTCACATGAAATCTCAGCTAGAGTTTGCCGGAAGGCATGTGGGAGACTCTGAAGTCAACTGGAAGAAGGTTCTATGATCTGATGAAACCAAAATTGAGCTTTTTGGCCATCAGAATAAACGGTATGATTGGCATAAGCCAAACACTGCACATCATCAAAAACACATCACCCCTACCATGAAACATGGAGGTGGCAGCATCATGCTGTGGGGATGCTTCACTGCAGCAGGCCCTGGAAGGCTTGTGAAGGGAGAAAGTAAAATGAATGCAGCAAAATACAGGGAAACCCGATGCAGTCTGCAAGAGAGCTGCAATTTCAGGGGAAATTTGTTTTCCAGCAAGACAATGACCCCAAGCATAAAACCAAAGCTACACAAGAATGGCTTAAAAACAACAAAGTTAATGTCCTGGAGTGGCCAAGTCAGAGTCCAGACCTCAGTCGAATAGAGAATTCATGGCTGAACTTGAAAAGGGCTGTTCACTCACAATCCCCATGCAATCTGACAGAGTTTGAGCATTTTTGTAAAGAAGAATGGGGAAAAATTGCACTGTCCAGATGTGCAAAGTTGAAAGAGACCTATCCACACAGACTTGAGGCTGTATTTGTTGCCAAAGGTGCATCTACTAAATATTGACTTGAAGGGGGTGAATATTTAGCAATCAATTATTTTGTTTTATATTTGTAATTAATTTCGATCACTTTGGAGAGATCTTTGACACCAAAGAGACTTTTTCTGTTGATCAGTGTCAAAAAAGCCAAATTAAACCCGCTGTGTTTCAGTGTTAAAAACAATAAAATATGAAAACTTCCAAGGGGGTTGAATATTTTTTATAGACACTGTAAGTCACCTGGTCCAGATGGTGTACACCCCAGAGTTCTGAAAGGGCTGACTAAAGACTTCGTAGAGGCACTGGTTAATGATCCTTTCAAGAATAATAGATTTGGGAATGGTTCCAGAACACTGGAAAATTACAAATGTCACTGCACTCTTCAAAGGGAGGGAGGCATAAGAAAGGAAATTATAGGCCAGTTACTCTGACCTCAATGGTTGGGAAGATGTAGGAGTGATTATTAAGGATGAGGTCTCAGGGTACTTGGAGGCACATGATAAAATAGGCCATCGTCAGCATAGTTTCCTCAAGGGGAAATCTTGCCAACAAATCTGTTGAAATTATTTGAAGAAATAACAAGCAGGATAGAAAAAGAATCAGTTGATGTGTACTTGGATTTTCAGAAGGCCTTTGACAAGGTGCCACACATGAGGCTGCTTAAAAAGCTATAAGCCCATGATATAGAAACATAGAAAACCTACAGCACAATACAGGCCCTTCGGTCCACAAAGCTGTGCAGAACATGTCCTTACTTTAGAACTACCTAGGCTTACCCATAGCCCCTATTTTTCTAAGCTCCATGTATCCATCCAGGAGTCTCTTAAAAGACCCTATCGTTTTCGCCTCCACCGCCGCCGGCAACCCATTCCATGCACTCCCATTCTCTGTGTTTTAAAAAAAAAACTTACCCCTGACTTCTCCTCTGTACCTACTTCCAAGCACCTTAAAACTATGCCCTCTCATGCTAGCCATTTCAGCCCTGGGAAAAAGCCTCTGACTATCCACACGATCAATGCCTCTCATTATCTTATACACCTCCATCAGGTCACCTCTCATCCTCCATCGCTCCAAGGAGAAAGGGCCAAGTTTACTCAATCTGTTCTCATAAGGCACGCTCCCCAATCCAGGCAACATTCTTGTAAATCTCCTCTGCACACTTTCTATAGTTTCTACATCCTTCCTGTAGTGAGGCAACCAGAATTGAGCACAGTACTCCAAGTGGGGTCTGACCAGGGTCCTCTGTAGCTGCAAGTTACCTCTCGGTATTAAGGAAAGATTCTGGCATGGATAAAACAGTGCCTGATTGGCAGGAGGCAAAGAGTGGGATGAAGGGAGACTTTTCTGGTTGGCTGCTGGAGACTCGTGGTGTTCCACAGGGGTCTATGTTGGGTCCAGTTCTTTCTAAGTTATTTGTCAGTGATTTCAAAGGTGGAATTGATGGTTTGTTGCAAAGTTGGCAAACAATATGAAGATAGGTGGAGGGGTAGGTAGTTTTGAGGAAGTAGGTTACAGAAGGACTTAGATTAGGGGAATGGTCAAAGAAATGGCAGATGGAATATAGTGTCAGGAAATGTATGGTCATGCCCGTCGGTAGAAAGGGTTGACTATTTCCCAAGTGGAGAGAAAATACAAAAATCTGAGACACAGTGGGACTTGGGAGTCCTTGTGCAGGATTCCCTAGAGGTTAATTTGCAGGTTGAGACTGTAGCATTCATTTCAAAAGCCAAGATGTAAAGTTGAAACTTTATAAAGCACTGGTGAGGCCTCAGTTGGAGTATTGTGAGCAGTTTTGGGCCCCTTAGAAAGGATGTGCTGAAACTGGAAAGGGTTCAAAGGAGATTCTCAAAAATGATTCCAGGATTGATTGGCTTGTCATATGAAGAGCGTTTGATGCTTTGGGCCTGTATTCACTAGAATTCAGAAGAATGAGGGGTGACCTCACTGAAACGTGTTGAATAGTGATAGGCCTTGATAGAGTGGATGTGGAGAAGATGTTTCCAATGGTGGGAGAGTCTAAGACCAGAGGTTACAGTCTCAGAATAGAGGAGTGTCCTTTTAAAACAAAGATGAGGAAGAATTTTAGTCAGAGAGCTGTGAATCTTTGGAATTCTTTGTCACAGTCAGCTGTGGAGGCCAAGTCTTTATTTATATTTAAGACAGAGGTTGATAGATTCTTGATTGGTCAGGGCATGAAGGGATACAGGTGGAAAGCAGGATATTGGGTCTGAGAGGAAAATTGGATCAGCTGTGTTGAAATGATGGAGCAGACGCAATGGGTCAAATGCCTTAATTCTCCTATTTGTTATGGTCTAAGTCAGGATGCACGGCAAGTGAATTAGATTGAGCAGACTAAAGAGATAATGTCAATGAAACAGAACATGCTATGAACTCTCAGCAGGTCAGGTAGCTTTTGTGGAAAGAGAAGTGAGTAACATTTCAGATGTTGAGAAACAATTTAGTGCAGCTTAGAGAAAAAGTGGTGGAAAGCAGTGAGTGGAATAATGATAGTGTAGCAATTAGCACAACATTATTACAGCTCGGGGCGTCAGAGTTTGGAGTTCAGTTCTGGTGTCCTCTATAAGAACTTCCTGTGAGTGCGAGGGTTTCTTCCAGGTGCTCCAGTTTCCTCCCACAATCCAAGGACATGCTGGTTAGTAGGTTAATTGGTCATTGTAAATTGTAAGGTTAAACAGGTGGGTCATCGGGCAGTGTGGCTCAGCTGGCCAGAAGGGCCAGTTCCACATTGTATCTCTAAATCAATAAGTCAAAAGAATTTCTCTGATGCAATGAAATGGTGTCGCTGATGAGAGATAGTAAAACTATGGAAGTGAGGTCATTGGCCTTTGCCCTGCAAGCCAGACTACACAAATGAAACGAAAGAGTGGGGCAAGCAAAGCCAATAGCAGTCATGTAAAGTTGTGAAATTTGCTGATTTGTGGCAGAAGTGCAGGTGCAAGATATAAAAATTTCGAAGTTGCCATAAAAAGTCCAAATAAGGAATAATGAGTTGGTGTTCATAGGTTCACAGACAGTTTAGAAATCTCGTGCCAGAGGGGAAGAAGCTGTTTTTGGATCACTGACTGTGTCTTCAGACTCCTGCACATCGTAAGCAATTGCAGCAATGAGAAGACGTAGAATATTACATCACAACGTTGTGCAGACCTTTTAATCCGCTCCAAGATCAACTTAACCCTTCCCTCCCACATAGCTTTCCAATTTTTATCATCATCCTATCTAAGAATGTGCCTCTATCACCACAAATAACAAGAACAATAAATGCTGGAAGCACTTGCAGGTCAGATGGCATTGGACAGTGAGAGATACAGAACCGACACAGAGATACAAAATGAGACAGTAATCTGGAACAGCAATATAAAATGTGGGTGTGGGGGATTTGGTGGGGAGAGTAATTGTTGACGGTTTGAGTAAAGAGGGAGTATGGCTGGAATAAAGAGGAGAGGTGATGGAGTGAAACCAAGGCCAGTAAGTGACTGGTGGACCAAGGAGGGGGTGAAGCATGATGGGCAGATGGAGGGGGAGGTTGAGGGGTGGAGTTGAGAGAAAGAGGAAAGGTACTCAGCAAAGCAGTTCCCCAATCAATTCTAGATGCTCCGTTATAGAAAGAACGTGGAAACTTTGGAGAGAGTGCTGTGTAGGTTTACCAGATCAAAGGGCATCCTGGACCCAAGGTGGATGGAGAAATGGTTTGTTTTATCTGCAGTAGCAGAGGCTGAGAGGAGACCTGATAGAAGTGCTGTGTAAAATTTATGAGAGGAATAGGTAAGAACAGACAGTCAGAGTCTCTTTCCCAGGGTTGAAGTGTCTAATACTAGAGGGCGTACAGTTAAGGCGAGAGGGAAAGATCAGGAGATTTGTGCACCAGGAAGTTTTGAAGCAAAGTGGTGGATGACTGCCAGAGTTGGTGCTGGAGGCAGGTATGAAAGTGACATTTAAGAGGCTCTTTGATCGGGCAAATTAAAATGCAAGAAATAGAGGGATATGGACCATGTGCAGACAGAGGAGATTAGTTAAATTAGAAGTCATTAGCTTAATTAATACAGTACAACATTGTGGGCTAAAAGGCCTGTTCCTGTGTGATTCTAAACTTCTGGATGTGAATAAAGGATCATCCCAGTCTCCTCCTCCCTCTCCCCCCCTCCTCCCTCTGGGACCAAGGTACAAAACACAGTACATCTAGTCACACACAGCACATACGGTATAGTTATAGAAACATAGAAAATAGGTGCAGGAGTAGGCCATTCGGCCCTTCGAGCCTGCGCCGCCATTCAGTATGATCATGGCTGATCATCCAACTCAGAACCCTGTACCTGCTTTCTCTCCATACCCCCTGATCCCTTTAGCCACAAGGGCCATATCTAACTTCCTCTTAAGTAAATTTATGTGTGACTGTAGGTCATGAAATCTGTTTGCGAAAGCAGTTCAGTGCAATACATTAAAAAATAATTTCCATAAGACTCCTGAAGCCCATCGCTCCTACTGGGGAATAGGCCTCCAACAGCAGCTTGCCAGAGTCCTTAGCCATAGACTGATACAAGATTCATCGGCCCTGAGGCTTCCGCTTTCACCCCACAACTTCATATGTCTTCTAGGTGAAGATCCTTCCTCTCCCAGGGACGAGGTTTTTGGAGGTTCTGTTGATGTTTCTGTAGCTCTGGGTTTTTGTGGGATGGGGTTGCTAGCCCCATGTACAACCATCCTCCTTTCACAGCCTGGCTTGGAACTGTCCATGGCGGAGTTACAATAAGACTTGAATATAAAAAAAGAGTGAGGTAGTATTCATGTGTTCATGAACCGGTCAGAAATCTAATGGCAGAGAGAAAGAAACTGTTCCTAAAATGTTGTGTGTTTTCAGGCTCCTTTACCTCCTCCGTGATGGTAGTAATGAGAAGAGGGCATGTACTGGGTGTTAAAGGACATGTAGTTCCTGTCTCACTGAGATTGAAGGCAGTCTGGTGGGCTGGATAGACATCGGTTTCTGGCTGTTGACCGTATTCTGCTTCATTTCAGGGTGGAACATGCACGGATGCATGCCAAGCACCGCGGGCACGAAGCGATGCATGCGGAGATGGTGCTCATCCTCATTGTTACTTTGGTGGTGGCACAGATTCTTCTGGTCCAGTGGAAACAAAGGCATCCCAGATCCTACAATGTAAGGATAGATTTACTTTTGTTTCTCTGCTCTCTGCCTTCAGAGATAATCAGATTCAGAATTAAGTTTTTAGCACTGGCATATGTCGTGAAATTTGCTGCTTTGTGGCAGCGGTACATTGCATACATAATAAAAAAACTGTAAATGACAATAAAATGTGTATCAAAGCTTATATAAGTAATGCAAAAAAAGGGGGGGAATACTGTGGTAGTGTTCATGCGTTCATTGTTAATTCAGAAATGTGATGGTGGAGGGGAGGCAACTATTCCTAAAATGTTGATTGTGTGTTCTCAGGCTCCTTTACCCCCACCTTGATGGTAATACTGAGAAGAGGGTATGCCCTGGGTGATCAAGGTTCTTAATGATGGATGCCACCTTTTTGAGGCATCACCTTTTGAAGATGTCCTTGATGCTGGGGAGGCCAGTGGCCATGATGGTAGATAATGACATTGGAGTAGAATGTGACCATTTGGCCCATCAAGACTCCTCTACTTTTCCAACATGGCTGATTCAATATACCCAAATACTTGGCCTCCACAACCATCTGTGGCAATGAATTCCACAGATTCACCATCCTCTCACTAAAAAAATTCCTCAACTCTGTTCTAAGTGGATGTTCCTCTATTCTGATCTGTGTCCTCTGGTCCTAGTTTCCACCCACTATAGGAAACATCCACTCTCTATATTTCAATATTCTGTATGTTTCAATGAGATACCCCAACTGTGGTCTGGCTAATGCCTTATAAAATCTCTCTATCATTTTCTTGCTTTTATATTCTAATCCTCTCAAAATGAATGCTAACATTGCATTTGCCTTTCTTACTACTGAACCTGCGAATTAATCTTTAGGGAATCCTGCACAAGGATTTCTGAATTTTTTCCTCTCTTTAAAATAAAATTGTCTATACCTTTATTCCTTCTACCAAAGTGAATGACCATACACTTTCCCAGACTATATTCCATATGCCACTGTTTTGCCCAATCTCCTAAGTCTTTCTGCAGACTCCCTGCATCTTAAACACTACCTGCCCCTCTACCCATCTTCATAGTGTCCGCAGAATTAGCCACAAAGCTATCAATTCCTTCATCCAAATCGTTGACGTAACGTGAAAAGAAGCAGTCCCAACACCAATCCGTGTGGCACACCAGAACAGGCCCCCTTTATTCCCATTGTTTGCCTCCTGCCAATCAGCCAATTTTCTATCTATGCTAGTGTTCCCTGTAATACCATGGGCTCTTATCTTGTTAAGCAGCCTCACGTGTGGTACCTTGTCTAGGACCTTCTTAAAATCTAAGTAAACAACATCTGCTGACTCCTTTGTCTATCCTGCCTGTATCATCTGCAGATTTGTCCATAAAGCCATCAACTCTGCCATCCAGATTATTCACATATAACATGAAAAGAAGTCCCAACACTGACTCTTGTGGAACACATTCTGGAAATAGGGTGTTCTGCCACTACCTTTATAGATATGGCCACTGCTGCTAAGACTTGTTTAACCAGTGATAACATCAGTCTGTAGAGGGTTAAATCCTTCAAGGCACATATTGGGGAAACAAGGCTCTGGTGAAAATTTGCAGTGGAGCAGATTTTTGCTTGGGAAACTGCTGAAAATTTCTCCCAATCTCATGATACTTCCCTAGACTCTCACACAACAATGCTTTTCTTCACCCTAATATTTATAAACCAAAATAGTCATCTTAGTCTTGATCCTGGACAAGTTAAATTTTTAGCCTTGTAAGGATAGGATGAGCAAGCTAGGGCTTTTCTCTTTGGAGCAAAGTAGAATGAGAGGTGACTTGTAGAGATGTACAAGATGATAAGAGGCATAGATCGAGTGGATAACCAGAGACTTTTTCCCAGGACAGAAATGGCTAACATGAGGGGGCATAATTTGTAAGGAGGATGTCGGAGGTAAATTCTTTACACAGAACAGTTAGTTTGTGGAATGTGCTGCCAATGGTGGTGGTACAGGAAAATACATTAGTGACATTCAACAGTTTCTTAGATAGGCACATAGATGATAGCAAAATGGAGGCTATAAAGGAGCGAACATAGACACAGGAGCAGAATTAGTCCATGTGCCCATTGAGTTTGCTCCGCAAGAAACATTTTCAAGAAGGAGCATTTCAGCTCTAAAATTAAACTGAAGATTGCAGTGATCTGACTTCACAACACTGGCACACATCAAGGATGCACGCTCAGCCCACTACTGTACTCTCTCTACACCCACAATTGTGTAGCTAGGCACAGCTCAAATGGCATCTGATGATACAACTTCTGTTGGCAGAATTTCAGATGGTGACAAGAAGGCATGTAGGAGTGAGCTGATTATGTCAGCTGGTTCAGGGGTATCGCAACAACAACCTTGCACTTGACATCAGTAAGACCAAGGAATTGATTGTGGACTTCAGGAACGGGAAGTCGAGGGAATGCACACCAGTCCTCATTGAGGGATCAGCAGTGGAAAGAGAAAGCAGTTTCAAGTTCTTGGGTGTCAGCAACTCTGAGCATCTATTCTGAGCCCAGCATATTGATGCAGTTACAAAGAAGGCACAACAGTGGCTACATTCCTGGACTTCTCTAGTGCCTTTAACACCATCCAGCCCAAGATCTTAAGGCACAAACTAACGGAGATGGGAGTAGACTCTCACATGGTGGATTGGATAGTGGACTACTTGACAGATAGACCTCAGTATGTGCGGTTGGGAGACTGTAGGTCTGACACGGTGGTCAGCAGCACAGGAGCGCCGCAGGGGACCGTACTCTCTCCGGTCCTGTTCACCCTGTACACATCAGACTTCCAATATAACTCGGAGTCCTGCCATGTGCAGAAGTTCGCTGATGACACGGCCATAGTGGGGTGTGTCAGGAATGGACAGGAGGAGGAGTATAGGAAACTGATACAGGACTTTGTGATATGGTGCAACTCAAACTACCTGCGTCTCAATATCACCAAGACCAAGGAGATGGTGGTGGACTTTAGGAGATCTAGGCCTCATATGGAGCCAGTGATCATTAATGGAGAATGTGTGGAGCAGGTTAAGACCTACAAGTATCTGGGAGTACAGTTAGACGAGAAGCTAGACTGGACTGCCAACACAGATGCCTTGTGCAGGAAGGCACAGAGTCGACTGTACTTCCTTAGAAGGTTGGCGTCATTCAATGTCTGTAGTGAGATGCTGAAGATGTTCTATAGGTCAGTTGTGGAGAGCGCCTTCTTCTTTGTGGTGGCGTGTTGGGGAGGAAGCATTAAGAAGAGGGACGCCTCACGTCTTAATAAGCTGGTAAGGAAGGCGGGCTCTGTCGTGGGCAAAGTACTGGAGAGTTTAACATTGGTAGCTGAGCGAAGGGCGCTGAGTAGGCTACGGTCAATTATGGAAAACTCTGAACATCCTCTACATAGCACCATCCAGAGACAGAGAAGCAGTTTCAGCGACAGGTTACTATCGATGCAATGCTCCTCAGACAGGATGAAGAGGTCAATACTCCCCAATGCCATTAGGCTTTACAATTCAACCGCCAGGACTTAAGAACTTTTTTTAAAAGCTATTATTAATGCTTTTTGAGTTAGTGATTTAGATGCATATCATATTTTTTACTGAGTTAAGTATTGTATGTAATTAGTTTTTGCTACAACAAAGTGTATGGGACATTGGAAAAAAGTTGAATTTCCCCATGGGGATGAATAAAGTATCTATCTATCTATCTATCTATCATATTTCATTAGAAATTTGAGAATCAGTATGTCACCAAAGACACTCACAAGTTTCTACAGATGTACCGTGGAGAGCACTCTGACTGGTTGCATCATCGTCTGGTATGGAGGGGCCACTGCACAGGATCAAAAGAAGCTGCAGAAAGTTGTAAACTCAGCCATCTCCATCATGGGCACTGGTCTTCCACCCCCCACCCCCCCGGTTTGAGGACTCCACTCAAAAGATGATGCCTCAAAAAGGCGACATCCTTCATTAAGGACCCCTGTCACTCAGAATGTGCCCTCTTCTCATTGCTACCATCAAGGAGGAGGTACAGGAGGAGAAGCCACTCAACATTTCAGGAAGCACTCCTTTCCCTCAGCCATCAGATTTCTGAAAGAAGATTTCTTTTCTTTTTCACCCTCTCTTTTTGCTCTACTTACTTAATTTAATTTTTTTAAATATTTAGTTATTGTATTTTATTCTTTATATTATTATGTATTGCAACATACTGCTGCTGCAGAACAACAGATTTCACAACATATGCAGGTGAAATTAAATCTGATTCTGATTATTGAGGTGGCGAGTGATGGTGGCTGTGCTGGATGATAGATAGATAGATAGATGATAGATAGATACTTTATTCATCCCCATGGGGAAATTCAACATTTTTTCCAATGTCCCATACACTTGTTTTAGCAAAACTAATTACATAACTTACTCAGTAAAAATATGATATGCATCTAAATCACTCTCTCAAAAAGCATTAATAATAGCTTTTAAAAAAATTCTTAAGTAGTTTACTTAGATACATTAAATACAATCAACCCCGGCACTTTAACATATCTTACTCCTGGCGGTTGAATTGTAAAGCCTAATGGCATTGGGGAGTATTGACCTCTTCATCCTGTCTGAGGAGCATTGCATCGATAGCAACCTGTCGCTGAAACTGCTTCTCTGTCTCTGGATGGTGCTATGTAGAGGATGTTCAGGGTTTTCCATAATTGACCGTAGCCTACTCAGCGCCCTTCGCTCAGCTACCGATGTTATACTCTCCAGTACTTTGCCCACGACAGAGCCCGCCTTCCTTACCAGCTTATTAAGACGTGAGGCGTCC
Source organism: Hemitrygon akajei (assembly GCF_048418815.1). Taxonomy (NCBI): domain Eukaryota; kingdom Metazoa; phylum Chordata; class Chondrichthyes; order Myliobatiformes; family Dasyatidae; genus Hemitrygon; species Hemitrygon akajei. The sequence goes on along the minus strand of NC_133127.1, from coordinate 197,116,484 downwards.
CTCTTCTTAATGCTTCCTCCCCAACACGCCACCACAAAGAAGAGGGCGCTCTCCACAACTGACCTATAGAACATCTTCAGCATCTCACTACAGACATTGAATGACGCCAACCTTCTAAGGAAGTACAGTCGACTCTGTGCCTTCCTGCACAAGGCATCTGTGTTGGCAGTCCAGTCTAGCTTCTCGTCTAACTGTACTCCCAGATACTTGTAGGTCTTAACCTGCTCCACACATTCTCCATTAATGATCACTGGCTCCATATGAGGCCTAGGTCTCCTAAAGTCCACCACCATCTCCTTGGTCTTGGTGATATTGAGACGCAGGTAGTTTGAGTTGCACCATATCACAAAGTCCTGTATCAGATAGATAGATAGATAGATAGATACTTTAATCATCCCCATGGGGAAATTCAACTTTTTTCCAATGTCCCATACACTTGTTGTAGCAAAACTAATTACATGCAATACTTAACTCAGTAAAAAAAAATATGATATGCATCTAAATCACTATCTCAAAAAGCATTAATAATAGCTTTTAAAAAGTTCTAAGTCCTGGCGGTAGAATTGTAAAGCCTAATGGCATTGGGGAGTATTGACCTCTTCATCCTGTCTGAGGAGCATTGCATCGATAGTAACCTGTCGCTGAAACTGCTTCTCTGTCTCTGGATGGTGCTATGTAGAGGATGTTCAGAGTTATCCATAATTGACCGTAGCCTACTCAGCGCCCTTCGCTCAGCTACCAATGTTAAACTCTCCAGTACTTTGCCCACGACAGAGCCCGCCTTCCTTACCAGCTTATTAAGACGTGAGGCGTCCCTCTTCTTAATGCTTCCTCCCCAACACGCCACCACAAAGAAGAGGGCGCTCACCACAACTGACCTATAGAACATCTTCAGCATCTCACTACAGACATTGAATGACGCCAACCTTCTTAGGAAGTACAGTCGACTCTGTACTTCTCCATTAATGATCACTGGCTCCATATGAGGCCTAGATCTCCTAAAGTCCACCACCATCTCCTTGGTCTTGGTGATATTGAGACGCAGGTAGTTTGAGTTGCACCATATCACAAAGTCCTGTATCAGTTTCCTATACTCCTCCTCCTGTCCATTCCTGACACACCCTACTATGGCCGTGTCATCAGCGAACTTCTGCACATGGCAGGACTCCGAGTTATATTGGAAGTCTGATGTGTACAGGGTGAACAGGACCGGAGAGAGTACGGTTCCCTGCGGCGCCCCTGTGCTGCTTACCATGTGAGAGTCTACTCCCATCTCCGTTAGTTTGTGCCTTAAGATCTTGGGCTGGATGGTGTTAAAGGCACTAGAGAAGTCAAGGAATGTAATCCTCACAGCACAACTGACCCCATCTAGGTGAGAGAGTGATTTGTGCAGCAAATACGTGATAGCATCCTCCACTCCCACCTTCTCCTTATACGCAAACTGAAGAGGATCCTGGGCGTGCCTGGTTTGTGGCCTCAGATTCTGTATTATCAGCCGCTCCATGGTCTTAATCACGTGCGACGTCAAGGCAACAGGTCTGAAGGAGTTTCCTATACTCCTCCTCCTGTCCATTCCTGACACACCCCACTATGGCCGTGTCGTCAGCGAACTTCTGCACATGGCAGGACTCCGAGTTATATTGGAAGTCTGATGTGTACAGGGTGAACAGGACCGGAGAGAGCACGGTCCCCTGCGGCGCTCCTGTGCTGCTGACCACCGTGTCAGACCTACAGTCTCCCAACCGCACATACTGAGGTCTATCTGTCAAGTAGTCCACTATCCAATCCACCATGTGAGAGTCTACTCCCATCTCCGTTAGTTTGTGCCTTAAGGTCTTGGGCTGGATGGTGTTAAAGGCACTAGAGAAGTCCAGGAATGTAATCCTCACAGGATGTGTAGATTTGGCACGACAAAGGTCCGGTACTGGTTTGTACTGTCCTATATTCTATGTCAGTCTCTACTGTATGAAAGAAAACAACTACACTTCCTTGGGACTGCCTCTCAGCAATGTTCCCTCTGAGGTGTGCACGTGCACACATCTTTTGCTACCAGCACACAAAGGAATTTAAACTCTGCACAAAAGGTTGTCACCCTCTACCTCGTTGGCATGTTATGTATATTTCACAATCTTTTACAATCAGATTTCCTTTTCAGGTTTTTGGTGCGGATGCTGTTGACAGCATGGCATTTGTCTGCAGATTTTAGAGCTGGCTTATTTATACTGTTTTTATTAAAGAAGTTATTCAGTGTGCACGTGTTGTCATCGCTGGGCAAAAAATTTGCACAGCACAAAATTTTTGCGCACACGTCATTACAAACTAAAGGGAGCATTGCCTTTCAATTGTTGTAGATTCTCTTGTTTGTATAACAGTTCTTTGCAAGCAGATGGACTAGAAATAATTGAGGAAAGAAGTGGCATTGATTAAGAAATTACTATTATCTGCGCTGTTACAGTGATTTGAAGTTAGCTGCTAAAAGGATGAAGGAAATGGATCCTACTGGAATTTTCAAAAGCAAGTTGAAACAAGGAGATCAAAATTCAAAGGGTTTTGGTGGGATAGGCTGAATGGCTACTGCAGTGCAAGGCTGAAGCCACATGAACACTTTCCATTTAATACTCTCACCCCAGAAACAGAATCTTCAGCATCAACCTGGTTTAATAGGCTCCACCATTCTGAGTTTGTAACTGTTTTATAGGCAGATCATTGAAATTGAAAGGGGTTGGTAAAGTGGACATGGTGAGGATGTTTCCTATAGTGGGGGAGAGGGATGTCCATTTAGTACAGAGATGAAGGGAAATTTCTTTAGCCAGAGGGTGGTGAATCTGGAATTCATTGCCACCAAAGGCTGCGGAGGTTGAGTAATTGAATATATTTAAAGCGGAGGTTGATAGGTTCTTAATAAGTCAGGGCGTCAAAAGTTACAGGGAGAAGGCAGGAGAATGGGGTTGAGAGGGATAATAAATCGGTCATGATAGGATGGCAGAGCAGACACAATGGGCCAAAAGGTCTAATTCTGTTCCTATGTGTTGTGGTTTCAGAGGCATAAGAATAGTTCAAGTTTCCTTGCTGTGCCTCTGGTTATTCTGATCTACAGTTGCTGCTGGAGAGGGTGTCTGCATGTGATGGCCTCTCCTTCTCGCTTGCTGATCCCAGCAAAGTTCCTTGTATTCGAATCACCTCTCTCTCCCTAGATTCTGTTGGAGCAAAGTTTAATCGGCACAGTTTGTGGATTGTGGACTCTAATTCAAGTGTTCTAGTTTCTGGTTGCTCTTTTTTTTTTGTTGCTAGTTTTTCCGATTTTGAATCAGGGTAGCCTGCAGATAATGAACTCTGAGCTGAACTGAAATATGCCTTTTGTTTTTGTGTTTTAGATCCCAATTTTTTCGCTCATTTCTTTTTTGTTGCCGTTAGCACAATTTGTTATTTTTTGGTTTGTTGGGGAAGGGGGGTGCTAATGTGAATGGGTTCCATGGTTGTTTGTTTCGTGGCTGTCTGTGGGGAAGAGTTGTATACTGCATGCATACTTCAATAACAAATGTACTTTGAATCCTTGATATGTGAACAAGTGAATAGCAGCCCAAGTTATAAAAGTGTCCTTCATTGGGTCTGGGAACTGCTCTGGCTGATATGATGTGTCTCAACATGGATTCCTTTTGCTGAGTATTGAGTTCAACAGATAAAGAAGGCTTATTACATTCGTGCCTTGATTGATCAAAGAAATGAGTTTGAGTCAGGAAGTTATGTTGCAGCTCTATAAAACTCTCCTGGAGTATTGTATTCAGTTCTGGTCGCCCCATTATGGAAAGGATGTCAAGGCTTTGGAGAGGGTGCAGAAGAGATTCACTAGGATATAACCATATAACAACTATAGCACGGAAACAGGCCATCTCGGCCCTTCTAGTCCGTTCCGAACGCTTACTCTCACAATACTCTCACAGGATACTCCTGGATTAGAGGGCATGTGCTATAATGAGAGGTTGAATAAACGGGTTGTTTTCTCTGGAGTGGCGGAGGCTGAATGGAGATCTGATAGAGGTTTGTAAGATTTTGAGAGGTATAGATAGGGTAGACAGACAATATCTTTTTCCAAGGGTTGAAATGTCTAATACCAAAGGGCATGCATTTATGGTGAGAACAGGAAAGTTCACTGGAGATGTGTGGGAAAAGTTTTTCTTTACACTGTTTTGAGCACCCATAATGTGTTTGAGGCATATATGACAGAGGTGTTCAGGAGGCTCTTAGATGAGGGCATGAATGTGCAGGAAATGGAAGAATATGTGCATTGTGTAAGCAGAAGGAATTAGTTAATTACTAATTTAATTGGTTGAGAGCAACATTGTAGGCCGTAGGGCCTGTTCCTGTGCTGTACCATGTTGTATGAGATGACAAGAGGCATTGATCGAGTGGACAGCCAGAGACTTTTTCCCAGGGTGGAAATGGCTAATATTAGGGGGCATACTTTTAAGGTGATTGGAGGAAAGACTAGGGAGGAATGTCAGAGGTAGTTTTTGTGTGGAATGCCCTGCTGGGGTGGTGGTAGAGGCAGATCAATTAGAAACACTTAAGAGACTCTTAGATAGGCCCATGGATAAAAGGAAAATGGAGGGTTATGTGGGAAGCAAGGGTTAGATTGATCTTGAAATAGGTTAAAAGGTCAGCACAATATTTTGGGCCAAAGGGTGTGTACTGTGCTGTGCTGTTCTGTTCTATAATGCTAGAAGTGTGTATTTGATCTCCTGCAGCTAGTGACACTGTTCCAGATGTGGGTCGTGCCCCTCTACTTCACAGCGAAGCTACATTGGTGGAGGTTCCTAGTGATCTGGGTACTCTTCTCGGTTATCACTGCCTTCATTACTTTCCGAGCAACACGGAAGCCACTGGAGAGAACGACGCCCAGGTAATGTTTGGGTAACCTGCTGTTTCAGTCATGTATCTCTTGTCTGGGACCATCAAATGTCTATGAAACACTAGTTGGCTGCAGGTAACTAGAGGTGTTTCACAGGGCTCAAAGTACATATATATCACCATATACAACCTTGAGATTAATTTTCCTGCGGGCATTCACAGTAGATACAAAGGAACGAGAAAACAGCAAACAAAATAATAATAGTAAATCAGCAATAAATGTTGAGGACATGAGTCCAAAGGCAGTGGGAGCAGTTCAGTGAAGGGGTGAGTGGAACTGGTTCAAAAGCCTGATGGTTGAGGGGTAGTAACTGTTCCTGAACCTGGCGGTGTGGGTCCTGAGGCTGCTGTTGGAGGAGCAGGTTGTGTTAAGGAATCAGGGAGTCTGCAGACGAGCTTACTCATATTGGGAGAATAGGCTAAGAAGTGAAGATGGAATATAGTGTAGGGAAGTTATGGTCATGTACTTTGGTAGAAGGAATAAAGGCGAAGACTATTTTCTAATTGGGAGAAAATTCAGAAATCAGAGGTGCAAAGGAACCTGGGATTCCTTGTGCAGGAATCCCTGAAGGTTGAGTTGGTATGGAGGGCATTCATTTCAAAGATTCAAAGTATTTATATGGAATACAACTCTGAGATTTGTTCTCCTGCAGGCAACCACAAAACAAAGAAACATTATGGAACCCGTTCAAAAAAGAACAAATTGCACAAATGACATAAAGCAATTGAACAACACATTGAAAATCAAACCATGAGTCCAATAGTATTCACTTTAGTTCAGTTTAGCATTGCAGGCCGCAAAGCCATTTATCACGAAAGCACCCCAGTCCGTATTGATCGCCCCGATCAAACAGCAGAAAAAGACCAGAATTCAGAAACACATGCAACATGAATCTCAAAGTCCCCCAAACTGAGTCCACAGCTTTGCTGATCAATCCTTGCCACGTGGATCCCAATCCTCCTGCAGGTTTCCTCTGACAGCAGCAAGCGAGAGAGAGAGGAGGACTGGTCAAACACAGGCAGAAGGTGCCAAACACCTGCCCGTTCTCTGCTCTCGTCCTAGTCGATTTCAACCTGGTTTGAAGCCTCAATCGGAGACGAGCAAAGGAGTCGATCGTGGGTTCGTGCCGTCTCTCCAGGCTTCCAGGCCACCAAGCTGCACAATCCGCTCCAAACCTCACCGAAATCACTCAGAGGTAGCAAGGTGCCAGATCCTTCAATCAGCCCAAAAACATACAATCAAAATGTAAATCACATGTTCATTTTGAGGGGACTAAAATAGAAAAGCAAGGATGTACAGACGAAGCTCTTGGAGTATTAAGCTGTTTTGTTCCCTTTATCTGAGAAAGGATGTGCTGGCACTGAAGAAGATTTAGAGGAGGTTCACGAGAATCACCCCAGCAATAAGACGGTTAACATAAGAGTAACGTTTGATGGTTCTGAGCCAGTACTCGCTAGAGTTTAGAATAATGGGGGGGGGGGGCATCTAATTGAAATCTATCGGACCTAGATAGAATGGACGTGGAGAGGATGTTTCCTATAGAGGGTGAGTCTAGGACCAGTGGGTACAGCCTCAGAATAGAGAGACACCTATTTAGAACAGAGATGAGGAGGAATTTCTTCAGCCAGAGGGTGTTGAATTTGTGGAATTCATTGCCTCAGACAGCTGTGGAGGCCAAGTCATTTGATATATTTAAAACAGATGTTGATAGGTTCTTGATAAGTCATGGTGTCAAATGTAACAGGGAGAAGGCAGGAGAATGGGGTTGAGAGCAGTAATAAATCAGTCATTACAGATTGGTGGAGCAGACTCAATGGGCTGAATGGTCTGATTCTGGTTCTATATCTCTTACACAGTCAGGCGGCTTTGTGGACTGGAAGTTTAATCTAAGGTCCCAGCAATCATCTTGACATCCTTGTTTTTTTAAGAGTGCTTTATAAATTAAAAACACAAGATTCTGCAGACGCTGGAAATCCAAAGCAACACATGCAAAAAGAGTCTTCTGCCCACATCTGCTAGAAAACAGAATCTAGTTCATTTCACAATGAAAATTAGCCTTATTTGTCACATGTGCATCGAAACTTCAGTAAAATGCATTGTATTGTGTCAAATCAAATCAGTGAGGATTACGCTGGGGAGCCTGCAATTGTTACCATACTTCCAGTGTCAACATAGTGTGTCCACAACTCAGTAACCCAAACTTGTACATCTTTAGAATGTGGGAGAAAACTCATGAAGTCACAAGGGGAACACACAAGCTTACAGCGGTGGGAATCAGCTGGTTTTTCTTTGATTTTCTTGAGCATATTTTCATTGTTTGTCATTTGTCTTTTGTTTCAGATTGGTTTATAAATGGTTTCTTCTACTTTACAAACTGAGCTACACCACTGGAATTGTGGGATATATTGGCGTCATGCTCACCCTCTTTGGTATAAATTTATTATTTAGGTAAGTACATTTACCTTAAAACTAATTTCTCTTTTAAATCGTTTGGGATTTGACAGCAAGCATGGCTGAGGAATTTGTTCATGTCAAAAGAGAGTATCAGGTCACCAGAGATGCTGAATGATTGCTGCTGGTGACCTCAAGGTGAGGTAAGACACAACCAGAATCTGGCTGTTCAGCTCATCGAGTCTGTTCCACTGTCTGATCATGACTGATTTATAATTCCCCTCAGCTCCATTCAATAGTTCCATGTAGTAACAGAAAAATGTGTGCTATATACATCCCGAAATTCTTGTTCTTCACAAGACATTCACAAAAACAGAAGAGTGCCCCAAAGAATCAGTGACAGTTAAATAATGTCAGAAGTCCAAAGCACCCCCCCACCATTCCCTCTTCCATGCACAGGCAGCAGTAAAGCAACAACCCTCCCTCACCCCCACCCACTTCACAAAAAATTATCAGCACCCACCAAGCATGCAATAGCAAAGCCCCCAGTGAAGACCCTGATCTGCAGTACAACAAGGTCTAATCGTTTACCCAACAATTAGTTGTCCCTCCTTAACTCTAAAAAGGTCATCCCTCAATTTCTGGATACCCCCACCATAGGAAACATCCTCCCCACATCCACTCTGTCTAGTCCTTTCAACATTCGGTAGGTTTCAATGAGATTCCTCTCCCCCCCACATTCTTCTAAATTCCAGTGAGTACAGGCCCAAATGCTCCTCATGGACTGGGCCATATCCACTGCTTTTAGTAGGTTTTTATGTTCAAGGGCATTGGTGTTTCATACCAGTCAATATACTCCCCACCATGCAGCTATATAAGTTTTCCAAAGTTTTAAATGACTTGCCAAACGTGAGATTTGAACATGTATTAATCAGGATAAAAATTGTTTGCACCTAACGGAGAGTAGCAATTATTTATAAATAGGACATTAAAAGTCTGCTATTTAGAATTGCATGCCTACAGTGAAAGACTAAGCTGTTTATATGGATAATTACGGGTGCTGTGGTAGCGTAGTAGTTGGGGCGATGCTCCACTAGTGGGAGTTCAGTCCCCATCACTGTCTGTAAGGAATTTGTACATGCTCCCTGTGACCGCATGGGTTTCCTCTGGGTGCTCCAGTTTCCTCCCACATCCCAAAGCTGAACGGGTTAGGGTTAGTGAGTTGTGGGTGTACTATGTTGGCCCTGGAAATGTGCTGATGCTTGTGGGCTGCCCCAGCACATTCTCTGGTTGTTAGTCATTGACACAAATGATGCATTTCACTGCACGTTTCAGTGTTTAGCTGCACATGTGACACAAAGATAATCTAATCCTATGAAGATTAGTCATAGATGATCACAAGATCAGTAGTTTCCTAATAGGAAAACTGATTTAATTATTAAAAAGTCAATAGTTTTTAAAAAAGTAGGATTAATTACAAGTTTAAACAAATCTAATTCTAAATGTTTGTGTTCAGTTGATCAATTTTAAAGTTGCTTGTGATAGGAGGATTACAATCTAGTCACAATAAGTCGCATTTAAGTTTAGTCGTGATAAATAACTGTCAGACTAATCATTAGATTAAAGAGCAATACAAAATGGTACAAGAATGCAACAGGTCAAGCAGCATATATGGAGGAAAATAAACAGGCAATGTTTTGGGTTGAGACCCTTCAGTTGGTCTGAAGGGTAGAGGGGAGATGGCCAGTATGAAAAGGTGGAGGAAAGGATGGGTGTAGATGAAGGTGGATGATGAGTCAGTGGAGGAGGCAAGAGAGAGAAAGGTACCAGAAGCTAGGAGGAGATGGTGGAAGTGACAAAAGGCTCGTTCTGCAGTTGTCTTCCTGTATCTCCATAAGATGCAGGGGAGATTTACATGGATGCAATCTAGATTAGAGAGCATGTCTAATGAGAAACGGTTAAGTGAGCTGGGGCTTTTTGGAGCAAAGGAGATGAGAGATGTACAAGATGATAAAAGACATAGCTTGTTTGGATATTTGATGTATGCCAGAGACTTTTCCCTTGGGTGGGGGGCGGATGACTAATACAAGGGTGCATAATTGTAAGTTGATTGAAGGAAAGTTTGGGGGGGGTTTCAGAGGTAGGTTTTTTAACACAGAGTGGTGGGTGCAAGGCCTTTTATCCATTACTTCTCTCCAGTGACTTTGTTCACCCACAACAGGCCCATGATGTTGTACCGATATTTTAACCTACTTTAAGATCAACCTAACCCTTCTCTCCCACATAGCCTTCTGTTTTTTTTAATCATCCATATAGTTATCCAAGAATTTCTTAAATGTATCTGTCTTTACCACTACACCTGGCAGTGTGCTCCCTGCACCCGCCGCTCTGTATTGGACAAAATGAGATACAGCAGGCATCATACTGTGACCATTTCAGAGCAAAAGGTCTGCCTGACCCAACCCTACACAACATTGTATATGCTAAAGATCAAAGAAAATTTCAGGACAATTCCAGATTTACAATGGTTCCTTTGAATTACACACCACCCTCACACCTCCCTCTTCTCATTCACACTACAGACATCCAAATACACACAAATAATAAATTTAAATCAGCATTGTCTTGTCTTCCAGTTAACTTGGTTCATGGTTCTTAGGAACCCATTGTTCAGAGTTGCAACACACACAAAATGCTGGTGGAATGCAGCATGCCAGGCAGCATCTATAGGAAGAAGCACTGTCGACGTTTCGGGCCGAGAAGTCAACAGTGCTTCTTCCTATAGATGCTGCCTGGCCTGCAGCGTTCCACCAGCATTTTGTGTGTGTTGCTTGAATTTCCAGCATCTGCAGATTTCCTCGTGTTCGGTGTTGCAGTTTGGATTTAATCCTCAATTGATATTCGAATCTGAAGACTGGTGACTAAAATCAGTTGCTGAAGTTATTTGCTATGTATGCTAAACCCAAAAAATTCTCTAACAGCCCAGAGGGCCTATACTGTGCTCTTTGTTCTATTACTTGCAATTAATTGGAGGAGCAATAATATTCTTGAGGTTAAGAAAGAATATATTAGGTGTTGAGTTGTACAGCACAGAAACAGGCTCTTTGTCCCACCTTGGCCGTGCCAACTTTTACACCCAACTACATGAATCCCACTTCCTTGCATTAGAGTCATGTCCTTCTGAATCTTGTCTAGTTAGTTGTCTGTCTAAATGCCTCTTAGCAATTATTATCTGACTCCGCCTCCTTTGGCAGCAAGTTCCAGTCAAATCTATTTATATATCCAAAAAAACCCTCAAATCCTTAAAGGAGGAGAACCAGGGTGAGGTGATGGGTGGCACGGTAGCATAAGGGTTAGATTATTGCTGTTACAGGGCCACCGATCACAAATTGTGATTCATTTCCCCCCAGTGTCTGTAAGGAGTTTGTATGTTCTGATTGTGACTGTAGGGGGAGCGAGGTTTCCTCCCACATTCCAAACTGTGTTGTGGATATGCATTGGAAGAATGTCAGTCTGCCCAGCACAATCCTCGCTGATTTGATTTCACACAAATGACGCACTTCTCTGTATGTTTCAATGTACATCTGACAAAACTAATCTTTATCTTTAATTTTAATTTTACTTTAAATGTATGCCTCTGTCTTTTGATATCCCTTGTTTTTGATCATTTTTGTGATTTAAAAGCATTAGTTATAATTAGGCAGGAGGATAGACAGGTGATAGAGAAGGGATGAGCTCAGACCGATGGTTGAGATGTGTCTATTTTAACGCAAGGAGTATTGTGAACAAAAGCAGATGAGCTTAGAGTGTGGATCAGTACTTGAAGCTATGATGTGGTGGCCATTACAGGGACAGGAATGGTTACTTCAAGTGCCAGGTTTTAGATGTTTCAGAAAGGACAGGGAGGGAGGCAAAAGAGGTGGGGGCGTGGCACTGTTGATCAGAGATAGTGTCACAGCTGCAGAAAAGGTGGACGTCATGGAGAGATTGTCTACGGAGTCTCTGTGGGTGGAGGTTAGGAACAGGAAGGGGTCAATAACTCTACTGGGTGTTTTTTATAGACCGTCCGATAGTAACAGGGATACCGAGGAGCAGATAGGGAAACAGATCCTGGAAAGGTGTAGTAATAACAGAGATGTCATGATGGGAGATTTTAATTTCCCAAATATTGATTGGCATCTCCCTAGAGCAAGGGGTTTAGATGGGGTGGAGTTCGTTAGGTGTGTTCAGGAAGGTTTCTTGACACAATATGTAGATAAGCCTGCACGAGGAGAAACTGTACTTGATTTGGTGTTGGGAAATGAACCTGGTCAGGTGTCAGATCTCTCAGTGGGAGAGCATTTTGGAGATAGTGATCATAATTCTATCTCCTTTACAATAGCATTGGAGAGAGATAGGAACAGACGAGTTAGAAAAGCGTTTAATTGGAGTAAAGGGAATCATGAGGCTATCAGGCAGGAAACTGGAAGCTTAAATTGGGAACAGATGTTCTCAGGGAAAAGTACGGAAGAAATGTGGCAAATGTTCAGGGGATATTTGTGTGGAGTTCTGCATGGGTACGTTCCAATGAGATAGGGAAGTTATGGAAGGGTACAGGAACCGTGGTGTACAAAGGCTGTAATAAATCTATCTGTAATAGATCCTGAGAAGCAGGATTTATGAACATTTGGAGAGGTATAATATGATTAGGAATAGTCAGCATGGCTTTGTCAAGGGCAGGTCATGCCTTACAAACCTGATTGAATTTTCTGAGGATGTGACTAAACACATTGATGAAGGATGAGCAGTAGATGTAATGTATATGGATTTCAGCAAGGCATTTAATAAGGTACCCGATGCAAGGCTTATTGAGAAAGTAAGGAGGCATGTGATCCAAGGGGACATTGCTTTGTGGATCCAGAACTGGCTTGCCCACAGAAGGCAAAGAGTGGTTGTAGATGGGTCATATTCTGCATAGAGGTTGGTGACCAGTGGAGTGCCTCAGAGATCTGTTCTAGGACCCTTACTCTTTGTGATTTTTATAAATGACCTGGATGAGGAAGTGGAGGGATGGGTTAGTAAGTTTGCTGATGACACAAAGGTTGGAGTTGTGGATAGTGTGGAGGGCTGTCAGAGGTTACAGCAGGACATTGATAGGATGCAAAACTGGGCTAAGATGTGGCAGATGGAGTCCAACCCAGATAAGTGTGAGGTGGTTCCTTTGGTATGTCAAATATGATGGCAGAATATAGTATTAATAGTAAGACTCTTGGCATTGGGGAAGATCAGAGGGATCTTGGGATCCAAGTCCATAGGACACTCAAAGCAGCTGCGCAGGTTGACTCATTGGTTATGAATGCATACGGTGTGTTGGCTTTCATCAATCATGGAATTGAATTTAGGAGCTGAGAGGTAATGTTGCAGGTATATAAGACCCTGGTTAGACCCCACTTGGAGTACTGTGCTCAGTTCTGGTCGGCTCAGTTCAGGAAGGATGTGTATGCCATAGGAAGGGTGCAGAGGAGATTTACAGGGATGTTGCCTGGATTGGGGAGCATGCCTTATGAAAACAGGTTGAGTGAACTTGGCCTTTTCTCCTTGGAGCGACAGAGGATGAGAGGGGATCTGATAGAGGTGAATAAGATGATGAGAGGCATTGATCATATGGATAGTCAGAGGCTTTTTCCCTGGGCTGAAATGGTTGCCACAAGAGGACACAGGTTTAAAGTGCTGGAGAGTAGGTACAGAGGACATGTCAGGGGTAAGTTTTTTATGCAGAGAGTGGTGATTACATGGAATCGTCTGCCGGCAATGGTGGTGGAGTTGGATACGATAGGGTCTTTAAGGAGACTTTTGGATAGGTACATGGAGGAAAAATAGAGGGGTATGGATAAGCCTAGTAATTTCTAAGGTAGGGACATATTCGGCACAACTTTGTGGGCTGAGGGGCCTGTATTGTGCTGTAGGTTTTTCTGTGTTTCTAATTAGGTGGGTTACTGTAAATTGTCCTGTGTACAGTTAGTGATAGAATCAGTGAGAATGTGCAGCGTGTGAAATTGATTTAGTATAAAAGTCTCGATTGCTAGTGTGAACATTGGGTTAAAGGACCTGTTTCCATGCCTTGTGACTCTGACTATGATTAGATTTGTTATAATTAGTCACACCAAAGATAAATCATCTGTGCTTAATTGAAGTTAGCCTTAATTATGGAAGGAAGGTCTAATTATTATTAAGTGCAAGATGAGGGGATTGAATACAATTGTGATATTTAAAGATCATGGTTGAGAGCAAGATTTTCAATTAAGACGAATTGTTTAATCATGAAATTTAAAATTCAGTCAAGTAAGTGAATTGTTGTGAGATTTTTGAAAGCAGAACTGTCAAATTAAGGTAAGGAATTGATGAGTTGAGATGTAATGACAGATATTTAAAGAGATGCCGCAGACAGGCAGAATGGATTCATCCAATGAGGTAAAGGTAGTTCCAAATGGAGGACCCATCGCCTCTGGTTCACGTTTTTTTTAAAAAATCAGTGGTATCAAACTTAAAAAAAAAAGACGTATTGCAAGATTCAAGGTAGATCACTGTTTCCTCTCAGCTGCTCGGGTGCGTAGCCGCAGAGTAACTGAAATGCTCCCATGTACATAGTCTTTGTTGTTGCGCAGTTGGAATTAGATGCAGCAAGAAGAAGTTAACGAAAGGTGATTGAAGATTTTCTTTGCAACACACACAAAATGCTGGATAAAATCAGCAGGCCAGGCAGCATCTATGGAAAAACAGCACAGTTGCCATTTCAGTCTGACGTCCTTCTGCAGGACTGGAGGGAAAAAAAGGATGAGGGTAGATTTAAAAGGTGGGAAGAGGGGAGAGAGAAACACAAGGTGATAGGTGAACCGGGAGGGGGAGGGATGAAGTAAAGAGCTGGGAAGCTGATTGGTAAAAGAGATACAGGGCTGGAGAAGGGCAAGTCTGATAGGAGAGAACAGAAGGCCATGGAAGAAAGAAAAGGGGGGAGGAGCACCAGAGGGAGGCGATGGGCAGACAGGATATGGTGTGGAAAAAAAAGGGGATGGAGAATGGGGGGGGGGGGAGGAGGCATTACAAAAGGTTTGAAAATCGATCTTCCTCCAACCTTTGGAAGGACAAACCAAGGTAGAACATACAAAGTAAATGGTAGGACACTGAGGAGTGCAGTAGAACAGAAGGATCTGGGAATACAGATACATAGTTCCCTAAAAGTGGCATCACAGGTAGATAGGGTCATAAAGGGAGCTTTTGGTGTATTGGCCTTTATAAATCAAAGTATTGAGTATAAGAGTTGGAATGTTATGGTGAAGTTGTATAAGACATTGGTGAGGCAGAATTTGGAGTATTGTGTGCAGTTTTTGTCACTTATTTACAGAAAGGATATTAATAAGGTTGAAAGATTGCAGAGAAGGTTTACAAGGATGTTGTCGGGACTTGAGAAACTGAGTTACAGAGAAAGGTTGAATAGGTTAGGACCTTATTCCCTGGAGCGTAGGAGAATGAGGGGAGATTTGATAGAGGTGTATAAAATTATGATGGGTATAGATAGAGTGAATGCAAGCAGGCTTTTTCCACTGAGGCTAGGGGAGAAAAAAAACCAGAGGACATGGGTTAAGGGTAAAGGGGGAAAGGTTTAAAGGGAACATTGGGGGGGGCTTCTTCACACACAGAGAGAGGTGGGAGTGTGGAATGAGCTGCCAGATGAAGTGGTAAATGCGGGCTCACTTTTAAGAAAAACTTGGGACAGGTACCTGGATGAGATGGGTATGGAGGGATATGGTCCAGGTGCAGGTCAGTGGGACTAGGCACAGCCAAGGGCCGAAGGGCCTGTTTCTGTGCTGTAATGTTCTATGGTTCTAATCTGATGGCATGCTACCCAGATGGAATATAAGTTGCTGTTCCTCCAACCCCCACTTTTCCTTCCTGCACCCATGCGGAGCTCGTCAACTTCATCAACTTTGTTTCCAACTTTCACCGTGCCCTCAAATTTATCTGGTCCATTTCCAACACCTCTCTCCCCTTTCTCAATCTCACTGCCTCTGTCTCTGGAGACAGCTTATTTGCTGATGTCTATTATAAACCCACGCACTCTCACAGCTGCCTGCACTGTACCTGTTCCCATCCTGTTACTTGTAAAACCTGGCATCCTCTTCTCTCAATTCCTCCATCTTCACTGCATCTGCTCTCAGGATGAGGCTTTTCATTCTAGAAGGAAGATGTCCTCCTTTTTCAAAGAAAGAGGCTTCCCTTCCTCCACCATTGACACTGTCCTCAACTGCATCTCTTCCATTTCACGGACATCTGCTCTTACTCCAGCTTCCCGCCCTGTACCAGATATAGGGTGGTTCTTGTCCTCACCTACTATCCCTCCAGCATCCACGTCCAGCACATAATTCTCCAGAACTTCCACCATCTCCAACAGGATCCCACATCTTTCCCTCGTTCCCACTTTCTGCTCTCCACAGGGATCACTCCCTATGCAACTGCCTTGTCCATTCATCTTTTCCCACTGATCTCCCTCCTGGCCCTACACCTCCTCCCTCACTACCATTCAAGGCTCCAAACATTCCTTCCAGGTGAGGTGACACTTCACCTGTGAGTCTCTTAGGATCATATACTGTGTCCCGTGCTCCTGATTTGTATCGGTGAGATCCGACATAGATTCACTGAGCACGAATGCTCCGTTCACCCGAAGGAGCAAGATCTCTCAGTGGCTACCCATTTTAATTCGACTTACCATTCCCATTCCAATATGTCAATCCATGGCCTCCTCTACTGTCGTGATGAGGCCATGCTCAGGTTGGAGCAACAGCACCTTATATTCCGTCTGGGTGTCCTCCAACCTGATGGCATGAAGAACATCAATTTCTCTAACTTCTGGTAATGCCCCCCCCCCCACCCCCTCTCCTTTACCATTCCCCATCCCCTTTTCTCTCTCACCTTATCGCCTTCCTCTGGTGCTTCTCCCCCTTTTCTCTCTTCCATGGCCTGGCCTCTCCTATCAGACTCCCCCTCCCCACTTCTCCAGCCCTGTATCTCTTTCACCAATCAACTTCCCAGCTCTTTATTTCACCCCCCCCCCCCCCACCTTTTAAATCTACTCCTTATCTTTTTTTCCTCCAGTTCTGCCGAAGGGTCTCAGCCCAAAACGTCGACTGTACTTTTTTCCATAGATGCTGCCTGGACTGTTGAGTTCCTCCAGCATCTTGCTTGGATTCCCAGCAGATTTTCTCTTGTTTGTGAAAAGATTTTCTTTGATGGACTGAATTTCATTATACCCTTTAATTAATAGATAAAATGAAAAGTATGTGAGTTTTCAATTTTTATTCTAAATATTCATAGTACGTGTATTACAAAATAATCTTTTAAAATGCCGTGCAGTTTTCAGACTGGGTAAAAATTTCCTGTTCTGAGCATTGGTTGGTGTGTGTAGCTGAGGGAACTTTGATACAGATCAAATTATTATATAGTGCATTGAAGTATAATAAGGTAAAATAATAAGACAATGTAGAATGAAAGAGTGCAGAGAAAATTTACAAGGATCTTGCTGGGACTTGAGGACATGAGTTATAGGGAAAGTTTGAACAGGTTAGGACTTTATTCCCTGGAGCGTAGGAGAGTGAGATGAGATTTGATAGAGTTGTACAAAATTATGAAGAGTATAGATAAGGTAAAAAGATAAAATGCAATCTTTTTCCACTGAGGTCGTGTGAGTCGACAACTAGAGGTCATGGGTTAAGAATGAAAGGTGAAATGTTTAAGGTAAATATGAGGGGGATCTTCTTCACTCAGAGTGGTGAGAGTGTGGAACGAGCTGCCAGCAGAAGTGGTCAATGCAGGTTTAATTGCAGCGTTTAAGAGAAGTTTGAACATAGGCATAGAAGGGGTTATGGAGGGCTATGGTCCAGGTGCAGAACAGCAGTTTGGCATGGTATAGATAGGGCCTGTTTCTGTGCTGTACTGTTCTCTAACTCAGTAACTGAAGTGTAAAAGCTTTTGAAATGATTAATTCAAAGATCATAGCATGGTAGATACCGGTAATTAGGGCGAGGTCATGGGAAGTGGTTTGTACAGAGGACAAACACCTGCACAGACATGTGTTGAACTGAACACATTCTGTTTGAATGCTGAAGGCTGAGTTTCAGAGCAACACACACAATGCTGGAGGAACTCAGCAGGTCAGGCAGCATCTGCGGACAGGAATAAACAGTCAATGTTTTGGGCTGAGACCTTTCATCTTTTTTCCCACTGGAATAGTAAAGATGCCACATTGCCTGCAGATGGAGCTGCTTGTGCTTTCTATGAACACCCTGGCTAAGTGGCTCAGCTGTTTCACAGGCACTACTGATGGCTGCTAGGGAGCCAGCTTTATTAGAGAACGTGAGAACAGTTGGCCTTCCAGATCCAAACAAGTTCTACTTTTTCTAATTGGTTCCACTGAAACTGCCGAAACCTGTGGAACTGCAGTCCCTGATACTTTATCGAGAGATGCAAAAACGAAGTACTGCATGTGTACTTGTACTCAAATCTCAAAGCATTTGCAAAAACATTTGCACCTCTGGTTGTTTCGGAATGAGAACAATTGAATTAAGCTGCAAAAATTAACCAGAAAGTAGTTGGGTTTACATCTAAAGATTAGCTTTATTGGTCATATGTACTTCAAAACATACAGTGAAATGCGTTGCTTACATCAGAGACAGCCTGCAAGTGTCACTGCCTCCGGCACCAACCTGGCATGCCCACTACTTACTAACCCTAACTTGTCGGTCTTTGGATTGTGGGAGGAAACTGGAGCATCCGGAGGAAATCCACGCAGTCAAGGGGGAGAATGTGCAAACTCCTTACAGACACAAATTGAACCCTTGTCTTAGAGTTGGCTTGATGTAAAGCATTGCTCTAACCTCCATGCTACCATGCCGCCCCTCAGAATGGACAAGAGCACATTAAGTGAAAGCCGCTTGGAGTTAGGCTCAAATCATCCATGCTAACTATGTTGCCCAGTGAGCTCGCCCCGTCTGCCCGCATTTGTACCATCGTCCACTAAACCTCTCTCCTCTCCATATGCTATCTAGATGGCTTTTAAATGTTATTAATTTTCCCGTCAGAACCATGGTTTCTGATTACTCATTCCAAATACGCACCACTCTCTGCACGAAGAAGCTGCTCCTGATGTCCCTTTTAAATCTCTAGTCTCTGATTTAAACCTTTGCCCTCTTGTTGGCCTGGGGGAAAAGGACTCTACCTGTTAAAGGTATATTAGGCAGGGTCTATCCCCTCATGATCTTACATGCCTCAATCAGGTCACCCCTCAATCTACTGCATTGGAGGATATCCACGACTTCCACTGGCAGCTCGTTCCACACTCACACCAGCATGAAGATCCTCCTCAGGTTCCCATTAAATATTTCACCTTTTACCTTTAACCTGTGACCTCAAGTTCAAGTTTTACCCAACCTCAGTGGAAAAAACCTGCTTGGTCTTGCCCTATCTATACCCCTCACAATTTGGTATACCTTCATCAAATCTCCCCTCATTCTCCTACCCTATAGGCAATATAGTCTTAACCTATTCAACCTTCCTCTATAACTCCAGTCCTTAAGTTCCAGCAGGTTTTGAGAGGTTAGCATATGTTTAGCATGCCCGTTTCAAAGTATTTTGAAGTGTTTTAACAGTTGGTACATCATCCTTTTGAAGGAGTTATAGCAATCACCATGCAGGAGGTAGAACTACCAGGGCACTGGAAGCCATTTGCCCTGTTAGAATCAGAATCAGGTTTAATATCACTAACATATGTGATGTACTGCTGCGCAGACAATACAATAAATTTAAAAAATGATCTAAGCTACAATAGGAAATATAAAACAGGTATTGCAAAAGCAGCTAAACAGTAAGGTAGTGTTCATGGATTTGTTTAGAGATTTATTTGCTTATCAATACAGTGCAGTGTTGGCCTTCCAGCCCTTTGAGCTGTGCTGCCCAGGAATCCCACAGCCCTGACTAACCCAAACCTAATCACGGGACAATTCCCAATCACCAGTTAACCCATCCGATATGTCTTTGAGCACCCAGGAAAAACCCATGCATTCCACCGGCAGAGCATACAGAGACTCCTTACAGAATGGCACCCAGAATTGAACTCCAAACTCTGGATCACCCCAAACTGGAATAACATCACACTAACTGCTATGCCCAAATATGATGGCCGAGGGAAAGAAGTTGTTGCTGAAACGTTGACTGTGTGTCTTCAGGCTCCTTTACCACCTCCTTGATGATAGCAATGAGAAGAGGATATGTCCTGGGTGGTGGGGGTCCTTAATAATGGATGCAACTGCCTTGCCACCGATTGGAGATGTCCTCCATGATGGGGAAGCTATTGCCCGTGATCGAACTGGCTGAGTTTGCAACCCCCTGCAGCCTTTTCCATTATTTATTCTGATCCAGCCCTAGTAGAACAATCCTTTTGTCTTAAAGAAGCCCTGGTTGGTGGTTTTTATAGTTCTGAGCATTATGCTTTAGGAAGAATTTAAAAACTGGAGAGAGTGCAAGAGTTTTGTCAGTGCCTGCAAGAAGATGAATCTCAAGGCTGTACATGGTATCCATAGTTTGATAATGAATTTAGACAATAGACAGTAGGTGCAGAAGTAGACCATTCGGCCTTTTGAACCTGCACCGCCATTTTGAGATCATGGCTGATCAACTACTATCAATACCCGGTTCCTGCCTTGTCCCCATATCCCTTGATTCCCCTATCCATAAGATACCTATCTAGCTCCTTCTTGAAAGCATCCAGAGAATTGGCCTCCACTACCTTCCGAGGCAGTGCATTCCAGACCCCCACAACTCTCTGGGAGAAGAAGTATTTCCTTAACTCTGTCCTAAATGACCTACCCCTTATTCTCAAACCATGCCCTCTGGTACTGGACTCTCCCAGCATCTGGAACATATTTCCTGCCTCTGTCTTGTCCAATCCCTTAATAATCTTATATGTTTCAATCAGATCCCCTCTCAATCTCCTTAATTCCAGCATGTACAAGTCCAGTCTCTCTAACCTCTCTGCGTAAGACAGTCCAGACATCCCAGGAATTAACCTCGTGAATCTACGCTGCACTTCCTCTACAGCCAGGATGTCCTTCCTTAACCCTGGAGACCAAAACTGTACACAGTACTCCAGGTGTGGGCTCACCAGGGCTCTGTACAAATGCAAGAGGATTTCCTTGCTCTTGTACTCAATTCCCTTTGTAATAAAGGCCAACATTAGCCATTCTCCAATCCTCAGGAACTGATCCTGAATCTAAGGAACATTGGAAAATGATTACCAATGCATCCGCAATTTCCAGGGCCACCTCCTTTAGTACCGTAGGATGCAGACCATCTGGACCTGGGGATTTGTCAGCCTTCAGTCCCATCAGTCTTCTCATCGCCGTTTCCTTCCTAATGTCAATCTGTTTCATTTCCTCTGTTACCCGATGTCCTTGGCCCATCTTAATATGGGCCATTTACTTAGAACTTTTGAACTTTGAAATCTTTAGGAATGTCACCAAAAATTTTAACAAACTTCTATTGATGCGCAGTGGATAGTATTGTTACTGGTTGCATCACGTTTTGGTATGGAATGGAAAAGGCTATAACGGGGGATATAGTCGAGTCCATCACGGGCAAAGCCCTCCCCACCATTGAGCACATTTACACGGAGCACTGCCACAAGAAAGCAGCATCCATCATCAAGGACCCCACTGTCCAGGCCTTGCTCACTTCTCACTGCTGCCAGTGGGAATGAGGTACAAAGCCTTAGGAAACTACACCACCAGGTTCAGGAGCAGTTATTATCTGGCAACTGTCAGGCTCCTGACCTAGTGTGGATATCTCCACTCAACTCAACAAACTCACTTTCCAGATCTCTTTACAACTCGTGTTCTCAGTGTTTTGTTTATTTGTACAGTTTGTCTTTTGCACATTGGTTGTCAGTTTTTGATGATGTATAATTTTTCTTATTGTGTTGTATTTCTATATGTTTCTGTAAATGTCTGCAAGGAAATTCATCTCAAGTTGGTACTTGTACGATCATTTGAGTCGTGTATGAGTCTATGATCACTTCAGTCTAAAGCGTTATTTCCCTAATGGAGAACACCTGTGTGTGACTTCTTTTGCATGTTATAAATATAGAAACATAGGAAAACTACAGCATAATACAGGACCTTCAGCCCACAAAGCTGTGCTGAACATGTCCTTACCTGAGAAATTACCTAGGGTTACCCACAGCCCTCTATTTTTCTGAGCTCCATATACCTGTCCAGGAGTCTCTTAAAAGACCTTATCGTATCTGCCTCCACCACCGTCGCTGACAGCCCATTCCATGCACTTGCCACTCTCTGCATGAAAAAAAAACTTACCACTGACATCTCCTCTGTACCTACTTCCAAGCACCTTAAAATTGTGCCCTATTGTGCTAGCCATTTCATCCCTGGGAAAAAGCCTCTGACTATCCACATAATCAATGCCTCTCATCATCTTACACAACTCTGTCAGGTCACCTCTCATCTTCTGTCGCTCCAAGGAGAAAAGGCCAAGTTCACTCAACCTATTCTCATAAGGCATGCTTCCCAATCCAGGCAACATCCTTGTAAATCTCCTCTGCACCCTTTCTATGGCTTCCACATCCTTCCTGTAGTGAGGGAGAACAGAGCACAGTACTCCAAGTGGGGTCTGACCAGGGTCCTATATAGCTGCAACATTACCTCTCGGCTCCTAAACTCAATCCCACGATTGATGAAGGCCAATACACCATACACCTTCTTAACCACAGAGTCAACCTGTGCAGCATCTTTGAGCGTCCTATGCACTCGGACCCCAAGATCCCTCTGATCCTCCACACTGCCAAGAATCTTATCATTAATACTATATTCTGTCATCATATTTGACATACCAAAATGAACCACCTCACACTTATCTGGGTTGGACTCCATCTGCCACTTCTCAGCCCAGTTTTGCATCCTATCAATGTCCTGCTGTAACCTCTGACAGCCCTCCACACTATCCACAACACCTCCAACCTCTGTGTCATCAGCAAATTTATAAACCCGTCCCTCCACTTCTTCATCCAGGTCATTTATAAAAGTCAGGAAGAGTAGGGGTCCCAGAACAGATCACTGAGGCACATGACTGGTGACCGAACTCCATGCAGAATATGACCTGTCTACAACCACTCTTTGTCTTCTGTGGGCAAGCCAGTTCTGGATCCACAAAGCAATGTCCCCTTGGATCCCATGCCTCCTACTTTCTCAATAAGCCTTGCATGGGGTGCTCTGTCAAATGCCTTACTGAAATCCATATACACCACATCTACTACTCTACCATCATCAATGTGTTTAGTCACATACTCAGAAAATTCAATTAGGCTCATAAGGCACAACCTGCCTTTAACAAAGCCATGTTGACTATTCCTAATCATATTATACCTCTCCAAATGTTCATAAATCCTGCCTCTCAGGATCTTCTTCATCAGCTTACCAACCACTGCAGTAAGACTCACTGATCTATAATTTCCTGGGCTATCTCTACTTCCTTTCCTGAATAATGGAACAGCATCCTCAACCCTCCAATCTTCCGGAACCTCTCCCGTCCCCACTGGTGATGGCTCAGAGGCTCAGTGGTCTCCTCCCTTACCTCCCTGTAGCCTGGGGTACATCTCATCTGGTCTTGGCGACTTATCCAATTTGATGCTTTCTAAAAGCTCCTGCACATTCTCTTTCTTAATATCTACGTTCTCAAGCTTTTCAGTCCGCTTTTACAATCGCCAAGTTCCTTTTCCATAATATATACTGAAGCAAAGTACTCATTAAGTACCTCTGCTATCTCCTCCGGTTCCATACACGCTCTTCCACTGTCACACTTGATTAGTCCTATCTTCTCACATTATATCTTCTTGCTTTTCACATACTTGTAGAATGCCTTGGGGTTCTCCTTAAACCTGTCTGCCAAGGCCTTCTCATGGCCCCTTCTGGCTCTCTTAATTTCATTCTTAAGCTCCTTCCTGCTAGCCTTATAATCTTATAGATCTCTATCATTACTTAGCTCATTGAACTTTTTGTAAGCTCTTCTTTCCTTCTTGACCAGATTTACAACAGCCTTTGTACACCATGATTCCTGTACCCTACCATCCTTTCCCTGTCTCCAGGCAAATATCCCTTGAACATTTGCCACATTATTTCCGTACATCTTCCTGAAGACATCTGTTCCCAATTTATGCTTCCAAGTTCCTACCTGATAACTTCATATTTCCCCTTACTTCAGTTAAACTATTTCCTAACTTGTCTGTTCGTATCCCTTTCCAATGCTATGGTAAAGGAGATAGAATTGTGATCACTGTCTGCAAAATGTTCTCCCACTGAGAGACCAGGTTCATTTCCCAATTAAAGATAAGTACAGCCTCTCCTCTTGTAGGCTTACCTACATATTGTGTCAAGAAACCTTCCTGAACACACCTAACAAACTCCACCTCATCTAAACCTCTCGCTCTAGGGACATGCCAAACGATATTTAGTTAAATGTGTTGAAAGAATAAGTAAATTTAGGAAGGACAACAAAATTCTAGGGGCGTATAGCCCGATGGGAGTTCGGGGAGCTGGGTTAAGCACAATAGGCAGCGATTCAAACAGAGAAAGGAGAAATGGGTTAAAAATTCTATATCTGAATGCACGAAGTGTCAGAAATAAGGTGGATGAGCTTGAAGCCCAGGTGCAAATGGGTAACTATGATGTTGTTGGGATAACGGAGACATGGCTGCAGGGAGATCAGACCTGGGAAATGAATGTACAAGGGTATACGTGCTATCGTAGGGACAGAAATATGGGCAGAGGGGGTGGGGTGGCCCTGTTGGTGAGGAATGAGATTCAGTCCTTTGCAAGGGGGGACATAGGATCAGGAGAAGTAGAGTCTGTGTGGATAGAACTGAGGAACAGTAAGGGCAAAAGGACCCAAATGGGTGTTGTCTACAGGCCACCAAACAGTAGCATGGATATTGGGTGCAAGTTGAATAGGGAGTTAACATTGGCATGTAGCAAAGGCAATGTTGCAGTAGTTATGGGGGATTTCAACATGCAGGTGAACTGGGAGAATCAGGTTGGTGCTGGACCACAGGATAGGGAGTTTGTAGAGTGCCTATGGGATGCATTCTTGGAACAGCTTGTACGAGAGCCGACCAGGGACAAGACTATTCTGGATCTGGTGTTATGTAATGAACAGGATTTGATAAGCGATCTTGCAGTAAAGGAGCCATTAGGAGGTAGTGATCATAATATGATAAGCTTTTATCTGCAATTTGAGAAGGATAAGGGCAGATCAGAGGTGTCAGTGTTGCAGATGAACAGGGGAAACTATGGAGCCATGAGGGAGGAGCTGGCCAAAGTTGACTGGACGGATAGCCTAGCAGAACAGACAGTGGAACAGCAATGGCAGGTATTCTTGGGAATAATGCACAAAGTGCAAAATCAGTTCATCCCCCAGAGAAGGAAGGATTCAAAGGGGGGAAAGGGGCCACAGTGGTTGACAAAGGAAGTCAGAGATTGCATAGCATTAAAAAAAAAAGGAAATATGACAGAGCTAAGGTGAGTGGGAGGACAGATGATTGGGAAGTTTTTAAGGAACAACAGAACTTAACTAAAAAGACAATACAGGGAGAAAAAATGAGGTACGAACACAAGCTAGCCAGGAATATAAAGGAAGATAGCAAAAGCTTTTTTAGGTATGTGAAGGGAAAGAAGATAGTTAAGAACAATGTTGGGCCCTTGAAGAATGAATTGGGTGAAATTGTTATGGGAAACAGAAATGGCAGAAGGATTTAATGAGTACTTTAGATCTGTTTTCACTAAGGAAGACACAAGCAATCTCCCAGATGTATGGATGGGCCAAGGACATAGGGTAACAGAGGAAATGAAACAGATTGACATTCGGAAGGAAACGGCGATGAGAAGACTGATGGGACTGAAGGCTGACAAATCCCCAGGTCCAGATGGTCTGCACCCTAGGGTACTAAAGGAAGTGGCCCTGGAAATTGCGGATGCATTGGTAATCATTTTCCAATGTTCCTTAGATTCAGGATCAGTTCCTGAGGATTGGAGAATGGTAAATGTTATCCCACTTTTTAAGAAAGGAGGGAGGGAGAAAACAGAGAACTATTGACCTGTCAGCCTGACATCGGTGGTGGGAAAGATGCTAGAGTCCATTATTAAGGATGAAATAGTGGCATATATAGATAGCAGTGATAGGATTGGGCCGAGCCAGCATGGATTTACCAAGGGTAAATCATGCTTGACTAATCTGTTGGAGTTTTTCGAGGATGTAACCAGGAAGTTAGACGGGGGAGATCCAGTGGATGTAGTGTACCTCGATTTTCAGAAGGCATTTGATAAGGTCCCACATAGGAGATTGGTGGGTAAAATCAAAGCTCAGGGCATCGGGGGGAAGACATTGGCATGGATAGAAAACTGGTTGGCAGATAGAAAGCAAAGGGTAGCGGTGAATGGGTGTTTCTCGGAATGGCAGGTGGTGACTAGTGGGGTGCCACAGGGCTTGGTATTGGGACCACAGCTGTTTACAATTTACGTCAACGATTTGGATGAAGGCATAGAAAATAACATCAGCAAATTTGCTGATGATACTAAGCTGGGCGGCAGTGTGATATGTGATGAGGATGTTAGGAGAATTCAGGGTGACGGATAGGCTGGGTGAGTGGGCAGATACTTGGCAGATGGTGTTTAATGTGAATAAGTGTGAGGTTATCCACTTTGGGAGTAAGAACAGGAAGGCAGATTATTATCTGAATGGTGTAGAGTTAGGTAAGGGAGAAATACAAAGAGATCTAGGAGTCCTTGTTCATCAGTCACTGAAGGTGAATGAGCAAGTGCAGCAGGCAGTGAAGAAGGCTAATGGAATGTTGGCCTTTATTACAAAGGGAATTGAGTACAAGAGCAAGGAAATCCTCTTGCATTTGTACAGAGCCCTGGTGAGACCACACCTGGAGTATTGTGTACAGTTTTGGTCTCCAGGGTTAAGGAAGGACATCCTGGCTGTAGAGGAAGTGCAGCGTAGATTCACGAGGTTAATTCCTGGGATGTCTGGACTGTCTTACGCAGAGAGGTTAGAGAGACTGGGCTTGTACACGCTGGAATTAAGGAGATTGAGAGGGGATCTGATTGAAACATATAAGATTATTAAGGGATTGGACAAGACAGAGGCAGGAAATATGTTCCAGATGCTGGGAGAGTCCAGTACCAGAGGGCATGGTTTGAGAATAAGGGGTAGGTCATTTAGGACAGAGTTAAGGAAAAACTTCTTCTCCCAGAGAGTTGTGGGGGTCTGGAATGCACTGCCTTGGAAGGTAGTGGAGGCCAGTTCTCTGGATGCTTTCAAGAAGGGCTGGATAGGTATCTTATGGATAGGGGAATCAAGGGATATGGGGACAAGGCAGGAACCGGGTATTGATAGTAATTGATCAGCCATGATCTCAAAATGGCGGTGCAGGCTCAAAGGGCTGAATGGTCTACTTTTGCACCTATTGTCTATTGATATTTGGGAAATTAAAATCTCCCACCACGACAACCCTGTTACTACTACACCTTTCCAGAATCTGTCCCCTTATCTGCTCCTTGATGTCCCTGTTACTTTTGGGTGGTCTATATAAAAAAAAACACCCAGTAGATTTATTGACCCCTTCCTGTTCCTAACCTCCACCCACAGAGACTCCATAGACAATCCCTCCATGACGTCCACCTTTTCTGCAGCTGTGACACTATCTCTGATCAACAGTGCCACGCCCCCACCTTTTTGCCTCCCTCCCTGGCCTTCCTGAAACATCTAAAGCCTGGCACTCGAAGTAACCATTCCTGCCCCTGAGCCATTCAAGTCTCTGTAATGGCCAGAACATAATAGCTCCAAGTACTGATCCATGTTCTAAATTCATCTGCTTTGTTACATAGAAATCTACAGCACATTACAGGCCCTCTGGCCCACAATCCTATGCCA
This sequence comes from Hemitrygon akajei, assembly GCF_048418815.1. Lineage (NCBI taxonomy): Eukaryota > Metazoa > Chordata > Chondrichthyes > Myliobatiformes > Dasyatidae > Hemitrygon > Hemitrygon akajei. The sequence goes on along the minus strand of NC_133127.1, from coordinate 197,089,159 downwards.
ACCATAACCTATTCTAGATACTGACTAAAATTTTCCTACCACATAGCCCTCTATTTTTCTAAGCTCCATGTACCTATCTAAGAGTCTCTTAAAAGACCTTATTTAATCTGCCTCATAATACTCCTTATATTAAAATAGACTATTGGTCTGAGCATGTCCCTTCTCTATCACCTGTCTATCCTCCCTCTTGCACTGTCTCCAAGCTTTCTCTATTTGTGAGCCAACCACCTCTTCCTGTGTCACTTCAGTTGGGTTCCCACCCCCCAGCAATTCTAGTTTAAACTCTCCCCAATAGCCTTAGCAAACCTTCCCACCAGGATATTGGTCCCCCTGGGATTCAAGTGCAACCTGTCCTTTTTGTACAGGTCACACCTGCCCCAAAAGAGGTCCCAATGTTGATTGTCAGTCTTTGATTATAATTAGTTTTTTGTAAATTCCACTGTAATTTCTGTATTTTTTCCTGTAAAGACCTGCATGAAAATGTATCTTGGAGTTGTATATGGTGACATATGAGGACTTTGATAATAAATTTACCTTGAACTTTGAGCTGTTGATCAGTTTAGTTCTGTGGAGAACTAGAGAAGCTGAGATAGAGGTCATTACAGGTGGGCCATGGGAAGATTTTACAACTGTTCAAGATCTTGAAGGGTTTTGGTGAACAGCACAGGGGTCAGAAACCAGAAGATGGATTAAAAAGTGGTTCAAAGTAAATTGATTATCAAGTACATATATGTCACCATATTTCATTTTCTTGTGAACAAACAGAGGAAATACAAGAAAAACGATAGAATCAGTGAAAGGTGCACACAGAATGACAAACAGCCAATGTGCAAAAAACAACAAACTCTGCAAATATAAAAAGGTAAAGGGGAAGAAATAAATAAATAAAGTGATAAATATCAACAGCATGAGATGAAGAGTCCTTGAAAGTGAGTCCGTAGGTTATGGGGACAGTTCAGTGATTGGGTGAGTGAAGTTATCCCTACTGGTTCAAGAGCCTGATAGTTGAGGGGTAATGACTGTTCTTGAACCTGGTGATGTGGGTTGTGAGGATCGTGAACCTCCTTCCTGATGGCAGCAGTGAGAAGAGAGCACGGCCTGGGTGGTGGGGCTCCCTGATGATGGATGCTGCTTTCCCGCGACAGCGCTCTGTGTAGATGTGCTCAATGGTGGGAGGGCTATACTCGTGATGGACTGCGCTGTATCCCCTACTTTCTGTAGGCTTTTCTGTACAAGGGCGTTGCTGTTTCCACACTAGTCTGTGATGTAACCAGTCAATATACTCTCCACCACACGTCTATAGGTTTGTCAAGGTTTAGATGATATGTCGAATCTTTGCAAACTTCTAAGAAAGTAGAGGTGCTGCAATGCTTTCTTTGTAATTGCACTTACGTGGTGGGCCCAGGAGAGATACTCTGAAATGATAACACTGGGTAATTTAAAGTTGCTGATCCTCCTGTGTTTTCCTTCTCCTGAAGTCAATAGTCATCTTGATCTTGCCGACAGTGAGTGGGAGGTTGTTGTTACTGCAGCACTCAGCCAGATTTTCAATCTCCCTCCAAATGCTGATTTGTCACCACCTTTCATTCAAAGGTGAGATGATAAACCTGAAGCAGTGAATTCTGGAATGAGCAACCGGAAAGGATTGACTTTATTCACCATATACATTTACATGTATTACAAATTCGCTGCGGGTTTATTGGTCAGGGTGTAACATGCAACAAAAAAAACAATTAATGGATTGTAAAAAATTTAGTTGTATACAAAATTATGAGGGGTCTATAAGCAGACTTTCTCCACTGAGATTAGGTGAGACTAGAACTAAAAGTCATGGGTTAAGGGTGAAAGGTGAAATATTTATGGTGAACTTGAGGAGGAACTTCAGAGGGTGTTGCAAGTGAAGTGAGCTGCCAGCAGAAGGAGGTTCAATTACAACATTTAAGGGAAGTTTAGGTGAGTACATGGATAGGAGGGGTATAGAGGGCTATGGTCCAGGTGTGGGTCAATGGGACTAGACAGAATAACAGTTCCACACAGACTAGATGGGCTGAAGGGCCTGGTAGTCAATGACTACTGGGTTCTTACTCATTTTCTGTCTGATTGTATTGTAGGTTCATTGATTACCATCCCGGCATGGGGGGGGGGGTAGCGGTGGGGGAACACTGCACAGGATCAGACAAAGCTGCAGAAAGTTGTAAGTTCAACCACCTCTATCATGGCACTAGTATCCTCAGCATCCAGGACCTCTTCAAGCAACAATGCCTCAAAAAGGTACCATCCATCGTTAAGGAACCCAGGACATTCCCTCTTCTCATTGCTACCATCAAGGAGGAAGTACAGGAGCCTGAAGAAACACACTCAACAATTCAGGAACCAATATTCCCCTCCACCATAAGATTTCTGAATGGATTATGAACCCATGAACACTACCTCACTACTTTTTTCCTCTCTTTTTGCACTATTTATTTAACTGTTCATATATATGCTTAACGTAATTTACATTGTGTGTGTTTTATTGTGTATTATAATGTATTGCATCATACTGCTACCACATAACAATGAATTTCACAATGTATGCCACTGATTCAGAGTCTGAAAGAGAATGTTACATATTCGTGGTTAAGGATGATTTCTGGGCATTGCCATTAATCATAATGTTTGTGTTTATATTGTCTAGAATCATAACAAGTATTGCAAACATTCCAGTTTGTTGTGGAAATTTTCAGGCTTTACCATTCTTGAGAAACTTCAACCAACTGAAATACTCATAGTAAGAGTTTCTGTTTGAGAGAGACAGAATGTAAATCTTCTCACTGAGGAAGAAAACTCACTAAGTACAAACAATTGTCAGGATGCTGCCTGGATTAGAGAGCGTGTTTTATTAGGATAGGTTGAGCAAGCTAGAGCTGTTCTCTTTGTGGTTGAGGGGCTGAGAGGCAACTTGATTGAGGTGTACATTAAAAAGGTGCATAGATCAAATGGGCAGCCTAGACTTTCTTCCCAGGGCAGGAATGGCTAATATGAGAGAACATAACTTTAATGTGATTGAGGAAAGTATAGGAGTGAATGTCAGAGGTTGCTTTTTTTGCACAGTGTTAAATGCATGGAACACACTGCTAGGGCTGTTGGTAGAAGCAGATACGGTATTGGGTGCCTCAGAACCACAGAGCTATTACAGCTTGGGGTTTCTGGAGTTCGGAGTTCAATTCCGACATCATCTGTAAGGAGATTGCATATTTTCCCTTTGGACTATGTGGGTTTTCTGTGGGTGCTCCAGTTTCCTCTCACAATCCAAGGACATACCAGTTAGTAGGTGAATTGGTCATTGTAAATTGTCCTGTGATTAAGCAGGTGTTAAATAGGTGGCTTGCTGGGTGGCATGGCTGATTGGGACAGAAGGGACTGTTCTGCGCAGTATCTCTAAATAAAATTAATAAATAATCAATCCAAACCTTCTCTCCTTCATAACCCTCCATTTTACTTTCATCCTTGTGCCTATCTAAGAGTCTGTTAAATCTACCTACTGTATCTGCCTCGACCACCATCCCTGGCAGCTCACTCCACTTATCTGAAACAAATGTCTTATTGTATTGGCCACTACTGTCCTGAGAAGAAGGTTCTGGCTGTCCACTCTTTGCTAGTCCTAATCTTTATATCTATCAAGAGGCCTCTCATCATCCTCCTCTCCAAAGAGAAAAAAACTCTAGCTTGCTTAATCTTTCCAGAAATGGAATAAAGACAATTACAGAGGCATGAGAGAGGAGCCTGCCCAGGTGCATTGGAGGGGGATACTGGCGGGGCTGACGGCAGATCAGAAGTGGCTAAAGTTTCTGGGAATAGTTCACAAGGCACAGGTTCTGTGTCCCACAGAAGTTGTTCTCAAATGGCAAGACTAGGCAACTGTGGCTAACGGGATAAGGATTGCTTAAAAGCCAAGGAAAAAGCATATAAGGTTGCAAAAGTGAGTGGGAAGTTGGATGACTGGGAAGCTTTTAACATCCAATAAAATGCAACTAAAAAAGCTATAAGAAGGGAAAAGATGAAATATGAGGGAAAGCAGCCAATAATATAAAGCAGGATACTATAAGTTTTTTTCAGTTATATAAACTGGAAAAAAGGTTTCACAAGGTTAATTCCTGGGATGTCCGGACTGTCTTACGCAGAGAGGTTAGAGAGTCTGGGCTTGTACACACTGGAATTAAGGAGATTGAGAGGGGATACGATTGAAACATATAAGATTATTAAGGGATTGGACAAGATAGAGGCAGGAAATATGTTCCAGATGCTGGGAGAGTCCAGTACCAGAGGGCATGGTTTGAGAATAAGGAGTAGGTCATTTAGGACAGAGTTAAGGAAAAACTTCTCCCAGAGAGTTGTGGGGGTCTGGAATGCACTGCCTCGGAAGGCAGTGGAGGCCAATTCTCTGGATGCTTTCAAGAAGGAGCTAGATAGGTATCTTATGGATACGGGAATCAAGGGATATGGGGACAAGGCAGGAACCGGGTATTGATAGTAGATGATCAGCCATGATCTCAAAATGGCAGTGCAGGCTCGAAGTGCCGAATGGTCTACTTCTGCACCTATTGTTTATTGTCTATAAAGAGTAAAAGGGAGGTGAGAGTTGATATTGGACCACTGGAAAATGACGCTGGTGAGGTAGTAATGGGGGCAAAGAAATGGCTGATGAACTTAATAATTGTTTTACTCCAGTCTTTACTATGGAAGACACTGGCTGTATGCCAGAGTGCCTTTGCTATTACAAAGGAAAAAGTACGAGACAAACTTAAAGGTCATAAGGTGGATAAGTCATCTGGACCAGATGGATTACATCCCAGAGTGCTCAGAGAGGTTGCTGAAGAGATAACAGCTACATCAGTCATGATCTTTCAAGAATCATTTGATTCTGGCATGGTCCTGGAGGACTGGAAGATTGTGAATGTCACTCCACTCCTTAAGAAGGAAGGAAGACAAAAGAGAAGAAATTATAGGCCAATTAGCCTAACCTTGGTGGTTGGGAAATTGTTGGAGCTAATTGTTAAGGAAGAGGTTGTGGGGTATTTGGAAACTAATGATAAAATAACTCAAAGTCAGCATGGTTTCTGTAAAGGGAAATCTTACCTGACAAATCTGTTAAGAGTTCTTCAAGGATGTAACAAGCAGGGTGGAAAAAGGAGAGGCATTGGATGTCATTTAATTAGATTTTCAGAAGGCATTTGATAAGATGCCTCATATGAGGCTGCTAATGATAAAATCTTATGGTGTTACAGGAACAATACTGGCATGGATAGAGGAATGGCAAACAGGCAGGAGGCAGCAAGTGGGGATAAAGGGAGCCTTTTCTGGTTGGCTGCCGGTGACTTGTGGTATTCCTCAGGGGTCAGTATTGGGACCGCTACTTTTCACATTGTTTATCATTGATTTAGATAGTGAAATTGGTGGCTTTCTGGCAAAGATTGCAGATGATATGAAGATAGGTGAAGGGGCGGGTTGTGCTGAATACTTAGACAAATTAGAATCATGGGCAAAAAAATGGCAGATGGAATACAGCATTGGGAAATGAATGATAATACATTTTGGTAAAAGGAACAATAGTGCAGACTATTGTCTAAATGGGGAGAAAATTCAAACATCAGAGGTGCAAAGGGACTTAGGAGTCCTCATGCAAGACTCCCAGAAGATTAATTCACAGATTGAGTCTGTAGTATAGAAGGCAAATGCAATGTTGGCATTTGTTTTAAGGGGAATAGAATGTAAAAACAAGGAGATAATGCTGAAGCTTTATAGGACACTAGTCAGGCTGCATGGAATGTTGTTAACAGTTTTGGGCCCCATGTCTCAAAGGATGTATTGTCATTGGAGAGAGTCCAGAGGAGGTTCATGAGGATGATTCTGGGAATGGAGGGGTTAACATAGGAGCATTTGGCAGCTTTGGGCCTGTACTCACTGCAATTTAGAAGAGTATGGGGGGGGGGGGATCTCATTGAAACCTACTGAATGTTGAAAGGACTAGTTAGGGTGGATGTGGAGAAGATGTTTCATATTATGGGGGTATCCAGAACTAGAGGGCAGAGCCTCAAATTTGTGGGGCAACCTTTTAGAACAGGAGGATTTTTTTAGCCAAAGAGTGGTGAATCTGTGGAATGCTGTGCACAGACTGCGGTGGAGGCCAAGTCCATGCATATATTTAAAGCGGAAGTTGATAGATTTCTGAGTGGTTGGGGCATCGAGGGATACGGTGAGAGGGCAGGTGTATGGGGTGAATGGTATCCAGAAACAGCCATGGTGAAATGGTGGAGAAGACTCGATGGGCTGAATGGCATAAGAATGCTCTCTTATCCTGGTAGCATCCTGAAAAATCTCCTCTGCAGCCTCCCTAACATTACCACATCCTTCCTATAATGAGGTGACCGGAACTGAACGTAATATTCCATGTGTGGTCTGACCAGAATTCACTGCTTTTGAACTCAATCCCCCCGACTGTGCAGACCAACACACCATTTGCCGCTTAACCACCCTACCAATTGCTCAACAAATTTGGACGTGAACCCCACGATCCTCTTCACTGCTAAGAATCCTGCCATTAACCCTGTACTCTGTCTTCAAGTTCAATCATACAGAGTGAATCACTTTACACTTTTCCAGATTGAACTTCATCTGCTACAAGTCAGCCCAGTTCTGCATCCTATCAATATCCAGTTGAAACCTATAAGAGCCTTCCACACTATCCACAACTCCACCAACCTTCGTGTCATCTCAAACTTACTGACACACTGTTCCACTCATCATCCAAGTTATTTATAAAAATCACTGAGCGTGGGGGTCCCAGAACTAGGGAGTTATTTTATGACTCACTTACAACAGACTCATGAATGAGCAAGATACAGAGGGATTTGGACCATGTGCAGGATAATAGGATTAGTTGGATTGACATCATGGTTGGTATGGATAGGGTGGGCTGAAGGGCCTGTTCCTGCAACGTACTGGTCCATGTTCTGTTAAATATTTTGGGTTATATAAATACATTTAAGCACATTTACATGGAGCACTGCCACAGGAAAGCAGCATCAATCAGCAAAGACCCTGATCATCCAGGCCATGCCTTCTCACTGCTGCCATCAGGAGAATCAGGACCCACACCACCAGGTTTGGGAACAGTTATTGCCCTACAACAGTCAGGCTCCTGAACCTGAGTGGATGACTTCACTCATCACAACCTTGAACTTATAACACAACCTACAGATTCAGTTTCGAGGACTCTTTACAATTCATGTTCTCGGTATTTTTATTTGCGCCACTTGTCTCCTTTTGCACATTTGTTGTTTGTTAGTCTTTATTCATGTATAGTTTTTTCATAAATTCTATTGTGTTTCTTCATTTTCCTGTGAATACCTTCAAGAAAATGAATCTTGGGTACTGTATGCTGACATATATGTATTTTGATAATAAACTTACTTTGAGCTTTGATGTTCATTATAATGTGAGTGAAGTTGAAAACAATAGAATGAAATATCCTGGTATTATGTGTTTTCTTTTCCCTGCAGGATAAAGCCTGAAGATGGAATGGATTTTGGAGTGTCGCTGCTGTTTTATGGGCTTTATTATGGAGTATTGAGCCGTGACTTTGCAGAGATGTGCGCGGACTACATGGCTTCTACAATAGGGGTAAAATGAGCCTAGAGGCATCTCCTGTTCCTACCATCTGTCTGACTGTAAAACTGTATGAATGATCTTTGACTTTCCTCTCTATAGTTAGGACGTGAAGTTGAATGCACTTAGCTGAATTAAGTGCTATTCACCATTCCTCAGCCGATGAAAATTTCTTAATAATTTTTGATAACATTCTTCATTGTCCACTACACCACTATTCTAATGTCATCTACAAACTTACTAAACATGCCATCATTGTCAAATCATTAATATAGATGACAAGCCACAATGGGTTTAGTCCCACAGATCGTGGCCTCCAATCGATGAAACAGCCTTCCACCATCGCCTTTTGCTTTCTACCATCTAGCCAACAATATACCACCTGTTAGCCGATTGTCCCTGGTTCGCATGTGATCTAATCTTCCAGAGCAGCCTACATGCATGAACTGTCCATACATAATCTCCTTGTCTATCCACTCTGCCATCATCGATTTTCTTGGTCCCCTCTTCAAAGAACTGTTTTGGGTCCATAAGTCAGGTCTCCTTTGCGCAAAGCCATGCTGACTACCTGTAATTGGAGTAGCATGGTGGCATAATGGTTAGCGCATCATTTTACAGCACCAGCGATAACCGATCAGGGTTTGATCCCCGCCACTCTTTGTAAGGACATTGTTCTGGCTTCCTTCCGTATTTCAAATATGTACAGTTAGAGGGTTGTGAGCACACTGGCGCTGGAAGTGTGGCAACGCCTGGACTGCCCCCAGCACAATATTCAGACTATGTTGGTCATTGATGCAAAATGATGCATTTCACTACATGTTGCAAGTTTCAAAGGTACATTTAATGTCAGAGAAATGTATACAATATACATCCTGAAATTCTCTTTTTTCGCAAACATCCATGAAAACAGAGGAGTGCCCCAAAGAATGAATGACAGTTAAACGTTAGAACCCCAAAGCTCCCCCCACAATGCATAAGCAGCAGCAAAGCAACAACGCCCCCCCCCCACCAGCAAAAGAGCATCGGCGCCCCCCCAAGTACTCAAGCGTGCAGCAAAGCATCAATAAAGACACAGAGTTGCAGTACCCCAAAGACTGCACATTCACCCAGTAATTCGACATACCGTAGGCTCTCCCTCTCGCTAATAAGGAAAAAAGAGGTGTCCCTGTTTCATAGCGAGAGGAGAGACATAGCAAACAACTTGCTGATTTACAATGTTAAGAGTCTGTTGTGTCATTTCTTCCGAGCTCTGTGCCCGAAGAACTTGGGTCTCTGGGCACATAGCCAGCTTGCTGCTTTCAATCTTCCGTCTCCCATGACACATCAGGTGGTGACAGCACCAACCTCAAATTCGACCGCCTCCTGAACCACGAAGTCCCGGAACCCTGAAGGTGCGTTAGTCTTCTAGGCCGTGTCCTTGGCATATCAAATAGTGGCCAGTCGTGAGACCCCAAGAGCGGGTCCCATCCCTGCAAAGAACTGATGTCAGCATGTAACTCCAGGTGAGGGTCTTCAAAAGAACCTTGAAAGGGAAAAATAGAGATATTAAACATAGAAATACAGCTGTTTCTGAAGATGCAAGCAAAGGAGTCACTGTTCTCCTAAACTCAAGTGATAGAGATTGAGAAAAAGATTAGCTTTATTTGTCCCAGGAATATTGAAGTATACAATGAAATGTAACGTTTGTGCCAGATCAAATCAGTGAGGGTTGTGCTGGGCAGCCTGCAAGTGTCAGCAAAGTTTTAAGATCCAAACTCCACATAGTGGCAGGAATCGTGCCAACCACTATGCTACCATGCTGCCACGTTTGGCACATTTTCATATACAGTGGCATGCAGAAGTTTGGGCACCCTGGTCAAAATTTCTGTTGCTGTGAATAGCTAAGCGAGTAAAAGATGACCTGATTTCCAAAAGGCATAAAGTTAAAGATGACACATTTCTTTAATATTTTAATCGAGATTATTTTTTTATTTCCATCTTTTACAGTTTCAAAATTTAAAAAAGGAAAAGGGCCCGAAACAAAAGTTTGGGCACCCTGCACGGTCATTACTCAGTAACACCCCCTTTGGCAAGTATCACAGCTTGTAAATGCTTTCTGTAGCTAGCTATGAGTCTTTCAATTTTTGTATGGGGGATTTTCACCCATTCTTCCTTGCAGAAGGCTTCTAGTTCTGTGAGATTCTTGGGCCATTGTGCCTGCACTGCTCTTTTGAGGTCTATCCACAGATTTTCAGTGATATTTAGATCGGGGACTGTGAGTGCCATGGCAAAACCTTCAGCTTGCGCCTCTTGAGGTAGTCCATTGTGGATTTTGAGGTGTGTTTAGGATCATTATCCTGTTGTAGAAGCCATCCTCTTTTCATCTTCAGCTTTTTAACAGACCGTGTGATGTTTGCTTCCAGAATTTCCTGGTATTTAATTGAATTCATTCTTCCCTCTACCAGTGAAATCTTCCCCTTGCCACTGGCTGCAACACAAGCCATGATCGATCCACCCCCGTGCATAACAGTTAGAGAGGTGTTCTTTTCATGAAATTTTGCACCCTTTTTTCTCCAAACATACCTTTGCTCATTGCAGTCAAAAAGTTCTATTGTAACTTCATCAGTTCACAGGACTTGTTTCCAAAATGTATCAGGCTTGTTTAGATGTTCCTTTGCAAACTTCTGACACAGAATTTTGTGTTGAAGACACAGGAAAGGTTTTCTTCTGATGACGCTTCCATGAAGGTCATGTTTGTGCAGGTGTCGCTGCACAGTAGAACAGTGCTCCACCACTCCAGAGTCTGCTAGATCTTCCTGAAGGTCTTTTGCAGTCAAACGGGGGTTTTGATTTGCCTTTCTACCAAACCTATGAACAGTTCTCTCGGAAAGTTTTCTTGGTTTTCCAGACTTCAACTTGACCTCCACCGTTCCTGTTAACTGCCATTTCTTAATTACATTACGAAATGAGGAAATGGCTACCTGAAGACACTTTGCTATCTTCTTATAGCCTTCTCCTGCTTTGTGGGCATTCTTTATTTCAATTTTCAGAGTGTTAGGCAACTGCTTAGAGGAGCCCATTGCTACTGATTGTTGGGACAAGGTTTGAGGAGTTAGGGTATTTATAAAGCTTTGAAATTTGCATCACCTGGCCTTTCCTAATGATGACTGTGAATAAGCCATATTGCAAGGTGCAAGGTGGGAGGGGAGGTAGAGATGGGTGAGACTTTTGAGAGATTTGAGTAAGAGGAGGAACATTTTAAACTGGAGATACTGCTGGACTAGCAGCCAGTATAGGTCAACAAAGATAACGTTCAATACATTTAGAGTTATAAAGCACCCCTTTGCCCCAATTCCTCCATCTTGAGGTGCCTTCCTGAGCTAACCTCATTTGCCTGAAGATGCAAAAGCCTGAAAACATGTACCACCATGTTCAAGGACAGTTTCTATCCCACTGTCATCAGACTATTAAGTGGTTCCCTAGTACATTAGGAACAACTCTTGACCTCCCAATCTATATGTACCTCACCTAATCTTATAAATCTCCATCAAGTCTCCCCTTAACCCCTAATGCTCCAGAGAAAACAGCCTAAGTGTGACCAACCTCTTATTCATCATCGTCATCATTATGTGCCGTGTCTTATGAGGTGGATGATCATGGTGATCATGATTGTTTTTGGCAAAATTTTCTACAGAAGTTGTTTGCCATTGCCTTCTTCTGTGCAGTGTCTTTACAAGACGGGTGTCGCCAGCCATTATCAATACTCTTCTGAGATTGTCTGCCTGACGTCAGTGGTGGCATAATCAGGTCTTGCGATATGCACCAGTTGCTCATACGACCGTCCACCACCTGCTCCCACGGCTTCAAGTGACCAGATTGGGGCAGGAGGTGGGGGGGGGGGGTTAGCTGCAAAGCAGGTGCTACACCTTGCTCAAGGGTGACCTGCAGACTAGCAAAGGGAAGGAGTGCCTTACACCTCCTTTGATAGAGATGTATCTCCACCCTGCCACCCAAGCTTGGAAGTGGCATTGCCTCTTCTTGCTAAGTATATTTATCTTGGAGTCAAAATGGAGGGCAAGCATTTAAAGTGGGGGTGGGGGGAGAGGTTCAAAGAGGATGTGCAGGGCAGTCTCTTTTACACAGACAGAAGTGTTTGAGAAGCTTTTAGATAAGTACATGAATTTGCAGGGAATGGAGGGGGATGGCCATTGTATAGGTATAAGGGATTAGTTTAGTTAGGCATATAATTACTAGTGTAACGTTCTCGCTCGGGTGTGACGTAACGCCGAGGTAAACGTCGAGATAAACCAGAATCAATGCAAACGAGGCCGCAGTAAGATTAACCATTTACTGTTCACTCTTCACATTAACGCATGGTGAGAACTGTTGAAAAACAATACAAGATTGGTACAGTGTTTGTTTCCTTCTAAATATCACATTTACATTGTGAATACTTGCAAAGGTAAAACTACAATAACTACATTACATTAAAGTGCAGCATACAGTCAGAATCTAGCTGCTCCATTGGCTGCTTTAGATACATTTCAATACAAACTATCCCGACTCTTTAACTGACGAAAAGGTAAACCTTACCGACCGTCGTTACTTTTAACAGAATCGGCGTTAACATTTTAACTCAAAATACCAATTATCTAATGACTTACAGCGTTGCTTTCACTGTGTCTTTGGTGCATAGAGAAACCCTAGCCGGCGTTATGGTGGCACATGTGAGTGACCCCCACCCTTGCGTGAATCTCAAACCGGTAATTTCCCACAAGACGCGGCGAACCCGGATGTGACGTCATCGCAGCCGCGATGTATTACAGACAAATCAATTGATTTAAACAATCCTAACTTTAACTAAAAAAATGCTAACAAATTACTAAGCGAAAATATTATAAACTAAATAACTGCCATAAAGGCAGCACAACTAGTTTAATGAGTTTAGCACAGCCAAAAGGCCTGTTCCTGTCCTATTATTTATTATTTAGAGATACAGTGCAGAACAGACCCTTCCTGTGTACCACCCAGCACCCCACCTATTTAACCCCAGCCTAATCACAGGACAATTTACAATGACCAGTTAACCTACTAGCTGCTACATCTTTGCACTGTGGGAGGAAACCATGCGTTCACAGGGAGAAAGTACAAAATTCTACAATGTCAAAATTGAACTCTCAAATGTTCATGCTATAATAGCATCACGCTAACTGCTACACTACATGACTGTGTTCTACCTTGTTATGATCTCGTACCTTGCAGTTTACCTGCACTGCATTTTCTCTGTAGCTGTAACACTTTATTCTGCATCCTGTTACTGTTTTCCCTGTGTTACCTCAGTGCACAGTTGCGATGAAGTGATCTGTAGGAATGATGTGCAAAACAATTTGATCTTTGTTCCTATGACCAAAATCAATATCAGGTTTATTATCAGTGACATATGTTGGGAAACGTGTCATTTTGTGGCAGCAGTACAGTGCAAGATATTTAAAAAATCTTTCGGTTACAATGAGAAATATAAAAATAGTGCAGAAAGAGCAAAATAGTGATCTAGTGTTCATGGACCATTCAGAAATCTGCTGGCAGAGTTCCTGAAATGTTGACTGTCTGCCTTCAGGCTCCTGTACCTCCTTCCGGATGGAGATTTGTCACTTTCAAGGACCTATGAATGACCATAAGCTACAGAAGAAGAATTAGGGCATTTGGGCCATCGAGTCTGCTTCGCCATTTCATCATGACTGATCCATTTTCCCCTCTCAGACTCAATCTTCTGCCTTCTCCCCGTATCCCTTCATGCTCTGACTAATCAAGAATCTATCAACCTCTGCCTTAAATATACCCAATGACTATGCCTCCAAATGCCTGAGGCAACAAATTCCACAGATTCCCTACTCTCTGGCTAAAGAAATTCTTTCTCATCACCTTTCAACATTTGATAGGTTTCAGTGAGAATTCCAGTGAGTAGAGGCCCAAAGCCGTCACTTGGACGTCTAGGTTCTCTCTGTTCTACAGCACTCTCCCTAGGGCCTTAAAATATTCATTAGTTTTCAATGAGAAGCACCCACCACCACCACCATTCTTCAGAACTCCAGTGAGTACAGGCCCAGAGCCATTAAACGCTCCTCATAAGTTAACCCTTTCTTTCCCAGGCTCATTCTTTGGAACCTCTGGACCCTCACCAATGTCAGCACATTCTTTCCGTGGATAAGGAACCCAAAACAACTCACGATACTCCAAGTGTAGTCTGACCAATGTCTTATCAAGCCTCAATATAAACACAGGCAAAATAGGGCTAGCTCAGTTCAGCAGCTTGATTAGTATGGAGCAGCTGAGCCTGAAGGCCTGTTTCTTGTGCTGTACTGTGATATTCTTTGTCTGTATCAGCAGTATCTGTATTTACTGCAATATTTTCAAATTAATTATTTTCACTGCAGGAAACTGCCTTGACTTCAGGGCTTTTCCAACATTTTTCTTCTGCTTTCAGTTCTCTAAAACAGGCGTGTTCCTTTTTGCTTGCAGTCTCTAGCTAGAGACACAGTTTAGTGTCTAACCGGGCACTGCAACAACATAGCAGCAAGACACTGTTACAGCTCGGGGCATCACACTTCAGAGTTCAGTTCAGATGCCCTCTGTAAAGTCGTTTGTACATCCTCCCCGTGAAGCACTCAGGACTCAGGGAAAAACTGATTCATTCCTCAATTACTTCTTTAAGAATCACTCTAAACCTACATTATACAGCAACTTTCTTCTAGAGAAAAAGAAAGATGAGTTTTCTTTGTCACCTGTATATCGAAACATACAGTGAAGTGCATCACTTGCATTTGTGCTGGGCAGACTACAAGCCTTGCTATGCTTTGGGCGCCAACATAGTATGCCCACAATTCACTAATCCTAACAGATTCAAAGTACAGTCGTCCCTCGGTATCTGCAGGGGATTGGTTCCAGAACCTCCCCCCCCCACGGATACCAAAATCCGCGGATGCTCAACCCTTATATAAAATTGCATATAACCTACGCACATCCTCCCGTACACTTTAAATCATCTCTAGATTACTTATAATACCTAATACAATGTAAATGCTATGTAAATACTTGTTATACTGTATTGTTTAGGGAATAATGACAAGAAAAATAAGTCTGTACATGTTCACTACAGATGCAACCATCGTAGCTCTTCTGAGAACGCTGATGTTGTCTCAGCATTAACTGATCCCAATTCTCCCGTGATCTTTAAGTTCTTGAGGCTGTAGCGCTTTACATAGCTAGCCAGCCATCGCTTACTAGGCTTAAACTCCTCCCTCTCTCTCACAACACAAGTAGTGAACGAATGAGACGTGAGGCAAACAATGAGTGCTGGAGAGAGACTGAGGATCTGTGAAATGGCGGGAGGCAACAGCAGGATATGCCTATACATCACTTCATTCGCGTGGATTCAGTGTGCTCGGTGCACGGCAAATTCAAGTTTTGCTTTTTGGAACTTTCTGGAATTTTTTTTTTCCAAATATTTTCAATATCCGCGGTTGGTTGAATCCGCAGATGTGCAACCCGCGGTTACAGAGGACGGACTGTACATTTATTACCGAAGTATGTATGCAGAATACAACCCTGAGATATGTCTTCCCACATACAGCTACAAAACAAAGAAACACCATGGAATCTATTCAAATAAAACATCATGCCCCCAAAGCACATATAAGAGGATAAATCATGCAAATGGCAAAAAAAATGAGTGAAAAACACACAGAATATTAAACATAAAACCACAAGGTCCTTGAAGCAGTCTAGGAATGTTCAGTCTGGTTCAGTTCTGTTGAATTTAGCACTGTATCATTCATTGGCTGCAGGCCATTGAGCCAATCCACGTTGAAATGCCCCGATCAAAATCATGCAAAATAGCAATAAACTAAGATGTAACCAGAAACACATAAAACATGAGCCACAGAGTCCTCTGAAAACGAGTCTAATCCAAAACCGCACAGATCAAATGTAGCTAAAGAAGCAAGTCTCCTGCACCTTCCTGCGGCAGCGTAGTGTGAGAGTGGGGTGGGGGAGGGGGGGTGATAGACCGGTCAAGCACAGGCAGACGGTGCTGAACATCCACTCAACTTCCACTCTCAACATCAATTTCATTCTTGCACAACGCTTTAATCGGTAAAGTTGGTGAGTAATGGAGCTGATCAAGGGTTTGTGCTCCACCATTAGGCCCCACACTCCGTTCTCAACCACCTTGAGTGCCCTCAGAAATAGCAAAAGTATCAGGTCCATTCAGTCAGCCCAAAAACATATTATCAAAATATAAATTACTGCTCCAGTCACACACAAATTAGAAGTTGAAGTATGTTTAAAAGAAGTAGTAGTACCGTAGTTTCCTGAACTATCTTCAGGACATTGCTGTTAATCACTTTGGTCATTGGTGCCATCCTGAACTGTAGGAGGAAACCAGAGCACCCAGAGGAAAGCCAATCAATCACGGGGGGAATTGAACCCTGATCTTACAGGCTTGCACTAACTGCCACTGTACCATGGTGCCTCAATGTGTCCCTCTATCTTTCACTTGGCTCCCCATCATGGGATGTCATGGTAGCGTAGCGTCTTGCACAATGCTATTACATCGGAGTTTGGAGTTCAGTTCCTGCGTCTTCTGTAAGAAAGTTTGTACATTCTTCCTGTGAAGCATGAGAGTTTTCTCTGGGTGCTCTGGTTTCATCCCACAGTCCAAAGACGTGCCAGATAGTAAATTAATTGGTCATTGTAAATTGTCCTGTGATTAGGCTAGGGTTAAATCAGTGGGTTGCTGGGTGGTGCGACTCAGTGGGCTGGAAGGGCCTGTTCACACCATGTCTCTAAATAACCACCGTGCCAACCCTGTACCAATGTGCTGCCTCTGTGATTAATATTCATTTATTATAATATGGATGGCATGGTAGCATAGTGGTTAACACAATCAATTTACAGTATTAGTGATCACCAATTGATGTTCAATTTCTGCTACTGTATGTAAGGGTTTTGTACATTCTCACCGTGACCATGTGGGTTTTCTCCGGGTGCTCTGGTTTCCTCCCACACTCCAGAAACGTACAGGTTAAGGATAGTAAGTTGTAGGCCTGCTGTGTTGATAACGAAAATAAAGCAACACCTGCAGGCTGTCTCCAGCACATCCTGGGATTGTGTTGGTTGTTACGTGGGATAGATAAAGCTAATCTCTTTCTTTCTATTAACCAGGCTACTTCCTGAACAGCGTATCAGCTTGGTAGCTTTGGCCCTGTCTTGACAGAGACATTCTCTTTATCCAATCCATCCCTCCCATCTCTGCAATTAGACTAACTTGCTTTTCACTTTTTTTTACTTCACATGAAAGTTTGACCGGAAAAGCCAATTGTTTCCCCGTCCAATGTTGGATCTGGTGATATCCAGAGCTACTTCAGAAGGCAAGAATTATGCCTATGTCTTGTAGTTATAACTATTTTATTAGGTGTTCATAACATTAGAAAAATGACAGCAACCATCTCACTCTATTGCAAAGGGGGAGGGGTGAGAGAGAGTAAAGGAGACCAAAGAGGTTGTGATTGTCTCAATTCAAGTTTAATTGTCATGCAACCATATATTTTCCTTCATTATGTGATATGAACAATCATGGTCTTTCCATGACTGTGATTGTTCTTGGCAATTTTTTCTACAGAAGTGGTTTGCCATTGCCTTCTTCTGGGCAGTGTCTTTACAAGACAGGTGACCCCAGCCATTATCAATACTCTTCAGGGATTGTCTGCCTGGTGTCAGTGGTCACATAACCAGGACTTGTGATATGCACCATATGACCATCCACCACCTGCTCCTATGGCTTCACGTGACCCTGATCGGGTGGGGGAGGTGGGGTGTGCTAAATAGATGCTACACCTTGCCCAAGTGTGATCTGCAGGCTAGCAGAGGGAGGGACACTTTACACCTCCTTTGGTGGAGATGTATCTCCATCTGTGAGCATGTGTAATATATCCGTTAAATACAGTCACAGAAGTATAGTACAAGACCCCGAGTCCATGAATGTTGCACTAGTCTGCAATCAAACACAATGTAGCTTGTCTTCTGCCAAGCAAAGATTGGCACCCATCGAGCCTGCACTGCCTCTCCATCACAGCTGATACAGTATCCCTCTCAACCCCATTTGCCTGCCTCTGGACCCTCTCCAATGCCAGCATGTCTTAGAAAAGGGCTCAAAATTCCTCTCAAATGTGTAGGACTTGTGTACGAAATTTCAGATTGGACTTTCAATGAGATCCCCTTTATAACATAAAGTAAATTCCAGCGATAAGATATGAAATAGGTTCAGTGGTGTGACACAGGCTGCAGAGAAACTTCTTAGATGCCGAATCAGCTATACTAAAAGAAAATTCACTGAATAGCTACACACATACAGGTGATTATATGAAATTCTAAACAAGGGCAAGAAAATTAAACGAGCAATAACAATTCTGCACACAACATCGAAACCACACACTTAACTGCTGAGTGTTCACCACACTTTCTGTTCTCCTTTCAGCTTGCCACATTTACAGTGTTTGTTTTCAGAAAGTAAAGCAGTCACTGTCTAGTTGTAGTGAGATCTGGACAAGCTCAGCCTGATGTGTAGACATGTTTGCACTGCACAAACACTACTCTGTGTCTCTTTCTGCCCCGAGCTAAACAACACTTCACGTCATCCAAGTCAGCGCTAACTATTTTTTTAAAAACGCAAACACGAGGAAATCTGCAGATGCTGGAAATTCAAGCAACGCATACAAAATGCTGGTGGAACGCAGCAGGCCAGGCAGCATCTATAGGGAGAAGTGCTGTCGACATTTCGGGCTGAGACCCTTCGTCAGGACTAACTGAAAGAAGAGATAGTAAGAGAATTGAAATTGGGAGGGGGAGGGGGGAGATCCGAAATGATAGGAGAAGACAGGAGGGGGATGGATGAAAGTAAGAGCGAGAAAGTTGATTGGCAAAAGGGATACAGAGCGGGAGAAGGGGACGGGAGGCCTAGAGAAAAAGAAAGGGGGAGGGGAGCACCAGAGGAAGATGGAGAGCAGGCAAGGAGTGATTGTAAGAGGGACAGAGGAAAGAAAGGGTGGGGAAAATAGATAAGTAAACAAGGGATGGGGTAAGAAGGGGAGGGGGGCATTAACAGAAGTTAGAGAAGTCAATGTTCATGCCATCAGGTTGGAGGCTACCCAGACGGAATATAAGGTGGTGTTCCTCCAACCTGAGTGTGGCTTCACTTTGACAGGAGAGGAGGCCATGGATAGATATATCAGAATGGAAATGGGACATGAAATTAAAATATGTGGCCTTTGGGAGATCCTGCTTTCTCTGGCGGACGGAGTGTAGGTGTTCAGCGAAACGGTCTCCCAGTCTGCATCGGGTCTCACCAATATATAAAAGGCTGCACCGGACGCAATATACCACACCAGCCGACTCACAGGTGAAGTGTCGCTTCACCTGGCAGAACTGTCTGGGGCCCTGAATGATGGTGAGGGAGGAAGTGTAAGGGTAGGTGTAGCACTTGTTCCGCTTACAAGGATAAGTGCCGGGAGGGAGATCGATGGGAAAGGGTGGTGGGGAGGAATGGACAAGGGAGTCGCGTAGGGAGCGATCACTGTGGAGAGCAGAAGTGGGGGAGGGAAAGATGTGTTTGGTAGTGGGATCCCATTGGAGGTGGCGGAAGTTACGGAGAATTATATGTTGGACCGGGAGGCTGGTGGGGTGGTAGGTGAGGACAAGGGGAACCCTATCCCTAGTGGGGTGAGAGCAGATGTGCATGAAATGGGAGAGATGCATTTGAGCGCGGAGTTGATGGTGGAGGAAGTGAAGCCCCTTTCTTTCTCTCTCTCTCCCTCTCACAATCACTCCTTGCCTGCTCTCCATCTTCCTCTGGTGCTCCCTTCCCCCTTTCTTTCTCCCTAGGCGTCCTGTCCCATGATCCTCCCCCTTCTCCCACTCTGTGTCCCTTTTGCCAATCAACTTTCCAGCTCTTAGCTTCATCCCTCCCCCTCCTGTCTTCTCCTATCATTTCGGATCTCTCCCTCCCCCTCCCACTTTCAAATCTCTTACTATCTTTTCTTTCAGTTAGTCCTGATGAAGGGTCTCGGCTTGAAACGTTGACAGCGCTTCTCCCTATAGATGCTGCCTGGCCTGCTGCATTCCACCAGCATTTTATGTGTGCTGCTAACAACTTTTTGCTCTCTCTTTGCACTGCTTATTTAATTTATTTTATATACTTATGATAATTAATAGTTTTTTATTAATGTGTATTGCAATGTAGTGCTGCCACAAAATAACAAACTTCACAACATATGCCAGTGGCATGGTAGCATAGTGGTTAGCACAACGTTTTCCAGTACCAGTGACGGGGATCAATTCCCACCACTGCCTGTAAGGAGTTTGTATGTTCTCCCTGGGACCAATATTCCCTCTAATTTGTAATTACCTGTGTGCACAAAAATCTTGTGTTAAGCAATTTTTTGCCCAGTGACAACAACATGTGCTCACTGAATAATTTCTTCAATAAAAACAGCACAAATCTGTTCTAAATCATTTCTAAAATCTGTAGACAAATCATTACAGTCTCCACATTTTCAAAACCGGAAAAGGAAATGTGATTATGTACGATTATGAAATATACTTAACATGCCAGCGAGGTAGAGGGTGACAACCTTTTGTGTGCAGCTTAAATTCTTTTGTGTACTGGTAGCAAAAGATGTGTGCACATGCACACAGCCATAGATGAAATATTGCCAGTGACTGCGTGGGTTTCCTCCAGGTGTGCCAGTTTCCTCCCATTGTCTAAAGATATACCGGTCGATAAGTTAATTGGTCATTGTAAATTGTCCCATGATTAGGTTAGGATTAAATCGCGGGATTGCAAGGCAGCTCGGCTCAAAGGAACAGAAGGGCCTATTCCACGTTGTATCAATAAATAAATGATTCTGATTCCAATGATCATTCATTGCCAATCAGTGTAATTGTCTATCATTAAGATGTTGTCTGTAAGGAGTTTGTATGTTCTCCCCGTGACCACATGGGTTTCCTCCCATACTCTAAAGACATACAGGTTAGGTTAATTGGTCATGTGGGTGTAATTCAGTAGTGTGGGCTCATTGAGCCAGAAGGACCTATTAATATACTGTATCTCAAAATAAATAATAAACATTCTTGGTAAATTGGTTTATTATTGTCACATGTACCAAGCTACAGTGAATACCTGTTTTGCATGCCATCCATACAGCTCATTTATTTGTTAAAGGTACATTGAAGCACACACTGTGTACACAATACATTGTTTGCATCAGTGAATCATGTCTGAGGATGTGCTGGTGGCAGCCCGCAAGTATTGCCATGTTTCTGATGAAAGCATAGTTGCCACAATTTACTAACCCTAACCCATTCCCTGTGAGCTGCGTGGGTTCACGGCCGCTCAGTGACTGAAATGCTCCCACACACATAGCCTTTGTTACCACTAAGCTGAAATTTTCTTTTATATAATGTGCCGGGCAGTTTTCACACCATGTAAGATTTTCCTGTTCAGAGCAATGGTTGGTCTGCGCAGCTGTAAAATAAATCAGAGGGAATGTTGCTGAGTGTCTTTGGAGTGTAGGGAGACTAAGAATCCTTCTTTTAACCTTGTACTCTGCCTTCAAATTTGACCTTCCAAGGTGAATCATTTCACTCTTCTGGGTTGATCTTCATCTGCCACTTCTCATCTCAGCTCTGCATCACATCAGTGTCCCATAGCTACCTACGAGAACCGTTTTAAACTTTGGCCAAGTGTTACGGGATATTGACAGGATGGAGAGATGATTTTGGAAGTGGCGATGGAGTTCAGTTGTTCTGTCTCTTTCAATATCACTCTCTCTTTTTGACCTAGCTTTGCTCAAGCCCCAAATTTCTCAGTTCATCTCACTGTGTCAAATTTCGTGTAATTATTGTTACTATGAGATGTCTTGGAATATTTGTTACATTAAGAGATTAGCTTTTTGTTGTATCTACATCAAAACTTGAATGAAATGTGTTAATTGCTTCAATGATCGAAACAGGATGTTCTGAGGGCAGCAAGCAAGAGTCACTACGCTTCCAGTACCAACATAGCATGCCCAAAACTTACTAACTCTAACATGTACATCTTTGAAATGTGATAGAAAGCCAGAGAAAACCCATGTGGTCACAGGAGGAACTAATGAATTCTTTACTGGAGCGAGAATTGAACCCTGATCACTGCCGCTGTAACACTTTACCCCAGCCACTATATCAATGCAGATTCTTTCTTCCATACATAAAGGTCTCCTGACACTTGCTTGTTAGTTTTGTTTTAAGATTAAGAATGAAGTACAGCTGGTTTAGAAGTGTTTTTTGTTCTTCCTGCCTTACAGTACTACAACGCATCAGGGATGCCGACCAAGCACCTCTCCAATGAGATCTGTGCAGTCTGTGGACAAAAAATCTTTGTGGATGTCAACGAGGAAGGCATCATAGAGAACACCTACAAGCTCTCCTGTAATCATGTGTATCCTTCCGGAGTGAGTCAGCACAGGGTCCGAGTCTGACGCTCCACAAAGTAGTAATGTCTGTCTTTCTTTGTGTTACGAACCCCGTAACTGGGTCACTTACCAGCAAAGATAGAGAGGTCCATGGAAGTCTGATGATACTATTTTAAACAGTATTTATTAGTAAAAATACACAAAAATAATATCAATGCAAATATACAGATAATATATGTCGTCAATACTAACTCTAAAAGTGCGGGTTATAATAATAATCAATAAGAAATAAGCTCTATCGTTGTCTAGGGGATAATGTATTGTCCGATGGAAATATAAAGTTCACTCAGTTCATGCAGGTTTCAGCCTTTGGGGACCGCTGGGTTTGCAATGGTTGGAGAGAGAGAGAGAGAGAGTTTTGGGAGAAAAACTTGCCAATTCCTTTTATGATTTCGATCCGTCGGAGTCTCGTTGGTGTGGCTTTTCACTTGTGGCCTCTCCTTTAGCTAAAGCCGTTCTTCCGTGGTGAGCCTGCCAATCCCAGGCAAGGGAAGGACGCACACGAGCCTCCACCGGCTGTCGCTATTAAACGCTGTCACGGGATTTCTAGCGTTTCTCCTGGTGCGTCTAAAGGGGTTGTTCCCCAGACCCTCTTTTATCCTTTCTCACGGGGTCTCAGATGTCAATCAGGTTGGGATGATGCAATCCCTCAACCAGCCCACTCTGGTCGTCCCCTGAGGGGCTTCAATGAATAGTACAGTACTCAATACACAATTCCGTCTCCAAGAGACAATGGCCGTTATCAGTGGCTTTGTTTCGCTGAGGCCAGGACACATTCCAAACCTTGAGGATTCTGCGTGTCTCTCTCTCATTTCCTGGGTCCCAGACCCGAATTAATAGCGATCTTGCGATTCTCAAAAAGGAGGGGGCGACTTTGTACCCTTCGGCCCCTCAGAGTTGCTGCACATTCGTAACACCCCCTTCCTTCTAAGATTTTTACCACCGGTAAAAATGAATTAATACAGAGTCTTACAGGATTTCAGAATCTAACACAATACAAAAGAGGGTTTTTTCACTACAGAGTAATACAGTTATACATTCAATTCAGCATCTAAACAGTTAGCGATTACATTGTCACTTCCTTTAGTATCTTAACATCTTGTACCTTAATAAATTCTTGTAGCATCAGACTCCAATTTGATAACCTCCTATTTTTATTCCTTTTCTTCAGCAAACAAAAACTAAAGAGTTGTGATCTTAGCTTACGTGTATATTACAAAAGTTCATGCAAATACTAATCTTTATGTTACTTTCAAACTTAACAGTCAATCTTCCATGGGGTTGTCTTTATTATTCACATGCTTTGTCGAAATCCCTTAAAACCGGATCCTGTTATTTAAAATGGCATCCCGTCAACCCTCGCCCCTTTTCCAGTTAACTCCCACATGGTTAACTTGTATTCCAGTGTGGAATAGGCTTTTGCATGCTCCTTTCATAGGAGTTATTTTATCAACAATGTGTTCCTAACTTAGACCATTTTCCGAATTTCCACACAATTCTTTAATTTTAAGCAAGTTGTTAGTTTTATCTTCAGGACCCTTCATGCTATTAGTTTTCAGTTTAAACTCTGCAAGCGATCCCTCTTTGTCCAAACAGCATTTCAAATTCTGCCTCTTCACAGCACTCTCTTGAATAACAATAACGTGTGGGGCACCTTTACATTCCAAATCAACCTGTAATTGATTCGCAGGCACCGTGTTACCAAGCCATTGTCTCTGTAGCCTGGTTGCCGCTTCTGTCATCAATCCAGACTTTAAATTTTCTTCATTCAACTTAGGAACTACACTTTTCCCTTTTCCTTCAATAATAATATTCACCTCACCACCTTTTATCTCCTCACTAACTTTTAACACACCTTTGAACACAAACAACTGGGAATTCTCACTTCCCACTAGTACCAAGGTTAACCCTTTCTTCACTGAACCAAGTCCATCTGACCCACAAGGACTGCATTCCTTTTCAACTGAATCAAATACCTCAGACTTTTTCTGAGCTCCATTACTAGGTTCAGTACCACGTGCATCCACATCTTGAATACACTCAAACGGGACATCTGCCTCTTCCAGGCTTTCAATACCCGTACCCTTTTCAAATTCTAAGTTCCCCTGATCCTCCCAGTTCCTCTCTGGGCAACTCCCTTCCGGAGTAAACTCAACCCTGCGGGCTGAAACAACCTCATCTGCCAACCCAGCAGACTTCTTCAAGGTAATGGCATTCTTTTCATCTAGGACTGCCCTCATTTCATTATCGGGAACACATTTAAAATTTTCAACTTCTTTAAAAGTTCTGCCAAACCAGACAGATCATCCATGTCCAACCCTGGACCTTTTAACAGCCTTATCTATTTCTCATTTTTACTCCAGGCCTCTATAAATTTCCTCCTGGCTAAGGGAAGGTCTACCTCCTCTCCCTTACTCTCTTTCACTTTCCTATTCTCCGTTTTACCACCCTCTAACTCCTCTTGGTACAGGGTCGGTAAAAACGTCTTGGCCAAATCGATACTGGCCTGATTTAAACTGGTCTCTTTCTCAGCTGCCTTTTCCGACATGCTGCGAGTGGTCGCGCATGCGGGGTAGATCTTGGAATCTAGGGGCGGGTCCTCAACACTTACAGGCTGGCTCGTCAGCTCCATGGCCGACCAAACGTCACCACCAGCTAAATCGTTACCCAGAAGGAGGTCTACGTCAGTTCTCGGGAATTCTGATCGCACCCCTATTTCAACTGGTCCCGATACCAGCTCACAATTTATAATGATCCTATGCAAGGGCACCGCTTCTGTCCCTTTTCCTATGCCTCTCAAAGCTACCTCTCCAGTCTGAGGACCAAAATCTAGCACTGTACTGCGAATCAATGACAGTTCAGCTCCCATGTCTTTCCAGATCCGCACTGGAACTGGTGTGTCTCCCTCTTTCACAGACACGGTTCCTTCTGCAATAAATTTCTCAGGTCCCTCTCGTATTCTGTCTACCTGGGGCTTTCTCGTCGATTTACTGATCACCACAATACATCCTGTGGGGACTGCTGCTTTCCACAATTAAAACAGGTCAAGCCAGGACCTCTCCTGCCGTCTTGCCTTTCCTCCTCCTTAATTTTACCGCTAGCTCCCGGCTGAATCTCTGCCTCAGCCGGCGGGCTTTCTCTACCGTTCCCACGGTCTCTCTGGTAACTTATTCGAGGAAAGCTTTGTCTTGTGGGTTAGGGCATATTCATCTGCGAACCTAGCAAATTCGGAGATGGACTTATTGGGTTTCTCATTCAAATACATCCGGATATCATCCGAAACACAACCTTTAAATTCCTCAATCAGAATTAGCTCCCTAAGACGCCAAAAATCTTCTTCCACCAATTCTGCTGCACACCAGCGATCCAAGAGCACACCCTTCTCATAGGCAAACTCTGCATACGTCTGATTCCACTCTTTCTTTAAATTTCTGAACATTTGTCTATAGGCTTCAGGTACCAATTCATAGGTCCGAAGAATGGCCTCCTTTACCTTCTCATAATTCTCAGACTCCTCCTCCTCCATGGACAACGCCGCAAATGCCCGTTGTGCCTTCCCTTTTAACACACTTTGTAACAACGCCACCCACTGATCTTTGGGCCACTTCTGACTCACTGCCACCTTTTCAAAATGCAAGAAATAACTATCAACATCCGTCTCCTCGAACGGAGGTACTAACCTAAACTCCCGACTAACATTAAACCGCTCCTCTCGGTCTGGCCCTTGAGCTCTTCGCTCTTGCCTTAACTTCTCCATGTCCAAGTCATGTTGCCTCTGTTTCTCTTTCTCCTCACTCTCCCTCTCCTTCTCGGCTCTCTCCCTCTCTTTTTCGGCCCTTCTCCTTTTCAGCTGCTTCCAGCTGTTTTAACTGAATTTCATGCTCCCTCTGCTTCTCAGCTCTTTCCTGCTCCCTCTTCACCTCTAACTCCTTTAGCTGGAGCGCATGCTCCCTTTGCTTTTCGGCTCTTTCCTGCTCTTTTTCCTTTTCAGCTGCTTCCAGCTGTTTTAACTTAATTTCATGTTCCAACCTTAATTTCTCCAACTCTAACTGAGCCGTCCCACTAGGTGGTACCTTTTCAGGGATATTTTCCAATACCTCAGCAGAAAACACGTTCTTCACAATATAGTATTGAGTTATGGCCCTCCGCACCTCCCGCTTTTTCATCGACAACCTCACCTCTGCGAGATTTAGTCCTTTCACAATATTTATCAAGTCCGACTTTGTGGCAGCCTGTAGCGCCTCCAGAGTCGGGTTTTCTATAAATTCGTCAACGTCCGTCTTTGCTGGTTTCCCGTCTGGTTACCCGCGCAACCAGACCCACGTTTGGACTTAAAAGCCCGATTCACTGGCCCTCCAATTTGGTATCAAATCTCGAGAGGAGGCCCCCACTTTGTTACGAACCCCGTAACTGGGTCACTTACCAGCAAAGATAGAGAGGTCCGTGGAAGTCTGATGATACTATTTTTAACAGTATTTATTAGTAAAAATACACAAAAATAATATCAATGCAAATATACAGATAATATACGTCGTCAATACTAACTCTAAAAGTGCGGGTATGCTAATAATAAGAAATAAGCTCTATCGTTGTCTAGGGGATAATGTATTGTCCGATGGAAATATAAAGTTCACTCAGTTCATGCAGGCTGCAGCCTTTGGGGACCGCTGGGTTTGCAATGGTTGGAGAGAGAGAGAGAGTTTTGGGAGAAAAACTTGCCGATTCCTTTTATGATTTCAATCCGTCGGAGTCTCATTGGTGTGGCCTTTCACTTGTGGCCTCTCCTTTAGCTAAAGCCGTTCTTCCGTGGTGAGCCTGCCAATCCCAGGCAAGGGAAGGACGCACACGAGCCTCCACCGGCTGTCGCTATTAAACGCTGTCACGGGATTTCTAGCGTTTCTCCTGGTGCGTCTAAAGGGGTTGTTCCCCAGACCCTCTTTTATCCTTTCTCACGGGGTCTCAGATGTCAGTCAGGTTGGGATGATGCAATCCCTCAACCAGCCCACTCTGGTCGTCCCCTGAGGGGCTTCAATGAATAGTACAGTACTCAATACACAATTCCGTCTCCAAGAGACAATGGCCGTTATCAGTGGCTTTGTTTCGCTGAGGCCAGGACACATTCCAAACCTTGAGGATTCTGCGTGTCTCTCTCTCATTTCCTGGGTCCCAGACCCGAATTAATAGCGATCTTGCGATTCTCAAAAAGGAGGGGGCGACTTTGTACCCTTCGGCCCCTCAGAGTTGCGGCACATTCGTAACATTTGCACTGTAACGGGAATGCAGTACTGTTCCATGGGTAAAAAGAGCTGCAGGTGACACGAACACCGGAGGTTCTTCAAATGGTGAAAGTCCAGAGGTTACTCACACAAAATGCTGGAGGAACTCAGCGGGTCCGACAGCATCTATGGAAGGTAATAAACAACTGAGACCCTTCACCAGCCTGAACTGCTGAGTTCCTCCAGCATTTTTAGTATGTTGCTCAGTAATTCAAGGTTAGTTTATTTTTTTTACAACATTCCTCCAGACCTGTGTGTATAACTCACACACAACACATAAAGTAATATTACCATAAGTAAATTAACAAATAATCAAATATATTCTTTGCTACATGGGAGGAAACGAGCATCCAGAGGAAACCCACACATTGACAAGGAGAGCATACAGTATATCCACCCTACAGGCAGTGGGGGAATTAATCCCGAATTGTAAAGCATTGCGCTAACCACTACACTACCATTATTTTGCCTTGATATTGAACCTTGGGTTTGTGGTCACTTTTAAGAGAATCATAATCAGCTTTATTATCACTGACATATGACATCAATTGGAATGTTTATTATTGTCACGTGTACCAAGATACAATGAAAAACTTGTCTTGCATTCTCTTCATACAGATGAGATCATTACACAGTGCTTTGAGGTAGAACAAGGTAAAACAATAACAATGCAGAATGAAGCCTAACAGCTACAGAGAAAGTGTAGTGCAGGTAGACAATTGCAAAATCATAACAACGTAGATTGCAAGTTCAGGAGTCCATCTGATTGAACTAGGGAGCCATCTAATAGTGGGGTTGAAGCTGGCCTTGAGCCTGGTGGTATGTGATTTCAGACTTTTGCATGTTCTATCTGATGGGAAGAGAGATAATGTCCAGGGTGAGTAGGGTCTTTGATCATGCTGGCTGCTTTACTGAGGCAGTGAGAAGTGTAGACAGAGTCCTGTGTAGGGGAGTCTGGTTTCTGTGATGTGCTGAGCTGTGTCCACAACTCTGCAGTTTCTTGCAGTGACGTGCAGAGCGGTTGTCTTACTGAACTGTTGTTCACTCAGATAGTCTTGACGAAGGGTCTCAGCCCAAAAATTCAACTGTTTATTCATTTCCATAGATGCTGCCTAACCTGCTGAGTTCCTCCAGGAGTTCATGTGTATTGTTCAAGATTTCCAGCATCTGCAGAATCTCTTGTGTCTATACACCCAGATTTGATGCTTTCTATGGTGCTTTGATAAAAATCAGTCGACTGATAGCCTCTTGAGAAACTAAAGGTGTTGGTGAGCTTTCCTGGCGGTGACGTCAACGTGGTTGACCAGGACAGGCATATGGCGATGTTCACTCTCAACCTCAATACAATTGAAGGAGACAGGAGCATAATGGAGCTGGCTGAGTTTACAACTTTCTGCAGTTTGTTTCAGTCCTGTGCATTGGTACCTCCACATCAAAAGGCGATGCAACCAGTCAGAATACTCTCCACAGTACATCTGTAGACATTTGCTACAGTTTTTGGTGACGTCCTACATCTCAGAGTCCTAATGAAATATAGCTGCTGCCGTGCCTTCTTTAATTGCTTCAAGATGCTGAATCCAGGATAGATCTTCAGAGATGTTGACACCCAGGAGCTTGAAGATGCTCATGCTTTTCACTGCTGATTCATCGATGGGGTCTGGTGTGTGTTCCCTCACCTTATCCTTCCTGAAATCTACAATCAGTTCCTTGGTTTTACTGACATTGAGTGCAAGGTTGTTGTTGCAACACCACTCAACGAGCCAATCTATCTCACTCGTTTATGTCTCCTTGTTATCTGAGATTCTGCCAACAACATTGGTGTCATCGGTAAATTTACCAGTGGGGTTTGAGCTCTGCCTAACCACACAATCATGACTGTAAAGCATTGAGCCTAGCACACGTTATTGAGGTGTGTCTGTGTTGACTGTCAGTGAGGAGGAGATGTTATCACCAATTTGTATTGACTGTGGTCTCTCAGTGAAGAGGTTACAGAGTTACGGAATCCAGTTACGGAGGGAGGTATGGAGGGCCAGAGTTTGGAGCTTTTCTGTTGAATGTGGAGCTGTAACCAATGAGCAGCAGCCTGACGTAGGAATTTCTGTTGTCAGTGCTCCAAGGTTGAGTAGAGAACCAGTGAGATTGCTTCTGCTGTAGACCTGTTGTTGGAGGTAGGTGAAGTGGACCCAGGTCCATTCTTCAGCAGGAGTTAACCAACCTACAAAGCATTTCATCACAGTGGATGTAAATGCAACTGGACCATAGTTATTGAGGCAGCTCACCCTTTTCTCTTGGGCAGTGGTGTGATTGTCACCCTTTTGAAGCAGGTGGGAACCTCCAACTGCAGCAGTGAGAGGTTGAAGATGTCCTTGGACACTCACGCCAGTTGGTTGGCAGTACTGATAGTTACAGAGTATTGCATCAGTGTAACTTCCTGGCTAATTACATAGAACAACAGAAATACATTTCACATCATGTCAGTGATAGTTGGATTTTAATATCAAAATATTGCATGAGAATAGGTTCTTTGACCCATAGTGATTGTAGTGACTGTGATGGCACAGGTTCTCAGAATTACAGTGAACAAGTTCAAGATCAGTTTATTGTCATTCAGATGTACACATGTATACCACCACATGAAACAACATTCCTCTGGACCAAGCTGCACAATGCAGTACATATACATATCTTCATACACATAACATATAAAATAATATTACCACAAATATATTAACAAATAATAAGGGACATATATGATACTTCCTCCTTTGAGGTCAGGGTACCCTTGGAGGGAGTCTTCTCCTTGTGTTGGTCCTGAAGGATCTGTCTCCACTTCTCCAGGACCTTGGGACTCAACTGGTAGGTGGTCACTGTCTTATGCAGATGGTTGTACAGGTTCTGGGGCGTTGATTTAATGATCCTGGGCTTGAGGAGCCTACCATCGGGTAGCTTCTTGTCCGAGCAATGGTTGAGTTCCTCCAAGTTGCTGTTGCTCCAAGTTGTGTTCCCGTCAATGGAACAGAAACACCGTGGGCGGCGGGTCCTGAGCTGTGCCGGCTTCCGAGCTCCACTGGGTTCTAAGGACCACCGCTCTGAAGTCCCCAGGCCCTAAACTGCACCGCACTGAAACAGGTTAAATGGGACAAATGGGGGCTGTGCTGGGTTTGGGTACTGTATTTGAGCCTCCACAATATTCCGCGTGGGAATTTAAACTGGAAGTGGCGGTGTTTTTTTTTACAAGGTTGAGTTGTGAGCTGGCACGGGTGGTACAGGAGTCATTGGATCGACATCAACCCAGCACACTCGAGAGCAGTCTGTGTCGAGCCCGGCACTGATCTCACTGTGCCACCAGCCGACTGGAAAAGGGGGAGTGGGGTCAGGGTGAATTTTGCTAAGAAAAATTTAAGCCAAATACAAAGTTACACATTCAACACAGTGTCAACGGCAACGATTTAAAATGGCAGACGGCGTCGCGATCCGCTTTAAAATGGTGGACAGTGTTCTCCTTCCTCGGTTCGTAAGTACGAGCTGTCTGTAAATCGGACATTCGTAACTCGGGGACCAGCTGTATTACCACTAGTAAATTAACAAATAATAAGATGCATTTATAACACAATTCTCAGAATTAGAAGGGTCTGAGAATACTGATCAATAATTCCTTGAAAGTGGCATTACAGAAGGATAGGGTCATAAAGAGAGCTTTTTGCACATTGACCTTCATAAATTAGAATAGAGAGTATACAGTTGGGATGTAAGATTGAAATTGTATGAGTGGTGAGGCAAATTTTTGAATTACGTACATTAACTTATTTTTGTGGTAATGTTTGTTTTATGTGCTATGTGATATCTGCTTTGTGAGTACACCATGGTCCGGAGGAATATTGTTTCATTTAGTTGTATATATGTACAGTCAGATAACTAACTTGGTTTGAGCTTCAAGAAAAGAGAGGTTAGATTGACCTTTACGTAGAGTAAAGGTTCAGCACAACACAGTGGCTTGTAATGTTTTTATGGTTTATTGCATATTTTCCTATGGTTTCTGGCTCATTGGCGTGAGTTGAGGTGATTCTCAGCTGAGCTAGCCACATTAGTGTGGTATTAATCAGCAGTTTCTTTCCCAAAAGGTCATCACCACAGTTTACAGTGATGAGCCTTTTGTTTTGGTAGCTATGGAACATAGAACAGTACAGCACAGGAACATTACTTGAATTTGCATTCTCCTCCAGCCATGATGGGATTTGAACTCTTTTCCAAATCAGTGGTTTAGGACAATGGCCATAGTTAAAGTAACCTAATGATGCCAAGTGACTGCCGTGGTGTTGTCTCAAGAGTCTCTCAGTGTCTTTAATATGAAATGGTTTTGTCTTTGTGTCCCATGTAAAAGTGCAAACTCACTCTTGATCATTTTACACCATTCACTGACCTGCGATCTGCAGTCCCGGCTCTGTTCTCCTTAACCTCACTTCTGCAGATTCCACGAGTTCTGCATCCGAGGCTGGTGCATTGTGGGAAAGAAGCAGACATGTCCATACTGTAAAGAGAAGGTGGATCTGAAGAGGATGTTCAGTAACCCGTATCCTTCCACAACACAGCGAGAAATAGTTAACAGGTGTAACTCTGAAATATTTTGCTGCACTTTGTTTGTTTTATTTAGCAGAGGAGCGTGCCTTCCGGCCCAATCACCCAGCAACACACCTATTTAACCGCTAGCCTAATCTCATGACAATTTGCAATGACCATTTAAACTACTAGCCGGTACGACTTTAGACTGTGAGAGGTAACTGGGGAATCCAGAAGAAACTTGCGCGGTTTACTGTTAGGACATACAAACTCCTTACAGATGGCGTCGGAATTGAATTCCAAACTCTGGAAAGCTAGGAGATGTAATAGTGTCATGCTAACCACTACACCACTGTGGTGTCCATAGAAATATTCTCTCTTGGTGAGCCGCAGCCCTATAAAACTCTAAATCTCTGGTTTGGCTGCATCTGGAATATTGCATTTGGTTCTGTTCGCTTCATTACAGAAAGGAGATTGAAGCTTTGGAGTAACAAGGTAACGAGCCCACAATGCCCAATTACACCCATGTGACCAATTACTGGTGCGTCTTTGGACTGGGAGGAAACTGGAGCACCCAGAGGAAGCAGGCAGTCATGGGGAGAATGTGCAAGCTCCTTACAGACAGGAGGGTTATGGGCGTTATAATAGCATTATGCTACTGTGCTGCCCAACTACATTAGGGGCATTTAAGAGAGTCTTAGGCACGTGGATGAAAGAACAATGGAGGGCTATACCGGAGAGAAGGGATAGATTCGCCTTAGAGTAGGTTAAAAGGTGGCACAACATTATGGGCTGAACTGTTCTATGCCCTATAAAGCAGTACAGTATGGTTCCCTCAGACACGTTTCAAAAAGCAACTCAAATATCTGATTTATCAGAATCAGATTTAATATCTTTGGCAAGTGTAATGAAATTTTAGATATGAGAGGTACTGCAGATGCTGGAAGTCTAAAGTGAAACAATGCTGGAGAAACTTAGCAGGTCAGGCAGCATCTATGGATGGGAATAAGTGGTGATGTTTTGGGCCGAGACTCTTCATCAGAACTGAAGTTTGTTTTGCAGCAGCAGTACAATGCAATAAATTATAATTCAAAAAACTATGTATTATATCAAAAAGTTAAAAAAAAATCATGAGTAGTTCATTGTACATAAATCTGAGGATGGAGGGGAAGAAGCTGCTGCTAAAATGTTGAGTGTGTGTCATCACGCTCCTGTACCTCCTTGACAGTAGCAATGAAAAGAGGGCATGTTTTGAGTAATGGGGGTCCTTAATGATGCCTTTTTGAGGCATCACGTTTTAAAGATGTCCTTGACACTGGGAAGGCTAATGCCAATGATGGAGCTGAATTTGCAACTTTATTCCAATCCTGTGCAGTTGCATCCCCATACCAAACAATGATGCACCCAGTTAGGATGTGCTCCATGGTACATCTGTAGAAACTTGTGAGAAACAAACCAAGACTCCCCAAGCTCTAAATGAATATAGCCACTGCAAATGTATCAATACATTGGGCCCAAAATACATCTTCAGAAATATTGACACTCAGGAACTTGATACTTCATCCTTTCCTCTGTTGATCCTTCAGTCAGGATGGGTGTGTAAGCAGTAACATCACCATCTCGGAGTAATTTCATCGCCAATGAAGTGATAACCAGGTGAATAGTCAAAGATTCAAGGATTTCACAAATACCTGCTTAAAAATCATATTATCCCTACCAACACGTAGGACTGTGGTCAGGGGAAAGAGCTTTCAGATGGTGCTGAAATTACAACTCTTATGTAGAGAAAATTTACAAGCATGTTGCCAGGACTTGACGACCTGAGTTATAGGGAAATGTTGAATAGGTTAGGACTTCATTCCCCAAAGTGTAGGAGAATGAGGGGAAATTTGATAGAGGTGTACAAAATTATGACGGGGTATAGATAGCCTTTGAAAGGGTGCTGCACATGAGGCTGCTAAACAAGATAAGAGCCCAGGGTATTACCGGAAAGATGAGAGCATTGATAGAGCTTTGGACGACTGACAGGAGGAAAAGAGAGGGAATAAAGGGATCTTTTTCTGACTAGTGTTCCACAGGGGTCTGTGTCGGGACTGCTTTTTACATTGTACATGTAAATTGGACAATTTGGACAATGGAATTGATGGCTTTGTGGCCTAGTTTGCGGATGATACGAAGATAGGTGGAGGGGCAGGTAGTATTGAGGAAGCAGAAGGGCTGGAGAAGGACTTAGATTAGGAGAATGGGCAAAGAGGTGGCAGATGGAAATCAGTGTTGGGAAGTGTATGGTCATGAATTTTGGTAAAAGATTATTTTCTAAGTGGGGAGAAAATTCAAAAATTGAGATGCAAAGAGACTTGGGAGTCCTTGTGCAGGATTCCCTAAAGGTTAATTTGCAGGTTGAGTCAGTGGTGAAGAAGACAAATACAATGTTAGCGTTCATTTCAAGAGGACTAGAATATAGAAGCATGGATGTAATGCTGAGGTTGCTGAGGGTTCACTTGGAGTATTGTGAGCAGTTTCAGGCCTCTTATTTAAGACAGGGTTCTGGCACTGGAGAGAGCTAGGAGGAGGTTCACGAGAATTATTCTGGGAATGAAAGGGTTAATGTACCAACTCAGAATGGTCAGCCCTTGCTGGAGGACTCATTAGACGTTCCACTCACTCCACAGAAACGAGAGCAACTTGTCTTTAAAGTCTACACCCCCAACTACAGGAAACTCAACTTCTGATTTGACACACTTGCCTACACTTCCCTCCACCCGGAAAGTATGGACAGCCCACATCCCACATTCCCCGGGTCCCCAATAGTACCAAACAGTTCTGCCATTATACCAGTGCTAGTCTGAACTAGAACAAACTTTTTGCCTGCCATTTTATCAAGCCTCCATTCCACCCCTGCAGCATCCATAACCACGTATCGAACAATAGCTGAACACAGACTTAAACACACAACCCACTGTGTGGCAATCACATGGCATCCAACGAAATCGATCCCGGACGATTCCCCCAAAATGAAACAGCCTGGTCTCTTTGGCTGTGTAAGCCTAGGGAAGACATCATCCAACCCCACCAAACTCGTGAGATTGAGACACTCTTGATCCCATCCCAAACCCCAGTTTGTGTGGATATTGTATAATTCACTACCCTGTTACAAATTAATGTCATGAAATAACAGACGGTAAACTGCATTCAATTAAAGGAATTATATTTACGAATCTTAACTAAAGGGTTAGTAAAGAATAACAAAAAGAAAAGGGCCCATTCTAATTAAACAGTCTAATGTGCACAAATTGGAGCTCATCTTGAACTTCTCGGTCACATACGCGCTGGGCCCTCGGTCAACATGAAAGCCCACACCACCTTCCGAACATTGCTCGCAGTCCATCTCAAACAAACGGGTCTCCCACCGGATCATATGCTATGACCGGTTCTCCCCAGCATCTCTCTTCATCTCCTCTCGGGGGAAAAAAACCAAGACCAACCTGGATGGCACACATCCCACATCATCCCTCATCTTCAACAGTAACCCAAACAGGCCGAGAGCAGGACAGACCGATCTTACTGAGCTGCTAAATGAAATACCCACAGTTTAACAGTAAAGATGTGAACCACGGCATTACATATGGAAAGCCCTAGATAGAGTGAATACGAAGAAGATGTTTCCTATTGTCTAGGACCAGAGGGCACAGCCTCAGAATTGAAGGACAGTCATTTACAGCATGGATGAGGAGGAATTTCTTTAGCCAGAATGTAGTAAATCTGTGGAATTCATTGCCACAGACAGTGGTGGAGGCAAGTCATTGACCATATTTAAAGCGAAATTTGATAGGTTCTTGATTAATAAGAGAGCCAAAGGTTACGAGGAGAAGGAAGGGTAATGGGGGTAAGAGGGAAATGGATCAACCATGATGAAATGGCAGAGAGAACTCGAAGGCCCAAATGACATTATTATGCTTCTGTGTCTTATGCTCTTATAGAAAGGGTAAATACAAGCAGGCTTTTTTCCACTGAGGGTGGCTGAGACTGGAACTAGTGGTTAGGGGTTAAAAGTGAAATGTTTAAGGGAACGTGAGGGGAAATTCTTCACTCAGAGGGTGGTGGGAGGGTGGAACGAGCTGCCAGTGGAAGTGGTGGTGTGGGGTCACCATTTCAACATTTAAGAGCAGTTTGGATGGGTACATGGATGGGCAAGGCATGGTGGGCCATTGTCCAGATGCAGGTCAATGAAACTATACCAATTAAAAGTTCAGCACAGACTAGATGGGCTGAAGGACCTGTTTCTGTACAAAGCACACAGCTTAAGTAATGGGTGGAAGTTACATCCAATGTAGTCAAAGTGGTGCTGGGCTGCAATGTCCATCATGGTCTTGGCTCAGACATGGTTGTTACAAGGGACCATTTTAGAAGACAGGCCAATACAGCATATACACTCACAGCCCGCAATGTCGTGCCAAACCAAATAAATTAGTAATCAAATGGCCAACTAAACCAATCTTCTCTGCCTACACAATGTCCATATCCTTCAATTTTCCTCAAATTCATTTGCCTTTCTAAATGTTTCTTAAAAGTCCCTAATGTATCTGTCTTTACCACCACCATTCCAGGCACCCATCACTCTGTGTAAAAAAAAAACTTGCCCCTCACATCGTCTTTGAAATTGCCCCCTCTCGCCTTAAATGCATGCCTTCTAGTTTTGAATGTTTTAACCCGAGAAAAAATATAGTCTGTCTACTCTGTCTACGTCTCTCATAATCATGTAAAGATCTATCAGATCTCCTTTTAGCCTCTGACGCTCCAGAGAAATCAACCCCAGTTTGTCCACCCTTTTGTTATAACACATACCCTCTAATCTACACTGCATCCTGGTAAACCTCTTTGGCACCCTCTCCAAAGCCTCAACATCCTTCCTATAATGGGATGACCAGAACTAGGCAATACTTGGGGATTATGGGGACCAGGTCAGGAGTTAGGGGTTAGATTAAGTTTAAGGAAAGGGATGTGGAGGAGTTGAAATTTAGGCCAGAGTCTAGGCATCCACTACACAGCCAAAGGCCAGTGGTCCCCATGAACAGATAGCAGTTTGGCAAGAGCCATGGACAAAGACCAGCGAGGATGAGAGCTGGTGACCACCAACAGTGTGCTCTGTCTTCTTCCTTTCCAGTCTTGGGCCAAAATATCGATTGTTTATTCCCCCCATAGATGCTGCCTGACCTGCTGAGTTCCTCCAGTGTTTTGTGTGTGTTGCTCTGGCTTTCCAGCATGCAGAATCTTTTGTGTTAATGTTAGATTAGTGTGAGCAAGTAGTTGATGGTCAGTGCAGATAGGATGCAACAGAGGATCTCTTTATCTCAACTCTGCCCACAATCTCATGACATCAGCTTTATGTGGAAGAGATAAAGGGCCATTTTGATCATGGACCCAGTCCAAGTCCACAAACCCTTCCTCTTTCTCCCACCCTCCTCTCCCTTCCAACAATTAACAGCACCAGAGCCTGGCGGAAGAAGGACAGGTTTGGTCATCTGCTTGGTTCACTTATCAAAGTACATATATGTCACCATGTACAACCCTGAGATTCATTTTCTTTGGACATTCACAGTAAACACAAAGAAACAACATTTTAGATTTCCAGTATCTGCAGTTTTTTTTTAACTTTAATTTTACTGCAAGCAAATTAATAATAATAAATAAATAAGAAACAAATATCGAGAACAAGAGATGAAGAGCCCTTGAAAGAGTCCGTAGGTTGTGTGAAAACAGTTCATTTTTGGGGTGAGTGAAGTTATCCCCTTTAGTCCATGAGCCTGATGGTTGAGGAGTAATAACTTCCTGAACCTGGTGGTGCAAGTCCTGAGGCTCCCGTACCTTCTTCCTGACGGCAGCAGCGAGAAGTGAGCCTGGCCTGGATGCCAGTGGTCTTTGATGATGGGTGCTGTTTTCTTGTGACAGTGTTCTGTGAACATGTGCTCAGTGCTGGGGAGAGAGTTACCTTTGATGGACTGGGCTGTTTCCACTGTTTTTTGTAGGCTTTGCCATTCAACAGCAGTGGCATTTCTCTATCAGGCTGTGCTGCAACCAATCAGTATACTCTCCACTGCACAACTATAGAAGTTTATTAAAAGTTTTAGATGATATGCTGAATCTTCACAAATTTCTAAGGTAGTGAGCCTAGGGTACAGCATTCTGATCAATGATTCCTTGGCTGGACTGAGGAAAGATGGGTGGAAGGTTAATTCCCTATCTCTGTATCCCAGCAGTTATCACTCAGCCTTACTGAAAAGCTTGCTGAGATTTACCCTTGTTCCCAGTGCTTTAGTCATGCTCAGATGCCCCATTCGTGAGACTTGCCATTACAAAGCAGTTTCATGTGTGCTTCTCAGAACAGGACAGAAATTTCCAGTAAATGCTTCCCTCCTTCTAGCATCTCGTTCCTGAAAATCACATGCAATATTCATGTGAAGGTGCACAGCTTGTGGAATATAATGCCCACATACAAGCCCACTAAACCTTCCTGATTCAATAGAGGAATAAGGCTTCCTGGCCAAAAGACAGTCTCACTGCACAACCAAAGTAAAGAATCTATGAACTGAAACAAGAGCTAACATTTTAGACCAAAAATGAAGCTGAAACTTCTTTTTTCATCCAATAAACAGGAACAAAGAACAAACAAGCAGGAAATTTTTAATTACAGTTTCCCTTTAGTTGGAAGAGACTGACCAGACACTGCAAACAAAGTTTTGCAGCAATGAGCCTCACTAATCCTGTGTTGCTGCGGCTCACAGTGTGTGCTGATCTTTTAACACAGGGCATACACTCAGTGGATGTTTATTAAGTACACCTGTACACCATAAGGCAAGCAGAATTAGGCCATTTAGCCCATTGAGTCTTCCACCATTCCGGCATAGTTGACCCCAGATCCCATTCAACCCCATACACTTGCCTTCTCGCCAGAATCTTTGATGCCCTGACCAATCAGAAAGCTATCAATTTTTGCTTTAAATATACCCAGGCTCTTGGCCTCCACACTTGTCTGTAACAGAGCATTCCACAGATTCACTGCTCTGGCTAAAAAAGTTCCTTTTCAACTCTGATCTAAAGGGTCGCCCCTCATTTTGAGGCTGTGCCCTCTAGTTCTGGACACCCCCACCATAGGAAACATCCTCTCCACATCCACTTTACCTAGTCCTTTCCTAGTATATTACCTAGTACATTCCGTAGGTTTCAATGACAGTCTCCCGTATTCTTTTAAATTCCAGAGAGTACAGACCCAAAGCTGCCAAACATTCCACATATGTTAAAGCCCTTCCTGAAATCACCCTCGTGAACCTTCTCTGGACTCTCTTCAATGACAACACATACTTTCTGAGATATGGGGCCCAAAACTGTTGACAATACTCCTTACTAATGGACTCTTAACACTTTCCCAACCACTGAGGTTAGGCTAACTGGCCTATAATTTCCTTTCTTTTGCCTTTCTCGCTTCTTAAAGAGAGGAATGACATTTGCAACTTTCAGGTCTCTGGAACCATGCCAGAATCAAGTGATTCTGGAAAGACCATAACAAATGCATCTTCTATCTCTTCAGCAAACTCTTACAGGACTGTGGGTTGTAGTCCATCTGGTCCAGATGACTTAACATTTCGCCTAGCACATCTTCCTTTGTAATAGCAATGCCACTTCCTCCTGCTCCCTGACATTCATAGACCTCTGGGATGCTGCTAGTGTGGTCCACAGTGAAGATTGATGCAAAGTCCTTGTTAAGTTAATCTGTCATTTCTTTGTCCCCCATTACTACCTCACCAGCAACATTTTCCAGTGGTCCAATATCAATTCTCACCTCCCTTTTACTCTTTTTATAACTGAAAAGACTTTTAGCTTTATATTATTGGCTAGTCTGCTCTCATCTTTCCCTTCTTACAGCATTTTAGTTGCCTTTTGTTGGATTTTAAATCTTCACAATCATCCAATTTTCCGCTCACTTTTTCTACATTGTATGCTCTTTCCTTGGCTTTTATGCAGTCTTTGTCAGCCACAGTTGCCTAGCCCTGCCATTAGAGAACAACTTCTTCTGTGGGACATATCTACCCTGTGTCTTGTGAACTATTCCCAGAAACTTCAGCCATCTCTGTTCTCCTGTCATCCCTGCCAGTATCCTCCTCCGATCCACCTGGGCAAGCTCCTCTCTCATGCCTCTGTAATTCCCTTTATTCCATTGCAATACTAATACATTTGACTGAAAATTGCAGTGTGAATTCAATCGTATTATGCACTGCCTTCTAAGGGTTCCTTTACATTAAACTCCGTAATACAATCTGGATTATTACACAACACTCAATCTAAGATAGCCTTTCCCTGAGCAGGCTTAAGCACAAGTTTCTCTAAAAAGCCAAAGGTCATTGAACTGCAGCTCCAGTTCCCTAACATGGTCTCTTAAGAAGCTGCATCTTAGCACATCTGGTGCAGATGTGGCCATCAGGGAGGCTGGAAATCTGGAAATCCCACATCTGACACCCAGGACAGAACACTGGCCCTGCAGACATACCTCCTATTCTTTCAAGAGTTAAATAGGAAAAAGAAATAAGCAACAAGCATACCTTGCCTCTGCCTGTTCTCGCCGAAGCCTGTTGAGCCGAAGCCTCACCACTCTGACAGTGGCCACTCCGCTCTGGACCTGCACGGAATGTCTGTGCCACTGTCCAATCCTGCTTGTTCATGCAAATATCTAATTAGCCAGTCATGTGGCAGCAACTCAATACATAAAAGCATGCAGACATGGTGAAGAGGTTCAGTTGTTGTTCAGACCAAACATCAGAATGAGGAGGAAATATGATCTAAGTGACTTTGACCATGAAATAATTGTTGGTGCTAGACAGGGTGGTGTGAATGTCTCAGAAGCTGCTGGTCTGGGATTTTCATGCACAACAATTTGCAGAGTTTACGGAGAATGGTGCGAAATGCAAAAAAACAACATCCAGTGCGTGGCATTTCTGTGAGTGAACACCTTGTTAATGAGAGGTCAGAGAGGAATGGCCAGACTGGTTCAAGCTGACAGTAACTCACTTATTACAACAGTAGCGTGCAGAAAAGCATCACCAAATGCACAGCACATCAAACTTTGACATGGATGGGATACAAGCGTGCACTCAGTGTCCATGTAAGTACAGGAGGTACCTAATAAAGTGGCCACTGAGTGTGGAATGGTGCAGCACAGTACAGACCCTTCAGCCCACAATGTTGTGCTGGCTTTTTAAACTTACTCCAAGATCAATCTAACCTTTCCTTCCCACATGACCTTCCATTATACTTTCATCTGCGTGCCTATCTGAGAGTTTCTTAAATGCTCAGCTTCTTGGACACCCCTGGCAGCACATTCCATGCACCCACCACTCTCTGTGTAAAAATACTTACATTGCCACCAGTGGCTATGGAGGCCAAGTCAGTGGCTATATTTAAAAGGGAGATTTGATAAACTCTTGATTAGTCAGGGCAGGGGAGATTCAGTGGGTTGAATGGGCTAATTTTGCTCCTATGTCTTATGTGCTTTCTAAATTAATGACACGCTTTCTAAACTTTTTATTATTTAGGGATACAGTGTGAAAACAGGCCTTTCTGGCCCACCGAGCCACACTGCCCAGCAACCCACCTATTTAACCTTAGCCTGCTCACAAGACAATTTACAATGACCAATTAACATACTAACCAGTATGTCTTTGGAATGTGGGAGGAAACTGGAGCACCCAGTGGAAACCCACTTGGTCACGGGGAGAACATCCAAACCCCTACAGACAACATTGGAATTGAACTCCAAACTCTGGAACCCCGCCCAAGCTGTAGTAGTGTCAGTGACATTGGAGCAGGTCCGGAGGAGGTTCATGAGGACAATTCCAGAATTAACATATGAGGAATATTTGATGGTTCTGGGCGTGTACTCACTGGAGTTAAGAATGTGGAGGGTTCTCATTGAAACCTCATTATTGGAAGGCCTGGATAGAGTGGATGTGGAGGATATTTCCTATGGTGGGGGAGTCTAGGACAAGAGGGCACAACCCTTCAGGACATCCCTTTAAAACAAAGGTGAGGAGGAATTTCCTTAGCTAGAGAGTAGTGAACCTGTGGAATTCTTTGCCATAGTGACTGTGGAGGCCAAGTCATTGGGTATAGATTCTTGATTAGTCAGGTTGTCAAGGGTTATGGGGAAAAGACGGGAGAATGGAGTTGAGAGGGAAAATAAATCAGCCATGATGGAATGACAGCAGAATGGCTTAATTCTGCTCCTAGGTCGTATAGCCTTTAGCATAATCGTGAATTCTTGCCCATTGCTTGAAATTGTGTGTATATATTTTATCTCTGTGTTTCCATTGAGATTTCAGAGTCAGCTGCAGTGGAAACCATGAGCTGTTCCACACTGTACATTGAATGAGCCATTTCATGTGCATCACTGATCTTTACAGCTGTTTGCACTTTAAAATTCAGGAAGTTAGCTGTATCCCCTTTCTGTTGAATCTTGCTTGCTAATTTCCTTAACATCTCCCTTCCTCAGCTGGGAGCGACCTCATGTTATGTATGGCCAGTTGCTGGACTGGTTGCGTTACTTGGTTGCTTGGCAACCTGTGATCATCGGACTGGTACAGGGTATCAACTACAGTCTAGGACTGGAATAAGTGGCTACTTCTCCTGAGTTTTTAAACCCTCGTTCACTCCCCCATCTCCCTGAAACACCAATTCCATGGATTTGAACCAATCAGAATGTTTTGTTAAGTTGTTGGACGCCCCTGGCGGAGGAAGAGAAAGGAGTACTCACCTCCTGCCATTTGGATAAGAGAAGCAGGAGGGCTGGCTTTGCTGGCCCCATTATCTCTCCCTCCCCTTCTTTTCTCCTAAAGGACGTGAAGATTTCCATCACCGACTTTGCCATCTCCCATCTCCGAGTGGATCAACCTGTGGGTCTGGACAGCCCCCCAAGCCTGTGCTATGTTTGTGGGGCCAGCAAGCCAGCTCTGTGTCTAACATCCTCAGCGGCCTCCTCCTCCTCCTGTTCCTGACCAACAGTCTGGAGGGACTGAATGGCCTCTCCGAGCATGCAGGTTGTTGTGGTGACTAAATCCAAGATTGCAGGCCTGGATGCTGTTTCGTTTCTTCGGAAGATTCAATCTGCCTTCAGACTGGAAGTTGAGAATTTTTTAAAAAATTAATAAATGGGTTCCCAGCATTTTGCATGTTTAGGGTATCAGCTGATTGGTTTGCGGGGACTGAGTGTAACCTAAATCCTGGAATTGTGTAACGAAAGTGACGTTTTCCTCTTCGTGGTGTTGGTGTAAAATAGCAACATGAGGTAAGCAGTGAACTAGCTGCTGATGTAGGGGTTAGG
Organism: Hemitrygon akajei; assembly: GCF_048418815.1. Lineage (NCBI taxonomy): Eukaryota > Metazoa > Chordata > Chondrichthyes > Myliobatiformes > Dasyatidae > Hemitrygon > Hemitrygon akajei. The sequence continues at coordinate 197,045,765 of NC_133127.1, read as the reverse complement.
ACAGTCATCAGCGCTCTAGTAAATTCTGGGCATCTTGTGGTATCCACTGGATCGGGGTTGAACCATACTCACACACACAATTCAGCAGCTCAGCAGCATCAGTGGAGGAGAATGAACAGTCAATGTTTCTGGCCAAGACTCTTCATCAGGACTTGAATGGGAAGGGGTAGAAACCGGAATGGGAAGGTAGGGGAGGGGAAGAAGGAGTACAAGCTGAAGTTGATAGTTGAGACCGGGGGTGGGGGGGGGGGAGTGAGGTAAGAAGCTGGGAGGTGATAGGTGGAAAAGGTAAAGGGCTGAGGAAGAGCAAATCTGATAGGAGAGGTCAGTGGACCATGGGAGAAAAGGAAGGGGACCAAAAGGAGGTGAGAAGGGGTGAGGGAGGAATGGAAAAAGAGAGAAAGTGAATAGGGAGAAATTACGTCAAGTTAGAGAAATCAATGACTGAAGGCTCCCCAGATGCGACTTCTGCAAGCTGAGGGTGACCTCCTCGTGGCAGTAGAGGAGGCCATCGACCAACATCAGAATGAGAAATCAAATTGAAATGGATGGCTACTGGAAGACTGGGGATTGAACAAAACCCTGCTGACTGGAGAGGGGAATAAGATCCCAGTCACTGGCCTGCAAGAGAGAAGAGGAGGATAGGACAGAGTGGGGGGGGGGGGGGGGGTCATGGTTCCAGCTACACAAGAAACGGACCATTCTCAAAAGGTTTAAACCCATCCTTTTTTACATCACAGGTGTATATAGAGAAAAGGCTGTATTTTTACACTCTCTGATCTTAAGTTTTGCATTACTTGGGCATTAATCATTGGGATCGCGTCCTCTCCTCTCCCTCCAGAGTCGACATGCAGCCAGCTTTTCTCCAGGTGGTAGCTGCAGAGGTGGAGGTGGACACAGGTAAACACCCGGTGTGCATTTCTTTATTTAGAGGTACAGCACAGTAACAGGCCCTTCCAGCCAAATGAACGTGCGCCACCCAACTACACCCATGTGATCAATTAGCCTGTTAACCCAAAGGTCTTTGGAATGTGGGAGGAAACTGGAGCACCCAGAGGAAACCCGCATTGTTTAGGGGAGAACGTGTAAACTCATTACAGGCAATGACAGGAATTGAACCCAGGTTGCAGCAGCATAGCACAGCACAGTGCTTTACAGTACCAGCAACCCGGGTTGCATTCCTGCCACTGCCTGTAAGAGGTTTGTACTTTCTCCCTGTATCCGTGTGGGTTTCCTCCCATTGTCCAAAGATGGACCAGTTGGTAGGTTGTTATTTGGTCATTGTAAATTATCCAGTGATTAGGACAGGATTAGCTCGGGGGAGGGGGGTTGCTGGGCAGTGCAGCTTGAGAGGCCGGAAGGGCCTGTTTCGCGCAGTATTCCAATAAATAAATAATACATTTCTGACACTGTAATAGTGTTACATTGAATGTTACTCTAAAATGGGAGCTTTTATGTGTGTGATGGCAAGGATGTTTCTGAGGTAAGAGGGAGGATTGGACTTCACTGGGGGAAGTATCTGCCAACTGATGTCAATTCAGCTGAATAAAGGAGAGACCAGATTTCCCCCCCCCCCCAGTGAAGTAACTTTCCATGCCTTTGGGGTGGGCATGAACACACACATGGGGCGGTAGATCCCCAAAATCATTCTGCAATCACTCACTGAGATGCCTGTTGTGACTGGATGGACAGAAGCAACCAGACCAGTCAGCCCTTGGAGAATGCACACAAAACACTGGAGGAACTCAGCAGGTTGGGCAGCATCTACTGAGGGAAATAACCCTTAGTTATTGGCCCTTAGTTTGAATAAACCCCACTGTGTGCTCTCTTTGGTGTGGGGTTCGCTTTCCTCTTACCTACTGATTTAGGCTGAACACCACGTCTAGTCTTTGTGCATTGACTGGACCTTTGCCATAATCCTCAGGGTTGGTTGGATTAAAGAACATGCTTTTGGTCAATTAGAATATCAATTTCAACAGTTACTATAATTTTCCCCCTCCCCTCTTCTCCAATTCCCCACTCTGGATGCTCTTCCTCCTAGTGCCCCTCCTTTCCTTTCTCCCATGGTCCACTCTGTCCTATTAGATTCCTTCTTCAGCCCTTAACCGTTTCCACCTATCACCTCCCAGCTTCTCATTTCATCCCCCTGTCCATCTGGCTTCACCTTCTAACTTGTCTACCCCTTCCTTCTTTTTATTCTGGCATCTCCCCACTTCCTTTCCAGTCATGGTGAAAGGTCCTGGCCCGAAACATTGACTGTTTATTTCCCTCCACAGCTGCTCCCTGACCTTCTGGGTTCCTCCAGCATTTTGCACGTTGCTCTGCTTTTGGTTTATGCTGGCTGTGGTTTTTTGCACCCCCTTCCCCCATGCTTTCTCTCCCGGAGGGAGGGAAGTGAGTACTACCTCTGCTGAAGCACGCTGCAGTGTTCTGGTCCTGTGAAAGAAGCCGGTGCAATTCACATCAATAAACAACGCAGACATTCTGTTGTTGCATTGTGTCTGTCTATGACTAAAGGAACAAAATCCCCAGACCAGGAAAACCCCAGAGTCTGACAGGAGGGGAGATGCATGGTTTCATCTTGAAGCAAGTCCTTTTGCCCAGACCACATAAATCCCTGAGAGTAGCGAGGCAGAGAGCTTTGGAATCTGGAACGTTACTACACAGTTCAGGCCCTTCGGCCAATAATGTTGTGCTGACCCTTTAATCTACTCTTAAGATCAAGCTAACCCTACCCTCCCACATAGTCTTTCACTTTCCTATCATCTACATGCCTTTCTAAGAATCTCTTAAATGTTCCTAATGTATCTACCTCGATCACCACCCTGGGCTGTATGTTCCACACACCCAACACTCTGCGTAAGAATCCTACCTCTGCCATCCCCCCTATACTTTTCCCCAGTCACCTTAATATTATGCCCTTTGGTATTAGCCATTTCTGCCCTGGGGTAAAGTCTCTGAACTGACCACTTACATCTTTATCAAGTTACCTCCCATTCTGCTGTGCCTCAAAGAGAAAAGCCCTTGTTCACTCAGCTTTTTCTCATAAGACATGCTCCCTAATCCAGGAAGCATCCTGGTAAATCTCTCTCTAAAGCTTCCACATCCTTTCTATAATGAGGTGACCGGAACTGAACACAATACTCCAACCCAGGTCTAACCAGGATTTTATCGAGCTGCAACATTACCTCGCGGCGTTGGAACTCAATCCCCCGACTATTGAAGGCTGACACACCGAGTACCATACCTCCCTATCAACTTGCACAGCAACTTTGAGGGATGGTTACTCAAATTCCACCAGCCGTTAAAAATAAGACTCGGGAGTAGAATTAGGCCATTCAGCACATTAAGCCTGTCCCTTCTTTCCATCGTGGCTGATTTATTATCCCTCTCAACCCCATTTTCCTGTTTTCTCCCCATAACCTTTGACACCCTTACTAATCAAAAACTTATCAAGCTTCAGTGCATCCCAATGTGATAAACTCTTTTATAAAAAGTGTAATCCATGGAGGAGAAATAGTACAACCCGAGACTGGTGGGGATGGCATGGGGGAGGGTGTGGCTGCTCTGACTGGAGTGACAAGACAATTTGGTTCAGAGACGGGAAGTGTAACATCATGTGGTTTTGGATGTGACAAGTAACACATCCCAAGGATCTGTACTTAGCCTTCAGTGACCTGGATATAAAGCTGATCCTTGACAAAAGAAAGTCATAAGGGACAGGGTCAAAAGATTGGCTTTACTTGTCACAGGTATTGAAACATACAGTGAAATGGATCATTTGCATCAATAACCGACACAGTCCAAGGATGTGCTGGTGTTGCCATGCTTTTGGTACCAACATAGCATGGAATGTGGGAGGGACTCACGGGGGATATACGCAAGTGATATACGATATATACAGATAGGTGGGAATTGAACCCTAATTGCTGGGACTGTAAAGCATTATGCTAACCGCAATGCTCCGTCTGCTCTAACTTCATCTGCTTGACCATTGACCCACCTTCAACAATGTGGTCAGAAGATGGGATGTTCCCTAATTACACCATTCTACATCATCTGTGACTTCTTGGACAAGGAACCAGTCTACCTCAAAATACAACTAAAAGAAGGTGATCTCCAGGACTTCACAGAGAGGTGGGAACTAACATTTGTACCGCGTGGACAGTATCCAACAATGTAATCCATCTCTCGTCCCCCGGCAATCCTTGGCCTTACTATTGCTGGGTCCCACACAGTCAACACCCCCAGAGTTCCCACTGACCAAGTCAATAGGTTGAGTGAGATACAGCTTCTCTCTTTGGAGCAAGGGATGATGAGAGGTGACTTGGTAGAGATGTACAAGGTAATAAGAGACAGACGCTCTTTCCCAAGGCAGAAATGGCTGATATGAGGGGGCACAATTTTAAGGTATTTGGAGGAAAGTACAGGAGGGGGTATCAGAAGTAGGTTATTACACAGAGTGGTGGGTGCATGGAACACGCTACCAGGGTGGAGGTAGAGACAGTTACATTAGGGGCATTCAAGAGGCTTTTAGATGGTTCCATGGATGATAGAAAAATAGAGGGCTATGTGGAGCTAGATTAATCTTGGAGTAAGTTAAAAAGTGAGCACAACAATCATTGGGCCAAAGGGCCTGTATTGTGCTGTAATTCCATGTTCTATATACAAGTTCTAAAAGCATGGAGAACATCATTACCTGGAAGTTGCCCTCCAAGCTACACACCATTCTGATTTTGAAACATATCACTATTCCTTCACCATCACTGGGTCAAAACCTTGGAAATTGCTCCCCAACAGCACCGTGGTTGTCCACCCCCCCCCCCCCCCCCCGGACTGCAATTGACAGCTCACCACCATCTTCTCAAGGGCAACTAGGGATGAGCAATTAAATGCTGGTTAAGCTGCAAAGCCCCCACCCTTCATGGGTAGGTACATGGATGAGAGAAAATGGCTAGATTGATCTTAGAGTAGGTTGAAGGATCAGCATGATATTGTGGGCCAAAGGGCCTGTATTGTGCTGTACAGTTCATGTTCAATGTCAGAATCAGAATCAGCTTCAACATCACTGGCGTTTGTAGCAATACATAATAATAAAAACTACCTAAATTACAATGTATATATTAAAAATTAAATTAAATATGTAGTGCAAAAATAGTGAGGACATGTTCATGGGTTCATTATCCATTCAGAAATCTGATGGTGGAGGAAAAGTTTAGTCCAGTACATAATGAATTAGGGTGATTGTTAAGAAGCTGAGACTCCAGTACAGTCTTATCACAAACAAGAGAAAATCTGCAGATGCTGGAAATCTGAGCAACACACAAAATGCTGGAGGAACTCAGCAGGCCAGGCAGCGTCTATGGAAAAGAGTACAGTCGATGTTTCGGGCTGAGAGTCTTGACCCAAAATGTCAACTGTACCTTTTTCCATAGATACTGCCTGACGTGCTGAGTTCCCCCAGCATTTTGTCTGTGTTGTCCAGTGCAGTCCGATCCAGTCCGTATTGACTTTGGGTGTTTGGCAAGGAACTGTGAAACAGTAACTCCAGTCAAGTGTAGTCTAGTCCAGTCCAGTAAAATTCAGTTTGTACTAAGTCTGGTTAGCTATCATGAGATATTAGTGAATGGTAAAAGGTTTAACTGTGAAACTCATGACCAACTGGGTCATACAAATATCTGACTCAAAGAGGAAAAAATCACTCATGTGACAATCATCATTCCAGATTCTAAATCTGTTTCAGAATTCTTAATTTTCAAGGTCAATTGCCTTTGTGTTGAAAGTCAGGCATTTCAGGGAAGCGAACACACCTAAGTTACAGGATTCAAGCACATATCCTAGGTACATAACTAGGCCATATCCCTCAAAACCTTTCTTATCCATGCACGTCTTTTAATCCTGTTATCAGCCACTGAATGAGGAAGAATAAATTGGATAGATACATGGATGGGAGGGGTCTGAAGGGTTATGGACTGGATGCAGGTCAATGGGACTAGCAGAATAAAGTTTTGGCACAGACTAGAAGGGCCGAATGGCCTGTTTTCTGTGCTGTAGTGTTCTACAGTTCTACTTCCTTTGACAGTTTGTTCTGGAAAGCCACCTCCTTCAGTCACCTCTCACCCCTCTAAGCATCAATTTGCTCAGCCTGTCCTCATAGGACATGCTCCCTAATCCAGGCAGCATCCCGGTGAATCTGCTCTGCACCCCCTCTAATCCAGGCAGCATCCTGGTGAATCTCCTCTGCGCCCTCTCTAATCCAGGCAGCATCCTGGTATATCTCCTCTGCACCCTCTCTAATCCAGGCAGCATCCTGGTGAATCTCCTCTGCACCCTCTCCAATCCAGGCAGCATCCTGGTGAATCTGCTCTGCACCCTCTCTAATCCAGGCAGCATCCTGGTGAATCTGCTCTGCACCCTCTCTAATCCAGGCAGCATCCTGGTGAATCTGCTCTGCACCCTCTCTAATCCAGGCAGCATCCTGGTGAATCTGCTCTGCACCCTCTCTAATCCAGGCAGCATCCTGGTGAATCTGCTCTGCACCCTCTCTAATCCAGGCAGCATCCTGGTGAATCTGCTCTGCACCCTCTCTAATCCAGGCAGCATCCTGGTGAATCTGCTCTGCACCCTCTCTAATCCAGGCAGTGTCCTGGTAAATCTCCTCTGCACCCTCTCTAATCCAGGCAGTGTCCTGGTAAAGCTCCTCTGTACCCTTACTAGTCCAGGCAGCATCCTGGTAAATTGAGATAATTGAGATATCTTCTGGGGAAGAGATGACCTGTACGAAATGGATAGTTCATCCTTTCCTTCATTAGGGGTTTAAAGTGATTTGGTCTGTTGCTAAAGATACTAGCATATTTCAGCAGAGGTGTGCTGGAGAGCATTCTAACTGGCTGAATCACCGTCTGGTATGGAGGGGCAACTGCTTCAAGATGGCGGCGCGACACAGTTTGCAGCAGCCTCTCCGAAGATGATATCTGTTGTTTGTCAAGCGGAGTGCCGTGCACAATCCTAATCTGATGAAAAACGGATGTGGGAGCACGGAGGAACATCTGGAAATCTCCAGGAAGACCTTCTTCGTTGCTGCTGTGAGGTCCAGGTCTCTGCTGGGGAGAACAGGCCCCCAGTCCTTGGGGTTGCGTTGCCGATGACCGGTGGCGGGGGCGTCATAGTGCGCTCGGCAGAGGATGGTGCTCAGAGAGGCTGTGCCAGAGGGGATGGTCGGAGGCTCAGAGGTTCGACAGACTGCGGTCGGGGCGCTTTCATTGTGTGCTGCGTCTGCGAGGCTGAGTCGAGCGGCGCCGTGGAAGTCCATAGCGGGGGTATTTCCTTCTGCCCCCGGCGTGGGATGACGTGTCTATCGGGACCTGAGGACTTGTGGAAACTTTCGAACTTATAGTCTTTTAACATCTTTGGACTATTTTTACTGTGCCCATGGTCTGTTTTTTTTTTATCATTTATGGTATTGTTTGCATTGTTGTAACTATGTGATTTTGTGTAGGTCTTGTAGCTTTAGGTTTTGGTTTGTTGGGTGGTAGAGTTGGTCTCCTGACTTGGTGTGTCTGGGCAGTCTTGTTTTGTCTGGTGGATTTGGAGCTCCTTTCTGGGGAACGCGCTAAGACAGTAGCACGATATTAATACGCAGCAGCCTCTCCAGACTCTGGATTGGGGATTGCCAAACATTATGTGGATTTTCTGGTGTAGTCTGTTTTGTCATGTGCTTTTGTGATATCATTCTGGAGGAATGTTGTTTCATTTTTTAACTGCATTGCAGTTGTGGTTTCTAAATGACAATAAACCAAATTCAATTCAATTCAAAACAACAAATTCCACGACATATGCCTATGATAATAACCCTGATTCCAATTCTGGAAATGGACAAGTAACACCAAGACCTGACACCTGAACCTGAGTGAGTCTGCCCCCTTGTGGGAAAGTTTGCTCCAGTGGTGGGGGGAGGTTTAAACTGGATTATCAGGGGGATGGAAGCTAGAGGGATGGGTCAGAAGACAGAGCAGTTGTGTACAATGTGAGGAAGCTGTAGACAATAGAAACTGTGAGGAAGGACAGGCAGTGCAAAGTACTGCCAGTTGATGTGTTAAATGGGTTTTCTTTAATTTCAAGATTAAAAATCGTGTAATGTCATTTCCTATACACAAGAATAATGGAGAACAAGATCATTGTTACTCTGGATCTAATGTAGCCCAAAAAAACCAGAATAAAAATAAAACCGCACAAAAGATATAAAACATAAGACCGCTTATATACAGAGACTGATTGTATGTCCATAAAGTGACACTAGGCACAGGAGTGTCTACATAAGGTGACTCTGACAGGAAATGATAACGTAGTGGTGGGTGGGGATGTGGGGGGGGGGGTGGGTTAGTGGGTGGAGGTGTTGATCAGCCTCACTGCTTGGGGAGAGTAACTGTTGTTGAGTCTGGTGGTCCTGGCGTGAACGCCACGTAGTTTCCTCCCTGACGGGAGTGAGACAAACAGTTCGTGAGCAGGGTGGGTGGGTTCCTTCATGATGTTACTGGCCCTTTTCAGGCACCGTTCTGTATATATGTCCTTGATGGTGGATAGGCTGGAGCTGGCGATATGTTGGACAGTTTTGGCTACCCGTTGTAGAACCTTCCTATCTGCCGCGGTGCAGTTTCCGTACCGTACAGTGACACAGCTTGTTAGGATGCTCCCTACTGTACATCTGTAGAAGGGCATGAATATGGATGTGCATAATGTGAAAAGTATTAAGATTAAAAGTGATGAATTGAAAGCTAATTTTCCCAATTGACTACCCATCTATCTCCCCGATTATCATAACATTGCCCTTTGGTCACACCTTTTCTATTTCCTGTTGTAATCTGTGGTCCACATCCCAGCTACTGTTGGGAGGTTGTATATAACTGCCATCAGGGTCCTTTTACCCTTGCAGTTTCTTAACTCAACCCAAAATGACTCAACATCTTCTGATCCTATGTCACTTCTTTCTACTGATTTGATGTCATTCTTTACCAGCAGAGCCACCCCACCCCTCTGTCTAGTTTCCTATCCCTCTGATACAGTGTGTAACCTTGGAGATACGGCTTCCAACTACAACATCCTTCAGCCATGATTCAGTGATGACAACTGCCCTAATATTGATTGGCACCTCCTTTGTGCAAAATGTTTCGATGTGGTGGAATTTGCGTGGTGTGTCCAGGAAGGTTGACCGGAGGAGAGGCCATACTCAATCTGGTACTCAGTAAAGAACCTGCTCATGTGACTGATATCTCGATGAGCGAATACTTCAGAGACAGTGATCACAACTCACTTGTATGGACAAGGTTGGGAGAAGATGGTTCGAAGGAGTATTTTAACTGGGGAAGGGCTAATTATAATGGTATTTATTGGCCATTTCTCTGTGGGCAGATTGGGAGACAGAATGCCCCCCTCTGTTGCGCATCTATTTCAGACTTTATCATGCAGGAAATGCGTTGCAGCTCACTGAGCTGATACCGCGTTCCTAGAACTTCCTTCTGCATTATTCTGAACCTGGGTGGGAGCACAGGGCTGACAATACTGCTACAGACAGGAATGTGCAGAGTCTTGAGGTTCATAGGTTAAGAGGAGGAAACATCTGCACCTGCCCCACTGAACTTGTATCCACAAACCTCAACTCCATTTTATTGCCCTTGGTTCAGTCCCTTCCCACCTACATCTGCAACACTACACCTGCTCTCAGTCTGTTCCCTGGTCCTGACCAGCTCATTTTCATGATGGACGCCCAGTTCCAATACTTTTCTTTATTTACAAGATTATGAGTAAACAGACACTATCTTTTCCCCAGGGTTGAAATCTCTAATACCAGAGGGTATACATTTAGGATGAGAGAGGGTAATTTCAAAGGAGATATGAGGGGCAAGTTTTTTCACACAGAGAGTGCTGCCTGGGGTGGCAAGTTCAGGTGTGGCCTTGGGCACCCACATGGCCCCCAGCTCTGCCTGCCTTTTCATCGTCTGCCAGAAAAAGTCCATGTTCTAAGCTTACACCAGGTCCAGATGAAGGGTCTCGTCCCAAAATGTTGTGTTTATTCCCTTGCATAGATGCTGCCTGACCTGTTGAGTTTGTGATATTTTTAAATGACTTGGATGAGGAAATGGAAGGGTGGGCTAATAAATGTGTAGATGGCATGAAGGATGTTGGCATTAGAAACATAGAAAACCTACAGTACAATACAGGCCCTTTGGCCCACAAAGCTGTGTTGAACATGTCCCTACCTTAGAACTACCTAGATTTTACCCATAGCCCTCTATTTTTCTAAGTCCCATGTAGCCATCCAGGAGTCTCTTAAAAGACCCTATCGTATCCGCCTCCACCACCGCCGCCAACAGCCCATTCCATGAACTCACCACTCTCTGCGTAAACAACTTACCCCTGACATCTCCTCTGTACCTACTTCGAAGCACCTTAAAACTGTGCCCTCTCGTGTTAGCCATTTCAGCCCTGGGATAAAGCCTCTGGCTATCCACAGAGTTGTGGGTCGTAGGTTACACCGGGACATTGACAGCATGCAGCACTGGGCTGAGAAGAGGCAGATGGAGTTCAACCCAACCCAGAAAAGTGTGAAGTGATTCACATGGGAAGGTCGAACTTGAAGGGTTAATGACAGGAGTCTTAACAGTGTGGAGGAACAGAGGGATCTACAAGTTGCTCAGGGGTAAATTACAAACAACCAGACATCAGTACAAAAAAACAAGAGAAAAAACAGTGGGAGAACTCATTATTAAATTGAATTGACTTTATTACTTACTTACTTCACATGCATGAGGGGTAAAAATGTTCACGTCATGTCTCCGTTCAAATGTGCAATTCTAGTAATTTATAATAAATAGTATGTACAACAGGACAGTCAGTATAACATAGAAATACAGTTGCATTGGCATGAGTTAATCAGTCTGCTGGCCTGGTGGAAGAAGCTGTCCCGGAGCCTGTTGGTCCTGGCTTTTATGCTGCGGTACCGTTTCCCGGATGGTAGCAGCTGGAATAGATTGTGGTTGGGGTGACTCGGGTCCCCAATGGTCCCTAGGGACTTTTTAACACCTGTCTTTGTAAATGTCCAGAGTAGCGAGAAGTTAACATCTACATATTTGCTGGGTATGTGGGTGTTAAAAAAAAGGAAGTTTACTGAACTATAAAAAGCCTCAGACGCATCCAGCGTAAACAGAGCAAATCTCTGAAACGTAAAGTGACAGTAATCCACCGATAAGCAATTTCATCAAGAACCCTCAGACTGGTGAGATTTCATTTATCTTTGTTGTTTGACTGAGAAATAGAGTGTAAAGCAAGTAAATGTTTAAGTTTTATGAACTAAAATCTGAAATAACAAAGGACTTTGATAGATACAAAGTTTTATGAGGATAGGTTGAGTGAGCTAGAGCAGTGGATGATAGCAACACACACAAAGTGCTGGAGGAACTCAGCAGGTCAGGCAGCATCCATGGGGGAAAAGCACAGTCGATGTTTCAGGCCAAAACTCTTCAGCAGGACTCAGCATCAGTATCTGTAGATTTTCGCTTGTTTGTGGGTCCTGCCAAAGGGTTTTGGCCCGAAACATCGACTGTGCATTTTTCCCCATAGATGCTGCCTGACCTGCTGAGTTCCTCCAGCATTTTGTGTGTTTTGCTCGGATTTCCAGCATCTGCAGATTTTCTCGTTTGTGAGTGGATGATGGCATTTGACAAGGTGCCCGCACATGAGGCGGCTGAAGAAATTAAGAGCCAATCATTTAAAGGAAAGATACCAGCAAGGATAAAGTAGCGGCTGATTGGCAGGAGGCAAAGGGTGGGAATAAAGGGAGCCTTTTCTGGTTGGCTGTCAGTGTCTAGTGGTATTCCACAGATATTCTTTTTATGTTATATGTTAATGGCTTGGATAACAAAATTGATGACTTTGTTGCAAAGTTTGTGGACAATAAGAAGATATTGAAGGGCAGGTAGTTTTGAGAAAGTGGAGAGGCTACAGAAGGATTTAGACAGACTAGGAGAATGGGCAAAGAAGTGGCAGATGGAATACAGTGTCAGGAAGCGAGCAGTGGATGCTAGCAACACACACAGAATGCTGGAGGAACTCAGCAGGTCAGGCAGCATCTGTGGAGAAAAGCACAGTCGATGTTTCAGGCCAAAACTCTTCGGCAGGACTCAGCACCAGTATGGATTCTACCAAAGTTCATTTCTTCTACCAAAGTCATGCACTTTGGTAGAAGAAATAAAAGGGGTGACTATTTCCTAAATGGAGATAAAATTCAAATATCTGAGGTGCAAATGGATTTGGGAGTCTTTGTGCAGGATTCCCTAAAGATTAATTTGCAGGCTGAGTGTGTGGTGAGGAAGGCAAATGCAACGTTAGCATTCGTTTCGAGAGGACTAGAATTATAAAAGCAAGGATGCAATGTTGAAGTTTTATAAAGCACTGATGAGGCCTGACTTGGAGTGTGAGCAGTTTTGGGTCCCTGATCATTGAAAGGATGTGCTGAAACTGGAGAAGGTTTGAAGGAGATTCACAAAAATGATTCTGGGATTGAATGGCTTGTCATATGAAGAGTGTTTGATGGATCTGGACCTGTACTCACTGGAATTTAGAAGAATGAAGGGGCAACCAAATTGAAGACCTTGATAGAGTGGATATGAAGAAGGTGATTCCTGTGGTGGGAGTGTAAGACCAGAGTACACAGCCTCAGAATAGAGGAGCATCCTTTTAGAACAGTGATGAGGAGGAATTTCTTTAGCCAGAGAGTGGTGAATCTGTGGAATTCTTTCCCAAGGCAGCTGTGGAGGTCGGTCTTTTGGGATACGGCAAGAAGGCGGAAGATTGGGGCTGAGTGGGGAGAATTGGATCAGCCGTGATGGAGCAGATTCGATGGGCCAAATAGCCTCATTCTCCTCATATCTTATGGTCTCTTTGATGATGAGAGGTGACTTGATAGAGGTGTACAAGACGAAAAGAGGCATAGATTGTGTAGAGAGCCACAGGCTTTTTCCCAGGGTGGAACTGGCTAATATGAGGAGGCATGATTTTAAGGTGATGGGAGAAAAGTATAGGAGATGTCAGAGGTAAAATTTTTACACGGGGAACAGTGGATGCAAGGAACACAGTGGTAGAGGGAACGTTGGATCTGGTGATCTTGATGCAGAGATGTCAGGGAATGTAGAACATAGAATGACCCAAACAGAAAGCAGCAGAGAGCACTCAGCGGTGAGTGATAACTTAAATAATGAACTGCAGGACACGAGCCATGAGAGGCCACAAAACCAGAACAAATGGATACTTAGCACGACAAGGGAACAAGATAATTGAAGGCTAGAAGCAATTGGTTGAGCCAACTGGTTCGATGGGTGAACAAGGACAGTGGGTGAGAGCCGGGTTTAAATAGGCTGCAGGTGATGAGTTGAAAATGAGTAGAAGGAGAATCCCGTTACCTGGGTGGAGACTGGAAGGAGCCTGGATGCACAGGACTGATGCTCAGACAGAACTTGTCATACATAATTGCATTGAGGTAGCACAAAGTAAAAGAATAACAGAATGCGGAATAAAAGTGTTACAGTTACAGAGAAAGGGCAGCACAAGGCGCAAGGCCATAATTAAGTTGATTGTGAAGTCAAGACTCTGTCTTATCCTCCTTGGTTAACTGTTTAAGAGACTGATAACAGTGTGGTAGAAGCTGTCCTGAGCCTGGTGGGACGTGCTTTCAGGCTTTTGTATCTTCTGCCCGATGGGAGAAGGGAGAAGAGAGGATGTCCAGGGTGGGTGGGCTCTTTGATAATGCTACACCTTTACTGAGACAGTGAGACGTGTAGATGGAGTTCATGGAGGGGAGGCTGGTTTCTGTGATGTGCTGAGCTGTGTCCACAACTCTGCAGTTTGCCATGGTGACGTGCAGAGTAGTTACCGTGCTGACTGCTGCACCTAGATATGGGACAAGATCTGAATCACACTGGTATCTATCAGATAGATGGATAGAATGGACATGGAGAGGATGTTTCCTATAGCGCCTTGTCCCCATGACCTTTGATACCCCTGACTAACCAAGAACCTATCAGTCTCACTTTAAATATACCCATTGACTTGTCCCCAAAGCCATCTAATGGGAATGAATTCCACAGATTCACCACCCTCTGGCTAAAGAAATCCCTCCTCATCTCTGTTCTAAATGGACATACCTCAACTCTGAGGTTGTGTCCTCCCCTACTATAGGAAACATCCTCTCCACATCCACTCTATCAAGGTCTTCCAATATTCAATGGGTTTCCGTGAGATTCCTCGCTCATTCTTCTAAACTCCAGTGAGTACAGGCCCAGAGACATCAAACACTCTTCTGATCTCTGGTGTGGAGAAATCAGTCACACTCATGTTGATAAGAGGCATAGATTGAAAGGACAGCCAGGGACTTTCCCAATGGCAGAAATGGCTAATAGAGGAGGGATAATTTTATGGTGACTGGAGGAGAGTAGAGGGGGATGTCGAGGTAGGTTTTCTACAAAGAGGAGGTGGGTGTGTGGAACACACTTGCCAGGGGTCGTGGTAGGAGAAATGTTGGATCTGGTGATATTGATCCAGAGTTTCTTCGGAGGTCAAGAATGAGGCTTAAAACTTGATGATTACAGTGAGAACAAAGAACGAACAAATAAAAAGTTGTTGTAATCATCTCATTCTCAGACTGGAGATAACAGCACTCCAGAGATAACAATTAACCCACTAAATGGTGTGACACCTGCTGAAAGCGTCTAAAAAATACAGTTCAGTTACTGGAATATTTACAGAACAATTACACACATATAGGCAATTACAGAAAAATTATCAGCAAGCATAGTGACGTTAAACTACAAGGACAAGACTAGAAAAATAACAACTCTACTCAATCTTTGAGTAAAGTTTCTTGAAGTATTAGAAAATAACAATTCTTCCTCTTCCAACAGAATGTTTGAGACTCTTGGATAGGCACATGCATGCTAGAAAAATGGAGAACTATGTGGGAAGGAAGGGTTAGGTTGATGTCGGAGTAGGTTATATGGTTGGCACAACATTGTGGGCCGAACAGTCTGTTCTGTGCTGTGCTGTTCTGTGTTCTGTTGTTGCCGCTAACAAAACAACTAAGATTACTGGGCCCAGAACACACGCATTCTTCTGACTCAAACATACCTTATCTTACTTGTGCACAGGGACAACGGCATGGCCCCGGTCGCCCATACTGTTTTGAACCTCGGAGAAAAAACAGTTATTTTTATACAGAAATGGCTTAGCAATTTCGGATATTGACCATTTGGAAAATTTCAGCTGCAGGGGTTTTAGAAGTCAATTAAAAACTTCAAGCTGACAACTGATGATATTTTGAAGTTAGTAAAGCCGTTGTCTTTTAGTTGTTGAGTGTGTTTCACATCCTTCCGTTATTCTTATTCCATCTGTCTCTGGCATCCCCTGTTGTGTAACATTTTCTTCCAGGTTGATGACACACTGCCATAAATGATCTCTCCTGTCAGTAAGCAAGATTGGCTGTGGCAACTTCAGTTCAAAGGTCTCCCTTGTCTGTGTTTAACTACAAACCGCCACCGTTGCCCTCACCTGGATGTTGCCTTTAATCCTTGCCTAACCACAACTCCCAGATTTCTATGACCCTCCTGGGCACTCCTCCAGTACAGACAGCTCCTTCGTGCAGGGTGGTGAGCAGTTCTCCAGCTGTGACTGCAAAGCAGACTGGGCCGTACCCTGCTGGACTTCTCTATTTTCTGTGCTCGAAGAGTTTTAACTGTGGGGAATGTTTAACAGGTGTGTTGTAACTGACGGTGTACTGTTTCCTGCTGTCAGGTTTCAACATGCATTTCCGCATCAGCTTGACTTTAATTTTGCTCCACTGCCTCACTGCCGTTATGCCGAAGAACAGGACTAAAAACCAAGGTAGGTGCAGAAAGAGGGAACTGTTCTGAGTTCAGAGCAGCGCTGCAAACACTCAGCAGGTCGGGCAGAGGGTTAACAGGGTTAGTGTTTCAGGCCCATGACTGTTGCGTGGAACAGAAACCATCCAAGAAGTAGGCCCCACAGCAGCATGATGCTATTACGGTTTCCTCCAGGCTCCCCATTTCTCCCCCACAGTCCAACAACATATCAGTTAGTGGATAATTGGTCATTTTAAATTGTCCTGTGATTAGGCTGTGGTTAAATAGGTGGATGCTGGGATGTGCAGCTTGTTGGGCTGGAAAGGGCCTTTTCCACATTGTAGTTCTAAACAAATTTGCTCCCTCATGCCCCTCCTGTCTCCCGCAAGCTGATGGCGGACCCTGTACCTCATTTCCCCCAATTATTCTGCTGCTAAATCACTGCTCCAGAGATTTGGGTTTGGATCTGACTTCCTGTGCTCTCTGTGTGGAGTTTGCATGTTCTCCCTGAAAGATCAAAGTAAATTTATTGTCAAAATGCATACATGTCACCATTTACAACCCTGATATATGTCTTCTTGTGGGCCTTCATACTGAGTAAGTCCAAGAAACACAATAGAATCAATGACAAACCATACCCAACAGAACAAACAGTTTGCAAAAGACAACAAACTGTACAAATACAAAAAATAAAGGAAAAAAGAAATAATTATAATAATAAATATATAAGCAATAAATATCAAGAATATAAGATAAAAAGTCCTTGAAAGACAGTCCATATGTTGTGGGAACAGTTCAGTGATAGGGTGTGAAGTTGAGTGAAGTTAAGAGTCTGATGGTTGAGGGGTAATAGCTGTTCCTGAACCTGCTGGTGTGGGTCTGGAGGCTCCTGTTCCTCCTTCCTGATGGCAGCAGTGAGAAGAGAGCATGGCCTGAGTGGTGGCAGGTTTCCCTGGCCAATTTGTCCATTGAGACCGTTCCCTCTGGCCCACGTCACTCTCACCCTTTCCTGTCTGTGTGTCTAAGACCAGGGTGGGATCTGAGGGGGAGTTTTTCAATCCCAAGTTCTCCTTGGGCACCTCTAACCTAACTGCTTCTGTGCCTGCAGGGTCTAAAAGGACCAGCCCATTTATTATTGCACCTTTGAAAGGAACGCTTACTGCCAAGATTGGTAAGTATGTCGGTCTCCAGCTCTTGTTTCTCTCTGGCCCATTAGCTGGAGATTCCCTGTGTGTGTATCATTTGTACTGAAGGACTTTGCAGAGAGAGCTGCACTTCCTCCGTACTGACCTGGCTCTGACTACCTGCATCAGGCTTAAAAATTCAAGATCGTTTAATGCCATTTCCAGTCATCATCATTATGTGCTGAGTCATATGACATGGGCAATCACAGTCTTTCCATCACCATGATTGTTTTTGGCAAATTTTTCTACTGAAGTGGTTTGCCATTGCCTTCTTCTGGGCAGTGTCTTTACAAGACAGGTGACCCCAGCCATTATCAATACTCTTCAGAGATTGTCTGCCTGGGGTCAGTGGTCACATAACCAGGACTTGTGATCTGCACTGGCTGCTCATACGACCATCCACCACCTGCTCCCAGGGCTTCACATGAGCCTGGGTGGGGGGTTAAATGGGTGCTGCACCTTGCCCAAGGTGACAGCTGGCTGGTGGAGGGAAGGAGCATCTTACTCCACCTTTGGTAGAGACGTAACTCCACCCTGACACCCACATTTCCAGTACACAGGTGTAAAGCGGAACGAAGTGATCGTTACTCTGGATCCGATGCAGCACAAAAAAACACAACAAGATAAAGAACACAATAATAAAAAACACAATAAATATAAATACATAAGACAGCTTATGTACACATGAGGAGAAATGTCCATAAAGTAACACTAGGCACAGGAGTGTCAGTACACAAGGTGACTGACGGGAAATGATAAAGTAGTGGAGGTTGGGGTGTGGAGGGGTGGGTTAGTGGGTGGTTGGGGGTGTGGAGGGGTGGGTGAGTGGGTGGAGGTGTTGATCAGCCTCACTGCTTGAGGAAAGTAACTGTTTTTGAGTCTGGTGGTCCTGGCGTGGATGCTACACAGACTCCTCCCTGATGGGAGTGGGACAAACAATCCATGAGCAGGGTGGGTGAGATCCTTCATGATGTTACTGGCCCTTTTCCTGCACCTTTCTGTATATACATTATGTCCTTGATGGCAGGTAGGCTGGTGCCGCTGATGCATTGGGCAGTTTTGACTACCCGTTGTAGAGGCTTCCTGCCGGCCGCGGACCAGTTTCCGTACCGTACAGTGATGCAGCTTGTTGGGATGCTCTCTACTGTGCGTCTGTAGAATGACGTGAGTATAGACGTACACAGTCCAGCTCTCTCATAAAGTAAAGGCATTGTGGAGCTTTCCCAATCCTGGTAGGATGTTTCCTGAGACCTTTGATGGGCGCTCCCAGGACTTTGAAACTGCTATTTCCACTGCTGTGTCTTCGAGCAAAGGCAGGCATGAGCATTGCGAGTTCTGAAGTCAATAATTGTGTTGACATCACCACCCTCTAGCTAAAGAACTTTCTCCCATGGAAGACCCTAACACCGAGGAGCAGAATTATGCTATTTGGCCCATCGACTCAGCTGTGTCATTCCATTATGGCTGATTATCCCTCTCAACCCCAGGCAGGAGAATGGGCTTGACAGGGATGATAAATCGGATATGAGGCCTGTTCTAAATTGATGCCCCTCTATTCTGAAGCTGTGCCTTCTGGTCCTCATGGGGGAGTGGTTGCCACCCCAGGACGGTGACCAATGTTCTTTCTTCGTAGGGGAGCCTCTGGAGCTGACGTGTAAAGCCAATATTGGGAGATGGAGACACTCCACCATCATATACTGGCTGGCAAACAACCAGTTTATTGAGGAGAGGTACACAGATGGCAGAGTGACAGAAGGAAAGGAAAGGTGAGTAACTGGTGCCTAACACCAGAACAAGAATTCACAAACTCAAGAGATGCTGGAAATCCAGAGCCATCCACACAAAATGCTGGAGGAACTCAGCTGGTCAGGCAGCATCTACGGAAAAGACCCATCATCAGGCCTGGAAAGAAAGAGGACAGAGACAGTGAGGGGAGGGGGGAATGAAGTAAGAGCTGGGAGAGGTAAAAGGGCTGAAGAAGAAGGAATCTGATAGGTGACAAGAGTGTACCCTGGGAGAAGGGGGAAGAGGAGGGGAACCAGAGGGAGGTGATGGGCAGATGAGGAGAAGGGGTGAGAAGGGAACCACAATGGAGAATGGAAAGAGAGAGGGGTTGGGTTGTAATTAGCAGAAGTTGCATAAATTGATGTTCGGGTTGGAGGCTGCATGAAGTGTTGCTCCTCCGACCTGAGAGTGGCAGCAGAGGTGGCCTTGGACCAGCACGTTGGAATGGGAACAGGAAGTTGAATGAAATCCTGCCTTTTGGGGTGGACGTAGCGAAGGTGGAAATTCAGCTGTTTTTGGTAGAACCGCTCTGACTGTTCCCTTATCACTGGCTCTGTGCTTCAAGTGTTTTGGGAAGGTGGCCTCTTGGGGCATGAGTGACATCCCTCAAGCCCCAAGATAGTATTCATAAAATGTTGCAGCTCTATAAAACCTATTTAGACCACACTTGGTGTGGTATCGTGTTCAGTTCGGGTCACCTCTTTATAAGAAGGATGTGCAAACTTTAGAGAGGGCATGGAGGAGATTTACCAGGATGCTGCCTGGATTAGAGAGCGTGACTTATGAGGATAGGTTGAGTGAACTAGAACTTTTGTCTTTGGAGTGAAGGAGGATGTGATACGACCTGATGAAGGTATACAAGATGATAAGAGACATAGATTGAGTGGACAGCCAGAAACTTTTCCCAGGTTGGAAATGGCTAATTTGAGGGAGCACAATTTTAAGGTGATTGGAGGAAAGTATTGGGAGGAATGTCAGAGGTCGATTTTGGATGATAGGAAAACCAGGGGCAACCATATAGAAGCTTTTAAAATTAAGCGAGACATAGATAAGGTGGATGAGCAGAGTCTTTTTTCCAGGGGAGGGGAGTCCAAGGCTAGGAGGCATAGATTTAGGTTGAAGGAGGTAAGATTTAAAGGGACCTGAGGGGAAATATTTCCACCCAGAGAGTGGTGAGTCTGTGGAAGAAGCTGCCAGAGGAAGTGGTTGAGGCAGGTACAATAGTGTCATTTAAAAAGCTCTTGGAGAGGTACATGGGGGGCTGGGTCTTTGAAGGATATGGGCCAAATGTGGGAAATTGGGACAAGGTGGGGTGGGGGGTACTGTGTTCAGCATTGACTGGGCTGAAGGGTCTCTGTTCACGTTGTGTTTCTCTGTGGTCTCCAGGCACCTGAAGGAGGTATGACATGTGAGAAGAGAATTGCCATAGCAGCACAGAGGAGACCATTTGGCCCATCATGTTCTGCCTGTCAAAGAGGTGGTGGGACAGAGATTGGAAGTTCTTATGCTGTTAAAGCCCATGACCAGGAAAGGAGATTGTGAATTCAACAGCAGCACGTACTGTACACAACACTCAGGGATCTCAGCAGATCAGGCAGTATCTATGGAGAGGAATAAACAGTCGATGTTCAGGTCCACGGACCTTCATGCCTCTGCATCGATGCTCCCTGACCTGCTGAGTTCCTCCAGTGTTTGTGTGTGCTGCTCTGGATTTCCAGCATCTGTAGAATCTCTTGTGTTTTTGAGAATTCAGAGGTCCTAGTTGGGCACGATCCTCACACAGTAACGTTCTCTCTGTTTGCAGCTGACGCTTTAGCTTTACTTGTCACTCGTACATTGAAATATCGAAATGTACAGTGAAGTGTGTTGTTGGCGTAAATGACCAACATGGTCTGAGGTTACGCTGGGGGCAGCCCACGAGCGTTGCCATGGCCCTAGTGCCAACATAGCATGACCACAACTTACTAACCCTAACCGTACGTCCTTGCAAGCTGTGAGGAAACTGCAGCACCCAGAGGAATCCTTCGCAGTTACATGGAGAACGTACAAACTCCTTACAGACCACAGAGGGTGCTGAACCCTGATGGTCCTGGTGAAGGGTCTTGGCCCAAAACACCAATTGTTTATTCACCTCCATAGATGCTGCCTGACCTGCTGAGTTCCTCCAGCAGCTTGCGTGCGTTGCATTGAACCCAGAGTTTCTGATTTCTGACGCTGTAAAGCGTTACACTGACTGCTCTGATACCAGGCCACACTTGTCTGATGTTCAGGATTTCTGTTCCTTTACCAACAGAGTTCAGGCTAAAAATAGAACGACACTTCTCAAGAAGAATCTGAAGTTCACACAGACGAAACAGGAAGATTTCAAGGTCACTTTCACGTGTGTGGTGCTGAATCCAGTTGGAACCTCGGTGAAAAACATCACTTTAGGCAAGTCAGCTGATGGGGTGATTTGACTGTAAACCAGGTGGTCCCAGGAGGCCTGGATTCATTCTGTGGACAGATAAACCAAACCCTCACCATCCGGCTCATGTTCTCTCCTCACTACTACCATCGGGTAGGAGGCTCAGGAACAGTTATCACCCCTCAACCATCAGGTCCCACACCACCAGGTTCAGGAACAGTTATTACCCCTCAACCATCAGGTCCCACACCACCAGGTTCAGGAACAGCTATTACCCCTCAACCATCAGATCCCACACCACCAGGTTCAGGAACAGTTATTACCCTCAACCATCAACTCCTGCACTGGAGTGGATAACTTCACTCTCCTCGACTCTGAACTGTTCTACAATCAGAACCAGCATCAATATCACGGGTATATGTTGTGAAATTTGTTGTTTTGCAGTAGCAGTACATCGCAACATAATAACTGTTAATTACACTAAGTATATATAAGGAAAATTAAATCAAATAAGTAGTACAAAGAGAAGAAAAAAATTAGGTGGTGTTCATGGGTTCAATGTCTATTCAGAAATCTGATGACAGAAGGGAGAAGCTGTTCCTGAAACACTGTGTCTTCAGACTCCTGTACCTCATCCACGATGGTAGCAATGAGCAGAGGCCATGTCCTGGTAATGGGGTCCTTCAGAATGACGCTGCCCTTTTGAGGCATCACTTCTTGTAGGTGTCCTTGAAGTTGGAGAAGTTAGTGCCTATGATGGAACTGACTGAGTTCACAACTCTCTGTGACTTCTTTCAATCCTGTGCGGTCCTCCCCATACCAGACCCACTTTCAAGGACTGTGTCATGCCTCTACCCCCACATACCAGACAGAGGTTGAGGGACCTACCAGAATACTAGACTCATTTTCAAGGTCTCTACAACTCAGATTCTCAGAATTATCATTCATTTATTTTTGGATTTGCACAATTTGTCTCATTTGTATTGGGAGAAAGAGGAATACTCAAGGGGATTATGGACAGATTGAGCCAGTGGGCAAGGTGGAAGATGGAGGTACATTGAATAATGATGGAAGGAGTGAGAGATGGGGACAGAATTAATCATGGACACCTGCTGATTCTAAATTTTTTTTTCAAATCTAGTGGACATGATGGAAGTCAGTGGCTCATCCACTTTGAAACCAAATGCTTAATCCCATGAACGATGTGATGATCCTGCGCTAAACCAAGGCTAAACTCACCTTCGGACAGCTGCACTCTGCAACTGTTGCAACCAAATACATGAAGAGCAATAGCAGAAGTTTCTGGAACTAGTAAACCTCAAGACATCCATCAACTGTTAACTGTCTTGTGATTGGGCTAGGGTTAAGTCAGTGGCTTGATAGGCCTGTTCCTGATTTAACCCTAGCCTAGTCACAGGACCTACCAATTTACAATAACCAATTAACCTATCAACTGGTGTGTCTTTGGACTGTGGGTGGAAGCTGGAGAATGTACAAACTCGTAACAGGCAGCAGAGGTAATTGAACCCGGGTCGCTGGTAAAGTGTTGCACCATTCCTGCCCTGCTGAGTTCCTCCAGCATTGTGAGTGTGTTGTTCTGATTTGCTCTAAGGTGGAAGGCTGCATTATTCTATCTCTGGGCATCTTGGTTAACAATTCTCTCTCTGCTTTGTGGACCTTGCTCTGTATCTTTTGGCTCTTGCTTCCTACATTACAATAGCCTAAACAAACGAGATTCTGCAGATGCTGGTAAACTGTTCCTCCCCCACCATAGATGCTGCTTGACTTACTGAGTTCCTCCAAGCATTGTGTGTGCGTGCGTTAGTGTGTTACAATAATGTCTATGCTGACTTCTTTGGGACAGCAGCCTTTATAGAGATGAAGTATTTCATGACAATGAAACTTGCACAATACAAACACGTGATACGTTCAGTCTGACCTGGAGCCTTTATCTTTATCAATTTCTTCCGACATTTGAAAGGCATATGGTTTAGTAGGTTAATTGGTTACTTAGGTTGTAATTGGTGTTACCTTGCTGTATCTCTAAAAAATATAAAATATTTATGCTGTAATTGTAAATGTAAGATACACACCTGGCGATATCAATAAAGATTCATTTGCTTCACCAAGAGATTTATTTTCTTGCAGGCATTCCCAATAGAATCAGTGAAAGACAACACAAAGACTGACTAGTGTGCAAAAGACTACAAACTGATCAAATAAAAACAGGAAAAATAATAAATAAATCAGCAATAAATAACAAGAACATGAGATGAAGAGTCCTTGAAAGTGAGCCCATAGGTTGTGGGAACAGTTCAGTGTTGGGGTCAGTGAAATTATCCCTTTTGGGTCAAGAGCCTAACTGTTTCTGAACGTGGTGGTGTAAGTCCCGAGGCTCCTATACCTTGTTAAGGGAGCATGACCCGTACAGTGTGGTCCTTGATGATGCAACCTGCTCTCCTGTGACAATGCTTATTGATGGGGAGGGCTTTACCCTGTGATGGATTGGGTAATCTGCTCTGGAGATGGTTGCAAAAGATGATTCATCAAAAGTAGGCTGCAGTGGTCGAGTGGCTTGGCTGCACAGGACGGCAGAGAAAAGTAGCGGGGTCATTGTTGTCAGGAACTCCATCATACGGGGAATAGATTACCTCCCAGGTGCAAGGCTCAGGGATGTCTGACCGTTTGCTGCAGTACGTTCTGGAAAGAGAGGGTGAACAGCCAGCTGTTGTGGTGTCGAACACCTCTGCTCCATCTGCAAAAAGCAGGATTTCCCAGTGCCCAGCCATTTTAATTCCAAATCCCATTATCATTCTGACATGTCAGTCCATGGCCTCTTTTGCCATGATGAAGCCACTCTTAGGGTGGAGGAGCAACATCTCATATTCCATCTGGGTAATCTTCAACCTGATGGCATGAACATTGAAATTTCTCCAACTTCCAGTAACTTGTCCCCTCCCCACTCCGGCCTCTTACCTCTTCTCTTCACCTCCGCTTGGTGCTCCTCCTCTGTCCTTTTCCCCACTCTCTTCTCCTGTCAGATTCCTTCTTCTTTAGCCCTTTACCACCCAGCTTCTTACCAGCCACCTAGCTTGTCCTCCTTCCCCTCCCCTCACCTTTTTATTCTGGCATCTTCACCCTTCCTTTCCAGTCCTGATGAAGGATCTTGGCCCAAAACATTTCCATTTCCATAGACACTGCCTGGCCTGCCGAATTCCTCCAGCATTTTGTGTGAGTTGCTTTGGATTTCCAGCATCTGCAGAATCTCTTGTGTTAATGTGGTACATGTAGTTACCAGTGATATAGGGAAAAAAGCAAGCGGAGGTCCTACAGCTGAATTTAAGGAGCTATGAGAAATTTTAAAATGTAGGATTTCAAAGGTCACAATCTTAGGAGAGTCAGCCCTTTCACCAGGACAGACAACTTTCTTTCAGGTTTTGCTGAGATGGATCAGAGGGCACATGCTATAATAGTGCTGGACAAACTTGAGTTGTTTTCTTTGAAGAGGTTTACAAGACAGAGTAGACAAGACAGTATGTGTTTCCCATGGTTGAAATGTCTAACACCAGAAGGCATGCATTTAAGGACAGAGGGGGTCATTTCAAAGGAGATATGAGGGGCAAGTTTATTTTTACAGAGTGGTGGGTGCCTGGAATGTGTTGCCTGGGGTGGGGGTAGAGGCAGATAGACTAGAGATTTTTAAGAGACGTTTAGGTAGGCTCATGAATGTGAGGAAGATGGAGGGATATGGACATTGAGTAGGCAGAAGAAATGAGCTATTTGATTACCAATTCATAATCATAAGACATAGGAGCAGAATTGGGCCATTCAGCCCATCGTCTGCTCTGCCATTGCATCATGGCTGATCCCGGATCCCATTCAATCCCATACACTTGCCTTCTCACCATAACCCTCGATGCTCTGACCAATCAGGAATCTATCAACTTACGCTTTAAATATACACATGGACTTGGCCTCCACCGCAGTCCGTGGCAGAGTGTTCCACAGATCCACTACTCCCTAGCTAAAAAAAAATTCCTCCTTACTTCTATTTTAAAAGGTTGCCCCTCAATTTTGAGACAGTCCCCTCTAGTTCTGGAACCCCCACCATCCTCTCCACATCCACCTATTTAGTCCTTTCAACATTCGGTAGCTTTCAATGAGATCCCCTCCGCAATCTTCTAAATTCCAGTGAGTACAGCCCCAAAGCTGCCAAATGTTCCTCATAGGTTAACCCCTTCATTTCCAGGATGATCCCCATGAACCTCCTTTGGACTCTCTTCAATGACAACACACCCTTTCCGAGATATGGGGCCCAAAACTGTTGCCAATACTCCAAATGTGGCCTGTTTAGTATCCTGTAAAGCTTCAGCATTATCTCCTTGTTTTTATATTCTATTCTCCTTGGAATAAAATCCCAACATTGCATTTGCCTTCTTTACCACAGACTCAACCTTTGTATTAACCTTCTGGGAGCCTTGCATGAGGATTCCTAGGCCCCTCTGCACCTCTGATGTATGAATTTTCTCTCTATTTAGATAATAGTTTGCACTATTGTTCCTTTTACCAAAATGTATTATCATACATTTCCCAACACATTTCCATGTGCTACTGTTTTACCCACTCTTCCAATCTAAGTCCTGCTACAA
This sequence comes from Hemitrygon akajei, assembly GCF_048418815.1. Taxonomy (NCBI): domain Eukaryota; kingdom Metazoa; phylum Chordata; class Chondrichthyes; order Myliobatiformes; family Dasyatidae; genus Hemitrygon; species Hemitrygon akajei. Next base: position 197,019,838 of record NC_133127.1, on the reverse strand, counting down.
TCACATTGCTTCCTCAGCACTACCCGTCTTTGTATGATCTGCAAACTTTGCCACAAAGCCATGAATTGCATTATCTAAATCACTGACAATGTAAAAAGTAGCATCCCAATACTGACCCCTAAGGAACACCACTAATCACTGTAGTCATAACCAAATTCATTTGTTTCAGCACAACATTGTGGGCCAAAGGGCCTACGTTGTGCTGTACTGGCCTATGCTCTATGCAATAGTGGAAGGCATTTGCAGAGGAACGTGGAGAGGAAAGGTTTCATTCCTTAAGGTTGTCATAGCTGGGTGGAGGGGGAAGTCGTGGGGATAAGCTCCCACTACCTATAAATGCTCCCAATGGCATGCATCTCAAATAGTCTGACAGTCAACTCCAGCTCCTGGCCTTCACATGGGGCTTAGCTACTAAGCCTGGCGGAACTGTTTCTACTGACAGAATGGAGGTTACTGGTGCTTAAAACCAGTCGCTTCGAAGAGATGGGGCTCATCAAGAAGGAAAAATCTCTGATCGCAAACCTCCACTGCTTTGTGACTATACCCACTCATGGGTGAGACTTTGGGAGTAAAACCTGAAGGAAAATTCCAGAGATGGAGTCCCTAAGGTAGTCCTACATCGAGTTCAACTCCTATATCCACTCATTATCCAAAAGCTTGTTCCCTTCCCACAACCTGCTGAGTTCCTTTAGCATTTTGTGTGTAACCCTGAACTTTTTATACCAGCTACCTCCCCTCATCCTTTCCAGTCCTGATGAAGGGTTTCAACGCTGCCTGAGTTCCTCTAGCATTTGTGTATGTTACCCTGTATTTTCAGCATCTGCAGAACCTCTTGTTGTCTGAGTGACTTCTATCTCTGCCACTTCGCCTCCCCAGCAGATTCACCAAGTCACAAGAGCAAAGCAGTTCAACTAAAGGAAACTGATCCATATTTTATTAAGTTGAGAAAATATTAAAGATTACTGTGTACTCAGAAGGGCTGCATTAGAGACAGAGAAACAGTCCAGACATTTCGTATAAAAAGAAACTAATAGTTTTTAAAAGCCTGCTTCAGTCAGAAAACAGTACATTATTCCTGACAGTTCTGGAGCCAGCGATCAGACTCACCGGAGTCCCTGAAGCCAAATCCCCAGTGTCGCTTCCCACCTGCTGCTGATGGGAGGTTGCCCAGTCAGCAGAACTTGGTGGGGTCAAGTGCTGGTGCTTCTGGCTGTGTTCGGGGTTTGAGAGGGCACCAGTGAACAACGTGAACACCAGAGCTGAGAGGAAAGATGTCAAATGGCTGGGCATGGCTTCCCTCCATTCACCCCGCCCCTACCCTGCTTTCCCTTCCCAACCATACGGAAAACTCTTAATGTTTACTGGTGGTCATTTGCAAGATTTGGGCAGAGTTAATTTGAGCTTTTTTTTTACTGCCTTGGCAAAGTTACCATGACTGAACCCAGCGGAGAAGCAGTTTACTGCAGATCCGGGTCAGACTCTGAACAAGCAACTGCAGAATACCCCCTTTTCCCTCCCGTCCAGCTGCTGAGCATCATGTAAACACACATCACACACGACAAAATCATCTGTACTTGAGTGTGGAGAAACACACAGTCACTCTCTCTCACAAACACACCCACACTGTCACTCCCTCACAAACACACCCACACTGTCACTCTCTCTGTCTCTCACAAACACACCCAGTCACTCTCTCACAAACACACCCACAGTCACTCTCTCTCTCACACAAACAAACCCAGTCACTCTCTCTCACAAACACACCCACACTGTCACTCTCTCTCACAAACACACAATTGGTCACTCGCACACTCTCACACACACACTCTCTCTCTCACACGCCATTTTCCCTCACACACACACACACACACTTCCCTCTTTCACACACACTTTCTCTCTCTCTCTCTCTCACACACACACACACACACAACTTCTTCACAGGCAGGACAGGAACATGTACATTTCATTTCATTTCAGAAAGGAGCACCACGTTTTGCAGATTTGCAAAAGGCAACGTAAAATAAAACTGACTGGGTTCTTGGCCACCTGGGCTCCGTCGCAACCTTGCTGGCACAGGCCAGACCAAGACCAGCCATTTGACTTTAAACTCCAATCTTCACCTTCATATTACCGACGAGAGCATAAAACAGGCTTATCATAATATACGCACCATCACAGATTAATAAAAAGACTACATATACATATCACGGCTGTGAGACAGGAACCAAAGCCTGCACGAAGTGGAGGTACTTGTAACCCAGGCAGACGGTGTTGGGTAACCCCAGAACACAATATCCGAGTAGCGATGGTCACCTTTCGAAAAACCAGTGAATTTAATCCCTGTGAAAATCTTGTCATGGATGAATAACCAGTGGATGATTAGTGATTATGAAACTAACTGGACTTCGAGGTCAATCCAACACAGGTCCGGCAGACAGATCTTCCTCGCTCATTGTTGTCTCTTCTCTTCCCTCTCCTGCCCAGCTCAGGGAAGTGAGTACCAGCACTGGTGCTGAAGTGGGGAGCCGCTATGCTAGGCTGTGTCAGCCTCTGGAGGACAGGGTGTGCACACGGTCTGAGCCATGCTTGATGGGGACGGGTGTCTGGAGCAGGCGTTCTGTTACTGGGTCAGAAAGCAGCCGAGGATGAGGGGGGACAACAAGGGGCACAAATTGTGCAGTAGATGCTACAAAGTTAAGAGTGTCATACAAATGGAGAGGAAGGGAAAAGGAAGAGGGGGAGGGGAAAGGTAGAGGAGAGCGGTAGGGGAAAGGTAGAGGAGAGGGGTAGGGGAAAGGTAGAGGAGAGGAGTAGGGGAAAGGTAGAGGAGAGCGGTAGGGGAAAGAAAGGGGGAGAGGGGAGGGGGTAGAGGGAAAATAGAGAGGGGGAGGGGAAGAGGTGAGGAAGAGGGGGAGGGGAGAGGAGAGGGAAAGGGGAGGGGGGGAGACACACACACACACACACACACACACACACACACACACACACAGATGGAGCTGCTGCAACTGCTCAGAACGTGAATCTGCAAGTGACGGGAGATGTGGGGTTGTGGGCCGTGGCCAGACGCTGGGGGATCATCACAGTCACACACACAAAGTGGCAAATTTGTGCTATAGGATATTGAATCATGGGAGAACCCTGTTCTTCTGAAGGGGCAGAACAGCTCTAATGTGGTCAGGGCAGGGGCTTAACGTGAGCAAGCCAACAAAGCATCTCTTTGCTACAGACACTGGCTAATTTAGCATGAGGTCAGAGCAAATATAAAACATGAAGAGGTGAGGAGATATCTGCGAGGAGTAATGGACACAGACATCTCCCACTGTGAGGCAGCTTCCCACTTCTAAACAGTCACAATCTAACTAACCATGGCTCAGCCAAGTGTCAACTAGGGATGGAGGATGGGCGGGGGTGGGGGGTGCACTAGGGCTCCACGTCACTGAAAGGGGTGGGGAAGATAGGAACCAGCCAAGGCCATGTCACCTTTGTCCCCCTCCCCAACCGAGACACCCACCTACGAAGGCTGTGGGCTCTGTGGTGCCCTGTACACATGCAGTTTCTTCAGCCATCAAATGGCCGTTCCCAATCAGAGAAATTAGCTTCAAAAGCGTCAACTAGAAAATTTACAACAGCCGAGACTCGTGAGAGGAGGATGCAAAAAAATATTTGATAGTGAGTTTGAGCCGTGATTCTAACGCAAATAACCAGCATGAGTAACAGTCAGAAGGGGCAGGCGCTACAACATCCTACACCCAGTGGTGTTCGGTCCAACTAGTTACTCGCGCTTAAGGCAAATTGTTTGTAAAAAGTAGAGTGAGCCAGCGCGTTGACCGATTGTTATGTGGGCGTGGTAGGTCTCAGCATAAATATCACCGGGGTCTTCTCTGTCACTCTGACGCTGGGCTTACATCTTGTTCCTGGAGAATTTGCGTTTTCCAGCATCCTGGAAGAGAAAAGGAAACAAAGGTTGTGTTGTATTAGGATGAAGAACTGATATTTTTCTAGCACTTGTTTTCTTGGAGTTTAACGTTCCTATGCTTGAGCAAAGTTATGGTGCTAAACAGTGACTCATTTGCTTGCATCCTTGGAGACAGTTTCATTTCTATCTTTGATATCTCTTCTTCCTTTTCAAGGTTCTTTTGAAGACCCTGACCTGGATACACACGCTGAGTTCGGTTCTCTGCAGGAATGGAACCCGCTCTCAGGGCCTCAGGACCGGCCACCTTTCTGATATCCCGAGGATGGGCCTGGAAGACTAGCACGGCTTCAGGGTGCCAGATTTCCGTGGCTCTGGAGACAGGCTGATTCTAGGCCGGTGCCCCTGACTGAGGCGACGCAGGGGAACACGGATCATCGGGAGCAACGTGCTAGCTGCTGGCTGTGTGTCCAGAGACCTGAGCCTTTCTGGGGCTGCCTCTCAGGGCGCAGAGCTCAGTAAAAGCAACACAACAGGCATCATAAATTAGCGATAGGGAATGAAGGAATAGGGAAGGAATCTAACATGGAAGAGGGGGAGGAGGAGGAGGGGAGCCGGGGGAGGTGATGAGGCACATGGTAGGCAGTTTGGGTGCACGCACCTTGCAGTTCAGAAAAATGACAGGTAACATTAATGTGAGATTCTGAGGGACCTGAGAGTTAGGGAACATTCCTGGATGAATGTAGAAGTAGATGGTAAATCTAGAAGATCCCATCCAGCTCGGACACTCCCTCTTTTTCCCTCTCCCATTAGGCTGAAGATACATGTACAAACAAGCTGGATGAACTCAGCATGTCGGCCTGAAACATTGACTGCTCGTTTCAACGGATGCTGCCCGACCTGCTGAGTTCATCCAGCTTGTTTGTACGTGTTGATTTGACCACAGCATCTGCAGTGTACTTTGTGTAGGCTGAAGATATGGATGCCTGAAAGCACATACCACCAGGCTTAAGGACAGCTTCTATCCCTCTGCTATCAGACTCCTAAATTACCTCTTAAACAGTAAAGATGATCTCACGATCCACTCCATTATGATTTTGCACCTTATTGTCTACCTGTACTGCACTTTCTCTGTAGCTGATACAAATATACTGCTATTGTTTGGGGCAACACACATACAATGCTCGAGGAACTCAGCAGGTCAGACAGTATCAGTGGAAAAGAGTAAACAGTCTACGTTTCGGGCCGAGACCCTTCATAAGTCCCGATGAAGGGTGCTGGCTTGAAACGTTGACCATTTATTCTCCTCCATAGATGCTGCCTGACCAGCAGTTTGTGTGTGTTGCTTTGGATTTCCAGCATATGCAGAATCTCTTGTGTTGTGACACTGTTAATATTTTCTCTTGTATTACCTTCTGGCACCACTGTGATGACCTATACAGATGGCATGTATTTAAGGTGAGAGAGGGTAATTTTAAAGGAGATGGGAGGGGCAGGTTGTGTTTTTTTACAGAGAGTGATGGGTGCCTGGAATGTGTTGTTTGGGGTGGTGGCAGAGACAGATACATTAGGGACATTTAACTGACATTTAGATAGGCAGATGAATGTGAGGAAAATGGAGGGATATGGACATTGTGCAGGCAGAAGGGATTAGTTTAGTTGGATATTTGATTACTAATTTATTAGGCTTGGTACAACATTGTGGGACTTGGGGCATGTTCCTGTGCTTACTGGTCTATGTTCTAAGTTTTAATTTATGAATTATACCAAATATGCGTCATCGTAGCAAGCTGTTAGCACAAGCTTTTCAGTGCCAGCTGTAAGATCGGCAGTTCAATTCCTGCCACTGCCTGTCAAGAATTTGGACATTCTCCTTGCGACCCCGTGGCTCTCCTCTGGGGGCTCCGGTTTTCTCCCGCATTCCAAATAGGTAGGGGTTAAAGTTGTGGGTATGATATGTTGGTGCCAAAAGCACAGCAACACTTGCAGCTGCTCACTACAACCCTTGCTGGTCTCATCAACACCAACAGTGCATTTCACTGTATGTTTCAATGACCACGAAACAAATAAAGGTAATCTTTCATCTTTAACACAGGAGATCCTGCAGATGCTGGAAATCCAGAGAAAACACGCAAAATGCTGGAGGAACTCAGCAGGCCAGGCAGCATTTCAGGCCAAGACCCCGAACCAGACATGAAGAAGTGTCTCGGTCCGATATGTCGAATATTTATTCCCCATAGATGCTGCCTGACCTGTTACATTCTTCCGTTTAGTGTGTATTACTCTTTAATGTTTGATTATAAAGGACACGGCAGTTGAGGTGGGATATTCTCCTGTACGGAAGAGCAGGAATTGAGACAGCTTCAGCATTTCCAGAGAATAGGCAGGAACTGAGAGCAAGCTTGAAGGGCCACTGCACCAAAATCTGCTTCAACCATCTCCAACTGCAACCAGATGACCCAACAACTCCACGCAAAGGAAGCACATCAGGATTCTTCTTCCACGTCCCGTCAACTTCCACCATTTCCTGCTTCACCAGCATGAACGAGAGCCATAAGGCATAGGAGCAGAATTAGACCAGTCAACCCATCGAGTCTGCTCTGCCATTTCATCATGGCTAACCCCCATTCACCTGCCTTCTCCCTGTAACCTTTGACACTCTTACTAATCAAGAACCTATCAAACTCTGCTTTAAATATACTCAATGACTCAGCCTCCGCCATCGTCTGTGGCAAATAATTCCACTTGGGTCCTCAAGTCCTGGCAACATGCTTGTAAATTTTCTCTGTATAGCAGTTTTAGTTTCAGCACCACCTGAAAGCTTTCCTCTGATCACATTCCTATGTGCCGGTAGGGATAATACCATTTTTTAAGCAGCCTTTTTGAGAAATCCTCTATTCACCTGGTTATCACTTCACTGGCAATGAAGTTGTCCCGACATGGTGATATTACCACTTATACACCCAGAAGGGGCCCTAAACTGCTCACAAGTGTGGTCTGACCGATGTCTTATAAAGACTAGCATTACATCCCTGGTTTTATATTCTAGTCCTCTCGAAATGAATGCTAACATTGCGTTTGCCTTCCTTACCACCACCTCCTCCTGCAAACTGACCTTTAGGGAATCCTGTACAAGATCTCCAAGTCCCTTTGCACTTCTGATTTTTGAATAGTCTATGCAAATCGAAGCCTCCAGTTTTCCCTGCAGCTTCCATATTTCACCACTTGCCCGTGGTTGAACCATTTATTTACCTTTTTCGAATTTGATCTGGGGGACTTCCTGGGTGACTTCTTTTGGGTTTTCTTGGGTGTTTTCCTGGGGGTGGCCCTCTTACTGATGCCACGCAGCAGGGTGCTGCTCAGCTTTCGAGGCGTGTTGAACACGGTGTAGGCGATGGTTTTCCGCCTATCATCCTGGAGTGAGAGACAGAAAAGAAGCACGTAAGTACAGGGTGTAGAGCGGGCTGAGAAATGATGAAGAGTTCAACTTGGAAAAGTGTGAATTGATTCCAAGTTCAAAGTACATTTACTATCATTTATTGTCACCATACACAACCCTGAGATTCACTTTTTTGCGGACATCCTTACTAAATTCAAGAACCATAAAAAAATGAATGAAAGACCACACCTAGAAGAGGAGACAACCAATGAGCAAAAGACAAAAAAACTGAGTAAATACAAAAGAAAAAGGAAATAACAACAATAATATATTAATAATAAATAATTAAAAAACATTTTTTTGTTATGAATAATAAAATAAATAATAATCAAGAACATGAGATATTGAGTCCATAGGTTGTGGAAACAGTTCAGTGATGGGCAAGTGAAGTTAACCCCTTTGGTTCAGGAGCCTGATGGTTGAGGTGCAATAACTAACACAAAGTACACTGCAGATGCTGTGGTCAAATCAACACGTACAAACAAGCTGGAGGAACTCAGCAGGTCGGGCAGCAACTGTTGAAATGAGCAGTCAACGGATGCTGCCTGACCTGCTGAGTTCATCCAGCTTGTTTGTACGTGTTGTGGTGTAATAACTGTTCCTGAACCTTGGGAGGCTGAATTTGAAGGCAGAATGCAGGGCTAATGGCAGGACTCTTAGAGTGTTGAGGAACAAAAGGATTTTGGGATCCATGTCCATACATTCCTCAAAGATGCTGCGCAGGTATGGTTCATTGGTTCATTGGCCTTCATTATTCAGGGGGTTGAGTTCAAGAGTACTGAGGTAATGTTACAGCTCTATAAAACCCTGGTTAGACCAGTTCTGGTCACCTATTTATGTAGAAGCTTTAAAGAGGGTGTCGAGTTGATTTATCAGGATGCTGCCTGGATTAAAAAGCGTGTCATATGAGGACATGGTGTCTTCTCACTGCTACCATCAGGGAGGAGGTACAGGAGCCTGAAGATTCACACACAATAATTCTGGAACAGTTTCTTCCCCTCTGCCATCAGATTTCTGAACAGTCCATGAACACTAGTTATTCCTTCTTTTTGCAATTTACAGTAATTTTATGTCTTTGCACTGTACTGCTGCCACAGAACAACACATTTCACGACATAGGGCTATGATCCAGGGCACGTTCGATAAGACTTGGCAGAGTAAGAGTTCAGTATGGACTAGATGGGCCGATAGGTTTATTTCCGTGTGGTAGTGTCCTATGACAGTACACAGTGGCCTGGCCACTTCATTAGGTACACCTGCTCGTTAATGTAAATATCTGATCAGCCAATCATGGGGCAACAACTCAATGCATGAAAACATGCAGATGTGGTCAAGAGGTTCATCCAATCCAAACATCAGAATGGGGAAGAAATGTGATCTAAGTGACTTTGACTGGAATGAGTGCTGGTGCCAGACAGGGTGGTTTGAGTTTCTCAAACTGCTGATCTCCTGGGATTTTCAATCACAACTGTCTCTAGAACTAACAGAGAATGTTGCCAAAACTGCCTTGTTAATGAGAGAGGGCAGACTGGTTCAAACTGATAAGATGGTGACAATAATTCAAATGACCATGTGATACAACAGCGGTGTGCAGAAGTGTATCTGGTGCACAGCACGTTGAACCATGAAGTGGATGGGCTACAACAGCAGGAGACCAGGAAATATATTCAGTGGCCACTTTATTAGGTAGAGAAGATACCTCAAAGTGACACTGGGAGCGTATATGAGCGACAATAAATAAGATTCTGACAAACAGTGAATTCAGGACGGAGTTAAACCAGCTTCTCTGAGACAGCAATGGAGGAACCCACCTGACTGCGGCCCTTATTCTGAGCTGGCCGTTTGGATCGGCTTTCGTATTGAGACTGGTCTTGCTTGTCCTTTTCCTTTGGGCTTGAGGGGCGTGGAAAGCAGCTCAGTTGTTTCTTGGCCTGGGAAACACGGGAAAAATACAGTGGTGGTGAGATTGTAAAGAGTAATGCACTAAGTGCAGTCTGCAGTCATACCCCGAAGACCCGCTCACCGTCACTATACAAATGGAGGAGTTGGCAACAGGTGCCTCAGACCCGTGCTGCTATCGTGCCTGATCCACTGCTTTGTTCACTTTCCTGGCCGGCCAACAAATTATGAGGGAAAATTGGATTGTGCAGAGGGGCAGACAGGTCATTGTGAATATGATGTTCCTGTGTTGGACAGCCCTGTCAACCTGCAGGTTCAGTTGGTGGTAATGAAGGCAAATACAATGTTAGCACTCACTTCAAGGGAACTAGAAAATTAGAGCAAGCAGGTGATGCTGAGGCTTTATAGGGCACTGGTCAGATCACACTTGGGAATATTGTGAGCAGTACCCTTTATCTAACAGATGTTGCAGCACTGGAAAAGGTCCAGAGGAGGTTCAGTGGAGTGATTCTGGGAATGAAAGAGTTAACGTACGAGGACTCTGGGCCTATATTACGGGAATTTAGAAGAATGAGGGGACATCTCATTGAAACCTATCAAGTGTTGAAGGCCTAGACAGAAAGGATATGGAGAGCATACAGTAAGAGAGGCTAGGACCAGAGGACACAACTTCAGAATACAGGAATATCCCTTTAGAACAGAGATGAGAAGGAATTTCTTTAGCCAGAGGGAGGCGAATCTGTGGAATTCATTACTGCAGATGGCTGTGGAGGCCAGGTCATTGGGTATATTTAAAGTGGAGGTTGACATGTTTTTGATCAGCCATGGAATCAAAGGTTACGGGCAAAAAGGCAGGAGAATGGGGTTGAGAGGGCAAATAAATTAGTCATGATAGAATGGTAAGCAGACTTGATGGGCTGAATGGCCTAATTATGTTCTATGGGGTTGTGTAGAAGGACAAAAGGTCGGCATAGATATAGTGGGCCGAAGGGCTTGTTCCTGCACTGTACAACCCTGTAACTCTGGTAGTGGAAAGAAGGAAGGCATCTACACAAGAGGACATGGCTCTAAGGTAAGGGGCAGGAATTTCAAGGGGGATATTAGGGGAAGGTTTTTCACTCAGAGAGTGGTTGGTGCATGGAATGCACTGCCTGAGTCAGCAGTGGAGGCAGACACACTAGTGAAATTTAGAAGACTACTAGACAGGTATGTGGAGGAATTTAAGGTGTGGGGGGGGGGAGGTTATATGGGAGGCAGGGTTTGAGGGTTGGCACAACATTGTGGGTCGAAGGGCCTGTACTATGTTCTAATCTCTTCAATGTGATGGGCTGCATGCTGGGGTCTGAAAAGCAGCTAGAATGTCAGTGTGCTTTATGACTCTATTTAATTGCCTATACGGCAATTGTTTTTGTAACTGTAACATGCTTTCTGCATTCTGTTAATGTTTTCCCTCGAATGACTTAGAGAGTACCATCTTGCACCATTGAGTGTCCTGCCTGCACCATTGAGAGGTACGGGAGCTGCAAGGCATTAGACCACAAGACCCTACAGAGGACGATCACCAGAGTCTCCCTCCTCACTAGTTGCAACATTTACGAGGACAGTTGCAGACAATAAGGCCTGGAACATTTTTGAGGATCCTTACTACCCATCCCACAATCTCTTTGACCCACTACCATCCCATCAGGACTAGGACTGTTAGTCTGGGAACAGCTCCTTCCCTCAGGCTGTGAGACTAATGAATACCCTGCCACCACCGAGGTCTCGTCACTAGGAAAGTGAGCAGTTTACTGTACTGTTTACTGCATGTGAATTGTATTTTATTAACTTATTAGTGGTAATATTTTGTTTTATGAGCTGTGTGTGATACATGTTGTGTGGGTGCACTGTGGTCCGGAGGAACATTTTTTCGCTTGTTTGTATCTATGTACAGACAGATGACAATAAACTTGAAGTATATTTGTTTGGAATGATCTGGTAAGTAAAACAAAGCTTTGCACTGTATCTCGGTAGATAATAGTAATATAATATTCAAAGTCTAATGTTGGTTTCACTATGGTAGTGACACACTTCAAAATAAATGGCTAAAGGAGATTTTAACAAAGATTTCAGCTTTGCTTGTACACGTACATCGAAACATGGTGAAATGCACTATTTGTGCCAATTACCAACACACCCAAGGATGTGCTGGGGGCAGCCCACAAATGTCACCATGCTCCTGGTGTCAACATTGCATGCCCGTAACTTACTAACCCTAACCTGCATGTGTTTAGAATGTGGGAGGAAACCAGAGCACCTGGAGGAGACCTACACGGTTACGGGGAGAACATACAAACTCCTGACAGACAGCAGTGGGAATTGAACCCAGGTCGCTGGTGCTGTAAAGCATGCTAACCACTGAACATACAGAACCCGTGAAAAGAGGGATGTTCATTTAGTACAGAGATGAGGAAGAGTTTCTTCAGCCAAACGGCTGTGGAGGGTAAGTCATTGAGTATATTTAAAGCAGAGGATGATAGGTCACTGTGTCAAAGGTCATGGGGAGAAGGCAGGAGAATGCCTTTCCAGTTGAGTTCGAGGGAGTCTGTGGCCAGGTTCCTTAGGCGGAAAGGGAGAGGGATAATAAATCAGACATGATGGAATGGCGGAACAGACTCAGTGGGCTGAATGGTCTAACTCTGCTCCCATGTCTTACGATCTGAAGGTGTTATAAAATTGTAAGGTACACTCAGGAATTCAACTAGAGTTTACTGCAGGGAGGCAGCCGCTTGCGACAGCCACGTCCAAGCAAGAGAAGCAGGTGCGGCTATGCTCAGCTATCCTTACCTCAGGGGTGCCCGATCCCTGGTGTGACTCCTCGGAGAGTCGTTTGCGTTGCCGGGTGGTGACTCCCTTCCAGTTGGGGTCGAGGGAGTCTGCGGCCAGGTTCCTTAGGCGGAGAGCACTGATCTCCTTGGGCAGCAGGGTGGCTCGGCGGAGAGTCTCGTTGGGGTCTCCGAGCTTCAGATCGTCCTCGGTGATCACAGATTCAGTGATGGCAGTCTGATGGGGCGAGGTAGGGGTAAGAAACAAACCTTTAAATTACAATTCAGGAGGCTTTGAGTACAAGCACTGGATTCCTACCAACTAGTTCCTTACCTACAGGAGTGTTACCAATAATAGAAACAGAAAACCTGCAGCACGATACAGGCCCTTCAGCCCACAATGATGTGCCGAACACTAACTTACTTTAGAAATTATCTAGGAATACCCATAGCCCTCTATTTTTCTAAGCTCCACGTACCTATCCAGGAGTCTCTTAAAAGACCCTATCGTTTCTGCCTCCACCACAGTTGTTGGCAGCCCATTCCATGTACTCACCACTCTCTGCGTTAAAAACTTACCCCTGACATCTCCTCTGCACCTACTTCCAAGCACCTTAAAACTGGGTTCTCTCATGTTAGCCATTTCAGCCCTGGGAAAAAGCCTCTATCCACACAATCAATGACTCTCATCATCTTATACACATCTATCAGGTTACCTCACATCCTCCATCACTCCAAGGAGAAAAAGCCAAGTTCACTCAACCTATTCTCATAAGGCATGCTCCCTAATTCAAGCAACATCCTCGTAAATCTCCTCTGCACCCTTTCTATGGCTTCCACATCCTTCCTGTAGTGAGGTGACTAAAACTAAGCACAGTACTCCAGTGGGATCTGACCAAGGTCCTATACAGCTGTAACATTACCTCTCAGCTCTTGAACAATCCCATGGTTGATGAAAGCCAATAGACCGTATGCCTTCTTAACCACAGTCAACCAGCGCAGCAGCTTTTGAATGTCCTATGGACTCGGACCCTAAGATCCCTCTGATCCTCCACACTGCCAAGAGTCTTACCATTAATACTATATTCTGCCATCATATTTGATCTACCAAAATGACCACCTCACACTTATCTGGGTTGAACTCCATCTGCCACATCTCAGCCCAGTTTTGTATCCTATCAATGTCCCGCTGTAACCTCTGACAGCTCTCCATACTATCCACAACATCTCCAACCTTTGTGTCATCAGCAAACTTACTAACTCATCCCTCCACTTCCTCATCCAGGTCATTTATAAAAATCACGAAGAGTAAGGGTCCTAGAACAGATCCCTGAGGCACACCACTGGTCACTGACCTCCATGCAGAATATGACCCATCTACAACCACTCTTTGCCTTCTGTGGCCAAGCCAGCTCTGGATCCATAAAGCAATGTCCCCTTGGATCCCATGCCTCCTTACTTTCTCAATAAGCCTTGCATGGGGTACCTTATCAAATGCCTTGCTGAAATCCATATACACTACATCTACTGCTCTACCTTTGAAAGAGTGCAGAGAAAATTGACAAGAATGTTGCTGAGACTTGAGGACCTGAGTTACCTGGAAAGGTTAAATAGGTTATGACTTTATTCCCTGGAGCATAGGGGAATAAGGGTGATATGACAGAGGTATACATAATTATGAGGGGTATAGATTTTTCCATTTCTAGAACTAAAGGTCACAGATTAAGGGTGAGAGTGTGGAATGAGATGCTAGGACAAGTGGTGGATATGGGTTCAATTACAACACAAAGAGAAATTTGGACGAACACCTACCACCTATTCAATGCTCCCAACGGTTTGTGCCTCAAATAGCCTCTGACAACCAAGTCCTGCTCCTGGCCTTCACGTATGGCTTAGCTACTAAGCCTTGTGGAACCTTTTCTATTGACAGCAAAGGGGCAAAAGGCAGGTTACTGGCACCTTAAAACCAGTTGCTTTGAGCAGATGGGGCTTATCAACCATGGTTGGCAAGTCAAGTCAAGTCACTTTTATTGACATTTCGACCATAACTGCTGGTACAGTGCATAGTAAAAATGAGACAGCATTTTTCAGGACCATGGTGTTACATGACACAGTACAAAAGCTAGGCTGAACTACGTAAAAAAAACAACACAGAAAAACAAAACCTACACTAGACTACAGACCTACCCAGGACTACATAAAGTGCACAAAACAGTGCAGGCATTACAATAAATAATAAACAAGACAATAGGGCAATAAGGAGAAGGAAAGCTGGAACCTCCGCTGCCTCACGCTGTACCCTCTCATGGGGAAGGCTTGGGCAGTAAACTCTAAGAGAAAAATCCAGAGGGCTGAAGACTCTAAGGCAAACCTACATTGAGTTCAATGTTGACTGGCAACTCCTGTGACATTGCTGACACCAAACTGTATCGGTCTCTGCCGTTCCTTTGGGTTCATCAGATGTGTGGAGAGTGGGTGCTTGCAACATGGGCAACAACTTGCTCTCCATATCGTACTACTCTGGCTTGTGTATCTAGACAGCTAGGATGCAACATCCATAGTCAACCCTGACTGATAGAGGCCTCAGACTCTTGAGATGTAGGAGGGAAGGGTTAGATTAATCTTGGGGTAGGTTAAACAGTCAGCACAACATTGTGGGCTGAAAGGCCTGAAATGAGCGATAATGTTTTATGTTCTACGATAGAGGCATTCTGTTGGCCACAGTTGACCATGGATGCTGCGTCCTAGCCAGGGCATGACACGGACAGCAAGCTGTGGCCCACACAGCTGATGAATCCAAAGGAGTAGCAGAGACCGATAAGAGTTTGGCACTGGCAGCTTTGCAGGAGTTGCCAGTCAGCACTGAACTCAACATAGGACTCCAGCATCCGATTTCCCCTCGGGGTTTACTCCTGAAGCCTTCCCTGTGAGTGGTTATAGCCACAAGACAGTGAAGATTTGAGATCAGAGTTTTCCTCCTCTTAGGTGAGCTACCAACCACAGCTGACGAGCCCCATCTGCCCGAAGCAACTGGTTTTAAGGCACCAGTAACTGTCTGGCAGAAGGAATGGTTCTGCCAGACTTAGTAGCTGAAGTACATGTGAAAGCCAGGGGCTGGACTTGGTTGTCAGAGGCTATTTGAGACACATGCCTTTGGGAACATTTAATAGGTAGTGGAAGCTTATTCCAACTACACCCCCCACCTCCCCTATGCCAACCTGAAGGAACTGTTCTATGATAGAACGCTTAAACAAAACTGATAGACCATGAGAAGGCCACAGAGCGATGTAGCTACTTACGCGGGACTCCACAGGGTAGGAGGTCTTCAGGTGCGGAGGACAGACTCCATTCCGACGTTGCAGCTCAGCGATCCGATTCCAGTCATCCATCTGGTCGGGCTCATCCTGGCAGCTTCCCGGGTACAATGCATTCGAACCTGATGAGGGAACGGAAGGGTGGTTGGAAAGAAGGCAGGTGAACCCGTCGGGGAGTTTTTGAGATACACGGTTACAGTTAGGTACACAAGACATTCTGGACAGATTACACTTCAATTCCCCAGAGAAAGCATCCTACTAGGATGCATCATGTCCTTACATCACCTGCTCTCCTCTGAATGCAAGAAACTGCAGAGTTGTGGAGAGCTCAGCACATCACAGAAATTCACCCCTTCCCTCCATGGACTCTGTCTACACTACTCAGTAAAGCAGCCGGCAAAATCACAGACCGCAACCACCCCGGACACTCTCTCTTCTCTCCCCTCCCATCAGACAGACGACACAAAAGCCTGAAACAGCATATCGCCAGGCTCGAGGACAGCTTCGGCTCCACTGTTATCAGACTATTGAATGGCTCCACGTATGATACAAGATGGACTCCTGATCTCACAATCTACCTTGATATGGCAACGCATCTAATTGTTTGCCTGCTCTTTCACTGTAACACTTCATCTCCATTTATCATTTTATTTTGCACGGTACTGCAATATACTTGGTAAGAGCACTGTTCATGAAAACAAAAATGACACAGCAGAAGTTCTTATTTAAGACAAGGTGTGCTGGGAATCTGGGAATGAAAGGGTTAATGTATGAGACGTGTTTAATAATACCATAAGAGATAGAAGCAGAATTAGATCATTCAGCCCATCAATTCTGCTCCGCCGTTCCATCAAGGCTGATTTATTAACCTTCTCAACACAATTTTCCTGCCTTCTCCCAGTAACTTTTGATGTCCTGATTAATCAAGAATCTATCAACCTCATCTTTAAATACACCCAATGGCCTGGTCTCCACAACCACCTGTGGCAATGAATTCCACAGATTCACCACCCTCTGGCTAAAGAAATTCCTCCTCATCTCTGTTCTAAATGGACATCTCTCTATTCTGAGCTGTGCCCTCTGGTCCTAGGCTCCCTCACTATGGGAAACAACCTCTCCACATCCACTCTATCTAGGCCTTTCAATATTCGATAGGTTTCAATAAGATCCCCTCTCATTCTTCTAAACTCCAGGGAGTACAGGCCCAGTCATCAAACACTCCTCATAACCTTTTCCTTCCTGGAATCATTCTTGTGAACCTCCTGTTGACCCTCTCCAATGCCAGCACATCCTTATTAGATAAAGGGCCCAGAATACAATGTAATCTTATCCTGGAGCATCTTCCCCATCGTCATCCAGTGTGCACCCATATCCCAAGTGCTATTGTGGTTTCACAAAGCAGCTCTTTGCCACCTTCTCAGTGACAATTAATTGCCAGCTCAGCCTTTAAAGCCCGCCACCCCTAAAGCAACGAAGACTACCCCATTTCTGCTTCCCGCCAACGTACTTGATGCAGCAGTGACAAACATGGACAGCCTGGAGGACCTTCGAGTGGTGGGCCGGAATCCCGGGAGGTTCTTCAAAGCAGCAGTACCCACATCCTCTGAACTGCTGCTTGCGTCCAGCGGGTCTTGGGACTCGGACCGGTCGACAGTTGCTAGTGAGGTGGTGGAAGAGGCCCGGTTCCTCCAGCGGCTGCGGGAAAGCTGCCCTGAGACATCGGTCTGGGAAGCAGAGGGCTGGATACTGAGGGTCGAAGCACTTGTGCTGGGTTCCTCGTAATCTACTGTCTGCTTCTGCAAAGAAGGCCGAAGAGCTTCGGTTAGTACAGTGACAGCACACGGAAATAGGCTCCCTATCCCATCTCATTTACACAAACCAAAATGCCCATCCGAGCAAGTCCTATTTGGGGAAAAAAAGATGTTTTATTTATCACATGTACATCAAAACATACAATGAAATGTGTCACTTAAGTCAATGACCAACACAGTCCGATGTTGTGCTGGGGTAGCTGGCAAGAGTTGTGTCAACGTGGCATGCCCACTAGTCCTGATGAAGAATTTTAGCCCAAAACGTTGACTGTTCATTCCTCTCCATTGATGTGGCTTGGCCTGCTGAGTTCCACTAGGATTTTTTGTGTGTTGCTCTGGATTTCCAGCATCTGAAGAATCATTACACTTACTCAAATGATTAGGGTTTTAGATGTTTCAGAAAGGACAGGGAGGGAGGCAAAAAGGTGGGGGCGTGGCACTGCTGATCAGAGATAGTGTCATGGCGGCAGAAATGGTGGACACCATGGAGGGATTGTCTACGGAGTCTCCATGGGTGGAGGTTAGGAACAGGAAGGGGTCAATATCTTTACTGGGTGTTTTATATAGGCCGCCCAGTAGTAACGGATATCGAGGAGCAGATAAGGAAACGGATCCTGGAAAGGTGTAATAATAACAGAGCTGTCGTAATGGGAGATATTAATTTACCAAATATCGACGGGCATCTCCCTAGAGCAAGGGGTTTTAGAAGGGGTAGACTTTGTTAGGAGTGTTCAGGAAGATTTCTTGACACAATATGTAGATAAGCCTACAAGAGGAGAGGCTGTACTTGATTTGGTATTGGGAAAAGAACCCAGTCAGGTGTCAGATCTCTCGGTGGGAGAGCATTTTGGAGATAGTAATCATAATTCTATCTCTTTTACAATAGCAGTGGAGAGAGGTAGGAACAGACAAGTTAGAAAAGTGTTTAATTGGAGTTAGGGGAATTATGAGGTTATCAGGCAGGAATTGGAAGCTTAAATTGGGAACAGATGTTCTCAGGGAAAAGTACGGAAGAATTGTGGCAAACGTTCAAGGGATACTTGTGTGGAATTCTACATAGGTATGTTCCAAAGAGACAGGGAAGTTATGGTAAGGTACAGGAACCGTGGAGTATAAAGGCTGTAATAAATCTAGTCAAGAAGAAAAGCTTACAAGAGGTTCAGAGATAATGTTAATGTTAGGTAACATAATGTTAGGGAGATAGGTAATGTTAGAGATCTAGAAGATTATGCTAATAGGAAGGAACTTAAGAAGGAAATTAGGAGAGCCAGAAGGGGCCATGAGAAGGCCTTGACAGGCAGGATTAAGGAAAACCCCCAAGGCATTCTACAAGTATGTGACGAGCAAAAGGATAGACGTGAAAGAATAGAACCTATCAAACGTGACAGTGGGAAAGTTTGTATGGAACCAGAGGAAATAGCAGAGGTACTTAATGAGTACTTTCCTTCAGTATTCACTATGGAAAAGGATCTTAGTGATTGCAGTGATAACTTGCAGTAGACTGAAAAGCTTGAGCATGTAGATATTAAGAAAGAGGATGTGCTGGTGCTTTTGCAAAACGTTGGATAAGTCGCCGGGACCGGATGAGATGTACCCCAGGCTACTCTGGGAGGCAAGGGAGGAGATTGCTGAGCCTCTGGCAATGATCTTTGCATCATCAATGAGGACGGGAGAGGTTCCGGAGGATTGGAGGGCTGCAGACATTCTTCCTTTATTCAAAAAAGGGAGTAGAGATTGCCCAGGAAATTATACACCAGTGAGTCTTACCTCAGTGGTTGGCAAGTTGATGGAGAAGATCCTGAGAGGCAGGATTTATAAACATTTGGAGAGGTATAATATTAGGAAAAGTCTGCATGCCTTTGTCAAGTCAGGTTGTGCCTTACGAGCCTGACTGAATTTTTTGAGGATGCGACTAAATACATTGATGAAGGAAGAGCAGTAGATGGAGTGTATATGGATTTCAGCAAGGCATTTGATAAGGTACCCCATGCAAGGCTTATTGAGAAAGTAAGGAGGCATGGGATCTAAAGGGACATTGCTTTGTGGATCCAGAACTGGCTTGCCCACAGAAGGCAAAGAGTGGTTGTACATGGGACATATTCTGCATGGAGGTCAGTCACTGGTGGTGTGCCTCAAGGATTTGTTCTGGGAGCCTTACTCTTTGTGATTTTTATAAATGACCTGGATGAGGAAGTGATGGGTTACTAAGTTTGCTGATGACACAAAGGTTGGAGGTGTTGTGGATAGTGTGGGGGGCTGTCAAAGGTAACTGCAGGGCATTGATAGGATGCAAAAATGGGCTGAGAAGTGGCAGATGGAGTCCAACCCAGATAAGTGTGAAGTGGTTCATTTTGGTAGGTCAAATATGATGGCAGAATATTGTATTAATGGCAAGACTCTTGACAGTGTGGAGGATCAGAGGGATCATGGGGTCTGAGTCCATAGGATGCTCAAAGCAGCTGCACAAGTTGACTCTGTGGTTAAGAAGGCGTACGGTGTATTGGCCTTCATCAATCGTGGAATTTAATTTAGGAGCCGAGAGGTAATGTTGCAGCTATATAGGACCCTGGTCAGACCCCACTTGGAGTACTGTGCTCAGTTCTGGTCACCTCACTACAGGAAGGATGTGGAAGCCATAGAAAGGGTGCAGAGGAGATTTACAAGGATGTCACCTGGATTGGGGAGCATGTCTTATGAGAATAGGTTGAGTGAACTCAGCCTTTTCTCCTTGGAGCAACAGAGGATGTGAGGTGACCTGATAGAGGTGTATAAGATGATGAGAGGCACTGATTGTGAGAATAGTCATAGGCTTTTTCCCAGGGCTGAAATAGTTGCCACAAGAGGACACAGGTTTAAGGTATTGGGGAGTAGGTACAGAGAAGATGTCAGGGGTAAGTTTTTTACTCAGAGTGGTGAGTGTGTGGAATGGGCTGCTGGCAACGGTGGTGGAGACGGATACAATAGGATCTTTTAAGAGACTTTTGGATAGGTACATGGAGCTTAGAAAAATAGAGGATATAGGTAAGTCTAGTAATTTCTAAGGTAGGGATATGTTCGGCACAACTCTGTGGGCCGAAGGGCCTGCTGTAGGTTTTCTATGTTTTTTGTTACTCCCCATAACTTTAGACTATGGGAGGATACAGGAGAACCCAGCGGAAACCCACATGGTCACGGGGAGAACAAACAAACTCCTTACCAACAGTGGCAGTAACTGAACCTGGGTCACTGGCACTGTAAAACTATGTCCCCGTTGTATTAGGGAATCCCATTCAGGGGAAAAGGTCTCTGGTGGTCGAATCATCTATTCCTCATATTATCTGGAACAATTCTGTCAGATCCATAAGGACATGAGACACAAGAGCAGAATTAGGCCATTCAGCCCATCGAGTCTGCTCCACCAGTCTGTCATGGCTGATCCTGGATCCCATTCAACCCCATACACCTGACTTTTCGCCATATCCTTTGATGCCCTGACTGATCAGGAAACGATCAACTTCAACTTTAAATATACCAGCGGACTTGGCCTCCACCGCAGTCTGTGGCAGAGTATTCACTGCTCTCTGGCTGTGCCCTCTAGTTCTGGATACCCCACCATAGAAAATATCTTCTCCACATCCAGCCTATCTAGTCCTTTTCACAGTCAGTAGGTTTCAATGAGAGCCCCTTGCATTCTTCTAAATTCCAGTGAGTACAAGCCCAAAGCTGCCAAACACTCCTCATATGTTAAGCCCTCCATTCCCAGAATCATCCTCATGAACCTCCTCTGGACTCTCTCCAATGACACCACATCCTTTCTGAGATATTGGGCCCAAAACTGTTGACAATATTCCAAGTGAATTTCCAAGTGTGGCCTGACTAGTGTCTTATAAAATCTCAGCATTATCTCCTTGCTTTTATATTCTATTCTCCTTGAAATAAAAGCCAACATTGCATTTGCCTTCTTTACCACAAAATCAAACTGTAAATTAACCTTCTGGGAGCCTTGCATGAGGACACCCAAGTCCCTCTGCACCTCTGATGTTTGATCCTTCTCCCTATTTAGATAATAGTTCGCAGTATTGTTCCTTTTACCAAAACTGGTAACACTGTTACTAACACTGTATTCCACCTACCACTTTTTGCCCATTCTTCCAATTTGTCTAAGTCCTGCTGCAATCGCATTGCTTCCTCAGCCCTACCTACCCCTCCACCAATCTTCGTATCACCTGCAATCTTTGCCACAAAGCCATCAATTCCATTATCTAAAACATTGACAAACTATCTTGAAAACATTGTGTACAGTTCTGGTCCCCGAATTATAGGAAAGATGTCAACAAAATAGAGAGAGTACAGAGAAGATTTACTAGAATGTTACCAGAGTTTCAGCACCTACGTTACAGGGAAAGGTTGAACAAGTTAGGTCTTTATTCTTTGGAGTGTAGAAGGTTGAGGGGGGACTTGATAGAGGTATTTAAAATTATGAGGGGGATAGAGTTGACGTGGATAGGCTTTTTCCATTGAGAGCAGGGGAGATTCAAACAAGAGGACATGAGTTGAGACTTAGGGGGCAAAAGTTTAAGGGTAACACGAGGGGGAATTTCTTTACTCAGAGAGTGGCAGCTGTGTGGAACGAGCTTCCAGTAGAAGTGGTAGAGGCAGGTTCGGTATTGTCATTTAAAGTAAAATTGGATAGGTATATGGACAGGAAAGGAATGAAGGGTTATGGGCTGAGTGCGGGGTCAGTGGGACTAGGTGAGAGTAAGCATCCGGCACGGACTAGAAGGGCCGAGATGGCCTGTTTCTGTACTGTAATTGTTATATGGTTAATCTGAATGGTAGTGGTCCCAATACTGACCCCTGAGGAACACAAGTCACTGGCAGCCAATAAGAAAAGGCTCCCTTTATTCCCACTCACTGTCTCCTGCCTGTCAGCCATTCTTCTATCCATAACAGGATCTTTCCTGTAACGCCGTAGGATTTTATCTTGTTAAGGAGCCACACGAGGCTGCTTATCAAACGCCTCTGAAAATCCAAGTAAATGGCATCCACTGCCTCTCCTTTGTCCACTCTGCTTGTTATTTCCTAGAAGAACTCAAACAGGTTTGTCTCCACTAAGTGTGCGCTGATTTTTTTATTATGCAGTCAATCAAAAGAACGTGGCAGTGTACACTGGATGAATTCTTCAGTCGAAATCTATTAGGAACTATTACAGTTTTATAGTACCGCAGTGGTATTGGTCGTGTTCTAATTTGTTCTGTATTTCATTTAAATACATAATTTGTTACTCAGTTACATGGTAGCTTGTTTTTAAAAAAAATCTTTTAAACTATTTCCATGGAATTTTGGCTAATTGGGCCAAAATGTACTAGTTCCCATGAGTCCCCTGTATTCATAAATCCTGTCTCTTACCTTTGTCATGAGGATGTTGATGACCTGCGTGGTGCGTCTCCGGCCGGATCGGGTTTTCTTAGCTGATTCCAGACTAAGGTCCCCCAGTGAGCTGAGGCTGGTGTCCATCTTGGACTGGCCGCGGTCCGGCAGTGGTGTGAAATACAGCGACTCCAGTGAGTCCAGCTTCCCACGCAGTTTCTGTGTCGCAAGTGATTGATTTCCTTCGGGAGTGGCATCAGAGGTCTTGTAACCTGTCCTGCCCCTCCTGCGGAGCAGAAGAATAACGTTAGCAGGGTCAGCCTGCATGGCAGAAAGGGTAAGTTCGGAGTTCCACTCAGACTAGATGGGCTGAAGGGCCTGTATCTATGCAGTGGCACTCTGGGACCCTGGGGTTTTGGAAATGAGCAGATCAGCAGAGTGCAGGGATTTCAAGGAGCCCCACCATCAATTTCGACATCAAAGACTACAAATGCAGACTTAGGCCCATCAAGTCTGCTCTGACATTAAATCATGGCTGATTTATTTTCCCTCTCAACTCCATTCTCCTGCCTTCTCTCCATAACCTCTGACACCCTTACGAATCAAGAAACAATCACCCTTGCGAATCAGAAACAAGAAGCTTGGCCTCCGCTTTAAATATACCCAATGACTTGGCCTCCACAGCATCTATAGCAATGTATTCCACAGGTTCACCATCCTGTAGGGGGTAACCAGGCCAAAGAAATTCTACCCATCTCTGTTCTAACTGGATATCCCTTTATTCTGAGGCTGTGTCTTCTGGTCTTAGGCTCCCCACTACAGGAAACATCCTCTCCACATCTACTGTGTCTAGGTTTTTCACTGAGCCCACCCCCCCAATTCTAGTGAGTACAGGCAAAGACCATCCAACGCTCCTCATATGTTAACCCTGTAATTCCCAGGATCATTCTTGTGAACCTCTTCTCAACCATCTGCAACACCAGCACATCATTTCCTAAATAAAGGGCTCAAAATTGCTCACAATACTCCAAATGTGGTTCCACCAAAGTCTTTTAAAGCTTCAGCATTACATCCTTGCTTTTATATTTTAATCTTCTGAAAATGAATGCTAACATGGCATGTTTTCCTTACCACTGACTGAAAGATGCCATCAAATGACAGAGACCATCTCTCCGACACCTCAAAACTGAAATATCACTGTGATGGTGGAGTCTAGACTGCACCCTCTTAAGAAAGGGAAACCTACCGAATATTGAAAGGCTGAGATAGAGTGGGTGTGGAGAGGACATATCCTATAGCAACAGATGTACTTCTGGGGTGGGGGGGGGGGGGAAACGATTTACCTGGGTATAGCAGCCGCCGCTAGGCCAGTGGCATTTTGGCCATCTCTGAGGCTCAGCAAGGGAGGGGAAGTCAGGAGGAGCAGCAGTGATAGGAGATTTGATAGGGGGATAACAGGAGATTCTGTGGTCTCCAAAGAGATGCCAGGATGGGGTGCTGTCTCACAGGGGCGAAGGACCATGATGTCTCAGAGTGGCTGAAAATCTCTGAATTTGTTAGGTGCATCCAGGAGGGTTTCTCAAATCAATATGTAGACAGTCCAATGAGAGGAGGGGCTGTACTGGACCTGGTGTTGGCTAATGAGCCTGACCAGGTGACTGATAAGGGTGAGTATGGACCTTGCTGGAGAGCATTAAACTGGAGCTGGGCAAATTACGAGAGCATTAGGCAGGAACTAGGGAGAGATAATTAGGAACAGCTGTTTTTGGGCAAGTCCACATCTGACTCGTACAGGGTGTTTAAAGATCAACTGGACAGAGTACAGGACAGGTACATTCCAGTCAGAGGGAAGGACAAGAATGGCAAGGGAAGAGAACCTTGGATGTCGAGAATTTTGTCAAAGAAAATGAAGATAAAGTTGGTAAAGCTTAGGAAGCTACAATCAAACAGAGACCAGAGGATTGTAAAGAAGCTAGAAATTAACTTGAAGAGAATTAGGAAAGATAGGAGGGGCAAGTCCTTGGCAAGTAGAATTAAAGAGAATCCCAAGGCATTCTACATAAACATCAAGAGCAAGAGGATAACTAGGAGAGGGTGGGACCGCTCCAGGATAGGGGGGGAGAGAACATCTGCTGGGATGTGGAGGATGTGGGGGAGGTCCTTAATGAGTACATTACATTAGTATTTACCAAGGAAGAGTTTAACAAGGTCCCTCATCCAGAAGATTAAGATCCATGGGATCCATGGTGAATTGGCTGTTTGGATTCAGAACTAGCTTGTCCACAGAAGTCAAAGGGTAGTGGTAAAAGAGCTAGAAGTCTGTCTTTAGTAGCATTCAGCAGGAATCCGTGCTGGGACCTCTGCTCTTTGTGATGTATATTAAAAAACATGGATGAAAATGCAGATGAGTGGGTTAATAAGCTTGCAGACTATATGAAGATTGGCGTTGTGGATAACATAGAAGACCGGCAGAGAATACAAAAGGGCGTAGATCAGTTGTAGATGTGGGCGGATAAATGCTAGACAGAGCTTAATCCAACCATACGTCAAGTGTTGCACCTTGGTAGGTCAAATGTGAAGAGACAGTACCCTGCTAAGGAGAAGATAGTTAACAGTGCTGATGAGCAGAGGGATCTTGGGTTCCAAGTTCATAGCTCCCTGAACATGGCTACACAGGTTGATAGAGCGGTCAAAAAGGCACATGGCATGTTTGCCTTTATTAGGTGAGGCAATGAGTTCAAAAGTCAGGAAGTTATGTTACAGTTTTAGAAAACTCTAGTTAGGCCACATCCATAGTATTGCATACAGTTCTGGTCGCCACAGTATAGGAAGGATGTCAAGGCTTTGGAGAAATCTGATAAGGATCTTTAAGAATATGAGCGGCATAAATAGAGTAGACAGATATCTTTTTTCCAGGATTGAAATCTCTAATACCAAAGTATTAGGTGAGAGGGAGTAACTTCAAAGGAGATGTGAGGGGTAAGATTTTTTTTACACACAAAGAACGGTGGGTGCCTGGATTGTGCTGCCTGGGGTAGTGGTAGAGGCAGATACATTAGAGACTTTTAAGAGACATTTAGATAAGATGCATGAATGTGAGGAAAATGTAAGGATATGGACATGGTGTAGGCAGAAGAGATTAGTTTAATTGGCCATTTGATTACTAATTTAATTGGATCAGCACGACACTGTGGGCCAAAGGGTCTGTTCCTGTGCTGTACAGAGGGGATGTCTAGGACCAGAGGGCACAGCCCCAGAACACAAGAATGCCCTTTAGAACAGAGATGAGAAGGAATTTCTTAAGCCAGAGAGTGGTGAATCTGTGGAATTTATTAATGTAGACGGCTGAAGAGGCCAAGTCCTTGAGCATATTTACAGTAGAGGTTCATAGGTTCTTGATTAGCAAGGGTGTAAAAGGTTATGGGGGAAAAGCAGGAAAATAGGATTGAGAGGGATAATAAATATGCCATGATAGAATGGCAGGGGCAAATTTGATGGTTTGAATGGCCCAATTCTGTTCACTTGTCAAATGGTACAGAAGTCCCACACAACCAGGTTCAGGAGCAGCCACTTCCCTTCAACCTTTCAGTACTTGAACCGACCTGGACAAACCCAATCCTACCTTTGCACCAGAACATTACAGACCACCATTTGATTAATTTTACACTGATGTTTTGTTTTACACAGTTGTGTTTTCCAAGATTTATCTCTGCTGTCCCAAGATCAATAAGCTTTTGACCACCAACAAAATTCTCTCTAAAATGGGCTAAAGAGGTTGTGGGTTGGGTGGCAGGGATCCTCAACAATGCTTGGGGCCCTTTGTCTGCAGCTCTCTCGGTAAGTGCCACAAAGAGGGTGGAGGGAGACCCAGTGGTCCTCTCAGCAATGTATTGCACCGCCAACACTTTAAACCACATTTTATAATGCTGTACATACATGCTGGTATTATATACATTTTATTCTATATCCCTACTTTAACTTCTAACTTTGTTTTAATGTAATTATTTATTCTTGATGAATGTTGTATCCTGTTGTGTGTTGCACCCTGACCAACACGCCACAGCAAATTCCCAATACATGTAAGCATATGTTGCGAATAAAGTTGATCCTGGATATGCTGGATGGTAACACTCTTTTCCCCAGAGTAAAGGAGTCTAAAGCTAGGGCCAAAGGGTTTCAAGGTGAGGAGAAGATTTAAAAGGGACCTGAAGGGCAGTTTTTTCACCCAGAGGGTGGCGAGTCTATGGAGCGATCTGCCAGATGAGGTTGAGGCAGTTATTACTGAGCACACATGCATGGAGTGCTGTCGCAGCACCTATCATCAGAGACCCCCACTATCCAGACCATGCTCTCTTCTCACTGCTGCCATCAGGAAGGAGGGTACAGGAGCCTCAGGACCCATACCATCAAGTTCAGGAACAGTTATTGCCCCACAGCCATCAGGGTTTTGAACCAGAGGGGTTTTAACTTCACTCACTCCAACACTGAACTATTCGCACAATCCATGGAGCCACTTTCAAGGGTTCTCAGTATTTATTGCTTACCTGCTTGTTTGTTTCTTTGTTAGTTAATGAATACCATTGTTCACTTAATTTGTACTTGCACAGTTTATTGTCATTGGTTATTTGTTCATCTTGTGGTTTGTGGTCTTTGATTGATTCTACCATGTTTCTTGCACTTACTGTGAATGCCCGGAAGAAAACGGATCTGAGGGTTGTAAATGGTGACATACAAGTACTTTGCACGTTGACGTGTTTCCTTTACCTGGCTCTTGTATTGTTCCATGCTGCAGCCGGCTCCTCCAGGTCACTCAGCTCGATGCTGTCTTGGCTGAAGTCTGCTTCACTGTCTCCAGCCTGTGTGGCGGCTCTGCCCACGTTGCTACGGGATCTTCTTGTGCCAACAGGTAAGTGCGACTTGTTGAGCTCCCTCAGCTGTTGGTCAGCAAACTCCACCTGACCAAACATCAGGACAAATAACATACCAGATTGTTTAGCATCACTTCCAGTACACAAGTGCAAAGGACAATGAAATAACTGTTACTCTGGATCGAATGCAGAACAAAAAACACAATATAAATACATCAGATATCTTATAGATTGATTGTCTGTCCATAGAGTGATGCTAGACAGAAAAGTGGCTATACATAAGGTGACAGTAGTGGTGATTGGGGGTGTGGAGAGGTGGGTTAGTCAGTGGAGGTGTTGATCAGCCTTACTGCTTGGGAGAGTTACTGTTTTTAAGTCTGGTATTTCTGGTGTGGATGCTACATAGCCTCCTCCCTACAGGAATGGGACAAACAGTCCATGGGCAGGGTGTGTGGATCCTTTGTGATGTTACTGGTCCTTTACCAGCACTTTTCTATATACATGACCTTGACAGCGGGTAAGCTGGTGTATTGGGCAGTTTGACTACCCTTTGCACAGCCGCCCTGTCTGCCTTAGTGCAAATTCCTCATTGGCAACACATGGGACACTGCATGAGAAAGCAGTCCCCCTCATTAAAAACCTACTGCTCAGGCATGGAGATGTCTACAGAAGGTGGTGGATACAGCCCAGTCCATCACAGGTAAAGCCCTCCTACCACTGAGCACATTTACGTGGAACACTGCCACAAGAAAGCAGCATCCATTATCAAAGATCCCCAAGGAAATGTTGCAGCTCTATAAAACTCTGGTTAGCCACATTTGGAATACTGGGTTCAGTTCTGGTCACCTCATTAGAGGAAGGGTGTGGAAGCTTCAGAGAGAGGGCAGAGGAGATTTACCAGGGTGCTGCCTGGATTAGAGAGCATGTCTTACGACGATGGGTTCAGCAAGCTAGGGCTTCTCTCTTTGTAGAGGAGGATGAGAGGTGACTTGATAAAAGACATACAAGATGATAAGATGCACTGATCAAGTGGACAGCCAGAGTCTTTTACCCAGGGCAGAAACAGCAAATACAAGGAGGCACACTTTTAAGGTGACTGGAGGAAAGAATCAGACACATTTTTAACCAATTGCTTTCAGGAAGCACCGTAAGACACAGGAGCAGAATTAGGCCATCTGGCCCATCGAGTCTGCTCTGCCATTCAATCATGGCTGATCTTTTTTTTCTATCTGCTCTTCAACCCCAGTTCCCAGCCTTTTCCCCGTATCCTTTGATGCTATGTCCAATCAAGAACCTATCAATCTATCAACCCAATGACCTAATCTCCACAGCTGCCTGTGGAAACAAATTCCACAAGTTCACAACTTTTTGGCCAAAGAAATTCTCTGCATTTCTGTTTTGGAAGGACACCCCTCTATCCTGAGGCTGTGCCCTCATGTCTTAGACTCTCCCACCACGGGAAACATCCTTTCCACATCTACTCTGTCTAGGCCTTTCAACATTCAAAAAGTTTCAATGAGATTCCCCCCCCCCCGCCCATCCTTCTGAATTCCAGCAAATACAGATCCATCAAACGTTCCTCGTACGATACCCCTTTCATTCCTGGAATCATCCTTGTGAACCTTGTGCATGTCACCATGCATTTTCCAACACTGCATTTAATTTGCCACTTTCTTGCCCATTCTCCTAATCTGTCTAAGTCCTTCTGCATCCTACCTGACTCAACCACTATCTGCCCCTCCACCAACCTTCGTATCATCTGCAAACGTGGCAACAAAGCCATCTATTCCATCATCTAAATCATTGATATACAGCATAAAAGGAAGCGGTCCTAACACCGACCCCTGAGGAACACCACTAGTCACTGGCAGCCAAACAGAAAAGGATCCCTTTATTCCCACTTGCTGCTTCCTACCAATCAGCCAAAGTTCTAACTATGTTAGTAACTTTCCTGTAATACCATGGGCTCTTAACTTGGCTATCAGCCTCATATGTGGCACGTTGTCAAAGGCCTTCTGAAAGTCCAAATATACAACATCCACAGCATCCCCTTTATCCATCCACCTCAAAAAATTCCAACAGGTTCGTCAAGCAGGATTTTCCCTGAAGGAAACAATGCTGACTTTATACCATCTTCTCCTGTGTCACCAAGTACTCCATCACCTCATCCTTAGCAATTGACTCTAACATTTTCCCAACCACTGAGGTCAGGCTAACTGGTCTACAACTTCCTTTCTGCTGTCTTCATTCTTTATTAAAGAGTGGAGTGACAGTTGTAATTTTCCAGTCCTCTGGCACCATGCCAGAGTCCAATAATTTTTGAAAGATCATTTCTAATGCCACCACAATCTCTAACGCATGTGTACATCTGAATGACAATAAACTGATCTCGAACTTGTTCACTGTAATTCTGAGAACCTGTGCCATCACAGTCACTACAATCACTATGGGTCAAAGAACCTATTCTCATGCAATATTTCGATGTTAAAATCCAACTATCACTGACATGAAGTGAAATGTATTTCTGTTGATCTATGTAATTAGCCAGGAAGTTACACTGATGCAATACTCTGTAACTATCAGTACTGCCGACCAACTGGCGTGAGTGTCCAAGGACATCTTCAACCTCTCACTGCTGCAGACGGAGGTTCCCACCTGCTTCAAAAGGGTGACAATCACACCACTGCCCAAGAGAAAAGGGTGAGCTGCCTCAATAACTATGGTCCAGTTGCATTTACATCCACTGTGATGAAATGCTTTGTAGGTTTGTTAACTCCTGCTGAAGAATGGACCTGGGTCCACTTTGCCTACCTCCACAACAGGTCTACAGCAGAAGCAATCTCACTGGTTCTCTACTCAACCTTGGAGCACTGACAACAGAAATTCCTACGTCAGGCTGCTGCTCATTGGTTACAGCTCCACATTCAACAGAAAAGCTCCAAACTCCGGCCCTCCATACCTCCCTCCGTAACTGGATTCCGTAACTCTGTAACCTCTTCATCGAGAAACCACAGTCAATACAAATTGGTGATAACATCTCCTCCTCACTGACAGTCAACACAGACACACCTCAATAACGTGTGCTAGGCTCAATGCTTTACAGTCATGATTGTGTGGTTAGGCAGAGCTCAAACCCCACTGGTAAATTTACCGATGACACCAATGTTGTTGGCAGAATCTCAGATAACAAGGAGACATAAACGAGTGAGATAGATTGGCTCGTTGAGTGGTGTTGCAACAACAACCTTGCACTCAATGTCAGTAAAACCAAGG
Source organism: Hemitrygon akajei (assembly GCF_048418815.1). Taxonomy (NCBI): domain Eukaryota; kingdom Metazoa; phylum Chordata; class Chondrichthyes; order Myliobatiformes; family Dasyatidae; genus Hemitrygon; species Hemitrygon akajei. Next base: position 196,989,168 of record NC_133127.1, on the reverse strand, counting down.
AACTGATTGTGGATTTCAGGAAGGATAAGGTGAGGGAACACACACCAGACCCCATCGATGAATCAGCAGTGAAAAGCATGAGCATCTTCAAGCTCCTGGGTGTCAACATCTCTGAAGATCTATCCTGGATTCAGCATCTTGAAGCAATTAAAGAAGGCACGGCAGCAGCTATATTTCATTAGGACTCTGAGGAGATTTGGTATGTCACCAAAAACTCCAGCAAATTTCTACAGATGTTCTGTAGTGGACATTCTAACTGGTTTGTATCTCTCTCTGGTATGGAGGTACCAATGCACAGGATTGAAATAAATTGCAGGGGTTTGTAATCTCAGCCAGCTCCATTAAGGGCACTAGCCTCTCCCCACCACTGAAGACATCTTCAATAGCAATGCCTCAAGAAGGCTGCATCCATTATGAAGAACCCTCACCTCCTAGGATCAGCCCTCTTCTCATTGCTACCATCAGGGAAGTGGTACAGGAGCCCGAAGATCCACATTCCCTAATACAAAAATAGTTTTCTCTCTTCCACCATCAGGTTTCCCCTCCATAGCCCATGAGATATCATCTTTTTATTCCTTTTTCTTCACACTATTGATTTTGTAATCTCTGGTGATTTTGTGTCTTTGCACTACTGCTGCAAACATGTTGTCATGACAACAACCCTTCCCTCAATGTCAACAAAATAGTTGGTCATTGACCTCAGAAAAAGGGACAGTGCACATGCTTCTGTTATAAACGGTGTTGAGATTGAGAGGTTCAAATTCCTAGAAGTAAACATCACCATGTGCCTGTCCTGGTCCAACCACATTGACCTCATGACGAAGAAAGCTCAGCAACACCTCTGGTTTCTCAGGAGGCTACAGAAAATAGGGAAGTCCCCGTCGACTGATTGAAAATGATGTATCAGAGAGCATCTGGTCAGATTGTATAGACACGAGATTCTGCAGATGTTTGAAATATTGAGCAATACACACAAAATACTGGAGGAACTTAACAGATCAGATTATAGAAATGAATAAGCAGGTTCCGGTGACATCATCGTCAAGAATGGCAGCTGAAGTCACTAGTTCCTCCGGAAAAATGCGTATTAAGCCCCGTTATCCCATCAAATATAATATTTTTCAAAAAATATTTGAACTGAAAAGAGGGGCAAGAATGGGGAAAAGGAACGGAAATTTAAAAAAGCGAAACTGCGGAGCCTGCGTCTGAGAGGAGTGCAGCAAGTGGCTCTCCGACCCGACCGCGTGCTAGCAAGGCGTCTGCTGGGCCTCGCTCAGGCGAATATCTTCGAAATCCTAAAAGAAATAATGGAGGTCCAGAAAGAAATACAGCAGCAGCTCTGTGATATTAAGTCAGAGCTCGCCAGCATCAATCAAAAAATAGCGGTGGCAGAGACTCGAATTGAGAAGGTGGAAGATCGTGTTCAAAGCGTGGAACAGATACTGAGTAAGACAATAAAAATATTACATCACCAAGAAGGTAAACTGCTTGACCTAGAGGGAAGATCATGGCGGAAAAATACCAGAATCTACAACATTCCTGAAGGAGCGGAGGGCTCGTCTATGACGGAATTTATCGGAAAAGTTACTGCGGGACGCCCTGGATATTCCCTCGGCTATGAAGCTGGAAGTCGAAAGAACCTACCGCGCGTTAGTCCTGAAACCTACCCAGGATAGAAAGCCACGCTCAATAATAATTAAATTCCTTTGGTACAGCACCAAGGCGGAGATTCTACAAAGGGCCTGGGGTAAGAAGAGAGTGTTTTTCGACGATAAATTAATATATTTCGACCAAGATTACCCCCCCCCCCCGCAGTCCTGCAGAAACGCAAAGAATACTCTGAAATAAAGCGAGTACTAAAGCAAAAAAAATTTCAAACTCCATACCCTGCTAAACTTTGAGTGTTTTATGACAACAGGACGCAGTTGTACCAGACAGTGGAAGAGCCGACTACAGACATGAAGGCCAGAGGGTTGTCCGTCAGCGAGACCAAAACGAAGGAAAGCCTGACTAAGGAATTATCCCGCTCCGAACCGAGAAGGCAGGAGACGGGAGGAGGCCGAGAGAAATATATTAGGAAGAGACCGGGAGTTTCCTAAAGACAGTCCTCACCCCCTTCAAAAGAGCCATAAGGTTTGGCTAACTTTAAAAATGTTGAGAAGCTAAACAGAAGCAAAAGTACACGGTGATATACCTATCTCGAGAAATACTTATTATAATGTGGATTTTATATTACTTAGTTGTTATTCTTTATTCGCTCACTTACTCCTTTTTCCCTACCAAAATGAGTATATATATGTGTGTGTGTGTGTGTGTCTATATATATATATATATAGGAGTACACAGGGAAATCTTTTCTGTGTAATGGATTTGTTCATTGACTTTTATGAATACTGCACTGGGGGCCCTCAACTCACAAGTAGGAGGGGTTATCCCCCACAGCTAGACATTTCCTCTAGCTCAACGCAGGGTCATCTACTAGAGACCTCAGCCTTGGAATCACACATTCGTTGCCATTTGTTATTTGTTATTTGCATTTCTTGGTTCTTATTTATTCAGGGAGTAGATCGATTAAGTTTTATTCTAATTTCAATGATACATTGACAGATAAATACAGATGGCTAAGGACAAGGTAAAATTCATTTCTTTTAATGACAATGGGCTATTAAATCCAATCAAACATAAGAGAATTTTATCCAATTTGGAACAATTTGATTCATACTGGGAAAAATGTTTTAACTACATAATGCCTCACAGGCTTGATTTTATTCTCACAAATCAATGAATCTGTTGTAAAAAAAAAATCACTCCCTACTTGTACATAGTTCTTTCCTTTTGCTTGCTTTTTCTTTCCACTCTTTTCTGTAAGTGTGTACCTCAGATAAATACTTTGTGGAGATTTGTGATATATATGATATATAGGTACAATGTCTGAAATACATCTTATGGAAATGTTTGTTTGATGATGAACTTCAATAAAAAAAATTATTTAAAAAAAGAAATGAATAAGCAGTTGACATCTGGGGCCCAGACCCTTCATTAAGTGATAACAGCTCGGTAAGACAACTACTCTGCACGAGACTGCAAGAAACTGCAAAGTTGTGGACACAGCTCAGCACATCACAGAAACCAGACTCCCCTCCACGGACTCTGTCTACACTTCATCCTGTCTCAGTAAAGCAGCCAGCATGATCAAAAACCCTACCCACCCCAGACATTCTCTCTTCCCCACTTTCCCATGAGGTAGAAGATACAAAAGCCTGAAAGCATGTACCACCAGGCTCAGGAACTTGAAGTTGAAGGGATGTCGGAGGTAAATTCTTTGCACAGAGAGTGGTGGGTGTGTGGACCGCCCTGCCAGTAGTGGTGGTAGAAGACTCTGAAGAGACTCTTAGATACGCAGATGAAAGAAAAATGGAGGATTATGTGGGAGGGAGGGAAGGTTTAGATTGATCTTGGAGTAGGTTAAAATGTCGGCACAACACTCATAGGACCAAGGGTCTGTTCTGTGCTGCACTGGACTGTGTTCTATGTTAATCAACACACATCCTTTTACCTTTGCTTCACACCTTCCTGGGTCAGAGAAACTCAATATGCAGATTTAAAATGAACAATTGAGCTTGCAACTGCTGCTTTTTCTGGAAGAATTCCATACCTTTATCACCATTTGATTCACAGGGGTATCAACCTGGTTTTGTCACAGACAACAGAGGGCCATGCTCTGCAAGGCTAGTTGTAACGTATACAAATGAAAACATGGTTTGCAAACTGGTGGAGTTGTGGATAGACAGGTTAGGGTACAGCACTATCTACAGTACTGAAGGCACATATACAGCTGCATGAAAAAGTTTGTGAACCCTTTGCAATTTTCTGCATTAAATACCGGTACTCATAAAATGTGGTCTGGCTAACCACTACATGACTGCCAACCTGTGCAGAGAGAGCCTTGTTCTTTAGGTTCGCCTCCTTTACTTCCCTCACTGCTTGCTGTGCCTCCTGGCGCAGCCTCTCAGACTCGGCCCGCAGCTCAGCGCCCTCCTCTTTCGCCACAGTCAGCTGCTGCTCCAGGGAGGAGATGCTCTTCTCTCGGGCCTCCAGCTTCTCGGCCAGCTCAAGGTTCAGCATCTTCTTACTGTCGTAGTGAGTCTTTGCCTTCTCCAGCTAGAATTCCATGGAAGGTAAAGAATAGGAACAAACAGAAAACATACTTGTCAGAAAAAAAGCCAGTACACCAAGTGTAAAGGAAAACAAAATAATTGTTATTCTGGATCCGAGGCAGCAAAAGAAGAATGCACAAAGATGAAGAATTCTATAATAATAAAAACATGCAATAAATATACATATAAGATAGCTTATATAAATAGGCCGGTGAGTCTGACATCATTTCCAGGGGAGCCAACACTTCACCTAGAAACATAGAAAACCTACAGCACAATACAGGCCCTTCGGCCCACAAAGTTGTGCCCAACATGTCCATACCTTAGAACTACCTAGGGTTACCCATAACCCTCTATTTTTCTATGCTCCATATACCTATCCAGATGTCTTTTAAGAGACCCTATCATTTCTGCTTCCACCACTGCTGCCAGAGGCCATTCCACGCACTCACCACCTCTGCATAAAAAACATACCCCTGACATCTCCTCTGTACCTGTGAGACTTTCGGGGTCACCTACTGTACCTGGTGCTCCTGATGTGGCTTCCTGTACATCGGTGAGACCTTTTGCCAAGCACCTTCTGTCTGCCAGAAAAAGTGGGATCTCCCGGAGGCCACCCATTTCAATTCTACTTCCCACTCCAACACATCAGTCCATGGCCTCCTCTGCCACGTTGAGGCCACACTCAGGTTGGAGGAGCATCACCTTACATTCCATCTGGATAGCCTCTAACCCAATTGCAAGAACATCAATTTCTCAAACTTCCAGTAATTGCCAACCTTCACCATTCCCCATTTTCCTCTCACACTTACCTGCCCATCACCTCCCTCTGGTGCTCCTCCGCCTTCCCTTTCTTCCATGGCCTTCTGTCCTCTCCTATCAGATTCTCTTTTCTCCAGCCATTTATCTTTCACCTATCCGCTTCCCAGCTCGTTACTTCACCCATCCCCCTCTCCCGGTTTCACTTAACACCTGTCACCTTGTATTTCTTTCTCCCATTCCGCCCCCACCTCTTAACCACTTCAGTCCTGATGGAAGGTCCCAGCCCGAAACGTCAGCTGATAATGTGGTTAACTGGATCAACAAATTTGTGGATGACACCAAGACTAAGGATGTATTGGACACTGAGGAAGGCTATCATCGCTTGAAAAATGGCAGATGGTATTTAATGCAGACAAGTGTGAGGTTTTGCACTTTGGTAGGACCAACCAGGGTAGGTCTTACAAAGTGAACGGTAGGCACTGAAGAGTGTGGTAAAACAAAGAGACCTAGGAATAATTTGTTGAAAGTGGCATCATAGATAGATTGAGTTGCTAAGGAAGCTTCTGGCACATTGGTCTTCATACTATAAATCAAAGTATTGAGTACGGTAGATGAGATGTTATGTTGAAGATGTCAGTGAGGCCTAATTTAGAGTATTGTGTGCAATTTTGGTCACCAACCTACAGGGAAGATGTAAACAAGGTTGAAAGAGTACAGAGAAAATTATAAGCATGTTGCCAGGTCTGGAGGACTTGAGTTATAAGCAAACATTGAATAAGTTAGGATTGTATTCTTCAGAACATAGAAATCTGAGAGGAGATTTGATAGAGGTATGCAAAATTACGACGAGGATAGATCGGGTAAATGTAAGCAGGCTTTCTCCACTAAGGTTGTGTGGGACTACAACCAGAGGTCATGGGTTAAGGGTGAACGGTGAAAATTTTAAGGGGAACATGAGAGGAACCTTCTTCACCCAGAGGGTCATGAGAGTGTGGAATGAGCTGCCAGTGCAACTGGTGCATGTGAACTCGATTTCAACACTTAAGAGAAGTTTAGATAGGTATAAATATGGTAGGGATATGGAAGGCTAGTGTCCCGGTGTAGGTCGATGGAAGCAGGCAGTTTAAGTTATTTTGGCATGGACTAGATGGGCCTGAAGGGCCAGTTTCTGTGCTGTACTTCTCTATGACATAGATTGATTGTATGTCCATAAAGTGAAGGTAAGCACAGGAGTGTCTGTACATAAGGTGTCTTAATGATAAAGTGGTGGTGGGGGGGGGGGGGGGCAGATGGGTAGATTAGTGGGTGGAGGGTAGTGGTTGATCAGCATTACTGGTTGGGGAAAGTAACTGTTTTTGAGTTTGGTAGTCCTGGCATGGATGCTACGTAGCCTCCTTACTGACAGGAGTGGGACAAACAGTCTACGAGCAGAATGGATGGAATCCTTCATGATGTTTCTGGCCCTTATCCAGGACCTTTCTGTCTATATGTCCATGATAGCAAGTAGGTTGGTGCTTGAACACATTGGGCAGTTTTAACTACCCATTATAGAGCCTTCCTGTTCAGCAACACTGTGCACACTAACAACAGCCTCAGTTCTGCAGGTAATTCAGTCTGCTCACCCTTCCTCATCGGAGACCTCACACACAGATTCAGACTAACACAGCATGGAAACTGGCCTTTCAGCCCAACCCATCCATGCTGACCCAGATTCCCATTGCAGATAGTCACATTTAAGCACATTTGGCCCTTGTACCAGAAACTCCAAACTCCACCATGCACTTGCTGGAGTTTAGTACAATTGGGGGGGGGGTTGGGGGGGGGTTGGGAGAGTGGGGATCTCATTGAAACCTATTGAATATTGAAAGGCCCAGATATAGTGGATATGGAGAGGAAATTTTCTGTACTGATGAAGTCTAGAACCAGAGGCATACCCTCAGAATAGGACAGCGTTCTTTTACAGCAGAGATTAGGAGGAATTTCTTTAGACAGATAGTGGTAATTCTGTGGAACCCATTGCCACAGACAGCTGTGGAGGCCAAGTAACTGGATATATTTGAAGTGGAAGTTGATAAGTTCATGGGAAGATGGTCAGAGAGGGATAATACAATGACTTGGAAAAAGTACTCAGCCCCCACAACTATTTTCACATTTTACTGTCTCACTTTCTAAATTTTAAATATATTGAAGGAGTTTTTGAGCTAATCTTCATTATGCATGTCAAATCAAAAGAAAAATTCCAAAACCTGTCAACAATTTATTAAAAATTAAAAACCAAAATTGAGAGGCTGAAAAAGTACTGATGCCTTTTGCAATTACTACACTTAACAATCCACCCAATTTCTTGATTTAGAAAATTGGAAGATCACCTGTTTACAATGAATTCATAAGAATAAACACACCCTCTCTCTGTATGGTCCAATAGTATCGTAAGTTTTCAACAGACCAAACCGAAATAAAGACAAAAAAGCATTCATGATAAGTCAAGGAAATGATAATAGACAAGCACAAATCTGGGGAAGGGTACAAAACCATCTCAAAGGCACTGAACGTGAAAAAGCGGGGAAAAAATATGAAATGACAGCCACCCCTGTAAATTTAATGGTCAGGGAAGAATGGCGCTTACGGGAGAGGTTATTGTGACGGAAAGAGACACTCTGAGTGAGCTGCAGAAGTCAGTGGCTGGAACTGGAGATGAAGTTCAAGGCTCCACTATCTCTAAGGCCTTGCTCAAAAAGGATACTTATGGAAGAGTGACAAGGAAGAAGCCCTGGCTTAAAAAAAAACATATCCTTGCCAGTAAGGACTTTACCAAGCGTCACTTAGAAGCCACTGTAAAGATGTGGAAGAAGATCTCGTGTCGGATGAGACTAAAGTGGAACTTTTGGTCTCAACACTAAGCAGTACATGTGGCATAAATCTAATACTGAGCTTCAGGCAAGTAACACCATCCCTTCTGTAAAGTATGGTGGAAGTAGCATCATGCTGTGGGGATGCTTTTCAGTAGCAGGGACTGGTCACAATTGATGGGAAGATGAATGCTGCAAAATATAGAGATATCCTGGATAAAAACCTACTAGACCCTGCCAGGAATCTTAAACTGGGGAGGAAGGATGACCTAAAACACTGTCAGAGTAACCATAAAGTGGCTTCAAATGAAGAAAACTTATGTCCTTGAGTGGCCCAGTCGGTCCTGACCTCAACATCTCTGGAAAGACCTCAAGATTGCTGTTCATTGCCACTCCCCAACTAACCTGGCACAGCTTGAACAACTTTGCAAGGAAGAATGGGCAAATCTTGCTCCATCACGTTGTGCAAAGCTAATAGAGACTTATCTAAAAAGACTGTAACAGTGCGAGAGAAGGCTCAACTCAGTTCTAAGCAAAGGGGCGCGGTGAATAATTTTGAACTGCTGACATTTCAGTTTTTGAATTTTTAGTGCTTCAAGCTTTCAAATTTTCCTTGTTTTTTGGGGCTTTACTGTGGGAAAATAAGGAGCACGTGATTCACAAATAAAAATTCTCAGTTAAATTATTCAAAGTCCATGGTTCTAAGTCAGCCATGATGAAATGACATACCTGACATGATGGCCTGATTCTGCTCCTCTATCTTGTAGTCTATTGGTCTAAACCTTCTTATCCATGTACCCAACTGTACCCGTGCAATATCCCAACAAGGCATTCCCCCTATCACCAGTGCTAGCCATGGTTTCACCCTCTTTCCTTCCAATCCTGGAGGGTCTTGGCCCAAAAAGCTTTGGGCCCGTTATCTAATAAAGGATATACAGTTGGCCCTCCTTATCCATGGGGGATTGATTCCAGGACCCCCCCCCCCCCCCACCCCTCACCATACCAAAATTCGCAGATGCTCAAGTCCCTTATTTAACATGTATCAGTGCATTGGTCTTTAGGACCCAGCGGAACCCTGGACTTTACTTAACATGTCTCCATGCGGTGGACTTTAGGACCTGGCGCAGCTCTGAATCCGCAGTGTTTCTGTTCATGAAAACAATCACGATTGAAAATAAGGTGGAAGTAATAAAGCGATCAGAAAGAGGTGAAACACCATCGGTCATTGGAAAAGCATTAGGCTACAGTCGGTCAACGATTGGAACAACTTTAATGGAGAATGTGAAAGGCCCTGCCCTGATGAAAGCTACAATTATTACTAAGCAACACAGTGGTTAAATTATTGAAATACGTATGTTTCTTAAGTGTTTTATATGCATAGAAAGGTAAAATATGCACTATATATTAAGAAAAACATTTGACTGACTGACACTAAATAATACCGGATGTACCTGTTCCGACTTCAAATCCGACTTAAAGATGGACTCAGGAATGGAACACATTCATAACCGGGGACTGCCTGTACTTTTAAATCATTTCTAGATTACTTATAATACCTAATATAATGTAAATGCTATGTAAATAGTTGTTATACTGTATTGTTTAGGGAATAATGACAAGAAAAAATAGTCTGTACATGCTCAAACGAGTGCTGAAGGGAGAACTTCCAGGTTTTCCCGATCCGCGATTGGTTGAATCCGCGCATACGGAATCCGCGAATAAGGAGGGCCGACTGTACAATCATTGGAGAGAAGGTTCAGCAGAAGTTCATGTGAATAATCCAAGAATGTAAGGGTTAATGTACGAGGAGCATTTGATGGCTCTGGGACTGTACTGGCTGGAGTTCAGAAGAGAGAGGGGATCTCATTGAAACCTATGAAGTATACAGAATACTGGCCTAGATAGTGTGGATGTTTCCTATTATGGGGGATTCTACGACCAGAGGACACAACCTCAGAATGGAGGGATGTCCTTTTAGAAAAGAGATCAGGTGGAATTTCGTTAGCCATGGGCCAAATAGCTAATTCTGCTCCTAGTTCTGATGGTTTAAACCCTCCTAACCATGTACCAAGTGTACCCTTGTCTCTCCCAACAAGTTTGAAGGCTTCTTCCTTCCCAGTTCTGAAGTAGGATCTTGGACTGAAACGTTGACTGTTTACTATTTCCACAGATACTACATGACCTGCTGAGTTCCTCCAGTATTTTGTATTTGGCCATGCCTCGGGCTGTCTAGCATCTAACACTCTCAGTGTGTGTCCCATGATCTTGTGCTGAACCAATTAAATTAGTAATCAAATGGCCAATTAAACTAATCTCTCTGACTACACAATGTCCATATCCCTCCATTTCCCTCACATTCTTGTGTCTATCTAAACATCTCTTAGAAGTCCCTATTGTATCTGCCTCTACCATCACCCCAGACTGTGTATTCCAGGCACCCAACACTGTCTGTGTAAAAAACAAACTGCCCCTCAAAACTCCTTTGAACTTTTATGCCTTCTCGCCTTAACTGAATGCACTCTGGTATTAGACATTTCAACCCTGGGAGAAATATATTGTCGTATTGTCTGTCTACTCTATCTATGTCTCTCATAATCCTATAAACCTCTCTCTATTGGATTTCCCCTCAGCCCTGCCAATCCAGAGGAACCAACCCAAGCCTGTGTTATAGCACACACCCTTGAATCCTGGTTTCAGTGAGGGTACAGACCTGGGCCTTGACGTGCTGCACTATCTCCTCCTTCTCCTTCAGCTGGGTCTTCAGCTCCATCACCTGCTGCTCCAACTTCTCCTGCGTCTCGTTATCCCGAGCCTGCAATGGTAGAACAAACATCACGCTCGGATGGAACACTCACATCAAGGCGGAGAGTCAGTCGGCAGCTGGGATAAACAAAGTAACTCATAAGACACAGGAACCGAATTAGGCCATTCGGCCCAACGAGTAGCTCTGCCATTGTATCATGACCAATATATCCCTCTCAACCCCATTCTCCTGCTTTCTCCCCATAATCTTTGACACCCTTACTAATCAAGAATCAATTGACCTCAGCTTTAAACATACCCAATGATTTGGTCTCCATACCCGCCTCTATCAACAAATGATATCTTGATCCCTGAAGCATGGTGACACCTGATCTGATGCAAACCACGTTATTTCAGTGTGAGATCTGTTGTACAAGTGACAAATAAAGCTAATCTTACTGCTGATCTCCGCTGGATACAACTGCTTGGATTTAGGTTTTATAGGGGGAGCAGTAGTGAGGCAGGGTCCTGTGAACAAGAGGCTTACCACAAGTTTCTGTAGTTTGGTTTTAGATGCCATGTCATGCTGACTCAGCTTCTCATTCAGATCTGAGACCTGGAACAAGCCAAATAAATCCCATTAATAAAGTGACATGAATAAAAGGGCTTCCAGAGGTCAGAACCTACAAATACAATTTTATCTATAAAAGGGAGAGCAGAAACAACATTTATTACCCCTCAACCATCATGCTCTTGAACCAGAGGAGATAACTTCACTCACTCAATCACTGAAGTATTCCCACATCCTATTAACTCACCTTCAAGGACTCTTCATCCCATGTTCTCAATATTTATTGCTTGCTTACTTATTTATTATTATTATTTTGGGGTTGTTCTTATTATATTTGCTCAGTTTGTTGTCTTCTGCATTTTGCTTGAATCAGAATCAGGTTTAATATCACTGGGCATATGTCATGAAATTTGTTGTTATGCAGCAGTAGTACATCGCCCGTCTAGTCTATGGTCTGACCTACTGTGAATGCCAACATGAATCTCAGGGTTGTAAATAGTTGTCAAATATGTACTTTGATGATAAATTTACTTTGAGCTTTGGAGAGAATCTTCCCATTCTTCTCATGAGCAGTGAGGTAATGTTGCAGCTCTATAAAACTCTGATTAGACCACATTTGGAGTATTGTGCTCAGTTCTGGGCGTACAGAAGATTTACCAGGATGCTGCCTGGATTAGAGAGCATGGATTACGCGAGGAGAGATTGAGCAAGCTGGGGCCTTCTCTTTGGAGCAAAGGAGGATGAGAGGTAACTTACTAGGGATGTACAAGATGATAAGAAGCATAGATCAAGTGGACAATCAGAGACTTTTTCCTAGGCTGGAAATTGTCAATACGAGGTGATTGGATGACAGTATGGGGGATGTCAGAGGTAGGCATATTTTTACACCCAGAGTGGTGGGTGCATGGAGCCTCTGCCAGGGCAGTACTTTAGGGACATTTAAGAGACTCTATGGCACATAGATGAAAAGAAAATGGAGGGTTATGTGGGAGGGGAGGGTTTAGATTGATCTACAGTCAGTTAAAATGACAGCACATTATTGTGGGCTGAAGAGCTCGGACTGTGCTGTGCTATTCTGTTTTGTGTTCTTGTATGTTTTAAGTCCTGCCCATTTATCACTTGTACATAGAAACATACAGTGAAATGCGGTGCTTACATTAACAACAAACACAAGCTAAGGGTGAGCTGAGGGCAGCCCTCAAGTGTCAATACACATTTTGGCAGCAATATAGCATGCCCACAATGATCAGAACAACACAAACAACAACTAAACTACACAAATATTTTAAAAATTCCTGGCATAAATTAGATCTGAATATTCCGAGCAGTACATAATTTATTTTACAAGGACAGAAGCTTACACAATCAAGGTGGACAGTCAGTCTTCCCCAGGGAGTCTAAAACTAGAAAGAACAAGTGGCCCATTTTGGAGTTGGTGCTGACCCCTAGTGTTCACTTGGCAGATCACAAGTTGTGTTGTATTTGACAGCCAACTGCGACAGCATTCATGGACTCAGACGAGATTTTTTTTGTGTGTGACTATATGTTTACTGCTGTGTTATATGTGCCGTGTGCTGTGTATGACCCTTGGTACTGTGTTTTGTACCTTGGCCCCAGAGGGACACCATTTCGTTTGGCTGTATTCATGGGTATTCCCATTTGGTTGAATGGTAATTAAACTTGAACTTGAAACTTGTTAAGGTGAGAGAGGAAAGAATTAAAGAGGAACTGACGGCTAAAATCCTCTCCCTCACTCACAGGGTGCTGGGTATAAGGAACGAGTAGCCAGGGAATATGATAAAGGCAGGTACAATTATTACACTTGTGGCATAGAGTGCAAGCACACAGTCTTTTTCCCTGGGAGTGGTGCTAAAAACAAGGTGTTAGTATAAAATCAGAGGCCATGCTTTTAAGGTAAGTGGGGTGAAGTTCAGATGGCTGAAGCAGGTTGGCATGGATGAGTTGAGCTGAAGGGCTTGCTTCTAGGTCATGTAACACTATGACAAGCTCCCAACCTTGCACTTCATTGCTTACCTGCACTTTCTTTGCATCTGTTACACTTTATATTCCTTGTTATAAGACACAAGAGCAAAATTAAGCCATTCAGCCAGCCAAATATGTTCTGCCATTCCATTACGGCTGATTTATTTTCCCTCTCCTGTCTTCTCCCCATAACTTTTAACGCTCTTTCTAATCAAGAAACTATCAATCTCTGCTTTAAATATACACAATGACTTACCCTCCTCAGCTGTCTCTGGCAATGAATTCAGTTTCACCATCCTTTGGCTAAAGAAATTCCTTCTCATCTCTGTTCTAAATGGCCGTACCTCCATTCTGAGGTTGTGCTACTGGTCCCAGACTCCCTCACTATAGGAAACATCCTCTCCACATCCACTCTATCTGTGTCCTCTGGTCCTAGACTCCCCCACTATAGGAAACATCCTCTCCACATCCACTCCATCTGTGTCCTCTGGTCCTAGACTCCCCCACTATAGGAAACATCCTCTCCACATCCACTCTATCTGTGTCCTCTGGTCCTAGACTCCCCCACTATAGGAAACATCCTCTCCACATCCACTCTATCTGTGTCCTCTGGTCCCAGACTCCCTCACTATAGAAAACATCCTCTCCACATCCACTCTATCCGTGTCCTCTGGTCCTAGACTCCCCCACTATAGGAAACATCCTCTCCACATCCACTCTATCTGTGTCCTCTGGTCCCAGACTCCCTCACTATAGAAAACATCCTCTCCACATCCACTCTATCTGTGTCCTCTGGTCCGAGACTCCCCCACTATAGGAAATATCCTCTCCACATCCACTCTATCTGTGTCCTCTGGTCCCAGACTCCCCCACTATAGGAAACATCCTCTCCACCTCCACTCTATCTGTGTCCTCTGGTCCCAGACTCCCTCACTATAGAAAACATCTTCTCCACATCCACTCTATCCGTGTCCTCTGGTCCTAGACTCCCCCACTATAGGAAACATCCTCTCCACATCCACTCTATCTGTGTCCTCTGGTCCCAGACTCCCTCACTATAGAAAGCATCTTCTCCACATCCACTCTATCTGTGTCCTCTGGTCCCAGACTCCCTCACTATAGAAAACATCTTCTCCACATCCACTCTATCTGTGTCCTCTGGTCCCAGACTCCCTCACTATAGAAAACATCTTCTCCACATCCACTCTATCTAGGCCTTTCAATATTTGATAGGTTTCAATGAAATCCCTCCTGGTTCTTCTAAACTCCTACGAGTACACTTCTTATCAAAAGCATCTTATATGTTAACCCTTTCATTCACAGAGTAATTTTCATAAACGTTACCTTGTACTACCTCAATATGCTGTGTAATGAACTGATATTTATGAAGAGCATGCAAGGCAGGCCTTTCACTGCATCTTGTGGAGTTATCTGAACATAGAAACATAGAAAACCTACAGCACAATACAGATCCTTCGGCACACAAAGCTGTGCCGAACACGCACTTTAGAAATTACACAAGGTTACCCAGAGCCCTCTATTTTTCTAAGCTCCATGTACCTATCCAGGTGTCTCTTAAAAGACTTTATAGTATCTGCCTCCACCACCGTCGCCTGCAGCCCATTCCACACACTCACCACTCTGCGTAAAAAAACGTACCCCTGACATCTCCTGTCTCTACTTCCAAGCACCTTAAAACTATGCCTTCTTGTGCTAGCCATTTAAGCCCTGAGAAAAAGCCTCTGACTATCCACGTGATCAATGCCTCTCATCATCTTATACACCTCTATCAGGTTACCTATCATCCTCCATCGCTCCAACAAGAAACCCTATTCTCATAAGGCATGTTCCCCAATCCAGTTAACAAACATCCTTGTAAATCTCCTCTGCACTCTTTCTATGGTTTCCACATCCTTCCTGTAGCGAGGTGACCAAAACTGACCACAGTACTCCAAGTAAGGTCTGACTAGGGTCCTATATAGCTGCAACCTTACCTCTCGGCTCCTAAGCTCAATCCCATGATTGATGCAAGGCCAATGCACCATATGCCTTCTTAACCACAGAGTCAACCTGCACAGCAGCTTTGAGTATCCTATGGACACAGACCCGAAGATCCCTCTGACACTCCACACTGCCAAGAGTATTACCATTTTTGACCTACCAAAATGAAGCACTTCACACCTATCTGGGTTGAACTGCATCTGCCACTTCTCAGCCCAGTTTTGCATCCTATCAATGTCCCGCTGTAACCTCTGACAACCCTCCACACTATCCACACACCCACAACCTTTGTGTCATCACAGCAGATACTAATTCACAAAGGACCAATCTTCCATTCCTAATGTGGATTGTTAACGACAATCAGTAAATTGCAGAGAAAAGCACGCCTCCACACCAACCAAACATTTATTTTGGGCATTTGGGATCTCTCTCATCCAAAGTTTTTAAGAAAATTTTTGTTACGAGTTTATCCCAGCATAGCTGTTTGAACACACAGGTGTCTCCAAATGCATATACAATTCAAAGGATGACTGTTATAAACAGGCCTCCCAACAGTAGCTTGGAGGTGGACCACAGATTAGAACGGGAAATACAAAAGGTGTATCAAAAGGACAATGTTATGATAGTCATGGGAGATTTCAACATGCAGATCAATTGGGAAAATCAGGTTGGTAATGGATCTCCAGAGGGTGATTTTGTTGAATACCTACAAGATGGCTTTTTAAAGCAGTTTGTCATTGAGCCTACAAGGGGATGAGCTATACTGGATTAGGTGTTATCTAATGAACTGGAGGTTATTAGGGAGCTTAAGGTAAAGGAACCCTTAGAAGACAACTATCATAATATGATTGAGTTTAACTTGAAATTTGATAGGGGAAAAGTCTGACATAGTCAGAGAAGTAAGGGAAATTACAGTGGTATGAAAGAGAAGTTGGCCAAAGTAAACTGGAAGGAGCTGCTGGCAGGGATGTCAGCAGAGCAGAAATGGTGTGAGTTTCTGAGAAAAATGAGGAAGGTGCAGGATAGATGTATTCCAAAAACAAAGAAATACACAAATGGCAAAATAGTACAACCCATAGCTGAAAAAGGCAGTCATAGCTATAGTAAAAGCAAAAGAGAGGGCATACAACAAAGCAAAAAATAGTGGAAAGACAGAGGATTGTGAAGCTTTTAAAACCTATAGAGAGCAACTAGAAGAATCATTAGGATGGAAAAGATGAAATATGAAAGCAGGCTAGCATATAATATCAAAGTGGATAGTAATAGCTTTTTCAAGTATGTAAAAAAATAAGAGATGAGAATGGATATAACCGCTAGAAAATGAAGCCGGAGAAATAGTAACAGTGGACAAGGAGATGACAGATGAACTAAATGAGTATTTTGTATCAGTTTTCACTATGGAAGACACTAGCAGTATGCCAGATATTGAAGGGTGTGGGGGAAGAGAAGTGAATGCAGTTACTATTACAAGGGAGAAGGTGCTCAAAAAGTAGAAAAACCTAAGGGTTCTTAAGTCACCCAGTCCAGATGAACTGCACCCTAGGGTTCTGAAAGAGGTAGTAGAGATTGTGGAGGCATTAGTAATGATCTTTCAAACGTCATTGGACTCTGGCACGGTGCCAGATGACTGGAAAACTGCAAATGTCTCTCCACGCTTTAAGAAAGGAGGAAAGCAGCAGAAAGGAAATTATAGACCAGTTAGCCTGACCTCAGGTGTTAGTCAATTGGTAAGGATGAGGTTATGGAGTATTTAGTGACACGGGACAAGATAGGGCAAACTCAGTATGTTTTCCTAAAAGGAAAATCTTGCCTGACAAATCTGTTGGAATTCTCTGAGGAGATTACAAGTAGGAAAGATAAAAAGGATGCAGTGGATGTTGTATATTTGGACTTCCAGAAGGCTTTTGACAAGTTGACACACGAGGCTGCTTACAAGTTAAGAGCTAATGGTATTACAGGCAAGTTACTGCAATGGTTAGAACATTAACTGATTTGTAGGAGGCAGTGAATGGGAATAAAAAGATCCTGTTCTGGTTGGCTGCCAGTGACTAGTAGTGTTTCTCAGGGGTCGGCGTTGGGACCGCTTCTTTTTATGCTGCATATAAATGATTTAGATGATGGAATAGATGGTTTTGATGCCAAATCTGCAGATGATACAAAGATTGGTGGAGGGGCAGTCAATGTTGAAGCAACAGGTAGGCTGCAGAAGGACTTAAAACAGATTAGGAGAATGGGCAAGAAAGTGGCAAATGAAATACAATGTTGGAAAATGCATGGTCATGCACTTTCCTAGTAGAAATAAACGTGCGGACTATTTTCTAAACTAGGAGAAAATCCAAGAATCTGAGATGCAAAGGGACTTGGGAGTCCTTGTGCAGAACATCCTAAAGGTTAACTTGCAGGTCGAGTTGGTGGTGAGGAAGGCAAATGCTATGTTAGCATTCACTTCAAGAGTCTAGAATACAAGAGCAAGGATGTGATGCTGAGGCTTTATAAGGCACTGGTGAGGCCTCACCTTGAGTATTGTGAACAGCTTTGGCCTCCTATCTAAGAAAAGATGTGCTGGCATTGGAGAGGGACCAAAGGAGGTTCACAAGGATGATTCCAGGAATGAAACGGTTGTCATATGAGGAACGTTTTATAGCTCTGGGTCTGTACTCACTGGAACTTAGAAGGATAAGGGGTATCTCTTTGAAACCTTGTGAACACTGAAAGGCCTAGACAGAGTAGATGTGGAAAGGATGTTTCCCACAGTGGAGGAGTCTAGGACAAGAGGGGACAGACTCAGGATAGAGGGGCATCCATTTAAAACAGAGATGCAGAGAAATTTTTTTAGCCAGAGGGTGGTGAATTTGTGGAATTCATTACCACAGGCAGATGGAGGCCAGGTCGTTGGGTGTACTTAAGGCAGAGATTGATAGGCTCAGAATTGGACACAAGGGGATCTTTGATCTCCAGGGGATAAAAATGCGATGTACTTTTGGGTTTGCGAGCGTCTACTGTGAGTACCTTGCTGAATAACGACTGCTATATCACTAGCGTCAGTGTCTCTTCAGTGACTCTGATCACAGTCACAACAGTACATATACAATTACATCCATCATCATGAAGTGTCTCAAGAGGCTCGTCATGAGGCACATCAAGACCCTGCTGCCACCCTCACTGGACCCCCTGCAGTTTGCGTACCGTCCCAACCGCTCAACAGATGACACCATTGCCACCACCCTCCACCTGGCCCTAACCCACTGGACAAAAAAGACACATACGTTCGGATGCTGTTCATAGACTTTAGTTCAGCATTCAATACAATCATCCCTCAGAAACTGATTGGAAAGCTGAGCCTACTGAGCCTGAACACCTCCCTCTGCAACTGGATCCTAGACTTCCTGACTGGGAGACCTCAGTCAGTCCGGATTGGGAGCAGCATCTCCAACACCATCACACTGAGCACTGGGGCCCCCCAGGGCTGCGTGCTCAGTCCACTGCTGTTCACTCCGTTGACCCACGACTGTGCTGCAACACACACCTCGAACCATATCATCAAGTTCACCGATGACACGACCGTGGTGGGTCTCATTAGCAAGAACGACAAGTCAGCTAACAGAGAGGAGGTGCAGCGGCTAACAGACTGGTACAGAGCCAACAACCTGTCTCTTAACGTGAACAAAACAAAAGAGATGGTTGTTGACTTCAGGAGGGCACGGAGTGACCACTCCCCGCTGAACATTGACGGCTCCTCGGTAGAGATCGTAAAGAGCACCAAATTTCTTGGTGTTCACCTGGCGGAGAATCTCACCTGGTCCCTCAACACCAGCTCCATAGCAAAGAAAGCCCAGCAGCGTCTCTACTTTCTGCGAAGGCTGAGGAAAGTCCATCTCCCACCCCCCCATCCTCATCACATTCTACAGGGGTTGTATTGAGAGCATCCTGAGCAGCTGCATCACTGCCTGGTTCGGAAATTGCACCATCTCGGATTGCAAGACCCTGCAGCGGATAGTGAGGTCAGCTGAGAAGATCATCGGGGGCTCTCTTCCCGCCATCACGGACACTTACACTACATGCTGCATCCGCAAAGGAAACAGCATTATGAAGGACTCCATGCACTCCTCAATCTCTTCTCCCTCCTGCCGTCTGGGAAAAGGCTCCGAAGCATTCGGGCTCTCACGACCAGACTATGTAACAGTTTCTTCCCCCAAGCTATCACACTCCTCAATACCCAGAGCCTGGACCGACACCTATTGTCCTGATAATTATTTATTGTAATGCCTGCACTGTTTTTGTGCACTTTATGCAGTCCAGTGTAGGTCTGTACTCTAGTGTAGCTTTCTCTGTGTTGTATTTTTTACGTAGTTCAATCTAGTTTTTGTACTGTGTCATGTAACACCATGGTCCTGAAAAATGTTGTCTCATTTTTACTATGTACTGTAACAGCAGTTATGGTCGAAATAACAATAAAAGTGACTTGACTTGAATAATGAATCAGTTAGTCACACTGACCGAAGAATGAATTTACCTGCGCAATTAGCTGTTCTCGTTCTTCCTGAAACTTGCGCTTGTCTTCTAGAACCTTGGTCTTTGCCTTCTCGTACTTGCTGGTCACCTCTTCTATTCTCCTCCGGCTTTCATCTTCTCTCTGCTGACTGGCAGCCTGATCATCCACGTGCTGGGCGGTGAGCAGGCTCAGCTGCTTGGTGTGAGCCTCACGGGCCTCGGCCAGCTCAGTCTCCAGCTTCCCTCTCGTTGCGGCCAGCTGGCTGCTCGTCTGTTGGAGCTGCTGGATTTCCTGCTGCTGCTGCTGGCATCGCTCCTGCGCGGCGTTCAGCTGTCCCGCATCGGCCCTCAGCTCGCCCAGCTGCCTCTCCAGCTGCTCGACCTCGGCTCGTCGCTGGGATTCGGCCTCGCTCAGCTGGCACTGGGCCTTGGCCACTTCTCCACGGAGGTGGGCCAGCTCAGCCTCCTTCTGGGACATGTTCTCTTGCTCTGCCCGAGCCCGTTGCTCGAGCTCCGCCACCAGACGATTCCCTGAAGCTAACTGCTCCTGCAGGGCCTGGATGGTCTGCTTCTGGGTGGCAACCTCCTCATCCTGCAGCCTGGCAGCCGAGTCCCTCTGTCGTGTCTGCTCCTCTTGTAGGGCCTCCAGTTCTTTTTGCAACCTCCCCTCTGTCTCCTTCGCTACCGTCATCTCCTCCTTCAGCCTGGCGCTCTCCTTCTGCTCACCCGTGAGCTTGCCCTGCCAGGCTGACACCTCCAGCTCGAGAGTGTGTACTTTCTTCCTCTCCTGCTCCAACTCCTCCCGCTGCAGGCCCAGCTCATGGCTCCGGGCCTGTTCCGTCGCTTCTTTCTCCTGCAGCAGACCCTGGATTTGGGCCTGGAGTTCTGCTTCCAAACGGGCCAGCTCACTCTGCTTCCCATTGCACTCACCCTCCAGTTGGGCCACGCGCGACCGCAAGGCCTCTAAGTCAGCTTCCCTTTCTTGGCGCAGGCTGAGGGAGGAGCGCAGCTCTTGCTCAGCTGCCTCGGCCCTCTGTCCCGCCCGGCGCCCTGCCTCCTCGCTGGCTGCTATCTTGGAGCTGAGCTCTGCCAACTCTCCTTCCCTCTCACTGAAGGCCTGGGCGTACCGGGCCAGCTCGCTCTCCTGGGTGGCCGCTTTCGCCTTTGCGGCCTCCAGCTGCTCTTGCTGCCTGTCGACAGTCTGCTGGAGCTCGGCCCTCCTCGCCCTCTCGGCCTCCAGTTCAGATACGGTTGCAGCACTCTCCCCCTGCCGCTCGCTCTCTGCCTTCCTCAGGTCCTGCAGCTCAGCGCGCAGCACCCCCAGCTCAGCCTCCAGCTGACCCCGAAATGCCTCTTCTTCGCTCGCTGCCCTCTGTGCTCCATCCAGCTTAGCTTCCAGCTCAGAGAGTCGCCCCTTGTGCTCCTCCAGCCCAGCTCGCGCCTCTGTCAGCTCTCGGCACGCCTGCTCCAGCTCAGCACTGCTCTTCCTGGCCTTCTCTTCCGCCTGTGACAGGCGCTCGGATGCCTCATTCTCGGCAGCTTCCAGCTTCTGCCGCCAGCTGGCCGCTTCAGCCCTCGCCTCAGCCTCCAGTGCCGCGGCAGCTCTCAGCTGCGAGAATTCGCTCTCGGGCACCGAGACCTTCCCCTCTTGGCCGGCTTCTAGCTTAGCCAGGCGGCCCTCGAGCTGGCCAATCTTTTCCCTCTCTTCCGAGAGCTCAGCCTCAGCCTTTTCCCTCGCCTCCTTCAGGTCCACGACTACCCTGTCCAACTCGGCCTCCTGCTGCCGGGCCGCCTCAAACTTCTCCTTCCAGGAGGCGGCCTCTTTACAGAACTTCTCTTCCTCTTTTTCTCTCTCCTCGACCATCTTCAGAGCATTGGAAAGTTCACTCTGCAGCTCTGCTGACCTCTCGAGCTGCTCGTTCATCGACTGCTTGGCCGTGGCCTGAGCCAACTCTTGAAGCTTCAGTTGCTCAGATAACTGGGCCTTGGCTCCATCTCGTTCTTCTCTCAGCTCCTTCAGCTCCTGAGTCAGCTGGCAACGCTGCTCGGCTTCAGAGACCCGCGCCTCTTCCCACTGCCTCCTCTCTCCCTCCAGCCTTTCAACTGCACTCTGCAGGGAGGCAAGCTGCTCCCGGAGGGCCTCGTTATTTTGAGCTGCATCAGCAAGGCCCACCAGCTTGATCTTGTGACCCTCCAATTCCTCTCTGGTCTCCTGCAACTCCGCTTTCAGGGCTGCAACCTCCTCGGAATGGCTCTGCTTGTGAGCACTGCAGGCAGTCTGGAGGTTCTGGTTTTCAGATGTCATCTCCGCGACCTGCGTGTCCAACATCTGCACCTTCTCCATTAACTCGTTCCTCTCCTGCTCCAGGCTTTCGATGCCCACGTGGTTACTCTCCAGCAACTGTATCTGTCTATTGAGCCTCTCCATTTCACTCTCCTTCTCCACCTTCAAAGCTTCGTACTGTGTGACAACAGAAACCTTCTCGCTGCAAATCCTCTCAGACTCTTGCTTAAGGGCCGTCATTTGCTGCAGTGTGCTCTCCCGCTCGGCCTCCAGCCGCTGCTCAAAGGCCTGTAGTGTTTCTTCTTTAACTTGCAGGGTCTCACCGAGGCTCTCCAGCTTGGAGCGGAGATCGAGGACTGCCTGCTCCTTGTTCTGGGAGTCCTCGGCCAGCTGGTGCCGCAGCCTCTTCTCCTCCTCCAACTCCAGCTCCTTCTGCATCAGGGAGTTGTTTGTTTTGATAACCTCCACATTCAGGGTGTCCAGCTGCCCCAAGAGCTGCTCCTCCTGAACCCGTGCCTCCTGCTCGAGCACTTCCTTCTGCTCCATCAACTCCGCCATGGACTGCTTGAGGCTGCTGACCGTCTCGGCGAGGTGGCTCTTCTCCTCCTTGTGAAGCGTGGTCTCCTGTTCCAGTTCGGCTGCTTTCGCTGTCAGCTGTGAGACCTCCAACTTCAAAGCTTCCAACTGCAATGCGGGGGGGGAGAGAGAACAAAGACAAAGCAAATTCTTAATGCACTCACAAACAAAATTTACACCGATCATAACATAGATGCTGGAAATCTTGAGCAATATCAAAGACAAACTTTATTCACCAGATACACTGACATATGTTAGGAATTTGCTGTGCTGTGTTGGTCAGGGTACGACATGCAACCAAAAACATTATAAAGAATAATGTAAAAATTACTCTTTTGTGCTCAGTTCTGATTGCCTCATTATAGGAAGGATATGGTAGCTTTAGAGAGGGCAGAGGAAATTTAACAGGATGCTGCCTGGATTAGAGAGCGTATTTTATGAGAAGTTGAGTGAGCTAGGGCTTTTCTCTCTGGAGCAGAGGAGGATGAGAGGTAACTAAGAGGCATAGATAGTGTGGACAGCCAGAGGTTTTTCTTAGGGTGGAAATGGCTAATATGAGGGGGCATAAATTTAATGTGATTGTAGGAAAGTATAGGAGGGTTATCTGTGTTTTTTTTTTACACAGAGAATGGAGGGTGCATGGAATGTATTGCCAAGGGTGGTGACAGAAACAGATAAATCAGGGAACATTAAGAAACTCTTAGAAAGGCTCATGGATGATAGAAAAATTGAACACTTTGTAGAAGGGAAGGGGTAGGTTCATCTTAGTTTATAAGGTTGACATAACATTGTGGGCCAAAGGGCCTGTACTGTGCTGTAATGGTCAGTGTTCAAAATGTTAAGCCCAGACAACCTTTGTCCTCTTTGGATCAATAAAGAACAGTCCTGCTCTCAACCATATCACTACACAATATACAGTCTAATTATCCAATTGTTTGTAGGACCTTGGTTTAACTGCAGCAATGAAAACACTTCAGAAATACTTCACCAGTAAATGCTACTGGTATTGGCCAAGCTTTGTAAACGGTGCTTCAGAAATACCCATTTCAATATGACTTCCCATTCTGATATGTTTGTCCATGGCCTCCTACACTGCCACAATGAGGTCACACAGGTTGGAGGAGCAACACTTCATATTCCATCTGGGCAGCTCCAACCTGATGGCATAAACATTGATTTCTCTGACTTCCAGTAATTTCCCCACCCCTCCTTCTCTCTTTTCCAATCCCTAGTCCGGTTTGTTTCGCAGCCCTTCTCTTCTCCTCAGGTGCCCATTCTCCTTCCCTTTCCCCCACAAGCCACTCTCCTCTCCTATCAGATTTCTTCTTCTCAGCCCTTTACTTCTTATAACGCCTTCTTATAACGCCTCCCAGTTTTAAACTTCATTCTCCTCTCTCACTCACCCAACTACTCCCTCACCTGTCAGCTTGTACTCCTTTCCCTTGCACCATCTTCTTATTTTGACTTCTTCCCCTTTTCTTTCCAGTCCTCCTCCATAGACACTGCCTGACCTGCTGAGTTTTGTGTGTTGCTTTTGAAATGGAAGCCATTTTCCAGCTGACTATGGTCAGCCACTCACTACCTTCACAGACCAAACTAACCAGGCCCTCAAAACACAAAATGCTGTTCCTCCTACACTCCGTGTGTTTCTCACAATATAACCGTGTTTAATGAGGAAAGTTCAAAAGAAAACTACTTCAAAAAATTCCAGAGAGCCAGTGGTTCCAAGTCCTCACATGTTTGAATGTGACCTACCTGAAGGACATCACCGATCACCTCTCCTTTCACTTCACTTGAACTCTCCCCAGCTGCTGCCAGCTTATCTTCCATCAACGATATTTTTCCTTCCAATATCTGTATCCTTTCCTCCATCAGTTTCTGACACACACACACGGAGACAAAGAACAATATTTAGAAAGATGAATATTCACAAGTCTCTCCCCCTTCCTCCCTCTCTCACACACACCCCCACCCACCCACACGAGACACAAAGCAAACATGCCATCATCTAGAAGGCATCCTTCACATACTCTGGACAGGAGTTACCATCCCCACCTCAAGACACCATTATGACCATCACAATCAAATGAAATTTGAAGTCACTCCAGTCACACAGAACATACTTTTGTTTCAAACCAGCCTATCCAATGTGCACATAGCAAGGACCATAAAACACAGGAGCAGAATTTGGTTGCCTCTGCTCTGCCATTCCATTACGGCTGATTTATTATCTCTCTCCCTCCTTCACTCCATAACCTTTGACACCTTACTAAGCAAGAACCTATCAGTCTCTGCTTTAAATATATGACTTGTCCTCACAGCCTTCTTTGGCAATGAATTCGATACTCCGTCCTCTGACTTAAGAAATTCCCATTCATCTCTGTCCTTGTATTCTGAGGCTGTGTGCTCTGATCCTAGACTCTCCCACTGAAGGAGACATTGTCTCCACATCCACCTATCTAGGCCTTTCAATATTGAATAGGTTTCGATAAGATCCCACCTTCATTCTTCTAAACTCTACTGAGTAAAAGCACAGAGCCATCAAAAGCTTCTCATACATTAACCCTCTCATTGCCATGAACATTAAGTGAGGTAATAGGTTGGGTAATTCTTGCTGTCAAACAGATCCTAGGGTTGTCTTCACAGCATCTGACCAGGTAAACTCAGACTTAACCTCTCATCTATTTGGGTTTGGGTGAAGGATGTGGGACAGTGCCAAATTCCACATTACACAAGGACACTGGGACCAAGAGCACTGTACAGAACTGACCAGTTCCTCCATTGACATGTATGAATGATGACAATGAATGGAGTCTCTCATCCACAAAGTTCAAATAATCCTGGCTTGAAAGTTTCCACTTGGCCACATCACCCCAATGCCCAGCTCTCACAGAATCTATGGGAAGGTGTGAACAAGTGTTAACCAGCACCAGGTGACTCTAGTTAACTACAGTTGTACCCTTGGCCTCAACCTGTTCAGATGTAAATAATGAATCATTTCACTCTAGCAGTGTACGGCTAGTGTAACAGTATTACAGTGCCAACAACACAGGTTCAGTTCCACCTATAAGGAGTTTGTACATTCTACCCGTTGTGCTCCTGTTTCCTTCCAAATTCTGAAGATGTTCAGATGAGTAGGATAATAGGTCACATGGGTGCAACTGGGCTGTGCTGTATTGATGCTCGATGAGCTGATAATTCTGTTCCTACGTCTTCTGGTATCTCTATATTAATAAATCGTGAGCCTCTTTATCCTAAAGGAAATACAAACCTTGTTCATGCTGCCTTCTAAAGATTAAGAGACCTTAAGATTAGCTTTATTTGGCACGTGAGCCAACAACTGTCAGCTGTTAAACTGGAGGGGATAATGTTACTCAGCTTCACACACCCCAACACTGAACTATTGACTGGGCCCCAAAGCCACAGATTTGCCTAGTGGGAATTGAGTGTCAGGGCAAGGACTGGGCCTCACCAGCCTATGGACTCACTTTCTAAGACTCTTCATCTCATCTTCTTGACATTAATTGGAATTACTTGATTTTCTGAATTAATTACTCATAAAATGTGATCAGATCTTCATCTACGTTTCAGTAATAGACAAACACAATCTGCTTAAAAGTAATAACACACAAACAATTGTACTTCTTATCAACACTGAGTACACCATTTAAATAATCACAGTCTAAGTTGAAAAAGTTGTGAACCTCTGGGGTAGTGCCTTCTACTAAAGCTATTTGGAGTCGGGTGTTCCAATCAGAGGTGAGATTGGAGGTGTGGGTTGTGGAGCTGCCCTGCCCTAGAAAAAAGACACGTGAAGTCAGGTTACTGACAGAGCCTGCTCTTCTCAAGAAAGATCCATTTATGTGCACCATGCCTTGATCAAAACAGCTTTCAGAGGACCTTAGAAAAACTGTAGAGATGCATGAAGCTGAAAAAGGCTACAAAAGCATTTCTAAAGACCTGAGTGCTCATCAGTCCACAGTAAGAGAAATTGTAGAAACTGGAGTAAACTCAGTACTGTTCAACTCTCCCTAGGAGTGGGTGTCCTGCAAAAATCACACCAAGAGCACAACGTGGAATGCTGAAGGAGGTGATAAAGAACCCAAGGGAGAGAGCAGAAAGAGTTCAAGAAATCTCTAGAACCAAAATCTCTAAAATCAGAAGTCTCTGTTCATGTGTCTGCTATAAGAATGAACAGGAAAGGTGTTCATGGAAGAAGACCAAGGAGGAAAACACTGCTCTCCAACAAAAAAACATTGCTGCACATCTCAAGATTGCAAAAGACCACCTGGATGTTCCACAATGCTTCTGGGACAATGTTCTGTGGACAGGTGAGACAAAAGTTGAACTTTTTGGCAGAAATGCACACTGCTATGTTTGGGGAGAAAAAAAGCACTGCACACCATCACCAAAACCTCATCCCAACAGTGAAACATGGTGGAAGGAGTATCAATGTTTGGGGCTGCTTTGCTGCCTCGGGGCCTGGACAGCTTGCAATTATTGAGGGAACAATGAATTCAAAATTGTATTAAGACATTTTACAGGAGAATGTCAGGGTAGCAGTCCATCACCTGAAGCTTAATAGAAGTTGGATAATGCAACAAGACAATGATCCAAAAGACAAGAATAAATCAACAGACTGGTTTAAAAAGAAGAAAATTCGTGTTTTGGAATGGCCAAGTCAGAGTCTAGACCTTAACCCAATTGAGATGCTGTGACATGACCTGAAGTGGGCTGTTCATGCAAGGTATCCCAGAAATAATGAATTGAAACAGTTTTGTATGGAGGAATGGTCTGAAGTTCCTCCTCGCCATTGTGCAAGTCTGATCAGTAGCTACAGGAAAAATTTGGTGGAGGTTATTGCTGCTAAAGGAAGTTCTATCAGATGTTAAATACAAGGGTTTATATACTGGGGCAGTCCACAAATGTTGCCATGCTTTCACACAACTCACTAATCCTAAGCCGTGTGCCTTTGGAACGTTGGAGGAATCCCATGCGGTCAAGTGGATAATGCACAAACCCCTTAGTGATGCCAGTGGGAATTGAACCCTGGTCGGTGATTGTTGGTACTGAGATGCAGTTATGCTAACCGCTACACTTCTGAGCCAGCATCGTGGCTTGCAACCTATGCCCCTGTATTATCGTCACGACAATGTTTTAGTCGGGAGACTGAGTTCAAGAGCCATGAGGTAATGTTGCAGCTCTGTAAAACCCTGGTTAGACCACACTTGGAGTATTGTGTTCAGTTCTGGTCATCTCGTTACAGGAAGGATGTGGGAGCTTTAGAGAGGGTGCAGAGGAGATTTACCAAGATGCTGCCTGGATTAGAGAGGGTGCAGAGGAGATTTACCAGGGTGCTGCCTGGATTAGAGAGGGTGCAGAGGAGATTTACCAGGATGCTGCCTGGATTAGAGAGGGTGCAGAGGAGATTTACCAGGGTGCTGCCTGGATTAGAGAGGGTGCAGAGGAGATTTACCAAGATGCTGCCTGGATTAGAGAGGGTGCAGAGGAGATTTACCAGGGTGCTGCCTGGATTAGACAGGGTGCAGAGGAGATTTACCAGGATGCTGCCTGGATTAGAGAGGGTGCAGAGGAGATTTACCAGGGTGCTGCCTGGATTAGAGAGGGTGCAGAGGAGATTTACCAAGATGCTGCCTGGATTAGAGAGGGTGCAGAGGAGATTTACCAGGGTGCTGCCTGGATTAGAGAGGGTGCAGAGGAGATTTACCAAGATTCTGCCTGGATTAGAGAGGGTGCAGAGGAGATTTACCAGGGTGCTGCCTGGATTAGAGAGGGTGCAGAGGAGATTTACCAAGATGCTGCCAGGATTAGAGAGGGTGCAGAGGAGATTTACCAAGATGCTGCCTGGATTAGAGAGGGTGCAGAGGAGATTTACCAGGGTGCTGCCTGGATTAGAGAGGGTGCAGAGGAGATTCACCAGGATGCTGCCTGGATTAGAGAGGGTGCAGAGGAGA
Organism: Hemitrygon akajei; assembly: GCF_048418815.1. NCBI lineage: Eukaryota > Metazoa > Chordata > Chondrichthyes > Myliobatiformes > Dasyatidae > Hemitrygon > Hemitrygon akajei. Next base: position 196,960,777 of record NC_133127.1, on the reverse strand, counting down.
TTCACCAGGATGCTGCCTGGATTAGAGAGGGTGCAGAGGAGATTTACCAGGGTGCTGCCTGGATTAGAGAGGGTGCAGAGGAGATTTACCAAGATGCTGCCAGGATTAGAGGCCTTTTCTCTTTCGAGTGAAGGAGGATGAAAGGTGACTTAGAGATATACAAGATGATAAGAGGCACATATCATGTGGGCAGCCAGAGATTTTTTCCCAGGGTGGAAATGGCTAATATGAGGGAGTATAATTTTAAGGTGATGGGGGGGGGGGGGGGGGGGAGAGAACATCAGAGGTAAGTTTTTTTATACAGACAGGTGGGTGCATGGAAAGACCTGCTGGGGTGGTGGTAGAGGCAGATACATTAGAGACGTTTAACAGACTTTCAGATGGGAACATGGATGGTAGGAAAATGGAGGGCTATGTGGAAGAGAGGAAGGGGTTAGACTGAGTAGACTGAAAGGTCAGCACAGCATCGTGGACCGAAGGACCTTTTCTGCACGGTATTGTTCTACGTTCTCTGGCAGGTCCCCTGTTTTATTTATTTTTATTTAGAGATACAACACACAGTAACAGGTCCTTTTGGTCCAACGAGCTTGCGCCAGTTTACCCATATGACCAATTAACTGCAAGACTTTGGCATGGAGGAGGAAATCGGAGCACCTGGAGGAAACCCATGAGGTTATGAGAATGTATTAAATTCCTTACAGACAGTGGCAGAACTAAGCCCCTGGGTCATTGGTACTGTAATGGTGTTATACTACTGTGCTACAGCACGGGCTGTCTGTAAGGAGTTACACACCATACTTTATCTGGCAGGTTCACAAGCAGAGCACTCTCCAGTTGCTCTCTCTCTCTCACACACACACTGTACTTTATTCAAAAGGGCCAGGGGCAGATCACTCTGCAGTTGTTCTCGTTCATTCTTGTTATCTCTCTCTCTCTCTCCCACAAGCACACACACACACCGTACTGACAAGTCCATGAGTGAGCAGATCACTCTGCAGTTGTTCTTGTGATCACACACACACGCACGCACGCACACACACACCGTACTTTATCCGACAGGGCCACGAACAGATCACTCTCCAGTTGCTTCTGTTTTCCCTCCCAAATTGGCATGGCTGACTCGTGCTCATCTGCCAGCTCGTTCAGGGCCTTCTGCGATTGTGTCAGCCGATTTCCCAAGTCACGAACCTACAGCAAAAGATGGAAACAGGATTGAAGATACTGGAGATCCAAGTGGGACAGTCAATGCCAATGACGCTGGGTGCACAGGTCATAAGGTGAACATATCATGACAAATAATTGACTCACTGAGTCTAAAGGTCATGTGTGCTGACAGTAAAGGTTACACAAACGAAACAGCCTGTCTTAGCCCAACAGACTCTGTGCTTTCAAAGCAAAATATTCATTTTATTTTAGAGATCAGCTTTATTTGTCACATGTACATTGAAACATATTGAAATGTGTTATTTTTTGCATCAATAGCCAACACAGGATTGTACTGGGGGCAAGCTCTTCTGTGCTGCCACACATCCATCACCAACATAAAATTCCCACAACCAACCCTAACCGTACATCATTGGACTGTGGAAGGAAATTGGAGCACCCATATAACCACGTGGTCACAGGAGCAACATACAAACTCCTTACAGACAGAGGTGCAAATTGAACGCCAGTCGGAGATTGCCGGCGAAACGAATGCTAGGCGGAGATCGCTGGCGAAATGAATGCCAGTCAGAGATCATGAGTACTGTGAAGTGACTGCGCTAACTGCTACACTACCATGCCACCAAACTTTAATTGTAATGGAGATTAAAGCCCAGCTAATTGACAACATAATGGATTCACCATAACTGTGAACGATGAGCTAGTAGTAAATCTGATTATTTCAGTATTCAATCAATCTAATCTTCACAAAAGAAGTCTCTTCAACTGTTGAACCAATTAACTGAACAAATGCAGGGACTGTAATGGATGAGAAACACTCCTTCTGAACAACAGCTCATTGTGTTTACCACTCACAGACAATGAAACATCATTCAAAGCCCAGAAACAGACTGACACGCATGTAGTTTATTAACTAACTGCTAATGAGCTTGTCTTTTTGTGATACAAGACCATAAGACATCAAAGCAAAATTAGGCTATTTGGCCCATCGAGTCAACTCTGACATTCAACTCCATTCTCTGCCTTCTCCCCGTAACCTTTGGCAACCTGACTAATCATGAACTTATCAACCTTCGCTTTAAGTATACCCAATGACATGACCTCCAAAGCAGTCTGTGGCAATTAATTCCACAGATTCACCACCCTCTGGCTAAAGAAATTCCTCCTCACCTCTGTTCTATGTGGACATCCTCTATGCTGAGGCTGTGCCCTCTGCTCCTAGACTCCCCACTACAGGAAACATCCTTTCCACATACTCTCTATCTAGGCATTTCAATATTCAATAGTTTTCAATAAAATCACTCCCGCATTCTTCTAAACTCCAGTGAGTACAGGCCCAGAGCCATCTAACGCTCCTCATATATAAACCCTTTCGTACCTGGAATCATTCATGTGAACCTCCTCTGGACACACTCCTTAATATCATCCCTTGAACACAAGGGTGATCATAGACACACCACTCTTTCACCCAGATGAGGGCTTCTATCAACTGAGACACATGACCTGGGCAGCCTGGTAGCACAGCGGTTGGCGTGACAGTATTACAGCTCGGGTGTCGGAGCTCAGTACAGGCATCCTCTGTAAGAAGTCTGTACATTCTTCCCACGTGCACGCGTTTCCTCTGGGTGCTCCGGTTCCCAAATACATAAGGGGTTAGTAGGTTAATTGGTCATTGTAAATTATCCTGTGATTAGGTAGGTTTAAATACTGGTCAGTGTGACTTATGGGCTGGAAGGGCCTGTTCCGCGCGATGTTGCTAAACCATCTGATCATATCTATCGGGAACAGCGAGAACAACACAGAGCAGAAGATTTCAGATCTTAGAAGATGCAGACAAAAAGCCAAAACAGTCAATGGAGCAAACAGCCTGAATCAAACCACACTGGGTTCCTAAAAACATTACAATCTAAGTTTCAGGTACAGCAGCATGAAGGAGCCACACTTAACATTTTAGAACACCATCTTCTCATCTGCCATCAGATTTTGGAAAGGTCCAAGAACACTACCTCTCTATTCCCCTTAGCCGTTAGTTAGTTAGCTATCTATTTATTTATTCTAACTTAAGAGTTAATTTTATGTTTTGCTCTGTACTACCACTAAACAATAAATTTCAGAGCCTATGTCAGTGATAATAGATCTGATTCGTGCATTGCGTTCAGGCATAGTCACAGATTCACTGAATACTACAGCGCAGAAACGGGTCCTTCGGCCCATCTAGTGTGTGCTGAACTGTAATTTTGCCCAGTACAATTATTCCACACCTGGACCACAGTCCCCACACCCCTCCCATACATATACTATCCAAATACCTGTTAAATTTTGCAATCAAACCTACATCCACCACTTAGGCTGGCAGCTCGTTCCACACACACACCAGCCTCCAGGTGAAGGAGATCCCTTTCAAGCGCCCCTTAAATATTTCAACTTTCACCCTTAACCTATGACCTCTAGTTCTAGACCAGGGCAAAATTTACGTGGACTATGGATAATATGGACACTGTTTCATAACTCAGATTTAGGTGTTGTCTCAGCATTTAAAATTTATATATTTTTAAGCATTTTAATTACGTTATAGAAAATATTAACTCCGCCACGTAGGGCCCAAACCCGGCTGTGAAAGGAGGGTTTGGCATGGGGCTAGTAACCCTATCCTGTAAAAATTCAGAGCCACAGAAGCTCCAAAGACCTCATCCCCGGCAGAGGAAGGATCTTCACCTAGAAAACATACAGACTGGGCTACACCCGCACTTGAAAGACTGCCCTGGGGCACAGGACTATGGTGAGCTGCTTTTGGCAGCCTAAGCCCAAATAGGGGTGATGGGTTTAAGAAGAAGAATAGAAAATATTAATAAAAAGATTAAAATATCAACTTAAACTTTTTCAGAGCTTTGGTTTTAAGTTTCCTAACCAATGGGACCTTATTTTAAAATACTTCACCACTGAAGTATATTTATTGCATTATAATCAACCTCCCAAATGTTAAATTATAATGCAATAGATATGCTTCAGCGGTGAAGTATTTAAAATAAGGTCCCATTGGTTAGGAAGCTTAAAACCAAACTTCAACACAATCAGTTGAGGGGTGTTGACTTACCAGGGTCCAGAGGCCAGAGGCAACGACATCAGCCACTCGCAAAGGAAAAACTTTAAAACCCCCAGTGACATCACAAAACAGGAGGAAGCTGATTGGTTGGTTAAAGTCAAAGCCTTTGTTGGCTTTTTGTGGGTTAAATGAAGAAACCAAGAGAAGGGTTTCAAAATGAGGCAGTAATTTGTGGCTCTCCACAGATGCCACTGAATCAGAATCAGGTTTAATAAAACTGAACTACGTCATTAAATTTGCTGTTTGATGGCAGCAGTACAGCACAATACATAAAAATAAAACAGAATTACAGTAAGCATATATAAAAAATTAAACAGGGAGTGCTAAAAGTGAGGAAGAAAAATATAATGAGGTAGTGTGCGTGGGTTAGTTGTCCATTCAGAAATCTGATGGTGGAGGGGAAGAAGTATTCCTAGGATTTTCACAGAACAGTCTCTAGCGTTCACAGGAAAAGCAAACAACATCCAGTGAAAACAAAAACGCCTTGCTAATGAGAGAAGTCAGAGGGCAACAGCCAGACTGGTTCAAGGTGACAGGAAGACGACAGTGACCCAAATTACCACAGTGGTGTGCAAAAGAGCATCTCTGAAAGCATAACATGTCAAACCTTGAAGTGGATAGGCTACAGCAGCTGACAACCATATACCGTAGATTCCGGATTTTAAGCCGCTACTTTTTTCCCACATTTTGAGCAGCTTTGAACTTTGCGGCCTTTAAAACGGAGCGGCTAATACATGATTTTTTTCATGCCGCCTCGTAAACATTTTGCCTCATAACAGTAGACCAATAAAATTGATGAGTAGTTCACAGAGGTCCAATGAAATTGTACGATAAATCAAGCGCACTTTCACAATTAAATTATTGTAAATCAGTCATTTGTACTCACCCTCATCAACATGGAAAACACTCGAAGAAAAGCATTGTGCTGCCTTTATGGCAGTTATTTAGTTTATAATATTTTCGCTTAGTAATTCATTTGTTAGTATGTTTTCTGTACTACAGCCCGGAATGCTAGACGTCACATCCGGTTTCGCCGCGTCTTGTGGGAAATGTTTGCGATAAACGCTAAAGTGGGGGGCATTACGCGAGCACATCAGCCGAGCTCATCAGACCCGATTAGACCCGATCGCATCAGCCGAGCTCATCAGACCCGATTAGACCCGATTAGACCCGATCGCATCAGCCGAGCTCATCAGACCCGATCAGACCCGATTAGACCCGATCAGACCCGATCGCATCAGCCGAGCTCATCAGACCCGATTAGACCCGATCGCATCAGCCGAGCTCATCAGACCCGATCAGACCCGATTAGACCCGATCGCGTTACGCGAGCTGATTAGACCCGATCGAAAACGCTGCTTTTAAGTTAAAGGCGATCAATAACTTTTCCTGGTAGGCTGCAGTATATATATTTTTTACCAGTCGTTAGGAGATATTGGAATGTTGTTCAGTAAAGAAGTATACACAACGTATATTTAAAAGTAGCCGCGTTACGGGCACGGTTCGAAAAAAAAGCATTTGCAATATGTATTTGTTTTTGTTACCATATGGATTTAATTAAAAGTTAAAAATCCTCACGTGTAATATCTTTCTGTGTAAATATCTCATATTACAACGTGGGACACCTGCGGCCGAAAATCCGGTGCGGCCTGTACAATTAAAAAATTGATTTTATTTCTAAAATTAGAGCCAGCGGCTTTTAATCAGGTGCGCTCTGTAGTCCGGAATCTACGGTACTCAGTGGCCACTGTATTAGGTACAGGGGGTAGACAGTACAGTGGGCACTGGGTGTACATGTGACAAATAAAGCTAATTTTTACCTTTATCTGTTTTAGGGAAGCTGAGATGTGTTCAAGCAGATACCTTGCACCTTAGGGTTAGATTCATTCCCTGACAGGTGTGGGGATAGATCAAGATTCAAGATTCAAAATGATTTAATGTCATTTCCAGTACACAATTGTAAAGGAGAACTAAATATTTCTTACTCTGGATCCCATGCAGCACAAACAAAAAAATCACAATAAAGAACACAATAATAATTTTTAAAATCAACATAAATAGGTAATATAGATTCTAAATAGGAGTAAGGTCAATCTTGATGGTATGAGGAAGCATCTGTCAAGTGTGGACTGGGACAAGTATGCTTGTTAAGTGGGAGGTCTTCGTGAAATTCTGAGCGTACAGAATTTGAATGTTCCTGTCAGAATAAAAGGCAAGGATATCAGGTTTAAGGAACCTTGATTTTTGAGAGATACTGGCTAGGAAAGAGAAGGAGCTGCATAACAGGCAGGAACAATTAAGGTACGAGGAATAGAAGAAAAACAAGAGAACACAAAGAAAGAAATCAGGACTAAAAGAAGGCACGAGGTTGTTCTGACAAACAAGGTGAAGGAGAATCCTGAGGGCTTCTATAAATATATTAAGAGCAAAAGGATAGCCTGGGACAAAATTAGTCCTTTGGAAGATCAGAGTGGTAAACAATACATGAAGCCAAAAGAAATGTGGTAGATCTTAAATGGATTTTTTTTGCATTTGAATTTACTAGGGAGATGGACAGAGTCTGTAAGTTTGAGGCAATGCAGAAGCCAGGTCATGAACCCTGTACAGATTACAGAGGAGGAGGTGTTTGACCTCCAGGCGAATTAGGGTGGATAAATTCCAGGCAGGCCTTTTCCACAGAGATTAGGTGAGACTACAACTAGAGGTCATAGGTTACATGTAAAAGGTGGATACTCAAGGGCAACTTCTTCACTTAGAGATGGTGTGGGTCTAGAACGAGCTGCAGTGGAAGAGGAGGATGTAGGCTTGATTATAGCATTTAAGAGAAGTTTGGATAAGTCCAAACTGGTGAGATCTGATGAAGGGTCTCAGCCCAAAGCATCAATTCTTTGTTCCTCACCACAGATGCTGCCTGACCTGCTGAGTTCCTCCAGCACTTTGTGTGTATTGCTTTGGATGGACAGGGTCCAAGCATGGGACTAGACAGAAAACCAGTCTGGTGAGTAGCAGACTTCATGGGCTGAATGACCTTAATTCTACTCCTACATTTTCTGACACTGTCACAAAAGGTCTGTTTCGGAGCTGTCGTGCTTTAATGACCCTATAAATAGTTGTTGAAGCAGGCACATTAGCAACAGTTAAAAGCCATTTGGATAAGATGTGTACAGGAGATGTTTAGACACCCAATCACTACATGATACCGAGGTTGAAAAGGGTGTGATATGTTCCATTTTCATCCCAAACGCAGCACGTAATGTGGTGGGTAGCTTCGGCCCTGCAAGGGTCAGTTGCAGTACAAGGTGTTACGGAAGATTACCTTGTATGACAGGTTTCCATTTTCCTCCTCGAGTTTATCAATCTTTCGCTCCATCTGACTTTTCTCAGTCTTCAGATCCTGACTCTGCTTCTGGGTATCGCGCAGCCTGTTCAATAAACTGAGGAGAGCAAGTAATAAATACACAATGACTTTGAGAGAAAAACTGCACAGTTAAACTAGAAACTGGAAAATATATTCCTCCAAATAACACCACAGATAGCTGCCAGAAGTTTTTCTTCCCCTGCTCCTACAATCAAAAGTTTATTCCCTGAGGGACATAGATAGGATAAATGCAAGAAGGCTTTTTCCACTGAGGTTGGGTGAGACTAGATAGGTTATGGGTGAAAGGGGAGATATTCAAGTGGAATAACTGTAGGATGACACTGAGTCCTCCCTATCTAATCATCAGTTTAACAGTGCCCTTAAATAGTGGTCTAATGCCTTCCAGTGCTGTACCTTGTCACAGCTGCAAAATGGCAGATGGAATTTAATATGAAGTGCTGCACTTTGGGAGGATCAACTAGGGTAGGACTTAACACAGTGAATGGTAGGCCACTGAGGAGTCCAGTAGAACACAGGGATCTAGGAATACAGACTCATAATTCTTTTAAAGTAGCATCAGAGGTAGATAGGGTTGCAAAGAGAGCATTTGGTACATTGGCCTTCATAAGTCAAAGTATTGAGTACAGAGTTTGTCATGTCATGTTGAAGTTGTATCAGATGTTGGTGAGGTCTAATTTGGAGCATTACCTACAGGAAAGACGTCAGTAAGATCAAAAGAGTGCAGAGAAAATTTACAAGGATTTTGCCAAGACTCAAGGACCTGGCTTATGATGAAAGACTGAATATTCCTGGAGAATAAAGAGGACTTTATTCCCTAGAGTGCAAGAGAATGAGAGGAGATTTGATAGAGATGTATGTAATTATCAAGGTAGATAGGGTAAATGCAAGCAGACTTTTTCCACTAAGGGCGAGTGAGACTAGAACTAGAGGTAATCAGTTAAGGGTGAAAGATAAAACATTTAAGGTGAACATGAGGGGGAGCTTTCTCACTCAGAGGGTGGTGAGAGTGTGGAATGAAATGCTGGATGCAGATTTGATTTCAACATTTAGACCATAAGATGTAGCAGAATCAGGCCATTTGGCCCATCGAGTCTGCTCCACTGTTTCATCATGGCTGAATCAATTTCCCTCTCAGCCCCAATCTAATGCCTTCTCCCTGTATACCTTCACGCCCTGACCAATCAAGAATCTATCAACCTCTGCCTTAAATATACAGAAAGACTGGGCCTCCACAGCCTCCTGTGGCAAAGAATTCCACAGATTCACCACTCTTTGGCTGAAGGATTTCCTCCTCATCTCCATTCTGAGGCCATGTCCTCTGGTCTTAGACTCTCTCACCATAGAAAACATCCTCTCTATCAAGACCTTTCACCATTCGATAGGTTTCAAGGAGGCCACCTCTCATTCGTCTGAATTCCAGTGAATAGAGCCCAGAGCCATCAAACACAAAAATTTAAGAGAAATTTTGACAGGCACATGGGACCACAGAGAACAACTGTTTGGCACAGCCTACAGGGGTCGAAAGACCTGTTTCTGATCCCACGCCTTATGGTCTTAAAAGATGCACTCTTGACCTCACTATCTTACTCGACATGACCTTGGACCTTATTGTCTGCCTGCACTGCAGTTTCTCTGTAACTCTTTATTCTGCATTGTGATTGTTTTCCCTTGTACTACCGCAGCGCGCTGTGCAATGAAACAATCTGTGTGGATGGCATACAAAACAAAGTTTTTCACTGGACTTTGGTACCTGTGGCAATGACAAACAATTTGATAAAAATTTGTCAAATGAGGAAAATATACAAATCAAGAACTAAAAATGATGGGAGCACTCAGTAGTCAAGCCTCATTTGTGGAAAAAGGAACACAGGTACTGCTTCATTTTGAAAACTCCGATTTTGATTTTCCAGAAAAATGTGGTGGAATGATTCCAAAAGAAGATATAAACATCAACAAAGTCTGGAAAAAGATGGGACTTCACTCCAAAAATAGAGACCATAAGACATGGGAGCTGAATTAGGCCATTCAGTCTATTGAGTCTGGTCCACCATTCCATCATGATTTATCATCCCTCTCGACCCCATTCTCCTGTGTCTTGCTGTAATTATGTGAAGAACAAAAGGATGACAGGAGTGAAGGTAGGACCGATTAGAGATAAAAGTGGGAAGATGTGCCTGGAGGCTGTGGAAGTGAGCGAGATCCTCAATGAATACTTCTCTTCGGTATTCACCACTGAGAGGGAACTTGATGACGATGAAGACAATATGAGTGAGGTTGATGTTCTGGAGCATGTTGATATCAAGGGAGAGGAGGCGTTGGAGTTGTTAAAATACATTAGGACGGATAAGTCCCCGGGGCCTGACGGAATATTCCCCAGGCTGCTCCACGAGGCAAGGGAAGAGATTGCTGAACCTCTGGCTAGGATCTTTATGTCCTCGTTGTCCACGGGAATGGTACCAGAGGATTGGAGGGAGGCGAATGTTGTCCCCTTGTTCAAAAAAGGTAGTAGGGATAGTCCAGGTAATTATAGACCAGTGAGCCTTACATCTGTGGTGGGAAAGCTGTTGGAAAAAATTCTTAGAGATAGGATCTATGGGCATTTAGAGAATCATGGTCTGATGAGGGACAGTCAGCATGGCTTTGTGAAGGGCAGATCGTGCCTAACAAGCCTGATAGAGTTCTTTGAGGAGGTGACCAGGCATATAGATGACGATAGTGCAGTGGATGTGATCTACATGGATTTTAGTAAGGCATTTGACAAGGTTCCACATGGTAGGCTTATTCAGAAAGTCAGAAGGCATGGGATCCAGGGAAGTTTGGCCAGGTGGATTCAGAATTGGCTTGCCTGCAGAAGGCAGAGGGTCGTGGTGGAGGGAGTACATTCAGATTGGAGGGTTGTGACTAGTGGTGTCCCACAAGGATCGGTTCTGGGACCTCTACTTTTTGTGATTTTTATTAACGACCTGGATGTGGGGGTATAAGGGTGGGTTGGCAAGTTTGCAGATGACACAAAGGTTGGTGGTGGCGTAGATAGTGTAGAGGATTGTCAAAGATTGCAGAGAGACATTGATAGGATGCAGAAGTGGGCTGAGAAGTGGCAGATGGAGTTCAACCCGGAGAAGTGTGAGGTGGTACACTTTGGAAGGACAAACTCCAAGGCAGAGTACAAAGTAAATGGCAGGATACTTGGTAGTGTGGAGGAGCAGAGGGATCTGGGGGTACATGTCCACAAATCCCTGAAAGTTGCCTCACAGGTAGATAGGGTAGTTAAGAAAGCTTATGTGGTGTTAGCTTTCATAAGTCGAGGGATAGAGTTTTTAAGAGTCGCGATGTAATGATGCAGCTGTATAAAACTCTAGTTAGGTCACACTTGGAGTACTGTGTCCAGTTCTGGTCGCCTCACCATAGGAAGGATGTGGAAGCATTGGAAAGGGTACAGAGGAGATTTACCAGGATGCCGCCTGGTTTAGAGAGTATGGATTATGATCAGAGATTAAGGGAGCTAGGGCTTTACTCTTTGGAGAGAAGGAGGATGAGAGGAGTCATGATAGAGGTGTACAAGATATTAAGAGGAATAGACAGAGTGGACAGCCAGCACCTCTTCCCCAGGACACCACTGCTCAGTACAAGAGGACATGGCTTTAAGGTAAGGGGAGGGAAGTTCAAGGGGGATATTAGAGGAAGGTTTTTCACTCAGAGAGTGGTTGGTGCGTGGAATGCACTGCCTGAGTCAGTGGTGGAGGCAGATACACTAGTGAAGTTTAAGAGACTACTAGACAGGTATAGGGAGGAATTTAAGGTGGGGGGTTATACGGGAGGCAGGGTTTGAAGGTCGGCACAACATTGTGGCCCGAAGGGCCTGTAATGTGCTGTACTGTTCTATGTTCTATGTAACCTTTGATGCCCTGACTAATCAAGAATTTAACAACTTCCACTTTAAATGTATCCAATGAATTGGCCTCCACAGCCGTCCGTGGCAATAAATTCTACAGATTCACCTGAACACTTGATCAGGAACAGTCCATTTCTCTGATTTAACTCCTCTCCTCTCCATTCAAATCTATCAGATTCAAGATTGTTTAATGTCGTTTCCAATACACAAGTGTAAAGAAGAAAAAATAATTGCTATTCTGGATCCGGCAGAGCACCAACAAAAACACAAGATAAAGAATACACTATTAAAGAATTACAACAAATACAAAAGATAGCTTATATACATAGAGTAACTGTATGTCCATAAAGGGATGCTCGGCACAGGAGTGTGGGTACAGAAGTGACTATGACAGGAAATGATAAAGTAGTGGTGTTTAGGGATATGGAGGGATGGTTAGTGGTGGAGGTGTTGATCTGCCTCACTGCTTGAGGAGGTAACTGTTTTCGAGTCTACTAGTCCTGGTGTGGATGCTACATAGCCTCCTCTCTGATGGGAGTGGGACAAGAGTAGGGTGGTGGGATTCTTCATGATACTGCTGGCTTTCCTCCAGCACCTTTCTGTACACCTGTCCTTGATGGCAGGTAGGCTGGTGTCGGTGAAGCTTTGGGCAGTCTTGACTACCTGCTTTCACAGCCTTCCTGCCCACCACTGTGCAGTTTCCGTACCGTGCAGTGATGCAGCTTGTTGGATTTTCACTACCGCACATCTGTAAAATGATGTGATTAGATACTGAGGACTCCACTGCCAGTGGCACCCCTGAATACCAGAAGAGTGATATGACAATGTCTTAAGAAATTATGAAATGATGTGTTTGGTTAGACAGAAAACATTTCCACTTGTGGGCAAGACCAGACAATGAAACCTCTAATAAGGAGTAGTTACTAAGAAATTAAGTGGAATTCATGGAGAAATCCAATCACTATTGGGAATATTTGAGACAATGTGCATTATGTTTAAAAGGAGATGGGAGTGTAAGAAATACGTGTAAGTGGGTGAGATGAAGCAGGATGGAAAAACATTTGAGTACAGTGGTTGGGACCTTATGTTGCAGTTGTACAAGATGTTGGTGAGGTTGCACTTGGAGTACTGTGTACAGTTTTGGCCGCCCTATTAAACTGGCAAGAGTGCAGAGAAGATATTGCCAGGACCAGGTCATCATTCCCTGGAATGCAGAATGAGGGGTGAGGTGTTTAAAATTATGAGAGGCATAGATAAGGTGGATGGTAAAAGTCTTTTCCCCAGCCAGGGTAGACGAGTTCAAAACTAGAGGGTCTAGAGAGGGAAAAGATTGATAAGAGACCTGAGGCATATCTTTTTCATACAGAGGGTGTTGAGCATATGGAACGAGCTGCCAGTGGAAGTGGTAGTGGCAGGTACAATAGTATCATTTAAGAAGCCCTTGGATAGCAAGTGGAGGGGAGGAGCTCAGACTGACATGGGCCAAATGCAGGAAATCAGGATTAGCAGGATGTGCACCGTGATTGCCATGGCTAGATGGGTTGAAAGGCCAGTATCTATGCTCTATTGCTCTGTGACTCTATGAAATTGTGTGAAACAGCCCAGTTCTGACTTAACTCCTCAACTGCTAGTTAAGCATTGTTATAGTGTTATAGCTGGGGGGGTAGGTAGAGGGGTAGTGGGGATAAACTCCCACTGTCTCACTGCCTATTAAATCCTCCCGTTGGTGTGCATCTTAAATAGCCTTGGACTACCAAGTCCAGCTCCTGGCCTTCACGTGTGGCTTAGCTACTAAGCCCAGTGAAACCATTTCTATTGACAGGAGAAGGGCAAAGGCAGGTTACTGGCACCTTAAAACCAGTTATTTAAGCCAGATGGGTGAGGCTCATTAGCTGTCGTTAGCCGGTCAGCTAGAAGGACAACACTGATCTCAAACCTCCTTCGCCTTGCAGGAACTAAATCCTGAGGAAGTCCGGAGCTGGAGTCCCTAAGGCAATCCTACATCCAGTTCAACACTGACTGCCAACTACCACAGCAACGACGGTGCCAAACTGGATCAGTATCAGCCATTCCTTTTGATTCATCAGCTGCATGGAGAGGTGAAGCATGCTGCATGGGCAACAACTTACTCTCCTTATTATGGTCCTGGCTTCTGTATCAACTTCACCTTGCAGCACTGAGCCACAGACGTATGTAGACAGCTAGGACATAACATCTATGGTTGCTCCAACGAAGACCCACAGCTCCTCTCCATTCAACCCCATCAAGCTAGTGAGGACTTCTCTGCTAATGGCCTCAAGGAAAGGACAGCACCACTACACACACAAAATGTTGGACAAACTCAGCAGGCCAGGAAACTTCTATGGAGGTGAATAAACAATCGATGTTTCGGGCTGAGACACTGCATCAGGACAACTCCTGGGTCAGAGAATTCCTCAAATCTTGATGAAGGGTCTGTGCTCAAAATATTGACTGTTCATTCCCCTTCATAGATGCTGCCTGAGGCTCCTCCAGCATTTTCCATGTGTTTCTCTGGATTTCCAGCATCTGCAGAATTTTGTGCTTATGAATACCTTTCATATTTTTCCCTCAGATTGCCGAGTTCATCAGGCTGCTCCTCAGTGGCCTGCCTCTCCGTTAATTTCACCAGACGATCAATCTTCTGCTGCAAGATGGAGACTTCCGTTTCTGGTGAAAGGAAACAAAATCAGGAGAATGTTACGTTCTTCTGACATCTAATGTGCTGTTCTGAACGCATCAGCCCTCACCATGTTTCAATGTACATGCAATGGCTAGAGACCAGTACTGATGGCTCAACTCTGTCCGCACTGAGAATGCAAGGCACATCAGGGCTGTGGTGCAGTGCCAGCTGAGACCTGGTGCACAAATCCCTGAGGTGGAACTTGAAGCAAGAAATTTCTGAATCAGAGGGGAGCGTGAGTAGCGGTTAACACTCAGGAAGGAAAGCTGACATGCTTATCAAGTCTTTGCTGCAAGTTTAATCTCACACAGTGAGGACAACTCTAAAAGGGCAACTTTAATTTCACACCAATTGGTTCAAATCTAAACTCACACCAGGAAGGTCAACCCTAATCTCAAGTTAATAAGGTCCATTCTAATCTGCCCTGTTGAGTGGAACAGGAAACCCTATGAGCAGCTACAGAGCCAGAGTGCAACAACTGAATGGGGGGTTGAATCTACCATTGCCTTTTATTTTTTAGAGATACAGCACGGTTACAGGTTCTTCCACCTCAATAAGCTTGCCCTGCCCAATTACACCCATGTGACCTACCAACATGCTCTACCAGTCTGTTGTTGCCAGTTTAATCTTCTATGCAGTGGGGCAATGGCATCAACACAGGTGATGCCAACATGCTCAATAAACTGATTAGAAAGTCTGGGTCTGTTATAAGAGTCAAACTGGACACACTGGAGTCTGTAGCAGAACCTCACCCTCTGTGTGCCGTTTTGACTGAACAGAGCGGCACTTTTAGTGATAGACTAAGACAACTGCGCTGCTCCAAAGAGCAATATATAAGGTCATTCTCATCCTCGGGCCATTAAGCTGTATAATGAGTCAATCTATAGCCAGGGAAGTGATGTCCCCTCCTGTTAGACTGTTTGTGGGGTAACTTGTTTTTATTCTTTCTTTTTCTCTTCTAATATTTATATCTGTGCACTTGTAATGCTACAATGACACTGTAATTTTCTTCGGGATCAATAAAGTATCTATCTAACCTACTAAGCCGTACGTCTTTGGAATGGGGAGGAGAGGAAACTGGAGCACCTGGAGAAAAGCAACACATACAAATTCCTTACAAGATAGTGGCAGGAACTGAACCCGGATCATGGGGGTTCTGATAGCTACCGTGCTGCTCACAATTGCACGTTTTCTCAAACACACATGGAGGCAAAACGCAGAATGGGACCACATCCCACACTGTTACCTTTCTCGGTGATCAGCTTGCGAGCCTCGGTCAGCTCAATCTCCAGATCATTGCGGAGCATCCGCGCATCCGCCAGCTGCTTCTTCATACGGCGCGCCTGCACCTGCGGGGTTTGCATGAAGTCCCGCATTGGTGACGTCGGGGACGAAGGTCCACAACTGCAAGAGAGAAGAACAAAGAACAGTACAGCATGGAGCATTTGAGAGCTAACACTGTACTGTCTCTTACTTTATCCAGTGCCATAGACATGGCCACCTTAATACCTGTATAACCAAAGCCTTTTGAAAACACTATGCTTTACCTACTGCCAGAGATGGTGCCGCTCTAATGCCTGTATAAGCAAAGCATATGAGAAAGCAAGGATGTAATGCTGAGCTGTTATAAGGCATTGGTTAAACCGCACTTGGACTATTGTGAGCAAAGGATGTGTTGGCATTTGGAGAGGGCCTGGAGGAGGTTCACGAGAATGATCCCAAGAATGAAAGGGTTAATATAGGAGTGTTTTGATTGCCCTAGGCCTATACTCGCTGGAGTTAAGAAGATTGGGGGATCTCATTGAAACCTATTGAATGCTGAAAAGCCTATTTAGAGTGATTGCGGAGAGGATGTTTCCTATAGTGGGGGAGGTCTAGAATCAGAGGGCATGGCCTCAGAAAAGAGGGATGTCCATTTAGACCAGAGTTGAGGAATTCCTTTAGCCAGAGTGTAGTGAATCTGTGGAATTCATTGTCATGGACTGCTGCAAGGGCCACATCATTGGGTATACTTCAGAAGTTGGTAGGTTCAAAAGTCACAGGGAGAGGTAGGAGAACGGGATTGAGAGGGATAATAAATCAGCCATGATGAAATGGAGGAGCAGACTTGATGGGCCAAATGGCTCAATTTTGCTCCTTTGTATTATCTACTCATCTTGAAATTCACATCAATATCTGTTGGATCTCTTATGAGGCTCCCGATCAAAATAAACAGTGCATTAAACAGGGACTACGCTTTCAATGTCCTTCATTGTGGAGAAGTGCTCGAGATGACCGGGAACCATGGTTACCTGTCCTTTATTAAGGACAATTACTGGTTGGGAGACTGCTGCTTACAACAGTGAGGAGGAGGTAGAGTGAGGAATAATCAGTACATTTAAACACTCCCTTAACCCTCGATCACACTTTTTTCAAACCTTCCTACAAACTATTGTGTTCAGTTCTGGTCATCTCATTACAAGAAGGATGTGGAAGTTTTAGAGAAGGTGCAGAGGAGATTTACCAGGATGCTGCCTGGATTACAGACCATGTCTTTTGAAGGTAGATTAAGTGAGCTACGGCTTTTCTCTTTGAAGAGGAAGAGAATGAGAAGTGACTTGATAGAGGCGAACAAGATGCTAAGAATGGACAGCTAGGAACTTTCTCCAAGGGTAGAAATGGCTAATACAAGGGGGAATAATTTTAAGATGATTGAAGTAAAGTATGGGGGGGATGTCAGAGGTAGGATTTTGTTTACACAGTGGTGGGTGCACAGAACACCCTGCCAGGGGTGGTGGTAGAGGCAGATACATTAGGGACATTTAAGAGACTCTTAGACGGGCATATGGATGGAGGGCCATGCAAGGGGGAAGGGTTAGATTGATCTAGGGGTAGATTAAAAGATCGGCACAACATTGTTGGTTCAAGGGCCTGTACTGTTCGATGTCCTTTAAAAATGGAGTTACGGGTTGTGTAGGAGGATAGGATTAGATTGATGGTGGAGTATAGTTATATAGGTCAGTACAACATTATGGGCAAAGAGCCTGTACTATACAGTTCTACACTCTAAGCATGTCAACTAAATGTGGTCACCTCTCTCTAACTGCTTTCACTTGGGTCTGATGCCAAGTACTGAACAATGCTTCATTGAAAAAGCCTAAAGCACTTGATATATGAAAGTCATTGTGTGAATAGACAAAGTCCTCGAACTTGACAGGCAAAAATCTGCAGAGGAACCGTGCTTATACTTCTTCAGTATTTTACTTTAGTGTAAACAGAGCCTGAACTAGGAAAAAGAATGAAAGAAATCCTATGAATTGTATCAGGCTCCCCGGCTGTAACCGTGACAAGATACAAAGAGTGTCTGATGAGCAGGAACATTTTATACTACTGACCTGTAAACTTTGGATGACAAAAACTGGGTTTTTTGCCCTCCGGCTTTCCCACAGAACATCGGTGAGATTACTTCATCTGAGCTCGGGCTGTGCAGATGGGCCAGTGGCGAGGAGGCTGTGAAGGTGAACAGGGAATTAAGATGTCTCCTCATAACAGTGTCACAAATTCTTGAGGTGGCGACCAAAAGGTGAAACAAAACACAACGAGTTAAAACGAAGTGGAGTGACCAGTACGACAATGTAAGCTGAAAAAAGGTTACGAAGATAACCCGTTCTCCCTTTCACCCTACGGTCGGGTGGTAATAGGTTCAAGACCCACTTCAGTCCAGAGATTTAGTCCAGACTGAGATTCACTAATGCACTGAAGGGAAGACAAACCAAATCATAATTAATTAGATGATCTCATAGTAGGTTAAAAGTCAGCACAACAATGTGGGCCAAAAAGCCTGTACTGTTCTATGTTTTAAATCTAAAGTCTCCAATGTTCACTCTTTCCTCGCCCCAACCCATCTGTTTATTCTCCCTTTTTCCTCTCTGTCAGCCTTCATAACCTGCCACCCTCCCCTACCTGTCTGTCACCTCACACCTCTCCTCAGTCCACCGATCATCTCAGAATTCTTTCTCATCACTGCCTTTTCTCTCTTTACACTGACCACACTCTGGCTACCTGCTCAAGAAATCCCTCTTCAGCTCTGTTCCAAACGGACATCCCTTTATTCTGAGGCAGTGCCCTCTGGTCTTCAAATCCCCTACTGTAAGAAACAACCTCTCCCCATCCACTCCATACAGGCCTTTCAATATTCGATTGGCTTCAATGAGATCCCTCATCCTAAACTCTGGCAAATACAGGCCCGTAGCCATTAAGCATTCCCCATACATTAACTCTTTAATTCCTGGAATCATCTCCCCTCACCACTCTCAGTGCTGATATGTTTTGACACTAAGCACCCACAATTCCTGTTCTTCCACTAATGACACTCGAGCCGCTAAGTTCCTCCACCAGACTGTTTGTTGCTCCAAGTTCCAGCATCTGCCTTCTCTTGTCTCTCCAGTAAATCTGCAGTATCTACTCTTCAGATAGAGGAAAGAGTCCATAGCACTATTCTGAAAGAGAGTGGGGTCAGTCCTTCTGGGTATCCTACGACTTCTCTCATTTATCATGAGTACATTTACATGGAGCACTGCCACAAGAAAGCAGCGTCCATCATCAAAGACCCCACCATCAAGGCCAGGGGTTCCCAACCTGCGGTCCAAGGACCCCTCAGCTAAATGTAGGAGTCCGTGGCATAAAAAAAGCTTGGGAACCCCTGATCTAAGCCATGCCTTCTACTACAACCAAGCAGAAGGTACCGGAGCCTTGAGTCCCACACCACCAGGTTCAGAAACAGTTACTACCTCTCAACCATTAGGCTCCTGATGCGGTGTGGATAACTTCACTCACCTCAACAGCCTGCAGATTCTACACCTCACGTTCACCATATTATTTCTTTTTTATTTGCACGATTTGTCATTTGTTAATCTTTGATGATAAAACCATAAGACACAACAGCAGAATTAGCCATTCTGCCCATCGAGTCTGCTCTACCATTCCATCACGTCTGATTTATTATCCCTCTCAACCTTATTCTCCTCCCTGTAACGTCTAACACCCTGACCAATCAAGAATCTATTAACCTCTGCTTTAAATATACTCAATAACATGGCCTCCATAGCTGTCCGTGGCAATGAATTCCACAGATTTACCACCCACTGGTTAAAGAAATTGCTCCACATCTCTGTTTTAAATAGACACCCCTCAATTCTGATTCTGTGTCCTTGGGTCCTAAATTCACCTCTCTATCCTCTCCACATCCACTCTGGCAAGGGCTTTTAATATTCCATAGGGTTCAATAAAATTCCCCCCCCTCATTCTTCTAAACCCCCGTGAGTACAGTCCTACAGCAACGAAATATCCTCATACATTAATGCTTTCATTCCCGGAATCATTCTTGTGAACCTCCTCCGGACCCTCTCCAATGCCAGCACATCTTTTCTTGGATCAAGACCCAAAATCGCTCACAATACTCCAACTGCGGTCTGACCAGTGCCTTAAAGCTGCAGCATCAAATCCTTGCTCTTATATTCTAGTCCCCTCGAAAAGAATGCTAACATTGCATTTATCTTCCTTTCTGATACAACCTGCAAGTTAACCTTTAGGGAATCCTGCACAAGGACTCCCAAGTACCTTTGCATCTCCGATTTCTGAATTTTCTCCGTTTAGAAAATAATCCACACTTCTATTCCGTCTATCAAAGTGCAAGACCATGCACTTCCTTACACATTTACTATTGCCACTTATTTGCCCATTCTCTCATTCTGTCCAAATCCTCTGTAGACTCTCTGCTTCCTCAATACTATCTACCCTGCCCACCAACCTTTGTATCGTCTGCAAACTTGACCACAAAGGCATCAATTCCGTCATCCATATCATCGATATATAACGTGAAAAGGAGTGGTCCCAATAACAACTCTGTGGAACAGCACTTGTTACCAGCAGCCAATCAGAACCAGCTCCTTTTATTCCTACTCTTTGTCTCATCATTGATCTTCTGTCCATGCTAGTATCTTTCCTGTAATACCATGGGCTCTTATCTTGTTAAAACAGCATGTGTGGCACCTTGTCAAAGATCTTCTGAAAATCCAAGGAAACATCATCCACTGACTCTCTTTTGTCTATCCTGCCTGTTATTTCCTCAAAGAATTCCAACAGACTTGTTGGGCAAGATTTCCACTTCAGCACACTATGCTGACTTTGGCTAATTTTGTCATGTTCCTTTTCCTTAATAATGGACTCCAACATCTTCCCAACCACTGAAGTCAGGCTAACTGGCCTATAAATTCCTTTTTTCTGCCTTTCCTTTTAAAATTATGTATGCTTTTCTTTTTATAGATTCTATTGTATTCCTTTATTTTTCCTGTAAATGCCCACAAGAAAATGAATCTCAAGGAAGTGTGTGGTAACAAATTTACTTTGAACTTTATAAACTGATGATCTGGAAGGTGCCAAATGAGCTTTTCCAGCTCCAGCCGGCAGATAAGAGCAGCCGAGGCACCGCAGTAACATAGCAGTTAGCACGACACTATTACAGCTTGGGGCAACGGAGTTCAGAGTTTAGCTCCAGTGCTGTTCTGTAAGGAGTCTCTGTACGTCCTCCCATGAGATGCGTGGGTTTTCTCCAGATCCTCCAGTTTCCTCCCACAGTCCAAAGACATACCGGGTAGGTTACTTCGTCATTGTAAACTGTCCCGTGATTAGGTTAGGGTTAAACCTGGGATGGCACAGCTTGAAGGGCCAGAAGGCCCTGTGCTGTGCTGCATCCCTAAACAAACAAAGAATTAAATATCACACAGCACAAGTCTGTTACTCCTGAGTGGAGAGAAGAAAAGTATATTCCTGATGTGAGGCCATTTCCAAACTGAAAACAGGATCACAGCAAGCCTCAGGACAAACTTCAGACTTGATGCACAAAAATAAACAGTCCCTGTCATGTACATTTGATTGGTGTAGCAAATTTAATTGAACAGTATATTTAGTTACCTCGACTCTGCAAGAACGTGGCTAAGTTATTGTCCAGATGAATGGCATCTTCATTGTCCATCATGTAACGGAGCATGCCCACTAGCTCTCCCTGGAACGTGGAGGTGGGAAAAGAGAATGTCAAGCACACACAAAATGCCGGAGGAACTCAGCAGGTCAGAAAGGTTCTGTGGAGATGTACAAACAGTTGATGGTTCAGACAGAGACACTCCATAAAGTTTGGAAAGGAAGGAGGAAGAAGCCAGAATTGGGGGGGGGGGGGGGGGGGATGGAGTAAACTTGGCAGATGACAGGTGGCACCATGTGAGGGTGGGTGGGAGAGAGCGGATGAAGTAAAAAGCTGGGGGGAGGGAGTAGGTGGAAGAAGTAAACGGCTGAAGAAGACGGAATCTGACAGGAGAGGAGGGTGGACCATGGGAGAAAGGGAAGGATGAGGGCACCAGGGAAGGAGGTAGGCAGGTGAGGGCAAAAGAAAGGGTGAGTGGGAATAGGGAATGGAAAAAAAAAGAGGAGGGAGTTGGAGAAATTACTGGGAGAGAAATTGATATTCATGCCAAGTCAAACACATGCTTTAGCACAGTTCAAATAAATATGTAAAATGTTATAAATCAGGGACTGTGACTCCTCCAACTAGTAATCCCAAGGGGGCCAAAAGCTGTTTGGAATAATTACAGGAAGTGCAGAGGGATCTAAATAAACCTAGGAAAACTGGCCATGCCAATGAGCAAATAAACCAAAGATCAGTTACAATTTTATTATGGCATGTCTGAATAAATATTTGAGGGAGTTAAGCTTCAGCAGGTTTTAAGTAAATCAGGAAGTTTGTTGGTTGCTTCAGCACTATGGTTCAGAGTTTGGTACAGCTGACAAAGTCATTATGGGTAACGGCAGGTAGTACAGACCGAGGCCTCAGAAAGGGGCACAATTAACTTATTATAAATGTGCGAAGTGTTCACAGCCCCCAGTTTGCCTGACTAAACAACTACCCTTGCACAAACCAGTGGCACCATTCACAACTCCAAGGCAGAATACCGTGAGCTCAATGGCTCTCTCAGAGATCTGAACACGTTGAGTGCCCCACTGAGAGATAGTTGAGCAGCTGAATATTATTTTTCACAACACAGAAGACTGTCTGGCCCATCGAGTCTCTTCTCACTGCTGCCTTCACAAGGAGGTACAGAAGCCTTAGGACCCTCACCACCAGGTTCAGGAACAGTTATTACCCCTCAACCATCAAGCTTCTGAAACAGACAGGATAACTTCACTTGCCTAAACAATGTACTGTTCACACAACCTATGGACTTACTTTCAATGACTCTTTATCTCATTTTCTCAATATTTTTTGCTTATTTTTTTCTTTTTGTATTTACACAATTTGTCGTCTAAGGCATCACCCTGACACAGTGGTGTCAAGAAACCAACCTCTCCCTCAATGTCGTACAAACAAAAGAGCTGGTTGTGGACTAGGCTAACCACCATTGACATCACTGGATCAGGGATTGAGCGGGTGAACAGCTTTAAGTACCTCGGTATATACATCACCGAGGTACTCGTTTGGTCTGTACATACCGGCTGTGTGGTAAAAAAAGCACAACAGCCTCTCTTTCACCTCAGATGGTTGAAGAAGTTCGGCATGAGTCCCCAAATCCTAAGAACTTTCTACAGGGGCGCAACTGAGAGCATCCTGACTGGCTGCATCACTGCCTGGTATGGGAACAGTATTTCCCTTAATCGCAGGGCTCTACAGAGAGCGGTGCGGACAGCCCAGTGCTCTGAGCAGCACCGTCATTCCAACGTGCTTCAAGGCCGCCAAAATCTGTCCCTGTGCCAAAATCTTCAGTGTCCTGCCTCAATGACTACCGTCCCATTGCACTCACATCCATCATCATGAAGTGTTTCGAGAGGCTCATCATGAGGCATATCAAGACCCTGCTGCCCCCGTCACTGGACCCCCTGCAGTTTGCGTATCTTCCCAACCGCTCAACAGATGACACCATTGCCACCACCCTCCACCTGGCCCTAACCCACCTGGACAAAAAAGACACGTACGTTCGAATGCTGTTCATAGACTTCAGTTCAGCATTCAACACAATCATTCCTCAGCACCTGACTGGAAAGCTGAAACTGCTGGGCCTGAACACCTCCCTCTGCAACTGGATCCTAGACTTCCTGACTAGGAGACCTCAGTCAGTCCAGATCGGGAGCAGCATCTCCAACACCATAACACTGAGCACGGGGGTTCCCCCAGGGTTGTGTGCTCAGTCCACTGCTGTTCACTCTGCTGACCCATGACTGTGCAGCAATACACAGCTCGAACCACATCAAGTTCGCTGATGACACAACCTTATCAATACCTTATCTCTCGCCTAGGTCGCCTCCTTCCTGCCGGCATGAACATCCAACTCACTGACCTCCGCTGATACCCCTGCCCCCCCCCCCCCTTAACCCCATCCCTATCTTTTATTTTAGTCTGGTTCTCTTTCTCCCCCCCCTCACTATAATCTCTCCCCCCAGCCCTACCTTTCTTTCTCTTTTATTTCCCATAATTCTCCACCTTCCCCCTAGCCCATTTCCCTCCAGCCTATCACTTCCCAGCTCTCTACTTTATCCCTCCCCCAACTTCTTATCCCCCCTCGACCATCCCATGTTACTTCACTCCTGATGAAGGGTTTCGGCCCAAAACGTCGTTATTACCTCCTCCCATAGATGCTGTCTGGCCTGCTGAGTTCTGCCAGCATTTTGTGTTTTTTATTTATTTCCAGTATCTGCAGATTCACTCGTGTTGTCTTTCAAAATTTTGTATGTTTCTATAAGATCCCCTCTCATTCTTTTGAATTCCAGAGAATACAGTTCCAGGCAACTCAATCTCTCCTCATAGGTTAACCCCCTCATCCTGGAATCAACCTGGTGAACCTGCTCTGCATTGCCTCCAAAGCCAGTATATCCTTCCTCAAGTATGGAGACCAGAACTGCACACAGTACTCCAGGTGCGGCCTCACCAGTGCCCTGTATAGTTGCAGCATGAGCTCCCTGCTCTTGAATTCAATTCCTCTAGCAATGAAGGCCAACATTCTGTTTGCCTTCTTAATAACCTGTTGTACCTGCAAGCCAACTTTTTGCGATTCATGAACAAGCACTCCCAAGTCCCTCTGCACAACAGCATGCTGCAATCTTTCACCATTTAAATAATAATCTGCTCTTCTATTATTCATTCCAAAGTGGATGATCTCGCATTTACCAACGTTGTATTCCATCTGCCAGACCTTAGCACACTCACATAACCTATCTATATCCCTCTGCAGACTCTCCACATCCTCTGTACAATTTGCTTTTCCACTCAGTTTAGTGTCATCAGCAAATTTTGCTACACTACACCCAGTCCCCTCTTCCAAATCATCAATGTAAATGGTAAACAGCTTCAGGCCCAGCACCAACCCCTGCAGAACCCCACTCACCACTGACTGCCAACCAGAGAAACACCCATTTATACCAACTCTCTGCCTTCTATTGGTTAACCAATCCACTATCCATGCCAATACACTTCCTCCAACTCCATGCATCCATATCTTATTTAAGGTGTCTCTTGTGCGGCACCTTATCGAACGCCTTCTGGAAATCCAAGTATACGACATCCACCTGTTCTCCTCTATCCACTGCACTCATTATGTCCTCAAAGAACTCCAGTAAGTTTGTCAAACAGAACCTGCCCCAAATCCATGCTGCGTCTGTCCAATGGAACCAGTCCTTTCTAAATGTTTTGCTATTTCTTCCTTAATGACAGCTTCAAGCATTTTTCCGACTACAGATGCTAAGCTAACTGGCCTATAGTTGCCTATCCTTTGCCTACATCCTTTTTTAAGAAGTGCCATGACATTTGCTGTCTTCCAATTTGCCAGGGCCTGCCCAGAGTCTAGAGAATTTTGGTAAATGATTATCAACGCATCTACTATAACCTCCGCCAATTCCCTCAGCACCCTGGGATGCATCCCATCAGGACCAGGGGACTTATCTACCTTCAGGCCCTCTAGTTTGCTGATCACTATCTCTTTTTTGACAGTGATCTTATCAAGGTTCTCACCTGCTATTTCATCTTTTGAGACTTCATCCCCCCCCATGACAACTATGTCTTGTTTTTCTATATTGTCAAAACATTCCCTGCCATAAACACACCCCCGTTATAAAACACACACACATTTTTTGTAAGCCCCCATCCAAACCAGAAAAACCTCAGGATCACAAGTTCTATTTTGTCACATTACGCTTTACAAAAGTTATAAATTCATAAAGACCAGAGTAATAGATATATTTCCATACTGCCCAACTGCTCCTTATAACTCAGGCCCTCAAGACTTGTAAAGATTCTAGTAAACATTTATTTTGATTTCCAACAACTAAGAGTTTCATTAGTTTGTTATGTCATTGCCAGGTCCAATAATTACCCCATTCATCGCCAGCACACAATGGTGGCACTTCACCTTAAGGTCACCTCATTTGTCCTGCAGCAACACACAAAATGCTTTATCAATGAAGGGTCCCGATGGAGAGTCTCGGCCCAAAATATCAACTATTTATTCCTCTCCATAGATGTTACCTGACCTCTATCCAAAGCAACACACTTTACTAACGCCACCATGGGAAGAATGCCTTCAATCATACATCACCCTTCGACTCTCTACCCAGCACAAGGGTGGAAGTGTCAATCACTACTATGGATGTGGACACCAAGGCAACTACCGAGCAATATTATGACAAGACGGACTCTTGGCCTCACAATCTACCCCGTAGATGTGTTAACTATTGTTTCTCTGTGGCGGTTGCACTTTATTCTGTTACTATTTTTCAGTGCAGTGATGTGGTGAAATGATTTGTGTGAACGGCATACACAGTCAACATTCCTTCATTTCCTGTCTGTCCACATGTCTAACAATCTCTTAATCAGTTCTATCATATCTGCTGCCATCAGGCAAAATATACAAATGCCTGAAGGCACGTGGCACCAGGCCCAAAAATAGCTTCCATCCTATTGTAATCAGTCTCTGAAACTGATAAGATAAACTCCTGACTCTCACAATTTACCTCGTTATGGCCTTGCCCCTATCCACCTGCAGTGCACTTTCTCTGTAGCTGTTACACTTAATTCTACATTCTGTCATTACTTGACCTTGTTCTAATCAAAGCACTGCATTGAATTGGGGCTGAGAGTGATAATAATCAGCCATGATGGATTGGCGGAGCAAACTCGATGGGCTGAATGGCCTAATTCTGCTCTTATGTCTAATGGTCTTATTATCTGTATCTGCAGTTCTTCCACTGTATCAAGTACACGTGACAAAGATAAGCCAATACCAATCCCAAAGACAGCCTTGAATGTGTTACCCTCATTCTGTGACACAGCAGGTACTTTGCTTACCTGGGTTTCTGTATCAAGATCATCAAACTCACGTGGGTTATGTCTGGTCATGGTATGAAGGTGGAGGAGAAGCACAGCCATCTTTAAAGAAAGGAAAGAGATGATGATTAAAAGGTACAAGGAGCTGCACAAGTGGGTAACTGACACAGACATTTGTAAATTGAACACCAATCTAGCCAATGACATCAAAGCCTACCAACAGAATACCGTAAGGAATTCACGCAGAAGCAGAACTGTATGAACAACACATACACAATGCTGGAGAAACTCAGCAGGTCAGACATCATCTATGGAGAGGATAAAATAGTTCCTTCTCCTCTTCTATTCCACATTCTGGCTTCTTACCTCTTCTCACCTGCTTATCACCTCCCCCAGTGCCCTTCCTCCCTCCCTTTCTCCCATGGTCCACTCTCATCTCCTATCTGATTCCTTCTGCTCCAGCCCTTTACCTTTCCAAACTACCTGGCTTTACCTAACATGTTCTAGCTAATATCCTTTCCCTCACCCCACCTTTTTATTCTGGCATCTTCCCCCTTCCTTTTTAGTTCTGATGATGGGTCTCAGCCTGAATCATCAACTGTTTATTATTCATTTCCACAGATGCTGCCTAAGATGTATAGATGAACTCCCCCAGCAGCTTGTGTGTGTTGCTTTGGATGGCCAGGATCTGCAGACTTTATCATGTTTAGGAATACACAACTGACATTCTGGGCTGAGACTCTTCATCAGGACCGGAAAGGGATGAAGCAGAAGCCAGAAAAGGAAGGTTGGGATTGGTGAGACCAGGTGAAGGAAAAGGTGGATGGGTGGGGGAGGGGGAGATAGGTGGAAGAGGCAAAGGGCTGCAGAAGGAATCTAACAGGAGAGGAGACTGGGCTATGAAAGAATGGGAAAGAGAAGGGACACCAGAGGGAGGTGATGGGCAGTTAAGAAGAGAAAGGGTAAGATGGGTATCAAAATAGGGAATGAAAAGGGAGGAGATGGGGTGGGAGAACTCTTCCACCTTCCCTCTCCTTATTCTGGCTTCTCCCCCTTTCCCTCTCAGACTTGACGAATGGCCTCAGTGTGAAACGTCGATTCTATGTTCCTCTCCATACTGACTGACCTGCTGAGTTCCTCCAGCATTTTATGTGTGTTACTTGAGAGTCCCAGTATCTGCAGAATCTCTTGTGCTTCATGAAGAGGCACATTAAATACCTCTCTCCCTCAAAACACTCTGCAGCAGCTTTGAGCACTGCATCGGGTTCAGGCCACAAACTCACCTTTGCCATCTCAAGTTCAACTTCCTCACCGCGCAAGATCTTCTGCAGGGAGACCAGGTTTCCGGCAACAGGACTGTACCTGCACCGATCTGTAAACATCGATGACAGAAGAGTCAGGCTGATATTGCTCAAGGGATTCACTTGGAATATTCAAGTGCTGCCGCCCTCACTTTTCATCAGACCTAATATCGTTAAGTTGCAATCAAACGGTTGATTGGCCTACGTCAAATTCAGATTGACTTAATTATCACATGTACATTGAGACCAACACATACAGCGACAGGTGTCATTTGTGTTAACAACCAACATAACCTCAGATGCAAAGATGGGATAAGGATGCTCTATATCGACTGCAGCTCAGCATTCAAAACCATCAATCCCTGAAAGCTTAGCAAATAAGCTTCAAGGCCTTGGCCTTAAAACCTCCTTAGCAATTGGTCCTTGATTGAGCATATCTACATGAAATGCTGTTACAGGAAAGCAGCATCCATTATCAGGGACCTCCACCACCCAAGTCATGCTCTCTTCTCACTGCTGCCATTAGGAAGAAGGTACAGAGGCCTCAGGATCAACACAACCAAATTCAGGAAATTATTACCCCTCAACCATCAGGCTCTTGAACCAAAGGGGTTAACTTCTCTTACCTCATCACTGAAATGTTCCCACAAGCAATGGACTTACTTTCAAGGACTCTTCATCTCATGTTCTCAATATACATTGCTTATTTATTTAGAATCAGAATCAGAATCAGGTTTATTATCACTGGCATGTGACGTGAAATTTAACTTAGCAGCAGCAGCAGTTCAATGCAATACATAATATATAAGAGGATAAAAATAATAAGTAAATCAATTACACTATACATATAATGAACAGTTTTTTTTAATGCAAAAAACAGAAATACTATATATTTTTAAAAAAGTGAGCTAGTGTCCAAGGGTTCAATATCCATTTAGGAATCGATGGCAGAGGGGAAGAAGCTGTGCCTGAGTCGCTGAGTGGTGCCTTCAAGCTTCTGTACCTCCTACCTGATGGTACAGTGAGAAAAGGGCATGATGTCCTGGGTACTTTGTAGGCTAGTACCTAGGATGGAGCTGACTAGATTTACAACCTTGAGCAGCTTCTTTCGGTCCTGTACAGTAGCACCCTCCTTCCCCAAACCAGACAGTGATGCAGCCTGTCAGAATGCTCTCCACAGTACATCTATAGAAGTTTTTGAGTGTATTTGTTGACATTCCAAATCTCTTCAAACTCCTACTTAAGTATAGCCACTGTCTTGCCTTCTTTAAAGCTGCATTGATATGTTGGGACCAAGTCAGATCCTCAGAGATCTTGACATCCAGGAACTTGAAATTGCTCACTCTCTCCTCTTCCGATCCCTCCTGAAGATTGGTATGTGTTCCTTCATCTTACCCTTCCTGAAGTTCAGAATCAACTCTTTCGTCTTAGTGATGTTAAGTACCAGGTTGCTGCTGCGGCACCATTCCACTAGTTGGCATATCTCACTTCTGTACGCCCTCTCATCACCAACTGAAATTTTTTCCAATAATGGTTGTATCATCAGCAAATTTATAGATGGTATTTGAGCTATGCCTAGCCACATATGGGTATATAGAGAGTAGAGCAGTGAGCTAAGCACACACCCCTGAGGTGCACCAGAGTTGATCGTCAACGAGGAGGATATGTTATCACCAATCCACAGAGATTGTGGTCTTCTGGTTAAGAAGTCCAGGATCCAATTGCAGAGGGAAGTACAGAGGCCCAGGCTCTGTAACTTCTGAATCAGGATTAAATGCTGAGCTATATTCAATGAACAGCATCCTGACATAGGTGTTTGTGTTGTTCAGGTGGTCTAAAGCCGTGTGAAGAGCCATTGAGATTGCATTTGCCGTTGACCTCTTGTGGCGATAGGCAAATTGCAATGGGTCCAGGTCCTTGCTGAGGCAGGAGTTCAGTCTAGTCATGACCAACCACTCAAAGCATTTCATCACTGTAGAAATGAGTGCTACCGGGCGATAGTCATTAATGCAGCCCACATTATTTTTCTTAGGCATTGGTATAATTGTTGCCTTTTTGACCGTGGGAACTTCCAGCCGTAACAATGAGAGGTTGAAAATGTCCTTGAATGCTCCCATCAGCTGGTTAGAACAGGTTTTCAGAGCTTTACCAAGTACTCCATTGGGACCTTCCACCTCGTGTGGGTTCACTTTCTTTAAAGACAGCCTAACATCAACCTCTGAGATGGAGATCATGGTCATTAGGTGCAGCAGGGATCTTCACAGCTGTAGTTTTATTCTCCCTTTCAAACTGGGCATAGATGGCATTGCCATTCATGCTATTGGGTTTCGCTTTGTAGCAAATAACATCTTGCAAACCCTGCCAGAGTTGTCGTACATCCAATATCGCCTAAAACCTCATTCAAAATTGTCGCTTCACCATTGAAATAGCCCTCCGTAAATCTTACAAATTATCCACATCCCCATAATCTCCCTCCACAAAGTTTGTCACTCCAATTCAAGTCTCTCGCTCACCCAAGTACTGCATGGTCCCTAGTACTAATAGATAGACTTAGAATCTCAGAATCTATCTCACATTAGGTCCACTGAAGGCTGAAGAAGACAGCCTGACCTGGGGTTAGAGGACTGTGCATGTGTGTGGATGGTTGTGTAGGTAGAAGGCAAGAACAGGGCTTGTCTTGCTGTTATCGCTTGTTATGTTCTATTTTGTCGTGTCAAGCACTGTGGGCATGCTACATCAGCGCTGGAGTCTAAGCACGATGGTGCTGGCGAGACACAGTGATGTTTTGTAGGCAGCTAAAAAAACTACAGACTATTCTACTAAATATACTTTTTCTGGACTAGATCACTACAATCCACAGCCTGTAATTTCCCACTGCGCTTTTTAACTGTCTGAACAACCTGGCGTTTTTGTGATACCCTAAAGGATTCGGCGAACTGAATTCTCAAGAATGCAGCTACAGCGTGGCAACCATTGCTGGAGTGAACTTAGGCTCAGAATGAAGTGGCAGGGCCCGGGTGCAGGAGCAAAAAACAAACCAATATTTAGCCGATTTAAGTGCGAGCCAGATTAAACAGATTATGGCATCAAGGCCAGGGGTAAAGGGCAGACTGGCTGACTACTGAGCAAAGCTTTACTCACATCAGCACTGAACTGACTCTGCAGCAGTGGCCTGCAGCACAGAACTGGCTCCGTGGCTATAGACTCATCAGGGACTCTGTGGTTCATAATTGTGTAATTGTGGTTTACTTTTTTTAATTGTTTTAACAAATGGTTCTTGACAGCCATTGAGGTTTTTTGGTTTTTTGTAGATTCTACTGTGTTTCTTTGTTTTGTGGCCACCTGCAAGATGAATCTCAAGGTTGTACCAGATATGGTACACACAATTTGATAATAAATGTATTTTGAACTTGAACTTATAGGCCATCCCTAGCACATCCTTTGGTATGTTGGTTGTTAATGCAAACAATACATTTCAGTGTATGCTTCGATGTACGATGATGGATAGTCTCTGTCCAGGACCAGGAGGCTTTCTTTATTGCCAAAAGCTCAGCATTCTAAACACAGACACTTCTAGAGATCAAAGTGTTACACTTAAGTAAGTTACACTTCCAAGCAATATTCTTTGTTTAGCTTCTTATCATAAACAGGAGCCAGTGTTCAGTTAACCTACCTGGTACGTCTTTGGACTGAGAGAGGAAACTGGAGGACCTGGAGAAAACCCACATTCCACAAAGACTCCTTACAGAGGACACTGGGTTTGAACTCCGAACTCTGACACTCCAAGATGTAATAGCGTTGCACTAACCACTACGCTATTGTGACACCAAGCTTTAAAAATAAAACTTTACAAACAAGCACCCTCTGTACAGCACAGACTGCTGACCCATAGCACGAGGCTCAAGAGGTGCTGTGTAAGAAATGGGGTATGTTAATTGGCCTGCATCAAACTAGACAACACTGGTTAAGATATGTAGTTCAAGGAAGCTTGCAGACCAGATTGATACTATCACTTAGCACATCAGATAGCTGATCTAACAATAGCTGGAAGATTTATGTACTCAGAAAGTTAGTTTCGCAGCATTAATTGTGGGTGTTTGGGAATTCTGTTGCCAGAGGCGCTTAGACCAGCAGAGTGAAAAGAAGTCGGAAAAAGTATCACATGTGAAGTCACAAAGAAATGATATAAATGCAGAAAGCTGTCAGGTGAGGAGCATCAAGAAGAATGGCAGAAAGATGGGTTGAACAAGCCTTCAATTTCAGTGACAGACAGTTCACCTGCAACTCATGGGTGTGTCTTTTAGCTTATAGGATTTGTACCTGCATTTTGGAAATCCTTTTTGTTTTAGAAATGGTTTGTAATTTGGATTTTTTTTAATATATAAGATAGAAGTCCTCTTTTAGTTTTAAATTTTAAGAATTTCGTTTAAAATTAAACATGTATTGCTGAAAATAAATGAATTGTGTTTAAACTACTTCATTAGCCAGGATTACGGCTGCACAGGTGGAAGGTCAACTGAGGAAGATCTGTACCAGCAAGGCGGCTGGACCGGATGGAGTTTCCCCACGATGACTGAGGGCCTGTGCGACTGAGCTGGGAGAACCACTACAGCGCATCTTCAACATGAGCCTGGAGCAGAGAAGAGTACCCAGACAGTGGAAAACATCCTGTATTGTCCCGGTACTGAAGAAACCACAACCAAAGGAGTTGAAATACTTCAGACCTGTTGCCTTGACGTCGCACGTTATGAAGACCATGGAGCGGCTGATAATACAGAATCTGAGGCCACAAACCAGGCACGCCCAGGATCCTCTTCAGTTTGCGTATAAGGAGAAGGTGGGAGTGGAGGATGCTATCACGTATTTGCTGCACAAATCACTCTCTCACCTAGAGAGGGTCAGTTGTGCTGTGAGGATTACATTCCTTGACTTCTCTAGTGCCTTTAACACCATCCAGCCCAAGATCTTAAGGCACAAACTAACGGAGATGGGAGTAGACTCTCACATGGTGGATTGGATAGTGGAATACTTGACAGATAGACCTCAGTATGTGCGGTTGGGAGACTGTAGGTCTGACACGGTGGTCAGCAGCACAGGGGCGCTGCAGGGAACCGTACTCTCTCCGGTCCTGTTCACCCTGTACACATCAGACTTCCAATATAACTCAGAGTCCTGCCATGTGCAGAAGTTCGCTGATGACACGGCCATAGTGGGGTGTGTCAGGAATGGACAGGAGGAGGAGTATAGGAAACTGATACAGGACTTTGTGATATGGTGCAACTCAAACTACCTGCGTCTCAATATCACCAAGACCAAGGAGATGGTGGTGGACTTTAGGAGATCTAGGCCTCATATGGAGCCAGTGATCATTAATGGAGAATGTGTGGAGCAGGTTAAGACCTACAAGTATCTGGGAGTACAGTTAGACAAGAAGCTAGACTGGACTGCCAACACAGATGCCTTGTGCAGGAAGGCACAGAGGCGACTGTACTTCCTAAGAAGGTTGGCGTCATTCAATGTCTGTAGTGAGATGCTGAAGATGTTCTATAGGTCAGTTGCGGAGAGCGCCCTCTTCTTTGCGGTGGCGTGTTGGGGAGGAAGCATTAAGAAGAGGGACGCCTCACGTCTTAATAAGCTGGTAAGGAAGGCGGGCTCTGTCGTGGGCAAAGTACTGGAGAGTTTAACATCGCTAGCTGAGCGAAGGGCGCTGAGTAGGCTACGGTCAATTATGGATAACTCTGAACATCCTCTACATAGCACCATCCAGAGACAGAGAAGCAGTTTCAGCGACAGGTTACTATCGATGCAATGCTCCTCAGACAGGATGAAGAGGTCAATACTCCCCAATGCCATTAGGCTTTACAATTCTACCGCCAGGACTTAAGAACTTTTTAAAAGCTATTATTAATGCTTTTTGAGATAGTGATTTAGATGCATATCATATTTTTTTTTACTGAGTTAAGTATTGTATGTAAGTAGTTTTGCTAAAACAAGTGTATGGGACATTGGAAAAAAAGTTGAATTTCCCCATGGGGATGAATAAAGTATCTATCTATCTATCATCTATCTATTTATTAGCTGGAAGTATCTCCTCCTTCGTAGGAAGGGGGGACCACTGCTTGAAAACTTCTTAATCTTTAATCACATACACACACACACACACGCAGAGTTCAGTACTATGTGAAAGCTGTACCCAATTATTTCAACACTAGCAAAGGAGTTCCTGAAACCAATGAGCCTCAAAGACATTAAGATATTTCCACTTGAGCAGCAAACAATCTGCTGAAGAAATTCAATGGGTCAAGCAACATCTGTGGGAATAAGGAAATTGATGTTTCAGGTCAAAGCCCCGCTCAAAACCCTGCATCAGGATATTTAGGCCTGGAATATCAGTAACCCAGCTCAAAACCCTGCATCAGGATACTTAGGCCTGGAAAATCAGTAACTCCTTTCCTCCCACTGATATTGCTCAACTCATTGATTTTCCCCAGCAGATTGCAACCCCAGGTTCCAGCATCTACAGTCTCATATCCACACCTACATTTTCACTCCAAACATCTTGGCAGAAAGACTCTTACCTGGCTGATTCTCTTGAGCCTCTGCACCTACAAACATTGAACAGGAATGTTAGTCATTCAAACCACGCAGTATGCAAAACAAAGACAATGTTTAGATAAAATAGTTTCAAGCTGCCTTGCTGCTAAATGACATAATACACACTGTCAGTCAGAAAACACAAAGCAGCCATGATCAGATTGCCTCTGGCTATGGCTTCCAGAGTTCAACGGACTCCCACGCCTCTCTCAACCACACTTCCCAGACGGTGTTGGTCATTAACACAAGCAACGTAATTCACTGCCTGCTTCAGTGTTTTGACATATATCTGAGAAATAAAAGCAAATGTTTCTTTTAATTTTTGAAGAGCTAGTGTTCAGGCTTACAGAACCAGTGCTGTAAGGTTGTATGGCCCTTTTGGCACTAGACAGATACAATGTTCCCTCTGAATCAGAATCATATCACTGGCATACGCTGTCATACTAGTTGTTTTGTGGCAGCAATACATTGTAATACATAATTAAAACACCATACATTGCAAATACAATATTTCTAAAAAAATCAAGCAGTGCAAAAAGATCCAAAAATATTTTTTTAAATGCTGTACAGGGGTTCATTGTCCATTCAGAGATCTGTCGGCAGAGGGGAAGAAGCTGTTCCTAAAACATTGTGTGTCTTCAGGCTCCTGTACCTTCATCCCGATAGTAGCAATGAGAATATTAAATTTAATTTTACATATACTGTATATTTCTTAATGTAATTTATAGTTTATCATTATTTATTGCAATGTACATACAGCTGCCACAAAACAACGTATTTCATGGCGTACACTAGGATATTAAATCTGATTCTGATTCAGAGGGGACTATTAGTCTTGGTGATGACAGTGCCTAATCATGGATGCCTATTTTAAGGCATCATCTTTTGAAGGTGCCCTTGATGGTGGGTAGGCTAGTGACCATGATGAAGCTACTGAGCTGGAACCCCCTGCAGCATTTTCTGATCCTGTGCAGTGGTCCCTCCATACCAAACAGTGATGCAACCAGTTAGAATGTTCTCCACCATAAATCTGTAGAAATTTGTGAGTCTTTGTTGACATAACAAATCCCTCAAACTCCTGGTGAAATATTGCTGCTGCCATGTCTTCAATATGCTGGGCCTAGGATAGATCTGCAGAAATGTTGGCACCTAGGAACTTGAAACGGCTCACCTTTTCCACTGCTGGCACTTTGATGAGGACAGGCATGCAGGAGAGATTTACCAGGATGCTGCCTGATTTAGGAATATGCCTTCAAGCTAGGCCGTCCAGCAGCCCTCGAAAACTCTGATTTAACCCCACCAAGGCCATGCTCCCTTCTCACTGCAACCTCAGGACACTCCTCCCAGCTTCAGGAACAGTTAATGGACTTCAACAGAGGGGCTACCTTGCATTTAACTCTATTTATATAAACTTTGAACTACTACACTTTTTTTGGTGAGTGTCTGGAATGCACTGCCAGGGTTGGTGCTGGAGTTAGATACAATAGAGGCAACTTGGAAAG
This sequence comes from Hemitrygon akajei, assembly GCF_048418815.1. Lineage (NCBI taxonomy): Eukaryota > Metazoa > Chordata > Chondrichthyes > Myliobatiformes > Dasyatidae > Hemitrygon > Hemitrygon akajei. Next base: position 196,924,801 of record NC_133127.1, on the reverse strand, counting down.
CCAAACGAGTATAAAGTTGAAAGTTTGAAGTAAACTGATCGAAGTTCATGTTTATCACCAAACAGAACATGGAGATGGATTTTCCTGCAGGTATTCACAGTAAATACAAGTATCAGTGAAAGACCTCACACAATGGGACAAACAACTTGGTGTTCAAAAGGCAACAAACTGTGCAAATACAACATTAAAAATAACTAATAATAATTTAAAAAGCAATAAATATCAAGAACATGAGATGAAAAGTCCTTGAAAGTGAGTCTACAGGTTGTGGGAAAAGCTCACGGTTGGGATGAGTGAAGTTATCCCCTCTGGTTCAAGAGCCTGTTGGTTGAGAGCTATGCACAGAATGGATGTGAAGACATACGGGACTAGATTAGTTAGATGTTTAATCAATAGCTTAATTAGTTCAGCACCACATGAAGGGCCTGTTCTTGTGCTGTACTTCTAATGTTCTTACTTTTCTTTGTCCTCTCTCCCATTTCCCTCACCACATTCAGTGCACTTTTGAGCAGAAAAGGCTCCTAATGACCATATTCAATACACCACAGCTCCTTTACATACAGCAGTATGGCTTAGTCCAGGCCCTTCGCTCCACAACGTTATGCTGACCATTTAACCGACTTCAAGATCAATCTAACCCTTCCTTCCCACATAGCTTCTATTTTTCTATGTGCTTATCTAAGACTCTCATAAGCGTCCGTATCACCACCCCGGCACAAACCACTCTATAAAAACACTATCTCTTGACATCCCCCCCCCCCCCTTACACTTTCCTCCACCTGAAAACTACGCCCCTTATATTAGTCATTTCTGCCCTGGGGGAAAAGTCTCTGGCTGTCCACTAGATCTATTCTTATCACATCAATTCAGCTCTCATCCTGCTCTTCAAAGAGAAGAGCCTTAGCTTACTCAACCACTCATAGTCATAGAAAAGTACAACACGGAACTAGGCCTTTCTGCCCATCTAGTCCACGCCAAACCATTAAAAGTGCCTACTCCCAATGACTGGCATTGGGACTATAGCCCTACCATCCACAAACCTATCTGAACTTCCCTTGAACGTTGAAATCGAACACCACCTGAACTGGCAGTTCATTCCACACTCCCATGACCCTCTGAGTGAAGTTTCCCCACATGTTCCCCTAAACCTTTCAACTTTCACCCTTAACCCATGACCTCTGGTTGCAGTTCCACCCAACCTCAACAGAAAAAGCCTGCTTGTATTTACCCTATATATACCCCTTATAATTTTGTATACCTTTATCAAATCTCCCCTCAAATTTCTATGTTATAAGGAACAAGGTCCTACCCTATTCAATCTTCCCCTATAACTCAGGTCCTCCAGACCTGACAACATTTTCTCTGTACTATTTCAACCTTACTGACATACCTCCTGTAGGTAGGTGACCAAAACGGCACATATACTCCAAATTAGGCCTCACCAACGTCCTGATCTACTTGTGACACTACTTGCAATGAATTATGGACCCGTATTCCCAGACCTCTTTGTTCTCCAGCACTCCTCGGTGTCCTACCCTTCACTGTGTAAGGCCTACCCCAGTTGGTCCTACTGAACTGTAACACCTCACACCTGTCTACATTAAATTCCATCTGACATTTTTCCAGCTGGTCCAGATTCCACGGCAAGCTCTGATAGTCTTCCTCGTAGTCCATAACAACCCCAATCTTGGTGTCATCTGAAAATGTAACCACATTATCATCCAGATTGTTGATATAGATGACAAACAACCAAGGACCCAGCACCGATCCTCGTGGCACATTAGTCACAGGCCTCCAGTCAGAGAAGCAACCATCTACTTCCACAGGGTAACGTAACTGGTGGAAATGCACAACCATCGACAATGAGTTGGGGTTTCACTTTAAGAAACTGCTCTGACATGATGACTTAATTACATGAAGTACCCTTACCGCAGTTTGTATTAAGGTTTTGGAGTACAATGAAAGGGTAGTTACAGTATTTCTTAAACCTAAAATACCTCTCTTCATTTTATTGACGAAAACCTACATTGGTGACCCCAATGCTCTAGGACAATTCAAGATTTATTACTAAACATGAAGACCAACACAATTGCTTTCAAACTGCTGGAATTTTGGGAGCAAAATGCCATTGCATGATTTGTACAAGCGAGGCCCAATTTGTGCTGTGAGAAATCTCCACCAACACTACCATGTATTTCTACGTGATAGCGTTGTTCAGCAACTCCACGGCTGCGAAAGTAGTGAATCTACCAGAACACCCACCTGAACACGATAAATACTGATCGCTGAAAACTCACCTTTTGCTGGACACAACAGGTTGCACTCTGCTTTAGTGGGCGGTATTATACATCGGACTTTGTCCTGACTAAAGTGGCTAGAACTCTGCTTGGTGCAGATTTCCTGTGTGCCCAAGGACTGTTAGTCAATCTTAAGAACTGCCGGCTTGTGGATATCAATGGTTTGGATCCTTACCCTGCTCCCCCGCTAAACTTCCCCACAACAAGTTGTTGCATGCACCACCATATGTGAGTTGACTCCACTGCTGGGGATTCCCCAAAGCTGGACCAAGCACACATCGTCCACTAGTCACAAAACATGGGGTCGAGCACGACATCACCACAACTGGCCCACCAGTCCATGCATGTAGATGAGCCCAGAGAAGCTGGCAACTGTGAAGACTGAGTTTACCACCACGGAAAGACTTTGCATTTTACGCTGGGCAAATGGCCCCTGGGCTTCACCCTCCATATGGTCCCCTAACTCAGATGGTGGTTGCCACCCATGTGGCAATTACCAATGCATTAACGAGGTCACCACCACCAACAACCCCCCCCCCCCCACCCCAGATTGCTAGCCAGTCTCACACACCCAAGAATTTTCAGCACGTTTAGCCAGAAAGTTAATTTTTTCCTAAATCAACTTCAGTTCCTGTGTGCTCAGAGGACATTCTCAAAAAAAGCTGTGATAACCCTGTTTGGTCTGAGTTTCTGCATGTGCCGTTTGGACTGTAAAACACAGCACAGACTTTCCGACAGCTGATGGACTCTGTATTAAAAGACTTAGATTTCCTTTGTTTACCTGGATGACATAGCTGTCACCAGTGCATCCAAATCCAAACACATATCTCATCTCTACACACACTGCGTTCTTAAGCCACCACAGGTTGATTATTAACTTTGCTAAATGCCAGTCTGGATTGTCAACCATTGACTTTCTCAGCCATTGCATCTATGCAGAAGGTGCAAAACCCCTCCCATCAAAAGTAGCATTTATTATTGATTTCTCACTGCTCCGCACTACTAAAAAATTACAGGAGATTTTAGATATGGTGAATTCCATGAGCTGCTAAATTTATGCTCCCTCTGTATAGTGCACTTAAAGGCAATACCCCTAATCACATGCTTGATTGGTCTGCAGACATGACCGGTGCATTTGATGACAACAAGCAAGCTCTTTTTAACGTGACCCTACTAGCACACCCACTCCCCAAAGCACCCACAGCCATTGCTACTGACACTTCAGACCATGCTGTAGGTGCTGTGTACAAACAATTGGCTGCAGGCATGTGGCAGCCGCTCCCATTCTTCAGCTGGCTGCTCCACCCCCCCCCCCCCCCCAAAAAAGGAAGTACAGCCTGCCTAACCATGAGCTTCTCGGTTTCTATCTGGCTGTCCGCCATTTTCATTTCCTTCTCAGCATTTGTTGACCACAAACCCCTCGTGCATATGATGGACAAAGTATAAGACCCTTGGTCTGCACGGCAGCAACACCACCTGTTCTACATATCTGAGTTCACAATGGATATACAACATATCAAGTGGAAAAATAATGCCGTGGTTAATTGCCTCTCATGGCCAGCCACTGAGGCCGTACACATTGGGGCTGATTTCGTCGGCATGGCAGCCGACCAAGCTACTGACCCAGAGCTCCAGGATTACCAAACAGTAGTTTCGCACCTGTGGTTGGCTGACAGTAAGTTCGGGAAAGCTGGGTTTCTCTCCTATATGAAGCCTCAACTGGTCGCCCTCGCGCCACACTGTCCGCAAACTGGAGACATACTGTTTTCAACTCCATACATAGCTTCTCGCATCCAGGCCGAAAAGCCTCACAGAAACTGGCTGCACTGAAGTTTGTGTGACACAGCCTTAGTATGGACGTGCATGATTGGACTGCAGCCTGTGTGGAGTGCCAGTGGGCAACAATTAGCCGTCATGTTCAGGCACCACTGGCACCTTCTGAGGTCCCTGCGCAACGGATTGACCATGTCAAAGTGGATCTTGTTGGTCCTCTACCCCCCTCCCCCTACAGATTGAGCTGCTTATATTTCAATGCAGTAAGTATTGTAGGAAAGACAGATGAGCTCAGGACATAGATCAACAACAGATATTATGATATTGTAACCATTAGTGAGATTTGGTTGCAGGGGGGACAAGACTGGCAGCTCAATATTCCATGATTCTGTTGTTTTAGATGTGACAAACTGGGAGGGATTAAAGGAGGAGTGGTGTTACTAGTCAGGGAAAATGTCACAGCAGTGCTCTGTCAGGACACACTGAAGAACTCAACTTTGTGAGGCGTTACGGGTGGAACTGAGAAATAAGAAAGGTATGATCACGTTCATGGGACTATTTTACAGACCAGTCAATAGTCCTAGAAGTTTAGAGGAGCAAATTTGTAGAGATCACAGACTGTTGCGAGAAACATAAGGTTGTTACAATAGGTGTTTTTAAACTTTCTACATATTGACTGGGGATCCCATACTGTAAAAGGACCAGATGAGATAGTTTGTCAGATGTGTTCAGCAAAGTTTCCTTCATCAGTATGTAGAAGTCCCAATGAGAGAGCATGCAATACTGGATCTGCTGTGTAATCTTAAACTATATAATCTTCCTATTTCTGGCCATCCTGAGATCACAACCCCTGAGGACCTGTCCTTTAACTTAGCACCTAATTAATGCCTTTGAATGGAAAATCCTACAAAAGGTAGTGGATTCGGCCCAGTACACAAAAGGCAAAGCCCTCCCAGCTATTGAGCACATCTACAAGAAACGCTGTCATCAGAAAGCAGCATCTATCATCAGAGATCCTCAGCACCCAGGCCATGCTCTTTTCTCACTGCTGCATCAGGCAGAAGGCTCAGGACTCACCACCACCAGGTTCAAGAACAGTTACTACTCCGCAGCTATCAGGCTCTTGAACCAAAAGGATAATTACACTCCTCTATTGAGATCTTACCTCACTTTAAGGACTCTTTATCTTGTTAATTCATGCTCGTTATTTATTGCTATTTATTTATATTTGCACAGATTGTTGTTTTCTGTGCTTGCTCTCAAATTGATCCTGTTATAGTTACTATTGTAATGATTCGCTGAGTATGCCTGAAGGAAAAAAGAATCTCAGGGTTGTATGTGATGACATGTATGTACTCCGATAATAAATTTTACTTGGAACTTATAACTTTCTAAATCACTCTTCCTACCCACGTCAATGGTGCCTACAGGGACCACGACATATGGCCGTCACCCTCTCACTTAAGAATGCTGAAGACACAATGCAAACTGTCTGGACCCTGGCACCCAGGAGATATTATACCATCCAGGAATCTTGTTCTCATCCACAGAACCTCCTGTTCCCTTAACGAATCCCCTATTACCACAGCTTGCCTCATTCCCCCCCCCCCCCACCAAGTCACAAAGGCAAGACATGTGCCAGAGACCTAACTGCTGTGACTTTCCTCTGCTAGTGGCATACCTGTTGTTGAGGGGGATGGCCACAGGGGTACTCTGCTCTGGTTGTTTAACCCCTTTCCCCTTGCTGACTGTCACCCAGTTTCACGTGCCCTGCACCTTGGGTGCAACTACCGCTCTGTATGTCCTATCTCTCACCCCTTCAGCCTCCCAAATGATCCGGAGTTCATCCAGTTCCAGCTCCAACTCCTTAACACAGATTGTTAAAAGCTGCAGCTGGATGCACTTCTCGCAGGTGTAGTTGTCAGGGTCACCGAAGGTCTCTCTGCCTTCCCACATCCTGCAAGAGGAACATTCAACTGTCCTGCCTGACATCCTTATTGTTCAAAGAGAGCAAATATTAAGAAGGAAAAACAATAAATACAATGTGGGGGGAAAAAACCTACAGCTTTTCACTTTCTCTCACCCAAGCCTTTCCTCACTGAAGCCTCGAAGAGCTAAAGCCTCATTCTAACACTGCCCACTCCAATATATTTGCCTTGGCCTGATTTTAATTTGTTCATGATCGCTTAAAACTCCAAACTGATGGGAGTTGATGCCTTATGTACTCAATTGGAGAAACTGAGTGAGCTACATCTGCTCAAGCTTTGGATCTCCAATTAGCCACGCCTCAAAACACCAATTACCGCAAGCCGATGCCTTATGCACTCGATCAGCAAAGCTGAGTGAGCTACATACTCTCACGCTTCTGATCTCCGAATGGCCACTGCTTAAAAAGGGTATTCAAATGGATCCATTCTGAAGGCACAGTCACAGAAAACATTTATCACGCTAGAACTAAGTGTGAAAAAGATATGCAAACTGGTCCAAATCAATTACTACCCTTCAACCATCAAACTCTCGAACAAAAGGGGATAACTACACTCATTTAAGGACTCTTTTATCTTGTTATTCCATACATGTTATTTATTGCTATTTATTCAGATCTGCATTTGCACAGTTTATTATCCATTGATCCTGTTTACAGTTACTGTTCTATAGATCTGCTGAGTATGCCCACAGAGAAAGAACCTCAGGGTTGTATGTGGTGACATGTATGTATAATAAATTTTACTTGGAACTTTATCTGAGTCGGGTGGGGTTGTGGGCAAGCCGCTGTTTGACAGAGAGCAGAAAATGTTTTTGTTTAGTGTTGGCTCATTAGAGGTGTGGAGACAGATCTTCAACACCAAACACCCATTCCATATGGATTCAATCATCTTTGACCAGGCAAAACATGCCAAGCTTCCCAGTTCAGTCAATTCCTTCAACAGTAATTTCAATAAAAGAACTTCAGTAAATTATCTTTTAATGAAATAAAGCTGACTGGAACAAAAGCACAAGGAGGCGCTCAGCCAAGATTAAAATAACTGCAAATTAAATACACAATCACCTTTGGGCATGCAATTTCTGTAATGCTTACATTCTAAAAAGTCACAGATGAACTGGAATCGCTCTTCCATGGACTTTGTCTCGAGTACCTGGGAAGCATTTTCTTTTCCACTTCTGCAATATGAAAAATCATTAATTATTAAAGAGTAAACACAAGAGCTTCTGCAGATCAGCACACAAAATGCTGGAGGAACTCAGCATTAACTGTTAATGAATAAGCAGTTAATGCTATCGGCTGAAATTCTTCACTGGCAATCATAACTGGTCTCAGCCCAAAACATCGACTGTTTATTCCTCTCCACAGATGCTGCCTGACTTGCTGAGTTCCTCTAGCATTTTGTGTGTCTCTCTAGACAGATAAAGCTTCAAAGACTGTACTATCTCATAACAATTTTCCCACAGTAATACAGCACAGAACTGTATAGTGCTGCATGTACAATACAATGGACTCAGTCTGCACTGTTATGGCCCTTACACTTTATTGTCTGTCTGCCTGCACTGCACTTCTTCTGTAACTGTAACACTTAATTCTGCATTCTGCTATTGTTTTTCCCTTACTGTTGTAATAAAGTGATCGGTTTGAATAGTGTGTCTGCCGGCACTTGATTGCGGAGATTATGGAGTAAGTTGGAGACAGTCCGCTGTGGACTTTACCCACCAATTTTAAAAAGCAAGCGGAGCCTGCAGCACTTGTCCACGGCACATGAGATTGCTTGGGTTAATACTGACTAGGGTTAATTAGCAAGGGCCAATAAAAAGAAACAAGGTAGAAAGGGATTAGAGGTCTTGCACAGTGAATATAGGGAGTTAGAGAAGAGGCTGAAAAGCAGGACCTCCAGGGTAGTAATCTCTGGATTACTCCAAGTACCACGTGCTAGTCAGGGCAGGAACAGGATGATAGTATAGATGAATGAGTGGCTGAGGGAGTGAAGCAGGGAGCAAGGTTTTAGATCTCTCAATGGCTGGGATCTCTTCTGGGGAACATATGACTTGTACAAAAAGGATGGGTTACACCTGAACCCAAGGAGACCAATATCCATGCAGGCAGGTTTGTTAGAGCTGTTGGGAAGGGTTTAAACTAATTTGGCAGGGGGGTGGGAACCAGAGTGAATGGACTGAGAATGAGGCAGTTGGCATACAACAAGATGCAGTGTATAGTGAGAATGTCAGGAAGGACAGGCAGATGATAGGGGAAAATTGCAGTCAAGGGATGAGGTGAAGTATAACATCAGGGCAAAATCCAAAAGGGTGATAAAGACAGGAGTGAAGGTGTTGTTTTTGAATGCACGCAGTATACAGAATAAGGTGGATGATCTTGTAGCACAGTCAGATTAGCAGGTATAACATTGTGCGCCTCACTGAGATGTGTCTGAAATATCATAGCTGGGACCTTAACATCCAATTTACACTATGTATTGAAAGAAGAGGCAGGTAGTCAGAGGAGGTGGGAGACTCTGTTAGTAGAAAATGAAATGCAATCCCCAGAAAGTGGCAACAGGATTTGAAGATGTGGAATCCTTGGGGGTAGAGTGAAGAAACTGCAGGGTAAAAAGACCCTGATGGGAGTTATATACAGGACTCTGGACAGTAGCCATATGGGATCCAAATTTCAATGGGAAATAGTAAATGCATATAATAAAGGCAATGTTCTCATAGTCATGGAGATTTCAATATGGAGATAGATTAGGAAACTCAGTTCGGTGGTGGATCTCAAGAGAGGGAATCTGTAGAATGCCTATGAGATGGCTTTTTAAAGCAGCTTATGGTTGAGCCCACTTAGGAAAAGGCAATTCTGGATTAGGGTTTGTGTAATGAACAAGATTTGATGAGGGAGCTGAAGATAAAGGAACCCTTGGGAGGTAGTGATCATAATGATATAATTTACCCTGCAGTTTGAGAGGGAGAAGATAAAGTCAGGTGTATCAGGCATAACAGAGGAGCTGGTCAAAGTTGATTGGAAGGGGACACTAGCAGAACAGCAACGGCTGGAGTTTCTAGGGGCAGTTCGAAAGGCACAGGATAGATACATCCAAAGATGAAGAAGTGTTCTAAATGAAGGATGATGCAACTGTGGGTTAGAAGGAAAGTCAAAGCTAACATACTGTAAAAGCAAAACACAGGGCATATAATATAGTAAAAATCAGTGGGAAGACAGAGAATTGGGAAGCTTTTAAAAACCAATAGAAAGCGACTAAAAAAAAAGGAAAGGTGAAATATGAAAGTAAGCTACCAAAAAGGATATCATAAAGTTTTTTTCAGATATATAGAGTAAAAGAGAAGTGACAGTAGATATTGGACAACTGGAAAATGACACTGGAGAGGTAGTAATGGAGGACAAAGAAATAACAGATGAAGTATTCTGCGTCAGTCTTCACTGAAGTGAGTGTAATTGCTACTATTAAGGAGAAGGCGCTTAGGAAGCTGAATGGTCCGAAGGTAGATAAATCATCTCAAACAGATGGACTGCACCCCAGGATTCTGAAAGAGGTAGCTGAAGAAATTGTAAAGGCATTAGTAATGATCGCTCAAGAATCATTAGATTTTGAAATGGTACTGGAGGAATGCAAATATGACATTAGCGTTCATTTTGAGAGAACTAGAATATAAGAGCAAGAATGTAATACTGAAGCTTTATAAGGCATTGGTCAGACCACACTTGGGAGTATTGAGAGCAGTTTTGGACCCCTTGTCTGAGAAAAGATGTGCTGGCATTGGAGAGAGTCTGGAGGAGGTTCACAAGAATAATTCCAAGAGTGAAAGGGTTAACATATGAGAAGCGTTTGATGGTTCTAGGCTTGTACTTGCTGGAGTTTAGAAGAAAGTGGGGGGGGTCTCACTGAAATCATTGGCATACAAAAGGACTAGACAGAGTGGATTGGAAGAGGATATTTCCTAGAGCAGCTGAGTCTCGGACCAGAGGGCACAGCCTCAGAATACAGGGATGTCCGTTTAGAACAGAGATGATGAGAAGGAATTTCTTTAGCCAAAGAGTGACAAATCTGTGGAATGCATTGCCAAAGAAGGCTGTGAAGGCCCAGTCATTGGGTACATTTAAAGCAGAGGTGGACAGTTTCTTGCTAAGTCAGGGCATCAAAGGTTACAAGTAGGAGAATGGGCTTGAGAAGGATAATAATCCGCCATGATGAAATGGTAGAGCAGACTCAATGGGCTGAGTGGCCTAATTCTGCTCCTATGTTTTACGGTTTTATGGACTTAAAACCAGTTTTTCCACAATACCTCAGTATATGAGACAAGAATAAACTAATTCCTTTGTATTTGTAACAAGAAGTGGGAAAACAAGAGAGAACAAAGGGAATGTCCATGATAGGATGGACACTGAAGTTTTCTAGGTGATACAATCCTTCCTAAGGAGGTTGAAGAAGCTGGACTATGCATATCAATACTTACAACCTTCTACACACGTGCAGTAAAGCATCCAAATTTGCTGCATCACTGCACAGTATGGAAACCACAATGTGGGAAAAAGAAACTGCTATAGCGGGTAGTCAAAACTGCACAATGCATCACCAGCACCAGCCACTCTGCCATCATATAAAAAGGTATCAGAAAGGGGCCAGGCATATTATGAAGGATCCCACCCAGAAGGAGGAGGCTACATAGCATCTGTTAGATCTGTTTAATTCTCAGATGTAATGTTGCAGCTCTATAAAATCTCCGTTAGAACACACTCGGGAGTATTGTGTTCAGTTCTGGTCACATTATTATTGGTAGGATGTGGAAGGAAGACCTATCCTGGGTCCAATATGCAAGTGCAATTACAAAGAAAGCACGGCAGCACCTCCCCTCAGGAGATTGCTAAGGGTTCGACATAACATCTAAAACTTTTTAGAAACTTATATAGATGTGTGGTAGAGAGCAGATTGACTGTAGCACGGCCTGGTATGGAATCACCAATGGCCTTGAACGGAAAATCCTACAAAAAGCAATGGATACGGCACAGTACATCACAGGTAAAGCACCCACTGCCATTGAGCACATCTACACGGAGCGTTATCGCAGGAAAGCAACATTTATCATTAGGGACCCTGCCAACCAGGACATGTTCTCTTCTTGCTGCTGCCATCAGGAAGAAGGTACAGGAGCCTTAGTTCTCACACCACCAGGTTCAGGAACAGTTACTACCCCTCAACCATCAAGCTCTTGAACTAAAAGGGATAACTTAATTTGCCCCTTCAGTGAAATGTTCCCACAATCTATGGACTCACTTTCAAGTATTCTTCATCTCATTTTCTCAACAGTTACTGTGTATTTATTTATTTATTTATCTATCTATCTATTTATCTATTTATCTATTTATTTATTTATTATTCTTTCTCCTTTTTTTGTATTTGCACAATTTGTTGTCTTTTGCACATTGGTTGCTTGCCTTGATGGTGCAGTCTTTCATTGATTCCATTATGGTTATTATTTTATTAAGGATTTATTGAGTATGCCTGTAAGAAAATGAATCTCATGTTGTATATGGTGACGTATATGTACTTTGATAATGAATTCACTTTGAACTTTGAATCTGCAGAGGGGGTCCAGAGGAGATTTACCAGGATGCTACCTGGATTAGAAGGCATGTCTTATGAGGATAGGTTGAGTGAGCTAGGGTTTCTCTCTGAGGAAGAGGTTGAGAAGTGACTTGTTAGAAGTGTACAAGATGATTAAGAGACATAGATTGGATAGGCAGAAAATTTAAGGTGACTGGAGGAAAAGTATAAGGGGGGGATGTTGGATGTAAGTGGTAAGAGAGACTGATATTTTAGGGACATTTAAGAGATTCTTAGATAGGTACATAGATGACAGAAAAATGGAGGACTATATGGAAGGGAAGGGTTAGATTAATCTTAGAGAGTAGGTTAAAAGGTCAGCACCCCATCTGTGTTCTATGTTCTGTATCGAAGGATGAAATTTTCTACATTAGTTTCTCTATTAAAAAAGACATAAATCAAGTAGACAGCCAGATACTTTTACCCAGGGCAGAAATGACTAATATGAGGGGGCATAATATTAAGGTGACTGGAGGGAAGTATAGGGATAATGTCAGAGGTCAGTTTTTACACAGAGAGTGATCGGTGCATGGAACTGAGATGCTGGTCAAGGCAGATACATTACAGACGTTTAAGAGACATTTACATGGATGATAGAAAAATCAAATGAATAAGCAAAGATACTTGTATGTACACCAAGTGTGTAAGGTATACAAGATAACAGGCATATTTAAAGTGGACAGCCAGAAACTTTTTCCCAGGGCAGAAATAGCTAATACAAGAGGGCATACTTTTAAGTTGATTGTTGGAAAGTATAAGGGGAATGTCAGAGGTATGTATTTTTTTTACATTGAGAGTAGTGGGTGTGCTGACAGTAGTGTTAAAAGCAGATAGATACATTAGGGACATCTGTCACATGTACTTTGGAACATACAGTGAAAAGCATCATTTGCATCAACAACCAACTCAGTCTAAGGATGTGCTGGGGCAGTGACAACACACTTCTGCCACCAACGTAGCATGCCTACAACTCACTGACCCTAACCCATCATCTTTGGAACATGGGAGGAAACTGGAGCACCCAGAGGAAACTCACATGGTCATAGAGAGAACATACAAACTCCTTACAGACAGTGGGGGGAATTGAACCTTCGTCAATGGCACCGTAATATTGTCACGCTACTTTGAAGAGGGTTAGCCAGATTTTTGTGTCAAAACACTGGGAGTAGGATTTGAACCAAATAATTTCTACCAAAGCTAGACTGGTGTCCACTGAGCCGTGGTCGAACAGGACACAATGCACTTGGGATACTTCCACTAATTACAATCTGTTGTAACTTCCCTACCATGACACAAACCTGGGCTGATTTCAATAATTATTGCTTAATCCTACCCAGAACTATAAAATATCAACTTTGACTAAAAGCTCTTGAATAAAGTTGTGTTACTCACATCTTGCACACTATACTGACGAATACAGCACAGTCCTGGAGAGCTGCCAGACCTCCTATTTCTTCTGACAATTTAAGGCTGTTAATCTGTATAAAAAACAAAAAGGCAAAACCTTAAGTGAGCAAGTTAAAATCTTGAAAGTTAATGATTTGCAACGTAGGCAAAGAGTATTGCCACGTTCTATGTAACTTAAAAATAAAAAACCTTCCACATAGATCCCATGCTCAAGTTAGTGTTAATGCCAAAAATAAAGCAAATTCCCACTAATTTTTCACATTACAAAATTAGTTAGATATTGTTAGTTAGAAACATGGAACATAGAACAGTACAGGCCTTTTCATAAGACCATAAGACACAGGGCCCAATAAAGCCATTTGGCCCATCGAGTCTGCTCTGCCATTCAGTCATGGCTAATCATTTTTTCCCCTCTCCAGCCCCACTCCCCGACCTTCTCCCTGCAATCTTTGATGCCATGTCCAATCAGGAACCTATCAATCTCTGCCTTAAATGCACCCAATAACCTGGCCTCCACAGCTGCCTGTCATAACAAATTCCACAAATTGACCATCCCCTGGCTATAGAGATTTCTACACAACTGTTTTAAATGGACACCCCTCAATCCTGAGGCTGTGCCCTCTTGTCCTAGACTGACTCACCATGGGAAACATCCTTTCCACATCTACGCTATCTAGGCCTTTCAACATTCAAAAGGTTACAATGAGATTTCCCCCCCCCCCCCCCACCTCATCCTTCTAAATTCCAGTGAGTAAAGACCCAGAGCCATCAAATGTTCCTTGTACGATTGCTCCCTGTTACTATTGATGGTGAGGACGTGGATGTGGGGAGAACCTACAAGTACCAGGGGGCGCACTTGGATGACAAGACTTGAGTGGAGCACCAACACAGAGGCTCTGTATAAGAGTTGCCACTACTTCCTGAGGAGACTGAGGTCCTTTGGAGTATGCAGGCCTCTCCTTTACAAGTTCTAATAGTCTGTTGTTGCCAATACAACCTTCTATGCAGTGGTGTGCTGGGGCAATGGCTTCAACACAGGAGATGCCAAGAGGCTCAATAAACTGATCAGAAACGCTGGCTCTGTTATAGGAGTCAAAATGGACTCACTGGAGGCTGTGGTAGAACAAAGGACCCTATGGAAAATCCTGGCAATTCTGGACAATGTTTCCCATCCTCTGCATGACACCTTGGCTGAACAGAGAAGCACTTTTAGTAGCCAACTAAGACAACTGTGCTGCTCCAAAGAGCACTCTATGAAGTCATTCTTATATAGAATGACCATTAGGCTCTACAATGAGTCAACCTATAGCCAGGGAAGTGCTGAACCCTCCTGTTAGAATGTTTAGGAACTTATTTTTTTTATTTTTTCTACTTCTCTACTAATATTTGTATCTGTGCACTAGTAATGTCACTGTAATTTCCTTTGGGATCAATAATGTATCTATCCTTCATTTCCAGAAACATTCTTGTGAACCTCCTCTGAACCCTCTCCAGTGCCAGCACATCTTTTCTTAAAGAGCCCAAAACTGTTCACAATACTCAAAGTGAGACCTCACCAGTGCCTTGTAAAGCCTCAGCACCACATCCCTGCTCTTGTATTCTAGACCTCTTGAAATGAATGCTAACAGAGCATTTGCCTTCCTCATCACCGACTCTACCTGTAAGTTAACTTTTAAGATGTTCTGCACAAGGACTCCCAAGACTCTTTGTATCTCAGATTTTTGAATTTTCTCCCCATTTAGAAGATAGTCTGCACATTTATTTCTACTACCAAAGTGCATGACCGTGCACTTTCCAACATTGTATTTCATTTGCCATTCCCTTGCCTATTCTTCTAATCTGTCGAAGTCCTTCTGCATCCCACCTGTTTCCTCAACACTACCTGTCCCTCCACCAATCTTCATATCATCTGCAAACGTGGCAACAAAGCCATCTATTCCATCATCTAAATCACTGATAAACAGCGTAAAAAGAAACGGTCCCAACACCGACCCCTGTGGAACACGAGTCACTGGCAGCCAACCAGAAAAGGATTCCCACTCACTGCCTCCCACCAATCAGCCAGTGCTCTAACCATGTCAGTAACTTGCCTGTACTACCATTAGCTCTTAACTTGTGAGCAGCCTCATGTGTGTCACCTTGTCAAAAGCCTTCTCAAAGTCCAAATATACAACATCCACTGCATCCCCTTTATCTATACTACTTGTAATCTCCTCAAAGTATTCCAACAGGTTGGTCAGGCAAGTTTTTCCATCAAGGAAACCATGCTGACTTTGACCTTTCTTGTCCTGTGTCACCAAGTATTTCATAACTTCATCCTTAGCAATTGACTCCAACATCTTCCCAACCACTGAAGTCAGGCTAACTGGTCTATAACTTCATTTCTGCTGCCTTCCTCCTTCCTTAAAGAGTGGAGAGACATTTGCAATTCTCCAGCCCTCTGGCACCATGCTAGAGTCTAATTATGTTGAAATATCATTACAAATGCCTCCGCAATCTCTACTGCTACCTCTTTCAGAACCTTAGGATGCAGTTCATCTGGTCTGGGTAACTATGTACCCTTAGCTTTCAGTTTTTTGATCATCTCCCTTGTAAAAGTAACCATACTCACTTCTCTTCCCTCACACCCTTCAACATATCACACACTGCTAGTGTATTCCAGTGAAGACTGATGCAAAGTCTTTCGGCCCATGATGTTGTGCTGACCTTCAATCTACTCTAAAGTCAATCTAACCCTTCCCTCCCACATAAACCTCCATTTCTCCTTCAACCATGTGCCTAAGTGTCTGAAATCTGCCTCTATCACCGCCACTGGCCCCACATTCCACACACCCACTTCTCTCTTTACCTCTAATACCCCCCACCTATACTTTCCTCCAATCACCTTAAATTATGCCCCCTTGTATTAGCCATTTCTGGAAAATAGCCTCTGGCTATCCACTCTATCTATACAGATATAAATGTATAGCAGAAGAATAGACCCTTCTATTGTATCTTGTATCATGTGGCACCAAACTAATTAAACTACTGATTAAAAGTCTAGTTAAACTAAACTAGTCCCTTATGTCTTTACATTTATATACCTTGATTCTCTGCATAGTCCCCAACCAACAGACTCTTCAACCAGAGGCGATAGCTTCACTCACCCCAACACTGAACTGCTCCTACAACCTATGGACTCACTTTCAAGGACTCTTCATCTCATGTTCTTGATACTTATTGCTTGTTTATTATTATTTTACTTTTAATATTTTCTCAGCTCAAGCTAGTAAAACCTGAGGTACCGGGATAGCCAAGCACATTAATTTCTCACTTGCTAGGAACGTTCAGACTATTCTCGTGGTGCTTAGTATTGTGGCTTTCTGGAGATTTGCTTAAATATTATTGTGTCAGTGCAGTGACTTTGGGATAATACGAGTAGTAGGTATTATTATTGGGACAATGTATACCCTGCTCATGTTCAAAAAGTCTTTCCATTTCCTCTCTTAATTCAGCATATTTCTGGTGTTTTTTACTTTCTGATTTACATAATATAATTTGTAGGATGCTGACTCTAAAACTGGATCAGGCTTGTAAGGTCTGGTGTCCTTTATGAATTTGTATTTTAAAGGAAAGTTTTGGTGAATGATATTTGCCACTTCATTGTGCCTGTGTAAGTAATCAGATTGAGTTAAACTGCTGCAGGATACTATAACGTGTTGGATTGTTTCTGGTTTCTTTTGGCATTTTCTGGATTTATTCTCTTGAATTTGTTGGTCTTTTGTTATGTATTTTTGATTTTGTTTGGGCTAACCACCCTGTCCTGAATTGCCACAAGGAACCCTTCCATTTCTGGGAAAAGGTCTCCAACTCTGAGCCAGGCAATCGACACTTTCTTGTGGACATCTGGTCTGCTCAGATTGTGGGGATGTCTTCCATGGAGGGTCATGCTCTTTGTACACTGGTTGACTTTTTCTTCTGTACTGATAACTTCATTTTTCTGGGTTGTGCTCTCAGTTAAGCTTAGTGATATATACTTCTTATTGCACTTACTCATATAAAATGGTAAATCTAGTTTTTGTTGATGAAAATATATCTATACAAGTTTTACCTGACTGTTGTGTAATTTTTATGTCCTCCTTCTCTCCTAGATAGTGTTAATCTAAGTGTGTTCAAGTGCACCTGTTCTAAAATTTGTCATTTCAGTTCTTATTTTCATTTGTAAATTTTCCAGATCAGTTTTGGACAAAGATATCATGCCAAAAGAATATGTTAATATAGGTATAATGAAGTGTTTATTGCCATTGTTATTTTTTTACTGTCAAGATGTTTGGCAGATTTTCTTAAGACTTGAAGTAAATTCTCTCGCAAGATTTCCCTTCATAGCACTTTGATCAATTTTCTTTGCTGCTGCTGTCCCAGGTACTTCATAGCTGTCCCAGATGTTTCATATTGGAAACGCAGAAACACAGAAATCTACAGCACATTACAGGCCCCTCAAAAATGTTGTGCCAACCATGTAAACTACTCCAGCAACTGTACAGAATTTCCCTACCATATAGTCCTCTACTTTTCTAAGCTCCATGTACCCATCTAAGAGGCTCTTAAAATACCTTATTGTATCCACCTCTACCACCTTCGCTGGCAGTGCACTTCACGCACGCACCACTCTGTGTAAATAAAACTTACCCGTGACATCCTCTCTGTACCTACTTCCAAGCACCTTAAAACTAACCTTGTATTAGCCACTTCAGCCCTGGGAAAAAGCCTCTGGCTATCCACATGATCAATGCCCCTCATCAGATCACCTCTCATCCTCCATTGCTCCAAGGAGAAAAAGCCAAGTTCATTCAACCTATTCTCATAAGGCACACTCTCCATTCCTGACAATATCCTTGTAAATCTCTGTGCTCTGCATCCACATCCTTCCTGTAGTGAGGTGACCAGAACTGAGCACAGTAATCCAATTGGAGTCTAAGGTCTTATGTAGCTGTAACATTACCTCACGGCTCTTAAACTTAAACTCACGTCGAAGAAGGTCAACACACCATACACCTTCTTAACAACACTGTCAACCTGCGCAGTGGCTTTGAGTGTCCTATGGACTCAGACCCCAAGATTCCTCTGATCCTCCACACTGCCAACAGTCTTATCATTAATACTACATTCTATCATCATATTTGACCTACTGAAATGAACCACTTCACACTTATCTGTGTTGAACTCCATCTGCCACTTCTCAGCCTAGTTTTGCATCCTATCAATGTCCCGCTGTAACCTCTGACAACCCTCCACACTATCCATGATACCCCCAACGTTTGTGTCATCTGCAAACTTACTAACCCATCCCTCCATTTCCTCATCCAGGTCATTTTTAAAAATCACAAAGAGTAAGGGTCCCAGAACAGATCCCTGAGGCACTCCACTGGTCACCGACCTCCATGCAGAATATGACCCGTCTACAACCACTCTTTTCCTTCTGTGGGCAAGCCAATTCTGGATTCACAAAGCAAGGTCTCCTTGGATCCCATGCCTCCTTACATCCCTACATCCACTGCTCTAACTTCATCAATGTTTTGTTACATCCTCAAATAATTCAAGCAAATTCATAAGGCATGACCTGCCCTTGACAAAGCCATGCTGACTATCCCTAATCATATTATCTCTCTTCAAATGCTCATAAATCCTGTCTTTCAGGATCTTCTCCAACAACTTGCCCACCACGAAAGTAACTCAATGGTCTATAATTTCCTAGGTTATTTCTACTCCCTTTCTTATCAAGGGAACACCGTTTGCAACCTTCCAATTCTCTGGTACCTCTCCCATCCTTATTGATGATGCAAAGATCATCGCCAGAGGCTCAGCAATCTCATCCCTTGCTTCCCACAGTAGCCTGGGGTACATCCCGTCCGGTCCCAGCGACATATCTAACTCAATACCTTTCAAAAGCTCCTGTACATCCTCTTTCTTA
Source organism: Hemitrygon akajei (assembly GCF_048418815.1). Lineage (NCBI taxonomy): Eukaryota > Metazoa > Chordata > Chondrichthyes > Myliobatiformes > Dasyatidae > Hemitrygon > Hemitrygon akajei. The sequence goes on along the minus strand of NC_133127.1, from coordinate 196,905,770 downwards.
ATGTCTATACACTCAAGCGTTTCAGTCCGCTGTAAGTCATCCCACAATTGCCAAGGTCCTTTACATTGGTGAATACTGAAGCAAAGTATTCATTAAGTACCTCCACTACCTCCTCCGGCTCCATGTACATTTTCACTCTTGCAACTGAGTGGTCCTATTCTCACACGGCTCATCCTCTTGCTCTTCACATACTTGCAGAATGCCTTTGGGTCTTCCTTAATCCTGCTCACTAAAGCCTTCTCATGGCCCCTTCTAACTCTCGTAATTTCATTCTGGAGCTCCTTCCTGGCACCCTTGTAGTTTTCTAGAGCTCTAACAATGCCTAGTTTCTTCAACCTTTTATAAGCCTCTCTTTGATTTTTAACTAGATTTTCTACATCCTTTGTACACCATGGTTCTTTTACCCTATTATCCTTTCTCTGTCTCAATGGAACATACCAATGCAGAATGCAGTGCAAATGTTCTCTGAATATTTGCTACATTTCTGCCATGCATTTCGCTGAGAACATCTACTCCCAATTTATGCTCCCAAGTTTCTGCCTAATAGCATATTTCCCCTTACCCTAATTAAATATTTTCCCAAAATATCTGCTCCTATCCCTCTCCAGTGCTACGGTAAAGGAGATAGAGTTGTGATCACTACATCCAAAATGCTCTCCCACTGAGAGATCTGACACCTGACCAGGTTCATTTCTCAATACCAGATCAAGTTCAGCCTCTCCTCTAGTTGGCTTATCTACTCATATAATGTCAGGAAACCTTCCTGAACACACTTAACAAACTCCACCCCATATAAACTCCTTGCTCTAAGAGGATGCAAGTCAATATTACCCTATTATTATTGCACTGTTCCCGAGTCTGCTTCTCTATCTGCTCCTCAATGTCTCTTTTACTACTGGGGGGTGGGGGGATCTATAAAAAACACCCAGTAGAGTTATTGTCCCCTTCCTGTTTCTGACTTCTACCCACAATGACTCATGACTCCACGACTTCTTCCTTTTCTGCAGCCATGATACTATCCCTGATTAGCAGAGCCTCCCTGCCTGTTCTTTTTGAAACATTTAAAGCCTGGCACACTCATCAGCTATTCCTGCCCCTGAGTCTGGATATAACCATCTGCACAAAATTCATATCTATCAAATACATGCACTACCTCCCGGATGATCCTTAGTACATCCAACTCCAGCTCCTTAATGTGGTCTTCAGAAGCTGGAGATGGCTGCTCTTCCCATGAATTCCCACATCGTACAGGAGCATTCCACTGCCATATCTGTACAATGGGCAACCAACACCAAATCTTCTAACCTGTGTCTTTGGCCTCAGTCTCTTCTCGTTGAAGCCTCTGACAGTCCTACTCTTAACGCTGGCCTACTCCTGACAATGGTCACACCGCTTGCCCCTTCTGTACTTTTGTTTAATTTTCAGTGCTCTGCTCCCGATGCTAATTGGCCTCCTGGAATGTCTGAACGACCCTGAGGCTCTCCTTTTATACTAGCTTCGCCAAACTGCGAGTAAACTCTTTGAAGTGCTCTGCTCCCAGCACTGACTGGACCTCCATTGGTTGTGTTGTACACTGCTGCTCTGTTCTGTATTCTATTAGCTCTATTGCACCTTCCTTTATGTTTAATGTTCTGCATTTACCCAGTCCAAAGGCCATGGTTATAACTTTAGAAAATAGTTCTATTTGAATTAATTACTTCAGCTTTACTGACAGAGGAGCATGTAATTTCAAACCATCCATGTGTAGGTGTGTCAAGGTATAATTTACACAAAGTACACGGCAGATGCTGTGGTCAAATCAAGACGTACAGAAAAGCTGGATGAACTCAGTAGGTCGGCAGCATCAGTCCTGACGAAGGGTCTCGGCCCGAAACATTGACTGCTTCTTTCAATGGATGCTGCCCAACCTGCTGAGTTCACCCAGCTTTTTTGTACGTCAAGGTATAATTTGTTTGGTTGTTTCTGATTTGACATCCAATATTCATCCGATTCACTGGAGAGCGGGTTTAAAACTAGACAGAACCATAGTGGGCTTAGATACGCCCTGAAAATGCCTCCATTTATTTTGATAATGATGGTTGCTCATTTTTAGTTAATAGATAGGGTGATTATAGTATGCCAATGGTTCATCAGATGTTGTGGTAATCTCACAAGTATTGGGTGTAACTTATATATATTAAGAGTTTCTATTAACCATGAGTGTGGGACAGAATTACATGTTTTTAATATTCAATACAAGAACATGAAAGATTTCTGCTTTTCCTCTGGGCTAGATTTAGAATTACATAATTCCATTACCAGTTGTTCTTTACATCCTATCATACTCTTACAGCATCCTTTCTGCTCTTCTGCAAGTTAGTTTTGTTATTATTATTTCTTTTTCTCCTTTTTTTTTGTATTTGCACAATTTGTTGTTTTTTGCATACGGGTTGTCCACCCTGTTGGTGCAGTCTTACACCGACTCTATTATGGCATTGGATTTATTGAGAAAATGAATCTCAGGGCTGTATATGTACTTTGATAATAAATTTACTTTGAACATTTTCTCTATATCCACTCTGTCCAGGCCTTTCAATATTTGATAGGTTTCAACGAGATTCCCCCCCTCATTCTTCTAAACTCCAGCAGATACAAGTCCAGAGCAGTAACTCTTCACATGTTAACCCTTTCATTCTCATGAGCCTCCACTGAACGCTCTCCAATTCCAGTACATCCTTTCTTAGACAAAATGCCCTGAACTGCTCACAATACTTCAGGTGCAGTCTGACCCACACCTTATATAGCCTCAGCATCACACGCTTCATTACCCTCTTATTTCTGTGCAGCCTCAGACCTAGTTACATAATTGGCTCTCAAACAGTTCTCAGCTCAGAAACAATGAGATGGACAATAAAACCTGGTTAGGTCCACATCCCAAACGACGAACGACTGAAGGCAGATCTGAGTATTCCCTTAATTCCATGCATAGCAGAGAGCCTGCCTGTGCTTTACAGAACACCAACTACCACACCCCACCAGAGCATGACTCGTACACCAAGTCCATTTCCACTCAATCAGATCTTTGATATGATGATGGTCTGGCAAAGAATCGGGAATTATCTCGGCATTAAAAAGGAGAAAGTGAAGAAAAAATATTGATTTAATTGTACACTCAGTGGCCACTTTATTAGGTTGACCTGAACATCTTGTATTTAATGCAGATATCTAATCAGCCAATCATGTGGCAGCAACTCAATGCATAAAAGCATACAAACATGGTCAAGAGGTTCAGTTGTCTGTTGGTGCCAGATGGGATGGTTTGAGTATCTCGGAAACTGATCTCCTGGGATTTTCACATACAACAGTCTCTAGAGTTTACAGAGAATGGGGCAAAAGAAAAAAACAAAACAAAAATCCAGTGAGTGGCAGTTCTGTGGGTGAAAACACCTTGTTAATGAGAGAGGTCAGAGAATGGCCAGACTGGTTCAAGCTGACAGGAAGGTGACAGTAACTCAAATAACCATGTGTTACAACAGTGGTGTGCAGAAGAGCATCTCTGAATGCACAACTAGTTGAACCTTGAAGTGGATAGGCTACAGTAGCACAAGACTACTCCTGTACCTAATAAAATGGCCACCGAGTGTATTGACTTTTATTTAAATAGTAATCAATAGCTGGGGTCTGTATAGGCATGGTGGGCTGGAAGTCCCAAATCTGTCTCATACCCCACAAACAAACACTGAGCTCGATGCTTACCCATTTGACTAAGGCATCGGCCTTCGTCCGGTGCACTGCCATCGTGCTGTTGGGAGTGATCTGAAAAGAAAAGAAAAAGGAATCAATCAAGAAGACATCAAACACAGGATGGAAATCCGGTCCTAACCACGACTGGGCAGTGCATTAAAACAAAATCTCATCAGCTTACTATCCCACAGACTGCTAAGATCTATTTTGAAATTGTGGATTCTGGGAATCCCAAGGTGAAAACCAGAATGAGAATCAAGTTTTGCCAGACAGCTGAGCAGGCCAAGTTGTTGTGTTATACTTAAGGCAGACAATGAGAGGATCCTGATTAATCAGGGTGTCAAAGGTTACAGGAAGAAGGCAGGAGAATGGAGTTGACAGGGGTAATAAATTAGCCGTGATGGAATGGCGGAGAAGACTCATAGGGCTGAATGGACTAATTCTATTCCTAGGTTTTATGTTTATTTTCACTGACATACGTCGTGAAATTTGTTTGAAAACGTGTTCAAATCATGCAGCTGAAGTACAGTGTGAAAAACAAAAATTAACTCTAAGTTACAATAACATACAACAAATAAATAACTAGAACATAAAAGAGCAGTAAAGGCAAAGTCGTGTCATGGCTTCATGGACCACTCAGAAACCTGATGTTGGAGGGGAAGAAGTTGTTCTTAAAATGTTGAGTGTGTATCTTCAGGCTTCTGTACCTCCTTCCCAATGTAATAATGAGAAGAGGGAGTGTCCTGGACAGTGGGGTTCCTTAATAACGGATGTCACCATTTTGCCTTTCGAAGATGTCCTCAATTGAAGGGACGGGGGAACTTCTCTTCCCCTAAAATTACAAGGCTTTCTGCTGGCAACCACTGCTGGGGAAAATTCCACACAATTCGGAGAGCAGAAAAGCCTTGCATCAGTATTAGATTTATTACAGTTGGCTGTGACAGGCAGCATCGATAGAGAAAGAGACTGAGGTAGCTAGTCCGTCCACAAACAGGAAAGGTTCACATCAGAAACCTTTGAATTCAACATGATGTCCTAAGGACTGCCAGGCACCTTGCTGTTGTATAAGGTGCTTTTCCTTCTGCTGACTTTGGGTATTAGAATCAGATCAGAAGCAAGTTTATTATCACTGGCATGTGTTGTGAAATTTGTTAATTTAGCAGCAGCAGTTCAATGCAATACATAATCTAGCAGAGAAAAAAATATTAAATAAAATGTAAAAAATAATGATAAATAAGTAAATCAATTACGGTAGACATATATTGACTAGATAAACAAAACGTGCAAAAACAGAAATACTGTTTTTTAAAAAGTGAGGTAGTGTCCAAAGCTTCAATGTCCATTTAGGAATTGGATGGCAGAGGGGAAGAAGCTGTTCCTGAATCGCTGAGTGTGTGCCTTCAGGCTCCTGTTTCTCCTATCTGATGGTAACAGTGAGAAAAGGGCATGCCCTGGATGCTGGAGGTCCTTAATAATGGACACTGCCTTTCTGAGACACCACTCCCTGAAGATGTCCTGGGTACTTTGTAGGCCAGTACCCAAGATGGAGCTGACTAGATTTAAAACCTTCTGCAGCTTCTTTCGGTCCTGTGCAGTAGCCCCTCCACACCAGACAGTGATGCAGCCTGTCAGAATGTTCTCCACAGTACATCTATTGAATTTTTGAGTGTATTCGTCGACATGCCAAATCTCTTCAAAGTCCTAATGAAGTATAACCATTGTCTTCTTTATAACTACATCGATATGTTGGGACTAGGTTAGATCCTCAGAGATCTTGACACCCAGGAACTTGAAATTGTTCACTTTCTCCACTTCTGATCCCTCTATGAGGATTGGTACGTGTTCCTTCGCCTTACCCTTCCCAAAGACCACAATCAGCTCTGTCGTCTTACTGACGTTGAGTACCAGGTTGTTGCTGCGGCACCACTCCAGTAGTTGGCATATCTCACCCTGTTCCTACGATAACAAAGGGCACTGGAATAACTTGGAACACAGGAGATTTTGCAGATGTTGGAAATCCAAAACAGTACACACTAAACACTGGAGAAACTGAGCAGTCAGGCAGCACCAATGGAGATTGTTAAGAAGTCGACACCTTGTAAACATAGGAGATTCCGTAGATCCTGGAAATCCAGAGCAACTCTCACAAAATGTTGGAGAAACTCAGCAGGTTAGGTAGCATCTATGGAGAGGAATGAATAGTCAATGTTTCGGGGCCAAGGTCCTTCATCAGGATTGGAATGGAAGAGGAAGATGACAGGATAAGAAGATGGGGAGAGGGGAAATAAGACCAGCTAGGTGATGGGGTGAAGCCAGGTGGGTGGTGGGGAAAGAAATGAGAAGCTGAGAAGTGCTGCATGTAAAAGGTAAAGGGCTGGAGAAGAAGAAAGCTAAAAGGAGAGGAGAGTGGACCATGGGAGAGAAGGAAAGAGAGGATATTTGGTTTATTATTGTCAGATGCACCTTGGTAAGGTGAAAAACCTGCTTTACATACCATCCATGCATAATTCATCACAACAGTGCATCAAGGTAGTACAAGGGAAAACAAATAATAGTGTTACAGTTAAACAGTACTGAGAAAGTACAGTACAGGCAGACAATAAGGTGCAAGGTCATAACAAGGTAGATTGTGAGGTCAAGAGTCCATCTTATCGGATTAGGAAACCACTCAAAATTTTTATTACAACCGACGCAGCTCTGGGACACACTGGAAGCAGCCCACAAAGGCCGCCATGCTTCCAGCACCAGCATAACTGGAACAAAACACTTGTCTTCATTCTTTAACAGACATCCCCCCTTCAAAACTGTTTTCTCACTTTTTACAGATCTGCTAAAGGATCATTGCGCTGAAATTCTACCCTCCACAGACACTGCCTGACATGATGGATTTTCATTCCAAAACTCTAGCATCTGCTCTTTTTATTGTGCCTCCAGAGTGCCAGAGACTTGAGCTAATTGAAAATGGAAGATCAAATCCCAACCAAGAGATTCTGCAGATGCTGGAAATTCAGAGTAACACAAAAAAAGAACAGGGAGGAGCTTAGGAGGATTAATGGCACCTAACGGCATCTCCTTTGCTTGCATCTTCAGAAACAGCTCTATTTCCATCTTTAATATCTTTATTTTTCCCTTTCAAGGTTCTTTTGAAGACCCTGACCTGGAGTTACAAACTGACTACGGTTCTTTGCAGGAATGGGACTCGCTCTCAAGATTTCAGGAATGGTCGTTAATCGGACGCCAAGGGCTCAGCCTAAGAGAGCTTCACTCACCTTTGGGAGTCTGAGTTCTTGTGGCTCTGGAGATGGGGGCGGGGGTGTAAATCAGAGGTCGGTGTCCAAGCAGAAGACTGGTGTTTCATGGGGGATGCAAGATCTAAGGTTGTGTGCTCAGAGACCCGAGTTCTTTGGGCACAGAGCTCAGAAAAAGCGATGCAACGGACTTTTAACATCGTAACCCAGCAAGTTGTAATGGCTCCCCTCTCACTGTGAAACAAAGACACCTCTCTCTCCCTTATTAGGGAGAGAGAGAGCCTGTGTAATGTCAAATACTGGGTGAACGAGTAATCTTTGGGGTACTGCAAGTCTGTGTCTTTGCTGTTGCTTTGCTCACACTTGAGGGCTTAGTGGCAGGTGCCGATGCTTTTTTTTGCTGGTGGGGGGGGGGGAAGGGATTTTCTGTTTGCTGCTTACACATGGGAGGGGAGCGGGGGAACTTTGGGGTTCTAGCATTTAACTGTCGTTCATTCTTTGGGGGCACTCCTGTTTTCGTGGACGGTTGCAAAGAAAAAGCATTTCAGGATGTATATTGTATACATTTCTCTGACATTAAATGTACCTTTGAAACAAAATGCTGGAGGAACTTAGCAGGGTAGGCGACATCCATGCAAGAGGAATGGTGTTTTGTATAGTGAGAGCCTGGTTAGTTTGGTCTGTAGGGGTAATGAATGGCTGATCACAGTAAACTAGCAAATGGCTTCCATTTCAAAAGCAACTTGCACAAAATGCTGGAAGTTAACTCAGCAGGTCAGGCCGCTCTATGGAAATGTGCAAACGGTAAACATTTCATACTGAGATCCTTCATCAGGACTGAATCAAATCCCAATAGAGTGCTATAACTTAATCCCGTTTCAAAATAAATAATTTTTAAAAATGTTTTTAGGAAAGGTTAACTCAGCAGGTCCAGCAGCATCTACAGAGGTTGAAACCCTTCATGAGTCTCTGGCAATAAATATATAAAATATGTAACAAAGTGGTCCCTGTGGTAAAGATTGGCTGCACCATGCACTCAGTCATTGACTAAGGGTCTTGACTGACCCTTCATCGACAGCTGTTCATTCACCTCCCTGGATGCTGCCTGACCTGCTCAGTTCCTCCAGCATTTTGTGTGGGTTGCTCTAGATTTCCAGCATTGACAGAATCTCTTGTGTTTTAGAAAAGGTTACTTTGAAGGTCTCAAGTTTTGTAAAAATGTCTAATTTAGTTATGGAAAAGGAAAATTTACCCAATCTGAACACACATACAAGTCCAATGCCACACCAACATTATTAACTGTCGTCTAGAAAGATAACCCTGGTGTACCACAATGGGATCTGTGACACTGTGGCTCTATGAGGCCGCCATTTGTCCATTGACACTGTGCCAGTTTTCAGTCACAGTGCAATTTCTCCCCACCCCCTTCCTCCTCGCTACAGAGAGCTCCCAGTGACCAAGAATGGGCAATTAACGCTAGACTTGGCCAGGTCCCCAGACTGTTCGCTTTAACAGAAAAGCCAGCGAGGCTGTTCACAGTCGGAGCTGGCGAGCTCCTGACGTGCGTAGCGGGCTCAGGAAGAACAGGCGCTCGCTTCGCCTTGCGGGACGGGACGGGCCGGGGTTGGGAATGGGCCAAGGTCCCAATTTCTCTCGCACAGGAACGACAACGGGCTCCAGCTCCCTGCAGCCTCTTATTCCAGAGAGGGTGTGGTCACCGTTCCGCCCGATCTGTGCAACGAATATATTAATTAAATATGCAACAAAGCGGCCTGCGTGGTAAATAAAAGATCAGCTTGCACAAAGCACGCAAGGGCCCGCCTGCGGATTGGTTTCGCATCGAAACGATCTTTTGCAGCGCGATTTGGCAACAATTGCGGGAGTTTTTTTGTGTGCGTGTTTTTTTTGCAGAGAAGGATCATGTTGCATTAGTGCAGGCGGGGAGAAAGCAGCGCTGCTGGGCCCAAAGTTGCATCCCAGAGCTGGAGATCCGGCTCCCGGACTGGCAGCCTCTTCCCCCTCCGTAACAGCGAGAAGCACCCACCCACCCGCGCCTACCTGCGTGCCCGGAGCCGGCTGACCCCACCGCCGCTGCCGCCAGCTCTCCTCCTTCCCCCCGGGGAGGGAGCGAACAAAAACAACAGCGTACTAGCAGTACACACGGCGCTGGGCCCCGGCTGCCGCCTCTTCCTGTTACGTCGCTTCCCTCCCCTCGGGCTGCTGTGTGTACATACACACAGAGAAAAACTCTCATTCAGTCCAGAAAACGACATCACTTGCCTGAAATCCAGAGCAACACACACAAAACTAATTCCTCAGCATTTTGTGTGTGTCACACAGACCAGGCCCGCGAAAATATCCCCTCTACTGGCTCCCACCATTGGCCTTTCTAATTTTACATTAACACAAGTCTTCCCCTATCTCTTCTCCTCCAAGGGAAATAATTATTCTTTTTTTTATCATTCTCAGATACATGCATCAACTGTTGAAGGAACTCAGCAAATCAGGCAATCTGGACTCGGCTGAAAGGCCACTATTCCTCTCCATTAGTACTGCCTGACCTGCTGATCTGTGTGTGTTGCACTGCAGAATCACCTGCAGAAATTATAGGAAAGACATGGAAGCTTTGGAGACGATGTTGTCTGGCTTAGAAAGCATATCTTACGAGTAAAGGTTGGACTTTTCCCTTTGGAGTGAAGGGGGATGGGTGTCGACTTGATAAGAGGTATAGATAGAGTGGATGGCCAGAGACATTTTCCCAGGGTGGAAATGGCTAAAATGAGAGAACTTCATTTTAAGATGATTGAAAGGAAGTATAGGTGGCAGAATGTCAGAGGTGAGTGTTTTCATTTACACAGGAAGTGTTAGTGCACAGAATGCCCTGCTTGGGGGGGGGGGGGGGGGGTGGTGGAGGCAGATAGATTAGGGATATTGATGGGACTTTTGTAGGGGCATGGACGATAGAAAACTGTAGGGCTATATGAGAGGGAAGGGTTAGATTGATCTTGGAGTCGGTTAAAAGGTGGAACAACATTGGGGGCTGAAGGGCCTGTGTTCTTGTGTGTGTATTTGATTTACTCTCAGTTAAACACTGCTTACCTATATTTTAATCTCAGAATTGTTATTTATTTACTTAGACATGCGCAGCAATAAATACTCCTATTTAACCTTGGCCTAATCACAGGACAATTTACAATTACCAGTCAGCCTACCTACCGATGTGCCTTTGGACATGGGAGGAACCCACGTAATCAAGGAAGGACGTACAATTTTTTTTTACAGATAATGCTGGAATTGCACTCTGAACTACGACGCTCCAAGCTGTAATAGCGTCAACCTAAACACTACGCCACTGTGGTGCACGTATAAATGGGTTCCCCAGTCCTGCCAACATCCTTGTAAATTTGCTCTCCACTCAACAGGAGACAAACTAACTAAAGTACCTATCTCTGATCCTCATTGCCCAGAGCCCCACCCATCAGTACCCTCCCACAGAGGGTAACTGGTGCCTGGGAGAAGTGGTGACAGCAGATGCAATAGTAACTTCTGAGAGACATTCAGATAGTTCCACAGACGGACTGGGAAAGGTGGAATATTAACCAAATAAAAGCCTCCACAACCCTCCCATCCATGTACTTATCCAAACTTCACTTCAATTTTTCAAACAAACCCTCATCTATCACTTCCACTGGCAGCTTGTTCCACACTCTCACCACCCTCTGAGTGGAAAAAGTTCCCCTTCATGAACCTCAGTGGAAAAAGCCTGCTTACATTTGCCCTATCTATGCCCTCAAAACTTTGTATACTTCTATCAAATCTCCCCTCATCCTCCTACACGCCAAAGAACAAAATCCTAACCTACTCAACCTTTCCTTATAACTCAGATCCTCCAGTCCCAGCAAAATTCTTGTCAATTTTCTCTGTATTCTTTCAAGCTAATTGATCTTTCCTGTAGGGAGGTGACCAAAACTGCACACAATACTCCAAATTAGGCGTCATCAACATTGTATACAACTGCAACAATCCCAGGTTGTGGTGGATGCAACCCGCAGGTGTCACCACGTTTCAGGTGCCAACACAAGTTGCCCACAACTTACTAATTCCAACCTTTAATTCTTTGGAATTGGGAGGAAACTGGAGCACCTGGATGCCTTCCATATTCCATGGGAATATAGGAAGGCATCATTTTAAGGTGTTTGCAGGAAAGTATGGAAGGGGATAAATAGAGTGCTGGTTGTGTGGAACACGCTGTCAGGGGTGGCGATAGAGGTGGATAAGTTAAGGATGTTTAAGAGATTCTTAGAAAGGCACATGGCTGAAAGAAAAATGGAGAGTTGTATAGGAGGGAAGGGTTAGATAATTCTTGGATTCTTATTCTTTATAAGGTCAGCACAACATTGTGGGCTGAAGGGCCTGTACTGCACTGCAGTGTTCTATGCTTTATGTAACTTTTCATAAAAATGAGATGGTAAGAAGCACGGTTGATCATGAGTCAGACACATCCTTTCCTGCATCTCCAGTAACTGTTCTGATCAACCTGCACTTTTCCAAAAGACTTCTACTGCCCTTCAAAATGCATTCCAATAATTTTTCCGCCACTGGCATATAAAGGTTTGTATTATGTTGACTTCCCTTTTAAACAGCAGTACAATGTTATCAGTCCTTCAATCCTCTGGCACCACTCCTATAACCAGAAAAATATAAAAACTGTAGCCAGAGTCTCTGCAGTTTGCAGTGCTTTTGAGAATCTGGGATGTCTATATTTCATACAGTTCTAGCAATTAATCAATATTCAAAAATATTATAAACCCTTTAATCTTCCCCTTACAGTGTTCATCTCATCTGATATTTTAAACCTTTTTTTTTCATTACACCATTAAACTCAATCACAGTGCAAGCAGTTCTTACTCCTGGGAGTGCACATCACACTCAGCCTCTCATGATTCCAGAACACGTCCTACACAATCAGGAAAGCTCACCAATGCCTCAACTTCTGAGGAAGCTGAAAAAGATCTGGACTATGCACATTAATATTTACGTCCTTCTACAGATGTGTAGTAGTGAGCACCCTAACATGCTGCAGCACTGCACTCCGACAGACTCTCCAGGAAGACCTTCTTTGTTGCTGCTGCTGTTTGGTCCGGGTCTCTGCTGGGAAGAACAGGCCCCCAGTCCTTGGGGTCGCGTTGCCGATGGCCATTGGTGGGGGCATCTTAATACGCTCGGCAGAGGATGGTGCTCGGAGAAGCTGTGCCGGAGGGGATGGTCGGAGGCTCGGAGGTTCGACGGACTTGGAGTCCACTGCGGTCAGGTCACTTTCACTGTGTGCTGCGTCTGCGAGGCTGAGTCGGGTGGTGCCGTGGAAGTCCATAGCGGGGGTATTACCTTCTGCTGCCGGCGTGGGATGACGAGTCAATCGGGAACCCTGAGGACTTGTGGAAACTGTGTGGTGGTTTCTTTCGAACTTACAATCTTTTAACATCTTTGGACTATTTTTACTGTGCCCATGGTCTGCTTTTTATCAATTATGCTATTGTTTGCACTGTTGTAACTATATGTTGTAAATATGTGGTTTTGTGCAGGTCTTGTAGCTTTAGTTTTTGGTCTTGTTTGTCTGGTGGGATTGGAGCTCCTTTCCGGGGAACGCGCTAAGATGGCATCACAATATTAATACGCAGCAGCCTCTCCGGACTCTGGATTGGGGATTGCCAAACGTTATGTGGATTTTCTGGTGTAGTCTGTTTTGTCATGTGTTTTTGTGATATAATTCTGGAGGAACTTTGTCTCATTTTTTAACTGCATTGCGTTCGTGGTTTTTAAATGACAATAAACTGAATCTGAATCTGAATTTAGCGTCAGTCAAACATTTGTCTCAGTATATAGTATATATTTTACCTTTCTATGCATATAAAACACTTAAGAAACATATGTATTCCAATAATTTAACCACTGCATTGCTTAGTAATAATTGTAGCTTTCATCAGGGCAGGGCCTTTCACATGCTCCATTATTCTCACTTTATCCTTTAAAATTGTTCCGATCATTGACCGACTGTAGCCTAACGCTTTTCCAACGACTGATGGTGTTTCACCGCTTTCCAAACACTATTATTTCCACTTTATTTTCAATCGCGATTGCTTCCCGTCAATGGAACAGTAACACTGCAAGCGGCAGGTCGGCACCCGAGGTCCATTGGGTCCTAAGGACCACAGCACTGAATTCCCCGGGTACTAAACTGCACCGCACTGAGACAGGTTAAATGGGACAAGTGGGGGCTGTGCTGGGTTTGGGTATTTGATCCTCCACAATATTCCGTGTGGGAATTTAAACTGGAGGTGGCAGTCGAGTTGCACGCTCGATATCAACCCCGCACGGATGGTACGGGAGTCACTGAATCGGCATCAACCCGGCACGGGAGCAGTCTGTCACTGGATTGAAGTCGGGAACCTCCATTCTCCAGCCCGGCACTGATCTCACTGCGCCACCAGCCGACCGGAACGGGGGGGGGGGGGGGGGGGGGGTATGGGGTCAGGGTGAATCTTACTAAGAAAAATTTAAGCCAAATACAAAGTTAAACACTCAACACAGTGTCAACGGCAACGACTTGAAATAGCGGACAGCATCGCAATCTGACTTAAAATGGCAGACAGCGTTCTCCTTCCTCGGTTCGTAAGTACAAGTTGTCCATAAGTCGGACGTTTGTAAATCCAGGACTACCTGTACTGATAAAGCACTTTCTGAGAGTTTATGGTGAGAAACACTTCTTCCATCTCCATCTGCAGGTAGGCCTTAGCTAAGTCCACTTTGCTGATGTGCTTCCCACCAGAAAGGTTTGCAAAGATTTCTTCCATCCTGGGCAGAACGTATCGATCTACTTTCAGTCCCGAGTTGATGGTGACCTTAAATTCATCACAGATCCTGACAGACCTATTCTTCTTGGCTACTGGGACTGTCCATGATATTGTATTGTCCATGAGCTCCACTCAACCTTGGAAAGAATTCCTTCAGCCTCTATGACATCTAGCTCACTGGCTACTTTATCACGGATAACCAGACAGGTTTTGTAAAACTTGGGTGTGGCATTTCACTTAGCATGATTTTACTCTTGATAATTTTGAGTCTTCCAATGCCTTCCTTGAACTGTGCTGTGGCATCATCCAGTGCCTTTCTTAATTTGCTTTCATATGAGTCTATTGTAGGGGATGGTTGATGAATATCCAACAAGATGTGGTTGTTAACAGTAAGGCACGAGTCAGTCTGTGTGGGCAGCAACATCTCATCCAATCACACTGACCACTGGCATTCCCCGTGACTGTATGCTTAGCCCTTCCCAACCCCCACCCACCCATCTTAACTGTGTTCTACAGGAGCACCATTGAGAATGTCCTGACAAGTTGCATCTCCATCTGGTATGGAAGCAGTCAGGCATCAGACCGGAATTCCCTACAAAGGACTGTGAGAACAGCTGAGAGGATCATAGGGGTCTCCCTACCATCTTTCGGGGACATTTATCAAAAGCACTACATATGCAAGGTCCTTAGTATTATTAAGGATCCCACCCATACACCCAGCTTTCTGGCTTTCTCCCATCAGGCAGGAGACTACAATGCATAAAAGCAAGAATGGACAGGATGAGAAATAGTTCTTCCCCCCAGGCCATTAGGCTTCTGAACTCCCAGCTGCATCGTATTCAAAATGTCACTGGTTAATCTGTTGCATACTTTACAATATTTAATATTAATGCCCTTTAGTTTGTTATTTATGTGTGATTCACCTGTAGATTTTATCCTTGCCTTCATAAGTTATCATGTGTTATGAGTGTTATGTATGCTACTGTGTTTTACACCCTGGTTTGGAGAAATGTCGTTTCTATATGCATTCTGTGGTTATACACACGTATATAGTTAAATGACAATAAACTTGACGACTTGCCTCAGCCAATCACAACCCCAGCCATACACAAGCCCAATGTGGCTTGTTGATTGTTGTATTTCAGTACCACACAAACTCATTTTGTGGAATGACAAAAACAGCCATTTTAATTAACTCAACCAACACACACAAAATACTGGAACACAGCAGGCCAGGTAGCATCTATAAGGAGAACCACTGTCGACGTTTCGGGTCGAGACCCTCCATCAGGACGAAGGGACTTGGCCTGAAACGTCGACAGTGCTTCTCCTTATAGATGCTGCCTGGCCTGCTGTGCTCCACCAGCATTTTGTGTGTGTTGTTTGAATTTCCAGCATCTTCAGATTTCCTCGTGTTTGCATTTTAATTAACTTGCAGTTCACTTCAGGTGTAAGAAATATTGCCTGCTTATTGTTAGTTTTCGCATTGTAAATCTCAAGGCTACCCACTCCTTTGTCACTCTCATCATATTAGATTTTTTCCATCGACAGCAGATTAGTACTCTTTTTGAAGTTGCAACTTGAATTTTTAGCTTTTTCTCTTCCCTCCATATATTCTTGTCTGCCTGACATGCTATTTATATGCATCCTACTTTGTAGTGTGTTCTGAAAGTTTTATTTTTAAACTTGCATTGGTCTGGAGTACGTCAGCCCCTTCCACAACAGTAACACAATTTGTTCAGCCAGGCCAGTTTCAGTTCAGACATTGCAATTTTGTTCATTCTTGCTTTCATTCCTGACTACAACTCAAATGCGTCTCTGTCTGTTGTTTCCATTGATACAACTATTTCAACTATTCTTTCAAATATGAGTTGTGCTTTAGCTCAGAGCCATTTTTGAATGCTTTTTTGTAAGATTCCATGAACTATATGATCTCCCAATGCATCATTAGCCCATCACTGAACTGACAATGTTCAGACAATTATGGTATCAGCAAAGCTCATTTCAGCTAGTTTGGTTGGGGCATTTACACTTCAAAGCAATGCACTTAGCGAGGACCTCTAATATTTCTCTTTCATAGATGCTGTCTGTCCTGCTGCGCCTTCCCAGCACTTTCTCTTTCTTAGTTTTCTCTGTCTGAACTGGCCAATTCTGGTGAAAGGTTAACAACTTGTTTTGCTCTCTCCCTCTTTGGGTAGTTTGGGAGAATGTTTCACTTCAGAGAGCACTCTTCACCAGAGTATACTTGTGAAGGTCATTGTTCATTTGGGGAAAGAGGCATTTTAATTACAAAGAGGTGGGAGTAGGGTAGGGGGAGAAAGTAGTTCTAGTCCAAGTGGCTGAATATATGCAATTTTCTCATCTCAGCATTGCTAATTCACAGTGCGGACTTGGTGGAAATTGCAGGAAAGCAGTATCCATTATCAGAGTCCCCCACCAGCCAGGTCATGCTCCCTTCTCACTGCAGCCATCAGGAAGGTGGTACAGGAGCCTCAGAACTCACACCACCAGGTTCAGGAAGTTACTCAACCATCTGGCTCTTGAATCAAAGGGAATAACTTCACTCAACTTCACTTACCCCATCAACGAAATAACCACAACCTATGGACTCACTTTCAAGGACTCTATCTGATGTTCTCAATATTCATTGCTTATTTATTATTATTTCTTTATTTTTGTATGTGCACAGTTTGTTGTCTTTTTCACACTCATTGAATGGCCAAGTCTTTCATTGATCTGTTATGGTTATTATTCTATTATGGATTTATTGAGTATGCCCACAAGAAAATGAATCTCGGTGTTATACATGGTGACATATATAACTTTGATAATAAATTAACCTTGAATTGTGGTGCACTCCCACTAATTCCCCAAAGGTAATTGTGATATTTTACTTTTAACATGCAGTGTTGAGCACTTCTTACAGAGAACTGATATGAATTTCTCTCCATGAGATAAAATTGAAGGGAGATCACCAACTGATTGCCACTGCCCTGGATATGCTTAGCATTCTATCAGATTCCAAATTTTAAAATATTATAATAACAACTGGAAGACTAAACATTTTTGAAATCATAGGTAGTACAGTTGATATGGGTCTCAGTAGCTCAGTAGGCAACTTGACACATTTGCTTTTAGAATTGCTGCGACAGATTGCATTTTTAAAAATCGTCGCAGCTCATCCTTGCTCCAGTTTTGCAAATAAGCAACATATTTGTCTGAGTCTATGTGATCCAGTCACAGAGTACATTTAATAATAGATTTTGATTTTGGGTTGAATCTGTCACTAATGCTGCAATTCAAGTTAATGATTTTTCACCACAATGGAGAAAAGTTGAATTATTATAGGGTGCAAAATAAATGAATTGTGAAGAACAAATATGTCTGTGGGTAAAATCCTGAAGACTAAACGAGGGAATAATAGTGCAAGGAAAAGTTTAGGCTGTGCATGTCATTGAGTATATTTAAGGTGGAGCTTGATAAGTTCTTGATCAATCAGGGCAAATGCAGAAGAATGGATTTGACTGGGATTATAAATCAGCCATGATGGAATGGTGGAATAGACACGATGGACCGAATGGCGCAATTCTGCTTCTATGTCTTATGCTCTGATGTTGTGGGCTGAAAAAAGATAAAGTTGGCAGCTTAATATCCCAGTATACATCTTACATCAAATGGAAGGCAAGTAGGCAGAGGGGGTGGGGTGGCACAGTTGGTAAAAATTAAATTAAATCCTTAGAAAGAGGTAACAGATGTAGAATTTTTGTGGGTAGCTGTAAGGGTAAAAAGACCCTGATGAAAGCTATATACACACCTCCAAACAGTGGCCAGATGTGGGCTATGAATTCCAACAGGAGACAGAAAAAGCTTAAAATAAGGACAATGTTGTGATAATCATCAGGGATTTCAATATGCAGGTAGATTGGGAAAATCCAGTTGGTGCTGGATCCCGAGAGAGGGAATTTGTGAAATGCTTATGAGATGGCTTTTTCAGAAGAGCTTGTGTTTGAGCCCACTAGGGTAACAACAATTCTGGATTGAGTGTTATGTAATGACATAGATTTGGTTAGGAAGATTAAGGAAAAAGAATCCTTACAAGACAATGATCTTAATATGACAGAACTCACCCTGCAGTTTCAAAAAAAAGAAACAAGAAACTAAAATTGGATGTATGAGCATTAAGTGCATCACTGTCTGGTATGGAGGGGCTACTGCACAGGACCAAAAGAAGCTGCCGAGGGTTGTTAATTTAGTCTGCTCCATCTTGGGTACCAGCCTACAAAGCACCCAGGACATCTTCAAAGAGCAGTGTCTCAGAAAAGCAGTGTCCATTATTAAGGACCTCCAGCATACAGGTCACTGTTACCATCAGGTAGGAGATACAGGAGCCAGAAGGCACACACTCAGGCTACATCCACACTAGACCGGATAATTTTGAAAACGCCGGTTTCGTGTAAAAACGATAGGCGTCCACACTATACGTTTTTGAAAATATCTCTATCCACATTGAAACAGAGATTTTGGCGAATCTCCTCCTCCTGCACATGTGCAGGACACATCTACCGAAAACAAGCGACATGTTTGTTGTCAAATCTCGCCGTAAAAGTGCGCATTTGTGTAGTTACATACTAGGAAAACTTAAAATGACGGGCAGCTGTTGGATCTCACGCAGGAGAACTTAAAACTAAAAAAAAAACAAATACTGGAGTGTACGGCGGCAACCGACAGGGAGTTCACGGACAGATTGACCCGGCTGACGACAAACATTGAAAAACTGACTAACTCTGTTACATTAATAAAGCACATTGTTAAATGTATAAAACATGTTTGCATCAGTGTTATCTTGTATTTCCATACAATGTTACATTAGGTTGTTACACATCTATTATCAGAGAAGTACTTGCATAAATAGGTAAACCACCTTCATACGAGCAAGGTCAGAAAACAGGGCAAAGTCAGTATACTTATTTATTCAGTAAGTTATGGGTCAAAGTATTTGATGAGTACATTTCTAACTCTTCTGGCTTCAGTCCCATTGCTGTCTGTTCTGAAATTGTTAGGTTGCATTCAAGAAAACAATGAAATAGCGCGCTGCCGTCTGATAGCGTTTTCGGAAGTCTCTGGTTATCCCGTCCACACTGATCTGCCCGAGCAGCGTTTTTAAAAATACCCACCCTGGAAAGCGTTTCTGAAAAAGCTCGGTTTCGGGGGACGAAAACACCATTTTAGTGTGGACAGAGGGTAAAAACGAAGAGAAAAATCTTCGGTTACGGATTTAAAGAGCAAACACGAGGAAATCTGCAGATGCTGGAAATTCAAACAACACACACAAAATGCTGGTGGAACACAGCAGGCCAGGCAGCATCTATAAGGAGAAGCACTGTCAACGTTTCGGGCCGAGACCCTTCATCAGGTTACAGATTTATCCAGCGTAGTGTGGATGTAGCCTCAGTGATTTAGGAACAGCTTCTTCCCCTCTGCCATCCGATTCCTAAATGGACGTCGAACCCTTAAACTAGTGGTTGCCAACCCGTCGATCTTTGAGACTTTCCCAGTTGATCCCGACAAAAAATGAAAAATAAATATACAAATACTGTTGAGAGATTGTTTCCGGGTTGCAGGGTTTTAGTTCCATTCTTTCTGTCCAGTGCGCATGCGTATAGCTCTCCCACAGTACAACAGTGTAATTCACTGGTCCCAACGATATGAGTCAGCTGCACTTTTCCTCATTCCCTGTCAGCTCACTGTTGAACTTGAACCCACGCAAAGTCATCAGGCGACTAAACGCAGTGATACCCTCACGCCAGGGATCACCGGTTGGCTTCGGGTGGCTGGCGGGAAGTGCCGTCGCTACTGGCCTGGAGCACTACCTCTGAACCTGTTTAGCACACCGAATGCTCGTGTGGAACCTGGTGCTAAAATATTCGCAGACAACCTAATTCGGACTCAGCGTTTCGTAAGTATCAGAGCAGCTACCGCGCTGCGATCTACTGAAACAAACATTTGTCGGCCGATAGATCCTACAAGGGGGACGGGCTCTGTCGCACTCCCTGCTCGGTCGGCTGCGCTCTCCGGACTGTGACCGCTGCGGCCCCGGTACGGGGACGTCTGGCCCTGAACTTGTCTTCTCACCCCACCCACAACCAGCGGCACCTGGCCAAGGCGTCTGGCAGCAGGTGGGCGGGAGGCTGAGTTCGGGCCCGGAGGCTGTCTAATGAGGCAATGTCTCAAAACTGCTTCAGTACCCCGAGTCCAAGCACCCAGCACTTAAAGACAAACCCGCTGAGTTTTCTCAGCGGAAAAAACGTGAGCAAGCGGGACAGAAGCCGAGAGCTGCGAAAACTAGAATAGACTGGACATAAGGAACCTGCTTCGAGTATCGCTGTTTAACAACCCCCCACCTTGCCCCCGTCGGCTGGTCCGCAAGAATATTATCAATATTAAACTGGTCTGTGGTGCAAAAAAAATGGTGGGTACCCCCGGTGTTTATATATTATTTCTACTTCTGGGTTGTGGGGTTTTATTTCCAGTCTTTTCTGCCCTGGTGTGCATGCATGTAACTAATTGATGTGGGGTCGATTTTGCCTTTTACTAAGGCCGAGGTAGGGGATCTTGGGCTTAAAAAGGTCAGTGACCACTACCTTAAACACTACCTCACATTTTTAATATATTATTTCTATATTTGCTTGATTTTTAATCTATTCTATTTAGATATACTGTTACTGATTTACTTATTTATTACTATTATTTTTTCCTCTCTGCTATATTATGTATTGCATTGAACTACTGCTGCTAATTTAACAAATTTCATGACACATGCCACTGATAATAAACCTGATTTTGATTCTAAATGTTACTCCACTAAGTAATAAGGGAGGGAGGCAGAAGAAAGGAAATTATAAGCCAGTTAGCCTGACTTCTGTGGCTAGAAAGATGTTGGATTTTATCATTAATGAGATTTGTTGTACTTGGAGGCACATGACAAAATAGGCCAAATTCAGCATGGCTTTCTAAAGGAGAAATCTTGCCTGACAAGTCTGTTGGAATTCTTTGAGTAAGTAACACGCAGGATAGACAAAGGAAAGTCCTTGGATTTTCAGAAGGCCTTTGACAAGGTGCCGCACATGAGGCTGCTGAACTGTCCTGACGAAGGGTCTCGGCCCGAAACATCGACAGTGCTTCTCCTTATAGATGCTGCCTGGCCTGCTGTGTTCCACCAGCATTTTGTGTGTGTTGTTTGAATTTTCAGCATCTGCAGATTTCCTCATGTTTGCTGCTTAAGAACCTATAGTTTTACAGGGAAAGTACATGCATGGATAGAAGATCGGCTGACTGGCAGGAGGCAAAGAGTGGGAATAAAGGAAGCCTTTTCTGATTGGCTGCTGGTGGCTAGTGTAGTGTGCTGGGGTCAGTATTGTGACTACTTCTTTCCATGTTGTATGTTAATGGTTTGGATGATGAAATTGATGGCTTTGTGGCCAGGTTTGTGGATGATACAAACACAGGTGGAGGGCAGGCATTGTTGAAGAAGCAGGGAGTCTGCATAAGGACTTAAGACATTGGGAGAATGGGCAAAGAAGTGGCAAATGGAATATAGTGTAGGGAAGTGCATGGTCATGCACTTTGGGAGAATGAATAAAGGCATGGACTATTTTCTAGTTGGGGAGAAAATTCATTAATCAGAGGTGCAAAGGGACTAGGGAGACCTTGTCCCTGTACCGAAGACGCCGCACCCCAGTGGCTCCAGTGACTACAGACCGGTGGCACTGACCTCCCACATCATGAAGACCCTGGAGAGACTTGTTCTAGAGCAGCTCCGGCCTATGGTTAGGTCACACTTAGACCCCCTCCAGTTCGCCTACCAGCCCCGACTAGGAGTTGAGGATGCCATCATCTACCTGCTGAACCGTGTCTACGGCCACCTGGACAAGCCGGCGAGCACCGTGAGTGTCATGTTTTTTGACTTCTCCAGTGTGTTCAACACCATCCGCCCTGCTGTGCTGGGTGAGAAGCTGACAGTGATGCAGGTGGATGCTTCCCTGGTGTCATGGATTATTGATTACCTGACTGGCAGACCACAGTACGTGCGCTTGCAACATTGTGTGTCAGACAGAGTAGTCAGCAGCACTGGGGCTCCACAGGGGACTGTCCTGTCTCCCTTTCTCTTCACCACCTACACCTCGGACTTCAACTACTGCACAGAGTCTTGCCATCTTCAAAAGTTTTCTGATATCTCTGCTATAGTTGGATGCATCAGCAAGGGAGATGAGGTGGAGTACAGGGCTACGGTGGGAAACTTTGTCACATGGTGTGAGCAGAATCATCTGCAGCTTAATGTGAAAAAGACTAAGGAGCTGGTGGTGAACCTGAGGAGGGCTAAGGCACCGGTGACCCCTGTTTCCATCCAAGGGGTCAGTGTGGACATGGTGGAGGATTACAAATACCTGGGGATACGAATTGACAATAAACTGGACTGGTCAAAGAACACTGAGGCTGTCTACAAGAAGGGTCAGAGCCGTCTCTATTTCCTGAGGAGACTGAGGTCCTTTAACATCTGTCGGACAATGCTGAGGATGTTCTACGAGTCTGTGGTGGCCAGTGCTATCATGTTTGCTGTTGTGTGCTGGGGCAGCAGGCTGAGGGTAGCAGACACCAACAGAATCAACAAACTCATTCGTAAGGCCAGTGATGTTGTGGGAGTGGAACTGGACTCTCTGACGGTGGTGTCTGAAAAGAGGATGCTGTCCAAGTTTCATGCCATCTTGGACAATGACTCCCATCCACTCCATAATGTACTGGTTAGGCACAGGAGTACTTTCAGCCAGAGACTCATTCCACCGAGAAGCAACACTGAGCGTCATAGGAAGTCATTCCTGCCTGTGGCCATCAAACTTTACAACTCTTCCCTTGGAGTGTCAGACACCCTGAGCCAATAGGCTGGTCCTGGACTTATTTCCACTTGGCATAATTTACTTATTATTATTTAATTAGTTATGGTTTTATATTGCTATATTTCTACACTATTCTTGGTTGGTGCAACTGTAACGAAACCCAATTTCCCTCGGGATCAATAAAGTATGTCTGTCTGTGCAGGATTCCCTAAAGCTTAACTTGCAGGTTGAGTCCGTGGTGAGGAAACAAATGCAATGTTAGCATTCATTTTGAAAGGACTGGAATATAAAAGCAAGGATGCAATGCTGAGGCTTTATAAGACATTGGTCAGACCGCACTTGGAGTATTGCGAACAGTTTCTGGCCCTTTATCCAAGTAAGATTGTGTTGGCATTGGAGAGGATCCAGAGGATGTTCACGATGATAATCCCAGGAATGAAAGAGTTAACATACGAGAAGTATCTAATGGCTCGGTGGGGGGATCTAATTGAAACCTATCAAGTACTGAAAGGCCTAGATTGAGTGGATGCAGAGAGGATGTTTCTTATCATTTGGGAGTCTAGGACCTTAGAGCACAGCCTCATAATTGAGAGATGTCTACTGAGAACAGAGTTAAGAAAAAATTTATTTAGCCAGAGGATAGTGAATTCACTGCCACAGGTGGCTGTGCAAGCCAAGTGATGGGTGTATTTAAAGCAGAAGTTGATAGTTTCTCGATTAATCAGTGTCACCGGAATTAGGGAAAAGGCAAGAGTATGGGGTTGATGGGGATAATAATCAGCTACAATGGAAAGGCAGAGCAGACTTGGTGGTCCAAATAGCCTAATTCTGCTCCTATATTTTATGGTCTTATAAAGAAATGATCAGATACCAAAGGCTTCTATTTGGCATCAGCTCAGCTCCTGCACTTTTTCAGCAAGCAATGGACCAGATCCTGAATGGATTGACAGAGGTGCAAAGTTATTTAGATAAATTTCTCATTACTGGAAAAGTGAGCTTGACCTCAATACATCCTTATGCAAGTAGATCCTCGATTTCCCCACTCGAGTTCGGATTGCAATAACATCTCCCCAATCTCTACCAACACAGGTACACCACGAGGCTGTGTGCTTAGCCTCCAGCTTTACTCCCTTCACACTTATGACTGTGAGGCTAAGCACAGCTCCAATGTCATATTTAAGTTTGCTGATGACACCACTATCATAGACAGAATCAAAGGTGGTGATGAATCAGCATATAGGAGGGAGATTGAAACTCTGTCTTAGTGGTGCCACATCAACAACTTCTTACTCAATGTCAGCAACACCAAGGAGCTGATTATTGACTTCAGGAGGAGGAAAACATAAGTCCTTGAGCCAGTCCTCATCATGGGATCAGGGGTGGAGAGGTTTAACAACTTCAGATTCTTTGATGTTATAATTTCAGAGGACCCATCCTGGACCCAGAACGTAAATACAAATGTAAATACAATTATGAAGAAAACATGGCAGTGCCTCTACTTCCTCAGGAGTTTGCAAGATTCTGCAAGACATTTAAAAATATCAATGCTCTAGAACAGAAAAATTCTACAAAAATTCTGGATACGGCCCAGTCAATCATGGGTAAAGCCCTTCCTGCCATTGAACAGACCTATTCAAAGTGCTGTTGCAATAAAGCCACATCCAGTACAAGAACATAGGAACATAAGAAACAGGAGCAGGAGTCGTCGGCCATCTGGCCCATCGAGCCTGCTCCACCATTCAATAAGATCATGGACTAGTCTCCACCTACTTGCCTTTTCCCCAGAACCCTTTATCTCCCTACTATGCAAAAACCTATCCAACCTTGTCTACTACGCAAAAATGATCAGAGACCCCCACCACCCAGGTCATGTTCTCTTCCCGCTGCTGCCATCAGGAAGGTGGTATAGGAGAGCCCAGATCCACACCACCAGGTTCTAGAACAGTTATTACCCCTCAACCAGAGGGCCCCATCACTAAAATGTTCCCACAACTATATGCTCACTTTCAAGGACTCTTCATCTGATATTCTTGATATTTATTGCTTATTTATTAATTATTATTATTATTAATTCCTTTTTTTGCATTATTGTGTTTTGCACTCTGGTTGAACGCCCAGTGGTGTGGTCTTTTGCTGATTTTATTATGGTTATTATTCTATGATGAATTTATTGATCTCAGGGTTGTACATGATGACATACTGTACATGTACTTTGATAATAAATTTACTCAGCACCATGTCATCCAGCCACAAATGGCCTTACTGAATGATTCATATACAGAATGAAACAGGACCTCAAACTTCAGTGGGAAGAGCGTCTTAGCATTTTCTTGCTAACATACTGTAACATCTCATGTCATCAGCAAAATGGCTCCAGCCACTGTACTAATGAAAAGACAGCTTCACACCCAGCTTGACCTGCTTAGACCCTAAACACAAAACAGATTGGGCTAAATGAACAGAAAACCCCAAAGCAGAGAGACATGCCAAAGCAAAGTACAGTTCTTTCACAGCATAAGAGTACTTGCCTGGAACTACATTTCTGGAATAAAGTGGATACCTGCGATGTGGTGGCACAACCTGGTCCAGTGTCGTACACAGTGGAAACTAGTAACCACAACATCCGGCAAAGGCAGGTTGGTCAGCTGTTTCCCACTTCTGAGGCTACTGAAAACCAACGCTAACTGACCAAGCCAGATCCATTGTAGAAGTGGGACAGGATTCTCAGACGACTGCAGAACCTTCATTAATATCAATGACATAGCCAGTGCTCCCCATCACCTGTACTTTCTGCAGTACCCAAGCCAAGATCTATACATACATACACCACCCAGAGATAAAATGACTTTGGCGTCATCCCCAGGACATTGGTACCCTCACAGGAACAGGTGGCCTCCAGACAGACCGAATCTCCAGTTTAGTGACTAACCCTTTGCACATGAGGCAGAATAATCGTCAGGGAATAGAGACTATCTAACCCCTTTCCCTAGTTTAGAAAAAAAAGTTATTTGTAATTAGTTGGATTTGATGATTACTCCATTGAATGTTAACAGTTCAGCAGCTGGTCTGTTTGGGAAAGGAGAAAGATATTCATGTGTATTTTGACCCTTCCCTATATGTTACATACTGAACGTAATGTGAGAGGGGATTCCAGGTGGATGCTTTACAAGCCAATTAAGCAGCTGCATGTTTATTCCTCACCTCCCCATTTCTCATTGTCGGCCACCTGCCTTCCCAGTATCACAAACACAACACTAATTATTTTCTCATTCTCACAGAATAATGCCCTAACACCACAAGGTATTTTACAAAATTAAGTACACGGAAATAAGCAATATAATCTACAGTGAATTCCCATACAATGGGCCATAATTTAATCAGCAGCCACTTATTTGGAACATCTCAAAGAATGAGAATTAATCAAGGAAATAGCCAGGATTCCCTTCATTTATTGGGACACTATGGCACTTAATCGGGCAGGAGACTGTTGCCAAAGTTTCTAACTAGTGTCAGTCGCATTCATTTGTGTGGCTGTTAAAAGACTACACTAAGCTTAGAGTGAACAGTGTTTAAAATTAGTGCAAGTTAAGTATGTTTATGTTCCAAAAGCAGAGATTTTTGTCACTCATAGTTGGTGAGAAATAAGCAATAAGACAATTTAAAACTGTTTTGCTCACTGTGGTTTCAAGCAGTCAAACTTGCAGATGCAAGAAATGGGCGGGAGTGACAATAAAACAATTTCACAACTTCAACCATATAAGGAAATATGAAGAATTTGAAGGTATCAACTATCATCTTGAATGTTAATATGAAAATAAAGACTTGGAAGATGCAATTGTCAAAAGCATTGTATGAAGGCAGTCTATTATCTACACTACATAACTGCACTGATTTTGTTCATTTACAGTCCCTGAAAAAAATTGGCAATGTACATGATGCACCATCAATAACTCTGAGACGTGGGTTAAGGTAGGCTTTTATTGGCTGGAAGAAAGCACAAGCAGCAAGTGACCACCACACAACATCCTGGAGACTGAGGAAGGGTCTGTGCCTCCAATCGCCTTTATACCGGGGTCTGTGGGAGGAGCCACAGGAGCAGTCAGCGGGGGGGTGGCGTGTCCAGACAGGTATATGTAGTTCACCACAGTACACTGGACAGATTCTTCCATTGATAACTATTAGGAACTAATACAGTGTTTTTACTACTATAGCAGAATTGGTAGTGCTCTAATTTGTTTAGTATTTCATTTAAATGCATAATTTGTTAAATAGTAGTGTGTATTTTTTACATCTTTTTAATTACATCCATAAAACTTTGGCCAATTTGGAGCAACTGGTTAATTTGGCCACAACGTACTGGACCTGATGTGTCCCATTTTACTGTATTTGTTTATCTAATACAAATATCTTCTAATTAATTCAGTGTCCTGATTTAACCACAGGCAACCATTGATTCCATGAATGTCAAGTAAACCATCATGATTCCCAATATAGCCTTGGCAACCGCTACTGCTCAACTTGTCACTGTCAATAAACACCTTCTGCCTCCAGGTTATGCGAACTGGAAAGATTTGTGGCTCAAAACTGAAAGACCAAATAGTAGAATGTGAACTCAATGTTTTCCCTTTAACATAGAAGACCACAGCACAGTACACAGTGTTATAACAACCTTTTAACCTACTCCAAGATCAATCTAACCCTTCCCCTCCCACCACAGCCTCCATTTTTCTGTGATCCATGATGTGCTATCTAAGAGCCTCTTAAATCAACCCTGTCAGTCTGTCCTCCCGTGTTTGCTCAGTAGAAGACAGCTGGGTTGAATTTGTCTGCAGCTACACTGGCATGCAATGAGAAACTGCTGAATCATGTTCTTGCAGAAACGCGTCTCCAGGACATCATCCCATGCACCATCAATCTACAGGCCATGACACTCAGGGACTTGGGCTGTACATACTTTGTGTGACTGGGTTGTTTTGCCCTCATAACTACATGTGCTTCTGGGACTGTGTTTTTCACCGTGGCCCCGGAGGACACTGTTTCATTTGGCTGTATTCACACGTATGAGTGAATGACAATTAAACTTGAACTTCAATGTCCCTAATGTATCTGCCTCTATCATAGCACCAGTATGGGTTTCCACGTAGCCACCATTCTACACTTAAAATTCTGTACCTCTCTCTGACAATCCCACGTATACTTTTCTCCAATCACCTGAAAGTAATGCTGCCTTATATTAGCCATCTCCACCCCGGGAAAACACTTCTGAATGTCTACTCTAATAATGTTAGATTTCGTAGGTTCGAGTCTCTGTAAGTCGGGGACAAGCTGCACAATGGAGATGGGGAATTGAGACCACATGCTATTTGGATGTCCAAAACAAAAGCATTGTGAGCCCATGTTTTTCCATCACTTTATTTGAGCTCAACGGCATTTCTGAAACACACACAAAACGTTGGAGTAATTCAGCAGATCAGGCAGCATCTATGGAAAGGAATAAACAGTTGACATTCTGGGCCAAGACCCTTCATCAGGTCTGTCAATTATTTATTCCTTTCTACCGATGCAGCTTTAGCTGCCAGGTTTGTTTGTTTATTTAGTGATACGGCACAGAGCACACCATTCCAACCCAACAAGCCGTGCTGCCCAGCAACCCACCGATTTAACCCTAGCCTAATCCCAGGACAATTTACAATGACTAATGAACTGACTAACTGGCACGTCTTTGGACTATGAGAGGAAACTGGAGACCTCGAGGAAGCCCACGTGTTCACAGGAAGGAAAGTACAAACCTGCTAACTGGAATTGAACTCCAAACTCTGATGCCTTAAGTGTGATAGCATTGTGCTAACTACTACACTAGCAGCTTCTTCAAGCAATTTGTGTCACTTTCCAGCGTCTGCAGAAACCCTCATGTTTACAATTCTGAAATAGCATTAGTCCCTGTTGAATTATGCACTGATTATCCTTCACTGGTGGTACTCCTCACTGCTGTAAGCAGCTCTCCCCTAACCAACTGTCCTGAGCTGAAAAATATATGCCTTTGAGGCTTTCCTACACCAATACACTTCAAAACTGAACTTAAATGTTCAAAGAATATTCTCAGAATACATACATGTTATGTACTGTATATACATAGTTATTTAGGTTTAAAGTGGGGGTTGATAGGTTCATGATTAGTCAAGGTGTCAAGGGTTACGGGGAGAAGACGGGAGAATGGGATTGAGAGGGATAATAAATCAGCCACGATGGAATGTTAGAGCAGACTTGATGGGCCAAATGGCCTGGTTCTGCTCCGATGTTTACAATCCTATGTATATATGTTGGGCGGTACAGTAGCATGATGCTATTACAGTGCTGGTGATCACCAATCGGGGTTCAATTGCCGTCACTGTTTGTACATTCTTCCTGTGACCACAAGGGTTTCCTCTGGGTGCTCCAGTTTCCTCCCCCAGTCCAAAGATGTACCCGTTCATCTGTTCAGTCATATTCAACCAGAAGGGTTTGTTACCAGGCTGTATCGAGTAAAAATACCATATACTACCTTGAGATTAATTTTCCTGCTGCTCTACAGTCAAGAAAGGTCAGCAATGCCTCCACTTCCTCAGGAGGCTAAAGAAATTTGGCATGTCTCCATCGACTCTTGCCAATGGAAATGCAACTCAGCTTGATATGCCATGGTATGGTCGGGCGCCACAGTAGCATGGCTGGTGCAATGCTATTATACCTCAGGGTGTGGAACATCAGAGTTCAATTCCAGCACCATCTGTACGTCCTCCCCGTGGAATGTGTAGGTTTTCCCTGGGTGCTCCAGTTCCCTCCCACATTCCAAGTATGTACTGGGTAGTCAAGACACTTCTGTTGTCACTTAACCAGATATGGTCAAATGAGACATTTCTCCCAAACAGGATGTAAAGCACAGTAGTACACATAACACACAATAAATTATGAAAGCAAGGATAAAATTTACTGATGAATCACACATAAATATCAAAACAAAGTGCATAAATTAAATATTGTAAGGTACAGAGCAGGGAGCTCAGAAGCTAAATAGCCTGGGGGAAGAAACTGTTTCCCATCTTGACCGTTCTTCTTTCTAGGCATCGGAGTCTCCTGCCTGATGGTAGAAAGTCAAAGAGGATGCTGGCTGGATGAGTGGGTTGGATCCTTAACAGTACTAAGGGCCCTGTGTACACAGCGCTCCTGATAAATGTCGGACATTCTCATAGTTCTTTGTCGGGATTTCTGGTCCAATGCTCTCCTGCCACCAGTTGGAGATGCAACTTGTCAGTAGACTCTCAATAGTGCTCTTGTAAAATTCAGTTAAGATGCTGGGGTGCAGGGGGAGTGGGGATGGGAGAGTTCCACTTGCCTCAATTTCCTTAGTTAGTGGAGGCACTGCTGTGCCTTCTTGTTCGGCGAGGCGATATTAAGGGACCAGGTGAGGTCCCTGGAACCTCCCAGGAACCTGGTGCACTTCACTCTCTCTACAGAGCCGCCATGTATTCGCAGAGGGTATGGTTCATCTGCACCTTCCTGAAGGCCACAATGATTCCCTTTGACTTTTCCATGTTCAGACTTGGGTGTACTCCTCATACCAATCCACCAGCCACTCCACTTCCTCTCTGTACTCTGTCTCATCGTTGTCGATGAGGCCAACCACTGTTGTGTCAATTAGTCTTTGTAAATTAGGTTAGGGTTAAACTGATGTTTCTGGGGGTTTCCTGGAGCAGCGTGGGTCAGAGGGCCAGAAGCACCTATTCCGCGCTGTATCACTAAATAAAATTAAAATTCAAAACTGCTCTAACTGTGAAGAAATTCACTTTCTTATAGATGCAAGATCATCTCAATTGTAATGAAATATTTTGCATCTCATTGTGAAATCTTTACAATGCAACATAAATACAATGTATTTTCAAATAAATTAAACATTGTAATTCATAGAACACAACAGGCCCCTCTACCCATGAAGATCAATCCAGCCCTCCATTTTTCTATTGTCCATCTGCCTAAGGGTCTCTTCAATGACCCTAATGTATCTGTCTCTCCCAACACCCCTAGCAGTGTGTTCCATGCACCCACCACTCACTGGGTGTAAAAAAAAACTTACCTCCAACATCCCCTCAAGTTCAGTTTATTGTCATTCATCTGTACACATGTATCCCACCAAACGAACAACGTTCCTCCGGACCAAGGTGCACAACACAGTAGATATAACTCACACACATCTGTACACATGTATACCACGGAATGAAACAACGTTCCTCCGGACCAGGGTGCACAACACAGTAGATATAACTCACACACATCTGTACACATGTATACCACGGAATGAAACAACGTTCCTCCGGACCAGGGTGCACAACACAGTAGATATAACTCACACACATCTGTACACATGTATACCACCGAACGAAACAACGTTCCTCTGGATCAAGATGCGCACAGTATATGTAACTCTCACACAAAGTTATATTACCACTCATAAATTAACAGATAAAGTGCATATATGATACTTTAAAAAGGTAACAGTATAACAATATCTGCCTCTTCCATCACCCCTAGTGGGGTGTTCCATACATCCACCACTGTGTAAAAATCCTACCTCTGACATCCCTCTGAACTTTCCTGCAATCATCTTTAAAATCATGTTCCCCCATATTAGGGTTCTTGCAGCTGGATCTTTAGATGGATGGCCAATGGCCCAGATAAGTTTCTGGTTCACAGTGCAATTGGAATATCATCACACATACCGAAATACAGTGAAAAGCTTGACTTGCATACTATTCAGATCAGATCATTTCACAGAACATTGCGGTAGAACAAGGCAAAGCAGTAACAGAAAGCAGAGTAGAGTGTGACAGTTACAGAGAAAGTGCAGTACAGGTGACCCCACAACGCAGCATTAGTGTGACACTATTACAGCTCGGGGAGTTCAGAATTCACTTCCAGAGCTGTTCCGTAAGGAGTCTCCGTGCGTCCTCCCTGTGGAATGTGTGGGTTTCCTCCTATAGTCCAAAGATGTACTGGGTAGGTTAACTTGACATTCTAAATAGTCCCGTGACTAGGTTGGGGTTAAATTCAGGCTGTTTTGGGTTGCTGGGGCCGTGGGGCTCAAAGAACCAGAAAGGCCTACTCTGCTCTATATCACTAGATAAATAAATAAAACAAACAGTAAGGTACAAGGGCCATGACAGGGTAGATTGTAAGGTCAGGAGTACATCTTATCGTACTCGGGAACCATTCAATAACAGTGGGATAAAAGCAGTCCTTGTGCCTGGTGGAACGTGCTTTTTTGTACCTTCTACCCAGTGGGAGGAGAGAGAAGAGAATGTCTGGGGTGGGTGGGATCTTTGATTATGCTGACGACTTTACAGAATATACCTGGAGGCCCTCATGACAAGATAGGCCAAAGTCAGCACGGTTTCCTGAAAGGAAAATCCTGCCTGACTAACCTACTGCAATTCTTTGACAAAATTACAAGCAGGGTAGACAAAGGAGATGCAGTAGACGTGGTGTACTTGGATTTTCAGAAGGCCTTTGACAAGGTGCCACACATGAGGCTGCTTAGCAAGATAAGAGCCCATGGAATTACAGCGGAGTTATTAGTGTGGGTGGAGAATTGGCTGATCGGCAGAAAACAGAGTGGGAATAAAGGGATCCTATTCTGGCTGGCTGTCGGTTACCAGTGGAGTTCCACAGGGGTCTGTGTTGGGACCACTGCTTTTCACAATGTATGTCAATGATTTGGACTATGGGATTAATGGATTTGTGGCTAAATTTGCCGATGATACAAAGGTAGGTGGAGGAACGGGTAGTGTTCAGGAAACAGAGAGCCTGCAGAGAGACTTAGTTTAGGGGAATGGGCAAAGGAGTGGTAAAAGAAATACAATGTTGGAAAGTGTATGGTCATGCACTTTGGTGGAAAAAATGAACAGACAGACTATTATTTAGATGAGGAGAGAATTCAAAATGCAGAGATGCAAAGGGACTTTGGAGTCCTTGTGAAAGATGCCCTAAGGGTTAACCTCCAGGTTGAGTCAGTGGTGAAGAAGGCGAATGTAATGTTGGCATTCATTTCTAGAGGTATAGAATATAAGAGCAGGGATGTGATGTTGAACTCTATAAGGTACTCATGAGATCACACTTGGGAGTATTGTGTGCAGTTTTGGGCTCCTTATTTTAGAAAGGATAGACTGACATTGGAGAGGGTTCAGAGAAGATTCAGGAGAATGATTCCAGGAATCAAAGGGTTACCATATGAGGAACGTCTGGCAGCTCTTGGGCTGTATTCCCTGGAGTTCAGGAGAATGAGGGGGGATCTCATAGAAACATTCCGAATGTTAAAAGGCCTGAACAGATTAGATATGGCAAAGTTATTTTCCATGGTAGGGGAGTCTAGGACAAGAGGGCACAGCTTCAGGATTGAAGGACGTCCTTTTTGAACTGTGATGCAGAGAAATTACTTTAGTCAGAGGGTGGTAAATCTGTGGAATTTGTTGCCACAAGCAGCTGTGGAGGCCAAGTCATTGGGTGCATTTAAGGCAGAGATAGATAGGTTCTTGATTAGCCAGGGCATCAAAGGGTATGGGGATGACTGGAAAAATTGGATCAGCCAATGATTGAATCGCAGAGCAGACTCGACGGGCTGAATGGCCTACTTCTGCTCCTGTATCTTATGATTTTAACTAAAGCAGTGAGTTGTAGGGAGCCCATGGAGGGAAGGCTGATTTCCGTGATGTGCTGAGCTGTGACCACAACTCCCTAGTTTCTTGCGGTCAGGGGCAAGGCAATGGCTATACAAGGCCTTTCTGCGGGGTATCGATAAAAATTTGGTAAAAGAACTTGAAGCAACCAACCTCAACAGCCTCAATGTAGAATCAGCACCAGAATCAGGTTTACTATCACTGGAACGTCGGGCAATTTGTTGTTTGGCAGCAATACATAGTAATATTAAAAACTATAAATTACAATTAAGATACGTATATATGTACGCGCGCACACACACGGTGATGCAGTTGGTCACAACACTCTTCATGGTAGAGAGGAACATGTGCATAACCACCCTCCCCTTTCCAAAGTCGATGACAAGCTCTTTGGTTTCTCGATGAAGAGAACACGTGGCAGCTGGCACTGAACTTCTCTCTCATCCGCCAATGTCACACTCGTTAGCCACAGTCACGAGCAAAAGCTCCACAGTCACCACATAATCTTTCATTGTCAATGGAAGGACCTCACTGTCTGAGGAAGCCTGGGCCTTCAAAACTACTGATCAGAGATAGACAATTATTAGTAACGGAGTATTATTTTTAGTTTTCCTTCTCTCCAGTGGCCATTTTCCTCATCGTCCTATTGAGGTCCCAAAATGAAACTCAACTTAGGAAAATCATCTTACCCCAAGGTTTACGTTTACAGAGAGCAGAGCAGAAACCACATTAGGAGATCGGCTATCTATAAATGTCGAGAAGCATTCTGTTACATCTTGTCAAAAGGCTTGCCTGGATTAAGATAAGAACACAAGAAAAAGGACTCAACCATCTGGCCCACGAGACCATAGAACACAGGAGCAGAATCAGTCCATTTGGCCTATTGGGTCTGCTCCACCATTCCATCAGGGCTGATTTATTATCCCCCTCAACCCCATTCTCTTACCGTCTCCCCGTAACCTTTAGCACCCCAACTAACCGAGAAACTATATATCAACATCTGCTTTGAACATATGTTCAAGGTTCAACTTATTATCATACATACATGCCAGTACATACAACCCTGAGATTCTTTTTCTGCGAGCATACTTAGCAAATGTATAGAATAATAACTGTAAACAGGGTCAATGAACAAAAAGCTGTGCAAATGCAAATATAAATAGCAATAAATAACGAGCAAGATAAAGAGTCCTTAAAGTGAGAACAATCGGCTGTGGGAACACCAGAAGTAGAATGAGTGTAGTTATCCCCTTTTGTTCAAAGGCCTGATGGTCAAGGGTTAATAGCTGTTCTTGAAACTGGTGGTGCAAATCCTGAGGCTCTTGTACCTCTACCTGATAGAGTATATCAATGACTTTGCCTCCACAGCTGCCTGTGGCAATGAATTCCACAGATTCAACAAAAACATCTATCATCAGCATGACATCAAAAACTGCCTGACTGAAGAAATTCCTCCTCATCTCTGTTCTATTCTGTCTGTTCTGTCAAGCCTGCTTTGCCATTCACTGAGACCTTGTCTGAGTGATCTTTGTGAATGTCTTTGGACTCAGCTTCACCAACCTGCTTTTTCCCTGTTACACTTAATTCCCCGGTTATCACGGATCTTACTGTGTGTTAATGAGGTAGCCTCTACTACTTCCCTTCAACTTCTGACTTTGATCGTTTTTAAAGAGTTGGTAATAGGCTGACCGGCAGGTTCCTTCAACACAGAAGCAGCTTCAAGTTGAAGTTTGTTGTCATCTGTCTGTACATACATACAACCAAATGAAACAACATTCCTCCGGTCCACGGTGCATACACAAAACACAGCATATAAAACAAAATATTACCATAAATAAAGTATAAAATATAATTATAAGCATATGTAGTATGCTGCACCGGTAAATTATTAAACAGCTCACTGTCCTAGTGACGAGACCTCAATGGTGGCAGGGTATTCATGAGTCTCATAGCCTGAGGGAAGAAGCTGTTACCCTGTCTGGCCATCCTAATCCTGACACTCCTGTACCTCCTCCCTGAGGGTAGAGAGTCAAAGAGATGGTGGGATGGGTGGTAGGGATCCTTGACAATAATTAGGGACCTTTGTCTGCAACAGTCCCTGTAAACGTCACGGGGGAGGGGGGTGGAGTGAGACCCCAATGAACCTCCTGGCAGTTTTACTGTCCTCTGCACGATCTATACTTCATTAGGAGTTTGAACAGATTTGGCATGTTAACAAATATGCTCAAAAACTTCTATAGTTGTACCATGGAGAGCATTCTGACAGGCTGCATCACTGTCTGGTATGGGAGGGGGAGGGGGCTACTGCACAGGACTGAAAGAAGCCGCAGAAGGTTGTAAATCTAGTCAGCTCCATCTTGGGCACTACCCTACAAAGTACCCAGGACACCTTTAGTGGGCGGTGTCTCAGAAAGGCAGTGTCCATTATTAAGGACCTCCAGCACCCAGGGCATGCCCTTTTCTCACTGTTACCATCAGGTAGGAGGTACAGAAGCCTGAAGGCACACACTCAGCGATTCAGGAACAGCTTCTTCCCCTCTGCCATCCGATTCCTAAATGGACATTGAAGCTTTGGACACTACCTCACTTTTTTAAAAAAAATATACAATATTTCTGTTTTTGTACATTTTTTAAATAATCTATTCAATATACGTCATTGATTTACTTGTTTATTGTTTTATTTTATTTATTTTTTTCTCTCTCCCTGCTATATTATGTATTGCATTGAACTGCTGCTGCTAAGTTAACAAATTTCATATCAAGTGCCGGTGATAATAAATTTTAGCAGTTCGGTGCTTGCAGCTTCCTAACCAGACCGGCTCTGTGGACCTGTCAGCCCCTCTGCTATACCTTGCCGTTCAAACGGCTGAAGGACAACTCAGAGCTTCAGTGGCAATCATGCTTAATGGCAGCTGTGTTTCCGTCGTAACAAATTATCAGTGCTTCATCAGTAACAAATTATAAACTCCACAGCTGCAGTTGAGGTTTCTCAGAACGTTTGTTATCACTGAGATGCGTTGTGAAATTTGTTTTGCAATACAAAAAAATTACATTAGATTGCTAAAATATACAAATAGTGCAATAAAAAACAGACCATTCAAAACGTTGAGTGTGGGTCCTTCGTGCTCCTGTACCTCCAAGGGGAGGAAAGCATATTTTGATTGTGAGGGTCCTTAATGCCACCTTCTGGATGGCTTTGATGCTGGAGAGACTGATGCCCATGATGGAACTGGATGAATCTACAACCCGCTGCAGCCTTTTCCAATCCTGTGCAGTGGCACCTACAGACCAGGCAGTGATGCTACCAGCTATTATGCTCTCCATGGTACACTTGTAGAAATTTGCAAGGAACTTAGGTGACATACATGTCATCATAGACTATCTCTTGCAGGAATTTACAGGAAAATACAGAAATACAATAGTTTTTATGAAAGTATATACATAATCTGACAAACAACCAATTTACAAACGATAAATTGAGTAAATAATAAAAAACGTATATATTCATACTAATAAAGAATACTGAGAACATGGGTTTTAGAGTCCGTGAAACTGAGTAATAGGTTGTGGCATCAGTTCAGAGTTTGGGTGTTTGAGGTTATCCACACAGGTTCAGGAGCCTGATGGTTGAAGGGTAATAACTGTTCCTGAACCTGGTGGTGTGGGATCTCCTGCCTGATGGTAGTAGTGAGGAGAGAGCATGGCTTGAATGTAGGGTCCTTGCTGGCGGGTGCTACTTTCTTGTGGCAGCAACACAGATGTGGGGAGAGTTCTGCCTGTGACACACAGAGCTACATCCACCACTTTTTCACCTTTTCTGTTCCTGGGGAAACTCCTGAGTGAATATAGTCGCTGGCTTGCCTTCTTTGTAAATGCAGCAATACGCTGGGCCCAGGATAGATCTGAATTCTGATCTCTGGATTTTCAGGCCAGGCTTCTATGTTATTGCCCAGTAATTTAACCAACGTGTTGCCACTTCGTAGTGGCAAGGAACCGCCATTCCGAAGAAAGTACTCCAGAGCCTCGGAGTTTGGGAAGGTTCAGCACGACATCTAAAAAGTTGACAAACTTGTATCAAGGTGTGGTGGAGAGTATATTGACTGGCTGCATCACAGCCGGGTATGGAAACACCAATGCCCTTGAACAGAAAATGCTACAAAAAGGAGCAGATACAGCCCAACCATTGAGCACATTTACACAGAGTGATGTCGCAGGAAAGCAGCATCCATCGTCAGGGACCCCACTACTCAGGTCATACTCTCTTCTCACTGCTGCCATCAAGAAGGTGGTACAGGAGCCTCACGACTCACATCACCAGTTTCAGGAACAGTTATTATCCCTCAACCATTAGGCTCTTGAACCAGAGGGAATAACTTCACTCACCCCAACACTGAACTGCTCCCATAACCAATGACCTCACTTTCAAGCATTCATCTTACGCTCTCGGTATTATTGCTTATTTACTTTTATTATCCTTTTCTTTTTTACTTTTATTTTTGCATTTGCATTATTGTCTTTTGCAACTGGTTGTTTGCCCATCTGTCATGTGTGGCTTTTCATTGATTCTATTGAGTTCCTTTGAATTTAATAAATACGCCCACAAGAAAATGAATCTGTGTTGGATATGAAGACATTTATCCACTTTGATAATAAATTTACTTTGAACCAGTTCACTCACCTGATGGACTTTGGAACAGGTGATTCCAGTGAGGGTTGTTGTGCCTGGAAATATTAGAGAATTCTCCGTTTCCGTACTCTGCTTTAGATTATTTCCAAAGTAAGTCCTCCTTCTGGTAAGATGGCAGAGCGCTCGGACACAGCTGCTTCTGCGGGGTCAACCAGAGGTGTTATTACCTTTCCTTAAAATGTCTTTTTGTGAATGCAATTGCAAAGAAAGCACAACAACACCTCTACTTCCTTAGGAGTCTGCAGAGATTCAGCTTGATGTTAAAAACTTTGACAAACTTTTATAGATGTGTAGTGGAGAGTGTACTGACTGGCTGCATCACAGCCCAATATGGAAACACCAATGCCTTTGAATGGAAAATCCTACAAATGGTAGTGATTCAGCCCAGTATATCACAAGTAAAGCCCTCCCCACCACTGTGCACATCCACACGAAATAGATAGATAGATACTTTATTCATCCCCATGGGGAAATTCAACATTTTTTCCAATGTCCCATACACTTATTGTAGCAAAACTAATTACATACAATACTTAACTCAGTAAAAATATGATATGCATCTAAAATCACCCTCTCAAAAAGCATTAATAATAGCTTTTAAAAAGTTCTTAAGTTTACTTAAATACATTGAGTCCTAACCCCAGCACTTTAACATATCTTACTCCTGGCGGTTGAATTGTAAAGCCGAATGGCATTGGGGAGTAATGATCTCTTCATCCTGTCTGAGGAGCATTGCATCGATAGCAACCTGTCGCTGAAACTGCTTCTCTGTCTCTGGATGGTGCTATGTAGAGGATGTTCAGGGTTTTCCATAATTGACCGTAGCCTACTCAGCGCCCTTCGCTCAGCTACCGATGTTATACTCTCCAGTACTTTGCCCACGACAGAGCCCGCCTTCCTTACCAGCTTATTAAGACGTGAGGCGTCCCTCTTCTTAATGCTGCCTCCCCAACACGCCACCACAAAGAAGAGGGCGCTCTCCACAACTGACCTATAGAACATCTTCAGCATCTCACTACAAACATTGAATGACGCCAACCTTCTAAGGAAGTACAGTCGACTCTGTGCCTTCCTGCACAAGGCATCTGTGTTGGCAGTCCAGTCTAGCTTCTCGTCTAACTGTACTCCCAGATACTTGTAGGTCTTAACCTGCTCCACACATTCTCCATTAATGATCACTGGCTCCATATGAGGCCTAGATCTCCTAAAGTAAACAAGATCCTCAGGACTCACACCACCAAAATCAAAGACAATTACTACCCCTCAACCATCAGGCTCTCAAACAAAAGGGTAACTACTCTCACTTGCCCCACCATTGAAATATTCCCACAACCAATGACCTCACTTTAAGGACTCTTTACCTTGTTATTTCATGTTCTCATTATTATTGCTATTTATTTAGGACTGTATGCAGTGACATATACATACTTTAATAATAAAATCTACTTTGAACTTTCCCGCTGGACATTGGTAGTCTGGAATGCTGCAAGTCTGATACACTGGTTTATTGGCAAACAGCGGGGAGCAGTGTGGTCTGGTCAGAGCAAGACTGGGCCTCAAGGCAGGATGTTGCCTGTTCTCAGCAACACAAGGGAAGTGCATGCTGGAGTCAGTGCTGCCCCCCAGCGTTCACTCAGCATAACACAACCTGTATTGTGTTTGACTGCACACTCCTGCAACATTCATGGACTTGAACGATATTTTTGCAGGACTGCATTTCACTCCTATCTTACATGTGCCTTGTGCTGTGTATGACTGTTAGTACTCTGTTTTGCACCTTGGGCTCAGGGCAACACTGTGTCATTTCATATTCATGTATGGTTGAAGGACAATTAAACGAACTTGAACCCCATTTGATGAATTTTTCTACAAGTCATGAAGCAAGTCATTAGGATCTTGGCTATTCTGTGCACTAACCTCTTGCACAGTCCCTCGATAACTTCCAAAAAATAACCAAACGTTGGGCACGAGTAACAGTGTTTTAATATCACCGGCATACTGTGTGAAATTCAATGTTTTGCAGCAACATGTAATGAAACTACAAATTGCAATAAGAAACAATCAAAAGTTAAACTAAATTAGTGCAAAGAGCAAGCAAAAAAATTAATAGTGAGGTAGTGTTCATGGGCTGATTGTCCATTCCAAAATCTGATGACAGAGGGAAAGAAGCTGGAACGTTGAGTGTCTGTCTTCAG
Organism: Hemitrygon akajei; assembly: GCF_048418815.1. Classification (NCBI taxonomy): domain Eukaryota; kingdom Metazoa; phylum Chordata; class Chondrichthyes; order Myliobatiformes; family Dasyatidae; genus Hemitrygon; species Hemitrygon akajei. The sequence continues at coordinate 196,865,472 of NC_133127.1, read as the reverse complement.
ACCCTATACATTCTCCTTGATGTTAGCAAAGAGAAGAGGGCATATGCTGGCTGATGAGTCAGATCCTTCAGTGTCGCCTGTCTCCTGATGCTGGGCATACTATTACCCATGATACTTCTCATCTGCATAGTGTTCTCAACCACCCTACAGAAACACCCTACTTCACACCTGCAATTAAAGCACTCAGAGACACATTTCTTCTGTGACTCTGGACAAATGTTCTTATCTTTGTCATCAGTGAGCAACATATGGTGGTGGCTTGCCTGTCAGGTCCGACAATGACGGAGAGTTTTTAAAGTGGAAAAGCAGTTACACTGGGCAGATCCACTCTCTCCACCTTGGAAATCCAGGCCCGGTGGTACAAGTAGTCATCACAAACTGGGGTCTTCCTTGGTTGCGGAGAATCTCATCGGCCCCTGTCCACACACTAGGACTGGCATATCCCTATCTCACCAAAGCTACCATCGCCTGCTGTAGCCTGCCGGTCGACGTGGTGTACCAGTAGACAGATTACAGGAAAATAATGGGTCATAAAAACCCATTACTGTCATGATAGCTGTTCCTGATTTTGTACCAATTCCATTTAATGACACCAACATAGAAAACCATTCAGCCCATCAAGCCCATACATACTCTTTAGAACACAGGCCCTTTGGCCTATAATGTAACCTACTCCAGAAACTGCTTAGAATTTCCCTACCACATAGTCCTCTATTTTTCTAAGCTCCCTGTACCTATCTAAGACCCTATTGTATCCACCTCTACCACCTTTGCTGGCAGTGCATTCCACACCCACCACTCTGTGTGAAAAATTTACCACTGATATCTCCCCTGTACCGACTACCAAGCACCTTAAAACTGTGCCCTCTCATGTTGGCCATTTCAGCCCTGGGAAAAAGCCTCTGACTATCCACACAATCAATGCCTCTCATCATCTTATACACCTCTATCAGGTCACCTCTCATCCTCCGTCACTCCAAGGAGAAAAGGCCAAGTTCACTCAACCTATTCTCATAAGGCATGCTCCCCAATCCAGGCAACATCCTTGTAAATCTCCTCTGCAGCCCAATTGTCAGGATGGAGCTCCCAGGTCTGGACACCATCTATTCCAGCAGACTCAGGAGGAAAGCAATCAGCATAACCAGAGACACCACACACCCCGGCCACTCCCTGTTTGACCCGCTGTCATCCAGCAAAAGGTTCAGGACACTAAAAGCCAGAACAAATAGACTGAGGAACAGCTTCTACCCCAGAGCTGTGGCCTCCATCACACCACTCCCACAGAACAATGACTGAAACTGTGAGCACACACATGCACACACAGGGACTCAAATACTTGCACTAACTGCACTTTGTGCATTACTGTGATATTCTGGTGCTGCTGCAACTTTATTTTCTGCTACTTATCTATTTAATACTGTTTTCTATTACTGTCTTGTTTTTATCTACCGCTTTATTTAATTGCCTGAGAGGAAGCCAAACAGAGTTTCATTGTATCTATGTATAATGATGATAAAGATCATTCATTCATAGTTTCCACATCCTTCCTGTAGTGAGGTGACCAGAACTGAGCACAGTACTCCAAGTGGGGTCTGACCTGGGTTCTATATAGCTGTAACATTACCTCTCGGCTCTTGAACGCAAATCCACAGTTGATGAATGCCAAAACACTGTACGCCTTCTTAACAACACAGTCAACCTGTGCAGCAACTTTTGAGTGTCCTATAGACACAAGACTCAATAGGTTTCATCAAGTACATTTAATGTCAGAGAAATGTACCATCTATGTCAAACTCAAGGCCCGCGGTGGAATTATCTTTGGCCCGCGAGATAATATCTAATTACTATTAAAGCTGGCCCCAGTAATCGAAGCGCCTATGGCGTATGATATGGCTAATGCTGAGTTTATTCAGGTACCAGGTTTTCAGGGTTTTTAGTGTTTATTCGGCAGTCTTGCTCGGCAGTCTTCTTCATAAGAAACGGAATTTGTAAAGTGAAACACTTTGTAGTTATAGCAGAGACTGAGACACATGAGAGCAGGCTGAAAAAACGGAGGCAACGAAAGCTGCGTTCGCAAGCGTCCGACTGATCCGGCCCGCATGAAGCTGCATTTTGCTCACTCTGGCCCGTGACCTAAAATGAGTTTGACACCCCTGGTATAAACTATACATCCTGAAATTCTTTTTCTTCAAGATCTCACTGATCCTCCACACTGCCAAGAGTCTTACCATTAATACTATATTCTGCCATTATATTTGACCTACTGAAATGAACCACTTCACACTTAACTGGGTTAAACTCCATCTGCCACTTCTCAGCCCAATTTTACATCCTATCAATGTCCCGCTGTAATCTCTGACAGCCCTCCACACTATCCACACCACCTTCAACTTTTGAGTCATCAGCAAACTTACTAACCTGCCTTTCTACTTCTTCATCCAGGTCACTTATAAAAATCGCAAAGAGTAAGGGTCCCAGAACAGATCCCTGGGGGACACCACCGGACACCGACCTCCAAGCAGAAAACGAACCATCCACAGCCACCTTCTGTGGTCAAGCCAATTCTAGATCCACAAAGCAAGGTCTCCTTGGATCCCGTGCCTCCTTACTTTCTGAATGAACCTTGCAAGTGCAACCAGGACATCAACTACAGGACAACATCACCTGACTCTACGGGTGATGCCTCCCTCCCAGATGCGCTGAACAACTTCTACGCTCATTTTGAGGCAGAAATTGACATGGCCGTGAGGAAGTTCACCCCCCTCCAAATGACCAACTGCTGTGTTTCATCGTGGCCGATGTGAGAAGAATCCTGTGCAGGGTCAACCCACATTCGGCTGCTGGAGCAAACAATATTCCTGGCAGAGTGCTTAGAAGATGTGCAGACCAGCTAGCAGATATTCTCACTGACATCTTCAAAATCTCCGAGCAGCACTCCCTGTCCCCGTGCTGAAGAAGTCTTCAGTGTCCTGCCTAAATGACTACCGTCCCATTGCACTCACATCCATCATCATGAAGAGTTTCGAGAGGCTCGTTATGAGGCACATCAAGAACCTACTGCCCCCCTCACTGGACCCCCTGCAGTTTGTGTACTGTCCCAACCGTTCAACAGACACCAACATTGCCATCACCCTCCACCTGGACAAAAATGACACATACATTCGGATGCTGTTCATAGACTTTAGTTCAGCATTCAACACAATCATCCCTCAGAAACTGATTGGAAAGCTGAGCCTATTGGGCCTGAACACCTCCCTCTGCAACTGGATACTAGATTTCCTGACTGTGAGACTTCAGTCAGTCCGGATTGGGAGCAGCATCTCCAACACCATCACACTGAACACGGGGGCCCCCCAGAGCTCCGTGCTTAGTCCACTGTTCACTCTGCTGACCCACGACTGCACTGCAACACACAGCTCGAACCACATCATCAAGTTCGCCGATGACACAACCATGGTGGGTCTCATCAGCAAAAATGACGAGTCAGCATACAGAGAGGAGGAGCAGCTAACGGACTAGTGCAGAGCCAACAACCTGTCTCTGAATGTGAACAAAACAAAAGAGATGGCTGTTGACTTCAGGAGAGCACGGAGCAATCACTCTCCGCTGAACATTGACGCCTCCTCAGTAGAGATCATTAAGAGCACCAAATTTCTTGGTGCTCACCTGGTGGAGAATCTCACCTGGTCCCTCAACACCAGCTCCATAGCAAATAAAGCCCAGCAGCTTCTCTACTTTCTGCGAAGGCTGAGGAAAGTCCATCTCCCATCCTCACCACATTCTACAGAGGTTGTACTGAGAGCATCCTGAGCAGCTGCATCACTGTCTGGTTCGGGAATTGCACCATCTCGGATCGCAAGACCCTGCAGCGGATAGTGAGGTCAGCTGAGAAGATCATCGGGGTCTCTCTTCCTGTCATTACAGACATTTACACTACACACTGCATCCGCAAGACAAACAGCATTATGAAGGGCCCCACGCACTCCTCACACAAACTCTTCTCCCTCCAACCATCTAGGAAAAGGCTCCGAAGCATTCGGGTTCTCACGACCAGACTATGTAACAGTTTCTTCCCCCAAGCTATCAGACTCCTCAATACCCAGAGCCTGGACTGACACCTTACCGCCCTGTTGTCTTGTTTATTTATTGTAACGCCTGCACTGTTCTGTGCACTTTATGCAGTCCTGGGTAGGTCTGTAGTCTAGTGTAGTTTTTCTCTGTGTTGTTTTTACGTAGTTCAAGTCTAGTTTTCATACTGTTTCATGTAGCACCATAGTCCTGAAAAACGTTGTCTCGTTTTTACTGTTGTACTTACCAGCAGTTATGGACGAAATGACAATAAAAAGTGACTTGATGGGGAGCTGGATCAGAGTTCCCCTCTCCTCACACCCCATCAAACACCCTCCTCTAACACTCCCTTCCCCAGCAGTACTTCATCTCTCCATAACCCTCTCTTCCTCCAACACACTCCACCTCAAACACCTTCCCCTCCGCATGACACTGGCTCCTCCTGCCCTCCACGATAAACTCTTCCTCTTAATCTTCGTCCCACTTCGACACTCTTCCTTTCCTTCCCCTTTTGACTTGAGCCCGCACAAGTACAGAACTGAAACCGTGCCTACCCCAGACGACGACGACGCCCATCGAGGCCTAGACGGGCCCCCCCGATCCCCGGACTTTCCTCGGGAGCCGCCGATTGGCGGGTTTATTTTTACACAGCCTGTGCTGTCTTCTCATTCAAACACGGGCGCCTCTCGCGCATTGGTCGGCGGTACGACACGTGATCCTCAACCGCCGTGACGCCGGCATCCGGGTATTCCAGCCACACCCCGCCTTCTTAACATCCGGGTAATTGAGCGCAAATGCTTCAAACGACGAGAATCGCTATAAAAACAGAGAATGTTGATACTTTTTTATTGTCGAACCGTGCCTGCGGATAATGCAACAGAATTACTGGTACAAGCGGATGGCCTGTTTAGTTTAATTTTAGTTTAATTAAATACGATCTCGGAACGTCGTGTTGTACATCCGGGCACGTTTTCCCGATGTGTGACGTCTGAGAAGGCGAATTAAGCTCCGCCCCTGGGAAGGCAGGACGTTGACGTGGCGCGATGACGTCGTGCGTGCGGAGGTGATGGCATGCAAGCTAGCGGGCCGAGGGGAATGCTGACCAGCAAAACCGATGCCATCCACTGGGCTTCCGTCCTCGAACAGGACGACACTGAGGCTTCGACCGCCAGAGTGCTCCGCGCTCGGTGAGCGTCAGGCTGCTGATATCAGCCGCCCATTGTTCGTTTCCCGTGTTATGCCGGCCTTTAATTCAAATGACACATCAGGGCTGCCAGGAGCAAGGAACCCGGTGCCCATTTGGGAGTTGTAGTCTTTTTACTGCTTTTAGCGATGCACTGCTTGTGAATTGGACTACATTTCCCAGCGGTCACTTCGCGGCCCGCCTGTCCCGTTGTCCTTGACAACGCGTGGACGCCCAGAAGAAACAGTGCTGAAGGTCCAGAATCTCACCGGCATGTGACGTGAAATTTGTTAACTTAGCAGCAGCAGTTCAATGTAGTACATAATATAGAAGAAGAAAACAAATAAAAAAATAGATAAACCAGTAAACCAATAGGTAACCAATATAATGAATAGTTTAAAATCGTACAAAAATAGAAATAATATATAGTTTTTAAAAAGTGAGGTAATGTCCATTTAGGAATTGGATGGCAGAGGGGAAAAAGCTGTTCCTGAATCGCTGAGTGTGTGCCTTCAGGCTTCTGTTCCTCCTACCTGATGGTAACAGTGAGAAAAGGGCTGCCCTGGGTGCTGAGGGTCCTTAATAATGGACGCTGCCTTTCTGAAGGGTTTTGGCCAACAGTTTATTCTTCTCCACAGATGTTGCCTAACCTGCTGAGTTCCTCCAGCATTTTGTTGCTCTGGAGTTCCAGCATCTGCAGAATCTCTTGTGCTTGTGACCCCAGTAGCTCTCTGGAAGGGATGATGGTCGGCCAAGGGCAATGGTCATCAAAGGATCGGGGCAACTCCAGTGGAGAGTTTTATCATCTCTCAGTAGTTCACTAAGAACAGTTGAGTTTTTGTTGGAAAGTACAAATCACCTCTAACCCCTTCCTTTAATACTGCCTTCCCCTCCATCACTTCCCATCCCCTTGACACCCTCCTTTCCTCTGGGCACTTAAACTTCTCCTGTTCAGATAGGGAGCTGGAGATATTTTGTATATGGAAAGTAAGTACAGGACAGGAAGATGCCAATTTAAACTGACCCTGTCTGCCTGCTTATAATCTATATCCTTCCAGTCCCTGCCTGTAGGTGTGCCTGTTTAAAGAGCTGAGATTGCTCTTGTATCTGCTTCCACCACCTCCCCTAGCAGAGTGTCCAGGCACCGAATGCCCTTAAAAGCTATGTTCTCTAATATTTCTCTTTTCCAACCTGAGTAGAAGTGTATCTATGCCAAAGAGGAGGTACAGGAAGCCTGAAGACACACACTCAATGTTTCAGGAACAGCCTCTTCCCCTCCACCATCCGATTTCTGAATAGACGTTGAACCTATCTGCATGACCTCACTATTTTCTTTGCTATCTTTGTACTTTGTGTTTTTAAATAAACTTACTGTAATTTTTATTATGTATTTCAATGAACTGTTGCCACAAAACAACAAATTTCACAACATATTGATATTAAATATGATTCCGATTCAAAATGTTGTAGTTAATTGCTATGACCTGGAGGCAGACTTCTGCTCCTGCCAGTCCTAATTTAGGGTCTCATTTATTCATTTCCATAGATGCTGCCTGGCCTGCTGAGTTCCTCCAGTGTTTTGTGTATGTTGTCCAGCTCCTGTTTTTCCATATTGCATTAGGTGGAGAAGTGACTTTTTTCAATCTGAAATGAAGGGTTTCAAACTAAACAAAGCAATCATGGATGATGTGAGAGTCTGACAGTGCAGAGGGAGAATGAGAAACAACACTGTAGGGTCTGACGGTGCTGTAGGAGACAAGAGACGTCACTGTAGGGTCTGACGGTGCTGTGGGAGACAGAGACGTCACTGTAGGGTCTGATGGTGCTGTGGGAGAGAGAGACATCACCGTAGGGGCTGACGGTGCTGTGGGAGTCAGAGACATCACTGTAGGTTCTGACAGTGCACGGACTATGTCTGGCATTGAGAAGAATAATATAGCACCTGCCACAAGATACACATTCAGAACAGTAAAACTGCTCAAAGCTTGTATGACTGTTTCATTACAAGTAAAGGTTCTCATTCCAACTTCATCAGACAGAAAGACAAATCTACAATTAGCTAATTAGAACTACATTGCCCTGTTTATTAGGGCAGAACAGAGAAAGCATTGAAGTACTTACCTTGCTATGCTCCTGCCCCTTTCACTGCAGTGCACCTCCCATTCTGCCATCGGCAGTACAAAACTACCCCCAAACCCCTCCAAACCCTCTACTTTTATACCCTTGCCACTGATTTTTAATTGTTGCAGTAAGTGGATTATCCCAAACCAATGTATTGGAACCAATCAAAGTTCAAAGTACATTTTTTAAATCTAAGTTTGCATACTACATACAATGCTGAAATTTATCTCCTTACAGAGAAAGCCAATAGAACTCATTAAAAAAGAGAGTCAAACACCAGATGTCGAGGGGAAGAATCATGCCAACAGCAACAGTAAGCAAGTAACTGAAGCTCTCAGAAGTGTGTCCATCACTCTGAAGCCAGTCCCCAGTGCAGCCGGTCTGAGAGACCATTTGTTGCCGCCCACAGCCTCAGTTCAGAGCAGAGACAAGTAAACCTCGAGGAGCAGTGAGCTGAACCGGGCCCGACACCTAACCTTGTGAACCTGGCCCGCTGCTTAGATCGTCCAAACCTCCCATTGGACTTTGCTCTCGGACCCTGGCCCCACCACCTCGATTTGGCCTGTTCCTGACCTTCCCATCATCACTTGTCACCACTCTTCACGAGTCCCACCCCATGTTCAACTAACCCTCATATTCCCCCGGTAGTATCACATGGTGTGGGTGTACTCCCAGAGCAGTAATCAAAGTTCTGCCACGTTCAAGGCCACAGTGGTGGTGAGACATTTACATGGGGAATTAAAGTTAGTATTGAGAAAGAGGCCTTTCAGCCCACCATGCCAATACTGAACCTCTGCCCATCCACTCTAATCCCGTTTGCTTTTATTAAGACCATATCCTTTTATCCCTTGTCTATTTAAAGGTAGTTGAAATATTCGGATTCAAGTCTTTTGCCATCGTACTGTACATATATACAACCAAAGAAAACAACATTCTTCCAGATCACAGTGCACCCACTATATCACACACAGCACATAAAATAAAATATTACTATACATAAATTAATAAAATATAATTCATGTAATTGTGAAAGTGCATGTAGTGAGCAGCACAAATAAACATTACCATAAACAGATAATAAATATAATAATTAAATCTAATTCCACCCCTGCCCCCGGCAGCACCTTCCACATATTAGCCAACCTGTCCTTTAAAACTCTGTCCTCTCAGCCTAAGCCAATGCCCTTTTGTTTTTGAGAGCCGTGCTTTTGGGAAAAAGGATGCTGACTTTCTCCTTTATCTCTGCCTCTCATGATATGTACTTCAGACTCGGCCTCCTCTTCTGCAGGGAAAAAGAATCATTCCAAACACGACTCACCCAGCAAACTGACTTTTCCAAAATAGGGCGATTAAAACAAAAACCATACAATCTTAAAAGTTTCTTCCCCCAGGCCGTTAAATCTGATCAACCATTCGAGTTAGTCACCTCCCCATCCATCTCTATCACTGAACTGTTTAAACCACTGTTTATAATGCTAATTACATTGTAAATACATGATGGTGTTTATGCATGTTTTATTCCATATACATACTTCAACTTCTAACTTTATATAGTTCTTTATAATTGTTGAATATTGTTTTTTTGTTGCATGTCTTGCCCTTTCCAACTGCCATGTTCCTAATACAGGTAAATGTATATGGTGAATAAAGTTGATCCTCTCTCTGCATGTTGCATTATAATCAATAGATTTTGTTTTGTTCCTGCAGGTCCATTAACACTAAAGAGTATGACTCTGTCTTGTATGGTCCTATGGTGGATTTTTCCTACAGAAGTCTGGATTCCCTACATGGTATGATAATCTACAGATAATCCTGCAAGACGTATTTTCCAAACCTTGTGTTTATTTTATTCCTGACCCATCAATGCCTGTTTGTGTGTTTGCCACGGTCAGAGAAACAGCTCACTGGAAAAAGATGGGAAACATGCTAGTTTACAGAGACTGGGAAATGAAGTCTAGATGAAGGGTCTGGATTCAAAACATCAACTCTCCACTTCCCTATTTCCTGTAGGAAGAATTATCTGGAGAACCAGAGAAATAGCGGGAGTATTGAGTATGGGAATTCCATTTGGGGAGCCTCCAACCTGATAACTATAACATGACCCTTTTAGGTGTAAATCTTTGCTGGAAGAGAGCGCAATGATCCAAAAATTAGAAGACCTCCCTACTGCACCATCACCTTAGCTTAGCCACACATTAATCTGTATTATCTTCCTGTTTCTGGCCTCACTAGCTCATGGAAAGGGTAACAGTTCTGAGATCACAACCCTGGAGGACCAGTCTTTTAACTTAACACCTAGCTTCCTGAACTCACTTTGTAGGACCTTGTCACTCCTCCTACCCATGTCATTGGAACCTACGTTGACCGTGACCTCTGGCTGTTCACCCTCCCCACTTGATCTGAGATGTCTCTGACCCTCAACATACCATCAAGAAATCTTGTTCTCTCCCATAGAATCTCCCTCCTAACCAACAAATTCCCTGTCACCGCAGCTCACCACTTCTCCCCCCTTCCCTTCTGAGCCTCAGAGCTAGACTCAGTGCCAGAGACCTGGCTGCCGTGGCTTTCCTCTGCTAAGTCATTCACCACCAACCCACACAGTATCCATGATGCACCATCAATAACTCACTCTGAGACGTAAAAGCGAGGTATCGGCTTTTATTGACTGGAAGAAGGAACAAGCAGTGAGTGACCACCATACTACATCCTGGAGACTGAGAGGCCGGGCTCAGACCTCCATCACCTTTATACAGGGGTCTGTGGGAGGAGCCACAGGAGCAGTCATCAGTGGGCGTGTCCAGACAGGTATATGTAGTTCACCACAATCCAGAGTGGGATATCTGTTGTTGGGGGGCACAGCCATTCGGGGATTGCCTGTCCTTTTCCTCTTCCTGACAGTCTCCCACTTACCTGTGTCCTTCATCTTGAGTGTAACTACCAGTCCTATCTATCACCCTTCAGCCTCCCGAATGATCTGGAGTTCATCCAGTTCCAGCTCCAACTCCTGAACATGGAGTGTAAGAAACTGCGGCTGGATCTACTTCTCACACGTGTCATCGTCAGGGACACTGGAAGTCTCCCTGCCTTCCCACATCCCGCAAAAGGCGATTCCACAATCCTTCCTGGTGTTTCCACTGCTCTAAAATGTACAATAAGAAAAGAAAGAATAAATAATGAAAAAAAATCTACCCATGGTCGATGCCTGTCCTCACCGAAGCCTCAACTCCTCACTAACACTGGCCCACTCACACAATGGCCACTCTGCTTGAAACTAACTTCTTTATTGCTGCTTGCCAAGTACCTAATTATGTGCAACCCGTTGTCTCCCTGGGAACTGTGGTGCACAGTAAGTGCCGACTGCCCTGACTCACTTCGTTTAAACTCTCTCTCCCTCTATGCAATTCCAAACATAAATTACATTAAAATGTGACCTGACAAAATAAACAAAAAAAAACAATATTAGTGCAGATTAATGGAAATATAAATTGAGATAGTTTAGAGATTTTCAGGCCAGTTGTAAAACCAGATGGCAGTGGTAATGAAATTGTTTCAAGCAATGACATGGGGCTGTGGAGAGAGAGTGGGACAGTGGGATTAGTGTGAGGACTGGCACAGGGCTGTGGGGAAAGAACGGGGCAGTGGGATTAGTGTGAGGACTGGCACAGGGCTGTGGGGAGAGAGTGGGACAATGGGATTAGTGTGGGGACTGGCACAGGGCTGTGGGGAGAGAGTGGGACAATGGGATTAGTGTGGGACCAACATTGGGCTGTGGGTCTGTGCCTATTTAATTCCTCCTGTTTCCCTGCTGCAGATGCCCTGAAGCTAACCCCTCGGCCGGGCCTGAGGCCAAATGAATACACAGAGGATCAGAAGTTGAAGAGCTGCTCACTTCGGCTGAGCCACAACAAGCTGAATGATCTGAGTGGGTTGGAGCAGCTGATCAACACAGTGCTGGTGGAGCCCAGGCGATTGTTCTGGATCGACCTCTCCTTTAACAACTTCCTCAAAATCGATCCGGTATATGTCTGCATGCATGAGTTTGTGTGTCTCAGTGCCCACCACAGGATTAGTTTGAGGGCATGTGCAGCGGGGAAATAGAGGAGCCTCTCACCACAGACCCGTGTCAGTTCCCAAATTAATGCCACAGCCCGCTCTCACCCCACAGCATCTGTATGTGTGGTTCTTCCTCACTGCAGACTGAACGTTGTATTCCACACTTTTGGGAGCAATTTGAACACACTATGTTAGCATTCACTTCGAAAGAACTAGAATATTAAAAAAAACTAAGATGCAATGCTAAGGCTTTATAAGGCGTTGGTCAGACCGCACTTGGAGTGTTGTGAGCAGTTTTGGGCCCCATATCTAAGAAAGGACGTGCTGGCGTTGGAGAGGATCCAGAGGAGGTTCACAAGAATCATCCCAGGAATGAAAGGGTTAATGTATGGTGGATGTTTGACGGCTCTGTGCCTGTACTCGCTGGAGTTTAGAAGAACGAAGGGGGATCTCAGTGAAGCATATCGACTGTAGAAAGGCCTAGGTAGAGTGAATGGGAAGAGGGTGTTATCTATAGTGGGGGAGTCTAGGACCAGAGGCCACAACCTCAGAATAGAGGGATGTCCTTTTACAACAGAGGTGAGGAGGAATTTCTTTAGCTAGAGGGTGGCGAATCTGTGAAAGTCATTGTCATGGATGACTGTGGGTATATTTAAAGCGGAGGTTTATAGGTTCTTGATTAATCAGGGCGTGAAAGGTTACAAGGCAGGGAATGGGGTTAAGAGGGATAATAAATTAGCTATGATGGAATGGTGGAGCAGACTCAATGGGTCATATGGCCTAATTCTGCTCCTGTCTACGGTGTTAAGGACTCGGAGAAGGAACAGGAGTAAATTGAACAAGCGTTTCAGGATGACTGCATACTGATTGGTGGACAACTCCAAAATGGATTAAAGCCACGACCCATTTGTCACTGCCGATTAACTGCTCTCTGACCTCTCACACTCATTCATCAACCACATTGTATCTGCTCATGCATGAGAACAGCCCGGCCCCTCTGACGCCTGAACAGGAAAATGCTGTTTTTATACAGAATTGACTAGCTGGACACAGATGAAGATTAAAGCATAAGATTTAAAGATCTGTTTTATTTATTTATTTTTACATTTGATTTAAAGATTCAGTGCGGAACAGGCCCTTTCGTCACAATAAGCCAGCAACCCATCTATTTAACCTTAGCTTAGTCACAGGGCAATTTACAATGACCCACTCATTGCGGATGACACCAAGATTTGGGGGGCTAGTGGATAGCTATCTTGGCTTGCGGTGAGATCTGGACCAGCTGGAAAATAGGCTGAAAAATGTCAGATGGAATTTTATGCAGACAAGAGTGAGGTGTTGCATCAACCAGGGTAGGTCTTACACAATGAAATGTAAGGCACTGAGGAGTGTGGTAGAACAAAGGGATCTGGGAATACAGGTCCATAATCATAAAGAAAGCTTTTGGCACATTGGCCTTCATACTGAGTACAGGAGTTGGGATGTTATGTTGAAATTGTACAAGATGTTGGTGAGGTCTAATTTGGAGTATTGTGTGCAGTTTTGGTCACCTACCTCCAGGAAAGATGTAACCAAAGTTGAAAGAGTACAGAGAAAATTTACAAAGATGTTGCCGGGTCTGGAGGACCTGAGTTATAAGAAAAGATTGAATATATTAGGACCTTGTTCCTTAGAAGACTGAGAGGAGATTTGATAGAGGTATACAAAGTGTAAGGGTAAATGCAAGCAGGCTTTTTCCACTGAGGTTGGGTGGGACTACAACCAGAGGTCATGGGTTAAGGGTGAAAGGTGAAAAGTTTATCAAGAAGTTTATCTTTTGATACAACATCCTTCTCTCTCGAAATAAATGTGCAAATCTGTATCTTGCTTTGGAATGAAGATTTTGAGTCCCAGTATTGAACAGAAAAGCCGTACAAAGGGGAGCTCAGCTTTCAAGGGGAATAAACAGTTGACATTTTGGGCCAAGGCCCTTCATTGGGATTGGGAAGGAAGGGGCAGAAGCCAGAAAGGATCAGGAATCCAGATACCTTCCTTTCCAGTCCTGGTGAAGGGTCTTGGCCCGAAACATCGACCTTTTATTCCTCTCCATTGATGCTGCCTGACCTGCTGAGTTCCTCCAGCATTTTGTGTGTGTTGCTCAAGATTTCCAGATTCTGCAGAATCTTTTATGTTTAGGCTTTGAAGAACATAACTGGGTGACTGCACTAAGTCTTCACACCGTCTCTGGCAGTTTATCATCCTGACTCGCCTTCCTGAACTTCCACACTCTGAAAAGGCTGTACAGAAGGAAGTCCAGTTCGCAAAGGTTTTGGTCAGCCTTGCTGCAACTTCCACACCTTCAGATCAGAGAATTTACTTCTTTTAATTTGCACAATTTCTGTTCTTTCGCACACTGGTGTTTGTCAGTCTTTGTTTATGTATAGTTTTTCATACATTCTATCGTATTTCTCTATTTTCCTGTAAATACCTGGAGAAAATTACTCTCAGAGTATTATATGGTGATGTATACATACTTAGAGAATGAATCGCAGAGTAGTATATGGTGATAAGACCATAAGACATAGGAGCAGAATTAGGCCATTCAGCCCATCAAGTCTGCTCTACCATTTCATCATGGCTGATCACAGATCCCATTCAACCCCATACACCTGCCCTCTCAACATATCCCTCGATGCCCCAACCAATCAGGAATCTATCAACTTCAGCTTTGAATATACCCATGGACTTGGCCTCCACCGCAGTCTGTGGCAGAGCATTCCACGGGTTCACCTCTCTTTGGCTAAAAAAATTCCTCCTTGCTTCTGTACTAAAAGGTCACCCCTCAATTTTGAGGCTATGCACACTAGTTCTGGATAGAGGAAACATCCTCTCCACATACACCTTATACCTTTGGTAGGTTTCATTGAGATCCCCACGCATTCTTCTAAATTCCAGTGAATACAGGTCCAAACCTGCCAAACGCTCCTCATGTCTTAACCCCTTCATTCCCGGAGTCATCCTCGTGAACCTCTTCTGGACTCTCTCCAATGACAATAAATTCTTTCACACAAAGATTTAGAATGAATCTCTGAGTAGTATATGGTGATGTATACATACTTTGATAGGAAATGTACTTTTTCTTTGATCTTACAAGAACACCAGAATCAGGACAGCAAAATAAAGTCCCTTTTAGTTCAAGTTTGTGTTGGTGTTTCGGATTTTGCCAGTTGGTTGCAGAACCGATTGGATGAAGGGAAGTGTTATATAGATGGATCAGAGACTAGTACAGCACAGGAGTAGGCCTTTCAGGACACAATATTGTGCCAAACCAGTTAACAGTGAAATGTCCAACTAAACTGATGTCTTATGCCCACATAATGTCCATATCCTTCCATTTTCTTCACATTCATGTGCCTATCTAGGAGTCTCTTTAAAATCTGTAATGTATCTGCCTCTGCCACCACCCCAGGCAGCGCATTCCAGCGCCCACCACTCCGTGTAAAAAACATTGTCCCTCACATCCCCGTTGAAATTAACCCTCTGATATTAGGCATTTCAACCCTGGGAAAAGATACTCACTGTCCAATCTACCTATGCCTTGTGTAATCTTATAAACCTGTACTGGATCTGCCCTCAGCCTCCTAAACTCCAGAGAAAACAACCCAAGTTTGTCCAACCTCTTGTCATAGCACATGCCCTCACATCCAGGCAGCAACCTCTTCTGCGCCTTCTCCAGAGCCTCAACATCCTTCCTATAATGTACAAGTTGAAGTTGGCAAGAGCGGCCTGATAGTGTTCTGGGGACAGTTTATCTGAGAAATGAGCCAGGGAGCAGGCTATTTGAGATCTGGCACCGTGTAACGTGACAGGCATATTAATGATCTATGATAATAAATTTACTTTGTTTGAGAGAAGGGGGTGTTTCATTGATGTCTCATAGTCAACTTCTCATGGTGCCAGAACACAATCAGGAAAGCTCCTATTTTCTGAAGAGAGCTGGGCAATGCACATCAACATACATGATCTACAGACGTGCAGTAGTGAAAATCCTGACAAGCTGCATCACTGCACGGTACGGAAACTGCACTGCAGTGGACAGGAAGGCTCTTACAGCAGGTAGTCAAGACTGCCCAAAGCTTCACCGACACCAGCCCACCTGCCATCAGGTACAGGTGTACAGAAAGATATGGGCCAGTAACATCATGAAGGATCCCACCCACCCTGCTCATGGACTGTTTGTCCCACTCCCATCAGGGAGGAGGTTACGTAGCATCCACACCGAGATCACTAGACTCAAAATCAGTTGCTTTCCCCGAGCAGTGAGGCTGATCAACACCTCCACCCACTAACCCACCCCTCCACACCCCAAATCTCCACTACTTTATCATTTCCTGTCACTTTATGTACAGACACTCCTGTGTCTCGTGTCACTTTATGGACGTACAAACAATCTATGTATATAAGCTATCTTATGTATTTATATTTATTGTTTTTTTATGATTATTCTGTTTGTATTGGATCCAGAATAACAATTACTTTGTTCTCTTCTACACTTGTGTACTGGAAGTAACAAATAATCTTGAATCTTTCCATTTCTCACCAGGTCCTGATTCTTTGCATAAACCTACAAGTGGTGAACTTCCATGGGAACCAGGTCGGGGAGTTGTTCGAGGCCGACAAACTGGCGTCACTGCCACACCTCCGCAGCCTGACCTTACATGGTAACCCCGTGGAACTGCAGAAGGGATACAGGTAATGACCACGGTCTACTACACTCTGCTGGCACTGATCCCTGAACAACCCCATGGTAGCTCCACCCCACCTCCACATCCTCAAGCCTTTCACCGTTCACCAGGGTCAATGCCACAAGCAGTCCTGCCAAAGCAACCATATATTATTGTCATGTACAGTGAAAAGCTCGTCTTGCATACAGTTCAGATCATTACACAATGCAGTAAGGTAGAACAAGGGAAAACAATGGCTTGAATAACAAATTTAATGATTTGAGATTGTTTAATGTTATTTCTGTACACAAGTGTAAGGAGAATGAAATAATTGTTATTCTGGATCTGACGCAGCACGAAAAATAACACAGTAAGGTAAATAACACAATAATAAGGATGAGAGGTGACCCGATAGAGGTGTACAAGATGATAAGAGGCATTGATTGTGTGGATAGTCAGAGGCTTTTTACTGGGGCTGAAATGGCTGCCAAGGGGACACAGGTTTAAGGTACTGGGGAGTAGGTACAGAGGAGATGTCAGGGGTAAGTTTTTTACTCAGAGAGTGGTGAGTGCATGGAATGGGCTGCCGGCAACAGTGGTGGAGGCGGATATGATAGGGTCTTTTAAGAGACTTTTGGACAGGTACATGGAGCTTAGTAAATTAGAGGGCTATGGGTAAGCCTAGTAATTTTAGAGTAGGGACATATTCAGCACAACTTTGTGGGCCGAAGGGCCTGTATTGTGCTGTAGGTTTTTTATGTTTCTATAATTAAAGAAACACAATAAATATAAGTACATAAGTTAGCTTATATACATTGATTGTATGTCCATAAAATGACACTAGGCACAGGAGTGTCTGTATATAAGGAGACTGACAGGAAATGATAAAGTGTGGTGGTGGGGGGTGTGGGGAGAAATTTCTTTAGCCAAAGGATGGTGAACTTGTTGAATTCGTTACCACATGCAGCTGTGGAGGCCAGGTCTTGAGCGTATTTAAGGCAGAGATTGATGGGTTATTGATTTGACATGACATGACATGAAAGGTTACGGGAAGACGGCCGGGAACTGGGCTTGAGGAGGAGATAGAAAAAAAGAATCAGCCATGATTGAATGGCGGAGCACTCGATGGGCCAGCTGGCTTAATTCTGCTCCTTTGTCTTATGGTCTTATGGACTCCCTTGTCCATTTGTCCCTCTCCACTGATCTCCCTCCTGGCACTTATCCTTGCAAGCAGAACAAGTGCTACACCTGCCCCTACACCTCCTCCCTCATCACCATTCAGGACCCAAACACTCCTTCCACGTGAGACAACACTTCATCTATGAGTCTGTTGAGGTCATCTACTGTATCTGGTGCTCCTGGTGTGGCCTCCCTGTATATCATTGATACCCGACATAGATTGGGAGACCGCTTCACCAAACTCCCATGCTTCATCTGCCAGAAAAGGCGGGTTCTCTCGGTGGCCACCAATTTCAGTTCTACTTCCCATTCCCATTCCGACATGTCAGTCCATGGCCTCCTGTACTGCCATGATGAGGCCACACTCAGGTTGGAGGAGCAACTCCTTATATTCTGTCTGGGCAGCCTCCAACTTGATGGCATGATCTTCAATTTCTTGAACTTCCAGTAACTGCCTCCCTTCACCAGTCCTCATTCCTGTTTCCCTCTCTCACCTTTTTTGTAACCTGCTCATCACCTCCCTCTTCCATGGCCTTCCATCCTCTACTATCAGATTCCCCCCTTCTCCAGCCCTGTATCTCTTTCACCAATCACCCCCCCCCCCAAGTTTCACCTTTCACCAACTACCTTGTATTTCTTCTTCCCCCCTCCCCCCCATCTTCTTACTGTGACTTCTCTTCTTTTATTCTAGTCCTGATGAACGGTCTCGGCCCAAATGTTGACTGTAGACGATTTTCCATAGAATCTGCCTGACCTGCTGAGTTTCTCCAGCATTTTGTTGCTCTGGATTTCCAGCATCTGCAAATGTTCTCGTGCTTGAGAGTCCATGACCAGGGTGGGTGAGATCCTTTGTGAAGTTACTGGCCCTTTTCCGGCAACTTTCTGCATATATGTCCTTGATGGTGGGTAGGCCAATGCCGGCGATGTGTTGGTCAGTTTTGACTGCCCATTGTAGAGCCTTCCTGTTAAAGTTAATAATATCTTGAATGCAGAATCTGAATCAAGTTTATCATCACCGGTGTATGTAGTGAGATTTGTTGTTGTGCAGCAGCAATACAGTGCAATACATAAAAAATTACTATAAATTACAAGAATATACTGTATATAAAAATACAATGCAAAATGAGAACAAATTAGCAAGGTAGTGTACACGGACTTGTCAGAAATGATGGCGAAAGGGAGGAAGCTGTACCTGAATCATTGTGTGTCTGTCTTCAGACTCCTGTACCTTCTTGATGGTAGCAGTGATGAGAGCTCTTTAATGATGGATGCTGCCTGATTGAAGCATCACATTTTGATGTACTTGGTGATGTGGAGGCTAGTGTTCTGACAGAGTTGGCTGAATTTACAATTTCCTGTAGCTTTTTACTAACCTATGCAGTGGCCTTTACATACCAGCGCCCATTATTAAGGACCTCCAGCACCCAGGGCATGCCTTTTAATCTCTGTTACCATCAGGTAGGAGGAACAGAAACCTGAAGGCACACACTCAGCAATTCAGGAACAACTTCTTCCCCTCTGCCATCCAATTCCTAAATGGACGTTGAACCCTTGGACACTACCTCACTTTTCTTTAATATACAGAATTTCTGTTTTTTGCACATTCTTTTCATCTATTCAACATACATATATTATAATTGATTTACTTATTTATTATTATTTTTTATTTCTTTTTTTAAACTTTTTTTCTATATTATGTATTGCATTGAACTGCTGCTGCTAAGTTAACAAATTTCAAGTCACATGCCAGTAATAATAAACCTGATTCTGATTCAGGCAGTGATGCAGCCAGTCAGAACACACTCCACAGTACATCTGTAGAAATTTGCGAGTGTTTTTGGTGACATACCAAATCTCCTAATGAAATGGTCCCAGGATAGATCTTCGCAGATGTTGATGCCCAGGAACTTGAAGCTGCTCACCCTTTCCACAGCTGACCCCTCAATGAGGCCTGGTGTGTGTTCTCTCAACTTCCCCATCCTGACGTCTACAACCGACCGGAGTTTGCCCCTCTGCTGGCTGTGTTCCCACAAGCCCAGCTTCTCAAGCCTGTAACCATTCACTGAGGGGCAGTACAACAAGCAGCCCCTCCAAAGCAACCACACCATTGGTTTATTATTGTCACATGGACTGAGGTACAGTGAAGAGCTTGTCTTGCATACTTTTGATACGGATCAGATCATTACACAGTCCATGAGGTAAATCAGTAACAATCCAGGGTAAAGTGTAACAGCTACAGAGAAAGTGCAGTGCAGGCAGATAATAAGATGCAAAATCATACAACGGTAGAATGTGAGGTCAAGAGTCCATCTTACTGAACTAGGGAACCGTTCAATAGTGGGGCGGAAACTGTCCTTGAGCCTGGTGGAACATGCTTTCGTGGGGGGGGGGGGGGGGAGGAGAGAATGTCTGGGGTGGGTGGGGACTTTGATACTGCCGGATGCTTTACTGAGGCCGTGAGAAGTGCAGACAGAGTCCGGGGGGGGGAGGCTGGTTTCTGTGATGTGCTGGGCTGTGTCCACAACTCTCACCAGCAGAGTAGTGCCTGTATCAAGTGCAATGCATCCGGATAGGATGTGTTCTATGGTGCGTCAATAAAAACTGGTAAGGGATGACAGGGATGTGCCAAATTTCTTTAGCCTCTGTACTGTACTTCAGCCTACAGTACATTCTGACTGGTTGCATCACTGTCTGATATGGAGGGGGCACTGCACAGGATTGGAAAAAACTGCAGAAAGTTGTAAACTCAATCAGCCCCATCATGGACATTGGCTTCCCTAGCACTGAGGACATCATCAAAAGGCAATGCCTGAAAAATGCAGCATCAGTCATTAAGGATCCCCAATCACCCAGAACATTCTCTTTTCTCACTGCTACCATCAAGGAGGAGGTGAAGACACACACTCAACATTTCAGGAAAAGCTTCTTCCCCTTCAGCAGCAGATTTCTGAATGGACCATAAACGTATGAACACTACCTCACTAATTTTTCTCTTTTTGCATAACTTATTTAATTTAAATTTATATATACTTATTGTAATTTATAGTTTTTTTTCTTATGTTTGCACTGTACTGCTGCTGCAGAACAACAAATTTCATGGCGTATGCCAGTGATTCTGATTTTCCTGAGGAAGGAAAGGCATTGGTAAGTTCAGGATGGTGGATATCCATTGGCCTGTGACAGGGGGTTTCACGGTCAAGTCTTGCCCTTTTCCCTGGCCCAATGCACTTTCCCAACCATATTTCAGCAGCAGTTGTGAGAAGACTCTGTTCCTCTGTAGCTTGGGCAATTGTTGGGACGAGGGTGATGGATTGTACAGATCCTTCCCGCTGAGATCACAGGTGGTCTGTTCAGTAGCCCCCTTGCTCAACACCAAACCCCGTGTCTAATAAGACTGGCAAACCCAGTATTGAGTGCCTGTTCCAAAACACCAGGGGCTTCAGAGGCTGACAAGTCAGGGTAAGACTGGAGTCACAGCTCTGTTCCAGTCAGAGTAAGGTTGGCAGATTTTCCTTCCTCTGATATTACAGAACTGGCCAGGAGTTCACACTTCAATGATTTTGCTTACGACCAAGGGTCTCAAGCCCAAAATGTCAACTCTTTATTCATTTCCATAGATGCTGCCTGACCTGCTAAGTTCCTTCAGCATTTTGTGCGTTCCCAAGTTCACTAGATTGATTGAATTGAGATTCCATAAGCCCATAAAGTCACAGGAGCAGAATTAGGCCATTTGGCCCATTGAGTCTGTTCCACCATTCAATCATGGCTGATTTATTATCCCTCTCAACCCCATTCTTCTGATTTCTCCCCATAACCTTTGACACCCTGACTACTTAAGAACCTATCAACCTCCACTTTAAATACACCCAATGACTTGGCCTCCACAGCCATCTGTGGCAGTGAATTGGAGAATGCACATGTCTTCCTTACCACTGACTCAACCTGCAAGTTAACCTTTAGGGAATCCTGCACAAGGATTCTTAAGTTTCCTGTAACCTGGTATTCCCTGTGGAGTGTTTGCTTATCAAAGTGCAAAGTAAATGAATTATCAAAGTGCATATATGTCACCGCTGGAGAGGTAGTAATGGGGTAATGCAGTAAGATCGGGGTTCAGTTACCACTGCTGACCGTAAGAAGTTTGTACATTCTCCCCATGACAATATGAATTTCATCCAGTGCTCCTTTCCTTCCACATTCCAACAACGTACAGGTTAGGGTGAGTAATTTGTGGGTGTGCTGTGTTGGCACCTTGTGGGCTGCCCAGCACAATCCTCACTAATTTGATTTGAAGCAAAATGACATATTTCACTGTTTCAATGTACATGTGACAAATAAAAATAACCTTTAAATCTTTTCTTCGATCATATTCAATCATCTGCAGCCCTTTGTCACCTCCACCTATCACATCCCAGCCGCTGTCACTATCCCCACTCTCCCCTCCTCCATCTGCCCATCAACCTTCCCTCACCTGGATCCACCCATCACCTGCCATCTCTTCCTTCACCCCTTCCCTCCCCTCTTTAATCCTTTATTTTTCAGTCTAGTCTCATGAAACATCAACTGTTCATTTCCCTTCATAGAGTTGCTCCAGATTCCAGTCTCTTGTGTCTCTTGAGTTTTACAGCCCAGTGGTTTTGTGACACAAATATTTTATTTAAAATAAAGCAAATCCCAGTTTTTGAAATTTAAATTCCGCAGTTGTCAAGGTAGAATTTAAACGTGTATGAACAGTACGTAAGACAAGCTTTTCTATTTAGCTCAATGCTCACTGCAATTCTAAACCTTGATCAACATTGGGTCCAACAGTTTACCCAGAGCCACACGGTCTTCAGACCACAGGATATAGGAGCAGAATTAGCTCATTTGGCCTGTTGAGTCTGCTCTGCCATTTCATCACTGATTTATTCTCTCTCAGCACCAATCTCCTATCTTCTTCCCGTAACCCTTCTTGCCCTGACCAATCAAGAATATTTCGACCTCTGCCTTAAATATATGCAATAACTTGGCAACGAGTTCCACAGATTCACCACCCTCTTACTAAAGAATTTCCTCCTCATCCCCGTTTTAAAAAGACACCTCTCCATTCTACAGCTGTTATCTCTGGTCTTAGACTCCCCCCAACAGAGAAAATATCCTCTCCACGTCCATGCTATCAAGTTCTTTCTACATTCAATAGGTTCAACGTGATCTCCTCTCCGCCCCCCCCCCCCCCCCCCATCATTCTTCTAAATTCTAGTGAGTACAGCCCCACAGCCATCAAACGCTCTTCATACGATAAACCTTTCAATCCTGGAATCATTTTCATGAACTTCCTTTGAACCCTCTTCAATGTCAACTCTAAAACTGTAGGTGTTAGTGTTACACTGGAAGTGGCAACTCTCTACAGTGGATTGTGGGTCTGTAGCTTTCTCAGCTGCTCTGAGATTCCATTAAACTCCAGCTATTGGATTTAACTCTCTCCCTCCCCCCCCCCTCCACTCCCCTCTCATAAGGAGCTACATCGTGGGGATTATCCCTCAGTTGAAGTCACTGGATTACAGCACCATCACCAAACAGGACCACTCCACTGCAGCCGTACTCAAGTCGTTTACCAAACAGAAGCGGCCTGCCCGGAGAAGATACCACGAGTAGATTCCACAAGAGACGACTGGCCCTTCCTACTGGGTTCCATCAGAACGTTCCCTAATTCCCAGCCTGGGACCAGATAGAAAAAGGGAACATTCTGATTTGCCCAGAATTAATCTTAATTAAAAGTCATGTTGATTGTTAACTAGATTATTCATTTATTTGTTTCCAGTTTATGGAATTTGATATGTACCCTTCTCTTTCGCTATTTAAGTGTTTGTCTGACAACTTCTCAATGTGTGTCCAAGCAGATGTGCAAGTGGTGTTTAATGCTTTTTCGATAGACATGTGGAATGGAGGGTATTGTGTGCAAGCAGATAGGATTGAGCATTGTGTTACGTCACGGACATTGTGGGCCTCTGCTGTATCGCTCTGTTCTGTTTCTGTAATGTGCCATCCTGTGCTATTTTCTGTGTTCCTCTGATTTATTGTTCTGTGTTCATATGCTTTACAGTTCTGTTCTGTGCCTCTATCACTACTAAAGACAATTCCTTGAGTTATCCTCAAAGCCCCTGCCCCTCAGTGTGAATTCTGGCTACTAGCTGTTTTTTTTGTTACATTCCGGATATAGACATTGCTGGTGAAGTCGGTGTGTACAACCCATCTATAACCGTCCTGACAAAGACACAGGTAAGCACTCACCTGAGCAGGTGTGGTGCTGCTGAGGAAGGAAGGCCAGCCAGTGATATTGGCCTGTCACCACAAGGTGCATTGTGGTGGCGGCACACAAGCGTGATGTTACCCTGTGCCAACTACCCTTGTTCTCAGTGCTAGAGAGATTGAGATTCAGATCTATTTCCCTGGCCTTTGAGCATGGAGTGGAGCAGTGATGTCCGCATGAAACAGCAGTATTGTCTGGTGGTCGAGGGACTGAGTGTTTGAGGTGGTGGATGGAAAACTGATCAGAACATTGAATCTTTTGCCATAAAATTACTCAAACTGGCAATTTCCTTTTCCTGAGCAACATGCACAAAATGCTGGAGGAACTCAGCAGGTCAGGCACCATCTATGGAAATGAATAAACAGTCAACATTTCAGGCTGACACTGAGAATTATTATTAGAATTATTCTGGCATCTTCCTTTCCAGTCCTGAAGAATGGTGTTGGCCAGAAACGTTGACAGTTTATTAATTTCCATAGATGCCGAGTTCCTCCAGCATCTGCAGAATAAAGTCTATAACTTCCTTTTTCTTCTCATAGGACAACTATTCAAGCCCTTCCTCATTATATACAGTACTCCCACCTTCCAACACCCACTGGGGCAGAGAACTCCATGGACCTGCCACCCTATCTGAGATGTTTCTATGAACCTCAGTTTGAAAGACCTGTGGTCGTGTTCCCTGTGAAACTCCCATTAGTGAGGGCAGAGAACAGTACAGCACTGGGTGGGTCATTTAGCCAACAATATGTCAATCTTGAACTAATTTATACCAAAAGTCCTCCTCCTGTGAACAGGGACTCACTCTTCACAATGGCGACACAAGATGCTGGAAATCCAGAACACACACAACGTGCCAGAGCAACTTAGCAGGTCAGGCAGCAGCCATGGAGAGGAATGGACAGTTGGCATTTTGGGTCAAGACCATCTACTCATTCAGCTCTGAGGAAGGATCTCCACCTGGTACATCAACTGTCCATTCCTTCCATAGATACCACCAGTTTCTGAGTTCTCTCCAGAAACAGTTTCTCCAGCATTTTGTTAGTTATTCCCCAGGCAGTGGAAGGTTTTGAGAGGGAACTGATTTGCTAATAGTTTGGAAGGAAGGTCATGAATCACATGGGCTGAATAGCCTATTTAAGCTGTAGTTGTTACAGAACTAGTTTCAGGTCTTAGGCAATCGCCTTCCTCCTTCCTCTTTCTCAATCCAACTGCAAACGTTCTTGTGACCCACCCACCACTGCTCATTGGGTAAGTCTGGAGAAATGTACAAAGGCACTGGAGAGACAAGCAGCATCTTTCAAGGGAAGTGGACGACAACTGTCTCAACCTGAAATCCTCACCGTTCATTTCCCTCCGCTGATGCTGGCTACACTGCTAAGTTCCTTCAGCCAAATGGCAGCTGATAGGAATAGGCTGAGGCTTTATAAAGACCACACTTACAAAGAAGGGCCGTGTTGGCATTGGAGTGCCAGAGGAGATTCACAAGAATTATCTCAGGAATGAAAGGGTTAATGTATGAGGAGCGTTTGATAGCTCTGGGCTTGTCCTCACTGAAGTTTAGAGGAATGGGGGAAGGTATCTCATTGAAGCCTTTCAAATTATTTATTGAGGCACAGTGCAGAATAGGCCCTTCTGACTGATCCACCCAGCAAACACCGAATTTAATCCTAGCCTCGCCATGGGACAATTTATAATGACTAATTAACCCACCAACTGGTATGTCTTTAGGCTGTAGGAGGAAACTCATGTGGTCACAGAGAGGACGTGCAAATTCCTTACAGGCAGCAGCAGGAATTGAACCCGGGTTGCTGGTACTGTAAGAGAGTAGTGCTAATCACTATGCTGACATGCTACCCCAATTACAACTATCTGTTGAGTAAAATTAATTGTAACTCGAAAAAAAATTAAATACACTCAGTGGCAACTTTATTAGGTACGGGAGTGGAACCAGATGTCTTCTGTAGCCTATCCACTACAAAATTTGATGAGTTACGCCTTTGGGGATGCTCTTCTGCACATCACTGCTGTAACGTGTGGTTATTTGAGTTACCGTCACCTTGAACTAGTCTGGACATTCTCTGACCTCTAGATGTTTTCACCCACGGAACAACCACTCATTGGATTTCTTTTCATTGTAAACTAAAGACTTGTGCGTGAAAATGCCAGATCAGTTTCTGATACTTAAACCACTGTCTGGCACCAACAACCATTCAAAGGTCAAAGTCATTTATGTTGATCACATTTCTTCCCATTGTGATATTTGGTCTGAACAACAACTGAACCTCTTGACCATGTCTGCATGTTTTTACGCATGGAGTTGCTCCCACGATTGGGTGATTAGATGTTTGCATTAAGGGGTACAGGTGTACCTAATAAAGTGGCCACTGAGTATATGGTTTGATGAACCTGTGACAGGTAAAGCTAATCTCCATCTTACCTGCAGCAAGTTAAATAGAGAGGATCACATTTTAATCAAAGTACTTCCTAGCCAGAGACTTCCATAGACTCTCCCTTCAAGTGTGAGCAGGCAGACAAAGCTGATGTATTTGTGAAGTTTATTTTTGATCCAGACAGGGTGAATTCAGCACATCTTACTCAACTTGTGATTCCAAGTGACACCAGTTAAATGTTGTAACATCTGCCCCCACCTCCCACCCCCAAGGAAGCAGCCCCTTCCATTGCCCTGGTGATGTGCTGAGTGTCTAGTTGGTGTGCAAACGGATTGCCACCCTGTTATATAACTGCAAAGTTATCATAGTGTGTCCTCAAATTGCTCACCGTCCAAGAGACGCAGGAAAGATTATCACTGGAGGTGGACGGGCGACTTTGCCCCCTCAGACCTCAGGGACAGGGTCCGGGGGGGGGGGGGGGGGGGGGGGGGAGGGCAAAGGTCTCTGCACTTCCGAGTGTAAAACAGCAGAGATTTGAGCAAATGCTGCAGAAGCATTTAAAAACTTGATTCGCTTGATTTAGAACATCCTGGACAACATTTAACTGCTTCACAAAGTCACTGCTGTGAGGAATGTATTTTCATGCACAGTTGGACCCCACAAAAAATAATACTCAGGTCCACACTTAAACATCACCAATAGATAAATATGGGCCTCAACATGATGCTCTATGTTCAGATAGGACTTTGATTTACATTTTTCTGGGATCACACAGGCTTCCACCATCTCAATCCAGGAACAGGCAGGCTCCCCTTCACCGTCTCAATCCAGGAACAGACAGGCTCCCCTTCACCATCTCAGCCCAAAAGACAAGACGTTCAAACAGAGCTGGGTTCCAGAACCAGTTGAAAACACTGACTTGCTACCTGCCCTTCCCACCTCTGGAGTGGGGACTGAAGCTCCTTCTCAAGGGACCGAAACAGAAATGATTCTGTGGTACCTACAGATCAAATGACATGACAGATGCCAATACCTCAAGAGGCAAGTGCTGGGAGTTAACAAGCCAAAGAGAGAAAAGGTGCAACAGGGCTTTCAATCAACTCATCTTCAAATCCAATTTTATTTGATATAAAACAAAAAAAAGAGAATGCCATCACATCTCTATGAAATCCATCAAAACAGCAAAGCTGCTCATGTCTGTCCTGCTGTGTTGCACACTGACATGACCCTCATTGTTTCAATAGAATACAGGTGCAGGAAAGGGAAAGATTATAACAGAAAAAATCTACAACAAAAAATCTAAACTATAAAGTTTTCTCACCTGAGAAGGGGGGGGGGGGGGAAGAGAGACAAGAAAAGCAGAGAATAAATAGGCTAATCCGATTAAACATTGGAAGCAGGCTGGTTTTGGGGCCTTATTTTCTGACAGTTCTTTTGAGCTCCAGGGAGCTATTATCCTTAACCCAGCAGGAAGATAGCTCATTACTGAACTCAAATCCATCAGAATGCACCCGAGTAAACACGTCAATAAACACCAGGTGATTGGTCACTACACCGACCTCGTGCCCAGCTAGCTAGGTCGAATTTTTGCAGATTGTCTCACCCTGAATCTTGAGAGTCACCAACATCTGTGAAAGAGTGAACAGTGCAAGCTGAACTTCACACCCCCTCCCTGGAGAAGAAGCATCTCTCAAAGCTGTTGGAAATTGGATCCCATGTTAACAGCAGACTAAAATATTATTTGTAGGGCAGACTGTGGAGATTGGATGGCAAGGAGAAAAACTGATTCAAATATTAAATTTAAAGTTGAAATATTAAGTTTAAATTAAACTCCCAGAAACAGTGGTCAGCTGTGGAAGGTAGAAAATGACAAGATGAAGACCCAAGTCATTTTACTGTTATCTCCTAAAACCAGGGCTGAAAAACTGCTCTCCTTTACAGTTGTCTGTTGCCCCACTCCATTCTAACTTCTCCGGTTCCAGAATGGGCCCAGTGAAGTAACAGCATCAGATCTTCCCCTCGGTCAGAACCCACTCCCAAGATTGCAGCCTCAGTCACAGTCCGATTGAATAAAGAGATTGCACTAAAACTACTCAGAATTGTGAGCAGAATTGAAGAGGGGGTTGTTGATTACTGAGCCATCGAATGTGTAATGGTGGAGGGGGGAGTTTCAAAGAGCTTTTGACAGAATGAGAGACTGTCATACAATTTCTGCCCCTTGGATCCAGCTCCACCTTTCAATCCCATCACTGTGGACAGGTGAAATGGGGCAACTGCAGGAACTTTCTCAGCTTCACATATTAGGTATCTGTGGTTATCATTACCAGGACTTCAGAAAGGACTGAGTGATTTTTTAAAATGACTGACATGTTAAGATTGTTCTCCGGTGGCCTGAGTGCAGGAACAACGGTCATACCAGTACGAGAAATTAGAACAGTGCATTCAGCCCTGCCATTAATCGACATCTTCTAGCGACAATCCTGAAACAGGAATTTGGATCCCAATTCACAGCAGATTTCTCACACTCCATACACAACAATGCACCCCAGAAGCCAAGGCAAAACTCACAATCTGAGCTGAACGCAGCCAGCGCAGAGTAGAGGAGATTTGCATCAGTAGAGATGGCGAGGAGTGGCAAAGTCCTCTGTGAAACACACACACACACATGCAAAACCACCAGGGAGAGGTGGTGACAGGGTCATTCACAGCAGCTCTGCACCAGCTACCGGTAACCTACGGCAATGTTCACACAACCCCTCTCCCCTACTCCCTCCCCACACCAGAGACAAGGGCAAAAAGAAAACACAATCAACTCCAAATATATTCACAAGTTACAACTCTCAGATCTTCAGAAACAGCCATTGTTAGAATGCATCGAGAAAAACAAACCTGGAACAGTAATTATGAAACCAATACCTCGAGACAGAAAAAGCCTGTCACAAGGACTAAAGACGTGACGTGCTCATTCAGTCAGAATGATCTGCTGCTCCTCAGGGGTGAACAGATACTCGATTGGTCACTGAATAGCAGGGGGTGGCAGAGGAATAAACAAAAACAGACAGCTATTTAAGAGCTGCAAAGTGTTTCATAAAGTCTGCCAATGTCGTAAATCACACTGACAAAAAAAAAGGACTTCTAGAAAAATCAGTGTAAACAGACTTAATTAAAAAGGCGTGATGTGTGGGTCTGACTCTGGCGCGGAAGGTCTATATCTCTAGTTAGTTAGTCCCAGTATTAAAGTCTTGGCGGGAGGTCTGGAACAGGATGGTCACGGGATGGCAAACTGCACCACCAGCTCTTCCTTGGCATCCACCTTGATTTGGAAAGTGCACTTGATGCATACGCTGCGATTTTAGAGACCTGCCGAGAGAGGAAATCCAAACTCCAATCAGGATACACCATCACTGAGATGATACCCAACCACATCTAAAACTCTCATCAAGATACTCGATTATTGAGATGAATCAATTAGCTACCCCATCACCCTAACCACATCCAAACCTCCACTCAGGATACAGCTGCACAGTAGGGAGCATCCTAACAAGCAGCATCACTGTCTGGTATGGAAACTGCTCTGCGGCCGACAGGAAGGATCTGCAACGGGTTGTCAAAACTGCCCAACACCATCAAGAACATCTATACAGAAAGTTGCCAGAAAAAGGCCAGTAACATCGTGCAAGATCCCACCTACCCTGCTCATGGACTGTCTGTCCCACTCCCATCAAGGAGGAGGCTACATAGCATCCACACCAGCTCCACCAGACTCAAAAAGTTACTTTCCCCAAGCAGTGAGGCTGATCAACACCTCCACCCACTAACCAACCCCTCCACACCCCCAACCACCACTACTTTATCATTTCCTGTCAGTCACCTTATGTGTACAGACACTCCCATGCCTAGTGTCACTTTATGGACATACAATTAATGTATATAAGCTATTTTATTGTATTTATATTGTTTTTTTTTAATATCGTGTTCTTTATCTTTTTTGTGGGATTTTTGGTTCTGCATCAGATCTTGAGTAATGATTATTTTGTTCTCCTTTACACTGGAAATGACATTAAACCATCCGGAATCATGAAACCCACTCAGGATACACGACCATGAGATTAATAAATAACTGCAACCATATCGAGGGGGAGAGCGGGTAAACTAGCATATGCATCTGACAATTTAATCTTTATATTCAGAATTACAGTCATAGAACACTTCAGCCCATCTAGTTTGTGCCAGCCTCTTACTGTGTAGCCCCATCGACCTGCACCCGGACCACAGCTCTGCTTATCTCTCTCAGTCATGTACCTATCCAAATTTCTCTTAAACCCCGCATCACCACTTCTACTGGCAACTATTCCATACTTTCATCACCCCGAGTGAATTAACCCCCTCAAACTTTTCACCTTTCACCCTTGAACCATGACCCCTAATTCTAATCTCACCCAACCCTAGTTGGGTGCATTCACCCTATCTATACCCATAAATTTTGTACACCTCAGTCAAGTCTCCCCTCATTCTCCTATGCTCCAGGGAATGAAGTCCTAACCTATTCAACCTTTCCCTATAACTCATGTCAAGTCCCAGCAATATTCTTTAAAATTTTCTCTGCCCTTACAACCTTATTTACATCCTTCCTGTAGGAAGGTGACCAGAACTGCACACAATACTCCAAATTAGTCCTTAGTCCTCACCAATGTCTCATACAATTTCAACATAACACCCCATCTCTTGTACAATACTCAGATTCATGACAACCAATATGCCAAATACCTATTCAACCTTTCCCTATGACTCAGGTACTCAAGTCCCAGCAACATACTTGTAAATTTTCTCTGCACTCTTTGATCTCTCACCTATAGGTGAGTGACCAGAACTGCTTTGTTCCTGTTTTTTCACTCATTCAGTTACAATGAAGGATCACAATCTCTGGGAACAGCCCTCCTTCTAGTTTCTTTATCGAAGAATTTCTTTAGTTAGAGGGTTGTGAATCTGTGAATCCATTGCCACATACGGTTATGGAGGCAAAGTCAATGGGTATGTTTAAAGAGGAGGTTGATAAGTTCTTGATTAGTCAGCGTGTCAAAGGTTACAGGGAGAAGGCAGGAGAATGGCGTTCAAAGGGATAATTAATCAGCCACAATTGAATGTCAGAGCATGTTTTGACAGGCTGAATAGTCTACTTCTGCTTAAGGTCAAATATCCACACCACCCACCCAAACTCACTCTTGCCCTGCCCCTAAATATGCAGACGCGCCTGTCCCTGGTCCCAACGTGTAGGAACACCACCTACCTGCTGAATGTCTGAATAGGGCACAGGGTCACTAGCCAGAACCTGGTGCGGCTGGCTGGTTAGTGCAGGCAGTGTCGTCGCTCGCTTGCACTGGGTCGAGCCGCTGATCATCGCTAACCTCGTGCTGGCAAAACAAGCAGAGTTAAACCACAGGAGGCAGAGAAAAGCTCACCACAGCCCTACCAGCACTGACCCACACAAGTACAAATGAAGCATGTCAAAGTAGCACAGTATACATAGCAGTTAGAGTAACACTTTACAGTGCCAGCAAGCCGGGTTCAATTCCCACTGCTGTTTTTAAAGAGTTTGTATGTTATCCCCATGACCGCGTGGGTTTCCTCCGGGTGCTCCAGTTTCCTCCCACATTCCAAAGATGTACCAGTTAGTGTTAGAGTTGTGGGCATGCTATGTTGGTGCCAGAAGCAGGCCACACTTGCGGGCTGCCCCCAGCACATCCTTGGACTGTGCTGATGCAAACAATGCATTCATTGTGTTTCGATGTTAGATCAGATCATTTATCACGTACATCAAAACATACAGAGAAACCAACGCAACACAAGGATTTGCAGGGGGCAGTCCGCAAGTGTTGCCACGCACTACAGTGCCAACATAGCGAGACCACAATGGCTCAGCAGAACAACAACGGCAATATAACAAACGAAGCCCCTTTTCCACCCTCACAGACAGGCCTCCATCCCCAGGACAGGCTGCCTCCAACAATCACCAATTAGGGTTCAATTCCTGCCACAGTCTCTACAGAGTTTGTACTTTTTCCCCCGTGACCGCGTACCCAAAGACGTATGGAGTTGGTAGGTTGATTGGTCTACATACATAGACTGTCAGGGACGTTTACCGCAGGATCACGCTTTGGGCCTACCTGTACTGACGCGCACGGTCCATGTACTCGTGCTGTTCCATGCCCTGTGAATCTGCGGCTGACACGTCTATGATATTACTGGGGAGGGAAAAGAGCAGCTCATTAGTGATGTGCAGCATGAAGCATCACTCCCCCCAGCCAATCAAATGACCACGCTGTTCCTGCTGTCACCCCCTCACACCCCCCAGCCAATCAAATGACCATGCTGTCACTCCCCCCAGCCAATCAAATGACAACACTGTCCCTGCTGTCACCCACTTCACACCCCCCAGCCAATCAAATGACCATGCTGTCACTCCCCCCAGCCAATCAAATGACCACGCTGTCCCTGCTGTCACCTCTCCCAGGGACAATATGTTATGGCAGACACACATAGGTGAAGGTTACCTGAGAGGAACTGGTCTCATCCACACATGGTGTACCTCAATTACCCCCTTTCTGAAAACACCAAGACAGCAATGAGAAAGCCCAAGGGCAACTTGGACATGGAGAGGACATCTCCAATGGTGGGAGAGTCTAAGACCAGAGGGCTCAGCCACAAAATTGAGGGACGACATTTTAGAACAGAGATGAGGAGGAATTTCTTTAGCCAGAGGGCGGTGAATCTGTGGAATTCATTGCCAAGTCATTGAGTAAATTTAAAGTGGAGTTTGATTGGTCAAAGGCTGAGGGGAGAAGTCAAAGAATAGGGTTTAAGAGGGATACTGAATCAGCCATGATGGAATGGTGGAACGGACTCAATGGGCTGAATGGCCTAATAGTGCTCTTATGTCTTATTTAAAATATCTCTGACCCACATGGGAAGTATGGAGGTGAGAGAATCCATGTCATAGCACTTTGACAACCTGCTGCCAATCCTCTTTCTCCTCTCACCTCTTTCCCCAACTTAGACAATAACATATAGAGTCAGGTAGCAGAGCCTACCTAGTTAGTCCCAATTTCCTGTATGTGTCCCATTTTCCTCCATGGACCTCTGCAAGTGCTTCTCAAGTGATATGAATGTACCTGCCTCAGTCACTTCTACTGGCAACTCGGACCATCTGCGCTCTCAGTTTTAAGTACTTCTGTAAGGTCACACCTCATTCTCTTATGTTTTAAGGGAATAAAATACATAAATTAGGCCATTGGCCCAAGTCTGCTCCATCATTCCATCGTGGATGATTTTATTTTCCCTCTCAACCCCATTCTCCTGCCTTCTCCCCTTAACCTTTAAACCCTAGTAATCAAGAATCTATCAAACTCCACTTTAAAAATACCCAATGACATCCACAGCAAAATGTAACAAAGAATTCCACAGATTCATTACCCTCTGGCAAAAGAAATCGCTCATCTCTGTCCAACTGGACATTCCTTCTATTCTGAGGCCATGCCCTCTGGTACTAAACTCCCCAACTACAGGAAACATCCTCTCCACGCTCACTCTAACTAGACCTCTCAATATTTCTTGCGTTTCAGTGAGATCCTTCTCATTCTACTAAACTCCAGCAAATACAGGACCAGAGCCATCAAACGTTCTTCACATGTTAACCCCTCCATTCCCGGAATCATTCTTGTGAACATCCTCAGACCGTCTCCAATGCCAGCACATCCTTTGAGATGTGTGGCCCCAGAACTGCTCACAGTACTCCTGAGCACAGAGATCAGACTGGCTGACAGTTACTCACTGTGCCGTCTTGGCGAGGATAGTGTTGAGCAGAGCTTGTTCATCTGGGAAGCGAGATGACGGAATACTGGAGTAGTTGTGATCAGCGCCTCCAGACGATTTACTTGGTGGGTTACTGACTGGGATGAGCAGTGGCTTTCCCTCCTCGCGCTCCTGGAGATCAAGGAGAAAACACCGTGAGTAAATTCACTCTTTTCTGATGCACTGAGATCATGAAGGACCCCAACCCCAGGTCACGCTTTCTTCTTGCTACTGCCATCAGGGAGGTGGTACAGGAGCCTCAAGACCCACACCATCTGTTTCAGGAAGTTACTACCCCAACTATCAGGCTCTTGAACCAAGGGGATTAAGTTCACTTGCCCCAACACTAAACTGTACCCAAAACCTATGGACTCATTTTCAAGTATGCTTCATCTAATATTCTCATTATTTATTGCTTATTTATTCCTTTCTTTTTTTTCATTTTTGTATTTTCATAGTTTGTCTCTTGCACAATGGTTGTTTGTCTTTGTTATGTGTTACCTTTCATTGATTCTACTGTTTACATGAAAGAAAATAAATCACAGGATTGCATTTGGTGACATATGTACTTCGACAATAAATTTACTTTGAATTTGACTTTGATTAGAGTAGACTTGGTACACTTTCAGACCTCTACGTCTTGCCCCTCTTGAACTAATCCTGCGCAGTGCAAAACAAAGGCACCTCATCTTCTGATTAGCCATGCTAGTCCTTAGGGGGATGGAAAGGATAAAGGCAAGCAGCCTCGTTTGAAGTACAGGTATTGAGTGCTGTTCTGGTCACCTATAAACAAGAAAGATTGGAAGAGTACAGAGAAAATTTTCAAGGATGTTGCCTTGACATGAGGACCTGGGTTATAGGGAAACGTCAAATTGTATTTTTTTGGCACATTGGCCTTCATAAATCAGAGTACAGGAGATGGGGTGTTATGTAGAAGTTGTACAAGATATTGGTAAGGCCTCATTTGGAGTATTGTGTGCCATTCTGGTCACTTACAGTGCTGTGCAGAACACTCACTCACACTAGATTTTTGATACAAATTTTGTTTTAGATGTTTACTTTTTGCTTTCTGCATTTGTGTCAGTAGAAAAAAGAAATTTTAAATTTCCAAACATTTTCAAAAGATTAAATGTTGGAGAAATTTTTGTATTTTGTATTTCATTAAAGAAAGTAACATATGAAGCAATAGACCACTTTTCAAATAAAAACTTGATTACTTTGTAAGTGCACAATATGAAGACAGCTTTTCCACTCAGTGGGTGGTGAGAGTGAGCAGTGAGGTGCCAGTGGATGTGGGTTCCATTTCAACTTTTAAGAGATGATTGGATGAACACATGGTATGGAGGACAATGGTCCAGGTACAAGTCAATGGGATGAGGCAGATTAATAGTTTGGCATGAACGGGATGAGGAAAGGGCCAAATTCTGTGCTGTAGTGTTCTATGACTATAGCCTATCACTCAATGTTACACCCACAATACTGTCTCTGCTAGTAAATATCACCAGCATTATCATAAAGACCATAAGAGGTAGAATTAGAATTAGGCCATTCAGCCCATCAAAACTGCTCTACCATTCCACCATGGCTGATCCATTTTCCCTCTCAATCCCATTCTCTGTAACCTTTCACAACCTGACTAACCAAGAACTTACCAACTTTCACCTCAAATATACCAATGACCTGCAACCACAGTCACCTGTGGCAATGAATTTCACAGATTCACCACCCTCAGGCTAAAGAAATTCCTCATCTCCATTCTAATTGGATGTCACTCTATTCTGAGGCTGTGCCCTCAGGTCCTAGGCTCCCCCACTATAGGAAACATCTTCTCCACATCCACTCTAAATAGGCCTTTCAATATTTGATACATTCCAATAAGATCCCCCTCCCATTCTTCTAAATCCCAGTGAGTGCAAGGCCAGAGCCATCAAATGCTCCTCAAAAAATAACCCTTTCATTCCCAGAATTATTTTTGTGAACCTCCTGAACCCTCTCCAATGTCAGCACGTCCTTTCTTAAAGGACCCAAAACTGCTCACAGTACTCTGTGAAGCCTCACCAATGCTTATAAAGCCTCAGCATTGCATCCTTGCTTTTCTATTCTAGTCCTCTCAAAACAAATGCCAACATCACATTTGCCTTCCACACCAACTAATTAACAATTAGTTAGTTAATTAATTAATTAATTACAATTAACCTTTAGGGAAT
This sequence comes from Hemitrygon akajei, assembly GCF_048418815.1. NCBI lineage: Eukaryota > Metazoa > Chordata > Chondrichthyes > Myliobatiformes > Dasyatidae > Hemitrygon > Hemitrygon akajei. The sequence goes on along the minus strand of NC_133127.1, from coordinate 196,829,434 downwards.
TCTGCACTAGGACTCCCAAGTCCCCTTTCACCTCAAATTTTTGAATTTTCAGCCCATTTAGAAAATAGTCTACGCTTTTGTCCCTTCTACTAAAGCGCATCACCATACACTTCCAAACACTGTATTCCATTTGCCACTTCTTTGCCCATTCTCCACATCCAAGTCCTTCGGCAGCCTGTTTCCTCAAAAACTACCTCCACCCATCTGCATATCGTCCACAAACTTGGCCACAAGCCATCAATTCCTACATCCAAATCAACGACATACCAAAAGAAGCGGTCTCAATACCGACACCTGCAATTCACTAGTCACCGGCAGCCAATCAGAAAAGGCTTCCCTTATTCCCTGCCAATCAGCCAAAGCGCTATCCATGCTAAAATCTTTCCTGTAATATCATGGGTTTGTTAAGCAGCCTCACGTGCAGCACCTTGTCAAAGGCCATCTAAAAATCCAAGTACACAATATCCACTGATTCTCCTTTGCCTATCCTGCCTGTTATTTCCTCAAATAGTTCCAATAGATTTGTCAAGCAAGATCTTCCCTTAAGGAAACAACGCTGAGCCTATTTTATCCTGTGCCTCTAAGTACCCTGAAACCACATCCTTAACAATCAATGTCCGCATCTTCCAAAGCACTGAGGTCAGGGTAACTGGCCTATAATTAGCTCTCTTCTGTTTACACTGACACCCCAAGCTGTAATACTGCTGCGCTAACCGCCTACACTACCCTGGTGCCCCATAAATTGACACAATTAAATGATATGATAGTGAGAACCTTTTCTCTGGTTGTGGGTCTATCAGTCCTTCACACACAGCTCAGAGAGCCTCTACTCCTGAACTCCAGCCTCGAATACAGAACTTTTGATATCTGCTACTGGCTTGGAAGTGTAAGTAGTGGCAATATTAATAGATTTCAGGAAGAAGCAGGCAGACGTAACTGAACACCCGTGTGAAGTGACATAAACCAACAGGAACGATATTAAGGAGGGAGCAAGAACAGATCTACTGAACAAGTACAGCAAATATTGAGAAGTTATGCATTGTCAACTTTATAAACCAATCATAAAAGCCAAGAGATCAGAACATAGAGCAGTACAGCACAGCCTGGCCCTTTGGCCCATAAAGTTGTGCTGACCTTTTAACACCAATCTAACCCTGGAAAGCAAAGGAGGACAAGAGGTGACGATAGAGGTGTATATCTTCCTGAAGAAAAAGAAGTCACCATCTGCCTGGCCACTGAAGTGCTTTGAAGATTTAGTTATTGTATCTGTGCCGTGAATACAAATTCGGGACTCCCGGTCCAGAGGAGCACCACCGTAGTGTAGAGGTTAGCGCAATGCCACTATTGGAACATGGGAGGGAACTGGAGGAACCCATGGGGTTGTGGAGAGAACTTACAAACTCCTTACAGACAGTGGTGGGAATAGAGCCCCTATCAGTGATCACAGGTGCCCTAATAGTGCTCAAGGCATTCCAGAGTTCCGAGTCCGATTCCGTAAGGAGCCTCCGTACATCCTCCACCTGGAATTTGTGGGTTTTCCCTGGGTGCTCTAGTTCCCTCCCCCATTGTAAATTGCCCCATGATTAGGTTAGAGTTAAATGGGGTTGCTGAGGTCACGTGGCCCAGAGTGGTGGGTGTGTGGAACGCACTGCCAGGGGTGATGGTAGAGGCAAATGCATTAGGGCCATTAAGAGATAAGCACGTAGATGATAGAAAAATTGAGGCTATGTAGGAGGGAAGGGTTAAGATGGATCTTGGAGCAGGTTAAAAGGTTGGACCAAGGGTCTGTACTGTGCTGTAGTGTTCTATGTTCTGATCTTTTGGCTTTTATGATTGGTTTATAGATCTGTAATGGTGAGTGCCTGGTGTGGTGGTAGAGGCAGATACATTCGAGACAAGACATAATTAGATAGGCACATGAATGTGAGGGAAATGGAGGGATATGAACGTTGTGTTGACAGAAGGGATTAGTTTAGTTGGCCATTTGATTACTAATTTAATTGCATCAACACAACACTGTGGACCAAAGGACCTGTTTCTGTTCTGTACTGGTCTGTTTTGCATCATCTCATGACTTCCCTCAAGAAAATACCCTAACATCACCCCACAGAAAGGTTCAGCAATTAACCTCCAAATCTACATTGAACCCCATTAATGAGGGTCACTGCATGCAAACTGGGTTCGCATTTCTAAAGAGACAAACAGCAATCACTGTAAATATTTCAACAGCTCGGAACTGTTTTGGAACATTCCTTACAGACGGCAGTGAGAACTGAATCTCGATCTGTAAAGCTTTACACCAGTGTGCCACCCTGGCGCTCCTTTCAGCCGGTATCGCCGAGGGGGCAGCAGTCTGACAGGAAAATGAGGTGCTCACTGAAACCTCCAGACAGAACCTCACAAAAGTAAATACTTCAGCTGCTGGCTATCTGGATGCACATATATCCGGAGAGAGACCGTGGGTCAGTGACTACACCTGTAGTTCAAATCCCACAGAGACAACTGGGAGGATCAGGGACTAAAGTTAAGCAGAGTCATGGTCAGTTCTACTATTTACTCTAAAGGCAGAGAATTGTTCTAGCTTGACCACTGCAACTTTGGCAGCACAGTAGTGTAACACTATTAGGGCACCTGTAATCACCGAAATGGCCCTATTCCCACCACTGTCTGTAAGGAGTTTGTAAGATCTCTCCACAACCCCATGGGTTCCTCCAGTTTTCTCCCATGTTCCATGGCTTAGGGTTGACAACTTGTGGGCATGCCACATTGCCACTGGGAGTGAGGCGACTCCAGCACATCCTCGGACTGTGTTGGTCATTGACACAAATGGCACATTCCACTGTTTCAATGTATGTATCACAAAGGTTCTCTCTCTTTTTCCCCCAGTGACACTGAAATCTTGCAGAGGCTCCAGTTCTTCAAGATACCACAATCCAGCTTCCTGTACAAACAAACGCTCACCTCCTCCCACAATCAGACACAAGAAAGAAACTGTCACACCACCATGCCGTTAGAACAGTGGACAGGCCATTCAGCCCACACGTTGTGCTGATGCCAATTTCCACAAAACCACCTCCTCTCTATTATCCAGGATCCCTTCAAATTCTGATTCAGGTTTACCACACACACACAGGCAGTGAAATGCCTCATTCCTGTTAATAATCAGCACAATGTGAGGACGTGCTGGAGCACACCGCAAGTGTTATCACACATTGCATTCCCACAACGTTCAGCAGAGCACAGCAAGCAAAAAAAAAACCCATACTCCTCCCTCCCTGACACCCACACTGTTAGTCCTCCAACTCAGACACAGTTGGTCGCCCAACTCCAGGAGGGAGCTCCAGGGCTCTAGTCTCCAGGCTTTGTCCATTGGAGATTGATTTTCCATCAACAAATCTATCATCTAAATCTCTATCTAAGAGCCTGTGAAACACCACATGCCTGTTTCAACAACTACCCTGGTACCCCATTCAACACACAGACTCAACCTTTCAGCAACAGCTTCTTCCCCTCCGCCATCACTATGAAACCAGGAACACTTACACCACCACTACTTTTTCCTCTCTGCACTATTCGTATAACTTATATTTTATATACACTTATATCACTCTACTGCCTTTACAAAACAACAATTTCACAACATAAAACAATGATTCTGATCTTTCTAGCCTGTGGAAAAGATTCTGACTGCTTAACAATCTACGCCTCTTAATTTTAAAAACCACAATGAGGTCTCCCCTCAGCTTCTGGCACTCCAGGATAAACAACCCTAGTTTGTACAATCTTTCCTTACAACTAATCCAGGCCTCTAGTCCAGATATGATTGACCGATGACCTCAATGTCATCAGGCTCTCCGTTGGTCGGGGTCGACCATAGGTATGATGACCCAGCTGTTTACATCATACACAGGCCAGGGCAGTACGATATGGAGAGCAAGCTGTTGCCCACGGAGCAGACTCCCTTTCTCCATGCAGCTGATGAATCCAAAGGAAGGGCGGAGACTGAAAGTTTGGCACCCGCAGCGGTGCAGGAGTTACAGTCAGCGCTGAACTCAATGTAGGAATTCCTTAGGGACTCCAGCTCTGGATTCTTCCTCGGGGTTTACTCCCGAAGCCTTCCCCATGAGTGGGTATGGCCACAAGGCAGCTGAGGATTGAGGATGAAGATCAGTGCTTTCCTTCACACCTCCATCTTGGGGTGGGGGGGGAAGGGTCTGTTGATCAGGTTCGGGGTCTGTACCGGGGAGGGTGGGTCCATACCAGGGAAAGGAGGTTGTGTGGACCAGGATAGGGGAGGGAGGGTGTGCATACCGGGGTCAGGAGTCTGTACCAGGGGAGGGTAGGTGTATGGACTGGATTCGGGATTCTCTTCAGGACAGGGAGTGGGTCCTGTACCGGGGTCGGGGGAGGATGGGTGTGCAGACTGGGATCGGGGGTCTGTACCGGGGAGGGTGGGTCAGTCCCGGAGGCAGGAGAATTGATCCCAGGACCTGTCACGGAGGGGCGGGGAAGTGAGGGTGCTGAGCCCGAGGCCTTCCCGGGGTCGTGGAAACCCTGAGCCTGGACACCCGTTGCCCCCCCACCCCACCCCCGGCCGCGGACTCCCCGTTCCCCCCCAGCAGCTCCGGACCTGCTCGCTGCCGTCGCCCTCGCTGCTGTAACAACAGCCCATGTCGGTAACGCGAGCGGCGCCGCCGCGGCCTTCTCACTGCATCACCTGATCCGGCACACGCCCCACTTCCGGTGCCTCTCGTCAATCACGAGATTGGGTGCTGGGACCTCCCCTGCCAATCACTCGCGTTACCGCCCATCGCCTGTCGTCATGTCCGCTCGGCCCGGGCTGTTCGCATGCTTGTCACTCAAGATGAAAGATTCGAACAGTGTCAGTTCCAGTACGCAAGTGTAGCGGAGAACGAAAGAATTGTTACTCCGGTTCTGAGGCACCATATAAAACACAAAAGACAACACAAGAAATATATAAGATAGCTTATGTACATGGATTGATTGGTGATAACATCTCCTCCTTGCTGACGATCAGCACTGGCGCACCTCAGGGAGTGTGTTTAGCCCAGTGCTCTACTCTCTATACACATGACTGTGTGGCTAGGCATAGTTCAAATAACATCTATAAATTTGCTGATGATACCATTGTTGGTAGAATCTCAAATGGTGACGAGAGGGTGTACAGGAGAGAGATATGCCAACTAGTGGAATGGTGCCACAGCAACAACCTGGCACTCAACGTCAGTAAGACGAAAGAGCTGATTGTGGACTTCAGGAAGGGTAAGTGGAAGGAACACATACCAATCCTCATAGAGGGATCAGAAGAGGAGAGAGTGAGCAGTTTCAAGTTCCTGGGTGTCAAGATCTCTAAGGAGCTAACCTGGTCCCAACATATCAATGCAGCTTTAAAGAAGGCAAGACAGTGGCTATACTTTATTAGGAGTTTGAAGAGATTTGGTATGTCAACAAATACACTCAGAAACTTCTATAGTTGTACCGTGGAGAGCATTCTGACAGGCTGCATCACTGTCTGGTATGGAGGGGCTACTGCACAGGACCGAAAGAAGCTGCAGAAGGTTGTAAATCTAGTCAGTTCCATCTTGGGCACTAGCCTACAAAGTACCAGGACATCTTCAAGGAGCGGTGTCTCAGAAAGACAGTGTCCATTATTAAGGACCTCCAGCACCCAGGGCATGCCCTTTTCTCACTGTTACCATCAGGCAGGAGGTACAGAAGCCTGAAGGCACAGACTCAGTGATTCAGGAACAGCTTCTTCCCCTCACACATCCGATTCCTAAATGGACATTGAATCTTTGCACACTACCTAACTTTTTTAACATATATTTCTGTTTTTGCACAATTTTTAATCTATTCAATATACATACAGTATACTGTAATTGTTTTATTTATTTTTTATTATTTTCTTCTGTATTATGTATTGCATTGAACTGCTGCTGCTAATTTAACAAATTTCACAACACATGCCCAAAATAAATAAACCTGATTCTGATTGTATGTCCATAAAACATAGAACATAGAATAGTATAGCACAGTACAGACCCTTTGGCCCACAATGTTGTGCCGATCCTTAAACCCTGCTTCCCATATAACCCTCCACCTTAAATTCCTCCATATACCTGTCTAGTAGTCTCTTAAACTTCTCTAGTGTATCTGCCTCCACCACTGACCCAGGCAGTGCTTTCCATGCACCAACCACTCTCTGAGTGAAAAACCTTCCTCAATGTGGTGAACTACATATACCTGTCTGGACACACCCCCTCTGCTGACTGCTCCTGTGGCTCCTCCCACAGACCCCGGTATAAAGGCAATTGGAGACATAGGCCCGGCCTCAGTCTCCAGGATGTAGTGTGGTGGTCAATTGCTGCTTGTTCTTTCTTCCAGCCAATAAAAGCCTATATCTCGCCTCCCGTCTCCGAGAGTTATTGATGGTGCATCACTCTAATATCCTCCTTGAACTTTCCACCCCTTACCTTAAAGCTATGTCCTCTTGTACTGAGCAGTGGTGCCCTGGGGAAGAGGCACTGGCTGTCCACTCTGTCTATTCCTCTTAATATCTTGTACACCTCTATCATGTCTCCTCTCATCCTCCTTCTCTCCAAAGAGTAAAGCCCTAGCTCCCTTAATCTCTGATCATAATCCATACTCTCTAAACCAGGCAGCATCCTAGTAAATCTCCTCTATACCCTTTCCAATGCTTCTACATCCTTCCTATAGTGAGGCGACCAGAAATGGACACAGTACTCCAAGTATGGCCTAACCAGAGTTTTATAGAGCTGCATCATTACCCCATGACTCTTAAACTCTATCCCTCGACTTATGAAAGCTAACACCCCATAAGCTTTCTTAACTACCCTATCTACCTGTGAGGCAACTTTCAGGGATCTGTGGACTTGTGCCCCCAGATCCACAGTGATGCTCGGCACAGAAATGTCTGTACATAAGGCGACTCTGACAGGAAATGATAAAGTAGTGGTGGTTGGGGGTGTGGGGGGGTGGGTTAGTGGGTCGAGGTGTTGATCAGCCTTGGTGCTTGGGGAAAGTAACTGTTTTTGAGTCCGGTGGTCCTGCATGGATGCTACATAGCCTCCTCCCTGATGGGAGAGGAACAAACTTTCCATGAGCAGGGTGGGTGGGATCCTTCATGACGTTGCTGGGTTCTGTCGACTACCCCGTGTAGAGCCCTCGTGTCTGTTGCAGTGCAGTTTCCATACCATACAGAGATGCAGCTTGTTGGGATGCTCTCTACTACACATCAGTGGAATGACGTGAGTATAGATGTGTGTAGTCCAGCTCGCTCAGCCTCCACTGAAAGTAGAGGCATTTTTGAGGTTTCCTAGAAATCTAAATTGGGACTCCTGTGCCACCATCTACCTCATATTGGCTTTGTGCCGTATTGCCTGCCTGCCTGCCTGCTCAGCACTTCCTCTCTACTCTCTCCACAGCCCGCTCTGATACACCGCAGGCTTTTAAAGCAACAGTGAAGGTCCTCTGTTTCAGGAGGTGCTCACAGCTTCCTTCATCGTGTCAGTAGCTTTCCTCTGACACTGTAACACTTCATTCCGCATTAGAACATAGAACAGGCCCACTATGTTGTGCTGAATAAATTAATAATCAAATGTCTGTCTCTGCCTCTCGTAATCTTAGGGGTGTATCAGCCACCTGTTGTAATGAAGGGATCTGTACAAATGGCATGCAGAACAAAGTTTGTCACTACCCTCGCACAGGTGACAACAATTAACCAGTTTACCGAAGAGGGCAGCACCCTGGCCTGGCTGCAGATTAGATCTGCCGTTCCTCACCTCCAGAGACCAGTGTTTCGTCCTGATCACCCACGCTGTCTTTGTGAAGTTTTCACAATCTCTCTGTCACAGCGTAAGTTATTCCATGAGCCGATAAGACATAAGAACAAAATTAGGGCATTTTGCCCTCCAAGTCTGCTCCATCAATCCATCAAGACTGATTTATTATCCCTCTCAACCCCTGTTTCCTGCCTTCTCCCCATAACCTTTGATGCCCTTTCCAAGAACCTATCAACCTTTGCTTTAAATACACCCGATGACATGGTCTCCATAGCTGCTTGTGGCAATGAATTCCACAGATTCATCACCCTCCAGCTAAAGAATTTCTTCCTCATCTCTGATAGACTCATAGAACATTACAATACAGAAACAGGCCCTTCGAATCATTACCGAACCATACTGAATCATTAATCTGCCTAGTCCCATCGACCTGCACCTGGGTATACCTCTCCATACCCCCTCCATCCCTGTACCTATCCAAATTTCTCTGAAGTATTGAGATTGAACCTTCCAACACTTGCACTGGCATCTCGCTCCACACTCTCACCACCCTCTGAATAAGGAAGTTCCCCCTCAGGTTCCCCTTAAATATTTCATCTTTCATCCATAACCCATGGCCTGTACTTCTAGTCCCACCCAACCTCAGTGGAAAAAGCCTGCTTGCATTTACCCGATCTTTACCCCTCATAATTTTGTATACCTCTACCAAATCTCCCCTCACTCTCCTGCGCTCTACGAAGTAAAGTCCTAACCTATTCAACCTTTCTGACAACATCCTTGTAAATTTTCACTGCACTCTTTCAGTCTTACTGACATCTTTCTTGTAGGTAGGTGATCAAAACCGCGCACAATTAGGCTTCACGGACATCTTATGCAATGGTAATTTTTTCAAAAAACTCCATAAGATTGGTTGGACATAACCTACAATATACAAAGCCATGTTGACTATCCCTAATCTGTCCCTGTCTATTCAAATACTCTATATATCTCTTCTCTTATACTGAGGCTGTGCCCTCCAGCCCTAGACTTCCCTCCCCACTATAGAGGACATCCTCCCCATGTCCACTCTATTTAGGCCTTTAATATTTGATAGGTTTCAAGGAGACCCCCCCCCCCCACCACCCTCATTCTTCTAAACTTGAACGTCCACCCAACAAAGTGATTATTATCCTACAATAAGTAGTGGATAATGCCCAGTCCATCACGGGTAAATCCCTCCTCACTTGGAGTGTTGTCGCCAGAAAGCAGGCTCCATCCGCAGGGACCCTCACCGCCCAGGACATGCTCTCATCTTGCTGCAGTCATCAGGAAGGAGGTACAGGAGCCCCAGGGCTCTCACCACCAGATTCAGGAACAGTTCTAACCCCTCAACCATCAGACTCTTGAACCAAAGGGGATAACTTCACTCAACTTCACTTGCCCCATTATTGAAATGTTCCCACAACCTATGAACTCACTTTCAAGGACTCTTCATCTCATGTTCTCAATATTTATTGCTTATCTATCTATCTATCTATTTATTATTATTAGTGCTTTTTTTTGTATTTGCAAAGTTTATTGTCTTTTGCACTCTGGTTGAACGCCCAAGTTGATGTGGTTTTTCATTGATTCCGTTATGGTTATTATGCTGTTGAGGAATTATTGAGTATGCCTGCAAGAAAATGAATCTCAGGGCTGTATTGGCTGTACTTTGATAATGAACTTTGAACTTCCTGATTAGTGTCAAGTTCCTGGATATCAGCATCTCAGGGGATCTATTCTGAGTCCAACACTTTGATACAACCATGAAGAAGGCAGTTTGTTAGGAGTTTGAGGAGACAGATGTACCGAGGAGGGCATTCTGACTCGTTGCATCACTGTCTGGAGTAGAGGAACCACTGCACAGGATCGGAAAAACCTGCAGAACGTTGTAAACTCAGCCAGCTCCATCATCATGTACTAACCTCCCCCCACTGACATCATCTTCAAGGTACCTCAAGAAGGCAATATCCATCATTAAGGCGCCTCACTATCCAGGATGTGTCCTATTCTCATTGCTGCCATCAGCGAGGAGGTGTGGGAGGATTCGGGAACAGCTTCTTCCCATCTGTCATTAGATTTCTGAATGGTCAAGAACCCATCAATACTATCTCATCATTCCTTCCCAGTGTGCAAATGGTTAATACTGGGGGCAGAATTTTAAGGTGATTGGAGGAAAGTATAGGGGGATATCAGAGGTAGATTTTTGTTTACAGGGAGAGTGGTGGGTACGTGGAGCCTGGGGGTGGTGGTAGAGGCAGATACATTAGGGACTTTTAATAGGCACATGGATGATAGAAAAATGGAGGGTTATGTGGGAGGGAGGGTTAGATTGGTCTTGGAGTAGGTTAAAGGGTCAGCACAACATTATGGACCAAAGGCCCTGTACTATTCTATGTTCTGTGTTATTTTTGTGATTTACTGTAATTCTACACTTTGCACTGTACCGCTGCCACAAAACAACAAATTTCACGTCAGTGATAATAAACCTGGTTCTGACTGAAATGGTCGATGCCATCTTGGTGGGCTGAGAGGCCTGTTTCTGTGTCTCTCTCCGTGGTTACTAGCCGCTGTACTAGCCCGCTTGTGAAACTGGGTAAAGATTGAGTTAATCTCTCAAAGTGGAGTGCGAGCTCCTTCTCCCCAGCCACACTCTTCCCTCCCCCCCCCCCTCCCCGGGGTAGGTCGCTGAAAATATATCACTGGAACTGTCATGTACCTTTGCCTATCTGCACAAAGTGGGATCTCCCGGTGGCTAATCACCAATTCCAGTCCCCATTCCCATTCCGACATGTCCGTCCATGGCCTCCTCTTCTGCCACAATGAGACCACACTCAGGCTGGAGGAACAGCACCTCACATTCTGCCTGGGTAGCCTCCAATCTGATGGCATGAATATTGATTCCTCTAGCTTCCAGTAATACCCCACCCTTCTTTAAATCCCCACTCTGGCCTTTTACCTCCTTTCACCTGCCTATCACCTCCCTCTGGGTCCCCTCCTCCTTCCCTTTCTCCCACGGTCCACTCTCCTCTCCCATCAGATTCCTTCCTCTCCAGCCCTTTGCCTTTTCCACCCATCACATCCCAGCTTTTTACTTCATCCGCACCCCCCCCCCCCCACACCAACCTGATTCCATCTATCACGTTCTAACAAAATGCTGGAGGAACTCAGCGGGCCAGGCAGCATCTATGGAAAAGAGTACAGTCGACGTTTCAGGCCGAGACCCTTCATCGGGACTGGCAGGAAAAAGCTGAGTCAGAGTTAGGAGGTAGGGGAGGGGAGGAAGAAGCACAAGGTGAAACTAGGAAAGGGATGGGTGAAGTAAAGAGCTGGGAAGTCGATTGGTGAAAGAGATACAGGGCTGGAGGAGGGGGAATCTGATAGGAGAGGACAGAAGGCCATGGAAGATGGGAAGGTAGAGGAGCACCAGAGGGAGGTGATGGGCAGACAAGGAGATGAGGTGAGAGAGGGAAATGGGAATGAGGAATGGTGAAGTGGGGTCATTACCAGAAGTTCAAAAAATTGATGTTCATGCCATCAGGTTGGAGGCTACCTAGATGCAATATAAGTTGTTGTTCCTCCAACCTCATCCCTACAGTGGAGGAGGCCCTGGATAGACTTAATGGAATGAAATGGGAAGTGGAATTAAAATGGGTGGCCACTGGGAGATCCTGCTTTTTCTGGCAAGCTGAGTATAGGTGCCCGCAAAGCAGTCTCCCAATCTGCATCGGGTCTCACTGATACACAGGAGGCCACACCGGGAGCACCGGATGATCCCAACAGACTCACAGGTGAAGTGTTGCCTCACCTGGGAGGACTGTTGGGGCCCTGAATGGTAGTGAGGGAGGAGGTTTAGGGGCAGGTGTGGCACTTGTTCCACTTGCCAGGAGGGAGATCAGCGGGAAGGGATGGGGGGGACGAATGGGACAGGGGAGTCTTGTACGGAGCGACCCCTGCGGAAAGCAGAAAGAGGGGGAGAGGGAGAGATGTGCTTGGTGGTGGGATCCTGTTGGACATGGCGGAAGTTACAGGAAATTATGTGCTGGATGTGAATGTTGGTGAAGCCCCGAGTGAAATAGCTTTACACTAACCGCTACGCGACTGTGGCTTCTCCCCGCCCCCCATACTTCCCTTCCTTTTTGCATTACTTACTTATTTTTATGGTGATTTACAGTAATTTTTAAATGTCCTGTTGCCGCAGAACAACAGATTTCACACCATGTCAGTGATAATGGACCTGTATCTGACTCCACCCCCCCCCCCCCCCCCCACAACACTTGGCCACAGTCCCTGCCCACAGTTGCTCATATCCTACACATCGCTGTTCATAAATTTAAACCAGCCCTTCAAGGCAAGTTTGCAAAAGTCTGCTACACCCCCTGAGACACAAACAACATCAGGGAGCTGAAGTGTGGACTCGCAGTGATGGGCGGGGACAGCGAGAGGCCCTAGTGGGAGATTTATTACATGCCAATTTTAACTTCTCACAGCTACCAGCTCTCCCTCGCAGAACACAAAACTGCTGGGGGAACCTGCCTCTGTGTCTCCCTCACACAGCGTCCGGGCTTCATTGGAGACAGCACGAAGCAGGAAGCAGGAGAGACTGGAAACTCGAAAGGAGTGAGAGGGAAAAGAGGGGAGAGACAGGACTGCACCAGACAACAGGAATCCGACAGTTAAAGGAGGTGAATGGGCAGGTTGTACCTCACTGGTCATTCCAACACTCACTCTCTCTCTCTCTCTCTCTCTCTCTCTCTCTCTCTCTCTCTCTCTCTCTCTCTCTCTCTCTCTCTCTCTCTCTCTCTCTCTCTCTCTCTCTCTCTCTCTCTCTGTGTCCCTCTCTCTCCCTCTCTCTCTCTCTGTCTGTCTTTCTCTCTCTCTCTGTCTCTCTCTCTCTCTCTCTCTCTCTCTCTCTCTCTCTCTCTCTCTGTCCCTCTCTCTCTCCCTCTCTGTCTCTGTCTCTGTCTTTCTCTCTCTCGCTCTCTCTCTCTGTTTCTCTCGCGCTCTCTCTCTCTGTCCCTCTCTCTCTCTCTCTCTCTCTCTCTCTCTCTCTCTCTCTCTCTCTCTGTCCCTCTCTCTCCCTCTCTCTCTCTGTCTCTGTCTCTGTCTTTCTCTCTCTCGCTCTCTCTCTCTGTCTCTCTCGCACTCTCTCTCTCTCTGTCCCTCTCTCGCTCTCTCTCTGTCTCTCTCTCTCTCTCGCTCTCTCTCCCACTCTCTCTCCTTCACTTTCTCTTGCTCTCTTTTGCTCTTTCCCTCTCCCTCTCTCTCCCCCTCTCTGTCTGCCTGTTTCTCTCTCTTTTTCCCTCTCTCTCTCGCTCTCTCTGTATCATCCTCCCTATACATCTATACCTCTCTTTCTTCCTGTCTGTCTCTTTCTCCCCCTCCCTCTCTCAGTCTTTCTCTTACCATCTCTGCCTATCTGTCTCTCTCACTCTCTCTGTCTCCTTTTGTCTGTCTCACTAACTCTCTCTTATACACTCTTTCTCTGTCTCTCATTCTTTCTCTGTCTCTCTGTCTGCCTTAACCTATTTCTCTCTTGCTGTCTCTTCCCCTATCTTTCTCCCTTTCTTTCTCTTCCCCCTCTCTCCAACTGTGCATCATCCTCTCTTTCACCCCCTTTGCAACCTCACTCTCCCCCTCTCTCCTTTTCTCACCTCCTCCTTCTACCACTCTCTCTCTCTTTCTTCCCCTCTCTCCTTCTCTCTCTCTCTTCTTTCCTCTCCTTTTGTCAATCTCTAGTCTCTCCCACACATTTTCTCCTTACATGCTCCCTCTGCCTCCTATCTGTTCATCTCCGTCTGTCTCCTGTCTCAGTCCATCTCCCTCTGTCTCCTGTCTGACCATCTCCGTCTGTCTCCTGTCTGTCCATCTCTGTCTCTGACTCAGTCCATCTCCCTCTGTCTCCTGTCTCAGTCCATCTCCCTGTCTCCTGTCTCAGTGCATCTCCCTCTGTATCCTGTCTGTCCATCTCCCTCTGTCTCCTGTCTGTCCATCTCCCTCTGTCTCCTGTCTCAGTGTATCTCCCTCTGTATCCTGTCTGTCCATCTCCGTCTGTCTCCTGTCTGTCCATCTCCCTCTGTCTCCAGTCTCAGTCCATCTCCCCGTCTCCTGTCTGTCCATCTCCCTGTCTCCTGTCTGTCCATCTCCCTCTGTCTCCTGTCTGTCCATCTCCCTCTGTCTCCTGTCTGTCTATCTCCCTCTGTCTCCTGTCTGTGCATCTCCATCTGTCTCCTGTCTCAGTCCATCTCCCTCTGTCTCCTTTCTCAGTCCATCTCCCTCTGTCTCCCGTCTGTCCATCTCCCTCTGTCTCCTGTCTGTCCATCTCCCTCTGTCTCCTGTCTGTCTATCTCCCTCTGTCTCCTGTCTGTGCATCTCCATCTGTCTCCTGTCTCAGTCCATCTCCCTCTGTCTCCTTTCTCAGTCCATCTCCCTCTGTCTCCTGTCTCAGTCCATCTCCCTGTCTCCTGTCTCAGTGCATCTCCCTCTGTATCCTGTCTGTCCATCTCCCTCTGTCTCCTGTCTGTCCATCTCCCTCTGTCTCCTGTCTCAGTGTATCTCCCTCTGTATCCTGTCTGTCCATCTCCGTCTGTCTCCTGTCTGTCCATCTCCCTCTGTCTCCAGTCTCAGTCCATCTCCCCGTCTCCTGTCTGTCCATCTCCCTGTCTCCTGTCTGTCCATCTCCCTCTGTCTCCTGTCTGTCCATCTCCCTCTGTCTCCTGTCTGTCTATCTCCCTCTGTCTCCTGTCTGTACATCTCCCTCTGTCTCCTTTCTCAGTCCATCTCCCTCTGTCTCCCGTCTGTCCATCTCCCTCTGTCTCCTGTCTGTCCATCTCCCTCTGTCTCCTGTCTGTCTATCTCCCTCTGTCTCCTGTCTGTGCATCTCCATCTGTCTCCTGTCTCAGTCCATCTCCCTCTGTCTCCTTTCTCAGTCCATCTCCCTCTGTCTCCCGTCTGTCCATCTCCCTCTGTCTCCTGTCTGTCCATCTCCCTCTGTCTCCTGTCTCAGTGTATCTCCCTCTGTATCCTGTCTGTCCATCTCCGTCTGTCTCCTGTCTGTCCATCTCCCTCTGTCTCCAGTCTCAGTCCATCTCCCCGTCTCCTGTCTGTCCATCTCCCTGTCTCCTGTCTGTCCATCTCCCTCTGTCTCCTGTCTGTCCATCTCCCTCTGTCTCCTGTCTGTCTATCTCCCTCTGTCTCCTGTCTGTGCATCTCCATCTGTCTCCTGTCTCAGTCCATCTCCCTCTGTCTCCTGTATGTCCATCTCCCTCTGTCTCTGGTCTGTCCATCTCCGTCTGTCTCCTGTCTGTACATCTCCATCTGTCTCCTGTCTCAGTCCATCCCCCTCTGTCTCCTGTCTGTCCATCTCCTTCTGTCTCCTGTCTGTCCATCTCCCTGTCTCCTGTCTGTCCATCTCCCTCTGTCTCCTGTCTCAGTCCATCTTCCTCTTTCTCCTGTCTCAGTCCATCTCCCTCTGTCTCCTGTCTGTCCATCTCCTTCTGTCTCCTGTCTGTCCATCTCCCTGTCTCCTGTCTGTCCATCTCCCTCTGTCTCCTGTCTGTCCATCTCCCTTTATCTCCTGTCTGTCCATCTCCCTCTGTCTCCTGTCTGTCCCTCTCCCTCTGTCTCCTGTCTGTCCATCTCCCTGTCTCCTGTCTGTCCATCTCCCTGTCTCCTGTCTGTCCCTCTCCCTCTGTCTCCTGTCTGTCCATCTCCCTGTCTCCTGTCTGTCCATCTCCCTGTCTCCTGTCTGTCCATCTCCCTCTGTCTCCTGTCTGTCCATCTCCCTGTCTCCTGTCTGTCCATCTCCCTGTCTCCTGTCTGTCCATCTCCTTCTGTCTCCTGTCTGTCCATCTCCCTTTATCTCCTGTCTGTCCATCTCCCTCTGTCTCCTGTCTGTCCCTCTCTCTCTCTCTCCTGTCTGTCCATCTCCCTGTCTCCTGTCTGTCCATCTCCCTGTCTCCTGTCTGTCCCTCTCCCTCTGTCTCCTGTCTGTCCATCTCCCTGTCTCCTGTCTGTCCATCTCCCTGTCTCCTGTCTGTCCATCTCCCTTTATCTCCTGTCTGTCCATCTCCCTCTGTCTCCAGTCTCAGTCCATCTCCCCGTCTCCTGTCTGTCCATCTCCCTGTCTCCTGTCTGTCCATCTCCCTCTGTCTCCTGTCTGTCCATCTCCCTCTGTCTCCTGTCTGTCCATCTCCCTGTCTCCTGTCTGTCCATCTCCCTGTCTCCTGTCTGTCCATCTCCTTCTGTCTCCTGTCTGTCCATCTCCCTTTATCTCCTGTCTGTCCATCTCCCTCTGTCTCCTGTCTGTCCCTCTCTCTCTGTCTCCTGTCTGTCCATCTCCCTGTCTCCTGTCTGTCCATCTCCCTGTCTCCTGTCTGTCCCTCTCCCTCTGTCTCCTGTCTGTCCATCTCCCTGTCTCCTGTCTGTCCATCTCCCTGTCTCCTGTCTGTCCATCTCCCTTTATCTCCTGTCTGTCCATCTCCCTCTGTCTCCTGTCTGTCCCTCTCCCTCTGTCTCCTGTATGTCCATCTCCGTCTGTCTCCTGTCTCAGTCTATCTCCCTCCTCTGTCTATCAGAATCAGAATCAAGTTTATTATCACTGACATATATTATGAAATTTGTTGAAGATTGCAAGACAGTAAAATCTTTGAGAGTTAGAATTAAATAAAAAAAATAATGTGAAAGGGGTATTAGGGCAGAGTTCATGGTCTGTTATGAAATCCAATGGCAGAGGGGACGAAACTGTTTCTAAAGTATAGAATGTGTTTCTTCAGGCTCCTGTACCTCCTCCCTGATGCGGGAATGAGAAGAGAGATTATCCCAGTTGGTAAAGGACTTGCTTTATTGCTCAGCTTTCTTTCTTACTCTTGGTGTTCCTGATCCAATCTGTTTGAAGGGACAGTGTAGAGGGAGTTTCACTCTGTGTCTGACCCCGGGAGTGTGAGATGGGACAGTGTAGAGCGAGCTTCACTCTGTGTCTGACCCTGGGAGTGTGAGGTGGGACAGTGTGGAGGGAGCTTCACTCTGCGTCTGACCCCGGGAGTGTGTGATGGGACAGTGTGGAGGGAGCTTCACTCTGTGTCTGACCCCGGGAGTGTGTAATGGGACAGTGTGGAGGGAGCTTCACTCTGCGTCTGACCCCGGGAGTGTGAGATGGGACAGTGTAGAGGGAGTTTCACTCTGTGTCTGACCCCAGGAGTGTGAGATGGGACAGTGTAGAGCGACCTTCACTCTGTGTCTGACCCTGGGTGTGTGAGATGGGACAGTGTGGAGGGAGCTTCACTCTGCGTCTGACCCCGGGAGTGTGTGATGGGACAGTGTAGAGGGAGTTTCACTCTGTGTCTGACCCCGGGAGTGTGAGATGGGACAGTTTAGAGGGAGTTTCACTGACTCAGAGCGATGCTGAGAAGTTCCAGATGGAGAGCAACCAAGGAAAGTGTGAAGTGATTCACTTCGGAAGGTGGAAATTGAAGGCTGAGAACAGGGTAAATGACAGGATTCTTAGCAGTGTGGAGGAACAGAGGCATCTTGGGTTCCATGTCCATAGATTCCTCAAAGTTACTGAGCAAGTTGATAGGGTGGTTAAGAGGCCGTATGGTGTGTTGGTCTTCATAATCTGGGAGATTGAGTTCAAGAACTGCGAGGTAATGTTACAGCTCTATAAACCCCTGGTTAGACCACACTTAGAATATTGTGTTCAGTTCTGGTCACCTCATTATAGGAAGGATGTGGAAGGTTAAGGGAGGGCACAGAGGAAATATACCAGGATGCTGCCTAGGTTAGAGAGCAGGTCTTATGTGAATACGTTGAGTGAACTAGGGCTTTTCTCTGTGGAGTGAAGGATGAGAGGAGGCTTGATCAAGGTGTACAAAATGAGAAGAGGTGTAGATCAAGAGGACAGGCAGAGACATTTTCTCAGGATGGCGATGGCTAACAAGAGGAGGCATAAAGCATTTTGCATGTGTTGCTTTGAATTTCCAGAATCTGTAGACCTTCTGATGTTTATAATTTAAAGGTTTGTGGCCTGGATTGGGGAGCATGCCTTATGAGAATAGGTTGAGTGAACTCTGCCTTTTCTCCTTGGAGTGAAGGAGGATGAGAGGTGACCTGATAGAGGTGTAAAAGATGATGAAAGGCATTGAGCGTGTGGATAGTCAGAGGCTTTTTCCAAGGGCTGAAATGGTTGCCACAAGAGGACGCAGGTTTAAGGTACTGGGGAGTAGGTACAGAGGAGATGTCAGGGGTAAGTTTTTTACTCAGAGAGTGGTGAGTGCGTGGAATGGGCTGCTGGCAATGGTGGTGGAGGCAGATACGATAGAGTCTTTTAAGAGACTTTTGGATAGGTACATGGAGCTTAGTAAAATAGAGGGCTATGGGTAAGCCTAGTAATTTCTAAGGTAGGGACATGTTCAGCACAAATTTGTGGGCCAAAGGGCCTGTATTGCGCTGTAGGTTTTCTATGTTTCTGTGTTTCTATGTAAAATTCAGAGTCTTAGCCTAAAATGTTGATAGTTTATTCATTTTCATAGATACTGCCTGACCTGCTGAGTTCCTCCACCATTTTATGTGTGTAATTTTAAAGTGTTTGAAGGAAAGTTAGGGGCGGGGAATGTCAGAGGTAGGGTTTTTCTACACAGAGAGTGGTGGGTGTGTGAAACACCCTGCCAGGGGAGGTGGTAGAGGCAGAAACAGAGGGGACATCTTAAATAGGATGATAGAAAAATGGAAGTCATTTTGGGAGGGAAAGGTTAGATTATTCTTAGAGTAGGTTAAAGGGCTGGCACAACATTGTGGGCTGAAGGGCCTGTGTTCTATGTTGTATGAATTCAGTGACTGAGTGACAGGTGGGCAGTGACAACCACCCTTTTCTCTCTTTTCACTCACAGGCCGAATTAAGAGTAACCTTCATTCTCGGTTGTGAATCGGCCACTGAAGACAATCAACTGATTTGTGGAATAAGTATCCTGGGCTTCCTCCTGCCAGACGGGATCCCTGAAGAAGCAGATCTTTGGGCTGGACATTGACCTTTAACCTTGTTGGAGATACAGGGAGACCTGATTTGAAGGCTTTGACTGTGGCAACGAGTCATTTTCCAGCCAAAGAGGCCATCTTAGGCTCAACGAATTGTCTCAAACCCCAGCATCAACCAGCTTTCCTGTCCTTGTTGTCAGGGTTGTTCGAGCAGGAAGGCGAGGGTTGGCCATGTCTTGGCAGGCTTGCTCTCTCTGGAGTTGGGTGGAAGCAAGGGCCCTGGCGTGTCTCCTCCTGGCCTTCTGCTCGGGCCTAGCCCCAGCCGCCGAGATGCCAGGCTTCCCCCTCGGGTTCTCAGTCCCGGGCAAGAGCAACTGTAAGCCCATCCCGCACACCATGACGCTGTGCCACGGAGTGGGGTACAGTGAGATGAGGCTCCCCAACCTCCTGGGGCACGACACCATGAAGGAGGTGGTACAGCAGGCCGCCTCCTGGGTGCCCCTCCTCAGCAAGCACTGCCACCCGGACACCCGCAAGTTCCTCTGCTCGCTCTTCGCCCCGGTGTGCCTCAGCGAGCTCCAGGAGGCAATCCAGCCCTGTCACTCACTCTGCCGCGACGTGAGGGACAGCTGTGCCCCCGTCATGCTGGCGTTCGGCTTCCCCTGGCCCGAGATGTTGGACTGTCACCGCTTCCCGGCGGGTAACGATCTCTGCATCCCGTCCGCCAACTCGGAGGAGGAGAGCGTCCAGCAGGAAGGTAAGGCCGATGTTACTTAGTCATAGAGCACAGATCAGGCCCTTTGGTCCATCTAGTCTGTGCTAACTGTTACTCTGCCTCTTTCTATCCACCACACCCAGACCAGAGCCCTACGTAGCCCTCCCATACAGCTACTCATCCAAATTTCAGTTAAATCCAACACTTGTACTGGCAGCTCAATCCAAACTCACAACTTTGAGTGAAGAAGTTCACCCTCATGTTCACCAGAAACATTTCACCTTTCACCCTTGACCCATGACCTCTAGTTCTAGTCTCACCCAACTAGAGTGGAAAAGGCCTGCTTGCATTTACTCTATCCATACTCCTCATAATTTTGTTTACCTCTGTCAAATCCCTTCTCATTCTCCTATGCTCCAGGGAATAACGTCCTAATCTTTTCAACCTTTCCCCGTAACTCAGGTCCTCAAGTACCAGCAACGTCTTTGTAAATTTCTCTCTACTTCTGCTCAGCAACCCACGGAGCCAAAACACTAACTGTACCGCTCTCTCCCAACAGTCACTTATTCCCTGAAATTCTAGTTTCTGTTCCAGTTTAAATTTTATATACTAACTCTCTCACCTCCTTCTTCCAGTCCTGATGAAGGGTCTCAGCCCAAAACGCTGACTTTTAACTCCCTTCATAATAGTTGCTGCCTGATCTGCTGAGTTCCTCCAGCATTTTGTGTGTGCCCCTAGTCCCCCCATCCCCACATTTTATTTTCCCTTATCCTTCTGGCCCCATTACCCCTTTCCCCTCTCCCTGATGCTCACGACCTGCCCATCACATATCTTCCTCCTTCTGATTCCCCGCCATCTTCCTGTTTTCCTATGGACCATTCTCCTCTCCTATCAGATTTCTTCTTCTTCAGCCCTTACCCCTTCCACCTATCGCCTCCCAGCTTCTTACATCACTCCCACTCTCACCCACATTTGCTCCTCACCTGGATTCACCCACCATCCAGCAGCTTGTACTCCTGCCCCTTCTCCTCCTTTTATTCTGGCTCCTGACCCCTTCCTTTCCAGTCCTAACAGAGGGTCTCAGCCTGAAAAATCCACTGTTTATTCCCCTCCATAGATGCAGCCTGACCTGCAGAGTCCCTCCAGTGTGTTGCGTGTGTTGTCCAGCGTGTATTGAACACTGAACAGAGAGCATTCCAGCACAGTACAGGCCCTTCAGCCCACAATGATGTGCCGACCTTTTAACCTTCTCTAAGCTCAATCTAACCCTTTCCTCCCACATAGCCCTCCATTTTCCTATCATTGGCCTATCTAAGAGTTTTTCAATCGTCCCTGATGTTTTTTTGAAGCTGTTACATTGGGAGACTAATCCGTCAAATCTGTTTGTTTGCCTCTGATTGGTGGTCGAGCTGTCCAATTATTCTGCACAGGAGTGGTTGAAAGTTGGGTTCTGCTTGTGAGTTTAATGGAGGATTCGGCCCATCTCGACAAGGATAGGATGTTGGGTCCCAGCCTGAGCTGTTCAGGGGAGACACGGTAGTGTGGCAGCTAGCATAACGCCATCACAGCACCAGCTGTAAGACTGGGGGTTCGATTCCTACCGCTGCCTGTGAGGAGCTGCACATTCTCCTCGTGACCGCATAGATTTCCTCCCACGTTCCGGTTAGGGTTAGCGAGCTGTGGACGTGTCACGTGGAGGCATGCCAACACTTGCGGGCTGCCCTCAGCACGTTGGGACTGTGTTGGTCGTTTCGATGTACACGTGACAAATAAAGCTCATCTCTTTAAAGAAGCAGCTAGCCAGGGCTCTGGGCAGTGCTGAGAGCAAACTCACCACTGCAGCTGAACACAATTCGCAAACGACGATGTTGCACAGCGCCACTAATTGGCGGTGAAGCCCTTTGGGGACACCCTGAGACTGAAACACAGCATTCCTTTAAGCTCCAGCGACGCCAGCCACCAAGGTTCTCTTCAGCTGCTGGCAAAAGGCAGGGCTTAGATCACAGGGCAAGAGAGCCAGAGAACAAAAACATCAATTCCGAAAACCCAAATGAATCTAAGATTTAAAAAAAAGAGCTGAAAATACAGTCTCAATAAAACTGTGCTCAAAGCTGCCAAATTTTTTGTAAAATCCCCAGGAGCTCTTCGGAGAAGGAAACTTGTGGTTATTGCCTGGAATGGCCCCACAAAGCTCCCCTGTAGTTCAAGTTCAAGTTTAACCATAACCGTGAGTGCAGTCAAATGAAACACCGTTCCTCTGGGACCAAGGCGCAAAGCACGGTGCCTCAGAGAGGTCTCTGTCACCCAGTGTGCCACCATGTACATGCACCCGGGGGGTGTGAGGGTGCTGGCATTTATACCACATCCCTAGCTGTCCTCAGGAAGGTGGGGGTGAGGCACTGGGGACAGAGCTCCGGGAATGAGGCCCACTGATATTTCACCTCGGTAATGTAGCGGTTAGCACAACGCTATTACAGCTCAGGGTTCAGAGTTCAATCCCGACATCGCCTGTAAGGGGTTTGTATGTTCTTACTGTGCGCGGGGTTGGTTGTTGTAAATTGTCCTGTGATTAGGCTGGGGTTAAATCGGTGGGTTGCTGGGTGGCTGGGCTCTGTGGGCCGGGAGGGCCTGTCCACACTGTCTCTCTAAATAAAATCGCATTAGGGGCTGGGAGGGGAACCTGCGGGTGTGGGTGTTCCCCCAAGCCACTATCTTCCTCCTCCTTTCGGTGGGGTGACCAGTGAAAGGCCAAGACAGAGTGGATCTGGAGAAGATGTTTCCTATAGTGGAGGAGTCTAGGAACAGAGGGCACAGCCTCAGAGTAGTGGGGCA
Organism: Hemitrygon akajei; assembly: GCF_048418815.1. Taxonomy (NCBI): domain Eukaryota; kingdom Metazoa; phylum Chordata; class Chondrichthyes; order Myliobatiformes; family Dasyatidae; genus Hemitrygon; species Hemitrygon akajei. The sequence goes on along the minus strand of NC_133127.1, from coordinate 196,807,075 downwards.
TCCAGTTAGAACAGAGACGAGGAGGAATTTGTTTAGCCAGAGGGTGATGCATCTGTGGAATTCTTTACCACAGACAGCTGTGGAGATCAAGTCATTGGGTATATTTAAAGTGAAGATTGACAGATTCTTGATTAATCAGGGTGTCAAAGATTACGGGGAGAAGGCAGGAGAATGTGGTTGAGAGGGATAATATTTATTTATTTGTTATTTTGAATTACAGTACAGTATGGGCCCTTCCCACCTAATCAACTCTGCTGCTGAATTACAGCCGTGTGACCCACTAACATACCATGAAAGCCTGATTAAACCACACATGGAGTACTATGTTCAGTTCTGGTTGCCTCAGTATAGGAAGGATGTGGAAGCTTTAGAGAGGGTGCAGAGGAGATTTACCAGGATGCTGCCTGGATTGGAGAGCATGTCCTATGAGGATAGGTTGTACAAGTGGGGGCTTTTCTCTCCAGAGTGAAGGAGAATGAGAGGTGACTTGATAGAGGTGTACAAAATGATTGAGACATATATTAAGAGGACAGCCAGAAATGTTTTTCCAGGGCAAAAATGGCTAATCTGAGGGGGCATAATTTTAAGGTGATTGGAAGAAAGTATCGGGAGGATGTCAGAGGTAGTTTTTCTTTGCACAGAAAGTGGTGGGTGCATAGAATAGACTGCCAGGGCTGGTGGTGGAGGGATTTACATTAGGAACAATTAAGAAACTCTTAGATAAGCTCGTGGATGAAAGAAAAATGGAGGGTTATGTGGGAGGGAAGGGTTAAGTTTATCTTAGAGTAGGTTAATGGGTCAGCACAACATTGTGGGTGAAAGGGCCTGTACTCTGCTGCTCTATGTTGCCAAAGATTCCTTGCTGTCTGACCACCCGGACAGGATTTTGAAATGACTGTGGACTTGGATGATTCCTAATTGATTACGTTGTTGGTCATTTCAGAATCAAAGATCTGCGATCCCTGCAAATCGGAGGGAGAGGTCGAGGGAGACATTCTAGCGAATTACTGCAAAACTGACTTTGGTAAGATTCAGAAACGTATCGCTGTGGAAAGGTACCAATGTAAGCAAAACTTTGTGAAGTTAAATCAGCTTGGTTTCCAAGGAGATGCCAGGCAGGCCAGTCCATCACGGGTAAAACCTCCCCTCCATTGAGCACATCTACATGGAGCATTCCACAAGAAAATAGCATCCATCACCAAGGATGGATCCAGGCTATGCTCTCTTCTCACTGCTGCCATTGGGCAGGAAGTACAGGAGCCTCAGGACCCACACCACCAGGTTCAGGAACAGTAATTACCCTCAACCATCAGGTCCCACACCACCAGGTTCAGGGTCAGTTATTACCCCTCAACCATCAGGTCCCACACCAACAGGTTATAAACAGTTATCACCCCTCAACCATCAGGTCCCACACCACCAGGTTTAGGAACAGTTATTACTCCTCAACCATCAGGTCCCACACCAACAGGTTATAAACAGTTATTACCCTCAACCATCAGGTCCCACACCACCAGGTTCAGGAACAGTAATTACCCTCAACCATCAGGTCCCACACCACCAGGTTCAGGGACAGTTATTACTCCTCAACCATCAGGACCCACACCACCAGGTTCAGGAACAGTTATTACCCTCAACCATCAGGTCCCACACACCAGGTTCAGGGACAGTTATTACCCTCAACCATCAGGTCCCACACCACCAGGTTCAAGAACAGTTATTACCCCTCAACCATCAGGTCCCACACCCCCAGGTTCAGAAACAGTTATTACCTCTTAACCATCAGGTCCCACACCACCAGGTTCAGGAACAGTTATTACCCTCAACCATCAGGTCCCACACCACCAGGTTCAGGAACAGTTATTACCCTCAACCATCAACTCCTGATCCCGTGTGGATAACTTCACTCTCCTCAACCCTGAACTGAGTCCACAACCTATGGATTCACTTTCAAGGACTTTACAGCTCATGTTCTGAGTTTTTATTTAATTATCTATCTGGTTATTGTTTATTTGTTTTTTTATATATTTTTTATTTCACATTTACACCTTTTTTTCTTCTTTTGTGCATTGGTTGTTTGTGAACGGTTCCCACTGTATTTTTTGTCCCAGTGTGAATGCCTGCAAGAAAATGAATTCCAGGGGTGTCCATGGTGACATAGACATGCTTTTCATTTGGAACACTGTGAATGGCATCCAAGAGGAAGCAGTGGGAGGTTAACAAAGGGAACTCCGGACCTTAGAGTTCAGGTGACAGAGCGATGGCTTAAAAAGGGAATGACAGAGAAACTTCCAGAAATAAATGGCACTGAAGTTTCTCGGGACGATACATTGGTGACATAATCCTGCAGCCTCCTTTCTCCAGATACCCGGGCTCGACCGGCCCTCCGGTGCTGTCCGTGTGGAGTCTGCACGTTTGCTCTGTGACCATGTGGGTTCGCTCTGGTGCACCAGTTCCCTCCCATATCCCAAAGACCTGCTGGTCAGGGGGTTAAATAGCTGCTGTAAATTCTCCCCCCCCCCCGTGGATGGGTGACAATCAGGAGAGTAACAAGTGTTTCGTGTAGAATGAATCATAGTTAGTCAACAGAGAAACAGGCCCTTCGGTCCATCTCATCCATGCCTGCCTTTGTGCCTTCTTGAGCTCGCCCCTGCATTGGGCCCACATCCCTCTAAAGCAGGGGTTCCCACCCTCTGTGTGTCACGGACAAATGTCATTAACCGATGGGTCTGTGGACTCCAGGTTGGGAACCCCTGCCTTTTCCCATTGATGTACCTGTCCAAGTGTTTTTTAAATGGTGTAATCGTACCCACATCGACTGCTTCCTTGGGCAGCTCGTTCCTCACACCCACCACACTTCGTGTGGGAAAGCTTGCTCCTCTGCCCTCTAGTTTTAGACTCCCCTGCCCTGGGGAAGAGACTGCAACCATCTCCCACATTTATAAACCTCTATCAGGTTACCCCTCGGCCTCCTTTACGCCAGGGTAACAGTCTCGGTCTGTCCAGTCTCCCCTTGTACATATCTCAGGCTCTCTGTTCCTGGCCACGTTTCTGTGAATCCCCTCTCCTTCTCCTTCTTTTTGCTAGCTGACCAAAACTTCACAGAATACTCCAGGTGTGATCTCACCAAAACCTTCAAGTGCTGTAACATGACGACCCAGTCCATAGAGTCACAGACCAATACAGCATGGATACAGGCCATTTGGCCCATCTAGCCCATGCTGATCATGGTACCCACCCAGCTAGTCCTGATTTCCTGCGTTCGGCCCATTTCCTTCCAAATGCTTCTTATCGTATCTGCCTCACCCACTTTCTCCGGCAGCTTGTTCCATATACTCACCACCTTCTGTGGGAAAAAGTTGCCCCTCAGTTCCCTTCTCACCCTAAACCTGTCCTCCCTAGATCGTGGACTCCCCTGCCCTGGGGAACAGACTGTTATGGACACTGTTGCTGGACAGTGCGGCATGAGATGCCGGAAGAGGCCTGTTCCGTGCTGTATCTCAATAAATAAATACATATTTTCTCCATTTTTTCCCAGTTTAACCATGACTTTTGTATAACATGGTGACCAAAACTATGCAGTTTTCCTACAGATGACTGATACACTGTAACATAATGTCCCAACTCCTATACCCAATGCCCGGACAGATAAAGGCCAACAAGCTGAAACCCTTGTTGATGCCCCTTTCAACAATCTCCACACTTGTACCCCTCATCCTTCTGTTCCATTACACACCTCTAGTGCCCTACCAGAGGTACGATGTCCCATTCTGGCTTGACTTTCCAAACTGCATGACCTCACACTTATCAGTAATTGAAATCCATTTGCCACTCCTTAGCCTATTTCCCTAACTAATCAAGATCCTTCTCCATAGATGCTGCCTGACCTGCTGAGTCCCTCCTGCATTTTGTGTGTTGCTCTGGATTTCCAGCCACTGCAGACTCCAGATTTGGCCCAGACCGTCACGGGTAAAGCCCTCCCAACCATTGAGCACATCTACATGAAACGCTGTCATAGGAAAGCAACATCCATCATCAGCGATCCACACCACCCAGGCCATGCTCTGTTCTCTCTGCTGCCATTAGGTAGAAGGTACAGGAGCCTCAGGACTCACACCATCAGATTCAGGAAATGCCACTACCCCTCAGTCATCAGGCTCTTGAGCAAAAGAGGATAATTACACTCGTCTGTTGAGATGTTCCCACCACCAATGATCTCACTTTAAGGACTCTTTACCTTGTTACTTCATGCTCTCGGTTTTCATTGCTATTTATTTGGACAGTTTGTTGTTTTTTCATTGATCCTGTTATAGTCACTATTTGCTGAGCACGCCCGGAGGAAGAACAATCTCAGGGTTGTACGTGGTGACACGTGTGTACCCTGATAATTAACTTTTTTCCTCATCTTACTGCTTTGAACTCTGAATCAGCCTCACTGAACTGATGAATGAATCTGTATCACCTTGTCTTTCATGGGATCTTGCTGTGTTTCCCACAGCCATGACTGCCCCAGGCTGACTTCCAAATGAAGTCTGGTCATTCGGACGGTCAGAGTCTGATCAGGTTTATTATCACTGACGTGCTGCGAAATTTGTTCTTTTGCGATGGCAGTGCGGTGTAATGCATAAAACTACAGTAAATTGCAGTGAAAATATAGAAAACATATAAGTTGTGCAAAGACGAAAAGATTAGTGAGGTAGTGGTGATGGGTTCGTGGTCTGTTTAGAAATCTGATGGCAGTTTCTAAAACACTGAGTGTGCACCTCAGGCTCCTGTACCTCCTCGCTGTTGGTAGGAATGAGAAGGGGGCATGTCCTGGGTGATGGAGGTCCGTAATGATGGATGCCGCCTCTCTGAGGCATCGCCTTTTGAAGATGTCCTCAATTCTGGGGAGGCCAGTGGCCCCGATGGAGTTCTCTGAGTTTACAACTGTCTGCAGCTTTTTCCGGTCTCGTGCAGGGGCCCCTCTAGACCAGCCGATAACACAATCAGCTAGAATGCTGTGCACGGTTCAGCTACAGAAATTTGTGAGTGTATTTGGTGACATCAAATCATCACAAAGTATAGCTGCTGTGCCTTCTTTGTAATTACATCGATATGTTGGACCCAGGATAGATTCTCAGATATGTTGACACCCAGGAACTTACAGCTGCTCACCATTTCCCCTCTTGAAGTAAATTCAGAGGCTCAGGTGAGGGAGAAACATCTGACTGACCTTTGCTCTGTTTTCACCTTCCTTTCCCCTCCCGGCCCATCCCAGTACTGAAGGTGAAAGTCAAGGACATCGTCTACCTCAATGGAGATGCCAGGATCGACCTGGAGCCCCGCAGCAGGACGCTGGTGGCACCCGAGTCCATGGATCAGAGCGAGGAGCTGTGGCTGGCGGGGGGCTCGGCTTGTACCTGCGACGTCCTGCGGGATCGCTCGGCTTCCCACCTGGTGATGGGGCAGCTGCAGGGGGAGGGCAAACGGATGGTCACTCTGGTCAGGCACTGGCAGGGCAGCAAGCGGGACCTGCGCAGGATGGCCAGGGGCTTCAAGAAAGTCCGCTGCTACCCGGGCAACAGGAACTAAGGAAGGAACCCCCTGTCTGCGGCTGTTATCACTCAGCCATGGCTCTCTGCATCTCCAACCCAGCCTCCCCTTCCCTCCATCAAATACACCGAGAGATTCCATCCCCAACATCTCCGGCCCAGTCCAGAACATCCAAACCTGTACCCCTCCCACAGTGTGACCCTCCCTCAGTACCACCCCTCCCACAGTGTGACTCTCCCTCAGTACCACCCCTCCCACAGTGTGACCCTCCCTCAGTACCTCCCCTCCCACAGTGTGACCCTCCCTCAGTACCTCCTTCCACAGTGTGACCCTCCCTCAGTACCACCCCTCCCACAGTGTGACTCTCCCTCAGTACCACCCTCCCAGTGTGACCCTCCCTCAGTACCACCCCTCGCACAGTGTGACCCTCCCTCAGTACCTCCCTCCCAGTGTGACCCTCCCTCAGTACCTCCTTCCACAGTGTGACCCTCCCTCAGTACCACCCCTTCCACAGTGTGACCCTCCCTCACTACCACCCCTCCCACAGTGTGACCCTCCCTCACTGCCACCCCTCCCACAGTGTGACCCTCCCTCAGTACCTCCCTCCCAGTGTGACCCTCCCTCAGTACCACCCTTCCCACAGTGTGACCCTCCCTCACTACCACCCCTCCCAGTGTGACCCTCCCTCAGTACCACCCTTCCCACAGTGTGACCCTCCCTCACTACCACCCCTCCCACAGTGTGACCCTCCCTCAGTACCACCCCTCCCACAGTGTGACTCTCGCTCTGTACCACCCCTCCCACAGTGTGACCCTTCCTCAGTACCATCCCTCCCACAGTGTGACCCTCCCTCATTACCACCCCTCCCACAGTGTGACCCTCCCTCAGTACTGCCCCTCCCACAGTGTGACCCTCCCTCAGTACCTCCCCTCCCACAGTGTGACCCTCCCTCACTGCCACCCCTCCCACAGTGTGACCCTCCCTCAGTACCACCCCTCACACAGTGACCCTCCCTCTGTACCACCCCTCCCACAGTGTGACCCTCCCTGAGTACCTCCCTCATTACCATCCCTCCCACAGTGTGACCCTCCCTGAGTACCTCCCCTCCCACAGTGTGACCCTCCCTCATTACCACCCCTCCCACAGTGTGACCCTCCCTCAGTACTGCCCCTCCCACAGTGTGAACCTCCCTCAGTACGACCCCCCCGACAGTGTGACCCTCCCTCAGTACCACCCCTCCCACAGTGTGACCCTCCCACAGTACCATCCCCACAGTGTGACCCTCCCTCAGTACCACCCCTCCCACAGTGTGACCCTCTCACAGTACCACCCCCACAGTGTGACCCTCCCTCAGTACCTCCCCTCCCACAGTGTGAACCTCCCTCAGTACCACCCCTCCCACAGTGTGGCCCTCCCTCGGTACCTCCCCTCCCACAGTGTGAACCTCCCTCAGTACCACCACTCCCACAGTGTGGCCCTCCCTCAGTACCACCCATCCAACAGTGTGACCCTCCCTCACACACCCCTCCCACAGTGTGACCCTCCCTCAGTACTTCCCCTCCCACAGTGTGACCCTCCATCAGTACCTCCCTCCCACAGTGTGACCCTCCATCAGTACTTCCCCTCCCACAGTGTGACCCTCCATCAGTACCTCCCTCCCACAGTGTGACCCTCCATCAGTACTTCCCCTCCCACAGTGTGACCCTCCCTCGGTACCACCCATCCAACAATGTGACTCTCCCTCAGTCACACCCCTCCCACAGTGTGACCCTCCCACAGTACCATCCCCACAGTGTGACCCTCCCTCAGTACCACCCCTCCCACAGTGTGACCCTCTCACAGTACCACCCCCACAGTGTGACCCTCCCTCAGTACCTCCCCTCCCACAGTGTGAACCTCCCTCAGTACCACCCCTCCCACAGTGTGGCCCTCCCTCGGTACCTCCCCTCCCACAGTGTGAACCTCCCTCAGTACCACCACTCCCACAGTGTGGCCCTCCCTCAGTACCACCCATCCAACAGTGTGACCCTCCCTCACACACCCCTCCCACAGTGTGACCCTCCCTCAGTACTTCCCCTCCCACAGTGTGACCCTCCATCAGTACCTCCCTCCCACAGTGTGACCCTCCATCAGTACTTCCCCTCCCACAGTGTGACCCTCCATCAGTACCTCCCTCCCACAGTGTGACCCTCCATCAGTACTTCCCCTCCCACAGTGTGACCCTCCCTCGGTACCACCCATCCAACAATGTGACTCTCCCTCAGTCACACCCCTCCCACAGTGTGACCCTCCCTCGGTACCACCCCTCCCAGTGACACTCCCTCAGTACCACCCCTCCCACAGTGTCACCCCCCCCGTGACCATTTGTATATACTGTCCAGCTTGGGGTTTGTTTGCATTTCAACACTTGACCCGTGTTGTCAGTGACCGGACACTGCTTTGGGAACTGGTGCAGTGAAACCCTTGCTCTGCCCTAACTTTGGACATTTCCACTGGGAATCCCGTCTGTAACCCTTATCAAGATCAAGTTCAGCTTTGTTGTCTTCTGACCGTACATATATACAACCAAACGAAACACGTTCTTCTGGACCACAGTGCACCCACACAACATTTATCACACGCAGCACATAAAACAAAATTACTTCCATAAATAATAAAATATATTTCAAAATATACGTAGTGTGCAGCACAGGTAAACAGTGACACTCTCCTAGTGACAAGGCCTGGGTTGTGGCAGGGTATTCATTAATCTCACAGTCTAGGGGCAGCTGTTAGCCCCCCATTGCTGAGAGCTCCGAGACTGGCTGTACCCACAGTGCCTGAACATACGGCTCGCAAATGTCTGATCTGAGGTTTACAGTGTTGGGGGAATAAAACCAGGGTGAATCATTCTCACTGGAAGCTCCTGTGATATCCAAATGAATCTGTTTAAATTAGCCTCTCCCAGCGAAATATAAAAAATAGCTGTAGATTCCTGTTGCATTGTGACATGTACCGCAAATCAGCAAATTGTAAAAATTTATCCAATAATAAACTTTCTTTTCGTAGCCTGTTGTTCGCTATGCAGTACAGTTGGTAAAGACATTGTGATACGCGATGTAGAGTATGGTACACTTATCAGGCCATCTCTAGCATTAGTATTTGGGCGTTACAATAGCGCCACAGTTTGTGTTATACGTTACAGCCCCCGCGACCGCAGTTCAGTTCCCGCTTGATGTCTGTAAGGAGTTTGTACGTTCTCCCCGTGACTGCGTGGGTTTCCGCCGGGTGCTCTGGTTTCCTCCCACAGTCCAAAGACATACGGGTCAGTAGGTTAATTGGTCACATGGGTGTAATTGGGTGGCACGGGCTCGTTGGAACAACGTTGTGGGTGAAAGGGCCTGTATGTCTAAATGAAAACCACCGAGCACAGAACAAAGAACATTACAGCACGGCACAGGCTCTTTGGCCCTCAATGTCGTTCCGGCCTTCTAACCTACTGTAAAATCAATCTAACTCTTTCCTCCTACATAGCTCTCCATGTTTATTTCATCCATGTGCCTCTCTACAAGTCTCTGAAAAATCCCTAATGTATCTGCCTCGACCACCATCGCTGTCAGCTTGTTCCACGCAATCACCACTCTCTGTGTAAAAAAACTCCCTCTGGCATCCCCCAAGCTTTCCTCCATTCACTTTCTCTGGTACGCTCTGCATTGTCGAATTTACCTCAGAACTACCCCAGAGTCGAGTTATAAAAAAAACCAAACTCATTCCCCAGTTCTGCCGGCTGGGAACGAGGCCAAAGTCACACAGAGTGTTGACAGCATTAAATATTCTGGCTCTGGCACTCTGACATTCTCCACACAGGGAATTCTGCAGACCCTTCGGACAAATGACGTGTCTGCACTTGTGGTTTACTACAACGTGTCTTAAAAAAACCCTCGGGGTGTAACTCAGCTCAACGCACTACGGTTGTTAAATTTAATCACGTTAAGATTAATTGTGGATCTAATTATCCCGAACATTCTGTTCCCTCGCTGCATTTCCGCACAGCCTCGTTGGCTTCATTATATTTTTATTAAGCATGCGTGAACACCTCGAGGATTTCAATCTCCTGCTTTAGTGTTTACAGAGGATTTAGTCTGGTGTGAATTCCATTCCCAGTTCAGATCATTCACTTTTGGAAGCAAAGCTTGTAATCCCAGAGGCAATGTAAGCTACGTGTTGAACGGAGACATAGATGCAGCCCACACCAGGTTTCATACATACCCTCTGTTAGCCTTAAATGACACCAAATTGGGAAGGGGAGCAGTGAGTCACTTTGACACAGAAAGAGGAAGGAACTCTGACCTTTTACTTCCCCTCACCTGCCCATCATTTCCCTCTGGGTCCCCTCCTCCTTTCCTTTCTCCTATTGTCCACTCTCCTTTCCTATCAGATTCCTTTTTCTCCAGCCCCTGACCTTTCCCACACACCTGGCTTCACCTTAAACCTTCTTGCTACCCTCCTTCCCCTCCCTCCCCATCTTCCCCCTTCCTTCTCGGTCCTGAAGAAAGGTCACAGCCCAAAACGTCGACTGCAGATGCTGCCCGGCCTGCTGAGTTCCTCCAGCATTCTGTGAGCGTTGCTTGGATTTCCAGCATCTGCAGATTTTCTCTTGTTAGAAAAGAAGTTAGTTTTTTAACCCCTTCACGCCCTCCTGGGCGTAGGCCTTGGACAGCAACTCACCAAAGTTCCTCTGTACTGGGCCAAAGTTTCAAGTTGACCACAGGTGTAGCTGGTCTTCAAAGCTCTTTCCTCTGCCTGGGATGAGCTCTTTGGGGCTTTTGTTGGTGTTTCTGTGGGTTTTGGGTTTTTATGGGATGGGGTTGCTCGCCCCAGGCCCAACCCTCCTCCTTTCAGAGCCGGGCTTGGGACCGTCCATAGCGGAGTTAAAGAGGAAAGCAACACACACGGTGCTGGAGGAACTCAGCAGGGCGGGCAGCATCTCTGGAGAGGAGAAACAGTCAACATTTCAGGCTGAAACTCTTCATCAGGACTGGAAAGGTAGGTGGGGGGCAATTGAATTCTTTTAATTATTGAATTAATTTAAATTGTTTCTTATATTTCTTATTTATATAAAGACATAAACAACGTAGATTATAAACATGAGAAGATCTGCAGAAGCTGGAAATCCAAACAGCACACATAAAATGCTGGAGGAACTCAGCAGGCCAGGCAGCATCAATCAGACATCCCACCTCTCCCGGAAGTTCCGGGAGTCTCCCGCATATTGATAGCGGCTCCCTGACGCCTGCAAATTATATACAATATCCCAGAAATCAGTTTTGAGAGAGAGAGAGAGAGCACACGGCATGGCAGAGTTTTCCAAAAAAAGAAAATATAAAATGTGCTTCACCCCAGACTACACTAAAGTGTCCCCCTGCTTAATAGGGGTCAAAAATAATGACAGTGTTGCTCGCTGCACTGTTTGCAACAGTAGCTTTTCTGTTGCCCATGGTGGGTTAAATCACTGTTGAGGTGAGTTTAACAGGTGTCATTCGTTCATGAGCATAGCTAACGTTATTTAAGCTAGCTGACTAGCTGCTAAGGAGCATCCCACCTCTCCCGGGAGTGTCCCGCAAATTGATGGTGCTACCTCCCTGAAATGAGTTTTTGCAGGGTGGGATGTCTGCATCAATGGAAATGATTAAACAGGTCCTGATGAAGGGTCTCGGCCCGAAACGTTGACTGTTTATTTGTTTCCATGGATGCTGCCCGACCTGCTGAGTTCCTCCAGCATTTTGTGTGTTGGCGGTGGGTACAGAGCAGCCTGCCGATGTGTCAGAGGAGCTGGTTTGGGTTCTGTGGAGCTGGCCTGACTGCAGACCACGCTGCCCGCTACTCAGAGGCATCAGAGTTGGTGCAATATAACTGTGAGAGGTTGTCTCGGACATTTCACTTGCGATTGCAAGACACTGTTGGACAGTGATAACGCAAGCTGCCGCAGGTGTTACCCTTGTCTGGTGGAGAGACAGTCGACATGGGGGCTGCGTGGCCTCAGTTGTACGAGAAGTAGGCCTCAAGCCTTGGGCTTGCCTGCTACTGCAGACCAGGTAGGAGTTGTGGAAGTGCTACAGCAGGGATGGCCAACCTATGGCACATGCGCCAAAAGTGGCACATTGGATGATTAGCAGAGGCGCATTGCACCCCAGTGATAATAATAAAAAAGTAAACCTACTCATGCAGAAAGTATTCACCAAAAACCGATCTGTAGAAAAAAAATCTATAACAGGAATTCAAGTAGCTTAGAGCTAGAAATGGCTTTTACTGAGAATAAATCTAAAACTCAGCAATTATTTTGTAATTTTATTATTTCTTGCACATCTTTTGGCGAATGTTATCTTCTTTCACTTAATCTGTTTTCAATTTTTAAAAAATGTTCAATGAGTAAAACTAGGAAAGAAGGACTTTTGTTCTGCAGTCGTTCCATAACTGTTCAATACGCGTTTGGTACTGGTTTGATCCTGAGGCGCCAGGTGTCTGCACCAGCGGTGCGTCGCAGGTTTTTGCCAGTCAGTTTACAATTGACACTCGTGCACTACGGAGTTGTGCTTTGTTCGTCCTTTGTGAACATTTGCGGTTTTGTACTTTTTCAAAAATTAAGCCTTGATTTTACATTCAGTTACCCATCACAGTGCAAAAGAAAAGCAGAAAGTGATAGTAAGCGTGAATTCAATGAACAGTGGGAAAATGAGTTCTTATTTATAGCGGGTCCGTCAGGAAAACTGTTGTGTGTTGTTTGTGAAAACACTTCCTCACATAATAGAAGACATGATCTTAATAGACACTATAAAACACAACATCAGACTGAAATAGAAGGAAAACTGAAGCTAATGCTTGGGTCTGAGTTACGGAAAGAATATGTGATTAAGAAAAAGGAAGAAATCAAAAGAAGACAAAATATATTTGTTAAAAGAAGCTGTGAAAGTTTGGCGATGACAGAGGCGTCCTACAAAATTGCTTTAGCATTGGCCAAAAAATGGAAGTCTTTCTCTGATGGGGAAGAAATTGTTAAGCCTTGTCTCCAAATATTTGCAAGTTGTCTTGGTGATAAAAATATCGAAAGGAAAGTAGACGAAATTGCTCTGTCAAAGCAAACCGTTACGAGACGCAGTGAAGAGCAACTGAAAGACCTTGTCCATGCCTGTACTTGCTTTCCTTCAGCTTTGGACGAATCTGCTGACATATGTGATGTAGCCAGATAAGCATCTTTATAAGAGGAATTGATGATAATTTTAGCGTCAATGACAGGTAAAGCCACTGGGACTACAACTTTGCTTGAAAACTTTCTAGGTCATCCTCTACCGAAATGTCACTGCATTATACACCAAGAGTCACTGTGTGGAAAAACTTTAAATTTGCAGCATGTTACGTTACTGGTTGTGAAATGCGTGAATAAAATTAGAGCAGGAGGATTAAACTGATGAGAATTCAGGGAATATTGTGAAATGTTAGATTTGGACTATGGCGATCTCGTCCTTCATTGTGAGGTGCGCTGGCTTTCTAGACAACAGGTTCTGAGTAGACTCTGGAAACTGAAAAATACTGTTCATAATTGTCTAGAAGAGAAAAATGAGCTGCCTGAGGAAAGAGCCCTTTTATGTGATAACAATTAGCTATTTGATTTAGCATTTTTAGTTGATGTACCAGGCATCTCAATGATCTAAATTTGAAACTCCAGGGCAAGAACAAATTGTTTCCCAGCTTAGTAAATGATACCAACGCATTCAAGATGAAGTTAAAACCGTTCACCTCTCAGTTAGAAAACAAGAATTTGAGCCAGTTTCCACACTTAAAAGAGCAGAGTGAATGTGTTGAAGATAATGGCAATTTTACAAAATATGTTGGAGAAAATCAGTTTATTGCAAGAGTCATTAGAAAGTCGTTTTTGTGATTTTGCTAAAGAAGAAGACTGCATACTTGCATTTATAAACCCATTTTCGCTTAGTGAACAAAAAAAAATCATGAAGATGCTTAGTAACATACAAATGGAACTTACTGACTTGAAAACAAATTCATTATTGAACATAAAATTTGATGAGGTTCCCTCAGTTCCAAACACTTCTGACATGATTAATTTCTGGCGATCATTACCCTGTGAACATTTTCCAGAACTAAGAAAATTTGCCCGAAGTTATATCTATCATTTCAGAATGATGTACAGATGTGAGCAAGCATTTTCAGCCATGAAATTGTTTAAAAACAAAATGAGGTCACGACTGACTGATTCAAATTTGCAGAATTCTCTGCTGCTCTCAGTAACTAATTTAACTCCAAACATTAAAAGTTTGGAGAAATAAAAACAGACTCAAAAGTCTCATTAAGGTAAGTAATGTTTATCTGGTTTTTATACATCATGTAAAAATGCTAAACATGTCTATATTAACATATTTTTACAAGAACTGAATGGGGATACAAGAGTTGTATGGCGCATCTGAACTCGTGCGTGAAAAAATTGATGCATGGAATGTAAAAGTTTGGCCAGCCTGTGGTTGAGCCAGGCTGGGGCTTGGCCACTCCTGTCAGTGCTGCCCTCCCATGTTCGAGTGGTGGAACTGCATGTCCCCCCCCCCCCCCCCTGTACACTGCCAGGAGACTGTATATTGTCGCTCTGGGTGCTGGACTATATACGTAACTGAATACGCTTCTTTGCTTGATATTTTGAATTACGTTACTCACTATTTTTGAAAGCTTGCTTGCTATTTTGCACCTTGGCCCCAGAGGAACACTGTATCGTTCAATTGTGTCTATGTATGGTTTGTTTGATAATTAAACTTGATTTGAGTTCCTCCAGCAATCTGCGTGTGATTCACTCATCTGTATCTGAAAGTACAGAATGGAGAGAATGGAGAAATGGCTGAGAAAGCGGTGCCTCAAAAAGGCAGCATCCATCATTAAGGATCCCTCACCATCCAGGACATGATCTCTTCAGATTATTGAGTCCCTTTTCTAAAAAAGGATGTGCTGACATTTGAGAGGGTTCAAATGAGGTTCATGAAAATGATTTCAGGATTGAAAGGTTTATCATGTGAGGAGCGTTTGATGGCTCTGGGCCTGTACTCACTGGAATTCAGAGAAATGAGGGGGGATCTCGTTGAAACCTATCAGATGGTGAAAGGCTTACATAGAGTGGATGTAGAGAGGAGTTATCTTATGGTGGGAGAGTCTAAGACCAGAGGACGCAGCCTCAGAATGGTGGGACGTCCATTTAGAGTGGAGATGAGGAGAAATTTCTTTAGCTAGAGGGTGATGAATCTGTGGAATTTGTTACCACAGGCAGCTGTGGAGGCCCAGTCTTTACGTATATTTAAAGCAAATGTTGATAGATTCTTGTTTGGTCAAAGCATGAGAGGATTTGGGGGGAAGGCAGGAGATTGGGGCTGAGAGGGAAGATGGATCAGCCATGATGAAATGGCAGAGCAGACTCGATGGGCCAAACGGCCTAAGTCGGCTCCTGCAGCTTATGGTCTTATGGACATTGCTGTCATCAAGGAGGCGGGGCAGGAGACTGAAAACACACACACATTTCAGGAACAACTTCTTCCCCTCCACCCACACACTTCCGAACAGACAGTGAACCCATGCACACTGCCTCACTATTCTGGTCTATTTTTGCACTACTCATTTATTTTTTTTTAGATATATTTCTTACTATAATTTACAGTCAACTTTTAATCTCTTACATTGTACTCCAAAAGGAAGTTCAAAGTACATTGATTATCAAAGTATGTTTAGCACATACAGCCTTGAATTCGCTTGCTTGCAGACAGGCACAAAACAAAGATTGGAGAAACTCCACACAACAAAGTCCAACAGATGTCCAATGGGCAAATAAAGATCAAATACGGCAAAACAATTAAACAAACAAACAATCCTCAGAAGACGAACTGCAGAGTTCCAAGAAAATGAGTCCTCACCCACAGACAGGTGGGCGCCAAAGCAACTGCGATCTTTTAACCTGACCCAGTGCTTAAATCAGCAAAAGAACAAACTGTACACCATCTCTCAGTGGTAATAATGCTGATTCTGAGAAAGGAAACAGCCATGGAGGGGATGACGAATGTTCGGGTTCCAAGTATTACGATCACTTATAACTTGTGTTGGCTGGCATTAGGTCAGGCCCTGGGCTCTATTACATTATAATGAGGTTCATTGTTCTACAACAAGAACTCACATCCAATCAGCTGAGAAATAAGATACCCAAACATCTGGCTTGGTAAACCTGATCCCCGTGGCTTCCAGAACGTTCTCTGGGGCCCTGGAAGGCAATCAATTATAGAGAAAGGCCAGGGGAGACCTGGTGCCGAGGAGGGATCAGCAGCGTTGTTCTGTGAGTTTGGACCGAGGAGCTCCTGGGCGTTGGAAAGGTAAGATGGGCAATTTACACACTCAGTACGTCTTGGAACACCGTCAGGTCAATGGGATTACCATTCGATTTTTCCACAAACAGTAACATGATTATTCATTCCTCCTCTGTATGCATGCTGGTCAGGATACGTCCAAGTTGTCCCAGAGTATCTTGACATCATCTGTGTAAAGTAACTAACGAAAGCTTACTTCAACAGCTTATTTTAAAAGGGCACTCCCACAGTACCAACCCCACAGTGTGACCCTCCCTCAGTTCAACCCCCACAGTGTGACCCTCCCTCAGTTCAACCCCCACAGTGTGACCCTCCCTCAGTACCACCCCTCCCACAGTGTGACCATCCCTCTGTACCACCTCTCCCACAGTGTGACCCTCCCTCAGTACCTTCCCTCCCACAGTGTGACCATCCCTCTGTACCACCCCTCCCACAGTTTGACCCTCCCTCAGTACCACCCCTCCCACAGTGTGACCCCTCCCTCAGTACCTCTCTCCCACAGTGTGACCCTCCCTCAGTACCTCCCTCCTAGTGTGACTCTCCCTCAGTACCTCTCTCCCACAGTGTGACTCTCCCTCAGTACCACCCCTCCAACAGTGTGACCCTCCCTCTGTACCTCCCTCCCACAGTGAGACCCTCCCTCAGTACCACCCCTCCCACAGTTTGACCCTCCCTCAATACCACCCCTCCCACAGTGTGACCCTCCCTCAGTACCTTCCCTCCCACATGGTGACCCTCCCTCAGTACCTCCCATCCCACAGTGTGACCCTCCCTCTGTACCTCCCTCCCAGTGTGACTCTCCCTCAGTACCTCCCTCCCACAGTGTGACTCTCCCTCAGTACCTCCCTCCAACAGTGTGACTCTCCCTCAGTAACACCCCTCCCACAGTGTGACTCTCCCTCAGTACCTCCCTCCCAGTGTGACTCTCCCTCAGTACCATCCCCTCCCACAGTGACCCTCCCTCAGTACCTCCCTCCCAGTGTGACTCTCCCTCAGTACCTCCCTCCCACAGTGTGACTCTTCCTCAGTACCACCCCTCCAACAGTGTGACCCTCCCCAGTACCTCCCTCGCACAGTGACTCTCCCTCAATACCACCCCTCCAACAGTGTGACTCTCCCTCAGTACTTCCTTCCACAGTGTGAAGCTCCCTCAGTACCTCCCCTCCAACAGTGTGACCCTCCCTCAGTACCTCCCTCCCACAGTGTGACCCTCCCTCAGTGCCTCCCTCCCACAGTGTGACTTTCCCTCAGTACCACCCCTCCAACAGTGTGACCCTCCCTCAGTACCACCCCTCCCACAGTGTGACTCTCCCTCAGTACCACCCCTCCAACAGTGTGACCCTCCCTCAGTACCACCCCTCCCACAGTGTGACTCTCCCTCAGTACCACCCCTCCAACAGTGTGACCCTCCCTCTGTACCACCCCTCCCACAGTGACCCTCCCTCAGTACCACCCCTCCCTCAGTGTGACCCTCCCTCAGTACCACCCCTCCCACAGTGTGACCCTTCCTCGGTACCTCCCCTCACACAGTGACCCTCCCTCGGTACCACCCCTCCCACAGCGTGACCCTCCCTCGGTACCAGCCCCACAGTGTGACCCTCCCTCATTACCACTGCTCCCACAGTGTGATCCTCCCTCAGTACCACCCCTCCCACAGTGTGACCCTCCCTCAGTGCCACCCCTCTCATAGTGTGATCCTCCCTCAGTACCACCCCTCCCACAGTGTGACCCTCCCTTGGTACCACCCCTCCCACAGCGTGACCCTCCCTCAGTACCACCCCTCCCACAGTGTGACCCTCCCTCAGTAGCCCCCTCCCACAGTGTGACCCTCCCTCAGTACCACCCCACCCACAGTGTGACCCTCCCTCAGTAGCCCCCTCCCACAGTGTGACCCTCCCTCGGTACCACCCCTCCCACAGTGTGGCCCTCCCTCCCTCAGTACCACCCTTCCTGCAGAGTGACCCTCCCTCGGTACCACCCCTCCCACAGTGTGGCCCTCCCTCAGTACCACCCTTCCTACAGAGTGACCCTCCCTCGGTACCACCCTCACACAGTGTGACCCTCCCTCAGTACCACCCCACCCACAGTGTGACCATCCCTCTGTACCACCCCTCCCACAGTGTGACCCTCCCTCAGTACCACCCCACCCACAGTGTGACCATCCCTCTGTACCACCCCTCCCACAGTGTGGCCCTCCCTCCCTCAGTACCACCCTTCCTGCAGAGTGACCCTCCCTCGGTACCACCCCTCCCACAGTGTGGCCCTCCCTCAGTACCACCCTTCCTACAGAGTGACCCTCCCTCGGTACCACCCTCACACAGTGTGACCCTCCCTCAGTACCACCCCACCCACAGTGTGACCATCCCTCTGTACCACCCCTCCCACAGTGTGACCCTCCCTCAGTACCACCCCACCCACAGTGTGACCATCCCTCTGTACCACCCCTCCCACAGTGTGGCCCTCCCTCCCTCAGTACCACCCTTCCTACAGAGTGACCCTCCCTTGTACTGAATCTCCCTGATTCAGGCCCTCAGACTGTGAACTATTTCCGCAGAAGTGTTGGTCTGAAGCTGCAGATTTCCCTTACAGTTGTCCCTCTGCCAATGCCAAAGATTCCTTCGCATGACTCCTCGGTCAGGGCTTCTCTCTTTGAAGCAAGGGGGGACGAGAGGTGTCTTGACTGAGGTGTACAAGATGACGAGGCATGGATTGAGTAGACAGCCAGAGATTTCTTCCCAGGGCGAAATGGCTAATACAAGGGGCATAATTTTGTGGTGATTGGATGGAGGTATGGGGGGGGGGGGGTGGGGGGGGGAGAGGGAATGTCAGAGGTAGTTTTTTACAGAGAGTGGTGAGTGGGTGAAATGCTCTGCCAGGGGTTATGTAAAAAGAAAAGTTAGATTGATCTCGGATTAGATTAAAAAGTCAACAGAACATTATGGGCCAAGGGGCCTGAATGTGTCGAACCCTTCAATATTCTGTATTCTAAATTTTCTCTGTACTCATTCAGTATTATTGATATTCTTCCTGTGGGTAGGTGGCCAGGACTGCACGCAATATTCCAAATTCGGCTTCTGCAACATCTGATACAATTGCAACAGGACATCCATTTCCCATACTCAATACTCTGATTTACAAAAACCAATGGTAGAAATTTGTCAGAGAAGATATCCACATCGATACATCCCTCAGAACTGACAGGGTGATTAATTTGATACGTCGGTCTTCGTCACTCAGGGGACTGAGTTGAAGAGCCGCGAGGTAATGTTGTGCTCTATAAAACCCATGCTTGGAGTTCTGCGTTCAGTTCTGGTCACCTCATTATGGGAAGAATATGGAAGCTGCAGGTAAGATGGATTGATCAAAACAGCTTCCACCAGGACAACCAACAATCGCGAGACCCTGCTGTACAAGAGTGTTAAAGGTACTAGGGTAGACAGAGGATACAGAAGAGAGGAAACTGTGTGGACTAGGTTAAGGCTGGGGCACTGTGCACTAAACCAAACATTGAAAATGATAGGGAAACACCAGACAGAACTGTGTGAGGAATGTCAGGAAGAGGAGTCAGTAGAACATGTAGTTCTGAGCTGTAGGAAGTATGGGATACAGAGAGAGAGATGATGAGAATTAATCTAAGGGAATTGGGGGTGCAGGAATTCACATTAGAAGGGTTACTGGGCATGGGTGAGGGCACAGGTCAAGGTGCTTTTAGTTTTCTTAAGGGATACAGGGTTTTTTTTAATAGGATGTGATGGATAAGCAGGAATAGGGTACTAGGATGGCCAAAGAAGGAAGGATAGAGTGTAGATTAGGGTGGGTGTGTGTGTGTGAATGGGTGAAGGGGTTTAGAATGTGAGTCTATCGTCTGATCCACACTCTGGAGCAGAAGGTGGTGGTAATGCACCATAAGCTGGGTGCCAACTGCCGTAAAACAAGAAGAAGGAAGGAAGGACCCTGCTGGACATTAAGACCTTAAAGTACTTCAGGTCTACCCCATCAGTGAGTGGCTTGTTGGCGGAGAAACTGAAGGAGCTGGACTTAGTGCAGATCGTGCTGCTGCCTACGCCAGAGTTGGTGTGCAAAGGATGCGTGCGGTCTAACTGAGTCAATTTTCCTGTGATCAAAGCACCCTGTTGGACATTGTTAATGAGGAATGCTGCAGTCCAGTTCACTGCTTTATTGGCAGCTGGTGGGTGAGCTGTGTGGTTGTAACCATAACCATATAACAATCACAGCACGGAAACAGGCCATTCCGGCCCTCCTAGTCCGTGCCGAACTCTTAATCTCACCTAGTCCCACCTACCCGCACTCAGCCCATAACCCTCCACTCCTTTCCTGTCCATATACCTATCCAATTTTACCTTAAATGACACAACTGAACTGGCCTCTACTACTTCTACAGGAAGCTCATTCCACACAGCTATCACTCTCTGAGTAAAGAAATACCCCCTTGTGTTTCCCTTAAACTTTTGCCCCCTAACTCTCAAATCATGTCCTCTCGTTTGAATCTCCCCTACTCTCAATGGAAACAGCCTATCCACGTCAACTCGATCTATCCCTCTCAACATTTTAAATACCTCGATCAAATCTCCCCTCAACCTTCTACGCTCCAATGAATAGAGACCTAACTTGTTCAACCTTTCTCTGTAACTTAAGTGCAAGTTACACTTAAATTGGTTGTAGCAAGGACTGGGCCCAAGTCACAGTTTCACCCTGTCCAGGGGAGGGGTAATACACTCCACCAGAGGCTGTGTGGCATGACATCCAAGCTGGACTCAGTGCTGCCCCCACTGGTCACTCTGCTCAAGACAAGCTGCATTGTTCATGGACCCGGGGACTTGGAATTTCTTTGTGTGACTGTATTTTACTCATATCATACGTGTGTCTTGTGCTGTGTGACTGTCAGTACAGTACTGTGGTCCCGAAGTAACGCTACTTCGTTAGGCTGTATTCATGGGTCTTCATGTTTGGTTGAATGATGATTAAACTTGAATTTGAATTTGAACTTGGGATTTACCGGGATGCTGCCTGGATTGGAGAGCATGTCTTATGAGGAGAGGTTGAGCAAGCTGGGGCTTTTCTCTCTGGAGCAAAGGAGGATGAGAGGTGTACGAGATGATAAGAGGCATGGACAGAGTGGACAGCCGGAGACTTTTTCCCAGGGCGGAAATGGCTGATACCAGCGGGCGACTGGTCAGGGAATGTCAGAGAGTGGTGGGTGTGTGGAACATGCTGCCAGGGGTGGTGGTAAAGACAGATACATTAGGGGCTTTTAAGAGACTCTTAGTCACGTGGATGATAGAAAAACAGAGGGTTATGTTGAAGGGAAGGGTTAGTTTGACCTGGAGTAGGTTAAATTGTTCACACGACATCGTAGGCTGAAGGGCCTGTGCTCTATCAGTTTCTGAAGTCAGTGGACCTTTGCTATCTATCGTTGTTCATTCCTGTTAATACAGCATAGATTATAGATCAGTGCAGCACAGGAACAGGCCCTTCAGCCCACAACGTCATACTGAACCAATTAAATTGGTAATCTAAAGGCCAATTAAACTAATCCCGTCTGCCTACAGAATGTCCATATCCCTCCGTTTCCCTCACATCCATGTGCCCGTCTAACCGTCTCTGAAAGGTCTCGAATGTGTCTGCCTCTCTTGTCAGATGGTGTCCCCGGCTATCGCTTTCGCCTTCATCCCCTTCCTGATGACGCTCATCATTCGATACCGCTACTACTTCCTGCTGTTCTGGCGAGCAGTCGTTCTCCGGAAGGTTCAGGATTACGCCACTGGCCTGTCCAGGGAGGAGCGAGCCTTCCAGTACGTGATGTCGAACTGCATCCCCGGGGATCCCGAGAATATCCTCAGCACCTTCGACAAGTGGTGCTTCCACTCGGAATACCTGAGCAACCTGGGACCGGAGAAAGGTAAATGGCACCACGGGGAGAGGTCGGCTCTTGTTACAGCGTGTTTCGTTGGCAACAGTACTTAATGTATATATACGACCTGTACGTGCGAGGTCGACCGCGGACATGGCGCCCCAGCTGTCGATGTAATACGCACGGCAGGGCGGTACGATATGGAGAGCGAGCTGACGTCCATGTAGCAGCTCCCCCGTCCAAGCAGCTGATCAACCCACAGGAACGGCAGAGACCGATACAGTGCGGCACCA
This sequence comes from Hemitrygon akajei, assembly GCF_048418815.1. Lineage (NCBI taxonomy): Eukaryota > Metazoa > Chordata > Chondrichthyes > Myliobatiformes > Dasyatidae > Hemitrygon > Hemitrygon akajei. The sequence goes on along the minus strand of NC_133127.1, from coordinate 196,784,993 downwards.
GTGGCGTCACAGGAGTTGCCGGTCAGCGCCGAACTCAATGTTGGACTGCCTGAGGGACCCCAGCTCCAGATTTCTCCCTTAGGTTTACTCCCGAAGACCTCCCCGTGAGTGGGGACAGCCGTGAGGCAGCGGAGGTTTGAGATCAGAGTTTCCCTTCTCCTCGAGGAGCTGCCGACCCCGGCTGACGAACCCCGTCTGCCCAAAGTGACTGGTTTTAAAGCGGCAACAATCCAACTTTGCCCCTTCTCCTGTCAGTAGAAACGGTTCCTCTGGGCTCAGTAGCTGAGCCACACATGAAGGCCGGGAGCTGGACTCGGTTGTCAGAATATTTCAGGTGCACGCCATTGGGAGCATTTAACAGGCAGTGGGAGCTTGTCCCCATTACCACCCCTGCTGTAACCAGCTTAAGGAACCATGCATGTATACATATAATCACACAAATACACTCAGTGGCCAGTTCATGGGGTAGTTTCTGTACCTGATAAAGTGGCCACTGAGTGTATGTTCATGGTCTTCTGCTGCTGTGGCCCGAGGTTCAATGTGCTCTGCGTTCAGAGATGCTCTCCTGCACACCACTGTTGCAATGTCTGGTTATTTGAGTTACTGTCACCTTCCCGTCAGCTTGAACCAGTCTGGCCATTCTCCTCCGACCTCTCTCATTAGCAAGGTGTTTTCACCCACTGAGCCCACAGAATTACCACTCATTGGATTTTTTTTGTTTTTGCACCATACTCCGTAAACTCTAGAGACAGAGGGTCGGTCAGCAGTTTCTGAGATACTCAAACCACCCTGTCTGGCACCAACAATCATTCCATGGTTAGGCTGCTCCTGGACTTATTTCCACTTGGCATGATTAACTTATTATTATTTAATTATTTATGGTTTTATATTGTTATATTTCTTCACTATTCTTGGTTGGTGCGGCTTTAATGAAACCCAATTTCCCCTCGGGATTAATAATGTATGTCTGTCTGTAAAGTCAATTAGATCACATTTCTTCCCCTTTCTGATGTTTGATCTGGACAACAACTGAATGCATGTCTGCATGCTTTTATGCATTGAGTTGCTGCCTCATGGTTGGCTGATGAGGTATTTGCGTTAATGAATTACTCACTGAAGTGGCCACGAAGTGTTTGTCTGATTCTAACACCTTCCCATTCTCCAGCCACTGTATAAACAGCTTCAAGGACAGCCCACAAGTGTCACCATGCTTCCAGCACCCACATAGCACGCCCACAGCTTCCCACCCTAACCCAAAGCCCTTTGGACGGTGGGAGGAAAGCGTAGCACCCGGAGGAAACCCACACGCATACAGGGAGAACGTGCAAACTCCTTACAGACCGCAGTGGGAACTGAACCCATTGCGTTGGCTAACACTAACTGCTGTGCTATCATCACAAGGAAGCGCTACTTGTAGACCATAAGCAGAATTAGTCCATTCAGCCCATCGAGTCTGCTCTGCCGTTCCATCACGGTTGATTTATTTTCCCTCCTCAACCCCAATCTCCTGCCTTGACGCCCTGACTAATCAAGATCCTATCAACCTCTGCTTTAAATATGCCCGGCTGTAAGATCTGAGTTTCATCCCTGCCACTGTCTATGTCCTCCCTGTGACTGTGTGGGTGTCCTCCGGGTGCTCCGGTTTCCTCCCACATTCCGAAGACGTACGGGTTGGGGTTGGTGGGTTATGGACGTGCTACGTTGCTGTCAGATGCTCATTGATACTCGCCGGCTGCCCCCAGCACATCCTCGGACTGTGTTGGTTGTTGATACAAATGATGCATTTCACTGTGTGTTTTGATGTTTCGATGTACATGTGACAAGTAAATCTAATCTAATCTATATTTTTATTTTAAATCAGCCAGGATTGAATGATGTAGTAGAGTCGATGGGCTGAATGGCCTAATTCTGCTCCTATGCTTTACATAGACACAGCGAGCCTCCGTAACTTGTCCTTCATCTTCCCGCCCAAACGCAGGCCGCATTCTGGAGCGGCTGATTCTGGAGAGCGCGCCGCAGACCGTCCTGGAGCTGGGAACGTACTGTGGGTACGCCACCCTGCGCATGGCCCGCAGCCTGAGTCTGGGCGGCCGGCTCTACACCGTGGAGATGGACCAGGGAAACGCTGCCATAGCCGAGAAGATCATCCGCATGGCAGGATTCGACGAGGACACGGTGAGCAGGCCTCAGCTCTCGATTTGGATTTGTTTATCACAGGTACTTCGAAACATGCAGTGAAATGCGTTGACAACCAGCACAGCCAAGGATGCGCTTGAGTGCCGCCCTGCATTCTGACTCAACGTGGCTTGCCCACAATGCTCAGCAGAACAACACAACAACCACAGCAAAACAAACCCCTTTTCCACCCTCCAACAAACCCTCTCAGCCCCCCACACACATAGATAGGCCTCCAACCAAAGACAGGCCTCCCCAACTCCCAGACTCCCAGACTTCGAGCCTCCAGCTTGGGATTTCACACCAGGGCTTGCCGATCACAGGCTTCACCTTTGGGTCTTGACTTTCGGACTGGCAAAGACATCTGACCCTGGTGATCCGGGCTCTAGTGACTCTTTTAGGCCTCTACCTTTGGTCTTCAACCTTCAGGTCTAATCCAGCTCAGCTGGGCCTCAGTTCCCTTCACTCCTGTCCAGCCCTGGCACTATAGCCCCTGAGGTGTGTGTGTTATGACTCCACTCAACCAGCTGGTATATTTTGCTCCTGTACGCCCTCTCATCTCCATCTGAGATTCTGCCAACAATGATTGTATTATCAGCGAATTTATAGATGTTATTTGAACTACGCCTAGCCACACAGTTATGGGTGTAGAGAGAGTAGAGTAGTGGGCTAAGCGCACTCCCCTGAGGTGCACCAGTGCTGATTGTCAGCAAGGAAGAGATATTATCACCAATCCACACAGATTGTGGTCTTCTGGTCAGGAAGTCGAGGATCCAATTGCAGAGGCCTGGGTTCTGTATCTTTTTGATCAGGGATGTAGGAATGACGGTGTTAAGTGCTGAGCTATAGTCAATGAACGGTATCCTGTCATGGCTCCAGGTGATCCAAGTAATGGACTGCCTTCATACAATGCTATCAATGATTGCATCCTCCAAATCTTCAGTTTCATTGTAACGTTCAAGATGATTGTTGATACCTTCAAATTCTTCATAGTTTCTAACTTGTTGAAGTAGTGAAATTGTTTTATTTTCACTCCTGACAGTTTCTGGTGTCTCCAAGCCTGTGTGTTTGAAACCGCAGTGAACAACACAGTTCTGAACTGTCTTATTAATTATTGCTTACCAACTATCAGTGACAAAAATCACTGATTTTTTAACACAAACACATGCAACTGACACTACTTTAAAACTTTTATACATTTTAAAACTTTTAAAACACTACTTTTAAAACTTAAGCATGCGGTATAGTGTCTAACAGCCACACAAGTGCACACAACTGATGCTAGTTAGCAACTGTTTGGCAACAGTCTCCTGACCCAATCAAGCAGCATAGCATCCCAAGTAAACTAAGGGAATCCCGGCCATTTTCTCAATTAGTTTTTGCTCTTTAAGAGTTGTCTCAAATAAGCGGCCACCCCAATTAGCTGATGGCCCAGTGAACCAGAATCCACTGTAGGTGGTGAATAAAATTGATGCTTGATCCTTGACAGATAAAGTGCATGGACCACGACATGTGAGATGGAGAGATGAAGAGAGAGTGTAAGGGACTCTGATGACAGTGAGAAGAAACTGTCTTCAGCCTCGTACTATATGCTTTCAGGCTTTTCTCTGTGCCTGACCCTGGTAGAGAATCAAATGTTTGAAAACTTCCCTTTCCCAGAGTCTACAGAAGACAGAACTTCTGTCATGTCTAACATACATACAGCCAATGCTTCTCCTCTCCCCTCCTCCTTATTCTGGCATTTGCTCCCTTCCCCTCTCCCCTGAAGAAAGGTCTTGTCCTGAAATGTCATCTGTTTATTCATTTTCGTGGATGCTGCCTGACCTGCCGAGTTCCTCCAGCATTGTGCGTGTTGCTCTGGATTTCCAGAGTCTGCAAAATCTTGTGTTTCTGACTTGTGTTCTGTCAAACTGATGTGGGAATGTTGCCTCTACCCAGGTGGAACAGATTGTCCGACCCTCGGATGAGGTGATCCCTCATCTTCGGGAGAAGTTTGCAGTGGACAAGGTGGACTTTGTCTTCATGAACCACTGGAAACGCAGTTACCTGCGAGACCTGAAGCTGTTGGAGGACTGCAACTTGCTGCGGGAGGGCAGTGTAATCCTAGCGGACAACGTCATCTTCGCCGGCGCACCGCACTTCATGCAGTACGCCAAGGGCAGCGGCAAGTACGCCTGGAAGCTCCACCGCACGCACCTCGACTACTTCCGCCAGATCCGGGACGGTATGGCGGAGCTCACCTACACTGGGCTCAAGTAGGGACCCTCAATCTCAGCCTGGGGGGCCCTCGCTGCGCGAGGAGAGAACTCCAAACTCCACAACAACCGAGAGACCAAACCCGGAGGTGTTCAAACGGAATCCAAAAACCCCACAACCCCACACTTCCTCCCGTCCCTACGCTTTCCATCTTCTCTCCTAAACCAACCGTCCCTCCACCATCTCCCCACCTCCCTTGGTCCTTCCCTTCACCCTCGAGCAGAGGTTCCCAGCCCAAAGTCCAAGGGCCTCCTTCTTAGTGGTTTTGATCCATGGCCAACAAGGGGTTGGGATCCCCTGCCCCAGAGTCATAAAGGCAAAGAGCACACAGCACAGGAACAGGCCATTCAGCCCACAATGTTGTGCTGAACCAGTTAAATTAGTTTCCTGTCTTCCTCACCACCTAACACTTCGTAATCTAATTCTGTCTTCCTCTCCGTCCCTCCTGGTACTCTGGTTCCCAACCCCCTGCCGAACTGGATTAACTCTCCTGAGTTGTACTAGTGAGCGTCCCAGCCAGGATATTGGTTCCCACCACCCCCCACCCAGTTTCGGTGCAGCCCGTCCCTCAGGTACAGGTCCCCCCGCCCCAGGAGAGGTTCCAATGACCCAAACTCCTGAAACCCTGGCCCCTGCACCAGTTCCTCAGCCACTCATTCATCTGTACCATCATCCTGTTCCTGCCCTGACTAGTGCGTGGTTCTGGGATTACCAGAGATTACCACTCTTCCCTAACTCCGTATACTGACTGCCCCGGACCACTTCCCCCTTTCTACCCATGGCATGTTACTGGTGCCCCTGAGCACCACGACCTCTGGCTGCTCAGCCTCCCTCTTGAGAATATTCTGCAGACACTCTGAGACATTCTACGCTCTAGGACCTGGTGTCTCTTTCACCAGTCCTATTAATCCGTCTAGACCCGTCAACTTGCACCCAGACCATAACCCCATCCATGTAGCTATCCAAACTTCTCTTAAATGTTGAAATCAAACCCACATCCATCACTTCCACTGGCAGCTCGTTCCACACTCCTACCACCCTCTGAGCGAAGAAGTTCCCTCTCCGGTTCCCCTTAAACATTCCACCTTTCATCCTTAACCTATGACCTCTAGTTGTAGTCTCACCCAACCTCAGTGGCAAAAAAACTTGCTTGCATTTACCCTCTCTATACCCCTCATAATTTTGTATACCTCTGTCAAATCTCCTCACATTCCTGTAACACAAAGTCCTAACTTATTCAACCTTTCCCTATAACTCATTTCTTCAAGTCCTGGCAACATGCTTGTAAATTTCCTCTGCACTCTTTCAATCGTATTCACATCTTTCCTGTAGGTGGGTGACCAAAACTGCACATCAAACTCCAAATTAGGCCTCACCAACGTCTTATTCAACTTCAACTCCTTATACAACATCCCAACTCCTGTACTCAGCACTTTGACTTATGAAGGCCAACGTGCCAAAAGCTTTCTTTATGACCCTGTCTACCTCTGACGCCACTTTCAAGGAATTATGGACCTGTATTCCCAGATTCCTCTGTTCTACCACACTCCTCGGTGCCGTACCGTTCACTGTGTAAGACCCACCCTGGTTGGTCCTCCCAGTCTGCAGCACCTCACACTTTAATTCCCATCAGCCAATGGTCAGCCATCTTTTTCCATCAACGCCACAGCTGGGGTGACCTGGAGTTCGGAGGTCAATTCCAGTGCCGTTTTGTAAGGAGTCTCTGTACGTCCTGCCCGTGGAATGCATGGGTTTTCTCCAGATGTTCCAGTTTCCTCCCACAGTCCAAAGATGTTCTGGGTAGGTTAATAGGTCATTGTAAATTGTCCCATGATTAGGATAGGATTATCGGGTTGCTGGGGTGGTGTGGTTTGAAGAGCTGGAAGGGTCAATGCACCGTATTGGCAAAATAAATGAAGTTTCCCCAGGCTCACCCTCACCCAAAGTCCCCACCCCACCAGTTATCCTCAATTCTCATGCGCCCACTACCTTTCCAATCCCAACGTCACCACTGCAAGCCTGCCATTGGCCTGGTTCCCTCGTGTGCCACACCTTCAATGTAATTATCGAAGTAATTACCACGTGCTACCCTGAGATTCATTTCCTTTTTATTTTATTTTATCCAGTGTTACAACATGGAGTAGTCCATAGGACATAGGAGCTGAATTGGGCCATTTGGCCCTTCACCACCATTCTATCATGGCTGATCCATTTTCTTCTCAATCCCATTCTCCTGCCTTCTCCCCGTAACCTTTCACATCCTGACTAATCAAGAACCTATCAACCTCCACTTTAAATATACCCAAAGACTTGGCCTCCACAGCTGCCTGTGACAATGAACTCCACAAATTCACCATCCTCTGGCTAAAGAAATTCCTCCTCATCTTTGCTCTACATGGATGTCCCTCTATTCTGAGGCTGTGTCCTCTGGTCCTAAACTGCCCCACCAACGGAAACATCCTCTCCACATCCACTCTATCTAGGAATTTTAATATTCGATAGGTTTCAGTGAGATCCCCCTCATTCTTCTAAATCCCAGCGATTACAGGCCCAGAGGCATCAAATGATGCTCAAAAGATAACCCTTTCATTCTCGTGAACCTCCTCTGAACCCACTCCAATGTCAGCACATCCTCTCCTCTGTAACCCTTGTACCGGGGTTTGTGTACAGACCTGGCTCGTTGGTGAACTCTGCCAACAGCCACCTGACTCATTGTGGGAAGGCCATCTTTCACAAGTCTAGTGTTGGTATGATTTGGGTTTCAACCGAACAGGAACGTCGTGATGTACTGATTAAAGAAACCTCGATTTGAGTGAATGCTGTGTAAATACTGCCCATACACAACTATCGGTTGACAAGAAATAACAGATTGTACACCACATAAAATTATAAAGAAAGTATATTACTGATTTCAGCTTTAGCAAACAGTTCTTAAGAGGAAAGAATAAAAAGGCCAATTACAGATGAGCCAGTCTAAATGTGCACATGACCATTGGAGCTCATATTGTCTAAAAGCTGGGTATAACCATTTCTCACATCGCCGAATTCTCATTACCAATCACCAGTAGAGCTTCCCATCTTGGACTCCTTCAACTCGCGAAGCAATCATGTCTTCCTGTCAGATCGAATCCTATGGGCGTCTCTCCCGATCTTCTCTTTACCGCATCTCCTGCCAAAAGACCCCAAACCAGACTACTGTCCTTCAGGAATCTCTTCCCCACAGCTCTCCGGAACCTTCTCTCACATCCCACAATCCTGATCGGCTGACTCACATTCCAAAGCTGGACAACATGGCTCCTTACCTTAGCTGAAGCCAAAACACACTTTCCAGTATAGCTCTCTGCTTTAACAGAAAGCTGCTAAAATAAACAACCTCACGGCATAGCCGTGGGAATCTTCACCAGGGCATTACACTTAAAGAAGGCCCCCAAAGCTGCTCACGATGTTCCAAGTGAGGCCTCACCAGTGTCTCATAAAGCCTCAGCATCACATCCTTGCTGGTATATTCTTGGCCTCTGGGAACGAATGTTGACATTACATTTGCCTTCCTCACCACCGACTCAACCTGCAAGTTAACCTTCAGGGAATCCTGAACAAGGGCTCCCACGTCCCTTTGCAACTCAGATTTCTTAATTTTCTCCCTGTTTCGAAAACAGTCTACACTTCTATTCCTTCTACCAAAGTGCATGACCAAACACTTTCCGACACTGTATTCCATCTGCCGTTTCTTCGCCCATTCTCCCAATCTGTCCAAGTCCCTCTCTAACCTCTCTGCTTCCTCAAAACCACCTGTCCCTCCACCTATCTTCGTATTGTTCTCAAACTTGGCCACAAAGCCACTAATTCTGTCATTCAACTCATTGACATATAACGTAAAAGGAAGCTGTCCCAGCACAGAACCCTGTGGAACACACTAGTCACCAGCAGCCAGTCAGGAAAAGCTCCCTTTATTGCCTCACGAGGTTAATCAGCCCTTCCAGCCTTCAGGCCACGCCATCCCAGGAACCCTGGTCAACCCCGATTTAACCCTAACCTAGTCACGTAGAGGCAGAAATCAGGGTCCTGAACACACCTGGGGCGAGGTAGAGAAGGTGACCAAGGTCACACAGAGATGGGGGTCCTTCATTGCTGCCCTAAACGCCAGCAGCAATGGGGTTCCTCCATCCCTCTCTGACCTGGGCCATCTTATTTAAGTGCAGCATCCGTGCCCCCAATTTACCCCCGTTTGCCTAGGGGGAACTGCCGTCGCCCCGCCAACAGTGCAATACCTCGGTGTAAAGACGGTGTAATGCCCCCCCCTCCCCAGTACACACTCACAACACAAATACCAGACAATACACCAAAGGCGAGTAAATAATTGCAACTTTATAGTTATTTCTTAGTGATGGGTTAGTAGAAACAGATAACCTAAAGGTGCCAAATCAGTAAGTTTATCAGTCTGTGCACAAAATATTTTAATACGTTGGAGCTCACACCTCCCGGTTCCATCCACAATGACCTTCTGAGCCTTCGGCCAGCGTCTGAACCACCGACGTCCAATATCCGTCACCCTGGAACTGCTGTCCGCTCTTCACACGTCCGTCCTCCTCGATCACCTCCCGAAAAAGACCGCGAACTCCAGCTCAGCTCACACATACAAGATAGCGTAACAATTCTCCACTGGTTAGTTCCCCCCCCCCCCTTATCTGCAGTCATAATCCAAATATTCCAGGCACAGAAACCCGTTACAGCATTAAGTAACATTACAGAGAAGCCAGTTTGTTAGCCTGAACAGCTACTGGTACTGAGAGCCCTACATAAGTAAGGAAACAGTAATCATGAGACAATTTACAGTAACCGAGAAACCCAGCCGGCACGCCTTTGGACTTTGGGAGGAACCCGGAGCAGCTGGACACCCACATGTTCCACGGAGAGGAAAGCAGAGACTCCATTCTGAGCGGCACCGGGATTGAGCTTCGAACTCCGGAACACCGTGAGCTGTAGCAGTGTTGAGCCAGCTGCTGTGCCACGCGGCTGCCATGCGCTTGCAGGAGTTCAGAAAGATATAACGATACACAGTAAAATCAAAGAAAACCCACACAAAAACAAAGATGGACAAGCAAGCAATAGACAATAGGTGCAGGAGTAGGCCATTCAGCCCTTCTAGCCAGCACCGCCATTCACTGTGATCATGGCTGATCATCCACAATCAGTACCCCCGTTCCTGCCCTCTCCCCATATCCCCTGATTCCGCTATCTTTAAGAGCTCTATCTAACTCTTTCTTGAAAACATCCAGAGAATTGACCTCCACTGCCTTCCGAGGCAGAGCATTTCATAGATCCACAACTCTCTGGGTGAAAAAGTTTTTCCTCAACTCCGTTCTAAATGGCCTACCCCTTATTCTTAAACTGTGGCCTCTGGTTCTGGACTCCCCCAACATCGGGAACATTTTTCCTGCCTCTAGCGTGTCCAATCACTTAATAATCTTATATGTTTCAATTAGATCCCCTCTCATCCTTCTAAATTCCAGTGTATACAAGCCCAGTCGCTCTAATCTTTCAACATATGACAGTCCCGCCATCCCGGGAATTAAGCTCGTGAACCTACGCTGCACTCCCTCAATAGCAAGAATGTCCTTCCTCAAATTTGGAGACCAAACTGAACACAGTACTCCAGGTGTGGTCTCACCAGGACCCTGTACAACTGCAGAAGGACCTCTTTGCTCCTATACTCAGCTCCCCTTGTTATGAAGGCCAACATGCCATTAGCTTTCTTCACTGCCTGCTGTATCCGCATGCTTACTTTCAGTGATTGATGAACAAGGACACCTAGATCTCGTTGTACTTCCCCTTTTCCTAACTTGACACCATTCAGATAGTAATCTGCCTTCCTTTTGCAATGTGCAAAAGGCGACAAATTGTGCAAATACAAAAAACAAATGAAATTATAATAAATGATAAATAAATAATGAATCTATGAGTTGCAGAGTTCTTGAACGTGAGTCCATAGGTTGTGAAGTCAGTTCAGTCCTGGCTGTTTGTATTTTTACGAGTTGTCCCACGTAAACAGTGGCTCTGATTAACTGTCGGTCCGATTAACCAGAATCCACTGTCTATATTGTAAATGCTGAAGCTGGTATTGACAAGCGCAAATACCAAGGTGATTCCAGGTAAGGCAACACTTCACCTGCAAGTTTGTTGGGGTCGATGACCGTTTCCAGTGCTCGCAATGCAGTCTCCGGTGAGAGCCGACGTAAGATGAGGGGCCGTTTTGTCGAGCGCCTCCGCCCCATCCACCAAAAGCGGGATTTCCCAGTTGCCAGTCATTTTAATTCCTGTTCCCGTTCCTGTTCCAACATGACGGGCCACCTCTCTTTTGATGATGCGGCCACTCTCAGGTTAGAGGAGCAACACTTCACATTCCGTCTGGATAGTCTCCATCCTGATGGCATGAGCATCAAATACCTCATACAGTAAAATTCAGCAGCTTTTCCTCCATTCCCCGCTCTGGCCTCTTACCTCTTCCTCTCACCTGCCCATCATCTCCCCCTGGGGCCTCTCCTCTTTCGCTTTTTCCCATGGTGCACTCTCCTCTCCTGTCAGATTCATTCCTCTCCAGCCCTTTACTTTTCCCACCCACCAGGCATCACCTATCACCATCCAGTTAGCCTCCTTCTCCTCCCCCAAACTTTTTATTCTGACATCTTTCTAGTACTGATGAAGAGTTGATGGATTGGTGGGGTTGATTGATGAAAGTGTGGGGAGAATTGATGAAATGGTGGGGAGAATTAAACCCCACAGAGTGGCAGATAGCAGAGTTGATTAAATGGCAGGGAGAGATGATGGAATGGTGGGGAGAACTGATAAGATGGTTAACAGGAGAAAATCTGCAGATGCTGGAAATCCAAGTAAAACACGCAAACTGCTGGAGGAACTCAGCGGGCCAGGCAGCATCTGTGGAAAGGAGTATAGTCGACATTTTGGGGCAAGACCCTTCAGCAGGACTGGAGAAAAATAGCTGAGGAGTTAGGATTAGTGGGTGGCGGGAGGGGAGGGAGAAACACAGAATGATAGGTGAAACCAGGATTGTGGGGGGGGGGGGGGATGGTGAAGTAAAGAGTTGGGAAGTTGATTGGTGGAAGAGATACAGGACTGGAGAAGGGGGAATCTGATAGCAGAAGGCCATGGAAGAAAGAAAAAGGGAGAGGGGCTTCAGAGGGAGGCGATGAAGCCACACTCAGTTTGGAGGAGCAACACATTATATTCTGTCTGGGTAGCCTCCAACCTGATGGCATGAGCATCGATTTCTCAAACTTCTGGTAATGACCCCGCTGTCTATTTTCCATCCCTTTTTCCTCTCTCATCTTATCTCCTTGCCTACACATTGCCTCCCTCTGGTGAAGGGTCTCAGCCCAAAACATTGACTGTACTCTTTTCTATAGATGCTGCCTGGCCTGATAAGATGGTGGGCATGATTGACAAGAGTGTGGGGAGAGTTGATGAAATGGCAGGGAGAACTGATGAGAGTATGAGGAAAGTTGATGACAGTATAGGGAGAATTGATGGGAGTGTGGGGAGAGCTGATAAAATGGTGGGAAGAATTGATGAGAGTGTAGGGAGAGTTGATGAACTGGTAAGGAGAAATGAAGAGATGGTGTGGAGAAATCAGATGGTGGGGAGAGTTGATGAGATAGTAGGGGATATTGACAAGGTGTGAGGAGAATTGATGGGAGCATGGAGAGAGTTGATGAAATGGTGGTGTGTGTTGCTGATTTGGGGAGAGTTGATGAAATGATGGAAAGAGCTGATCAGTTGGTGGGCAGGATCAACATGAGTTGGAGACAATTGACAATATTATGGTGAGAGCTGATAAAATAGTGGGGAGAATTGATGACTGACAAAATAGTGTGGAAATTTAATGAGATGGGGAAAGTTGATGGAATGGTGGGGAAATTTGATGCAATGCTGGGGAGAATTGATGAAAATGTGTGGAGAATTTTGTGGTGTGGAGAGTTGATGAATTGGTTGGGGAGAATTGATGCAATGGTGAGAAAAGTTGATGAAAAGGTGGGGGAAATTGATGCAATGCTGCAGAGAATTGTGTGGTGTGGAGTGTTGATGAAATGGTGGGAGAATTGAGATGGCGCAGAGAGTTGATGGGAGGTTGGGGAGAATTGATGAGTTGGTGGGCAGGATTGATGAAATTGTGGGGAGTATTGATGATATGGTGGAGGAGAAACGATGAGGTGGTAGGGAGTGTGGAGCGAATTGATGAGAGTTTGGGGACACTAAATTGGGATTAGTACCAGTGGATATTGATGGCAGGCATAATTTGTTGGGCAGAAAGGCCTGTTTTTCTGCTGTTATGATTCTACACAATAAAAGTGAATCATAGTGTGGATTAACGTGAAGTTTTCTGACCAGTAATTTTTAATTGGTGAGGGACTGTGGGCTATTCATACTTATGAGAATCCAGTGAACAGGTTATTGAATGTAATGTGTAGGTACAGCAGACATTTTGGAGAAAAGATTACAAAGAGGAATTAAATACAAAACATATCTTATTACAATCTCATAAGACTTTTCCTATAGTTGGGGGGGGGGGTCTAGCACCAGAGGACACAGCCTCAGAACATAAAAATATCCCTTTTATACAGAGATGAGGAGGAATTTCTTTAACTAGAGGGAGGTGAATCCGTGTATTTCATTTTCACAGATGGCAGTGGAGGCCAAGTTATTGGGTATATTTAAAGTGGAGGTTAATAGATATTTGAGCCAAGGTTACGAGGAGAAGGCAGGAGAATGGGTTTGAGAGGGATAATAAACCAGCCATGATGGAATGGCGGAACAGACTCAACAGGCCGAATGGCCTGATTCTGATCCTATGTCTTATTACACTTGAAACACTGTATCAAAAATATTCACCATAGAAGGAAGGTTCATCAGACTAACCCACACAAAATGCTGGAGGAACTCAGCAGGTCAGGCAGCATCAATGGAGAGGCATTTCGGGCTGAAACCCTTCATCAGGACCCGTCGACTGCTTATTCATTTTCATTTATGCCTCCTGATCTGCTGAGTTACTCCAGCTTTTTGTGTGTGCTGTTCTGGATTTCAAGCATCTGCACAATCTCTTGTGTTTAAAGTTCATCAGACGAGATGTTCAGAAGACAGGGGTTGATTTTTCAGGAGAGGTGCCGACCGACCGGACAGAAGCGGTAGACGGAACCTTTGTGAAGCTCTCTGGTGGCCCGAGGGGAAGGAGGCGCGGCGACGGACCAACTTCCGGTGCGGGCGGGCGGCGCGAGGGTTGGTGTTTGGTGTGGGGCGGCGGTTACCGGGAGGTCATGACTTTTAAACCTCCCCTCCCTCATCCCGAATGACCCTCCGTGTGTTTCCAGCTCGACTCCGCTTCATCCCCTCCCCTTTCCCCACCATCTTCCTCCTCCGTCCCCCTCTCCCCACTACCTTCCGTCCTCCCCCCCCACCATCTCACCCTTTTCCCTGCCTCCCACCTCTCCCCTTCCACCTCTACCCCTCACTTCTCTGCCTCTTCACCCTCCACTACCCTTCCGCCTCTGCTTCACCTTCTGCAACATTTAAGGGAGGATGTGCTGACATTGGAGAGAGCCCAGAGGAGGTTCATGAGAGTGATCCCAGGATTAACGTTTGAGGAGTGTTTGATGGCTCTGGACCTGTACTTGCTGCAGTTTAGAAGAATGGGGGTTAGAGGAATCTCTCTGAAACCTATTGAATATCAAAAGACCTAGATAGATTGTAAGTGGAGAGAATGTTTCCTACATTGGGGGTGTCTAGGATCAGAAGACACAGCCTCAGAATAGAGGGATGTCCATTTAGAACCAAGATGAGGAGGAATTTCCTTGGCCAGAGGATGGTGAATCTGTGGAATTCATTGCCACAGATGGCTGTGGACACAAAGTCATTGGGTATATTTAAATAGGAGTTTGATAGGTTCTTGATTAGTCAGGTGTCAAAGGTTACAGGGAGAAGGCAGGAGATTGGGGTTGAGGGGGATAATAGTTCAGCATGATGAAATGGTGGAGCAGACTCGATGGGGAGAAGGCAAGGGAGTGGGGATGATTGGAAGAATTGGATCAGTCCACGATTGAATGGCAAAGCAGACTCAATGGGCTGAGTGACCTACTTATGCTCCTATATCTTTGGTCTTATCTCCAATGTCTTATGGTCTTCCCTCTCCCTTCTTCCCCCTTGCCCTTCCCTCCCCTCCTCCACTGTCCTTCCACCCACATTTTCTCCTTTACTCCCCAGCTCCCCCTTCCTCTCCTTCCCAGCTCCCCTCTTTCTCCCCATCCTCTTCCCCTACCACAACCCTTCCGTGGCTGAGAACCACGGCCTTTTTGTTCTTTCCTCACTGTGTTAAGTTTCTGTTCATTGCTTCCTTCCCAGAGGAGGATCCCATAGAGCATGCACCCGACTATCTCCCTCCACGACTGCCCCCTCCACACCTGATTTCCATGTGGGGGGGTCAGGAGGGGGATTGAGCCAGAGCTGTGACTTCAAACCCACACCTGTTTGATGGCCCAAATGGCTTCTTGCTGTGCCGGCCCATGGGGTGGTGGGGGGGGGGGGGCTGCACTGGTGATTCTGAGCAATGCGGAGCGCCTCAGTTGGTGGCTGGGCGTGTGTTCAGACTGGATGAGGCTGACGGCTGAATGATTAGAGTAAACAGTGAGAAAACTTGCCTCAGAGAAGATGCATCTACATCAAGCATACCCTACAAACTAGGGGCATAGAGCTATACGGAAAGGTTGACTAGGTTAGGACTTTATTCCCTGGAGTGAAGGCAAATGAGTGGAGATTTGATAGAGGTATACAAAATTATGAAGGGTTTAGGTAGGGTAAATGCAAGCAGGCTTTTTCCGGTGAGGTTGGGTGAGACTAGAACTAGAGGGCATGGGTTAACAGTGGAAGGTGAAATGTTTAAGGGGAATCTGGGGGGTTGGTGTGAGTGTGCCCAAGACTTACACAGTATGTTGTGAAATTCGTTGGTTTGGAATGTTCATGGCTTCATGGACAGTTTAGAAACCAGATGGCAGAGGGGAAGAGGCTTTTCCTAAAACTTTTGAGTGTATGTCTTCAGGCTCCTGTAACTTGTCCCTGATAGTAGGAATGAGAAGAGGAGGGAGATTTACCAGGATACTGTGCATTGGAGGGTATGGATTAGAAG
Organism: Hemitrygon akajei; assembly: GCF_048418815.1. NCBI lineage: Eukaryota > Metazoa > Chordata > Chondrichthyes > Myliobatiformes > Dasyatidae > Hemitrygon > Hemitrygon akajei. The sequence continues at coordinate 196,769,374 of NC_133127.1, read as the reverse complement.
AGATTGGACAAAATTGGAGTGTTGGCAGCTGATAGAAGTTTGTAAAATTCTGAGGAGCATAAACAAGAGTCTCTTTCCCTGGGTCATTGTCATCATTATGTGCTGTGTCGTATGATGTGGGTGATCATGATCTTTCCATGACCATCGATGTTCTTGGCAAATTTTTCTATGGAAGTGCTTTGCCATTGCCTTCTGAGCAGTATCTTTACAAGATGGGTGACCCCAGCCATTATCGATTCTCTTCAGAGATTGCCTGCATAGCAGGACTTGTGATATGCACCAGCTGCTCCTGTGGCTTCATGTGACCCTGATCAGGGTGGAGTGTGGGGGGGGAAGAGGGGCTAAGCAGGTGCTACACTTTGCTCAAGGTGACCTGCAGGATAGCAGAGGGAAGGAGCACCGTACACCTCCTTTGGTAGAGACGCATTTCCACCCCGCCACTCAAGCACAAGAATTAAAGGGCATAACTTTTAAGGTGGGGGGAGTGTAGGATGTTTTTCACACAGGGGCCAGGGATATTGGTGGGAGCATTCGCTAGGCTTTCAGATAGACACCTGAATAACCCAGCGATTGAGGGATGTAGATCATGTGCAGGAAGAAACGTTCAGTTCAGTTTAGCATTGCGTTGAGCACTCTGGTTGGGCGAAGGGCCTGTTGCTATGGTTGCTGGTAACGGGCCAAATAGATGAAAGATAAAACTACATTCTTGGCAGACGTCCAAATTGACTTTAATTTTCTGTCTGTCTCAAGGATGTCGATTCTGTTTCCCTCCCTCTTCCCTCGAGTGACGGAGTCACTGTGGTTTAATTTGGATCGACCATGTGTGGACGAAAACGAGCTTCAGCAGCAAGAGAACCAGCATCAGGCCTGGGTTAGTGACTCTAAATGTTTCGAAGCTGTGTTAGTGACAGTAGAAATTGTGGGGGCACAAACACTGATGCTGGAATCTGATCAAAAAACAAATGCTGGAAAAGTAACACACACGAAATGCTGGAGGAACTCCGCAGGCTAGGCAGCATCTATGGAGAGGATAAACAGTCAGCATTGTGGGGCAAGACCCTTCATATTGGAGTGATGTAGATTGGGGTGGGGGGAGGATCTGATAGAACATTAGAACACAACACAGTACAGATTCTCCTACATTTTGTGTGTGTTGTCTGGAAGGTATATAGGATATCGATAATAAAACATAGATTGTGGAACACTACAGAGCAGTATGTACAAAAATATGAAAGCACTACTTAGAAAGCTAGAGCATAGTACAACCCCTTTAGCCCACAATGTTGTGCCAACCTCCTCCAAGATCAGTCTAACCCTTCCTTCCTACATGGACCTTCAGCTTCCTAGCATCCATGTGCCTACCTAAGAGCTTCTTGAATGTCTGTATTGTATCTGCCTCTCGCACCAGCACGTTGCACGCACTCACTGCTGTCCATGTGAGAAACCTACCTCTGACTCCACCCCCCCCACCTCCAAACTTTATCCCAGTCACCTTAAAATATGCACCCTTCATATCAGCCACATCCGCCTGGGATTCTGTCGCTGGCCCTCCACTCGGTCTATGCATCTTATCAGCTTGTACACCTCTTTCAAGTCGCCTCTCGTCCTCCTTCACTCCAGTCTAGCTTTACAATACGCATGCCCTTTAATGCAGGCAGCACGTTGGTAAATCTAAAACACCAAGTACACTGCAGATGCTGGGGTCAAAGCAACACGCTGGAGGAACTCAGCAGGTCAGGCAGCATCCGTGCAAACGAACAGTCAACTGCTTGTTTCCACGGATGCTGCCCGACCTGCTGAGTTCCTCCAGTGTGTTGTACATGTTACGTTAGTAAATCTCCTCTGCGCCCTCTCTTAAAAAGATGAAATAAATTTAGCACAGATAGTGTAGATAGTTAAGAGCCTTTCTACCAGCATAGAGTTGTCAAGGGTTAGGGATATCCTGATGAAGGTTCTCTGCCTGGATCCTGATTGTTTATTCCCCTCCATAGATGCTGCCTGACCTGCTGGGTTCATCCAGCATTTTGTGGCATTGATATCAAACTGGGCACCACCATAGTGTCGTGGTTAGCATGACACCTTGGAGTTTCAGAGGTCAACCCCGGCATCCTCTGTAAGGAGTTTGTACGTCCTCCCCTCAGAATGCGTGCTGTTCATCTGGGTGCTCAGGTTTCCTCCCTCAGTACAAAGACACGCTGGCTAATTGGTTAATTGGTCATTGTAAATTGTCCTGTGATTAGGCTGGTGTTCAGTTGATGGGTACTGGGTGGCGCTGCTGGCTGGATGTATCTCTAAATGAAATCACTCTGATTCTGGGTGCCAGACCCTGGAGTCTGGAACAACAAACAATCTTCTGGAGGAACTCAGTGGGTCAAGCTGCGTCCGTGGGGAAGGGGTGAAGGAATTGTCCGTTTCAGGTTGAGACACATTGAAGGATTTTGACCCAAAACATCAACCGTTTGTTCCCGACTGCACCAGTTCGCACTCACGATCATGTTTATTAGCACAGAAATATATCATGAAGAATCTTGGCCACAACTGTCCACAGACGCTGCCTGACCTGCTGAGATCCTCCAGCATTTTGTGTGTGTGACTGGCGTTCCAGCATCTGCAGGGTCTCTTGTGTGCTGAGATTTGTTGTTTTGCAGCAGTCGTGTAGTGCAATACATAATAATTACTACAATAAGAAATATAAAAATAATAAATTGTGTAAAATGAGAACAAACCTCAGACTCCTAATGAAATATCATTGCTGTCGAGCCGTCTTGGTAATTACATCAACATGTTGGGCCCAGGATAGAACATAAGAGATGTTGACAGTCAGAAACTTGAAACTGCATGACGTTGTGTAGTCTGGGTGACTGAGATACACTGAGCAGCCTAGAATATACAAGTGATTAGATTACAAATGTTGCTCAGGATTTCCAGCATCTGCAGAATCTCTTGTGTAAGTGATTAGATTAGTTTATTATATGCTCACGTGAAGATCACGGGGTAAACACTGTAAGTGATGTTGTTTATTTCTCTATTGGGAGATACATCGTGGTAAAGTCTTTCTGGCCCAATGAGCCTGTGACACCCGTATGACTGATTAACCTGCTAACCACTGCGTCACTGGACTGTGGGAGGAAACCGGAGCACCCAGAGGAAACCCACGCAATCACGGGGAGAATGTACAAACTCCTTATACACTGCGCTGTAATTGAGCCTGGGTGCTGGCACTGTAAAGCAGTTGTGCTAACCGCCATGCTACCGCACCGCATGGGCTCGCGCTCATCCGGGATTTGAACCCGGGACCTCTCGCACCCTCAGCGAGAACCATACCCCTAGACCAAGGAGCCAGCGTATTGTAATCAAACAATAAATGCACTAATGAGTGCAAAGCAACAGAATGGTGCAAAGAACCGTAGTGCAAACTGAGGGAATGCAAAAAGAAATGCTTGAGGTAGAATTAATGGTTTGAAAAGGTGGCAGCCCAAGCGGGAAGTGGTTGCCAGAGGCAGGTTTTTTATACGGCGTGGTGGGTGCATGGAACACGCTGCCTGGGTTGGTGGTACAGGCAGATACATCAGGGACATTTGCCTGAAACATTGACTGTTTATTCCTCCCCATTGATGCTGCCTGACTCGCTGCGTTCCTTTTTTTTTGAGTTTTAGTTGGGGCTGAAGGGCCTGTCTATGCACCCTCTGATCTGTGACTCAGGATAAGCCAAAGTTCAAAGTAAATTTATCATCTAAGTACGTACAGTATATGTCACCATGTCTTACCCTGAGGTTCGTTTCCTTACTGGAAAGTGAAGAAATACAAGACTGATAAAACATAGAAAATGAGTTGAGGAGTCGTTGAAAGTAAATCGGTTCAGAGTTGTGGTGAGGGTCACTACTGTAGCGTAGAGGTTAGCAAGACACTGTTACAGCTCAGGGCATTAGAGTTATGAGTTCAATCCCTGTGTTCTCTGTATGTTCTCTCCATGGAATGCATGGCATTTCTCCAGGTCCTCTGGTTTCTTCCCACAGTCCAAAGATGTGTGGGAGGAAAGATGTTTGTAAGTTGTCCTGTGATTAGGTCACAGTTAAATCTGGGTTGCTGAGGGGGCTGGACGGGCCTGCTCTGCGCTGTATCGCTAAATAAACAAACAAGTTACTCGTGGCTGTCCAGGAGTCTGAGGGTTTGAGGAACAAGCTGCAGAGGACACAGCAAGAACAGGTACATTTCCACTGTTTAAAGGTCATTTGAATAGGTTCATGGATTGCAAAGGTTTGCAAGGATATGGGCCAAATGCAGCCAAATAGAACTCACTCAGGAAGGTTCCTGATTGGCATGGACAAGCTAGGACAAAGAGCCTGTTCTTGTGCAGTACAACTTTATAATCGGGTAAAGTGGTTCATTAGTGTCACGTGTACAGAGGCACAGTAAGAAACTTTGTTTTGCGTGCCATTCATACTGACCATCCCAAAGTTCAAAAGTAAATTTATTATCAAAGTACATGTATGTCACTTTGTACAACCCTGAGTTTCATTTTCTTGTGGGCATACTCAGTACATCAAATCACCATAATACAAATAATGAAAGATCACACCAACTGAGCGTTTAACTAGTGTGCAAAAGACAGCAAACTGCGAATACAAAAATAAATATTAATAGTAAATAAATCAGCAATAAATACCAAGAACATGAGATGAATGTCCTTGAAAATGAGTCCGTAGTTTGTGGGAACAGTTCAGTGTTTGGGTGAGTGAAGTTATCCCATTTGGTTCAAGAGCCTGATGATTGAAGGGTTCCTGAACCTGGTCACAATAATAATTGTAACATTTAAGAGAAGTTTGGATAGGGTATGCAGGGCTATGGTGTGGTACAAGTAGATTGGACCAGACAGAAGATCAGGCAGCATTGTCCAGAAGGACCAAAGGGCCTATTTCTGTGCTGTTTTGCTCCATGACTCTGACATCAGTTCACTGAGGTAGAAAAAGGCAAAGCAATAACAATGCAGAGTAAATGTTACAGTTACAGAGGAAGTGCAGACAGACAGACAATACAATGCACTGTTGTCAACTCTTAGAGTTACAGTTTTTATATTTAAAGAGTGCAATTGTTATCAAGATTGAATTAAATGAAGATAGCGCCAGCAACCGATGGTGACGTCCTGCAGACAGTCCACAAAACTACTATTACTACTTTCAAATTTGCTGTTTCTATTGAACTGTGTGCGATTGGAGCCTGTAGTTTACATTTGATGCTGTATTTTTGGGCTGTCTGGTGCTTGGGTTATCCTGGGGAAAGTTCGGTGAGTTTGAGAGGGGAGTGCGTGGCTTACCTGCAGAACAGAAACCCAGGATTCGCCCCATTACTCGTCACTGACTAAAGTGTCGAGCAAGATTGAAATTGACGGGGACAAGAGTGAATGTTCGCCATGTCTGCAAGAATTGATCGCTGTGGCACATATAAACATAGAAAACTACAGCACAATACAGGCTCTTTGGCCCACAATGCTGTGCTGAATATGTCCTTACCTTAGAAGTTACCTCGGGTTACCCATAGCCCTCTACTTTTCTAAGCTCCGTGTACCTATCCAGAAGTCTCTTAAAAGACCCTATCATATCCGCCTCCACCACCGTTGCTGGCAGCCCATTCCACGCACTCACCACTCTCTGAGTAAAAAACTTACCCCTGACATCTCCTCTGTACCTACTCCCCAGCACGTTAAACCTGTGTCCTCTTGTGGCAACCATTTCAGCCCTGGGAAAAAACCTCTGACTATCCACACGATCAATGCCTGTGGGACTGTTTTTTTGGAGAGCCCTTCAGTTTGATGTTTAGTGTCTATGGCTTTGGACTCATTTGGGAGGACTGAGGTTTGCATTGCTTGTGTTTCTGGTTGCACTGCACAAACTTGGCACAGACTGGCTCTGCTGCCTAGAGTCAATGAACAACATAATACTAAACCGAACACTCCTAGACTGTTTTGATATTGACATGCTTGATATTCTGTGTGTTACTTGCTCGCTTTTTTACCACTTGCACCATTTGTTCTTTTTTTTTTGCACACTTTTCTTGTTTTCTTTGAACGGTTTCCATTGTGTTTCCTTGTTTCGTGGCTGCTTGCAAGAAGCCAAATTTCAGGGTTGTGTACTGTATACTTTGATAGTAAATGTACTTTAAATCTTTGAATAGAAATAACAAGTAGTTCTGCAGAGAGCAGTTCACATCTATCTTCTGCAACCCACGCAAAGTGCTGGAGGTACTCAGCAGGCCATGCAGCATCTATGGAGAGGAATAACAGTTGACATTTCAGTCCGAGACCCTTCATCAGGACTGGAAAAAGCATCCACCATTTATTCCTCTCCATAGTGCTGTCTGTCTGACCTGCTGAGTTCCTCCAGCATTTTGTCTGTGTTGCTCTGGATTTCCAGCATCTGTGGAATGTCTTGTGTTTAAAACTATCTTTTGATTTCTCTCTCTGCTGTTTCTGGCCAGTTACAGAGTATAGCTGAGAAGAACAACACCCTGGTTCCCATCGGAAAGCCAGCCTCTGAGGTGAGTGTCTGACTGCAACCCTTGCCCCTCACCCCTGGTGAGCTGTGGAACCTGAGTAGTAAGAATTTGAGATTCACTATTACTTAATGCCATTTGCTGTGCTTGAGTGTAAAAGAGAATGAAATAATTGTTACTCTGGGTCCAATGTAGTACAAACAAACTCAATAAGATGAAGAAGACTATAATATAAAAAAACATAAGGTAGCTTATATACACAGATTGATTGTATGTCCATAAATTGACTCTAGACACAGGAGTGTCTGTACATGAGGTGACTGATAGAAAATGATAAAGTAGGTGGGGTGTGGAGGAGATGAAATTCACTGGAAATTTGAGCAATTCTTTTCTGGATCTGAAATTGACTGTTTCAGAAACAACTTTTGTAGAAGAATGCAGCAGAGGAGTAGGCTCTATGTGCTCACCTTGTCAATGCCTGTGTGCACTGATTCCTTTCCCTCTATTAGCCCTGTATTCCTTTACACCGGTCTTCTTTTTAAACCCGTCTTCCCTTCTGGGGCATAGACCAATGACAGCAGTTCACCAGAGTCCTCTGTCCTGGGCCAGTCTTTCAAGTTTTCCCAGGTGTAGCCCATCTTCTTGGTGTATCCTTCTCAGGAATGAGATCTTTGAGAGGTTCAGTAAGTGTTTCTGTGGCACTGGGTTTTTATGGGGTGGGGTTGCTAGGCGCATGCCAAAGTCCTTTCACTGATGGGCTTGGGACCATCTATGGTGGAGTTTTTACACCTGTAATGATTGATTTATTATTGTCACATCCTATAGAAACATAAAATTATAAAAGGGATAGATAAGATAGAGGCAGGAAAGACTAGAACTAGGGACGTTCAAGATTCAGAGGAGTAGAGTTAGGATGGAGATGAGGAGGAACTGCTTTTCTCAGAGTGGTGAATCTGTGGAATTCTCTGCCCAATGCAGCAGTGGAGGCTACCTCACTAAATATATTTAAGACAAGGTCGGATAAATTTTTGCATAATAAGGAATTAAGGGTTCTGGGGAAAAGGCAGGTAGGTGGAGATGAGTCCATGGCCAGATCAGCCATGATCTTATTGAATGGCAGAGCAGGCTCGACGGGCCAGGTGGCCTACTCCTGCTCCTATTTCTTATGTTTACATGTACTGAGATACTGAAAAAAGCTACCCGTGTTCACTTGAGTGGAGGTGGAGAGGATGTGGGAGAGTCTAGCACAGGGGTTCTTGACCTTCCTTATGCTATTAATTGTGGGATCTGTGGACCCCAGGGTGAGATTCCGTAGTCTAGCATCTGAGGGCACAGCCTCAGAATGGAAGATAACCCTTTAAGACTGAGATGTAGAATGTCTAGTTGTTTTGTGAGATGCCAGCATAACCTATGAACTCATTTTCAAGGACTTTACAATTCATATTCTCAGTATTATTTATTTGTTATTATTATATTGTTAATATTAGCACAGTTTGTCCTCTTTTGCACGTTGGTTGGTTGTCAGTCTTTGTGTGTAGTTTTTAATTGATTCTATTGTATTTCTTTGTTCTACTGTGAATGCCTGCAAGAAAATGAATCTCGTAGTGTATGTGACATATATGTACTTTGATAACAAACTTACTTTGAGGTGAGAGGGAATTTATTCAGCCGGATGGTGATGAATCTAAGAAGGCCCACCCGTGGAGTATTGTGTTCAGTTCTGGTCGCCTCAGTATAGGAAGGATATGGAAGCTTTAGAGAGGGTGCAGAGGAGATTTATCAGAGTGCTGCCTGGATTAGAGAGGGTGCAGAGGAGATTTACCAGGATGCTGCCTGGATCAGAGAGGGTGCAGAGGAGATTCACCAGGATGCTGCCTGGAACAGAGAGGGTGCAGAGGAGATTTATCAGGATGCTGCCTGGATTAGAGAGGGTGCAGAGGAGATTCACCAGGATGCTGCCTGGATTAGAGAGGGTGCAGAGGAGATTCACCAGGATGCTGCCTGGATTAGAGAGGGTGCAGAGGAGATTCACCAGGATGCTGCCTGGATCAGAGAGGGTGCAGAGGAGATTCACCAAGATGCTGCCTGGATTAGAGAGGGTGCAGAGGAGATTTACCAGGATGCTGCCTGGATTAGAGAGGGTGCAGAGGAGATTCACCAGGATGCTGCCTGGATTAGAGAGGGTGCAGAGGAGATTTACCAGGATGCTGCCTGGATTAGAGAGGGTGCAGTGGAGATTCACCAGGATGCTGCCTGGATTAGAGAGGGTGCAGAGGAGATTCACCAGGATGCTGCCTGGATTAGAGAGGGTGCAGAGGAGATTTACCAGGATGCTGCCTGGATTAGAGAGGGTGCAGAGGAGATTCACCAGGATGCTGCCTGGATTAGAGAGGGTGCAGAGGAGATTCACCAGGATGCTGCCTGGATTAGAGAGGGTGCAGAGGAGATTCACCAGGATGCTGCCTGGATTAGAGAGGGTGCAGAGGAGATTCACCAGGACGCTGCCTGGATTAGAGAGGGTGCAGAGGAGATTCACCAGGACGCTGCCTGGATTAGAGAGGGTGCAGAGGAGATTCACCAGGACGCTGCCTGGATTAGAGAGGGTGCAGAGGAGATTCACCAGGATGCTGCCTGGATTAGAGAGGGTGCAGAGGAGATTCACCAGGATGCTGCCTGGATTAGAGAGGGTGCAGAGGAGATTCACCAGGATGCTGCCTGGATTAGAGAGGGTGCAGAGGAGATTCACCAGGATGCTGCCTGGATTAGAGAGGGTGCAGAGGAGATTCACCAGGATGCTGCCTGGATTAGAGAGGGTGCAGAGGAGATTCACCAGGATGCTGCCTGGATTAGAGAGGGCGCAGAGGAGATTCACCAGCATGCTGCCTGGATTAGAGAGGGCGCAGAGGAGATTCACCAGGATGCTGCCTGGATTAGAGAGGGTGCAGAGGAGATTCACCAGGATGCTGCCTGGATTAGAGAGGGTGCAGAGGAGATTCACCAGGATGCTGCCTGGATTTGAGAGGGTGCAGAGGAGATTCACCAGGATGCTGCCTGGATTAGAGAGGGTGCAGAAGAGATTCACCAGGATGCTGCCTGGATTAGAGAGGGTGCAGAGGAGATTCACCAGGATGCTGCCTGGATTAGAGAGGGTGCAGAGGAGATTCACCAGGATGCTGCCTGGATTAGAGAGGGTGCAGAGGAGATTCACCAGGATGCTGCCTGGATTAGAGATCATGTCTTATAAGCACAGGTTGAGTGAGGGCTATTTTTTTTTGGAGCAAAGGAAGATGAAAAGTGACTCGATAGAGGTGTACAGGATGACAAGAGTCTTAGATCACGAGGACAGCCAGAGACTTTCTCCAGGGTGGAAGTGGCTAATCTGAGGGGGCATAATTTCAAGGTGATTGGAAGAAAGTATCGGGAGGATGTCAGACGTAGTTTTTGTTTGCACAGAAAGTGGTGAGTGCATAGAATAGACGGCCAGGGCTGGTGGTGGAGGGAGATACATTAGGAACATTTAAGATAGGCTCATAGATGAAAGAAAAATGGAGGGTTATGTGGGAGGGAAGGGTTAGGTTGATCTTAGAGTAGGTTAAAATGTAAAACAACTTTGTGGGCTGAAGGACCTGTACTATGCTGTGCTGTGCTGTGCTGTTCTATGAAAGCAGGAAAATAAGGTTGAAAAAATCTGTCATGATTTAATGGTGGAGCAGACTTGATGGTCTGAATGGCCTAATTCTGCTCCTATATTTGTCGGTCTTATGGTATCGAGACAGAATAGAAAGCTTTTGTTTGTGTGCCATCTGACAGATCATTCCAACATCAGTGCATCAGGGTAATAAACAGAAAAATCAACACAGAAAAGAGTGTCAGACACCGAGGACCAACTTTATTTGCCATATATATTTATGTATTAGGGAGTTTCTGTGGTGTGCTGGTCAGGGATTAAATGGATTTTCTGGTGCAGGGGTGGAAGTGGCCGTAACACACAGGGATTCACCTTCATGTTGCGTCTCTATGTTCAACGGTGTGTTGGGTTTGCATACAGCAGAATTATGATGATGAGGAGGAGGAGGATGATGAAGATGATGAGGACAGCGAAGAAGATTCAGAGGAGGATGAAGACATGCAGGACATGGACGAGATGAACGATTACAATGAGTCACCTGATGATGGAGAAATAAATGAGGTGGGTGGTGTAACAGCCTGCCACCGCACAGATAAAACTTCAAATTATATAAAAATTTAACATCTTCCTCTCCATACAGTACTGTGCAAAACTTTTAGGTGTATGTTATATATATATAGAGAGAGAGCGCACGCTAAGACTTTTGCACAGTACTGTATTTGTCAATGTGAAGTGAGTTTGTAAATCTGGCAGGAGCAAAGGATGTTGGGAATGGTGAGGGTGGAGCACTGTGGGAGGGGTGTGGGACAGGTGGCAGAGAAGGAGTGCTGGAGGGGATGGGTGGCATGACTGCAAGACGCACCCAGTCTTGAGTCACCAGGCAAGTTCATTTGATTCCAAACAATTGGTTTATTGATAATTACAGAATGTTTCTCTGGTGCTTCCCAATCCCTTTCCTCTCCCTGACCCCTTCCCACTCTCAGTCCACAATAGAGACCTGCTGACTTTCTCCAATGTGTTGCTCTGGATTTCCAGCATCTGTAGAATCCCTTGTGTTTATAATGAGGTAGTGTTCATGGACCATTCAGAAATCTGACGGCAAAGCTATTCCTGAAATATTAAGTGTGTCCTCAGGCTCCTGTATCTCCTCCCTGATGGCAGTAATGAAAAGATGGCTGTCCTGGTGATAAGGATCCTTACGGATGGATGCCGCCTTCTTGAGTCTTCTCCTTTTGAGGATGTCCTCAATGGTGGGGAGGGTTGTGGAAGGGGGGTGGATAAGAGTTACCGGAAGGCAAAGTCAATGTTCCTGCTGTCAGGTTGGACATTTTCTGTCTAGGTAGCTTCCAGCCTGATGGCATGAACATTGACTTCTCCTGTCAGTAATTTTTCTCCCTCCCATTTCCTCCTCTTTCTATTTCCCACTCTGGCCTCTTACCTCTTCTCCTCACCTGCCTATCACTGCCCCCTAGGTCCCCTCCTTCTTCCCTTTTTCCATGGTCCTCTTTCTTCTCCTATCAGATTCCTTCCTCTCCAGCTCTTTACCTTTCCTACCCACCTGGCTTCACTTATCACCTTCTAGCTAGTCCTCCTTCCACTTCTCCCACATTTTCATTCTGGCATCTTCCCCCTTTCCTTTCCAGTCCTGAAGAAAGGTCTCAGCCCAAAATGTCAACTGTTCATTTATTTCCATTGGAGCCTTTGCTTTGAGGTGCCTCTTTGCCAGGAGTGATTTTAACTTAGGATTTTTCTTCCACGTGTCGACTAGACAACCTTTTGGAGAGGGTGTAGAAGAGGTTTACAAGGATGCTGCCCAGATTAGAGGGCGTGAGCTATAATGAGAGGTTGAACAAACTTGGATTGTTTTCTCTATAGTGGTAGAGGCTGGGAGGAGATCTGCTGGAAAAATAAACTCTTCTCAGGCTTCCAGCCGGGTACAGGTATCGAATTTAACAGACGTTTCGATTGATACCGGTACCCAGCTGGAAGCTCGAGAAGAGTTTATTTGTCATAAATGTCAGGAAAATTTTTCATCTGATAGAGGTTTATAAGATAATGAGAGGCATAGACAGGCAGTATCTTCTTCTCGGGATTGAAAAGTCTGTTACCGGAGGGCATGCATTGAAGGTGAGGAAGTAATTTCAAGGGAGAAGTGAGTGCAAGCTTTTTTTTTTACACAGCGAGTGGTGGGTGCCTGGAACACATTGCCAGGGGTGGTTGTAGAGGCAGATACATTAAAGACTTTTAAAAGATGTTTAGATAGGCACATGAATATGAGAAAAATGGAAGGATACGGACATTGTTCAGGCAGATGGGATTGGTTTAGTTGGACATTTGATTACTCATTTAATTGGTTCAACATAACTTTGTAGGCCGAAGGGCCTGTTCCTGTGCTGTACTCTTCTATGTTTTAACCTTATGATGATAGATTTAAAGATTAGCTTTATTTGTTACATATTCATTGAGACATGCAGTGAAAAATGTTGTTTTGTCAAATCAAATCAGCAGTGATTTTGCTGGGCCAGGCTCACTAACATGAACATTCCCACAACTCATTAACCCTTCCCGCCCGCCTGGAACGTGGAAAGATACCAGTACACCCAGAGGAAATCCACGTGGTCATGGGGAGAACATACAAACTTGGCACAGACAGCAGCAGGAATTGATCGGTGATCTTTGCCACTGATACACTGATGGCTGTGCTACCGTGAATCTAACTGCTTGGTAGACTTTTGTTTCATGAACTCACTGAACCTCTGTTCCCCTGTAGATCGACATGGAGGGTGCGGAACAGGACCAGGACCAGTGGATGATCTGACAGACACAAGACACCCTCTGCACTTTGGAAGTGAGGGGCTGTCATCAGCTCACTCTCTGAGAGACGGTGGTACAGCAGTGTCTGTGTACTTCCTCTAACACCACTGCTCGGAGACAGTGATATTGTCCACGTGATAACAAACTGTCGAGCTGCTGGTGAAACTCGGTGGCTCAATGAGCATCTGTGGGGTGGAGAGCAAGTTATTGTCTAGATCCTTGCATAACATCGACAATTTCTTCCCTCCCACAGACACTGCTCTAGCTGCTGGGTTCCTCTAGAAGCTTGTGTGTTACTTTCTCATGCCTCCATGACAACAAGCCTTCCTTGGCCACTCAGCGCTTTGATAACATTCCTCTTGGCTGACCTGAACTTCATTTGCCTAACCCCTATAACATCCTTTCCCAATAAAAAAAATTCCGCTCGCAGTTTGGGTTTTGTTTAATTCACACTGTGGGATGGTGGAAAGCTCCAGATTCTGGGCCAGGTTTGCCTTGTGGACATATTACACCATAATGAGCTGTTGTTCAAGAGGCGCCACAGTAGCATAGCAATTAGCGTGACACGATTATAGCTTGGGGAGTTCAATCCCAGCTGTAAGGAGATGGCACGTTGTTCCCATGTATGCATGGGTTTCCTCTGGTTGCTCGGGTTTCCTTCCACAGTCCAAGTATGTACGGGTTAGTAGGCAATTTAGCCATTGTAAATTGTCCTGCGGTTAGGCTAGGGTTAAATAGATGGGTTGCAGGATGTCATGGCTCGTCGGGCCGGAAGAGCCCATCTCATCCTAAACTCTATAACTCCTCTCCCTGAAGGGAATTTTGACATTGTGCGTTCCCCATATACGTGAGTTCTAGATTCTGGCTGGAGGGCTGATTCTCATCAGAATTGTTAAACCAGAATTACTCACTGTCAGGTGTTTGATTTAATTAAATTATTTATTTAAAGATCCAGCGCGGAGCAGGAACACTGAACGGTGCCATGCAGCAACCCACCTATTTAACCCGAGCCGAATCTCAGGACAACTAACATACTAAACTGTAGGGGGTTGGACTGTGGGAGGAAACTGGAGCACCTGGAGAAAACCCATGTGGTCATCGGGAGATTGTGCAAACTGTGTAACAGAGGCCACCTAAGAGTGGCCACTCCGAACTCCTGACGCGCCAAGCTGTAATAGTGCTGCTTCAACCACTATGCTACCATGGCGTCTTGGTGCTATCTGTTGAGTTTTGTAATAAAATGTTTTTTTTAACAGTTCTACCAGTTCTCATTTGTATTTATCTTTTAAAGTTACTACTTGGAATTATGTAGAACAGGGGAACAGACCCTTCGGCCCACGATGCTGTGCCCAACTAATTAGATTAGTATTCATATAGCTAACTAAACTAATCTCTTAGCTTATTATTGCCACATAGATTTTCCCGTATCCCTCTAAACTGCCCTATCCGTGTACCTTTTCAATCTTGTTAAATGTAAGACCATAAGACACAGAAGCAGAGTTAATCCATCCGGCTCCAGCATGGCTAATTTATATTCCCTTTCAACCCCGTTCTCCTGCCTTCTTCCCATAATCTTTGATGCTCTTATTAATCAAGAGCCTATCAACCTCAGCTTCAAGTACTGTATACCCTGAATTCCACAGATTTAGTGCCTCCTGGATAAAGAAATTCCTCCCCATTTTGTGACCTGCCTTGTAAATATTCTCTGTACTCTTTCTAGTCTTTCCTGTGACCAAAAGTGCAGCCTCACCAATGACTTGTAGAACTTCAACATAACATCCCAACTCTTGTACTCAGTGCCCTGTCTGAGGAAGGCCTGTGGGCTGGAGCTGTCTCAAATTTCAAAGTAAGTTTATTATCAAAGTACATACAATGCTAAAAAAAAATATTCACCCCCCCAGAAGTTTTCAAGTTTTATTATTTTACAGCATTGAATCACAGTGTTGTGAACAAAGCAGATGAGCTTAGAGCGTGGATCAGTACTTGGAGATATGATGTGGTGGCCATTACAGAGACTTGGATGGCTCAGGGACAGGATTGGTTACTTCAAGTGCCAGGTTTTAGATGTTTCAGAAAGGACAGGGAGGGAGGCAAAAAGGTGGGGGCGTGGCACTGTTGATCAGAGATAGTGTCATGGATGCAGAAATGGTGGACGCCATGGAGGGATTGTCTACGGAGTCTCTGTGGGTGGAGGTTAGGAATAGGAAGGGGTCAATAACTTTACTGGGTGCCCAATGGTAACAGGGATATCAAGGAGCAGATAGGGAAACAGATCCTGGAAAGGTGTAATAATAACAGAGTTGTCGTGATGGGAGATTTAATTTCCCAAATATCAATTGGCATCTCCCTAGAGCAAGGGGTTTAGATGGGGTGGAGTTTGTTAGGTGTGTTCAGGAATGTTTCTTGACACAATATGTAGATAAGCCTACAAGAGGAGAGGCTGTACTTGATTTGGTATTGGGAAATAAACCTGGTCAGGTGTCAGATCTCTCAGTGGGAGAGCATTTTGGAGATAGTGATCATAATTTTATCTCCTTTACAATAGCATTGGAGTTAGAAAAGTGTTTAATTTGAGTAAGGGGAATTATGAGGCTGTCAGGCAGGAAATTGGAGGCTTAAATGGGAAACAGATGTTCTCAGGTACGGAAGAAATGTGGCAAATATTCAGGGGATATTTGCGTGGAGTTCTGCATAGGTATGTTCCAATGAGACAGGGAAAGGATGGTAGGGTACAGGAACTGTGGTGTACAAAGGCTGTTGTAAATCTAGTCAAGAAGAAAAAAGCTTACAAAAGGTTCAGAGAGCTAGGTAATGTTAGATATCTAGAAGATTATAAGGCTACTAGGAAGGAGCTAAAGAAGAAAATTAGGAGAGCCAGAAGGGGCCATGAGAAGGCCTTAGTGGGCAGAATTAAGGAAAACCCCAAGGCATTCTACAAGTATGTGAAGAACCAGAGGATAAGTTGTGAAAGAATAGGACCTATCAAATGTGACAGTGGGAAAGTGTGTATGGAACCAGAGGAAATAGCAGAGGTATTCAATGAATACTTCAGTATTTACTATGGAAAAGGATCTTGGTGATTGTAGTGATGACTTGCAGCAGACTGAGAAGCTTGAACATGTAGATATTAAGAAAGAGGATACGCTGGAGCTTTTGGAAAACATCATGTTGGATAAGTCACCGGGACTGGACGAAATGTACCCCAGGCTACTGTGGGAAGTGAGGGAGGAAATTGCTGAGCCTCTGGCGATGATCTTTGCATCATCAATAGGGACAGGAGAGGTTCCGAAGGATTGGAGGGTTGCGAATGTTATTCCTTTATTTAAGAAAGGGAGTAGAGATAGCCCAGGAAACTATAGACCAGTGAGTCTTAACTCAGTGGTTAGTAAGTTGATGGAGAAGATCCTGAGAGGCAGGATTTATGAACATTTGGAGAGGCATAATATGATTAGGAATAGTCAGCATGGCTTTGTCAAGGGCAGGTTGTGCCTTACGAGCCTGATTGAATTTTTTGAGGATGTGACTAAACACATTGATGAAGGAAGAGCAGTAGACATAGTGTATATGGATTTCAGCAAGACATTTGATAAGGTACCCCATGCAAGGCTTATTGAGAGAGTAAGGAAGCATGGGATCCAAGGGGACATTGCTTTGTGGATCCAGAACTGGCTTGCCCATAGAAGGTAAGAGTGGTTGTAGACGGGTCATATTCCGTATGGAGGTCGGTCACCAGTCGGGTGCCTCAGGGATCTGTTCTGGGACCCTTAGTCTTCTTGATTTTTATAAATGACCTGGATGAGGAAGTGGAGGGATGGGTTATCAAGTTTGCTGATGACACAAAGGTTGGGGGTGTTGTGGATAGTGTGGAGGGCTGTCAGAGGTTACAGCGGGACATTGATAGGATGCAAAACTGGGTTGAGAAGTGGCAGATGGAGTTCAACCCAGATAAGTGTGATGTGGTTCATTTTGGTAGGTCAAATATGATGGCAGAATATAGTATTAATGATAAGACTCTTGGCAGTGTGGAGGATCAGAGGGATCTTGGAGTCTGAGTCCATAGGACACTCAAAGCTGCTGTGCAGGCTGACTCTGTGGTTAAGAAGGCGTACGGTGTATTGGCCTTCATCAATCATGGAATTGAATTTAGGAGCCTAGAGGTAATGTTGCAGCTATATAGGACCCTGCATCATATGGATTTCAGCAAGACATTTGATAAGGTACTCCATGCAAGGCTTATTGAGAAAGTAAGGAAGCATGGGATCCAAGGGGACATTGCTTTGTGGATCCAGAACTGGCTTGCCCACAGAAGGTAAGAGTGGTTGTAGACGGGTCATATTCTGCATGGAGGTCGGTGACCAATGGTGTGAAATCTTTGCATCATCAATGGGGATGGGAGAGGTTCCGGAGGATTGGAGGGTTGTGGATGTTGTTCCTTCATTCAAGAAAGGGAGTAGACATAGCCCAGGAAATTATAGACCTGTGAGTCTTACCTCAGTAGTTGGTAAGTTGATGGAGAAGATCCTGAGAGGCAGGATTTATGATAGGAATAATCAGCATGGCTTTGTCAAGGGCAGGTTGTGCCTTATGAGCCTGATTGAATTTTTCGAGGATGTGACTAAACACATTGATGAAGGAAGAGCAGTAGATGTAGTGTATATGGATTTTAGCAAGGCATTTGATAAGGTACCCGATGCAAGGCTTATTGAGAGAGTAAGGAGGCATGGGATCCAAGGGGACATTGCTTTGTGGATCCAGAACTGGCTTGCCCACAGAAGGCAAAGAGTGGTTGTAGACGGGTCATATTCTGCATGGAGGTCGGTCACTAGTGGTGTGCCTCAAGGATTTGTTCTGGGACCCTTACTCTTTGTGATTTTTATAAATGACCTGGATGAGGAAGTGGAGGGATGGGCTAGTAAATTTGCTGATGACACAAAGGTTGGAGGTGTTGTGGATAGTGTGGAGGACTGTCAGAGGTTATAGCTGGACATTGATAGGATACAAAACTGGGCTGAGAGATGGCAGATGGAGTTCAACCCAGTTAAGTGTGAAGTGGTTCATTTTGGTAGGTCAAATATGATGGCAGAATATAGTATTAATGATAAGACTCTTGGCAGTGTGGAGGATCAGAGGGATCTTGGAGTCTGAGTCCATAGGACACTCAAAGCTGCTGTGCAGGCTGACTCTGTGGTTAAGAAGGCGTACGGTGTATTGGCCTTCATCAATCATGGAATTGAATTTAGGAGCCTAGAGGTAATGTTGCAGCTATATAGGACCCTGCATCATATGGATTTCAGCAAGACATTTGATAAGGTACTCCATGCAAGGCTTATTGAGAAAGTAAGGAAGCATGGGATCCAAGGGGACATTGCTTTGTGGATCCAGAACTGGCTTGCCCACAGAAGGTAAGAGTGGTTGTAGACGGGTCATATTCTGCATGGAGGTCGGTGACCAATGGTGTGAAATCTTTGCATCATCAATGGGGATGGGAGAGGTTCCGGAGGATTGGAGGGTTGTGGATGTTGTTCCTTCATTCAAGAAAGGGAGTAGACATAGCCCAGGAAATTATAGACCTGTGAGTCTTACCTCAGTAGTTGGTAAGTTGATGGAGAAGATCCTGAGAGGCAGGATTTATGATAGGAATAATCAGCATGGCTTTGTCAAGGGCAGGTTGTGCCTTATGAGCCTGATTGAATTTTTCGAGGATGTGACTAAACACATTGATGAAGGAAGAGCAGTAGATGTAGTGTATATGGATTTTAGCAAGGCATTTGATAAGGTACCCGATGCAAGGCTTATTGAGAGAGTAAGGAGGCATGGGATCCAAGGGGACATTGCTTTGTGGATCCAGAACTGGCTTGCCCACAGAAGGCAAAGAGTGGTTGTAGACGGGTCATATTCTGCATGGAGGTCGGTCACTAGTGGTGTGCCTCAAGGATTTGTTCTGGGACCCTTACTCTTTGTGATTTTTATAAATGACCTGGATGAGGAAGTGGAGGGATGGGCTAGTAAATTTGCTGATGACACAAAGGTTGGAGGTGTTGTGGATAGTGTGGAGGACTGTCAGAGGTTATAGCTGGACATTGATAGGATACAAAACTGGGCTGAGAGATGGCAGATGGAGTTCAACCCAGTTAAGTGTGAAGTGGTTCATTTTGGTAGGTCAAATATGATGGCAGAATATAGTATTAATGGTAAGACTCATGACAGTGTGGATGATCAGAGGGATCTTGGGGTCTGAGTCCATAGGACACTCAAAGCAGCTGCGCAGGTTGACTCTATGGTTAAGAAGGTGTATGGTGTATTGGCCTTCATCAATCGTGGGATTGAGTTTAAGAGCCGAGAGGTAATGTTGCAGCTATATAGGAGCCTGGTCAGACCCCACTTGGAGCACTGTGCTCAGTTTTGGTCACCTCACTTCAGGAAGAATGTGGAATCTACAGTAAGGGTGCAGAGGAGATTTACAAGGATGTTGCCTGGATTGGGGAGCATTCCTTATGAGAATAGGTTGAGTGAACTCGGCCTTTTCTCCTTGGAGTGACAGAGGATGAGAGGTGACCTGATAAAGGTGTATAAGATGATGAGAGGCATCGATTTTGTGGATAGTCAGAGGCTTTTTCCCAGAGCTGAAATGGTTGCCACAAGAGGACACAGGTTTAAAGTGCTAGGGAATAGGTACAGAGGAGATGTTAGGGGTAAGTTTTTTTACTCAGAGTGGTGAGTGTGTGAAATGGGCTGCCAGCAACGGTGGTGGCGGCGGATACGATAGGGTCTTTTAAGAGGCTTTTAGATAGGTACATGGAGCTTAGTAAAATAGAGGGCTATAGGTAAGCCCAGTAACTTCTGAGGTAGGGACATGTTCGGCACAACTTTGTGCTGAAGAGCCTGTATTGTGCTGTAGGTTTTCTATGTTTCTGCAGTGAATTTGTTACGTACCCCACAACAGGTTAAAAGAACCAGCAGAAGTGGAACACATGAGTCTGGTTTTGCTACAACAAAGCACTATTTATTAGTATCTACATAATATAGTAATAAAACCAGATAAATCAAACAGGTTAGCAGAGTTTATGCATATATAAGTGTGTAAATATAAAACCCAAACTTCTTCAAGCTTAGGTGGTAAATGATAGTCTTACAATGGTATAGGAATGACATCAGTTCAGTTCGTGATACTGTATTGAAATGAGTAGACTGAGGAGAGAGAGAGAGGTGATTTGTTTTCCAAGTAAGCTGATGCTGTCGATTCTTCCACTTTTTGTCCTCCGAAGTCCTGTTAAAGTCACCGACTGTGACCACACAGAAGGTACCGTCTTCACACAGTAAAGCTAACAACCCAGACAAGGGTTAAACACATCGACAGCCTTCCACTGGTCACCCCTTTTCCACACTGTGAGCAAAACCCACCCTTCGTGGGCACTCAAAGCTCACCCAGTGTCTATTTCTGTCTGTTACTTCCGTGTGTTTGTCTGAAAAGCCCACTGACCTTGTATATATCCCAAACACGCTGAACGCCAGCTGTCCATCATATAGCTCCACCCTTTTGTAACCATGGCAACCCACGAGCTGTTCAGTGCTCTCTCTCTCTTTCTCTGAATCAGTGCACACACTCTCTCTCTTTTCAAAGGCACAGTCCATATTGAATAAACCTCAGGATCTCGTCACAGAATTTTATTTAGCTTTTTTGACACTGATTAGCAGAAAAAGACACTTCCATATCAAAACAGATCTCTACGGTGATCTAAATTAATTACACGTAGAAAACACAAAATAATTGATTGCTAAATATTCACCCCCTTCAAGTCAGTATTTAGTAGATGCACATTTGGCAGCAATTACAGCTTTGAGTCTGTGTGGCTAGGTCTCTATCAGCTTTGCACATCTGGATACTGCAATTCTTTACAAAACTGCTCAAGCTCTGTCAGATGGCATGGGGATTGTAAGTGAACAACCCTTTTCAAGTTCAGCCACAAATTCTCAATTGGACTGAGGTCTGGACTGTGATTTGGCCACTCCAGGACATTAACTTTGTTGTTTTGAAGCCATTTCTGTGTAGATTTGGCTTTATGCTCAGGGACATTGTCTTGGTGAAAAACAAATCTCCCAAGTTGCATTTCTCTTGCAGACTGTATCAGGTTTTCCTCCAGGATTTCTCTGTATTTTGCTGCATTCATTTTACCCTCTACCTTCACAACCTTCCAGGGGCTGCTGCAGTGAAGCATCCCCACAGCATGATGCAGCTACCACCATGCTTCATGGTAGGGATGGGGTGTTTCTGATGATGTGTAGTATTTGGCTTACACCAAGCATAGTGTTTGGTCTGATGGCCAAAAAGCTCAATTTTGGTTTCATCAGACCATAGAACCTTCTTCAAGCTGACTTCAGAGTCTCTCTTCTGGCACACTCTAGCCGAGATTTCATGTGAGAGTTTCAACAGTGGCTTTCTCTTTGCTACTCTCCCATAAAGCTGTGACCGGTGAAGCACCTGGGCAAGTTGATGTATGCGCAGTCTCTCCCATCTCAGCCACTAAAGCTCCAGAGTTGTCATAGGTCTTTTAGTGGCCTCCCTCACTAGTCCCCTTCTTTCACAGTCTCTCAGTTTTTGAAGATGGCCTGCTCTAGACAGATTTACAGCTGTGTCATATTCTTCCCACTTGTTGATGATTGACTACTCCAAGAGATGTTCAGTGACTTGGTAATTTTCTTACATCTGTCTGCTGACTTGTGCTGTGCAAAAACCTTTCACTGAATTGCTTGGAGTGTTCTTTTGTCTTCATGGTGTAGTTTTTGCCAGGATACTGACTCACCAGCAGTTGGACCTTCCAGGTACAGGTGTATTTTTACTACAGTCTATTGAAATACCTTGACTGCACACAGGTGATCTCCATTTAACTAATTATGTGACTTCTAAAACCAATTGGCTGCACCAGTGATGATGTGGTGTGTCATAATAAAGGGGGAGGGGTTGAATATTTCTGCAATCAATTATTTTGTGTTTTATATTTGTCATTTAGATCACTTTGCAGGGATCTGTTTTCACTTTGACACAAAAGCATCTTTTTCTGTTGATCAGTGTCAAAAAAGCAAAATTAAATCCACTGTGATGCAATGTTGTAAAACAAAAACACATGAAAACTTCCCAGGGTGGGGTGAATACTTTTTATAGGCACTGTATATGACACTATATAAAACCCTGAGATTCATTTTTTTGCAGGCATACTGAATAAATCTAATAACAATAATAGAATCAATAATAGAACCAACAGTGGTCAACCAATGTGCAAAGGACAACAACTGCAAATGCAAAAAGAAAGTGAAACAATAATAATAAGTAAGCAAGCAAGCAGTAAATATTGATAGCATCAGATAAAGAGTCCTTGAAAGTGAGTCCATGGGTTATGGGAGTAGTTCAGATTTGGAGCTAGTGAAGTTATCCCCTCTGGTTCAAGAGCCCGATGTTTGAGGGACAGTAATGATTCCTGAAGCTGGTGGTGTGTGAGTTCTGAGGCTCCTGATGGCAGCAGCGAGAAGAGAGCATGACCTGGGTGGTGGGAATCTCTGATGATGGATGTTGCTTTCCTGCGACAATGCTCCATGTAGATATGCTCAATGTTGGGGAGGGCTTTACCAGTGATGGACTAGGCTGTATCCACTACTTTTGTAGGGATTTCACATTCAAGGGCATTGGTGTTTCCATACCAGGCTGTGAGTCAACCAGTCAATATACTCTCCACCACATATCTATAGAAGTTTGTCGATGTTTTACATGTCATGCTGAATCTTCTAAGAAAGTAGAGGTGCTGCCGTGCTATCATTGTAATTACACTTTTATAGTTGTTGTCTATGCAGTCTTACTGTCTACCCTGGGTGTTAGGGGAAGGGAATGAACTGTAACTATGGGGAAAACACACCAGGATATGGAGAGACCCACAGGTCAGGCAGCATCCGTGGAGGAAAATTGACAGTCAACTCCATTTCCCTCCACTGAGGCTGCCTGAACTGCTGGGTTCCTCCAATGTCTCATGTGTCTGTTTCATTTGTCCCACTGCCATCAGGGTGTTCAACACCGAAGTCTTTGATGGAAAATCCTATAAAAGGTAGTGGATTCGGCTCAGTACATTACGGGTAAAGCTCTCCCAACCATTGAGCACATCTGCACAAAACACTGTCACACAGGAAGGCTGCATCCATAATCAGAGACCTCTCTCTCTTCTCACCACTACCATCAGTTTCAAGAACAGTTACTACCCCTCAACCATCAGGCTCTTGAACAAAGGGGATAACTATACTCATGTGTCCATCCATTGAAGTGTTCCCAATTATCTTGTTATCTCATGTGCTCGTTATTTGTTGCTATTTATTTATATTTGTATTTGCACAGTTTGTTGTCTTCTGCACTCTGGTTGATCTTTCACTGATCCTGTTGTAGTTACTATTCTATAGATTTGCTGGGTATGCCCGCAAGAAAATGAATACCCGTATTGTATGTGGTTATATTTATGAGCTGTACTCTGATACTTTAAAATTTGAACATTAAACAACCTTGAATCTCAGATCTGCGGGCAGCGCCAAGACGGCCCGAATGGCCGTACCACCGGCCCTGCACCCCCCCCATGTGACAGCTCAGCGCACCTGCGCAGTCTAGACGTGCTCTAGCAGAGGGCTAGCTCCGCGCATGCGCTCTGGCGAAAAGGGAACGCGTGTCCTTCCCGGTGAACTGCGGCCGGCGTGAGTGCAGCTACAACTGGACTGTACGCCCAGGACCGGGAGACCACAGCTGGAACCGGACTGTACGCCCAGGACCGGGAGACCACAGCTGGAACCGGACTGTACGCCCAGGACCGGGAGACCACAGCTACAACCGGACTGTACGCCCAGGACCGGGAGACCACAGCTGGAACCGGACTGTACGCCCAGGACCGGGAGACCACAGCTACAACCGGACTGTACGCCCAGGACCGGGAGACCACAGCTGGAACCGGACTGTACGCCCAGGACCGGGAGACCACAGCTGGAACCGGACTGTACGCCCAGGACCGGGAGACCACAGCTACAACCGGACTGTACGCCCAGGACCGGAAGACCACAGCTACAACCGGACTGTACGCCCAGGACCGGGAGACCACAGCTACAACCGGACTGTACGCCCAGGACCGGGAGACCACAGCTGGAACCGGACTGTACGCCCAGGACCGGGAGACCACAGCTGGAACCGGACTGTACGCCTGGGACCGGGAGACCACAGCTGGAACCGGACAGTACGCCTGGGACCGGGAGACCACAGCTGGAACCGGACTGTACGCCCAGGACCGGGAGACCACAGCTGGAACCGGACTGTACACCTGGGACCGGGACTGCCGATCTCACGATCGGGGCGGCAAAGCTATAAACTTGTGGCTGTACAGTACCCTTGGGACCGGGAGATCTCATCTGGGGCCGCACAGTGTGCACCTGAGACCGGGAGATCTTACCTGGAAACAGACAGTTTGCACCTGAGACCAGGAGATCTTACCTGGAAACAGACAGTGTGCACCTGAGACCAGGAGATTTCCCCTGGAACCGGACGAGCACAGCTGGGACGAACATCATACCTGGAGCTGGGGCAGCACATCTGGACTGAGGTACGGTGGGTGGCGATGCGCGGCAGAAACCCGGTCGGGAACTGCAGGCGTTGAGTCGGCAGGGACAGACAGTTTTGGGAGGATGCATGTTTGAGTGTGTGCTTTAATTCAATACAGTGTGTGAGAGCGGCGGGACAGAGGGATAGGTCGGAAAAGGGACTGCGGGAGGATGGTTGAAGTGTCATCTGATTTAATAGGGTCTAAAAATGGGTCGACAGGAAGTAGGTGGGCAGATAGACAGCGTCGGTGCGTGTCCGACTCGCTCCTTGCGTGTGTGTGTGTGAGAGTGTGAGAGATTGTGAGTTTGTGCGCGTGAGACAGAGAGTGAGCCCACGTGGGTGTTCGTGCCCCTGTGAGTCCGCGTGTGTGTGTGCGCGCGAACGCGAAAGAGTGATTACCTTTCCCTGTGAGAGTGTGAGACAGAGACAGTTTCTGCCTCTGTGTGTGTCTGAGAGAGAGAGAAAGAGCTGGACAGATAGTTCCTGTTTCAGTGTGGTGAGAGAGAGAGACAGACTGTTCCTGCCTTTGTGTGTGTGTGTGACAGAGAGAGAGTTCCTGCCTCTGTGTGTGTGGCTGTCTGTCTCTCCCTGGAGAATTGATAACATTACATTTGAGTCTCCCTTCTCTCCTCCCTCCTTTCTAACTCCAATCTTTCTACAGTCTGTTGGAGGAAGCAACGCTGGAGGAACTCATGGGGTGAGGGAGCATCCATGGGAAGGAATGGACAGTCGGGTTAGAGAGTCTGGACAAAAAAGCCCCAAGTGTTTTGTTTTATCCCGGTAGATGCTGCCTGACTGGCTGAGTTCCTCCAGAGTTTTGTGCTTTGCTGCAGATTTCCAGCATCTGCAGGATGTGGGAGGGATCTTGGAGGAGGTTGAAATGTTGGCACTGTATTGTGCCAGGTTTTAATCTCTTTTCAATAATAACTTTTCAGAGATGACGTGGCTTAAAGTGTTTTACAATGGTATAAGTACAAACATGAAAATAAAAGACCAAACGATGTTAGATAAAAGCAAGGTTAAATAGGTTTTGAGTTGGCTTTTAAAAGTGTTAACTGAGTCTGCCTCCCTTATAGTTTTAGTTACTGAAATATCTTGTGTGTCCCTAGTGCTTCAAGATGATTCGGATTAGCGGGGGTGGGGGTGGGGCGCATCCACTCCAGGACTGATGTTGCCACTTCAGGGGCCCCGTGAGGACCATGTGAGAGGTCACGTGGCCAGGGTCAGAGTGATAACCGACTCTGCTCAGAATTCAAATTTGTAAGTAAATTTATTAGCAAAGTACCCATATGTCACTGTTTACAACCCTGAGATTCATCTTCTGTTCTGTGGGCATTCACAGTAAATCCAATAACCATAACGGAATCAGTGAGACTGCATGGACAGCCGTGTGCAAAGGACAACAAATTCTGTAAAAACAAAAGGGAAATAATAATAAATATCGAGGACATGAGATGAAGAGTCCTTGAGAGCGAGCTCACTTCAGTGTTGGGGTGAGTGAAGTTGTCCCCTCCGGTTCAGGAGCCTGATTGTTGAGGAGTAATAACCGTTCCTGAACCTGGTGGTGTGAGTCCTGAGGCTCCTGAACCACCTTCCTGATGAGAGCATGGCCCGGGTGGTGAGGATGCTGCTTTCCTGCAACACTGCTCCTTGTAGGTGTGCTGAATGGCGGGGAGGGATTTACCCGTGATGGACTGGGTCGTATCCACTAACTTTTGTAGAATTTTCCATTCAAGAGCATTGGTGTTTCCATACCAGGCTGTGATGCAGCCAGTCATTATACTCTCCACCACACAGCTATATTTGTCAAAGTTTTAAATGTCATAGCAAATCTCCACACATTCCAAAGGAAGTGGAGGTGCTGCCGTGCTCTCTTTGTAATTGCACTTACGTGCTGGGCCCAGGGCAGGTCCTCAGAAATTATAACACCAAGGAATTTAAAATTGCTGATCCTCTCCACCTCTGACCCTCCGTTGAGGACTGGCTGAAGGACCTCTGGTTTCGTCCTCTAACTAATAATCAGCTCCTTGGTCTTGCTGATGTGAGTGAGAGGTTGTTTTGGCCAAGTACAGTGCTGTCGTCAGCAAACTTGAATATGACGTTGGAGCTGTGCTTAGCCACACAGCCATAATTCTAAGTTAGAATTCGACGGTGAGAGATGAAATTCCTTGTGAACAGGGGAAGAAGTCGTGGATGTTCTCAAAGTCGAAGAACGAAGAAACATTATGATGTCACAGCACCAGCCACCCGGGTTGAATTCCACCCCTGTCTGTAAGGAGTTTGTAATTTCCTCCTGTCACTGTAGGTTTCCTGCGGGTGCTCAGGTTTCCTCCCACATTCCAAGATGTAGGGGTTAGGGTTAGTAATTTGTGGGCAAGCTACGTCGGTGTCAAAAGCGTGGCGACACTTGCGGGCTGCCCCCAGCACATCCTCGGACTGTGTTGGTTGTTGATGCAAATGGCACGTTTCACTGCCTGTTTCATGGTATGTGTGACAACTCCAATCTAATGATCTTTCTCTGGCTGCTCGTTCTGTATGTGCAGCATCCTCTGGGTGCAGAAGTTGCCCCTCAGGTCCCTCTTGCATCTCTGCCCTCTCACCTTAAACCTTTGCCCTCTGGTTCCCGATTCCCCACCCCTGGGGAAACAAAAAACATTACGTGCATTCACCCCATCCAAGCCCCTCATGATTTTAGACACCTCTACGTAGTTCAAGTTCTCATTCAACCATCCATGAACACAGCCAAATGAAACAGCGTTACTCCAGGGCCAAGGTGCAAAACACAGCACCAACAGTCACACACAGCACATATAAGACCGCAGTAAGATAAAGCCACACACAAAAAAAAGTCAAAGTCCCTGAGTCCATGAATGTTGCAACAGTGTGCACACAAACATAATATGGCTTGTCTTCTGCTGACCGAACACTGGGGGCAGCACCGACTCCAGCTCCGACACTGCACCACACTGCCTCCAGTGGAGTGCACCGACTCTATAAAATCATCCCTCATTCTCCACCACTCCAATGTAAAAAGTCCCTGCCTCCATCACATCACATTCTCACAGGATGATCGAAAAATGGAGGGCTAAGTTGGAGGGAAGGTTTAGTTTGATTTTAGAGTAGGTAAAAGTGTGGCACAACATCATGGGCTGAAGGGACTGTGCTATGCTGTAATGTTCCCTTGTGTCCTTGTAGGTCTCCTCTGCACTCTTCCCGCTTAATAACATCTTTCCCACAGCAGGGCGCCCAAAAATGGACACAATATTCCAAATGCAGTCTCATCCAAGTCTTGTGTAACTGATTAACTAATGAATTAATGAACTTATAGCCATGGAGACTACAGCAGGCTGAAAGATTTAAGACAGTTTACAGATGTAGTGGAGTTCCCAACCGTGAACGGTTGTTTCCCAAACTTATTGCTTCTTTCTCTCCTACAACG
Organism: Hemitrygon akajei; assembly: GCF_048418815.1. Taxonomy (NCBI): domain Eukaryota; kingdom Metazoa; phylum Chordata; class Chondrichthyes; order Myliobatiformes; family Dasyatidae; genus Hemitrygon; species Hemitrygon akajei. Next base: position 196,741,390 of record NC_133127.1, on the reverse strand, counting down.
TGACCTCTTCCAAACCCCGCACCCCCCCCCCCCCCCCACTGCTGACCTGTTTCACGTGAAGGATTCTCCCCTCTAGATGGTAGGGTGCCTAGGATAATGTGGGGCTGGGGGTTGAGTGAACTTGTGACACTAGTTCTGAAGAATAACAAGGAGACACTTCACTTGCTAGTCCATCAGGAGCATGTACTGTATCCAGTGCTGCTGATGTGGGCTTCTCTACATCGGTGAGACTTGACATATCTTGGGGAAACTGCTTCAGCAAACACCTTCACTCTGTCTGTTGTAGAAGGCAGGATCTCCAGCTGGCTACCCATTTCTGACTTCCCATTCCCATTTTCACATGTTTGTCCGTGGTCGCCCCTACTGCGACGATGAGGCCAAACTCGGGTTGGAGGAGTAAGACCTCATATTCCTGGGGTTGGCCTCCAACCTGATGGCATAAACATCGATTTCTCTGACTTACGGTAATATTTCCAACTCTCTTCTCTATTTTTTCATTCTCATTTCAGGTTCCCCTCTCACCCCTTCTCTTCTCCTCACCTATCCCTCAACTCCCTGTGGTTCCCTTCCTTCTTCCCTTTCTCCCATGGTCCACTCTCCTTTCTGATCTGATTCCTCCTTCTCCAGTCCTTTTTCACTTCCACATATCACCTCCCAGCATCTCACTTCTTCCCCCACCACCAACCTTCCCCTTATTCGGGCTTCTTCCCCCTTCCTTTCCAGTCCTGATGAAGGGTTTCGGCCTGAAACTTCAACTGTTCACCCCTCTTCATAGTTCCGAAAGTGGATCAGCTATGATGGAGCACTCAATGGGCCAAAAGGCCTAATTCTGCTCCTATATCTTAAGGTCCTTATGGTACTCCCTGTGGAATGCCTGGGTTTTCTCTGGGTCCTCTGGTTTTCTCCCACTATCCAAAGACATGGCATGTGGGTTAATTGATCATTGAATATTGGCCTGTGATTCGGTTAGGGTAAATCGGCTGTGTTAGGTGTTGTTGAGGCAGAGTGGCTCAAAGGGCCGGGAGGACCTTCTCTGCACTGTATCACTAAATAAATAAATGAAATAATTCTGTCAATAATCCCACTATCCGTGTGTCTTTACAGTCAATAATCCCACTATCAGACTGTCTTTACAGTCAATAATCTCACTGTCCGCACGTCTTTACAGTCAATAATCCCACTATCAGACTGTCTTTACAGTCAATAATCCCACTGTCCGCATGTCTTTACAGTCAATAATCTCACTATCAGACTTTTACAGTCAATAATCCCACTATCAGACTGTCTTTACAGTCAATAATCTCACTGTCCGCACGTCTTTACAGTCAATAATCCCACTATCAGACTGTCTTTACAGTCAATAATCCCACTGTCCGCATGTCTTTACAGTCAATAATCTCACTATCAGACTGTCTTTACAGTCAATAATCCCACTATCCGCGGGTCTTTACAGGGTCAATAATCTCACTATCCACGTGTCTTTACAGGGTCAATAATCCCACTATCCGTGTGTCTTTACAGGGTCAATAATCTCACTATCCGCGTGTCTTTACAGAGTCAATAATCTCACTATCCGCGTGTCTTTACAGGGTCAATAATCCCACTATTCATTTGTCTTTACGGCAGATAGAGAATTGAATACCGGTAGGGATACAAGATACACAGAGGTAAATACAGAAAGAGAGAGAGTGGGAGAGAAAGTGAAAAATAGAAAGCAAAATTCCAGGGACATCACACCTCTACTTGGTGTCTGTGAGCAAAGAAAACTGGAATAATGATCTGGATGATAATATGGTTAACTGGATCAGCAAATTTGTGGATGACAGCAAGATTGGGGGAGTAGATTACAGTGAGGAAGGCTATCATGGGATGCAGTGGGATCTGCATCAGCTGGAAAAATGGGCAGTAAATAGCAGATGAATTTAATGGGGACAATTGCACTTTGGTAGGTGCAAGCAGGGCAGGTCTTCCACAGTGAATGGTAGGGTCTGAAAAGTGGGAGAACAAAGGAATACAGGAACATAATTCACTGAAAGTGGTAGGACTGCAGATAGGGTCGTAAAGAAAGCTTTTGGCATTGGCATTGGTAGAGGAGATGGGATGTTATACTGAAGTTGTAGAAGAATTGGAGTCTTGTGTGTGGTTTTGGTCACCCACCTACAGGAAAGATGTAAACAAGGTTGAAAGAGTACAGAGAAAATTTCTAAGGATGTTGCCGGGTCTGGAGGACCTGAATTAGAAGGAAAGATTGAACAGGTTAGGACTTTATTCCTTGGAATGTAGAAGATTGAGGGAGACTTGATAGAGGTGTACAACATTATGAGGGTATAGATAGGGTAGATGCAAGCAAGCTTTTTCCACTGAGGTTGGGTGGGACTACAACCCGAGGTCATGGGTTAAGGGTGAAAGGTGGAAAGTTTAATGGGAACATGAGGGGAAAATTGTTCACTCAGTGGGTCTTGAGAGTGTGGAACGAGCTGCCAGTGGAAGTGGTACATGCGAGCTTAATTTCAAAATTTAAGGGAAGTTTGGATAGGTACAAGGATGACAGGGGTATGGTCCTGGTGTAAGTCGATGGGAGTGGGAAGTTTAAATGGTTTGGCATGGGTTAGATGGGCTGAAGGGCCTGTTGGTGTGCTGTACTTTTCTATGATTCCAATTGTCATTCAAGATTGTTTAATGTCATTCCCAGTACACAAGTGTAAAGGAGGACAAAATAATTGTTACTCTGGATCCAATGCAGCACAAAAAAACACTTTACGATAAAGAAGAACAATAATTAAAAAGCACAATAAATATGAATAGATAAAGTAGCCCATACACAGTTTGATAGGATCTGTTGTTCAGTCTGCAATGACTTACAGCTCAGTGAAACTGTGTAGAGCTGCAGAAGGACATCACTAACCAGACATCACAATGATAAACCGAGAGACAGGAATTCTCTGTTTATCAGGGTCACGGGAAAGAAGTGAATTGCTTCAAGTTCAGAGGAATGAATATTATGTTTTATAAATCCAAAACATTAAACTAGTTGCAAGAAAAGGACAGGAGTCCAAGAGAAAGGGTCTTAGTTTTGTTTTTCACTTTAAGCGGGGCGTGTGCTTCTGACGCAGCGCAGTAATAACGTATGCCATCCACGTATTTTGAAAATATAACAATAACATATTATTTAAACAAAAAATGCTTAATCAACATGTTTACAAGATTACGCAAATGTTAAATACATAACACTCCTCGCTGCTTGGTTGTAAACTACAACACAATATAGGCCACCAGGGGATCAGCTGCTGTGGGTTGGGTGTTGTGCAATGGTTAGAGATCTTAACGTAAAGAAACCATTCAGGGCAACTAATCATAATACGATAGAGTGGGAAGTTAGAGGATTGGGAAGCTTTTAAAAACCAACAGAAGGCAACTAAAAAAGTCATAAAGAAGGAAGAGATGGAATATGAAAATAAGGTAGCCAGTAATATTAAAGAACATACAAAAAATTTCTTCAGATACAAAGTGTAAGAGAGGTGAGAGTGGATATTAGACCACTGGAAGATAATGCTGGAGAGGTAGTAATAGGGGACAAGGACATGGCAGACAAATTGATTAAGTATGTTGTATCAGTCTTCACTGTGGAAGACTCTACCAGTATGGTGAAATTCCAGGTGTCAGAGGTCATGAGGTGTGTGAAGCTTCTTGGAAAACTGAAAGGTCTCTAGGTAGATAGGTCACCTGGAGGCATTAGTAATGATCTTTCAAGAATCAATGGATTCTAGCGTGGTTCCAGAGGACTGGAAAATTGCAAATATCACTACACTCAAGAACGGAGAGAGGTAGAAGAAAGGATTAATAGGCCAGTTAGTCTGAACTCAGTGGTTGGGAAGATGTTGGAGTTGATTGTTAACAATGTGATTTCGGGGTACTTGGAGGGACGTGATAAAATAGGCCATAGTCAGCATTGTTTCCTTAAGGGAAAATCTTGCCTGACAAATGTGTTGGAATTCTTTGAAGAAATAACAAGCATAAAAGATGAAGGAGAATCAGTTAATGTGGTGTACTTGGATTTTCAGAAGGCCTTTGACAAGGTGCCACACATGAGGTTGCTTAACAAGCTACAAGTGCAAGGTATTACAGGAAAGATTCTAGTATGGATAGAGCAGTGGCTGATTGGCAGGAGGCAAAGAGTGGGAATAAAGTGAGCCTTTACTGGTTGGCTGCCGGTGACTTGTGTTCCACAGCAGTCAGTTTTGGGAACAATTCTTTTTAAGTCAACGACTTGGATGATGGAATTGATGGTTTTGTTGCAAAGTTTGCAGACGCTATGAAGACCGGTGGAGGGGCAGGTAGTTTTGAAGAAATAGAGAGACTACCGAAGGCATTAGACAGATTAGGAGAATGGGCAAAGAAGTGGCTGATGGAATACAGTGTTGGGAAGTGTATGGTCATACACTTTGATAGAAGAAATCAAAGCATGGACTATTTGCTAAGTGGAGACCAAATTCAAAAATCAGAGGTGCCAAAGGATTTGGGAGTACTTGTGCAGGATTCCCTAACGGTTATAGACATCCATAAACCTATAAGACACAGGAGCAGAGTTAGGCCATTTTCCCATCGAGCCTGCTCCGCCATTCAACCATGGCTGATCCTCTTTTCCCCTCCTCAACCCCACTCCCTGGTCTTCTCTCCGTAACCTTTCATGCTGTATTCAATCAAGAACTTATCAAGCTCTGCCTTAAATACACCCAATGACCTGGCCTCCACAGTTCCTGTGGTAATAAATTCCACAAATTCACCACCCCTGGCTAAAGAAATTTCTCCGCATCCGTTTTAAATGGTTGGCCCTCTATTCTGAACCTGTGCCTCCTTGTCTTAGACTTCCCCACCACGGGAAACATCCTTTCTGCATCTACTCTGTCTAGGCCTTTCAACATTCAAAAAGTTTCAGTGAGATCTGCTCCTCATCCTTCTGAATTCCAGCTAGTACAGAGCCATCAAACGTTCCTTGTATGATAACCCTTTCATTCCTGGAATCATCCTTGTGAATCACCTCTGGATACTCTCCAACGCCAACACATCTTTACTTAGATGAGGAGCCCAAAACTGTTCACAATATTCAAGGTGAGGCCTCACCGGTGCCTTATAAAGCCTCAGCATCACATCCTTGCTCTTGTATTCTAGACCTCTTGAAATGAATGCTAACATGGCATTTACATTCCTCACCACCAACTCAACCTGCAAGTTAACCTTTAAGGTGTTCTACACAAGGACTTCCAAGTCCCCTTGCACTTCAGAATTTTGGATTTTTCCCCATTTAGAAAAATGGGGAAAATGGGAAAAATGGGGACCTTTTATTTCTTCAACCAAAGTGCATGACCATGCATTTTTTAACACTCTATTTCATTTGTCAATTTCTTGCCCATTATCCTAATCTGTCTGTCCTGCAGCCTTCCTGTTTCCTCAACACTACCTGCCCCTCCAGCAAACTTTGCATCATCTGCAAACATGGCAACAATGCCATCTATTCCATTATCTAAATCATTGATATACAACATAAAAAGAAGCGGTCCCAACACCGACCCCTGTGGAACACCACTAGTCACTGGCAGCCAACCAGAAAAGGATCCTTTTATTCCCACTCATTGCCTCCGACTAATCAGCCAATGCTCTAACCATGCCAGTAACTATTTTTTACCACGGGTTCTTAATTTTGTAAGCAGCCTCATGTATGGCACCTTGTCAAAGGCCTTCTGTAAGTCAAGAAGAAAAGGAATCTTACAAAAGGTTCAGAGAGCTAGGTAATGTTAGAGATCTAGAAGATTATAAGGCTAACAGGAAGGAGCTTAAGAAGGAAATTAGGAGAGCCAGAAGGGGCCATGAGAAGGCCTTGGCGGGCAGGATTAAGAAAAACCCCAAGGCATTCTACAAGTCTGTGAAGAGCAAGAGGATAAGTTGTGAAAGAATAGGACCTATCAAGTGTGACAGTGGGAAAGTGTGTATGGAACCGGAGGAAATAACAGAGGTACTTAATGAATATTTTACTTCAATATTCACTATGGAAAAGCATCTTGGTGATTGTAGTGATGACTTGCAGCAGACTGAAAAGCTTGTCCATGTAGATATTAAGAAAGAGGATATGCCGGAGCTTTTGGAAAACATCAAGTTGGATAAGTCACCGGGACTGGACGAAATGTACCCCAGGCTACTGTGGGAAGTGAGGGAGGAGATTGCTGAGCCTCTGGCGATGATCTTTGCATCATCATTGGGGACAGGAGAGGTTCCGGAGGATTGGAGGGTTGTGAATGTTATTCCTTTATTTAAGAAAGGGAGTAGAGATAGCCCAGGAAACTATAGACCAGTGAGTCTTAACTCAGTGGTTAGTAAGTTGATGGAGAAGATCCTGAGAGGCAGGATTTATAAACATTTGGAGAGGCATAATATGAATAGGAATAGTCAGCATGGCTTTGTCAAGGGCAGGTTGTGCCTTACGAGCCTTATTGAATTTTCTGAGGATGTGACTAAACACATTGATGAAGGAAGAGCAGTAGACATAGTGTATATGGATTTCAGCAAGGCATTTGATAAGGTACCCCATGCAAGGCTTATTGAGAAAGTAAGGAAGCATGGGATCCAAGGGGACATTGCTTTGTGGATCCAGAACTGGCTTGCCCACAGAAGGCAAAGAGTGGTTGTAGATGGGTCATATTCTGCATGGAGGTTGGTGACCAGTGGTGTGCCTCAGGGATCTGTTCTGGGACCCTTAGTCTTCGTGATTTTTATAAATGACCTGGATGAGGAAGTGGAGGGATGGATTAGCAAGTTTGCTGATGACACAAAGGTTGGAGGTGTTGTGGATAGTGTGGAGGGCTGTCAGAGGTTATAGCGCGACATTGATAGGATGCAAAACTGGGCTGAGAAGTGGCAGATGAAGTTCAACCCAGATAAGTGTGATGTGGTTCATTTTGGTAGATCGAATATGATGGCAGAATATAGTATTAATGGTAAGACTCATATGACAGTGTGGACGATCAGAGGGATCTTGGAGTCCGAGTCCATAGGACGCTCAAAGCAGCTGTGCAGGTTGACTCTGTGGTTAAGAAGGCAAATGGTGTATTGGCCTTCATCAATCATGGAATTGAATTTAGGAGCGGAGAGGTAATGTTGCAGCTATACAGGAACCTGGTCAGACCCCACTTGGAGTACTGTGCTCAGTTCTGGTTGCCTCACTACAGGAAGGATGTGGAAGCCATAGAAAGGGTGCAGAGGAGATTTACAAGAATGTTGCCTGGATTGGGGAGCATGCCTTATGAGAATAGGTTGAGTGAACTTGGCCTTTTCTCCTTGGAGTGACAGAGGATGAGAGGTGACCTGATAGAGGTGTATAAGATGTTGAGAGGCATTGATCATGTGGATAGTCAGAGGCTTTTTCCCAGGGCTGAAATGGTTACCACAAGAGGACACAGGTTTAAGATGCTGGGAGTAGGTACAGAGGAGATGTCAGGGGTAAGTTTTATACTTAGAGTGGTGAGTGCGTGGAATGGGCTGCTGGCAACGGTGGTGGAGGCAGATACAATAGGGTCTTTTAAGAGACTTTTAGATAGGTACATGGAGCTTAGAAAAATTGAGTGCTATGGGTAAGCCTAGTAATTTCTAAGGTTGGGACGTGTTTAGCATAACTTTGTGGGCCGAAGGGCCTGTATTGTGCTGTAGGTTTTCTATGTTTCTGTGTTTCTATGTAAGTCCAGATATACATCTTCCACTGAATTTCCTTTATCTATCCTACTTGTAATCTCTTCAAAGAATTCCAACAGGTTTGCCAGGCAGGATTTTCCCTGAAGGAAGCCGTGCTGACTCTGTCCTATATTGTCCTGTGTCACCAAGTACTCTATAACCTCATCCCTAACAATTGGCTCCAACATCTTCCCAACAACTGAGGTCAGACTAACTGGTCTATAATTTCCTTTCTGCTGCCTTCCTCCTTTCCTAAAGAGTGGAGTGACATTTGCAATTTTCCAGTCCTCTGGCACCATGCCAAAGTCCAATGACCTTTGAAAGATCGTTACCAGTGCCTCCACAGTCTCTACCACTACCTCTTTCAGAACCCTAGGGTGCAGTTCATATGGTCTGGGTGACTTACGTATCCTTGGGTCTTTCAGCTTTGAGCACCTTCTCCCTTGTAATAATAACTGCACTCACTTCTCTGCCCTCACACCCTTCAACATCTGCACACTGCTAGTGTCTTCCACAGTGAAGACTGATGTAAAATGCTCATTTAGTTCATCAGCCATCTCCTTGTCCCCCGTTATTCCTCTGGCCTCATTTTCTAGTGGTCCTATATCCACTCTCATCTCTCTTTTACTTTTTTATATACTTGAGAAAGCCTTTACTATCCACTTCGATATTGTTTGCTAGCTTGCTTTCATGTTTCATCTTTTCCCTTCTAATGATTCTTGTAGTTGCTTTCTGTAAGTTTTTAAAATATTCCCAGTCCTCTCTCTTCCCACTAATTTTTGTTTGGTTGTATGCTTTCTCTTTTTCTTTTACATTAGTTTTGACTTCCCTTGTCAGCCACGGCTGTACTATTTTGCTATTTGCATACTTCTTTGTTTTTTGGAATGCATCTTTCCTGCACCTTCCTTAGTTTTCCCAGAAACTCACACCATTGCTGCTCTGCTGTCATCCCTTCCAATTTACTTTGGCCAACTCCTCTCTCATACCACTGTAGTTTCCTTTACCCCACTAAAATACTGCTAAATCAGACTTTACTTTCTCCCTATCAAATTTCAAGTTGAACTCAGTCATATTGTGATAATTGCCTTCTGAAGATTCGTTTACTTTAAGCTCCCTTATCACCTCCAGTTCATTACATAACACCCAATCCAGTATAGCTGATCCACTTGTAGGCTCAATGACAAACTGCTCTAAAAAGCCACCTTGCAGGCATTCAACGAATTCACTCTCTTGAGATCTATTACCAACCCGATTTTCCCAATCTAGCTGTTGGAAGCCATGGGCTCCACTCAACCTTGGAAAGAACTCCTTCAGCCTCCATGCGATCTTGCTCACTGGCTACTTCATCAGCGATGTCATAAGGAACCAAATAGGTTTACAAACCTTGTGTGCAGCATTTTCAATTGGCACTATTTTACCCTTGATATGTTTTGAGTTTTCCGATGCCAGCCCTGAACACTTCTGTGGCATCATCCAGTACCACTTTTAATTTGCTTCCAGTTTACTCTTGGAGGGGATATGGCATACAGATTGTGGGTGGATCTCCAAGCAAATTGTAGTTGTCCCAGCCAGTCATGGCCCTCCAATGTGGCTTGTTGGTTGTTGCATTTCACTGCGACAAATGTCGTTCCCACAGGAGTTACTTTTTCACCAGGGTAGGTACTTAGTCAGATATCTGCAGGCTTCAGTTCACTATCTGAAATGCTGCTCAAATTCATTTTGTGGAATGACTGAAACAGCCAATCTAGTGACCAATTCCATTTTAATTAGTTTTCCATTCACTTCTGGTGTGAGTTATATCGCTTGTCTGTTGTTAGTTTTCACTTAGTAAATCTCGAGGCTACCCAGTCGTGTCACTATCATCATTATCAGATTTTTCATCAATAGCTTGCAGATTAGTACTTGACTGTCTATCTTTTTCTCTTCCCTGTGCAGTCCATTTATTTTTGTCTGCCCAGCATGCTCTTTGTATGTGTCCTACTTCATTGCATTTTCTGGAAGATTCACCTTTAAATCTGTATCGGTCTGGTGTACATGGGCCCTGCCACAACAGTAACACAATTTGTTCAGCCAGGCAGGTTTCTGTTTAGACATTGCAATTTTGTTCACGCTCACATCCGTCCCTGACTGCAACTCCTCAACTACCTCTGAGTGCTGTTTCCATTGTTACAGTGATTTCAACTGCTCCTTTAAATGTCAGTTGTGCTTCATTTAGGAGCCCTGTTTGAATGCTTCCTTGTGAGATTCCACAAAATGAATGATTCTAAGTGCATCGTTAAACCCATCACTGAACTGACAATGCTCAATTTCTACAATTCAGCCACGTAAACTGAAATGGGCTCACCTTCGTTTTGATTCTGCTTATCAAGTCAAGTCACTTTTTATTGTCATTTCGACCATAACTGCTGGTACAGTACACAGTAAAAACGAGACGTTTTTCAGGACCGTGGTGTTACATGACACAGTACAAAAGCTACACTGAACTACGTAAAAAAAAACACAGAAAAAAACTACACTAGACTACAGACCTACCCAGGACTGCATAAAGTGCACAAAACAGTGCAGGCATTACAATAAATAATAAACAAGACAACAGGGCAGTAAGTTGGTGTCAGTCCAGGCTGTGGGTATTGGAGTCTGATAGCTTGGGGGAAGAAACTGTTACATAGTCTGGTTGTGAGACCCCGAATGCTTTAGTACCTTTTCCCAGATGGCAGGAGGGAGAAGAGTTTGTATGAGGGGTGCGTGGGGTCCTTCATAATGCTGTTTGCTTTGCGGAAACCGCAGGTAGTGTAAATGGCAGGAAGAGAGACCCCGATGATCTTCTCAGCTGACCTCACTATCCGCTGCAGGGTCTTGCGATCTGAGATGGTGCAATTTCCGAACCAGGCAGTGATGCAGCTGCTCAGGATGCTCTCGATATATCCTCTGTAGAATGTGATGAGGATGGAGGGGTGGGAGATGGTCTCTCCTCAGCCTTCGCAGAAAGTAGAGACACTGCTGGGCTTTCTTTGCTATGGAGCTGGTGTTAAGGGACCAGGTGAGATTCTCCACCAGGTGAACACCAAGAAATTTGGTGTTCTTAATGATCTCTACTGAGGAGCCGTCAATGTTCAGTGGGAGTGGTTGCTCTGTGTCCTCCTGAAGTCAACAACCATCTCTTTTGTTTTGTTCACATTCAAAGACAGGTTGTTAGCTCTGCACCAGTCCATTGGCCGCTGCATCTCCCCTCTGTCAGCTGACTCGTTGTTCTTGCTGATGAGACCCACCACGGTCGTGTCATTGGCGAACTTGATGATGTGTTTCGAGCTGTGTGTTGCCGCACAGTCGTGGGTCAACAGAGTGAACAGCAGTGGACTGAGCATGTGAAACTGGTTATGAAACCGAGAACAATCTGCAATTAACAGTGGTTTTGGTTTCAAGTATTCCTGCATTACTTTCACTGTGTCAGCAAAGCTAACGTTGACTGGTTTGGTTGGAACAGTCAAACTCCTAAACAAACTGAATGCTTTTCCATCCAATGCACTCAACAAAACTGGTACTTGTTTCTCATTGGATTGGTTTTTTTAACTTGACCGTTTCTCACTACAATATTTTTAACTGGAGTGTTTTGCTGCACTTCAACAGGTAGGTAGTCTTCTCAGGTTTGTTTAAAACAAAACTTCGTCGCCACTGTTGTGTTTTTTGACTCCAAAATATAAAACTAATTGTAAGAAACAGACAGGGGGTCCAGGAAAATAGGTATTAGTTTTGTATTTTTACTTTAAGCGCGGTGAACGCGTATGACATGGCGGTGTATGCCATTGACATAGTTTGTATGTGCAGGTATAACACACACACACCACTCTCTGTATAAAATAATCTATGTCTGACATCTTCTCCTCCCCCCCAATACTTTCCTCCAATCACCTAAATGTCCTCTGGGTTGGTTACAGGGATGATGTACTGAGGGATTTTGGGATCCAAGTCCATGACTTCCTGAAAGTGTCTGAACAGGTCAAAAGGGTGGTTAAGAAGGTATGGCATGCTGGCCTTTATTAGTCAAGGCATTGGGTTCAAGAATAAGAAGCTTTAAAGTTGCAGCTTTAGAAACCTCTGGAGTATTGCATACATTTCTGATCAGCTCATTCCAGGAAGGATTTCGAGGCTTTGGAGATGGAGCAGGATGTTTACCAGGATGCTGGCTGGATTAGCAAGTTGGACAAACTTGGGCTTTTTTCTCTTAAATGTCCCTAATATATCTGCGCCTACCATCACCTCCTGGCAGCACATTCCACACACCCACCACTCTCTGTTTTAAAAAACAGTGCCTCAGACATCCCCTGTGCTTTCCTCCAATCACTGCAAAGAGAAAAGCATTAGTGTCGTTTCCAATCACTTCCTCAGTGACTATGATCACTTGGCACTACGGTCAACTTGTTTGGTTCTAATCGTGTTCTTTCTTCTAAAGCAAAGTGTGTACAGTACAATTCCTGTTTAGTTTTGGTTTTTTTGTGTGTATGGGTTATCTGATGCTCTGTGATGTTGCTGCAGGTAAGTTTATCAGTACACCTGAGCACACATGGACTCGTGCTGATGACAGTGTGACTCTCTGTGCAGGGAGATGCTGGCGTTGCTGCTCGTGGTTCTGCCGTTGACTCTGGCAGCAGACAGGGACATCCTCAACATCTGCATGGACGGAAAACACCACAAGACAAAGCCGGGCGTCGAGGGGAGTCTCTTTAAACAGGTAAATGGGACGGGCACATGCAGAGATTGTTTAATTGATTGATTTATTTATTTAGAAATTCAACACGGAACAGACCCTTTAAGCCGTGCTGCCAGCGACCCCCGATTTAACCCTCCCCTAATCACAGGAAAAGTTTTACAATGACCAATGAACTTACTGACCAGTCCATCTTTGGACTGGGAGGAAACTGGAACACTCAGAGGAAACCCATGTATTCCATGGAGAGCACATACAAACTCCATACAGAGGACCACAAGACCATAAGATACAGGAGCAGGATTAGGCCATTTGGCCCATCAAGTCTGCTCCACCATTTCATCGTGGCTGATCCATTTTCCCTCTCAGCCCCAGTCTCCTGCCTTCTCCCCGTATCCCTTCATGCCCTGACTAATCAAGAATCTATCAACCTCTGTCTTAAATATACATAAAGACTTGGCCTCGACAGCTGCCTGTGGCAACGAATTCCATAGGTTCACCACTCTGGCTAAAGAAATTCCTCATCTTTGTTCTAAACTGAAGCCCTCTATTCTGGTCCTCAAACTCCCATCTTAGGAAATATCCTCTTCACATCCTCTTTTCGTATCATCTTTAATATTATTGGTTAGCTTACTTTCATATTCCATCTTTACTTCCTAATTATTTTTTGTTGCCTTCTGTTGGTTTTTTTTAATAAGTTTCCCAATCTTCTAACTTCTCATTAATTTTTGCTCTATTGTAAGCCCTCTCTTTGACTTTTATGTTGGCTTTCACTTCTCTTTTTAGCCATGATTGTGTCATCTTGCCTTTTGAATAGTTTTTCCACTTTGTGACATATATATCCTGTGTTTTCCAAATTTCTTCCAGAAATTCCAGCCATTACTGCTCTGTCATCATCCCTGCCAGTGTTCTTTTCCAATCGATTCTGGCCAGCTCCTCTCTCATTCCCTTTACTCTACTGTAATACCGATACAACTGACTTTAGCTTCTCCTAGTTGCACGGTGAGTTCTATCATATTATGATCACCTTCCCCATAGGGTTCTTTTATCTTAAGCTCTCTAATCGATTCTGGTTCATTGCACAGCACACAGTCCAGAATAGCTGATCCCCTAGTGGGCTCAACCATGAGCTGCTCTAAAAAGCCATCTGGTAGACATTCTAGAAATTGCCCCTCCTGTAATACAGCATCAACCTGATTTTCCCAATCTATCTGCATATTGAAAACGCCATGACTAATGTAACACTGCCCTCTTGGCATACATTTTCTATCTCCAGCTGTGATATGTAGATCGCATCCTTACTGCTGTTTGGGTGTCTGTATACAACTCCCATCAGGGTCTTTTTACCCTTGCAGTTCCTTGGCTTTATCCACTATGATACAACACCTTCCTTTGTCACCTCCCCTGCAGCCAAAGAGGATTCAAAGATCATAACTACTGCTCCAGCGACCTGAAGTGGGTGCAGTTACTATTACAAGGGAGAAGGTGCTCAAAAAGCTGAAAGACTTAAAGGTACCTAAGTCACCCGGACCAGAGGAACTGCACCCTAGGGTTCTGAAAGAGGTAGCATTAGAGATTGCGGTGGCATTAGAAATGATCTTTCAAAAGTCATGGATTCCAGCATGATGGCAGAGGTCTGGAAAATTGCAAATGTTACTCTGCTCTTTAAGAAAGGAGGAAAGCAGCATAAAGGAAATTATAGACCAGTTAGCCTGACCTCAGTGGTTGGGAAGATGTTGGAGTCAATTGTTAAGGATGAGGTGAATGGAGTATTTCGTGACACAGGAAAAGATGGGACAAAGTCAGCACGCCTTCCTTCAGAAAAATCCTGCCTGACAAACCTATTGGAATTTTTTGAGGAGATTACGAGTAGGATAGATAAAGGGGATGCAGTCGTTGTTGTATATTTGGACTTTCAGAAGGCATGTTGGCCTTCATAATAAGGGGAGTTGCGTATAGGAGCAAAGAGGTCCTTCTGCAGTTGTACAGGGCCCTGGTGAGACCACACCTGGAGTATTGTGTTCAGTTTGGTCTCCAAATTTGAGGAAGGACATTCTTGCTATTGAGGGAGTGCAGCGTAGGTTCACGAGGTTAATTCCCGGGATGGGGGGACTGTCATATGTTGAAAGATTGGAGTGACTGGGCTTGTATACAGTGGAATTTAGAAGGATGAGAGGGGATCTGATTGAAACATATAAGATTATTAAGGGATTGGACACGCTAGAGGCAGGAAACATGTTCCCGATGTCAGGGGAGTCCAGAACCAGAGGCCACAGTTTAAGAATAAGGGGTAGGCCATTTAGAACGGAGTTCAGGAAAAACTTTTTCACCCAGAGAGTTGTGGATCTATGGAATGCTCTGCCTCAGAAGGCAGTGGAGGCCAATTCTCTGGATGCTTTCAAGAAAGAGTTAGATAGAGCTCTTAAAGATAGCGGAGTCAGGGGATATGGGGAGAAGGCAGGAACGGGGTACTGATTGTGGATGATCAGCCATGATCACATTGAATGGCGGTGCTGGCTTGAAGGGCCAAATGGCCTACTCCTGCGCCTATTGTCTATTGTCTATAATATACTGTCCTCACTCCGGCCATTCCTGTTTGGTTCGATATAGTGTCCTCACTCCGGCCATTCCTGTCTGGTTTGATATAGTGTCCTCACTCCGGCCATTCCTGTTTGGTTCGATATAGTGTCCTCCGGCCATTCCTGTCTGTTTCGATGCTGCGTCCTCACATAATATATGGAAACTGCAGCAAACTGCAGGATCATTGACTGCAGTCTCCCATTATGCAGGACTTGTGTCTGCAGGCAGGAATTTTTGTAGACATGGTCCACCCTACCAACTGTCTTTTCCAAAAGCTCCTGGAAAGCAATATCAGGTTATTGAAACAAAAATTTCACACCATCTTAAGCTGTGGAGGCCAAGTCACTGGGTGTATTTAAAGCAGAGGTTGATGGGTTCTTGATTAATCAGGGTGTCACAGGTTACGAGCAGAAGGCTGGAGACTGGGGTTGAGAGGGTAATAACTCAGCCATGTTGGAAAGGTGGAACACACTCAATGGGCCGAATGGCCTAATTCTGCTCTTATGTCTGATGGTCTAAAACGTTTCTACCTCCAGGCAGTTAATCTGATCAACCGTTCTAGTTAATCCCATACTTCACTGTAAACACCTTAAACCACTTTTTATAATACTGTTTACATTGTAAATATACATTGGTATTGATGTATTTATCCACATTTTATTCTGTATTCATACTTTATACCTCCAACTTTATGTTTTATACAAGGCTTTATTCTTCTATTTGTTGGATGTTATTTTTTGTTGCTTGTCAAACCCTGACCAACACACCACAGCAAATACCTAATATGGTGGGTTCCGGTTTATCGGGGCGGCTGCTTATTTGGAACAAGTCTTAAAGAACGAAAACTAGTGAGAATATAGCTGCATTCCCTTCATTTATTTGGGCCACTATGCATTTTAATTGGGACAGGACAATGTTGTCGAACAGTTTCTTACTAGTGTCTGTCGTATGCACTACTCCGTGCTTAGAGCAAACAGTTTCGGTTGTGCGTGCTTTGTGTTATCAATTTAGGACCAACAGACACTGATTCAAATATCAGTGATTTTTGATAATTTTGTTTTTATTTTGACCTTTTAAAAAAGAAATCAGACCCTTGCCAAGATGGTGCAAAAAGATTTGACACGAGCCGGAAAAAAGTTACCTGAGGAGTCTGCACTGATATTGTTCATTAAGAGTCAAATACAAAACTCGGCAGGGTACACTGGATGAGTTCCTCCGACAATAATTATTAGGAACTAAAACTTGTTTTATTGTACTGTATATTGTTCTGTTTTTCATTTTTTGAAATAATTTGTCGCTCAGTTAAATGGAAGTTTGTCTTTTTTTTTATTCCTTTTTAACAATTTCCATGCAAGTTCAGCTAAATGGAGCAGCTGCTTGATTGGGCCAAAACGTACCTGTCCCCATGTGTCCCAATTAACCAGAATCACTGTACATGTAAATGCATATGGAGAATACAGCTGATCCTATAGTCTGGGCTGTCCACCTGTGATGCCTCATCCTACAGAATATTCAGTGACCTTGCTGTCTCGTGTCTGTGTGCCTGCAGTGTGAGCCATGGAAAGAGAACGCCTGTTGTACAGCCAACACCAGCAAAGAGGCACACAATGACCAGTCCTTACTCTACAGATTCAACTGGAATCACTGTTACAACATGTCAGAGAGATGCAAGAGGCACTTCATCCAGGACAGCTGTCTGTACGAGTGCTCCCCCAACCTCGGCCCCTGGATTCAGAAGGTGAGATGCCTGTGATGGTCCTCAGGGTTAGACCAGGTTTACTGTATGGATTCCTTGTGGAATATATGAGCCAGTTTTAAAAAGTGGATGGTGCCTGTCAGGACTTGTCTGCAGAGTCAGTTGGAGACAGTTCTTGGTGGACTTTACGTGCCAGTTTTAAAAAGCGAGCAGGGCCTGTCTGGACTTGTCTGTGGCGTGGGAGATTGCGAGGTGAGTTGGAGACAATGCCTAGTGGACTTTACGTGCCAGTTTTAAAAAGCGAGCAGGGCCTGTCTGGACTTGTCTGTGGCGTGGGAGATTGCGAGGTGAGTTGGAGACAATGCCTAGTGGACTTTACGTGCCAGTTTTAAAAAGCGAGCAGGGCTTGTCAAGACGTCTGCAGAGTGGGAGATTGCTTGGGTTTACAGTAACAAGGGTTAATTAGCAAGGGCCAATAAAAGAGAAGTGGGGTTTAACAGAGCGGCCATTGTTGGAGCTGGGAGTGGACAGTGTTAGAGTGGTCAGGCTTTGGCTCAACAGGCTTGGGCAAACGCAGGTACAGGCTAGAACTTGTTTGAAAAGTTAGAGGCATAACAAGTGTAGTTCGGGCAGTGGAAGGCTTCTCCTGTGAGATGTGGGATTTCAGAGTACAGCACAGTCTCCCTGAGGACTAAATATACAGGAAGTGAATCCAACTTCAGCTCCAGACTGACAAGGTCAAGAAACTGGAGCTGGATGGTCTCTGGGTCATCTGGGAGATGAGTTTTTTACTGAGGTGATCACACCCGGAGTGCAGGCTTCAGAGAGCAGATGGGAGACCACCAGGAGAAGTAAGGGGAGTAAGTAAGCAGTCGGTGCAGATTTCCTCTGAGGCTAGTTCCCTCAGCAGCAATTATACACGTTTGGATGCCTCTGGGAGGGGGTGGGGGTGGGAGTGACCCACCAGGGCAGAGCAGCAGCAGTCAGGCGAGTGGAAATGTGGCCGTCTCTGAGGCTCGGCGAGGAAGGGTAAAGTCAGGCAGAGTGGTAGTGGTAGGAGACTCGATAGTGAGGGTGACACGCAGGAGATTCTGTGGCCATGAAAGAGAAGCCAGGATGGTGTGATGCCTCCCAGGTGCTCGGGTCCAGGATGCAGAAGATTCACAAGAGGGAGGCTGCGCAGCCAGACATTGTGGGCACCAGTGACACAGGTAGAAGGGGGGAAGGGGTCCTGGACAGTCAGTATAGGAGTGCAGGGAGAGACTGAGGAGCAGGTCCTCCAACGTAGTAATCTCTGGATTACTCCCAGTGCCATGTGCTAGTCAGGGCAGGAACAAGATGATTTGGGAGATGAATGAGTGACTGAGGAAATGGTGCAATGATTTCTGGATCATTGGGACCTCTTCTGGGGAAGATCTGGTCTGTACAAAAGGGACAGGTTACACCTGAACCCAAGGGAGACTGATATCCTTGCAGGCAGATTTGCTAGAACTGTTGCAGAGGGTTTAAACTAATTTGACATGGGGGCAGAAACCAGAGTGACAGGGCTGAGGATGGGGCCGTTAGTATGCAACTAGACGCTGTGTGTAGGGAGATTGTTAGGAAGGATGATAGGGCAGAATTGCAGTCAGTGGGATGAGGTGAAGAGTAACTGGGGATAAAATAAAAAAGGGTCATGAAAATAGACTGAAAATGTTATATTTGAAAAACACACAGTATATGGAATAAGGTAGGTGATCCTGTGCCACAGTTAGAGATTGGCAGGTGTCATGTTGAGGGCATCACTGAGACGGGACTGCGTTAACATCCAGGGATGCAACGTATCAAAAGGATAGGCAGGTAGGCAGAGGGGTTGGGGTGCCTCTTGGAAAAAATTGAAATCAAAGCCTTAAAAAGAGGTGACTTAGGATGAGAAGGTGTAGAATCCTTGTGGGTAGGGTTAGAAAGCTGCAAAGACCTTGGTGGGAATTATATACAGGCCCCCCAAAGCGTAGCCAGGATGTGGGTTATAAGATAGACAGACGTACTTTATTGATCCTGAGGGAAGTTGGGTTTTGTTACAACCGCACCAACCAAGAATAGTGAAGAAATATAGCAATATAAAACCATAAATAATTAAATAAAAATAAGTTGATCACGCCAAGTGGAGATAAGTCCAGGACCAGCCTATTGGCTCAGGGTGTCTGACACTCTGAGGGAGGAGTTGTAAAGTTTGATGGCCACAGGCAGGAATGACTTCCTATGACATTCAGTGTTACATCTCGGTGGAATGAGTCTCTGGCTGAATGTACTCCTGTGCCTAACCAGTACATTATGGAGTGGATGGGAGTCATTGTCCAAGATGGCATGCAACTTGGACAGCATCCTCTTTTCAGACACCACCGTCAGAGAGTCCAGTTCCACACCCATAAGTTTTAATGGGAAATAAAAAAGGCGAGTAATAAGGGCGAAGTTACAGTAGACATGAGGAATTTCAATATGCAGGCAGATTGGGAAAATCAGATTGGTGCTGGATCCCAAGAGAAGGAGTTTGTAGAACGCCTGTGAGGCGGCTTCAGAACAGCTTGTGGCTGAGCCCACTGGAGAATGGTAATTCTGGATTGGGTGTTGTGTAATGAACCCAATTTGATTAGGGAGCTTAAGGTACAGGAGGTAGTGATCATAATATGGTAGAAATCTGAAATTTGAGAGGGAGAAGATAAAGTCAGATGTAACAGTGTGACAGGAGAGTAAAGGGAGTTACAGAGGCGTGAGGGAGGAGCTGGCCAAAGGGGACGGCAGCAGGTATGATGGCAGATCAATGGCTGCTCTTTCTGGAAGCAATTTGGAAGGTGCAGGATAGACACATCCCAAGGAAAAAGTATTCTAAAGGGAGGATGAGACAACTGTGGCTGACAAGGGAAGTGAAAAAGCAAAAATCAGTGGGAAGTTAGAGGATAGGAAAGGTTTTAAAAACCAACAAAAGGCAACTTAAAAAAAAAGATAAGGAGGGAAAAGATGAAATATGAAGGTAAGCAAAGATACCAAAAGTTTTTTCAGATATATAAAGAGTGAAAGAGAGGCTATTGGACCGCTGGAAATAACACTGGAGACGTAGTCGTGGAGCTCTACAAGGCACTGGTCAGACCACACTTGGAGTACTGTGAGCAGTTTTGGAAAACTTTATCTAAGAAAAGATGTCCTTATATTGAAGAGGGTCCAGAGGAAGTTCACGAGAATGATTCTGAGAATGAGAGGGTTAATGTATGAAGAACGTTTGATGGCTCAGGGCCTGCACTCACTGGAGTTTAGAAGAATGGGGGGTGGTGGGATTTCACTGAAACCTATTGAATATTGAAAGGCCGAGATAGAGTGGATGTGGAGTGGGTGTTTCCTATAGTGGGGGAGTCTAGGACCAGAGGACACAGATAGAGTAGATGTGGAGAGGATGCTTCCTATAGTGGGGGAGTCTAGGACCAGAGGACACAGATAGAGTGGATGTGGAGAGGTTGTTTCGTATAGTGGGGGAGTCTAGGACCAGAGGACACAGATAGAGTGGATGTGGACAGGATGGTTCCTATAGTGGGGGAGTCTAGGACCAGAGGACACAGATAGAGTGGATGTGGAGAGGATGTTTCCTATAGTGGGGGAGTCTAGGACCAGAGGACACAGATAGAGTGGATGTGGAGAGGTTGTTTCCTATAGTGGGGGAGTCTAGGACCAGAGGACACTGATAGAGTGGATGTGGAGAGGATGTTTCCTATAGTGGGGGAGTCTAGGACCAGAGGACACAGATAGAGTGGATGTGGAGAGGGTGTTTCCTATGGTGGGGGAGTCTAGGACCAGAGGACACAGATAGAGTGGATGTGGACAGGATGTTTCCTATAGTGGGGGAGTCTCGGACCGGAGGATACAGATAGAGTGGATGTGGAGAGGATGTTTCCTATAGTGGGGGAGTCTAGGACCAGAGGACACAGATAGAGTGGATGTGGAGAGGGTGTTTCCTATGGTGGGGGAGTCTAGGACCAGAGGACACAGATAGAGTGGATGTGGACAGGATGTTTCCTATAGTGGGGGAGTCTCGGACCGGAGGACACAGATAGAGTGGATGTGGAGAGGTTGTTTCCTATAGTGGGGGAGTCTAGGACCAGAGGACACTGATAGAGTGGATGTGGAGAGGGTGTTTCCTATAGTGGGGGAGTCTAGGACCAGAGGACACAGATAGAGTGGATGTGGAGAGGGTGTTTCCTATGGTGGGGGAGTCTAGGACCAGAGGACACAGATAGAGTGGATGTGGACAGGATGTTTCCTATAGTGGGGGAGTCTAGGACCAGAGGACACAGATAGAGTGGATGTGGATAGGATGTTTCCTATAGTGGGGGAGTCTAGGACCAGAGGAGACAGATAGAGTGGATGTGGAGAGGATGTTTCCTATAGTGGGGGAGTCTAGGACCAGAGGACACAGATAGAGTGGATGTGGAGAGGATGTTTCCTATAGTGGGGGAATCTCGGACAAGAGGACACAGATAGAGTGGATGTGGAGAGGATGTTTCCTATAGTGGGGGAGTCTCGGACTAGAGGACACAGATAGAGTGGATGTGGAGAGGATGTTTCCAATAGTGGGGGAGTGTAGGACCAGAGGACGCAGATAGAGTGGATGTGGAGAGGATGTTTCCTATAGTGGGGGAGTCTAGGACCAGAGGACACAGTTAGAGTGGATGTGGAGAAGTCTAGGACCAGAGGACACAGATAGAGTGGATGTGGAGAGGTTGTTTCCTATAGTGGGGGAGTCTAGGACCAGAGGGCACTGATAGAGTGGATGTGGAGAGGATGTTTCCTATAGTGGGGGAGTCTAGGACCAGAGGACACAGATAGAGTGGATGTGGAGAGGATGTTTCCTATAGTGGGGGAGTCTAGGACCAGAGGACTCAGCCTCAGAATAGAGGAACATCTATTTAGAACAGAGATGAGGAGGAATTTCTTTGGCCAGAGGATGGTGAATCTATGGAGTTCATCGCCAGAGATGGCTGTGGAGGCGAAGTTATTGGGCATGTTTAAGGTGGAGGCTGATAGGTTCTTGATTAGTCAGGGTGTCAAAGGTTACAGGGAGAAGGCAGGAGATTGGGGTTGAGAGGGATAATAAATCAGCCATTTTATGGCAGAGCAAACACATTGGGATGAGTGGCTTAATTCTGTTCTTATGTCTTATGGATAAATTCCACACTGTCCCCACTCTGAGCATGTGTGATGGGTTAGTGCAGAGAGAGCTTCACTCTGTGTCCGACCCTGTGAGTGTGTGATGGGACAGTGTAGAGAGAGCTTCACTCTGTGTCTGACCCCGGGAGTGTGTGATGGGACGGTGTAGAGGGAGCTTCACTCTGTGTCTGACCCTGTGAGTGTGTGATGGGACAGTGCAGAGGGAGCTTCGCTCTGTGTCTAATCCCGGGAGTGTGTGATGGGACATTGTGGAGAGAGCTTCACTCTGTGTCTGACCCTGTGAGTGTGTGATGGGACAGTGTGGAGGGAGCTTCACTCTGTGTATGACCCTGGGAGTGTGTGATGGGACAGTGCAGAGGGAGATTCACTCTGTGTCTGACCCCGGGAGTGTGTGATGGGACGGTGTAGAGGGAGTTTCACTCTGTGTCTGACCCCGGGAGTGTGTGATGGGACAGTGTGGAGGGAGCTTCACTCTGTGTCTGACCCCGGGAGTGTGTGATGGGACAGTGTAGAGGGAGCTTCACTCTGTGTCTGACCCTGGGAGTATGTGATGGGATAGTGTAGAGGGAGCTTCACTCTGTGTCTGACCCTGGGAGTGTGTGATGGGATAGTGTAGATGGAGTTTCACTCTGAGCCTTCCCTCTGCCATGCTGCTTTATAATGGGATGGTGCAGAAGGAACATTGCCCTCTCTATCCTGTCCGTGTCCTGAGAATGTGTGGTGGGGCAGGGTGGAAGAAGAGTTTCTGTTGATATTGGTGCAAAAAGAGAGGTACTGTTCATGAGATGGACTGGTGGAGGAAAAGAAGTTGTTCCTGAATCACTGAGTGTGTGTCTTCAGGCTCCTGTACTTCCTTCGTGTTGGTAGCAATGGGAAGAGGGCATGTGCTGGGTGATGGGGGTCCTGAGTGATGGATTTAGAGGCATCATCATTTGAAGTTGTCCTCGATGCGGAGGAGGTTTGTGCCCATGGTGGATATGGCTGAGGTTGTAACTTTCTGCAGCTTTTCCCGATCCTGTGCAGTGACCACTCCACACCAGACAGTGATGCAACCAGTTAGAATGGTCTCCACAGTACCTCTGTAGAAATTTGGAAGTGTCGTTGGAGACGAACCAAGTCTCCTCAAACTCGTAATGAGATACAGCCACCATCGTGCTTCTTTGTAATTGCATCGTTACGTTGTCTCAGAGCAGATCCTCAGCCACATTGGCATCCAAGAACTTGAAATTACTTTTTGTGATGTATGTGTGGAGATTTGTAAGAGGTCCATCAGCCGTCAGGCCATTCTCTCTCTCTCTCTCGAAGCGCAGTGCTTGTGAGGAATAGCGTGTCACTTCTCTGTATCTGTGACAGGTCGATCAGTCTTGGAGGAAGGAGCGAATCCTGGATGTTCCGATCTGTAAGACTGACTGTGAGGAGTGGTGGCAGGACTGTCAAGAGGACTACACCTGCAAATCCAACTGGCACAAGGGATGGGACTGGTCCTCTGGTGAGTATCCCGGACTGGATTCTGGCGAGCTGTCCCGGACCGGGCTCCAGCGAGCTGTCCTGGAATCCCGGACCGGATTCCAGTGAGTAACTTTGTTTCAAACACAGTAGCAGTGCTCTGGTGAGTCATCAGGAACCGATTCTCTGCTGAGTATTTTGATTCAAATATAGCACCCCAGACGGGGAGCCCTGGTGGCTCCGGCTAGATGGTGGGGGACTAGATAATGGATGCAGCTTTCCTGCAACTGTACTCCTTGTGAATGTGCTCGATGCTGGGAGGGCTTTGCCTGTGACCGGGCCATATCCACTCCTTACTGCAGCCTTTTCCATCACTGGCCATTGATGTTTCCATAACAGGTCGTGATGCAAACTAGAGAGTATCTGCAGATGTTGGAAATCTGAGCAACACACACAAAATGCTGGAGGACCTCAGCGGCCAGGCAGCATCTATGGAAAGAGTACAGTCGGCCCTTCAGCCCAAAACATGACTGTACTTTTTTCCATAGATGCTGCTTGGCCTGCTGAGTTCTTCCAGCATTTTGTGTGTGATGCAGTCAGTCAGGATCCTTCCCACTATACATCTATAGAAGTTTGTCAAAGTTTTGGTGACGTGCCAAACCTGCAGAAACTTTCTAATAGAGTCGAGGTGGCCAAGCTTCCCATCGGAGCCCGTCCCATTTGCTGTGTTGGACCCAAATCCCCGTAGACCTTCTGTTAGACGAACCTGCCCAAGTATCTTTTGAACATTGGAGTTGTATCAACCTTAACCACTTCCATGTTCTCGTGAACCTCCTCTAGACCTCTCCACATTCTTCGTGAGATATGGAGCCCAAACCTGCTGGAACAACTTACCCCACAGGCCCCTTTCATTCTTTCTGCTCTCAACGTAAACCTTTGCCCTCGACTTTGGACTCACCTAACCTTTGACAGAGACTACCTATCCTACCATAATTTTAAAAACCTTGATGGGTCACCCCTCAGTCTCCTTCACTCCAGGGAAAACAGTCCCAGCCTGTCCAGTCTTTCCCAGTAACTCAAGCCATCCAGGCTTGGCAAATCCCGGTGAATCTTTTCTGCAACCTCTCCAGATTACTTCTCGTGTGGCTTACTGTACAGGGGAGTGTATGGTGATGCACTTTGGCAAAAGAAAAAGGCCTGGTCTGTTTTATAAATGGGGAGAAAATTCAGAAATTAAGATTCAAAGGAAGTTGGGAGTCCTCTTGCATGATTCCCTGTTGGGCCTCCTGGTTTTATATTATATGGCCAGTGGGGGTAACAAAGTCTCCGTATGCCCCACCAGGCGCTACATTCAGCTTGGTAATTGGTTCTCCAGCTCTGTGTGCTTGCATGCGTGTGGTGTGCGTATACGTGTGCGTGAGATTTTGTCTCTCAGTCTCCTCTTTCATCTTCTTTGTTAACTCTCTCGTCAGGCACCAACCAGTGTCCGGAAAACTCCAAGTGTCAGAAGTTTTCGGAAGTGTTCCCGACTCCCCGGGACCTCTGTGAGAAGGTGTGGAGCCACTCCTACAAGTACACCCCACACGATCGGGGGAGTGGGAAGTGTATCGTCCTGTGGTTCAACGCGCGTGTGAAGCAAAACCCCAACAAGGGGGTGGCGCAGTACTACGCTATTCAGAAAGGGCTGATGTCAGCTTCGAGATCTGTCTCCCCCTGTCATCTCATCTTGTTGCCACTCCTCCTTGCTGGAGCCTTGTCCTAGCTCCCAGAATGAGCCGCAGGGAGGGACTGTGGACGGACTCTCCCTCCTGGGGGCTTACTTTTGCACACCTGAGCTCCAGTGCACACGTGATTTAACCAGCCTCGGTCTCCAGTCAGCTGCTTCAGACGGACAGCGTCCGAGCAGACGGCTGTGGACTCGGCAAACGTCTCCAGAAAGTCCCGAGGAACTTCACGGTGGCTGGAGGGTCTTCACAGCGTGATCACCAGTCAAATGTAGAAAACAATCGGTGCACAGTGAGATCCCACAGACAGACACTATTGACCGTACAGTGTTGGTGGGGGTGGGGGTGAGTATTCTGGATGTTAGAGAGTATCCCACTCTTTGTTTTTCCACGTAGTGACTGTGGGATTGATTCCAGAGGAACGATGTTCCTTGGTTTAAGGAAGATTCATAGAACAGTACAGTCCCTTCAGCCCACAATGTTGTGCCAACCCTTTAACCTACTCCAAATCACACCAACCATTCCCTACTATATAGCTCTCCATCTTCCTCTCATCCATGTGTCTATCTGAGAGTCTCTTCAGTGCCCCTAATGTATCTGCCTCTACCACCGCCCCTGGCAGGGAGTTCTCCGCACCCTCCCAGCGATCCGGGTTCTATTCTCGCCTCTGTCTATAAGGAATTTGTACGGTCTCCCTGTGATTCCGTCACTTTTCTCCAGGTGCCCCAGTTTCCTCCCATAGTCCAAAGTCGTACGGGTTAGCAGGTTAACTGATCACATGGGTGTGATTAGGACCATAAGACACGAGCAGAATGAGGCCATTCAGCCCATCGATTCCGCTCCACCGTTCCAGCATGGCTGATCCCAGATCCCACTCAGCCCCATACATCTGTCTTCTTGCCATATCCCTAGATGCCCCGACTAATAAGGAAACAATCAACTTCCACCTTAAATATACGCATGTACTTGGCCTCCGGCCGGCTGGTGGCATCGTAGCATCAGTGCCGGACTTTGGAGCGAAGGCTCCCGAGTTCGAATCCAGCCGGCTCCCTTGCACCCTTCCCATTTGTGCTGGGTTGAGTGTCGAGCTAGCAACTCGGCCTGGTAAAAATAAGAATGCCTGCTAAACATTTGGATAAACATAGCTTAACAGGACAAAGTCAGCATGGCTTTACAAAAGGGAAGTCAAGTTTGACAAATTTGTTGGAGTTCTTTGAGGACATAACATATAGGGTAGATAAAGGGGAACCAGTGGATGTGGTGTATTTGGACTTCCAAAAGGCATTTGACAAGGTGCCACACCAAAGATTATTACTTAAAGTAAAAAATCATGGGATTGGGGATAATATTCTGGCATGGGTGGAGGATTGGCTTTCTAACAGAAAACAGAGAGTTGGGATAAATGGTTTATTCTCAGACTGGCAGTTGGTGACTAGTGGTGTTCCACAGGGGTCGGTGTTGGGACCCCAACTCTTTACAATCTACATTAATGATTTGGAGAAAGGGATTAAGTGCAACGTATCGAAGTTTGCTGATGACACAAAGATGGGAGGGAGTGTAATGAGTGCGAAGGACATTGAAACCCTGCAGGGGGACATAGATAGGCTGAGTGATATGGCAGACATTTGGCAGATGAAATATAATACTGACAAGTGTGAGGTCTTGCACTTTGGCAGGAAAAATAATAGAGCAAGTTATTATCTAAATGGGGAGAAACTGGAAAGTGCTTCTGTGCAAAGGGATCTGGGGGTCCTGGTGCAGGAAACACAAAAAGTTAGTATGCAAGTGCAGCAGGTGGTCAAGAAGGCCAATGGAATGCTGGCTTTTATTGCTAGGGGGATGGAGTATAAGAACAGGGAGGTCTTACTGCAGTTGTACCGGGTATTGGTGAGACCACACCTGGAGTACTGCGTGCAGTTCTGGTGTCCATATTTAAGAAAGGACATACTGGCTCTCGAGGCAGTGCAGAGAAGGTTCACTAGGTTAATTCCGGGGATGGGTGGGTTGATGTATGATGAGAGGTTGAGTAGATTGGGACTCTACTCATTGGAGTTCCGAAGAATGAAAGGCGATCTTATTGAAACATATAAGATTGTGAAGGGGCTTGATCGGGTGGATGCGGGGAGAATGTTCCCAATGATGGGTGAAACTAGGACTAGGGGGCATAATCTTAAAATAAGGGGATGCCGTTCCAGGACTGAGATGCGGAGAAATTTCTTCACTCAGAGGGTAGTGGGGCTGTGGAATTTACTGCCCCAGAGAGCTGTGGAAGCTACTACACTCAATAAATTCAAAACAGAGATAGACATTTTCCTGGATAAAAATGGCATTAGGGGATACGGTGAGCGAGCAGGTAAGTGGACATGAGGCTAGGTTTAGATCAGCCATGTGATCTCCTGGACCAGTTTTCGATAGCCTGGATGGGTCGGAGAGGAATTTTCCAGATTTTTTCTCTTCAATTGGCAACTCGTTTTTTTTCCCCCGGGTGATCACATGGGTTTGGGCGGGATGAATAATAAAATGGGCGGCATGGTGCCCTGTTGGTTGGCACTGTTGCCTTGTGGGTTTCGGTGAAAACTAGAGTTAAGATTGGATCAGCCATGATCTTGTTGAATGGCGGAGCAGGCTTGAGGGGCCGATTGGCCTACTCCTGCTCCTATCTCTTATGTTCTTATGTTAAAAAAACGCTGTCACGACGGCGTCCCAATGACTCCACTCAGAGTTGAGGGCTTTCTTCTTCTTGGCCCTCCATCACAGTCTGTGGCAGAGCATTTCACAGATTCCCTAAAAGAAAAATTCCTCCTTACCTCTGTTCTGAAGGGTTGCCCCTCCAGGTCTGGATACCCCCACCATAGGAATATCCTTCCACCTTCACCCTATCCAGTCCTTTCAACATTCAGTGTGTTTCGGTGAGTTGGGCGGCACGGGCTCGTTGGAACAACGTTGTAGGTCAAAGGGCCTGTATAAATAAAAACCACCGAGCACAGAACAAAGAACATTACAGCACGGCACAGGCTCTTTGGCCCTCAATGTCGTTCCGGCCTTTCAATCTACCCCTTCCCTCCCACTTAACTCTCCATCTCCCTTTCATTCATGTGCCTATCTGTTGAATGGCCCTAACGATTCTGCCTCAACCACCACCCCGGCTGTACGTTCCACACACCCACCACCCCGGCTGTACGTTCCACACACCCACCACCCCGGCTGTACGTTCCACACACCCACCATCCCGGCTGTACGTTCCACACACCCACCATCCTCTGTGTAAAAACTAACAATCTCTGACACCCCCCCCCCCCCCATATACATTTCTAAATCACCTTCAAACTAACAAACCCTTACAAACATACAAACCCTTTGTATTAGCCATTTCCACCCTAGAAAAATGCCTCTGCTGTTCACTCAATCTATGCCTCATCATCGTATTTCTCTTGGTCAAGTCACTCTCGTCCTCCTTTGCTCCAAAGACAAGAGTCTGAGCTTGCTCAACCTATTCTCCACAGACACGCTTTCCAATCCAGGCAGCATTTTCCTGCACCCTCTATAAAGATTTCGATCTCCTTCTCCTCCAGCTCCAGCTGTGCCACCCTCCCTCAGCACTACCCCTCCAGTGTTCTCCTCTATGCCACAGACACTCAGCACAGGTTGGGTAGCGACCTTGTGGAGTGTCTGCGTTCACTCTGCACAAGTAACCTTCAGCTCCATTCCCCCACTGAGCTGCGTCTGCCTCCCCCATCGTACCAACCAAGCCCAACACGGGCGCGAGGATCACCTTTGGCCTGGATGCTTGACGGCCCTCGAGACTCAATAAGTGAAGTCAGTGGTCTGAGATAACTTCCCACTCCACCTGCATCAGCAGTGGTAATGTCCGGTTGAGGAGCAGGTGACGCTGGTGTGTTGTGCCATCACTCTGGAAGGGGGTGGAGATGCAATCTGTGTTTAGTGACCTTTCATTGAGGCTGGGGTATTGTCTGCCTGGGTTTAGGCCCTGTATCTCCCCATAGTTGCTACCTGATCTGTTGAGTGTTTCTGGATTTTGTTTAAGATTTTTTAGCTTCTGCAGGTTCCTCGCCCGTTCCTAGTTCTGGTAAAACTCCATAAGACATAGAAGTAGATTTGAATTTGGTTCCACCATTCCATCATGTCTGATCTATTATTCCTCTCAACCCCATTCTCCTGCCTTCTCCCTGTGTCCTTTGATGCCCTGACTAATCAAGAACCTATCAACCTCCACTTTAAATATACTCAATGACTTGGTCATCTGTGGCAATAAATTCCATTTGTACTTCCATAAAGTACAAATCTTATTAAAAGGTATCATTTAAAAAGTGGTCTCCACCAACAGTTCAGGATTGGCAGGGAAGGGGGCAGAAGCCAGAATAAGATGGGAGTGGGGAAGTACAAACTGCCAGGTGAGAGGGAAGCTGGATGGGTGGGGGAGGGGACGAATTAAGAAGCCGGGAGGTGATAGGTGGAAGAGGTAAAGAGCTGAAGAAGAATGAATCTGATAGGAGAGGAGAGTGGACCATGGGAGAGAGGGAAGGAGGAGGGGAAGCAGAGAGAGATGATGGGCAGGTGAAGGGAAGGGATGTGAGGAGAATCAGAAAGTGGAATAGAAAAAGATAGAATGGGGAGCGATTAATACATTATCTGAAGTTAGAGATGGTACGGCCAGGATGGTGGTAGCGACAGATACATTAGGGGCATGTATGCGACTCTTGGATAGGCATGTGGATGATAGAAAAATGGAGGCGATGTGGGAGGGAAAGGTTAGATTGATCTTGCAGTAGGTTAAAATGTTGGCACAACATTGTAGGCCGAAGGGCCTGTACTATTCTTTGTTCTAATTCTCCAACTACAGAAACTAGCTCCTTGCTTCACAGATGATGCCTAAGCCAGCGAGATTTTTTTAGTGATACAGTGAGGAGTAGGCCCCAAATCACAAACAAGAGAAAATCTGCAAGGTGCTGTAAATCCCAGCAACACCCATAAGTGCTGGGGGAATTCAGCAGGCCAGGTGGCATCTATGGAAAAGAGTACAGTCGATGTTTTCGGCCGAGACCCTTCGAGCTACGCTGACCCCACAACCCCCGACTAACCTAACCACTGGACAGCCTATGATGACCAATTACCCTACCGGACATTTCTTTGGACTATGGGAGGACAGCAGAGCACCCGGAGGAAACCCACACATTCACAGGGAGGACTTAGAGAGGCTTCTCACAGAACGGAGCTGGAATTGAGCTCCAAACTGTGCCCCCTCTGAACTGAACTCCAAACTCGGCGATGCACTGAGCTGTAATAGTGTCGCGCCAACTGCTAACTTCCATGGCGCATTCTGTTTCTATTTGCGTGAAATATTTGGTTGACATTTTGCTCTTCGTGGGATCTTGCTGTGTACAGATTGGCTGAGGTATTCCCTGTATTTCTGCCACAACTACGTTTCGCAGTCTTCCGTTTGCTGTGTGGTGCTTTGGGAATTCTGAGCCAGGGTAAGTGTCCGTGAAAAACAGGCAGTTTGTGTGATAATCGCTGTTTACGTTGGCATTTTTTCGATCTCTAACTGCCGGATCTAGTTTGGGACTGCAGTGTTACAGGTGTGCTGGTTATTCACGGTAAATGCAGACCCATGATTCAGATCCAGGGACGGATGGGAACCGGTCGATGGTGGTGTTTCCTCGTTCTGGGTGGGAGAGGTGGTGGGTTTGGGAGGGTCTGTCGGAGTAGTCCAGGTGAGTTACCGTGGTGCGTTTTGTTGACGGTGCACATTGTGCGCCGGTGGCGGACGGGATGCCGATCGAGCGGGCTGCTTTGTCCTGGACAGTGTCGAACTACTCGAGAGTTGCTGGAGTCACCTCCCCAGACCAGCGGAGAATCCATCACACTCTCCTGACGTGAGCCTTGTGGACTCGGGGGGGCTCGGTAGCCTAGCGGTTAGCGTAAAGCCTTACAACGCGAGCAACCCGGATTCAATTCCTGCCGCTGGCTGTGAGGAGCTTGTACGTTCTCCCCGCGACCCTGTGGGTTTCCTCCCGCATTCCAAAAACGTACAGCTTAGGGTTTGTAAGTTGCCAGCTGCCCCCAGCACGTCCTCGACTGTGTTGGTCATTGATGGAAGCCTCACATCAAATCAAATTCAAATTTAGTTACCATTCAACCATACATGAATACGGCCGCACGAAACAGCGTGGGGCCAGGGTGCAAAACATAGACAACACATTCAAAATAGCGAGCAAAAAACAAACAAATGTAGTCCCCGACCCTGGGCAACATGTCCTGCAAATTGATTGCACAGATTACCCGCGGTGTGTAGCCGCGGTACCCAGCCTGTCATTCTGCTGATTGAACACTAGTGGGCAGCACGCTGCGCCGCTGTATGATGCATTTCACTGTACAGGTGACCAATTAACTGAGCTTTAATCTTTAGGTAGTGGATGGGCTTTGGGAAGCCGCTTATTCCGACATTCATTTCTTTAAAATGCTGCATAATACGAATAATATTTGATGGAAGTATTTTAATATTTCAGACCATTTAATACAACCTTTAACATATTAACGCTCCCACCCATTGCCAGTAAGTGCCAAAATTCTTTTTTGTGATGAACGATGTCTTTACATTTTGCTTTCTACCTGTCGCTTTTGCTCTCGAACGCGACTGAAATTATTAAGAAATAAATGATTTCTTGAACAGCAGCGTCTGCCTGGTGTTTAATGATGTTAATGAACGAAAGGTTCAAAGTAGATTGGTTATTAATGTACTGTTCAGAAATGCCACCATATACAACTCTGAGATTCATTTTCATGTGGGCATACTCAGCAAATACAAGCAACATGATAGAATCAATGAAAAAACACAACAGGACAGACAACCAATGTGCAAATACTCAAAAAACCCACAAAATAATAAATTAACAAGTATCATGGACGTGAGTCATTGAAAGTCCATTGGTTATGGGAACAGTTTAATGATAGGGTGACTGAAGCTGTCTCCTCTGGTTCAAAAGACTGATGGCTGTGGGGTAATAACTGTTCCCGAACCGGTTGGTGTTGGTCCTGAGGCTGCCACTGTGTCTATGCTTGCTCTTGCTCTTCTGCTTTCTTCCCTCCATTCACTCGGGCATGGACAGGAGTGGGTTGGAAGCTCCCCCCACCTCCCCACCCCAGGGCCAAGATGTCTGAAAACTGAGGGGACAAGTTCAGAGAATCACCTACCTAGAAATAGGCCCTTTGGCCCATCGTGCCTGGGCTACTCATCGTACTACCCACACTTAACACCACGGACCAGGACGCAGTCTGCAGGCTTCTATACTTCGGTGGCTGATGTGTGTGCCCAGATAAGTATGGTTATAGACACACATACCAAGATTCAGCAAAAAGCTCGTCTTTCTCATTACGCGGTGCACTGAGGTGGAAGATTTAGGGTGGATTAATGCCAATTCCAGTACACACGTGTAAAAGAGAATGAAATAATTGTTACTCCAGATCTGATACGGCACAAAAAAAACCCACAATGAGATAACGTATCAGAATCTGGTCTAATGTCACCAGCAAGTGTGAAATGTGCTAACTTAGCGGCACCAGTCCAGGAAATGCACTACATGAAAATATAGGGAAAAAAAGTAAATAGCAATTCAATTACAGTAAACACATGTGTAACACAGTTAAATTAAAAATAGTGCAAAAACAAATGGGGTAGTGCCCAAGGGTTCAATGTCCATTTAGGAATCAGATGGCAGAGGGAAAGAAGCCAATTGGAGGCCGGTGACTAGTGGTGTGCCTCAGGGATCTGTACTGGGTCCAATGTTGTTTGTCATATACATTAATGATCTGGATGATGGGGTGGTAAATTGGATTAGTAAGTGTGCAGATGATACTAAGATAGGTGGTGTTGTGGATAATGAAGTAGGTTTTCAAAGCTTGCAGAGAGATTTAGGCCAGTTAGAAGAGTGGGCTGAAAGATGGCATATGGAGTTTAATGCTGATAAGTGTGAGGTGCTACATTTTGGTAGGAATAATCCAAATAGGACATACATGGTAAATGGTAGGGCATTGAGGAATGCAGTAGAACAGAGTGATCTAGGAATAATGGTGCATAGCTCCCTGAAGGTGGAATCTCATGTGGATAGTGTGGTGAGAAAGCTTTTGGTATGCTGGCCTTTATAAATCAAAGAATTGAGTATAGGAGTTGGGATGTAATGTTAAAATTATACAAGGCATTGGTAAGGCCAATTTTGAAGTATTGTGTACAGTTCTGGTCACTGAATTATAGGAAAGATGTGAACAAAATAGAGTACAGAGAAGATTTACTAGAATGTTACCTGGGTTTCAGCACCTAAGTTACAGAGAAAGGTTGAACAAGTTAGGCCTTTATTCTTTGGAGCAATGAAGGTTGAGGGGGGACTTGATAGAGGTATTTAAAATTATGAGGGGGATAGATAGAGTTGACGTGGATAGGCTTTTTCCATTGAGAGTAGGGGAGATTCAAACAAGAGGACATGAGTTGAGAGTTAGGGAGCAAAATTTTAGGGTTAAAAACGAGGGGGAACTTCTTTACTTAGAGAGTGGTAGCTGTGTGGAACAAGCTTCCAGTAGAAGTGGTAGAGGCAGATTTGATATTGTCATTTAAAGTAAAATTGGATAGGTATATGGACAGGAAAAGAATGGAGGGTTATGGGCTGAGTGCAGGTCGGTGGGACTAGGTGAGAATAAGTGTACAGCACGGACTAGAAGGGCTGAGATGGCCTGTTTCCGTGCTGTAATTGTTATATGTTATATAAGTAGATCAGTTGGCAAAGAGAATCTTTGGCACAAGGTTCTTCCTAAAACAAAGTACTGAGTACTGGAGTTGAGATGCAGAAGTTGTATAATACAATGATGAGACCAAATCCAGTGTACTGTGTGCAGTTCTACTCACTGAACTACAGGAAAGATATCAATAAGATTGAAAGAGTGCAGAGAAAATTTACAAGGATGTTGCTGTGACCTGAGGACTAGAGTTATAGGGAAAGGTTGAATATGTTACAACATTTTTTCTTTAGGACTTCTGCATGTGCTTGTCAGAATAAATGGTAAAGGTGACAAGTGCTGAGAACATTGGTTTTCAAGAGATATTGAGGCTCTGGTTAAGAAAACAAATGAGGTGCATATCAGGTGCAGGCTGGTAGGAACAAATGAGGTGCTTATGGAGTATAAGAAATGCAAGAGAACACTTAAAGAAATCAGGAGGGCTAAAAGAAGGCATGAAGTTGCTCAAGCAGACAAGGTGAAGGAGAATCCTAAGGGATTGTGTGTGGAAGGTCATGTTTGACAAATCTTATTGAATTTTTTGAAGAGATTACGAGGAAAGTTGACAAGGGTAAAGCAGTGGATGTTGTCTATATGGACTTCAGTAAAGCCTTTGACAAGGTTCCGCACGGAAGGTTAGTTAGGAAGGTTCAATCGTTAGGTATTAATATTGAAGTAGTAAAACGGATTCAACAGTGGCTGGATGGGAGATGCCAGAGAGTAGTGGTGGATAACTGTTTGTCAGGTTGGAGGCCGGTGACTAGTGGTGTGCCTCAGGGATCTGTACCGGGTCCAATGTTGTTTGCCATGTACATTAATGATGGGGTGGTAAATTGGATTAGTAAGTATGCAGATGATACTAAGATAGGTAGCATTGTGGATAATGAAGTAGGACTAGGAACATGAACAGCCGCAGACCTTGGACTTGGAAAGTAGGAACATGAACAGCCGCAGACCTTGGACTTGGAGACTGGGATCCATGGATCGCCGCAGCCGGGAACATGGAGCCTGGATCGTCGCGGACCCTGGACTAGGAGACTAGGACCTTGATTCACCGCAGCCAGAAACATGGACAACAAAACACAGGACAGGAACAGTGAGCCAGGACTCCTCCTTCAGATCAGGCATCAAGCCGGGACTCTTCTTCAAGGGGACAGACGCGGACAGGACTCTTCTTCAAGAGGTAGACACAGACAATGGGCATGAACACCGAGCCAGGACTCTGCCTTCCACTCAGGCACCGAGCCGGGACTCTTCGAGAGAGAGGTAGACACAGACAATGGGCATGAACATTGAGCCGGAACTCCGCCTTCTACTCAGGCACCGAGCCAGGACTCTTCGAGAGAGATAGACACGGACAATGGGCATGAACATCGAGCCGGAACTCCGCCTTCTACTCAGGCACCGAGCCGGGACTCTTCGAGAGAGATAGACACGGACAATGGGCATGAACGTCGAACCAGGACTCCACCTTCAACTCACCCCTGGCAGATTGACCTTGCCCGGACCCACTCTGGCGACGGAAGGTGAATTGCTGGTACTCCGATGCGGGCTGGATTACTCTGGCGAAGGAAGGTGAATTGCTGGTACTCCCATGCGGGCTGGATCACTCTGGCTTGTCGTAGTGACGGCAACTTGCTAAGGCTTCTTAACACTCTCGACCCAAACGGCTAAGGCCAGGGGCTTTATAAGCTCCTGGTTTGGGTCGAGAGTAGGTCACCTTAATTGTCAAGCTCAAGGGACACGTGAAATGGAATGAGAAGGGAACAAAGAGTCAATGGTCCGGATCGCAACCTAACTAAATTTAAAGGGGAACCGATCCGGACCATGACAGGTGCATAGTTCCCTGAAGGTGGAATCTCATGTGGATAGGGTGGTGAAGAAAGCTTTTGGTATGCTGGCCTTTATAAATCAGAGCATTGAGTATAGGAGTTGGGATGTAATGTTAAAATTGTACAAGGCATTGGTAAGGCCGAATTTGGAGTATTGTATACAGTTCTGGTCACCGAATTATAGGAAAGATGTCAACAAAATAGAGAGAGTACAGAGAAGATTTATTAGAATGCTACCTGGATTTCAGCACCTAAGTTACAGAGAAAGGTTGAACAAGGTCTTTATTCTTTGGAGCATAGAAGGTTGAGGACGGACTTGATAGAGATATTTAAAATTAAGAGGAGGATAGATAGAGTTGACATAGATAGGCTTTTTCCATTGAGAGTAGGGGAGATTCAAACAAGAGGACATGAGTTGAGAGTTAGGGGGCAAAAGTTTAGGGGGAACATGAGGGGGAACTTTTTTACTCAGAGAGTGGTAGCTGTGTGGAATGAGCTTCCAGTAGATGTGGTGGAGGCAGGTTTGATATTGTCATTTAAAGTACAATTGGATAGGAAAGGAATGGAGGGTTATGGACTGAGTGCAGGTCGGTGGGACTAGGTGAGAGTAAGCGTTCGGCACAGACTAGAAGGGCCGAGATGGCCTGTTTCTGTGCTGTAATTGTTATATGGTTATAAGCAGTTCCTGAATCACTGAGTGTGTGCCTTCAGGCTTCTGTACCTCCTACCTGATGGTAACAGTGAGAAAAGGGCATGTCCTGTATGCTGGAGGTCCTTAATAATGGACACTACCTTTCTGAGACACCGCTTCTTGAAGACGTCCTGGGTACTTTGTAGGCTAGTACCCAAGATGGAACTGATTAGATTTACAACCTTCTGCAGCTTCTTCCGGTCCTGTGCAGTAGCCCCTCCATACCAGACAGTGATGCAGCCTGTCAGAATGCTCTCCACGGTACAACTATAGAAGTTTCTGAGTGTTTTATGTGACTCACCAAATCTCAAACTCGTAATGAAGTACAGTGGCTGCCTTGCCTTTATGATACGTTGGGACTAGGTTAGATCCTCAGAAATGGTGACATTCAGAAACTTGAAATTGTTCACCCTCTCTGCTTCCGATCCCTCTTTGAGGATTGATTCTTGTTCCCTCGACTTACCCTTTCTGAAGAACACAATAAATATAAATATATTGGACAACTTTTTGGGCAGAGACTTCTCGATCCTGTTGAGTCTGAAATGTGGACTGTTTATTCCGCACCCTCCCTAGATGCTGCCTGACCGGCTGAGTTCCTCCAGCAGTTTGTGGGACTGTGAATAAGTGTAGTGAGAGTTTCAACCAACCACCCTTTGGGTAAAAAGAAATCTTCCTCAGATCCTCTCTTCCGCCTCTCTCTGGCACCCAGGGAAAGTTGGCGAATTGGATCCAAGATTAGTAAATTGGTTGACAATCGTCACAGTGAAAAAGGCGTCTTGCAGACTGTTCATACAGATAAAACCATTACACGGTGCATTGGTAGAACGAGGGAAAACTTTACGATGCAGAATAATACACACAAGAGATCCTGCGGATGCTGGAAACCCGAACAAAATGCTGGAGGAGCTTCCCCGGGATTCATCAGCTGCGTGTGAGTGTGTGGGGGGTGGGGGTGGGCGGCTGCCGTATGGGTATCTCCATATCTTACTGCCCTGTTGACCCCGACCAGCGGAAGTCCTCAGATTACTCAAGCGATTCTGCAGACACTGGAAATCTAGAGCAACACACACACACAAGTTGCTGGAGGAACTCAGCAGGTCAGGTGCATCAACGGAGGAGAATAAAGAGTCGGCGTTTTGGGCAGTGACACTTCTTAAGTATCGATGCAGAAAAAAGTGTTACAAATACGGAGGAAGTGCAGACAATAAGGTGTAGTATTTTAAGACCATAAAGCACAGGAGCAGAATTAGTCCATTCAGCCCATCAAGTCTGCTCTGCCATTCCATCATGGCTGATCTCGGATCCTACTTAACCCCATACACCTGACTTCTCACATATCCTTTGATGCCCTGACCAACCAGGAATCTATCGACTTCTGCCTTAAATATACCCACAGACTTGACTTCCACCGCAGTCTGCGACAGAGCATTCCACAGATTCACTACTCTCTGACTAAACAAAGTTCTTCCTTACCTCTGTTCTAAAAGATAGCTCCTCAATTTTGAGGCTGTGCCCTCTAGTTCTGGATACCCCACCAGGAAAGATCCTCTCCACATCCACCCTATCTTGTCCTTTCAACATTCAGTAGGTTTCAATGAGATTCCCCCGCATTCTTCTAAATTCCAGTGAATATAGACACCAAGCTGCTAAATGCTCGTCATATGTTAACCCCTTCATTCTTGGAATAATCCTCGTGAACCTCCTCTGGACTCTCTCCAATGACAATGCATCCCTTCTGAGATACAGTGCCAAAACTGTTCACAATACCAAGTGCAGCCTGACTAGTGTCTTATAAAGACTCAGCATTATCTCCTTGCTTTTATATTCTATTCCCCTTGAAATAAATATTGTATTTGTCTTCTTTACCACAGACTCAACCTGTAAGTTAAACTTTTGGGAGCCTTGCACATGGACTCCTAAGTCCCTCTGGATCCCTGATGTTTGAATCTCCTCCCCATTTAGATAATAGTCTGCACTATTGTTCCTTTTACCAAACTGCATTATCATACATTTCCCTACACTGTACTCCATCTGCCACTTGTTTTGCCCATTCTTCCGATTTGTCCAAGTCCTGCTGCAATCACATTGCTTCCTCAGCACTACCTACCCCTCCACCTATCTGCGTATCATCCACAAACTTTGCCACAAAGCCAAGAATTCCATTATCTATATCACTGACAAAGTGAAAAGAAGCGGTCCCAGGACTGAAGAACATCAGTAGTCACCAGCAGCCAACCAGAAAAGGCCCGTTTTATTCTCACTGACTGCCTCCTGCCCGTCAGCCATTCCTCTATCCATGCCAGTATCATATCGAAGTTGATTGTGAGATCAAGAGTCCTTACGTGCAATTGGCCTTCGACCTTCCACTTGGCCCTCTAGACTTCAGCAGTCTCTTGGTATCGACCCTAGAACTTGACGATCGCAGGTTTGACCTTTGGTGTGGAGAGTTCCCCACTCATCCAACAGGCTCCACCATGATCTCCCTCTCAGCTTAATCAACCATTATTTCCACTCCTCCTCCAACTCTGAAGAACTAGAAGGCAAGACAGCAGCTTCTTCTGTCTTCATCCCTCCTCTTCCTGGACATCCCGCCCTGGTTTCCTGCCTACTCTCGACCTTTACATTGCCTACTACTGACGGGACATCAACCATCGTCAGTTCAACACTGCTGCCTCCAATTCCAACCTCTCTCCTTCTGAACACTAGGCTCTCCACTCCCTCCACACTAATCCTAATCTCACCACCAAACCTGCAGATAAGGG
Source organism: Hemitrygon akajei (assembly GCF_048418815.1). Taxonomy (NCBI): domain Eukaryota; kingdom Metazoa; phylum Chordata; class Chondrichthyes; order Myliobatiformes; family Dasyatidae; genus Hemitrygon; species Hemitrygon akajei. The sequence goes on along the minus strand of NC_133127.1, from coordinate 196,702,255 downwards.
CAAGCTGCTGGACTGACCTCTATCTTGCTGAGGCCCAGAGACAACTCTCAGACACCTCTTACTTACCCCTCGATCATGACCCCACTAAGGAACGCCAGGCCATTGTCTCCCACACCATCAGTGACCTCATTGACTCTGGGGATCTCCCATCCACTGCCACCAACCTTATAGTTCCCATACCCAGCACCTCCTGTTTCAACCTCCTACAGAAGATCCACAAACCTGCCTGTCCAGTCAGACCCATTGTTTTAGCTTGTTCCTGCCCCACTGAACTCATATCGGTATACCTCAACTCTGTTTTATCCCCCTGGTTCAGTCCCTTCCCACGTACATTGGTGACACTTCACACATTCTGGATCTTCTCAATGATTTCAAGTTCCCCGGCCTCCATCATCTTATTTTCACTATGGACGCCCAGTCCCTATACACCTCTATCTCCACCAGGAAGGCTCAAAGCTCTCTGTTTCTTTCTGGACACTAAACACAACAAGTTCCCCTCCACCACCATTTTCCTCCACCTAGCGGAACTGGTCTTCACTCTAACTAATTTCTTCTTTGGCTCCTCCCACTTCCTTCAAACGGAAGGTGTAATCATGTGCATTTGCACGGGTCCCAGCTATGCCTGCCTGTTTGTCGGCTACGTGGAACTGTCTCTATTCCCAGCCTACACTGGTCACCGTCCTGCACTTTTCCTACGCTACATTGACGACTGCATTGGTGCTGCTTCCTGCACCCGTGCTGAACTCGTCGACTTCTCAACTTCGCCTCTAACTTCCACCATGCCCTCAAATTTACTGGTCCATTTCTGACACCTCCCTCCTCTTTCCTCAATCTCTCTGCCTCTATCTCTGGAGACAGCTTATTTACTGATGTCTATTATAAACCCACAGACTCTCACAGCTACCTGGACTATAACTTACCACCCTGTCACTTGTAAAAATGCCGTCCCCTTCTCTCAAGTCCTCCGTCTCTGCTGCATCTGCTCTCAGGATGAGGCTTTTCACTCCAGAACAAAGGAGATCTCATCCTTCTTCAAAGAAAGGGGCTTCCCTCTTCCCTTTCTCCGGCATCAACGTTGCCCTCGACCGTATCTCTTCCATTTCACACATGTCTGCTCTCACCCATCCTCCCGCCATGCTAGCAGGGATAGGGTACCTCTCGTCCTCGCCTACCAATCCACTAGCCTCCGTGGGCAGCACGCAATTCTCCACGACTTGCACCATCTCCAACTTGATCCCTCCCCCCAACTTTCTGCTTTCCACAGGGATCTGTGACTCCCTTGTCTCCTCTCCATCCCTCTCCACTGATCTCCCTCCTGGCACTTAATACTTGCAAGCTGAACAAGTGCTATACCTGCCCCTACACCTCCTCCCTTACTACCATTCAGGGCCCCAAACAGTCCTTCCATGTGAGGCCACACTTCACCTGTGAGTCTTTTGGGGTCATGTGCTGTGTTCTATGCTCCCAGTGTGGCCTCCTGTATATCAGTGAGACCCAATGTAGATTGGGAGACCTCTTTGCTGAGCTCCTATGCTCGGTCTGCCAGAAGAAGTGGGATCTTTCAGTGGTCATCCATTTTAATTCCACTTCCCATTCCAATATGTGCATCCATGGCCTCCTCCACTGTCATGGTGAGGCCATGCTCAGGTTGGAACAACACCTTATATTCCGCTTGGGTAGCCTCCAACTTGATGGCATGAACATCGATTTCTCAAACTTCCAGTTATGCCCCTCCTTCACCATTCCCCATTACTACATCTCTCTCTCACCTTATCTTCTTACTTACCCATCGCCTCCCTCTGATGCTCCTTCACCTTTTCTTTCTTCCATGGCCTTCTGTCCTCTCTTAACAGACTCCCCCTTCTCTAGCCCTGTACCTCTTTCACAAATCATCTTCCCAGCTCTTTACTTCACCCCTCCCCTTCCTGGTTTTACCTATCACCTTGTGTTTCTCTCTCCCTCCCCAACCTTTAAATCCACTCCTCATCTTTTTTCTCCAGTCCTGCCGAAGGGTCTTGGCCTGAAACGTCGACTGTACTCTTTTCCATACCTGCTGTCTGACCTGCTGAGCTCCTCCAGCATTTTGTGTGTGTTGCTAAGACAGCAGCCGTACTTCATTAGGAATTTGAGGAGGTTCGGTATGTCACCTAAGACACTTGTACATTCCAACAGGAGCACCATGGAGAACATTCTGACTGGTTCATCACCATCTGGTCTGGAGGGGCCAGTGTAGAGGACTGGAAGAAGCTGCAGAGGGGTGTAAATTCTGACCACTCCATCACCATACACTTTGACCTCTTGACCAACAGACCACAATCAGCAAGGAGAGGCAGCAATAACTCAACCCTGGTTTACCTTAAACATTGGTACTTGATAATGTTACATCCTCAGTCCCCTGCTCTACTACTTGAATACTCATGACCATGTGGCCACGTTCAGCTCTAATTCCATCCAGAAGTTTGCAGATGATACCACTGTAGAAGACCATACCTCAAAAAATGATGAGTTGGGGTACAGGAAGAAGATGGTGAGACAAGTTACATGTTGTCATGACAACAACCTCTCCTTCAATGTCAGCAAACCTTAAGAGCTGGTCATTGACAAGCAAACATGAGGAAATCTGCAGATGCTGGAAATTCAAGCAACACGCACAAAATGCTGGTGGAACACAGCAGGCCAGGCAGCATCTATAAGGAGAAGCACTGTCGACGTTTTGGGCCGAGACCCTTCATCAGGACTAACTGAAAGGAAAGACAGTAAGAAATTTGAAAGTAGGAGAGGGAGGGGGAAATGCGAAATGATAGGAGAAGACCGGAGGGGGTGGGGTGAAGCTGAGAGCCGGAAAGGTGATTGGCAAAAGGGATACAGAGCTGGAGAAGGGAAAGGATCATGGGACGGGAGGCCTGGGGAGAAAGAAAGAGGGAGGGGAGCACTAGAGGGAGATGGAGAACAGGCAGAAAGAGAGAGAGAAAAAAAAGGGAGGAGAAAGCTAAATATATCAGGCCTGGTCATTGACTTCAGGAAGGGGGAGGGTCCTGTGGTCCTGTCTACATCAACGGTGTTGAGGTCATGAGAGTTGAGAGCTTCAAATTCCGAGGTGTGAACCTCAAACTTCCGACCACAACATTGATGCAATGGCCAAGAACTTTCACTGTGAGGTGTGAGGATGAGACCAATAATTACATCTGCACCGGGTTCGCTGAGTTGCAGCTCCTCAGAGAATGTGTTAAGAAACTGGAGCTGCAGCTCGATGACCTTCAGCTCATGCAGGAGGCTGAAGAAGTGACAGATAGGATACTGTTGAGAGGGACGACCTACTGGAGAAGGGTGGTGTACATCCACCGGGTCTGGCATTGACCCTGGTGCCGTGGCTCAGAAGAGAAGAGAGGTGAAGGGAACGCAGTGGTGATAGGAGATTCCATAGTCAGAGGAATAGGGATGAGATTCAGTGGATGCGATAGAGACACCCGGATGATATGTTACCTCCCAGGTGCCAGGGTCAGAAGTGTCTCGGATCGGGTCCACAACACTCTAAAGGGGGAGGGTGAGCAGCCAAAAGTCTTGCTTCATATTAGCATTAATGACATAGACAGGAAAGGTGAGGAGATCCTAAAGAGAGATTTTAGGGAGCTGGGTAGAAAGCTGAGAAACAGGATTTCTGGGGCAGTAATCTCTAGTTTGCTGCCGGTGACATGCATCAGTGAGGGTAAGAATAGGATTTGGCAGGTGAATGTGTGGCTGATGAACTGGTGCAGGGGGTGGGGTACAGATTTATGGATCATTGGGATCTCTTCTGGGGGAGGTATGACCTGTACAAAAGGGACAGGGTTACACCCGAGCCCGAGGGGGACCAGTATCATTCCGGGCAGATTTTCTAGAGTTGTTTGGGAGGGTCTAAACTAATTTGGCATGGGTTTGGGAACCGGAGTGATCGGGCTGAGCATAGGGTTTGCAAACGGGGCAGTGTGTCGTAAGACTGCTAGCAAGGAGAGGCCAAGGTCGGGCAAAATTACAGTCAACAGGATGAGTTCCAACGTAAAAGGGGGAAGGTGTTGTATCTGAACGTGCGCAATTTACGGAATAAGGTAGAAGAACTCGTAGCACAGTTACAGATCGGCAGGTGTGATGTGGCAGGAGAAGCTAAAATCAGATATGGTGGAGGAAAGGGAATTGCACAGGCTTGAAAGAGGAGCTGGCCAAAGTTGATTGGAAGTGGACAATTGCAGGGTTGACAGCAGAGCAACAATGGCTGGAGTTTCTGGGAGCAACTCGGAAGGGGCAGGATAGATAGATCCAAAAGAAGAAGGAGAAGGGTTCTAAAGGCAGGGGGATGCAACCTTGGCTGACAAAGGAAGTCAAAGCCAACATGAAAACCAAAGAGAGGCATATAATAGAGGAAAAATTAGTGGGAAGTTAGAGGATTGGAAATATATGAAAAACCAACAGAAGGCAACTTAAAAAAAAGTCATAAAGAAGTAAAAGATGGAATACAAAAGTAAGCTTGGCAATAATATTAAAAAGGATACCAAAAGTTCTTTCAGACACAAAGTGTAAAAGAGAGGCGAGAGTGGATATCGGACTGCTGGAATATGATGCTGGAGAGGTAGTGATGAGGGACAATGAAATAACGGACAAACTGAATAGGTATTTTGCATTAGTCTTCACTGTGGAAGACACCAGCAGCATGCTGAAATTTTGAGAATATCAGGGGTCATGAAGAGTATGAAGTTACCATTACTAGGGAGGAGTTTCTTGGGAAACTGAAAGGTCTTAAGGTATATGAGTTGCCTGGACCAGATGGTGTACACCCCAGGGTTCTGAAAGAGGTGGCTGAAGAGACTGTAGAGGCACTAGTAATGATCTTTCAAGAATCACTAGATTCTGGAGGACTGGAAAATTGCAAATGTCACTCCGCTCTTCAAGAAGGGAGAGAGGCAGAAGAAGGGAAATTACAAGCCAATTAGATTGACCGTAGTGATTGGGAAGATGTTGGAGATGATTGTTAAGACCTTAAGACATAACAGTAAAATTAGGCCATTTGGCCCATTGAGTTTGCCCTGCCATTCAATTATGGCTGATCCTTTTTTCCCTCCTCAGCTCCACTCCCTGGCCTTCTCCCCGTAACCTTTGATGCCTTGTCAAATCAAGAACTGATCAAGCTCTGCCTTAAATACACCCAACGATGTGGTCTCCACAGCAACCTGTGGTAATGAATTACACAGATTTACCATCCTTTGGCTGAAGAAATTTCTCCGCATCTCTGTTTTAAATGAATGCCCCTCTATCCTGAGGCTGTGCCCTCTTGTCCTAGACTCCCCCACCATAGGAAACATCCTTTCCACATCTACTCTGTCTAGGCCTTTCAACATTTGAAAAGTTTCAATAAGATCCCCCCTCATCCTTCTGAATTCCAGTGAGTACAGACCCAGAGCCATCAAACATTCCTCGTATGATAACCCTTTCATTCCTGGAATCATCCTTGTGAACCTCCTCTGGATCCTCTCCAAAGCCAGCACATCTTTTCTTAGATGAGGGGCCCAAAACTGTTCACAATACTCAAGGTGAGGCCTCATCAGTGCCTTATAAAGCCTCAGCATCACATCCCTGCTCTTGTATTCTAGACCTCTTGAAATGAATGTTAACATTGCATTTGCCTTCCTCACCACCTGTAAGTTAACCTTAGGGTGTTCTGTGCAAGGACTCTCAAGTCAGATTTTTGGATTTTCTCCCCATTTAGAAAATAGTCTGCACATTTATTTCTCCTACCAAAGGGCATGATCATGCATTTTCCAACAAAAGAGTAGAATAGAGCAACATCCATTTAGAACAGAGATGAGGAGGAATTTCTTTAGCCAGAGGGTGGTGAATCTGTGGAATTCATTGCCACAGGTGGCTGTGGAGGCCAAGTCACTGGGTATAGTTAAGGCAGAGGTTGATCGATTATTATTTGTTCAGGGCGTGAAGGGATACGGGGAGAAGACAGGAGATTGGGGCTGAGAGGAAAATTGTATCAGTCATGATAAAATGGCGGAGCAGACTTGATGGGCCAATTGGCCTAATTCTGCTCCTATATCTTATGGTCTTGTGGTCACCTCTTTCTCAGTGGAGATCATCCCCACAACCTGGTGCCCACAGGATGACTGTAGCGGGGAAGATGGTAGCTCACCTCTTTGTCGTCTGTGGGCTTGTGAAGAGGGTGTGGAGACAGTTGTCATGATTCACCCCAGGTAGCTGTGTGACAGAGGACTCTCTGAACTATGGGCTGTTTCTAGGGTGAGACACACGGCGATGGACATCAGGAACTGCTGGCAGATCATCAGCTCCATGAAAGACTCCCTTTGGTCAGCCCAAAACTTGTTGGTCTGCCCACGCATCGAGATGTCGGTGGAAGAATGTTGCCGACTTACAAATTCTGGGCTGCAGGAGTACGTGCTGAAGGACAGCCACTGCAAGGGTGAGTGGGATCCTTCATGATGTTACCGGCCATTTTCTCTCACCTTTCTGTCTAGACGTGCTTGATGGTGGCTAGGCTGGTGCCGGTGATGCCTTGGGCAGTTTGAGCTTTCCATACCATGCAGTCATTCAGCTTGTCAGGACCCTCCCAACCTGAAACCTCGACCACTCCTTCCCCACCCCCCAATCCTGCCATGCCCTCCACCCCTGCACGCGCCCCACCCTTCCACGCCCCCCACCCTACCATGCTCCCCACCCCTCCATGCTCCCCACCCTACCACGTTCCCCACCCCTCCACGCCCCCCACCCTACCATGCTCCACCCTCCCATGCTCCCCCAATCCCGCCATGCCCCCCACCCCTGCACGCGCCCCACCCTTCCACGCCCCCCACCCTACCATGCTCCCCACCCCTCCATGCTCCCCACCCTACCATGTTCCCCACCCTACCATGCTCCACCCCCCCACACTCCCCCATTCCTCCATGCTCCCCACCCCTGCAAGCTCCCCATCCTACCACGCGCCCCACCCCTCCACGCTCCCCACCCCTGCATGCTCCCCACCCCACCACGCTCCCCACCCCTCCACACTCCCCACCCCACGACGATCCCCACCTCTGCATGCTCCCCACCCCACCACGCTCCCCACCCCTCCACACTCCCCACCCCACGACGATCCCCACCTCTGCATGCTCCCCACCCCACCACGATCCCCACCCCTGCCCGCTCCCCACCCCACCAGGCTCCACCCCTCCACAGATGCTGCTGACCCTATTGAGTTCCTCCAGTAGATTATCTGAGGCAACACATACAAGCATTTGTAGCGGTGTACTACACGCAGCGCTGAAATAACGACACGGAGTCGGTGAGCTGCAGTTGCAAAAAAGATTTATTCAAACTTTGCGGCCTCGCTCTAAAGCCTTCCTGATCCTGCCCTCCCCGGGTGGGAATGCCATATTCACAGTCCCGTCCCGCGTGCGGGCTTTCCCCCTTGCTGGTGAAGCAGGCTTGGCGCCCTGTTTGGGTCCGGCCTCAATGCCGGCGTGCGCCACTTTGTGAGCCGGTTCGAGTCCGGTCGCCACACATCTACAATTTTTATCGTGTTTGCTGATGATCTGGTTGGGTTTGATCATTAAGGGGTTAATGTGAGTGGCTTTTGTACTTTGGACGTAGCCCGGTGTTGGATAAGCCCTCGCCTTGGGAGGCTGCCAGGAACTGCTGATGCAGAGAGAGAGAGAGAGGGAGAGGTGGGGTTAAGTCCAGGAACATCAGACATCCAGCTTCAGCTTGTTCTTCTTGGTGTCCGGGAGCGGCGGCTGAGGAAGGGGAGCTCGGAGTGTGCTTGACGTTCGTCCACAAACTGAAGACACTGACAGGTCTGTTCACTCATCGCACTCCTTCCTTTTCAAACTTACTTACTGAAGCCCATCTGGGGCCGAGGCCACTGACATCAGCTCACCAGAGACCTCTGTCCTGGGCTTGTATTTCAAGTTGTCCACAGGTGTAGCCCATCTTTGAATATCCTTCCTCTCTCAGGGATGAGGTCTTTGGAGCTTGTGTTGGTGTTTCTGTAGCTCTGGCTGTTTAACAGAATGAGGTTGCTAGCCTCCTCCTTTCACAGACGGGCTTCGGACCGTCCACGGCGGGGTTTCCTTATCAAAGGCTTTTTAGAATGATTGTCACTCCTGCTTTCTGTCTCTGTTAGTGATGGCGCTGTTCCCTCTCCTGTTTAAACCTCGCCTTTCCCCTCTATCTGTCCAGGGAGCAACACACACAAAATGCTGGAGGAACTCAGCAGGTCAGGCAGGAGCTATGGAGAGGAATAAACAGTCGATATTTTGCACTGAGACCCTTCATTGGGACCAGAAAGGAAGAGGGAAGAGGTCAGAAAAAGAAGGGGGGGGTGCGGGGGAGGGGTACAAGCTGTCAGGCGATAGGTGAGGGGGGGAAGGAGGGTGGAGGGGTGGGTTGAAGTGAGAAGTAGGGAGGTGATGAGTGGAAACAGTGAAGGGTTGAAGAACACATCTGATAGGAACGGAAATAGTCCATGGAAGAAAGGGAAGGTGGAGGGGAACCAGAGGGGGTGAGGTGAGTGGAAGGGGTAAGAGACAGAGACTTTCTCCCAGGGAAGAAATGGCTAATACAGGGGGGGCATAACTTTAAGGTGTCTGGAGGGAAGTGTAGGGGGAATGTCAGAGGTAGGGTTATTTACACAGAGTGTGCGTGTGTGGGAGGTGCTGTCGGGGTTTAGGAGTGGTAGAGGCAGGTACATGAGGGACGCTACACAAAATGCTGGAGGAACTCAGCGAGTCAGACAGCATCAGTGGAGGGGGAAACATTCTGGGCTGAAGCCCTTCATCATTCATGAGTCCTGATGAGCCCTAAATGTCCACTGCTTATTCCCCTCCATAACTGTGCTGAGTTCCTCCGGCATGTTGTGTGAATTGCTCTGGGTTTCCAGCATTTGCAGAATCACGTGTTTACATTAGGGGCGTTTCAGTAACTCTGACACAGGCACACGGATGATGGAAAGCTGGAGGGCCACGGGGGTGGGGGGGGGGGGGTTAGATTGATTTTGGAGTAGGTTAACAACTCGGCAGAACATTGCAGGCTAAAGGATCCCGTCCTTGTTCTGCAAGTGTTAATCAGGGGGAACTTTAACTAATCTCTGCTGTACTTGGGACTGAAGATTGAACCTGATCAATCCACTGATAATTGTCACCTTGATGACAATTGTTACTGAACACTGATAGCGCAGTAATAGTCATTCCAGGTTGTTTAATATCGTTTCCATGACGCAGGTGTAAAGGAGAATGCAATAATTGTTACTCCAGATCTGATAACCATATAACCATGTAACAATTACAGCACGGAAACAGGCCATCTCGGCCCTTCTAGTCCGTGCCAAACGCTTACTCTCACCTAGTCCCACTGACCTGCACACAGCCCATAACCCTCCATTCCTTTCCTGTCCATATACCCATCCAATTTTACTTTAAATGATGCAGCACAATAAAATCACAATAAGATAAAGAACACATAATGAAAATAACACAATAAATATGAATACATAAGATAGCTCGCATACACAGTTTGATTGGATCTCTGTCGTTCAGTCTGCAATGACTTACTTCATGTAGTTCAGTGAAACTGTGTAGAGCTGTTCAAGGACATCAGTAAGCAGACATCACAATGATAAGCTGAGAGACAGGAATTCTCATCTCTGTACTGCACAAGGACTCTTCATCTCATGTTAATATAACCATATATAACCATATATAACAATCACAGCATGGAAACAGGCCATTCCGGCCCTCCTAGTCCGTGCCGAACTCTTAATCTCACCTAGTCCCACCTACCCGCACTCAGCCCATAACCCTCCACTCCTTTCCTGTCCATATACCTATCCAATTTTACCTTAAATGACACAACTGAACTGGCCTCTACTACTTCTACAGGAAGCTCATTCCACACAGCTATCACTCTCTGAGTAAAGAAATACCCCCTCGTGTTTCCCTTAAACTTTTGCCCCCTAACTCTCAAATCATGTCCTCTCGTTTGAATCTCCCCTACTCTCAATGGAAACAGCCTATTCACGTCAACTCTATCTATCCCTCTCAAAATTTTAAATACCTTGATCAAATCCCCCCTCAACCTTCTACGCTCCAATGAATAGAGACCTAACTTGTTCAACCTTTCTCTGTAACTTAAGTGCTGAAACCCAGGTAACATCCTAGTAAATCGTCTCTGCACTCTCTCTAATTTATTGATATCTTTCCTATAATTCGGTGACCATGATATGATATTTATTGCTGAGTTATTTATTATTATTTCTTCTTGTATTTGCAGTTTGTTGTCTTCTGCACTCTGTTCGAACACCCTAGATGGGTGGTGGTCTTTCATTGATCCTGTAATGGTTGTTACTCTATATATTTATTGAGTATGCCCACAAGAAAATGAATCTCAAGATTGTATATGGTGACATACAGTGCCTATGAAAAGTATTTACCCCCCCTTCACCCCAGAAGATCTCAATCTTTATTGTTTTACAGCATTGAATCACAGTGGATCAATTGAAAAATACTCTTGTGTCAAAGTGAAAACAGATCTCTACAAAGTGAACCAAATTAATTACAAATGTAAAACACAAAATAATTGATTGCATAAGTGTTCAACACCTTGGGTCAGTATTTAGTAGATGCACCTTTGGCAGCAATTACACCCCTGAGTCTGTGTGGATAGGTCTCTATCAGCTTTGCACATCTGGACACTGCAATTTTCCCCCATTCTTCTTTACAAAAATGCTTAAACTCTGTCAGATTGCATGGGGATTGTGAGTGAACAGCTATAAACTCTAAATTGGATTGAGGCCTGGGTTCTGACTTGGCCACCTCAGGACATTAACTTTGTTGTTTTTAAGCCATTCTGTAGCTTTGGTTTTATGCTTGGGGTCATTGTCTTGCTGGAAAACAAATCTTCTCCCAAATTTCAGTTCTCTCACTGGTTGCATCAGGTTTTCCTCCAGGATTTCCCTGTATTTTGCTGCATTCATTTTACCCTCTACCTTCACAAGCCTTCCAGGGCCTGCACAGTGAACCATCCCCTGGGCATAATCCAGCTGTCACCATGCTCCACGGTATGAATGGTGTGTTTCTGATGATGTGCAGTGTTTAGTCTGATGGCCAAAAAGCTCAATTTTGGTTTCATCAAACCATAGAGCCTTCTTCCAGCTGACTTCAGAGTCTCCCACTTGCCTTCTGACAAACTCTAGCCGAGATTTCATGTGAGGTTTTTTCAACAGCAGCTTTCTGTTTGTCACTCTCCCATAAAGCTGTGACTGGTGAAGCACCCGGGCAACAGTTGTTGTATGTGCAATCTCTCCCATCTCAGCTACTGAAGCTTGTAACTCCTCTAGAGTTGTCAAAGATCTCTTGGTGGCTTCCCTCACTAGTCCCCTTCTTGTTAGGTTTTGAGGATGACCTGCTCTTGGCAGATTTACAGCTGTGCCATATTCTTTCCATTTCTTGATGATTGACTTAACTGTACTCCGAGGGATATTCAGTGACTTGGAAATTTCCTTGTATCCGTCTCCTGCTTTTCAATAACTTACTTGCAGAGTTGATTTGAGTGTTCTTTTGTCTTCATAGTGTAGTTTTTGCCAGGATACTGACTCATCAGTAGTTGGACCTTCCAGATACTGGGGTATTTTCAATTGAAACACCTTGACTTACATCTCTATTTAACTAATTATGAGACTTCTAAAACCAATTGGCTGCACCAGTGATGATTTGGTGTGTCATATTAAAGGGGGTGAATACTAATGCAATCAATTATTTAAACATAAACATAGAAACATAGAATAGTACAGCACATCACAGGCCCTTCGGTTACATTACAGTTTCATATTTGCAATTAATTTAGATCACTTTGTAGAGATCTATTTTCACTGTGATACAAGAGTCTTTTTCTGTTGATCAGTGTCGAGAAAGCCAAATTAAATCCATTGTGATTCAATGCTGTAAAACAACAAAACATGAAAACTTCCCAGGGCAGGGTGAATATTTTATATAGCCTCTGCACATGTACTTTGTACTTTGACAATAAACTTACTTGAAACTTTGTTCTCTGTATATCGGAGTAATGGGAAAGATGGGAAGTGCTGGGGTTTCAGAGGAACGAGTGTTATGTTTTGTATCTCCAAAATATTAAACTAATTGCAAGAAAAAGACAGAGTGCAGAGAACAGGTCTTAATTTCATTTTTCACTTTAAGCAAGGCATGTGCGTATGACACAGTGGCATGCAGACATTTGCCTTTCACCTACTTCATACATATAACCATAATGAATTGTTTCAACAAAGAATACTTAATCAAATGATGTATTTACAATATTACACAACAATCGTGTCTGCTTAGCTGTAAACTCCAACTCAATAGAGAATGCACAGTACAGTATATGCACTATACTATATAATACAACCACTATATAGACTTCCACAGAAAAGTACATTTTAAACTGTTCCTTTTATGGTGAGAAACTCTTCTTCCATCTCCATCTGCAGGTCGTCCTCAGCTAAGTCCAATTTGTTGAAGTGTTTTCTTCTAGAAAGGTTTGCAAAGGTGCCCTCTATCCTGGGCAGAGGGTATTGATCTCCTCTCAGTACTGGGTAGGTGGTGAGCTTGAAGTCACCGCAGATGCTGACATACCCATTCTTCTTGGTTGCTTGAGTCACTTACATTGCCCATGGACTCCACTCAGAATTCCTTCAGCCTCCATGCGATCTAGCTCACTGGCTGCTTTATCACAGATGGTATAAGGAACAGGATGGTTTTGTAAAACTTGGACGCGGCATTTTTATTTAACACTATTTTACCCCTGACATGTTTAGTTTTCCAATGCCATCCTACACCACTGCTGTTTGCATCATCCAGTACTTTTTTTAAATTCACTTCCAGTTGTTTCTTTTGGAGGGTATGCAAATGATGGATGGATCTTCAATCAAGTTGTAGTTGTCTCAGCCAATCACAATCCCACAATGCTGGCCCTCCTGTTTTTACCTCATACAAGCCTGTGGTTTGTTGGTTTTTGTATTTCACAGAACGTCATTGCCACAGAGGTGACCTTTTCACCAGGGTAAGTAATCAGATTCTTCGGGCTTCAGTTCAGTATCTTTGAAATGCTGCTCAAATTCATTTTGTGGAACAACTGAAACAGCCGATCCAGTGACCAATTCCATTTTAATTAATTTTCCATTCACTTCTGGTGTGAGTTATATCGCTTGTCTGTTGTTAGTTTTCACTTAGTAAATCTCGAGGCTACCCAGTCGTGTCACTATCATCATTATCAGATTTTTCATCAATAGCTTGCAGATTAGTACTTGACTGTCTATCTTTTTCTCTTCCCTGTGCAGTCCATTTATTTTTGTCTGCCCAGCATGCTCTTTGTATGTGTCCTACTTCGTTGCATTTTCTGGAAGATTCACCTTTAAATCTGTATCGGTCTGGTGTACATGGGCCCTGCCACAACAGTAACACAATTTGTTCAGCCAGGCAGGTTTCTGTTTAGACATTGCAATTTTGTTCACGCTCACATCCGTCCCTGACTGCAACTCCTCAACTACCTCTGAGTGCTGTTTCCATTGATACAGTGATTTCAACTGTTCCTTTAAATGTCAGTTGTGCTTCATTTAGGAGCCCTGTTTGAATGCTTCCTTGTGAGATTCCACAAAATGAATGATTCTAAGTGTATCGTTAAACCCATCACTGAACTGACAATGCTCAATTTCTACAATTCAGCCACGTAAACTGAAATGGGCTCACCTTCGTTTTGATTCTGCTTATGAAACTGAAAATAATCTGCAATTAACAGTGGTTTTGGGTTCAAGTATTCCTGCATTACTTTCACTACAGCAGCAAAGCTAATTTTGGCTGGTTTGGTTGGAGCAGTCAAGCTCCTCAACAAACTGAATGTTTTTCCACCCAATGCACTCAGCAAAACTGGTACTTGTTTCTCATTGGGTAATTCATTTGCTGTAAAATATTGCTCAATCCGTTCAGTATACATAGTCCAGTTATCTCTTGTACAATGGGACGTGTGCATCTTCTGATGTAGTCGACCATTTCTGCTTTTTTAAACATTTATGATTATTATCACCTGGTACTCACTGTTCCTGAACCCATGAAACTGCTCACTTCCTGCCTTCTTTGAAACTTGAACATCTCCTCTGAAGAAGCATAAGCTGCTCTGCTTTTTTCTTGCTCGACCGTTTCTCACTGCGTAATTTTTAAATTCAAACATCTCGCTGTGTTTCAACAGGTAGGTAACTATATAACCATATAACAATTACAGCACGGAAACAGGCCCTCTCAGCCCTTCTAGTCTGTGCCGAATGCTTACTCTCACCTAGTCCCACCTACCTGCACTCAGCCCATAACCCTCCATTCCTTTCCTGTCCATATACCTATCCAATTTTACTTTAAATGACAATACCGAACCTGCCTCTACCACTTCTACTGGAAGCTCGTTCCACACAGCTACCACTCTCTGAGTAAAGAAATTCCCCCTCGTGTCACCCTTAAACTTTTGCCCCCTAACTCTCAAATCATGTTTGAATCTCCCCTACTCTTAATGGAAAAAGCCTATCCACGTCAACTCGATCTATCCCCCTCATTACTTTAAATACCTCTATCAAGTCCCTCCTCAACCTTCTATGCTCCAAAGAATAAAGACCTAACTTGTTCAACCTTTCTCTGTAACTTAGGTGCTGAAACTCAGGTAATATTCTAGTAAATCTTCTCTGTACTTTCTCTATTTTGTTGACATCTTTCCTATAATTCGGTGACCAGAACTGTACACAATACTCCAAATTCGGCCTTACCAATGCCTTGTACAATTTTAACTTTACATCCCAACTCCTATACTCAATGCTCTGATTTATAAAGGCCAGCATACCAAAAGCTTTCTTCACCACCCTATCCACATGAGATTCCACCTCCAGGGAACTATGCACCATTATTCCTACATCACTCTGTTCTACTGCATTCTTCAATGCCCTACCATTTACCATGTATGTCCTATTTGGATTATTCCTACCAAAATGTAGCACCTCACAATTATCAGCATTAAACTCCATCTGCCATCATTCAGCCCACTCTTCTAACTGGCCTAAATCTCTCTGCAAGCTTTGAAAACCTACTTCATTATCCACAACGCCACCTACCTTAGTATCATCTGCATACTTACTAATCTACCACCCCATTATCCAGATCATTAATGTATATGACAAACAACATTGGACCCAGTACAGATCCCTGAGGCACACCACTAGTCACCGGCCTCCAACCTGACAAACAGTTATCCACCACTACTCTCTGGCATCTCCCATCTAGCCACTGTTGAATCCATTTTACTACTTCAATATTAATACCTAATGATTGAACCTTCCTAACTAACCTTCCGTGCGGAACCTTGTCAAAGGCCTTACTGAAGTCCATATAGACAACATCCACTGCTTTACCCTCGTCAACTTTCCTCTTAACCTCTTCAAAAAATTCAATAAGATTTGTCAAACATGACCTTCCACACACAAATCCATGCTGACTATTCCTAATCAGACCCTGTCTATCCAGATAATTATATATACCATCTCTAAGAATACTTTCCATTAATTTACCCACCACTGATATCAAACTGACAGGCCTATAATTGCTAGGTTTACTCTTAGAACCCTTTTTAAACAATGGAACCACGTGAGCAATATGCCAATCCTCCGGCACCATCCCCATTTCTAATGATATTTGAAATATTTCTGTCAGAGCCCCTGCTTTTTCTACACCAACTTCCCTCAAAGTCCTAGGGAATATCCTGTCAGGACCCGAAGATTTATCCACTTTTATATTCCTTAAAAGTGCCAGTACTTCCTCCTCTTTAATTGTCATAGTTTCCATAACTTCCCTACTTGTTTCCCTTACCTTACACAATTCAATATCCTTCTCCTTAGTGAATACCGAAGAAAAGAAATTGTTCAAAATATCCCCCATCTCTTTCGGCTCCACACATAGCTGTCCACTCTGATTCTCTAAGGGACCAATTTTATCTCTCACTATCCTTTTGCTATTAATATAACTGTAGAAACCCTTTGGATTTATTTTCACCTTACTTGCCAATGCAGCCTCGTATTTTTTTTAGCTTTTCTAATTTCTTTCTTAAGATTCTTCTTACATTCTTTATATTCCTCGAGCACCTCATTTACTCCATGCTGCCTATATTTATTATAGATCTCCCTCTTTTTTCCAAACCAAGTTTCCAATATCCCTTGAAAACCATGGCACTCTCAAACTTTTAACCTTTCCTTTCAACCTAACAGGAACATAAAGATTCTGTACCCTCAAAATTTCACCTTTAAATGACCTCCATTTCTCTATTACATCCTTCCCATAAAACAAATTGTCCCAATCCACTCCTTCTAAGTCCTTTCGCATCTCCTCAAAGTTAGCCTTTCTCCAATCAAAAATCTCAACCCTGGGTCCAGTCCTATCCTTCTCCATAATTATATTGAAACTAATGTAATTGTGATCACTGGACCTGAAGTGCTCCCCAACACATACCTCCGTCACCTGACCTATCTCATTCCCAAACAGGAGATCCAACACTGCCCTTTCTCTAGTTGGTATCTCTATGTATTGCTGCAAAAAGGTAGTAGCCTTAGATTCATTTTAAAAAAAAATCTCGTTGTCACTGTTACATTCTGTGTCCAGAACATTAAACTAATTGGAAGAAGAACCAGCCCAAGAGAACAGACCTTAGTTTTATTTTTTTACGTTTAGCGAGGCATGGTGACGTATGCCATTCACGTACTTTGTAGATATAACTTTAATGAATTATTCAAACAAGGAATGCTTAATCAAACAAAATATTTCAAAAGGTCAAAGTACTTTTATTAACAGAGTATGTATTTATTATACATCTTTGAGATTTGTCTGCTTACAGGCAGTCACAAAACAAGAAATCCAAAAGAACCCGTTAAAAAAGGACTGACAAACACCCCATGTGCTGAGAGAGAAAAAAACAAATTGTGCAAACAATTCTCTTTGCACTACGGTCGACTTGTTTGGTTCTAATCGTGTTCTTTCTTCTAAAGCAAAGTGTGTATAATTCATGTTTAGTTTTTTTTTGTGTGTATGGGTTATCTGATGCTCTGTGATGTTGCTGCAGGTAAGTTTATCAGTACACCTGAGCACACACATGGACTCGTGCTGATGACAGTGTGACTCTCTGTGCAGGGAGATGCTGGCGTTGCTGCTCGTGGTTCTGTCGTTGACTCTGGCAGCAGACCAGGACATCCTCAACACCTGCATGAAAGGAAAACACCACAAGACAAAGCCGGGTGCCGAGGGGGATCTCTATCGTCAGGTAAACGGGGGACTGGCGGGGTTGAAGGCAGAGATTGTTTTATTTATTGATTTATTTATTTAAAAATTCAGCACAGAACAGGCTCTTCAAGCCGTGCTGCCAGCGACCCCTAATTTAACCCTCCCCTAATCACAGGATTAACTTACTGACCAGTACACCTTTGGACTGTGGGAGGAAACTGGAACGCCCGGGGGAAATCCACGCATTCCACGGGGAGGATGTACAAGTCCTTACAGAGGACGCTGGGATTGAACTCTGAAATCCAGTGCCCCGAGCTGTAATGGTGTGGCGCTGACCGCTGTGCTCTCATGGTGTCCGAGCAGCAGCACTAACATTGCCTGTTACATCGCTGGCATTTAGGGCAGTAACAGGAGTCCATAAGACCATCAACCATTGGAGCAGAATTAGGCCATTCAGCCCATCAACTCTGCTCCAGCATTCCATTTTGGCTGATCCTGGATCCCACTCAACCCCATACACCTGTCTTCTTGCCGTATCCTTTGATGCCCTGATTGATTAGGAAATGATCAACTTCCACCTTAAATATACAGGCAGTCTGCGGCAGAGCATTCCACAGATTTACTACTCTCTGGCTAAAAAAATCCTCATTACATCTGTCCTAAGGGGTCCCCTCTCAATGTTGAGGCTGTGCCCTCTAGTTCTGGATACCCCACCATGGGAAACAACCTCTCCACATCCACCCCATCTAGTCCTTTCAACATTCGGTAGGTTTCAATGAGATCCCCATGCATTCTTCTAAATTCCAGTGAGTACAGGCCCAAAGCTGCCAAACACACACCTCATATGTTAACCGCTTCATTCCCAGAATCATCCTCGTGAACCTTCCCTGGATTCTCTCCAATGACAACACATCCTTTCTGAGATATGGGGCGCAAAACTGTTGACGATACTCCAGGTGCGGCCTGATTAGTGTCTTATAAAGGCTCAGCGTTATCTCCTCGCTTTTATATTCTATTCACCTTGAAGTAAATCCCAACATTGCATTTGCCTTCTTTACCGCAGACACAACCTGTAAATTAACCCTCTCGGAGTCTTGCACAAGGACTCATAAGTCCCTCTGCACCCTTCTTTCCATTTAGATGATAGTCGGCACTATTGTTCCTTTTCAAAATTCATTATCATACATTTCCCAACACAGTGTTCCATCTGCCACTTTTTTGCCCGTTCTTCCAATTTGTCCAAGTCCCGCTGCAATCGCATTGCTTCCTCAGAACCACCTACCCCACTGCTGCGGATAAATCTCAGGAGCAGCCGACAGAGCAAATCAGACCGACTCAGAGAACTGGTTCAGACTAAAGGACTTTGTTATGCCTGAGATCACGGACAGCCTCCGCACCCAAGAGCGGTGTTTCGGGGCTCCGCAGGCACGCTTCATTATATAGACACACTGTACCGTGTAAAAGCACTTAACGCGAACGTTGCTTGACTTTGAACTTAGAACCGGATTGCAACAACCTGCTCGCATTCCGGCCGGCGCCACAACCTCCTTCTTGCTGATTTTAGCTAAATCTCAGGAACGTTCACAAGCGATTAGGTTAACCCCCTACATATCCAAAGAGACTTAAATTCTTCCACAATCCCCTCCTTGTTGATCCTTTCAGATCAACACACCTCGTGAGGTATTTCCTCCTCTTCCTCATAGGAGGTTTCATATCCCCCCGGAAAGGGTCTCTCTTTGCCAGGATGTACCGCCTCTCCCCACCAGTTTCGCCTACTGCGCGTTTCTCTCACCGTCTGGGGTATCATAGGGACATTTTCAGGTCTGTGTAAGGCTCTTTTCATTAACTGGTAACAACACAATCGTAATGCTCCGCATACACAGCAGCCTAAAACACATTTCATTACCACTATAATTATCCCACGGGTAATCCAGCTTCCATGGCCAGAAAACCATCCCTCTATTATTTCCCACCTTTTAGTTCCCGAACCAAAATTCTTAAACTGTTCCCCTGTCTGCCTAATCTCCTCAATCTTTCCCCTTATGTGTAGAGTAAGGTCAGTTATGTTTTCTGAGCCATCGGGAATATAAGTACAACATTCTTGCCTTACCATGTCCCTCCTTTTCCAGCTCAGAGCAGGTCCAGGGCCATTCTATTTGGCAAGGCTACCTTCCCAAGGGCAGCCGCCTCTGTTGTTAGGTCTTCCACTTGTGTCTGCACGTCAGTTAGGGCATCGGCAGTGTCATCGGCCAATTTCTCTAGAGCGGCTGCCATACGAATAACTTCTCGCGAATTTCAGGCCACACCGTATGAGGGAAATGCTATCATCCAAAACCTTCCACTTTCCATTATCCCTTGTTTACTCCGCCTAAGATAAGGGTGTTGTGATATATCGTTTATAGGACGCATGGAGGACACTGTATAGTCCAGATAACAGCAGCCCATCCAGTTTCCTGGGGACACATTCCCATTTTCACCCGGTGGCCCTGGAAGCCAAGGAGAAGCTCTTTCCCCACATACCCAGTAGGTCCCATTAGGAGTTTGCGGAGGAGGACCCACCGTCCGTTCAGTACAAATCGGTTACCCAAAAATGTCCCATTCCCCCCCCCCCCATATTACAATAACAAATCCCATTTACAGTTTTCTGTGTATTTACTAACTCAAAGGAGGGCATCCTTTTTCCCTCCGTCGGGGTACGGAGGTACCATCCTTTGAAACAGGTACATCCACAATCCCCTTCACTGACATCACAGTCCTTTATCAGCTTCTGCCAATCTCTTGTTCTAAGGCTGTTAGAGAATTTGTTGTTTCGGTTCATAAAGTACGTGGAGAGCATTTGGCTTCTGTTCATGGGGACCCCTCCAGGGACATTCCCTGACAGCGTGCTGAGATATCCTTACACACACCCGACGAGAGTCCAACTCCTCACTTTGTTGTTTGGCATAAGTGTGACACAAAGACAAAAAGGTATTTCTGGACAAGGCCACACTAACTCCCTGCAGTATCAGTCCCCGTAAAAGCATCTGGCTTGTCAGCTTCATGCTTTCTTGTCTTCCAACTCCTGGTGCCGTTTGCACCTAGTAGCGTGAATCCATTCTCCTTTTCTTCCAACTTTCGCCGCAGTTCGGGTTGTTATCAGCACTGTGTAAGGGCCCTTCCGCCTAGGAGAAAGAGAGTCCTTTTTTATCTCCTTTACATATACCCTATCACCGGGGTGGAAAGGATGCATGTTCTCGCTTCCCGCAGGGGTCTGCCCCCGTCTCACTCTCTCGTGCTGCTCGGCGGCCATTTTGCGCAATGCTTGGGCATACGCTAGGGTCTGTTCATCGTTCCAGATCAGGACCGGTCTCTCAGTGGTGACAGAAGATCGAATCCCAGTAGTCATGGGGCGCCCCATAAGGAATTCATGAGGGGTCAGACTAGTGCCCTATTTTTCCTGTTCCGCATAGAATACAACAGTACAGGGAGAGCCTCTGGCCAGGATAGCTTATTGTCTGGGCAGACTTTAGACAGGGTTACTTTCAATTCCCCATTCGTCCTTTCTACTATCCCTGAGGACTGAGGGATATGTAATTTCCATTGGAACCCCATGGCCTGCACCAAATCCTTCACAATTCGACCCGTGAAGTGTGTTCCCCTATCACTGTTTGTTACCATGGGTATCCCGTACCGGGGTATTATTTCCCTTCATAATATTTTTACCACTGTTCGAGCATCATCCTTTCCTGTGGGATAGGCCTCCACCCATCGACTGAACATGTCAACTGTCGCTGGCATGTATTCATACCCTGACGCTGGCAGCATAGGCACAAAATCAATTTGCACATTTTCAAACGGCATTTTAGGCATTGGGGGATGTCCGGATTTTGCCGGCGATTTGCCCCGATTATTTATCTGGCAAATGATGCGCACACGGGCAATTTTCTGTACTGTAGGTGTTATCCCGGGTGTGTACCATTGCTGACCAATTGCATGCTGCATCCCCCCCTTTGCCCATGTGGGCCTGCGCATGCACCAGGCGGCTAGGGGCAAAATCAAGCTTCGAGGACACACCACCCTCTCGTCGGGGTATCTTTATGGTGGCAGTGGGCCTTTCCCCATACCCACTTTTCCTGGGGACTAGGATTCTGCTGTGCTACCTGAAGCTGAGAAGGCTCTAAGGCAGGGAGAGGCGTGGGGTGCGATTCACAAAGGCCTTGTAAAATAGGCTGTTGTGTTAAAGCCACTTCCTTTGCGGCTTGGTCTGCTGGGGCTTTCCCTGGGAAGTTTCACCATCAGCATTGGTGTGTGCCTCACATTTGATAACTGCTAGCCGCTTAGGCAGTTGAATAGCTTCGAGAAGATTCAATGCTAGTCGTGAATGTTTTATGGACTTTCCCGCTGAGGTAATGAAACCCCTATTTTTCCATTTTTGGCCAAAATCATGCACCACCCCAAAGGCGTAACGAGAGTCCGTATATATTTTGGCCACCTGATTCCAGGCCGATATACAAGGTCGGGTGAGTGCAGAGCTCAGCTGCCTGCGCCAAAGTTCCTGGGGGCAGTGCACAGGCTCCCCCTGTCTGGTATAGATCAGCTGTGGCATAACCCGCGAAGGGTAAGTCGTCTCTTGGCCTATGTGATGACCCATCCGTGAAGAGGATCAAATCCGGATTTGGAGGAGGGTCTCTTCATAAATCCACTTGTGGGGAAGTGGAATGTTGTACTACTGCAAGGCAGTCATGTGCAGCCTCCTCCGCACAAAAGTTGCGGGCTTCGTAATGGGTGATCGGCGGTAAGTATAGCTAGGGTGTGGTAACAGGATTTCCTTGTATCCTGTACGTTGTGAGGCAGTGAAATGTTGTGTTGCGGCCAAATTTAAAGCAGCATAACAGTGTGAGGCACCCGCGCTTCGCAGGGATGATCAAGAACCAGAGGTAGGGACTTCTCGACCACGATGGCCGTTGCTGCTACAGCACGGAGACAAGCAGGCATTCCCAACACTACCACGGGGAGGGCTGTGGAATAGTAGGCAAAAGGTCTCCTTCCCCCTGCATGGTTCTGTGTAAGCACCCTGGTAGCGAACACTCCCTTCTCCCAGACATGTAACTGAAGGGGGTGCACATAATTGGGGAGGCCCAATGCTGGGGCAGTCATCATTGGCATTTTGAGAGCTTGAAATGCGTCGTTTCCCTCGGGAACCATGGAGGGGGAAGGAGACTGGTGCATTCCTGGCAGCTGTGGCGTGGAGGACGGCATCGTGTAGACGGTAATCGTGGATCCACTGACGACAGTGGCCGACCAGTCCCAGGAAGGAAAGGACTTCCTTCTTCGTATTAGGCGGCAGTATTCGCAAGATGGCCTGTATTCCGTCCGGCCCCATCTCTCAAACTCCAACCTTCAAGCGGAAACCAAGGTATTGCACCTGTGACCGGCAGAATTGTAACTTCGATCTTGACACGCGATGTCCGCGAGAGGCTAGAAACTGGAGCAAAGTTATCGAGTCTTTTCAGCAGACTGATAGAGTAGAAGACACTACTAAGAGATCATCAGCATATTGTAGCAAAGTGGGTTCCCCTCCTAGTTGACACTTGTCCAAATCGTGCTTAACCGCTGCTGCATACACGGTGTACCCCTGGGGTAATTGAGTCCAAGTATATTGCTGTCCTTTATAAGTAAAGGCAAACAGATGTTGGCCATCCGGATGGAGAAACATCTCCTGGGATCTGACACCAATCTGATTTTCCCACTCCCCTTGCATATTGAAGTCCCCCATTACAATTGTATCACTGCCCTTATTACAAGCCTTTTCCAGCTCCCTCTACAATCTCAACCCCACATCTTGGCTACTATTTGGAGGCCTGTATATGATTCCCATAATGGTTTTGTTACCCTTGCAATTTCTTACCTCCACCCACAAAGATTTAGATAGATAGATAGATAGATAGATACTTTATTCATCCCCATGGGGAAATTCAACATTTTTTCCAATGTCCCATACACTTGTTGTAGCAAAAACTCATTACATACAATACTTAACTCAGTAATAATATGATATGCATCTAAAATCACTAACTCAAAAAGCATTAATAATAGCTTTAAAAAAAAGTTCTTAAGTCCTGGCAGTTGAATTGTAAAGCCTAATGGCATTGGGGAGTATTGACCTCTTCATCCTGTCTGAGGAGCATTGCATCGACAGTAACCTGTCGCTGAAACTGCTTCTCTGTCTCTGGATGGTGCTATGTAGAGGATGTTCAGGGTTTTCCATAATTGACCGTAGCCTACTCAGCGCCCTTCGCTCAGCTAATATTCTTAGACCCTATGTCACCTCTTTCTAAAGATGCAGTTACCAACAAAGCCACACCACAGCCTGTCTTAGAACAGGGGTTTTTACATTTTACATTCCATGCGTCAATTTTTTCACACACGAATTCAGATGCACCGTACAACTCTTGCACCCCCATTCAATTCTTGTAAAAATATGTTAATAGATAGATAGATAGATAGATAGATAGATAGATACCTTATTCATCCCCATGGGGAAATTCAACATTTTTTCCAATGTCCCATACACTTGTTGTAGCAAAAACTCATTACATACAATACTTATCTCAGTAATAATATGATATGCATCTAAATCACTAACTCAAAAAGCATTAATAATAGCTTTAAAAAAAAGTTCTTAAGTCCTGGCAGTTGAATTGTAAAGCCTAATGGCATTGGGGAGTATTGACCTCTTCATCCTGTCTGAGGAGCATTGCATCGACAGTAACCTGTCGCTGAAACTGCTTCTCTGTCTCTGGATGGTGCTATGTAGAGGATGTTCAGGGTTTTCCATAATTGACCGTAGCCTACTCAGTGCCCTTCGCTCAGCTACTGATGTTAAACTCTCCAGTACTTTGCCCACGACAGAGCCCGCCTTCCTTATCAGCTTATTAAGACGTGAGGCATCCTTCTTCTTAATGCTTCCTCCCCAACACGCCACCACAAAGAAGAGGGCGCTCTCAACAACTGACCTATAGAACATCTTCAGCATCTCACTGCAGACATTGAATGACGCCAACCTTCTAATATAGACTTTAATATAGACATATTTAGCATTTTTACATGATATATAAAAAACAGGTAAACATTACTTACCTTAATGAGACTTTTTACAAATGTTTTTGTCTCCTTTTGATTTCTTCCTTTTTCTTAATCACATATTCTTTCCGTAACTCAGTCCCAAGCACTCACTTCAGTTTTTCTTCTACTTCAGTCTGATGTTGTGTTTTATAGTGTCTATTAAGACCACGTCTTTTATCATGTGAGAAAGTGTTTTCACAAACAACGCACAACGGTTTTCCTGACGAACTCGCTATAAATAAGAACTCATTTTCCCACTGTTCATTGAATTCGTGCTTACTATCACTTTCTGCTTTTCTTTTGCTCTGTGATGGGTAGCTGAATGTAAAAACAACGCTTAATTTTCGAAAAGGTACAAAACTGCAAATGTTCACAAAGGATGAACAAAGCACAACTCCGTAGCGCACGAGTGTCAATTGTAAACTGACTGGCAAAAACCTGCAATGCCTGGCACCTCAGGGTCAAACCAGTATCAAACGTGTATTGAACAATTATGGAACTACTGCAGAACAAAAGTCTTCTTTCCTAGTTTGACTCATTGAACATTTTTTAAAAATTGAAAACAGATTAAGTGAAAGAAGATAACATTCGCCAAAAGATGTGCACAAGATAATAAAATCGCTAAAAATAATTGCTGAGTTTTAGACTTATTCTCAGTAAAAGCCATTCCTAGCTCTAAGCTTCTCAAATTCCTGTTATAGATTTTTTTTCTACAGATCGGTTTTTGGTGAATACTTTCTGCATGAGTAGGTTTACTTTTTTATTATTATCACTGGGGTGCAATGCGCCATAGGTTGTCCATCCTGGCTGAGAAGATCCTCCATCTCTGACAGTTCAGGGCTTCCATCATCATCTCAGTAACTTCCTCTTGGTTTTCACTACCGTCAGCCTCACAAGTCCCAGGTGGAGGCTCATGAATACTGTCACACTCAGATGTGGAAGGATTCTTCATTGCTGTTGCCACAACAGTCTTGTTTGACCAGTCAGGGTTGTTAGTCCTGAGCTGAACCCCCGAACCTGGAGGACCGGTAGACCACTCTTAGCCTGGCCTCTATCCCTTGGCCTGCTTGGCATGGGTGACCCTACCAAGAGCTAAAGCACAAAGCCCTGACATCAATCAACATTGTCCAAGTCTCCAGGTCATTGTCCAAGTTCAAGATTGATTGTCATTCAACATTACACATGAACAGAGCCAAACGAAAGAGCGTTCCTCCAGGGCCAATGTGTGACACGCAGTATCAACAGCACACAGCACACATAGTACATCTAGTTACTGTAGCAAACATGCACACAGTGCAAATCCCTGAGTGTCGTGGCCGGAAGATTGATGGTGCATGGGATGTTGTCCTGCAGCCACGTTTCTACAAGAACAACTCATCACGTGCTAGTGTAGCCGCAGACAAACGCAATCCAGCTCATCTTCCACCGAGCAAACACCGGAGGCAGTATCAGTAGGAGAGGTCAGTCCCCAACCCGGCAACCTCTGCTCTCTCCCACAGCACCTCCGGCGTTCTCCTCCCCTGGGCGGCTGCATCAGCTGAGGTAGCTGATACTTGTGGCGTGTGCTTCCTCCCCAGATGCTGTCTGACCTCCTGAACATTTTGATGTAGACCTTATTCTTTATTTTATAGACAATAGGTGCAGAAGTAGACCATTCGGCCCTTTGAGCCTGCACCGCCATTTTGAGATCATGACTGATCAATTCCTATCAATGCCTGGTTCCTGCCTTGTCCCCATATCTCTTGATTCCCCTATCCATAAGATACCTATTTAGCTCCTTCTTGAAAGCATCCAGAGAATTGGCCTCCACTACCTTCCGAGGCAGTGCATTCCAGACCCCCACAACTCTCTGGGAGAAGTTTTTCCTTAACTCTGTCCTAAATGACCTACCCCTTATTTTCAAACCATGCCCTCTGGTACTGGACTCTCCCAGCATCTGGAACATATTTCCTGCCTCTGTCTTGTCCAATCCCTTAATAATCTTATATGTTTCAATCAGATCCCCTCTCAATCTCCTTAATTCCAGCGTTTTCCTTAATTCCTTAATTTCTCTCTCTTTCTCTCTCTCTCTCTCTCTCTCTCTCTATAAACTGCATTGCTGACATATCCCAGGTGGTCAGTATCTAAGAAAGGCAGTGTTGGAATTGGAGAGGGTCCAGAGGAGGTTAACAAGAATGATTCCAGGAATGACTGGTTAACATATGAGGAATGTTTGTTGACTGGGCCTGTACTTGCTGGAGTTTAGAAGAATGGGGGTGGGGATTTCATTGAAATCTATTGAATATCGAAAGGCCTAGATAGACTGGACATGGAGAGAATGTTTCCTCTAGTGAGGGAGTCCAGGACCAGTGGGCACAGCCTCAGAATAGATGGACATCCATTTAGAAAAGAGATGAGGAAGAATTTTATCAGTCAGAGGGATACAAATCTGTGGAATGGCAGGCGGCAATTGGGTATATTTATACCACTACAGCACAAAACAGGCCTTTTGGCCCATCCAATTCATGCTAAGCTATTACTCTGCCTAGTCCTGTTGACCTGCATCCGGACTGTAGCTGCTCCGTACCCCTCCCATCCACGTACTTATTCAAACTTCTCTTAAATGTTGTAATCAAATCCGTATCCACTGTTTCCTCTGACGTTTCATTCCACACAAGCACTTCCCTCTGCGTGAAAATGTTCCCCCTCGTTCACCATAAATATTTCACCTTTCACCCTTAACCCATGACTTCTAGTTCTAGTCTCACCCAACGCCAGTGGAATAAGCCTGCTTCTATTTACCCTATCTATACCCCTCATAATTTTGTATGCCTCTATCAAATCTCCCCTTGTTCTCCTACACTCCAGGGGATAAAGTCCTGACCCACTCAACCGTTCTGTATTACTCTATGCCTTTCAACAGCAGACTCATCTTCTTAGAGCAGGGGTTCCCAGCCTGTGGTCCACAGACCCCTCACTTAATGGCATAAGAAAGGTTGGAAGCTCCTGCCCTAGAGGAGGGGCTTCCCACGATTTTCTCTATCTACATCCCCCAGCCTCATCCAGTCTGAACACAAACCCGACCAATGTGTACGGTAGAAGAAATACAACAAATAAATAAGTAGCACAAAAGGACAGCAAAAGCAAGGTCGTGTTCCTGAGACTGTTCAGAAACCTGATGTCAGAGAGAAATCTGAGCCTAACTTTGGCCGCCACTCTCTGAAACTACACTCTCTGAAGCTAGCTAATTAGATGGTTCAGTTGGTTTGGTTGTAAAGTTTTATTGATAGTCACATGGTTAATCTATTCAGAGACTTTGAAATCGCAGCACTGATTGCTTGCTAAGTCAGCATGTCGTACACAGAACCATTTAGGTTAATGTTCATGGTTTCAGCAGGTAATGGGTTAATGTTAAACTAACACGGACATACTTTGCCCACTAAGAACTGAGGATTTTGTCCCTTACAATCCTTTTGCTCTTAACATATCCGTAGAATCCCTCAGGGTTCTCCTTCATGCTATTCCCTAGGGTACCTCATACCTTTTTCAGCCTTCCTGATTTATTTAAGTGTTCTCCTGCATTCAATAAGCACCTCATTTGTTCCTGCCTGTCTAAATCTGCTATGCACCTCCTTTTTTCTCTTAACCAGGGCCTTGATATCTCTTGAAGACCAAGATTCCCTACACTTGTTATCTTTACCTTTTATTCTGAGAGGCACATACAAGTTTTGTACTCTCAAGATGTCATTTTTGAAGGACTCCCACTTACCAAATACTCCTTTGCCGGAAAACAGCCTATCCCAATCCACTTGCTAGATCCTTCCCAATAGTCCGATAATATCAAAAATGGCCTTTCTCCAAATTAGAATCTCAACCTGCAGACCAGACCCATTTTTTCCATATTTACTTTTAAAATAATGGCACTTTGATCACTAGATGCAAAGAGTTTACCTACAAATTTCTGTCACCTGCCCTGACTCATTCCCCAGCAGCAGATCCAGTATTGCACATTCTCTTGTCGAGAATTCTATGTGCTGATTAAGGAAACTTCCCTGAACATATTCGACAAACTCTATCCCATCTGGTCCTTTTACAGAATGGGAGTCCCAGTCAATATATGGGAAGTTAAAATCACCTACTATAACCACCTTATGTTTCTTGCACCAGTCTGCGATCTCTTTACAAATTTGTTCCTCTAAATCCCTCGGACTGTTGGGTGGTCTGTAATGTAGCCCCATTAACATGGTTATTTCTCAGTTCCACCAATAACGCTTCATTAGATGAATTCTCCAGCCTGTCCTGAGGATGCACTGCTGCGATATTTTCCCTGTCTAATAACACAACCCCTCCTCCTTTAAACCTTCCCACACTGTCACGACTAAAACAATGGAACCCCGAAATAATGATTTGCCAGTCCTGCTCCTCCTGCAACCAAGTCTCACTAATGGCCACAAAGTCACAATTCCAATTGTTGATCCAGGCCCTGAGCCCATCCGCCTTTCCTACGATACTTCTTGTATTGAAATATACGCAGCTCAGGACACTAGACGCACCACACTTAACCTTTTGATTCCTGACTTTGTCTGAGGTCTTACCAACATCTGCCTCCACAAACTCTCCAATAACCGTTCTGGCACTCTGGTTCCCATCCCCCTACAACTCTAGTTTAAACCCCTCCCCCCCCCCCCACTGTGCAGCAATAACAAACCTTCCCACTAGGACATCAGCCCCCCTCCACTTCAGGTGCAAACCATCCCTTCTGTACAGGTCCCACCTTCCCTGGAAGAGAGCCCAATGATCCAAACGTCTGAAGCCCTTTCTCCTACACCAACAGCTTGGCCACATGTTAAACTGTACAGTCTTCCCAGTGCTGGCCTCATTAGCACGTAGCTAGGGTAGCACGAGATAAAACGACAACAGAATGTAGAATATTTATTTATATATTGAGATACAGCGTGGAACAGGCCCTTTCATCTCAATGAGCCACACAGCCCAGAAACCCATGGATTTAACCCCAGCCTGATCACAGGACAATTTACAATGACCCATTAAACTGCCTACTACCTATGTCTTTGGACTGTGGGAGGAAACCCACACACATAAGGGAAGGAACATACAAACTTGCTTACAGAGGACACCGGAATTGAACTCTGACGCCCCAAGCTGTTGTAATAGCGTCACGCTAACTGCTGTCCTATCATTCTGCTCCATGAGTCTGAGAGGAGCTCGGTGCAACCACACCAGGTAATATCCTGTGGGTGCTTGAAGGTTAAATACTACTTAGTCCTGGGAGAATACCCTACTCTTCAAAGTACAGACTGAATCATAGAGCAGAGAAACAGGCCCTTCAGCCCATCTAGCTAATGCTGACCAAGATGCCCATCTAAGTTAGTCCCACTTGTCCGCATTTGGCCCATATTGTTCTAACCCGTTGGTATCCCTTTTCCCCTACTCTTTCCCTATTCTTCCATTCCCCACTCTGGCCACTTACCTCTTCTTCTCACCTGCCTACCATTTCCCTCTGGCCCTTTCTTCCATGGTCTACTGTCCTCTCCTACCAGATTCGTTCTTCTTCAGACCCTTACCTCTTCCACCTATCACCTTCTTACTTCATCCCCCCTCTACCCACCCACCTGGCTTCACCTGTCACCCTCTAACTTGTCCTCCTTCCCCTCCACCCACCTTCTTCTTTTGGCGTCTTCCTCCTTCCTTAATATATCAGTCCCAATGAAGGGTTTCTGCCTGAAATGCTGACTATTTATTCCCCTCCATAGATGCTGCCTGACCTGCTGAGTTCATCCAGCAGTTTGTGTGTGTTGCTTGGATTTCCAGCATCTGCAGATTCTTGTCTCCATTCATGTACCTATCGAATATCTTCTAAATGTTAATGTATCTGCCTCAGCCACTTCCATTTATTCACCACCTTCTGAGTGGATAGTTCCTGTTAAATCCCCCTCTCACCTTGAACCACTGTTCCCTGTAATAACTGAAATGCTCCCACACACATAGCTTTCGTTGCCACGCCGCTGGAATTTTCTATACAATATTAAAATATTTTTGAATTTATGTTAATAATCAGAAAAAAAGTATCAATTGTGCAGGATGTAGAAACAGACTATGAACGGTATATACAATGCTCAGCAGGTCTTCCACTGAAAAAGAAAAGCTAGAAGAATTAGCTAATGTCACAGAATGTGGTGTTGTGTCACTTAGACAGCGTAAGATGGGTGTCAGGACTTTCTGCTGTTACTGCTCTGATGAAGATTTACAAAGTTTTGGTCCAGTGTTGCAAGGAGCAAGTTAATGCTGGAGGAACTCAGCAGGCCAGGCAGCATCTATGAAAGAAAAGGACTGTCGATGTTTTGGACTGAAACCCTTTGGCAGGACTGGAGAAGAAAAGAGCCCATTCCACGCACTCACCACTCTCTGCGTAAAAAACTTACCCCGAACATCTCCTCTTTACCCACTTCCAAGCACCTTAAATCTGTGCCCTCTCGTGTTAGCCATTTCAACCCTGGGAAAAAGCCTCTGACTATTCACACGATCAGTGTCTCTCATCATCTCCACACCTCTATCAGGTCACCTCTCATCCTCTGTCGCTCCAAGGAGAAAAGGCCAAGTTCACTCAACCTATTCTCATACGGTATACTCCCTAATCCAGGCAATATCCTTGTAAATCTCCTCTGCACCCTTTCTATAGTTTCTACATCCTTCCTGTAGTGAGGTGACCAGAACTGAGCACAGTACTCCAAGTGGGGTCTGACCAGGGTCCTATATAGCTGCAACATTACCTCTCAGCTCTTAAACTCAATCCCACGATTCATGAAGGCCAATACACCGTATGCTTTCTTAACCACAGAGTCAACCTGCGCAGCAGTTTTGAGTGTCCTATGGACTCGGACCCCAAGATCCCTCTGATCCTCCACACTGCCAAGAGTCTTACCATTAATGCTGTATTTTGCCATCATATTTGACCTACCCAAGCGAACCACCTCACGCTTATCTGGGTTGAACTCCATCTGCCAAATGGACGAAGGAGTCACGTAGGGAGCAATCCCTGAAGAAAGCAGAAAGTGGGGGGAGGGAGAAGTGTGCTTGGTAAATGAATTTAATGATCCAATCAACAAATACTGCCTGGAGATTTTGACCAATCCACAATATCGAGTAGCATTAACTGTCCTTAATGATGTTTTAGAAGATTCAGCATCTCTTTATAAATTCCTTCAGAAAATCTGTCTGAATATAACTGAAGCACTGCAGAAAGCAAAAGCAAAAATTAACAAGTTACGGTCACGGTATCATTTATCAGAGGGGAAGAAGCTGTTCCTAAAACATTGAGTGTGTGCCTTCAGGATCCTGTACCTCCTTCCTGATGGTAACAATGAGAAGAGGGCATGTCCTGGGTGATGGGGGTCCTTGATGATGGATGCCGCCATTGTGAGGCATCACTCCCAGAAGATGTCTTGGGTACAATGGAGGATAGTGCCCATGGTGGAGCTGGCTACGTTTACAACTCCCTGCAGGTTATTTCAATCCTGTGCAGTGGACCCTCCATACCAGACGGTGTTGCAGCCAGTTAGCTTGCTCTCCGTGGCTGATCAGTGGAAATTTTCCAGTGTTTTAGGTGACAAACCAAATCTTCTCAAACTCCTACTGAAATATAGCAGCTGTTGTGCCTTTTTTGTGACTGCATTGATATGCTAGGCACCCAGGAACCTGAAATTGCTCACCCTTTTCACCGCTGATCCATCTGAGGACTGGTGAGTGTGTTCCCTAGTCTTAACCTGACTTAACTCCATAATCAGTTCTTTGGTCTTACTGACATTCAGTGCAAGGTTGTTGCTGCGGCTCCACTTAACCAGCTGATCCATCTCACTCCTGCATGGCTCCTAGATAATTTCGTTTTGTTAATTTGGCTTTAAAAAAAAATTCAGACCTTTGCCAAGGCAAAAAAATTGACATCAGCTGAAAAAAATTACCTGAGGAGTCTGCACTGATTTTGTTTATTTAGAGTCAAATTAAAAGATTCGGCTGGGTGCACTAGATGAGTTCCTCCAATGATAATTATTAGGAACTAAAACTTGTTTTATTGCACTGTATAGTGTTCCGTTTTTCATTTTTTTGAAATAATTTGTCGCTCAGTTAAATGGAGGTTTGTCTTTTTTATTCCTTTTTAACAATTTCTATGAAAGTTCAGCTAAATGGAGCAGCTGCTTAATTGGGCCAAAACGTACCTGTCCCCATGTGTCCCAATTAACCAGAATCACTGTACATGTAAATGCATATGGAGAATACAGCTGATCCTATAGTCTGGGCTGTCCACCTGTGATGTCTCATCCTGCAGAATATTCAGTGACCTTTCTGTCTCGTGTCTGTGTGCCTGCAGTGTGAGCCATGGAAAGAGAACGCCTGTTGTACAGCCAACACCAGCAAAGAAGCACACAATGACCAGTCCTTACTCTACAGATTCAACTGGAATCACTGTGGCATCATGACTGATAAATGCAAGAGGCACTTCATCCAGGACACCTGTCTGCACGAGTGCTCCCCCAACCTCGGCCCCTGGATTCTGCAGGTGAGATGCCTGTGATGGTCCTCAGGGTTAGAGCATGGATTCCTTGTGGACTTCATGCACCACTCACAAGAAGCAAGATCTGGCCAGTGGTGTACTGGCATAGGCACTGGACTTTGAAGTGAGTGGTCTCGGGTTTGAACCTGGCTGGCTCCTGGCACGCTTTCCGTCTGAACATTGAGCTAGCAACTCAGCCTCGTTAAAAACAGACAAGAAATGGCATGGAAAGGAACAGCTTTAAAAAGAGACCGGGGTCCGTTGGGACTTGTCTGTAGAATGGGAGATTGTGGAGTGAGTTGGAGACAGTGCCTTGCGGATTTTACGTGCCTGCTTTAATAAGCAAATTGGCACTTGTCTGCGGTGTGGGAGATTGCTTGGGTTTACAGTAACAAGGGTTAATTAGCAAGGGCCAATAAAAGAGAAGTGGGGTTTAACAGAGCGGCCATTGTCGGAGCTGGGAGTGAACAGTGTTAGAGTGGTCAGGCTTTGGCTCAACAGGCTTGGGCAAACACAGGTACAGGCTAGAACTTGTTTGAAAAGTTAGAGGCATAACAAGTGTAGTTCGGGCAATGGAAAGCTTCTCTTGTGAGATGTGGGATTTCAGAGTACCGCACAGTCTCCCTGAGGACTAAATATACAGGAAGCGAATCCAACTTCAGCTCCAGACTGACAAGGTCAAGAAACTGGAGCTGGATGGTCTCTGGGTCATCTGGGAGATGAGTTTTTTACTGAGGTGATCACACCCGGAGTGCAGGCTTCAGAGAGTAGATGGGAGACCACCAGGAGAAGTAAGGGGAGTAAGTAAGCAGTCGGTGCAGAGTTCCTCTGAGGTTAGTTCCCTCAGCAGCAATTATACACGTTTGGATGCCTCTGGGAGGGGGTGGGGGTGGGAGTGACCTACCAGGGCAGAGCAGCAGCAGTCAGGCGAGTGGAAATGTGGCCGTCTCTGAGGCTCGGCGAGGAAGGGTAAAGTCAGGCAGAGTGGTAGTGGTAGGAGACTCGATAGTGAGGGTGACACGCAGGAGATTCTGTGGCCATGAAAGAGAAGCCAGGATGGTGTGATGCCTCCCAGGTGCTCGGGTCCAGGATGCAGAAGATTCACAAGAGGGAGGCTGCACAGCTAGACATTGTGGGCACCAGTGACACAGGTAGAAGGGGGAAGGGGTCCTGGACAGTCAGTATAGGAGTACAGGGAGAGACTGAGGAGCAGGTCCTCATGAACAGGATGATGGTACAGATGAATGAGTGGCTGAGGAAGTGGTGCAGGGGACGGGGTTTCAGATCTCTGCATCTTTGGGATCTCCTCGAGGGGACGTTATGACTTGTACAAGAGGGACGTGTTACACCTGAAACAAAGAGAACCATGGGACCTGTTCAAAGAAAAACATCAAGCCCCACGCACAAATATAAAAAACACTCAAATGACAAAAAAATGTTAGCGAGAAACATTGAAATACCAACCCACCGAAAGAGTCCAGGCAAATTCACCTCAGCCCAGCCTCACTCTGCGTCGTTCGTTACCCGCAAGGACCAATCAGAAACCAGAAACAATTGTCACGTGAACTGCAGAGTCCAATCCACAAACCGCGCTGGCTAAACCCCGCCTTAGACCCGGACTCCGGCAGCATTGAGGGAGAGGGAGATTGGGAAGTGAGAGAGTGAGGGGAGAGGGAGATGGGGAGAGAGAGTGAGGGGAAAGGGAGATGGGGAGAGAGAGAGTGAGGGGGAGGGAGATGGGGAGAGGGAGGGGAGGTGGGAAGGGAGAGAGTGTGAGTGGGGAGGGGAGAGGGAGAGAGAATGAGGGGTGAGGGAGAGAGTGAAATGGAGGGAGAGTGGGGTGGGGGGAGAGAGAGGGGGAGGGGTTAGAGAGAGTGAGGTGGAGAGGGAGGGGGAGAGAGAGTGAGGGGGAGGGAGATGGGGAGAGAGTGTGTGGGGAGGGGAGAGGGAGAGAGAATGAGGGGGAGAGGGGGAGGGAGAGACTGAGGGGGGAGAGTATGAAATGGAGAGAGAGTGGGGTGGGGGAGAGAGAGGGGGAGGGGTTAGAGAGAGTGAGGTGGAGAGGAAGAGAGAGTGGGGAGGGGGGGAGAGAGAGTGAGGGGAGAGGGAGAGAGAGTGAGGGGGAGAGGGTGGGTGGAGGGAGAGACAGATAGATAAATAGATGCCTGTGCCCGTCTCCAGACTTGTTGACTTCACCGAACACCCTCAGAAAGAGCAAAGCACCAGATGGCTCAATGGGCCTGAAAACACACTATCACAATGTAGATCACAGGCCTCTACAGCAGCAGAACCACATTTGAAAGAAAGATGTAAAAGAAGCAAAAGAAGTCGTCTTGTGAACTGTCTGAGGATGTCGCCCTTCTTCAAAGAAAGGTGCTTCCCTTCCTCCACCATCAACACTGCCCTCACCTGAATCTCTTCCATTTTGCACACGTCTGCCCTCACCCCCTCCTCCTACCACCCCAGATTTTCTAGCAACACACACAAAATGCTGGAGGGACTCAGCAGGCCAGGCAGCATCTACGGAAAAGAGGACAGTCGATGTTTTGGGCCGAGACCCTCCGGCAGGACTGGAGAAAAGAAAGATGAGGAGCCAGAGTTAGAAAGTGCCAGGAGGGAGATCAGTGGGGAGTCACGTAGGGAGTGATCCCTGCGGGCGGCAGAAAGTGGTGGTGGGGGTGGTGGTGTGTGCTTTGTGGTGGGATCCTGCTGGAGATGGCGAAAGTTATGGAGAATTATGTACTGGACATAATGGTGGTGTGGTAGGTGAGGACGAGAGGAAGCTTATCCCTGGTGGGGTGGTGTGAGGATAGGGTGACGGCAGATGTGCACAAAATGGAAGACATGAGGTTAAGGGCAGCATTGATGCTAGAGGAAGGGAAGCCCCTTTCTTTGAAGAATGAGGAGATCTCCTTTGTTCTGGAATGAAAAGCCTCATCCTGAGAGCGGATGCAGAGGAGATGGAGGAATTGAGAGAAGGGGATGTTTACAAGTAACAGGGTGGGACGAGGTATAGTCCAGGTAGCTGTGGGTTTATGATAAGCTGACTCCAGAGACAGAGACAGAGACAGAGAGATCGAGAAAAGTGAAAGAGGTGTCGGAAATGGACCAGGTAAATTTGAGGGCAGGGTGGAAGTTGGAGGTAAAGTTGATGAAGTCGACTAGCTCAGCGTGGGTGCAGGAAGCAGCACCAATGCAGTCGTCAATGTAGCATGGGAAAAATTGGGGAGCAATACTATTGCAGGCTTGGAACATAGACTGTTCCACGTAGCGGACAGAAAGGCAGGCATAGCTGGGACCCATGTGAGTGCCCTTGGCTACATCTTTGGTTTGAAGGAAGTGGGAAAAGCCAAAGAGAAATTATTGAGAGTGAGGGCAATTTCCGCTAGACAGGAGAGTGGACAAACTCAGTAAGTATTTTGCGTCAGTTTTCACTGTTGAGGTCACAAACAGTGTGATAGGAATTCGTGAATGTCGGGACAGGAGTGAGAGTGGTTGTTATTACTACTGAGAAGCTGCTTGGGCAGCTGCAAGGTGTGAATGTAGATAAATCACCTGGACGACACCCCAGGGGCCTGAGGAGGCTGTGCAGATATTCGTGATTTCTGCAATGGTTCTGAAGGATTGGAAAATTGCAAATGTCACTTCACTCTTTAAGAAGGGAGGGAGGCAGAAGAAAGGAAATTATAGACCAAATAAGAGAAAATCTGCAGATGCTGGAAATGTAAACAACAAACAAACACACACACACACACACACACACACACACACACACACACACACACACACACACACACACACACACACACACACACACACACACACACACACACACACACACACACACACACACACACACACACACACACACACACACACACACCCTTCCAAGGTCTCGGCCCGAAATCTCGACTGCACTCTTTTCCTGGCCGCTGCATTCCACCAGCATTTTGTGTGCGTTGCTTGAATTTCCAGCATCTGCAGATTTCCTCGTGTTGGTGTGTCACTTCTCTGTGTCTGTGACAGGTCAATCAGTCTTGGAGAGAAGAGAGAACCCTGGATGTTCCGATCTGTAAGACTGACTGTGAGGACTGGTGGAAGGACTGTCAAGAGGACTACACCTGCAAATCCAACTGGCACAAGGGATGGGACTGGTCCTCTGGTGAGTATCCTGGACTGGATTCTGGCGAGCTGTCCCAGGCCAGACTCTGATGAGCGGTCTTGGACTGGGGCTCCGGTTAACGGTCCCGGACTGGGGCTCTGGTTAACGGTCCCAGAATGGGGCACTGACAGTCTCGGACTGGGGCACCGGTTAACAGTCTCGGACTGGGGCACTGGTTAACGGTCCCGGACTGGGGCTCCGGTTAACGGTCCCGGACTGGGGCACTGGTTAACGGTCCCAGAATGGGGCACTGACAGTCCCGGACTGGGGCACCGGTTAACGGTCTCGGACTGGGGCTCCGGTTAACGGTCCCGGACTGGAGCACCGACAGTCTCGGACTGGGGCACCGGTTAACGGTCCCGGACTGGAGCACCGGTTAACGGTCCCGGACTGGGGCATCAGTTAACGGTCTTGGGTTGGGGCTCCGGTTAACGGTCCCGGACTGGGACTCCGGTTAACGGTCCCGGACTGGGGCACCGGTTAACGGTCTTGGATTGGGGCTCCGGTTAACGGTCCCGGACTGGGGCTCCGGTTAACGGTCCCGGACTGGAGCACCGACAGTCTCGGACTGGGGCACTGGTTAATGGTCCCGGACTGGGGCACTGGTTAATGGTCCCGGACTGGGGCACCGGTTAATGGTCCCGGACTGGGGTACCGGTTAACGGTCTTGGATTGGGGCTCCGGTTAACGGTCCCGGACTGGGGCTCTGGTTAACGGTCCTGGACTGGAGCACCGACAGTCTCGGACTGGGGCACCGGTTAACGGTCCCGGACTGGAGCACCGGTTAACGGTCCCGGACTGGAGCACCGGTTAACGGTCCCGGACTGGGGCATCAGTTAACGGTCTTGGATTGGGGCTCCGGTTAACGGTCCCGGACTGGGGCACCGGTTAACGGTCTTGGATTGGGGCTCCGGTTAACGGTCCCGGACTGGGGCACCGGTTAACGGTCTTGGATTGGGGCTCCGGTTAACGGTCTCGGACTGGGGCACCGGTTAACGGTCCCGAAATG
Organism: Hemitrygon akajei; assembly: GCF_048418815.1. Lineage (NCBI taxonomy): Eukaryota > Metazoa > Chordata > Chondrichthyes > Myliobatiformes > Dasyatidae > Hemitrygon > Hemitrygon akajei. The sequence goes on along the minus strand of NC_133127.1, from coordinate 196,664,111 downwards.
GGGCACTGGTTACCAGTCTCGGACTGGGGCACCGGTTAATGGTCCCGGAATGGGGCACCGGTTAACAGTCCCGGACTGGGGCACCGGTTAACGGTCCCGGACTGGGGCTCTGGTTACCAGTCTCGGACTGGGGCACCGGTTAATGGTCCCGGAATGGGGCACCGGTTAACGGTCCCGGACTGGGGCACCGGTTAACGGTCCCGGACTGGGGTACTGGTTAACGGTCTCGGACTGGGGCACCGGTTAACGGTCCCGAAATGGGGCACTGGTTAACGGTCCCGGGCTGGGGCTCTGGTTAACAGTCCCGGACTGGGGCACCGGTTAATGGTCCCGGACTGGGGCACCGGTTAATGGTTCCGGACTGGGGCTCTGGTTAATGGTTCCGGACTGGGGCACCGGTTAATGGGGCACCGACAGTCTCGGACTGGGGCTCCGGTTAACGGTCCCGGACTGGGGCACTGGTTAATGGTTCCAGACTGGGGCACCGGTTAATGGTTCCGGACTGGGGCACCGGTTAACGGTCCCGGACTGGGGCACCGGTTAACGGTCCCGGACTGGGGCACCGGTTAACGGTTCCGGACTGGGGCACCGGTTAACGGTCCCGGACTGGGGCACCGGTTAATGGTCCCGGACTGGGGCACCGGTTAATGGTTCTGGACTGGGGCACCGGTTAATGGTTCCGGACTGGGGCACCGGTTAACGGTCCCGGACTGGGGCACCGGTTAACGGTTCCGGACTGGCGCTCTGGTTAATGGTTCCCGGACTGGGGCACCGGTTAACGGTCCCGGACTGGGGCTCCGGTTAACGGTCCCGGACTGGGGCACTGCTGAGTTTCTAGCTCTGAACGTAGCATTCGTCCTCTGGTGGGCATCCCAGACTGGAGCTCCGGCAACTCCAGCTGAACAGTGGGACTTGATGATGGATGCTGCTTTCCTGCATCAGTGCTATGTGTCGATTTACTCAATGGTGGGGGGGCTTTACCCATGAAGGACTGGTCTGTATCCACTACTTTTTGTGGGATTTTCCATTTAAGGGCATTGATGTTTTCATAACAGGTCATGATGCAGTCAGTCAGGATCCTTGCCACTGTACATTTATAGAAGTTTGTCAAAGTTTTGGTGACGTACCAAACCTGCAGAAACTTTCTAATAGAGTCGAGGTGGCCAAGCTTCCCATCGGAGCCCGTCCCATTTGCTGTGTTGGACCCAAATCCCCGTAGACCTTCTGTTACACGAACCTGCCCAAGTATCTTTTAAACATTGGAGTTGTATCAACCTTAACCACTTCCATGTTCTCGTGAATCTCCTCTGGACCTCTCCACATCCTTCGTGAGATATGGAGCCCAAACCTGCTGGAACAACTTACCCCTCAGGCCCCTTTCATTCTTTCTGCTCTCAACATAAACTTTTGCCCTCGACTTTGGACTCACCTAACCTTTGACAGAGACTACCTATCCTACCATAATTTTAAAAACCTTGATGGGTCACCCCTCAGTCTCCTTCACTCCAGGGAAAACAGTCCCAGCCTGTCCAGTCTTTCCCAATAACTCAAGCCATCCAGGCTTGGCAAATCCCAGTGAATCTTTTCTGCAACCTCTCCAGATTACTTCTCGTGTGACTTACTGTACAGGGGAGTGTATGGTGATGCACTTTGGCAAAAGAAAAAGGCCTGGTCTGTTTTATAAATGGGGAGAAAATTCAGAAATTAAAGATTCAAAGGAAGTTGGGAGTCCTCGTGCGTGATTCCCTGAATGTTAACTTTACAGTTTGAGTCGGTGGTGAGGAAGGCAAATGCAATGCTAGCATTCAGTTCGAGAGGACGAGAATATAAAAGCAAGGATGTAATGCTGAGGCTTTATACGGAATTGGTCAGACCACATTTGGAGCATTGTGAGCAGTTTTGGACCCTTTTCTGAAGAAGGACATGCCAGCATTGTAGATGGCTGAGAGGAGGTTCATGAGAATGAGCCTAGGGATGAAAGGGTTAATGTATGGGAAGCATTTAATGGCTCTGACCGTGTGCTCTCTGGAGTTCAGAAGAACGAGGAGACCTTAGCGAAACCTACTGAATATTGAAAGGCCTAGAAAGAATGGATATGTAGAAAATGGGGGAGTCCAGGACCAGATGGCACAGCCTCAGAGATGATGAGGAATTTCTTTAGCCACTGGGTGGAATTCACTGCCACAGATGGCTGTAGAGGCCAACTCATTGGGTGTATTTAAAGTGGAGGTTGATAGGTTCTTGATTAGTCAGGAAGTCAAAGTTTAAGGTGAGAAGGCAAGAGAATGGAAAATAAATCAGCCATGATAGAATGGCAAAACAGTCTCAATGAGCCAAATGGCCTAACTCTGTTCCTATGTCATATGATCTCACCAAAAGTTTGTACAGTGTAACATGACATCCTAACTCTTGTACTGAGTGTCTTGTCCAATGAAGGTAGTTGTGACGAAGACCTCCTTCATCACCTTGTCTGTGTTGTCAGATCTCCTAAGCATCCTGGTTCCATATTGTACGGCCAGTGAGTATAATGGCGTTCCTGTGTGCCCCACTGGGCATGCATAACAACTTTATATTGTACGGCCAGTGAGTATGATGGCGTTCCTGTGTGCCCCACTGGGCACGCATACCAACTTTATATTGTACGGCCAGTGAGTATGATGGCGTTCCTGTGTGCCCCACTGGGCACTCATATATTGTATGGTCAGAGTCACCTGTGCCCCAGCTGGTGCCATAAAAGTCTTACACATTCATCTTGGTAATTGGTTCTCCAGCACTTTGTGCTTGTGTGTGTGTGTGTGTGTGTGGGGGGGGGTGCGGTGTATACAGTGCCTATAAAAAATATTCCCCCCCGCCCGGAAGTTTTTATGTTTTATTGTTTTACAACACTGAATCACAATGGATTTAATTTGGCTTTCTTGACACTGGTCAACAGAAAAAGACTCTTTTTTGTCTATCCACACAGACTCAAAGCTGTAATTGCTGCCAAATGTGCATCTACTAAATACTGACTTGAAGGGGGTGAATACGTAGCAATCAATTATTTTGTGTTTTATATTTGTAATTAATTGTAGAGATCAGTTTTCACTTTGACACGAAAGAGTCTTTTCTGTTGACCAGCATCAAAAGAGCCAAATTAAATCCACTGTGATTCAATGTTGTAAAACAATAAAACATGAAATTTCCAAGAGGGGGAGAATACATTTTATAGGCATTGTAAGTATGTGTGGTGTGTCTATGTGAATATGCGTATGGTGTGTGCATGTATGTGTGTGTGTGGTGCGTGTATATACGTGTACATGTGTGTGGTTTATGTATGTGCATGTGATACGCGTGTACTTGTGGTGTATATGTGTACATGTATATGGTGTGTGCGGGTGCGTGAGATTTTGTCTCTCAGTCTCCTCTTTCATCTTCTTTGTTAACTCTCTCGTCAGGCGCCAACCGGTGTCCGGAAAACTCCAAGTGTCAGAAGTTTTCGGAAGTGTTCCCGACTCCCCGGGACCTCTGTGAGAAGGTGTGGAGCCACTCCTACAAGTACACCCCACACGATCGGGGGAGCGGGAAGTGTATCGTCCTGTGGTTCAACGCGAATGAGATGCCAAACCCCAACAAGGGGGTGGCGCAGTACTACGCTATTCAGAAGGGGCTGATATCAGCTTCGAGATCTGTCTCCCCCTGTCATCTCATCTTGTTGCCACTCCTCCTTGCTGGAGCCTTGTCCTAGCTCCCAGAATGAGCCGCAGGGAGGGACTGTGGATGGACTCTCCCTCCTGGGGGCTTACTTTTGCACACCTGAGCTCCAGTGCACACGTGATTTAACCAGCCTCGGTCTCCAGTCAGCTGCTTCAGACGGACAGCGTCCGAGCAGACGGCTGTGGACTCGGCAAACGTCTCCAGAAAGTCCCGAGGAACTTCACGGTGGCTGGAGGGTCTTCACAGTGTGATCACCAGTCAAATGTAGAAAACAATCGGTGCACAGTGAGATCCTACAGACAGACACTATTGACCGTACAGTGTTGGTGGGGGTGGGGGTGAGTATTCTGGATGTTAGAGAGTATCCCACTCTTTGTTTTTCCACGTGGTGACTGTGGGATTGATTCCAGAGGAACGATGTTCCTTGGTTTAAGGAAGATTCATAGAACAGTACAGTCCCTTCAGCCCACAATGTTGTGCCAACCCTTTAACCTACTCCAAATCAATCTACGCTTCCTTCCTACATAGCCCTCAGTCAAACAAGCCTCATTTCTCCCCCCCACCCACCCACCCACACAGACCTCTGACCACAGATGTTATAACCTGACAATGTTAAAATGCTTTCATTTTCTAATTTTTTTGTGATCTGATTCAGATTCATGTACATCAAAGCATACAATGAAATGTACCGTCTGCGTTAACAAATAACCCACCCAAGGGTGCGCTGGGGGCAGCTCACAAGTGTCACCACACATTCCGGCGCCAACATGTCATGCCCACGATGCTCAGCAGATCAGCAACAGGACAACAGCAAAACAAAAGAAAAGCAATAAAACAAGGCCTTTCAACATCACATACCCACCTCCAACCCCAGCACAGCACTACCCCAATGGAACATAAGTTGTTGCTCCTTCAACCTCATCAACTTTGCCTCCAACATCCATCCTGCCAGGATTCCAGTCCTTGGCCCCGGACTCTCACACTCATAGACATCGGGCTGCCAATTTTGGACAGTTTCAATCAGTAAGAGCCAAGATGTGTGTGCAAAAATTGTTGGTTGGTGTATCAACAATAAAGACTGATTAACAGCCAGCCTGTTTCAGATGTCAGTGAGTGAGGGGTATGGGGTCTTATAGAGAGAGAGGAGTGACCGCACATTGGGAGATCTGGGTGTCACTGGCAAGCCAGCATTTATCACCTATTGCCCCTTGAGAAGGTTGTGAAGATGCCCCTACGGTGAACATAACAGGAGACGGACATCTGACCCGTTGAGCCTGCTGCATCATTCAGTAAGATCATGGCTGATCTGGCCATGGACTCATCTCCACCTACCTGCCGTTTCTCCATTCCCCCACTGTGCAAAACTCAGAAGGGAGTTCCATGTTTCAGACCCAGGGACGGTGATATATTTCCAAGTGGGGACAGTGTGACTGGGAGGGGAACCTGCGGGTGGTGGTGCTTCCTTCTCCTTTTGGGTGGGAGAGATCACAAACAAGAGAAAGCCTCCAGATGCTGGAAATGCAGACACAAAATGCTGGAGGAACTCAGCAGGACAGGCAGCATCCAAGGAAAAGAGTAAAGAGTTGGCATTTTGGGCCAAAACCCTTCTCCAGAACTGGAAGGGAAGGGGAGAAGCCAGAGTAAGAAGGTGGGGTGGGGGGAATGGAGGAGGCAATACAAGTTAGTAGATGAAACCAAGACAGAGGCAGGGGAGAAGTAAAGAGCCAGGAGGTCGATTGGTGGAAGAGATAAAGGGCTAGAGAAGGGGAAATCTGACAGGACGGGGCAGAAGGGGAGGAGCAGCAGAGGGAGGTGATGGGCAGGTAGGGAGTAAGGTGAGAGGGGGAGTGGGAATGGGGAATGGTGAAGGGGAGGGGGGGCAATTACCGGAAGCACAAGAAATGGATGTTCATGCCATCATGTTGGAGGCTACCCAGACCAGAATACAAAGTGTTGCTCCTCTAGCCTGAATGTGCCCACATGGCAACAGTAGAGGAGGTCATGGACTGACATGTCGGAATGGGAATGGGAAGTAAAATGGAAATGGGTGGCCATTGGGAGATCCTGCTTTTTGCTGGCAGACAGAGCACGGGTGCTCAATCTATGTCAGGTGTAACCGATATACAGGAGGCCACACCGGGAGCACCGGACAGAATAAATTACCCCAACAGACTCACAGGTGAATTGTCGCCTCACCTGGAAGGACTGTTTGGGGTCCTGAATGGTGATGAAGGAGAAGGTGTAGCACTTGTTCCACGTACAAGGATATGTGCCGGGAAGGAGATCAGTGTGGAGGGACAAATGCACAAGGCAGTCGTGTGGGGAGCAATCCCTGTGGAAAGAGGGGGTGGGGGGAGACAGAGAAAGATGTGCTTGGTGGGGATCTCTTGCAGAAGGCAGAAGTTTTGGAGAATTATGTGCTGGAAGCAAAGGCTGGTTGTGTGGTAGGTGAGGACAAGAGAAGCCCTATCCCTGGTGGGGTAGTGGAAGGATGGGATGAGAGGAGATGTGCATGAAATGGAAGAGATGCGGTTGAGGTCAGCCTTGATGGTGGAGGAAGGGAAGCCCCTTTCTTTGAACAAGGTGGACATCTCCTCAGTTCTAGAATGAAAAGCCTTACCCTGAGAGAGATGCAGCGGAGATGGTGGGATTGAGAGAAGGGGATGATGTTTTTACAAGTTACAAGGTGGGAAGAGGTATCGTTCAGGTAACTGTGAGAATCAGTGGATTTATAAAATATAGCAGTAGATAAGCTGTCTCCAGACATAGAGACAGAGAGATCAAGAAAGGGGAGGGGTGTCAGAAATGGACCAGGTAACTTTGAGGGCAGGATGGACGTTGGAGGCAAAATTGATGAAGTTGAAGGAGCAACACTTTATATTCCATTTGGGTAGCCTCCAGCCTAATGGCATGAACTTCGATTTCTCGAACTTCTGGTAATGACCCCACCCTCCCCTTCTCTATTCCTCATTCCCTCTCTTCTCATCTCCTTAGCTGCCCATCACCTCCCTCTGGAGCTCCTCTCCCTTCCCTTTCTTCCATGACCTTCTGTCCTCTCCTATCAGATTCCTCTTCTCCAGTCCTTTATCTCTTTCAGCAATCAACTTCCCGGCTTTCACCCATCCCCCTTTCCCAGTTTCACCTATCACCTCCTACCTTGTATTTCCTCCTTCCCTCCCTCCACCTTCTTACGCTGACTTCTCATGTGCTTTCTCCAGTCCTGATGAAGGATTTTGGCCCGAAAAGTCGACGGTACTCTTTTCCACAGATGCTGCCTGGCCTGCTGGGTTCCTCCAGTGTTTTGTGTGTTCTGGGTGGGAGAGGTGGTGGGTTTGGGAGGGTCTGTCGGAGTAGTCCAGGTGAGTTACCGTGGTGCGTTTTGTTGACGGTGCACATTGTGCGCCGGTGGCGGACGGGATGCCGATCAAGCGGGCTGCTTTGTTCTGGACAGTGTCGAACTACTCGAGAGTTGCTGGAGTCACCTCCCCAGACCAGCGGAGAATCCATCACACTCTCCTGATGTGAGCCTTGTGGACTTGGGGGGCTCGGTAGCCTAGCAGTTAGCGTAAAGCCTTACAACACGAGCAACCCGGATTCAATTCCTGCCGCTGGCTGTGAGGAGCTTGTACGTTCTCCCCGCGACCCTGTGGGTTTCCTCCCACGTTCCAAAAACGTACAGCTTAGGGTTTGTAAGTTGCCGGCTGCCCCCAGCGCGTCCTCGACTGTGTTGGTCATTGATGCAATGACACATTTTCCTGAATGTTTCGAAGTACATGTGACAAATAAATCTTTAACTTTTAGGTAGTGGACAGGCTTTGGGAAACCACTTGCTCTGACACTAATCTTGTTAAAATGCTGCACAATATGAATTATATTTAAAGAAAGCATTTTAATATTTTCAGACCAGTTAATATAACGTCTAACACATTAACACTCCCAGCCATCCCCGGGAAGTGCTAGGGATTTCACTGTGATGAACAATGACCTTACATTTTGCTTTCTGCCTGTTGCTTTTGCTCTCGAATGTGACTGAAATAAATGGTTTCTTGAACAGCAGTGTATGCCAGGTGCAAGCCAGTGTTAATGAGTTCAAAGTAAATTTGTTACTGCACGTCTGTGTCACCATATACAGCCCTGAGATTCATTTTCTTGTGGGCATTCACAGCAAATACAAAAGAAACACAATAGAATCAATGAGAAACCACACACAACAGGATGGACAACCAGTGTGCGTAAGACAACAGTGTGCAAATACAAAAAGAAAACACAAACAAAATGATAATAAATAAATAAAAAGTAATAAATAACTAGAACATGGGATGAAGAGTCCTTGGAAGTGAGTCCATTGGTTGTGGGAACAGGTCTGTGCTGGGCTGACTGACGTTGACTCACTGGTTCAGGAGCCTCATGGTTGTAGACTAACAACCTTTTCTTCCTGAACCTGGTGGTGTGGGATCTAAAGCGTTTGAACCTTCCACAGACAGGCCTTCAACCCCAGGACAGGCCACCTCCAGACTTCCAGTTCTCCAGTCCTTGGCCCCTGACTCTCAGACCTATAGGAATCTGGTCTCAAATCTCAAATCTCATTCCCTGGCCTGGACTTGCAGACTCGACCTTCGGGCATTCTACCTCCAATCTTGCTGAGCTTTGGCTTTCCACAAACCTTCCACTTTGCCCTCCGGACTTCACCAGTCTCTAGGTATCGACCTTAGGACTTGGCGATCGCAGCCTTGACGTTCGGAGTGGAGAGTTCCCCACCCGTCCAACAGGCTGCACCATGATCTCCCACTAATCAACCATTGTCTCCACTCCTCCCCCAACTCTGAAGAACAAGGAAGGCAAGACAGCAGTTCCACTTCATTAGGAGTTTGAGGAGATCTGGAATGTCACCAAAGACTGGCAAATTTCTACAGCTGTACCATGGAGAACAATCTGACTGGCTGCATCACCGTCTGGTGTGGGAGGGCCAATGTAGAGGATTGGATAAATGCGCAGAGGGTTGTAAACACAAGAAAGTCTGCAGATGCTGGAATTCTAAATTAACACAAAATGTTGCTGGAGGAACTCAGAAGGTCGGGCAGCATCTATGGAAGAGAATAAATGGTGGACGTTTTGGGCCGAGACCATTCTCCAGGACGGAGAAGGAAGGGGGAAGATGTCAGATTAAAAAGGGTAGGGGGAAGGGAAAGAGGCTAGCTGGAAGGTGATGGGTGAAGCCAGGTGAGTGGGAAAGGTCAAGGGCTGGAGAAGAAGGATTCTGATAGGAGAGGAGAGTGGACCATGGGAGAAAGGAAGGGGAAGGGGACTCGGGGAAGTAATAGGCAGGTGAGAAGAAGTAAGAGTGGGGAATAGAGACTGGGGGGGGGGGGGGGGTTGTATCTTCACCAGAAGAAGAAATCGACATTCATGCCATCAGGTTGGAAGGAACCCAGACGGAATATAGGGTGTTGCTCCTCCACCGAGGGTGGCCTCATCTTGGCACAAGAGAAGGACATGTATCAACATGTTGGAATGGGAATGAGAATTGGAATTAAAATGTTTGCTCTTCGGGAAGAGCTGTTTGTGGTGGATGGTGCAGAGGTGCTCGGTCCCCCAGTTTACAACGGGTCTCACCAATGTAGAGGAGGCCACATTGGGAGCACTGGACACAACAGAAACCACAATGTAGAGGAGGCCACATTGGGAGCACTAGACACAACAGAAACCACAATGTAGAGGAGGCCACATTGGGAGCACTAGACACAACAGAAACCACAATGTAGAGGAGGCCACATTGGGAGCACTGGACACAACAGACAACCACAATGTAGAGGAGGCCACATTGGGAGCACTGGACACAACCGAAACCACAATGTAGAGGAGGCCACATTGGGAGCACTAGACACAACAGAAACCACAATGTAGAGGAGGCCACATTGGGAGCACTAGACACAACAGAAACCACAATGTAGAGGAGGCCACATTGGGAGATCTAGACACAACAGACAACCACAATGTAGAGGAGGCCACATTGGGAGCACTAGACACAACAGACAACCACAATGTAGAGGAGGCCACATTGGGAGCACTAGACACAACAGAAACCACAATGTAGAGGAGGCCACATTGGGAGCACTAGACACAACAGAAACCACAATGTAGAGGAGGCCACATTGGGAGATCTAGACACAACAGAAACCACAATGTAGAGGAGGCCACATTGGGAGCACTGGACACAACAGACAACCACAATGTAGAGGAGGCCGCATTGGGAGCACTAGACACAACAGAAACCACAATGTAGAGGAAGCCACATTGGGAGCACTGGACACAACAGAAACCACAATGTAGAGGAGGCCGCATTGGGAGCACTAGACACAACAGACAACCACAATGTAGAGGAGGCCACATTGGGAGCACTAGACACAACAGAAACCACAATGTAGAGGAGGCCGCATTGGGAGCACTGGACACAACAGAAACCACAATGTAGAGGAGGCCGCATTGGGAGCACTGGACACAACAGACAACCACAATGTAGAGGAGGCCACATTGGGAGCACTGGACACAACAGACAACCACAATGTAGAGGAGGCCACATTGGGAGCACTGGACACAACAGAAACCACAATGTAGAGGAGGCCGCATTGGGAGCACTAGACACAACAGACAACCACAATGTAGAGGAGGCCACATTGGGAGCACTAGACACAACAGAAACCACAATGTAGAGGAGGCCGCATTGGGAGCACTAGACACAACAGAAACCACAATGTAGAGGAGGCCACATTGGGAGCTCTAGACACAACAGAAACCACAATGTAGAGGAGGCCACATTGGGAGCACTAGACACAACAGAAACCACAATGTAGAGGAGGCCACATTGGGAGCACTGGACCCAACAGAAACCACAATGTAGAGGAGGCCACATTGGGAGCACTGGACACAACAGACAACCACAATGTAGAGGAGGCCGCATTGGGAGCACTGGACACAACAGAAACCACAATGTAGAGGAGGCCACATTGGGAGCACTAGACACAACAGAAACCACAATGTAGAGGAGGCCACATTGGGAGATCTAGACACAACAGAAACCACAATGTAGAGGAGGCCACATTGGGAGCACTGGACACAACAGACAACCACAATGTAGAGGAGGCCGCATTGGGAGCACTAGACACAACAGAAACCACAATGTAGAGGAAGCCACATTGGGAGCACTGGACACAACAGAAACCACAATGTAGAGGAGGCCGCATTGGGAGCACTAGACACAACAGACAACCACAATGTAGAGGAGGCCACATTGGGAGCACTGGACCCAACAGAAACCACAATGTAGAGGAGGCCACATTGGGAGCACTGGACACAACAGACAACCACAATGTAGAGGAGGCCGCATTGGGAGCACTGGACACAACAGAAACCACAATGTAGAGGAGGCCACATTGGGAGCACTAGACACAACAGAAACCACAATGTAGAGGAGGCCACATTGGGAGATCTAGACACAACAGAAACCACAATGTAGAGGAGGCCACATTGGGAGCACTGGACACAACAGACAACCACAATGTAGAGGAGGCCGCATTGGGAGCACTAGACACAACAGAAACCACAATGTAGAGGAAGCCACATTGGGAGCACTGGACACAACAGAAACCACAATGTAGAGGAGGCCGCATTGGGAGCACTAGACATAACAGACAACCACAATGTAGAGGAGGCCACATTGGGAGCACTAGACACAACAGAAACCACAATGTAGAGGAGGCCGCATTGGGAGCACTAGACACAACAGAAACCACAATGTAGAGGAGGCCACATTGGGAGCTCTAGACACAACAGAAACCACAATGTAGAGGAGGCCACATTGGGAGCACTAGACACAACAGAAACCACAATGTAGAGGAGGCCACATTGGGAGCACTGGACCCAACAGAAACCACAATGTAGAGGAGGCCACATTGGGAGCACTGGACACAACAGACAACCACAATGTAGAGGAGGCCGCATTGGGAGCACTGGACACAACAGAAACCACAATGTAGAGGAGGCCACATTGGGAGCACTAGACACAACAGAAACCACAATGTAGAGGAGGCCGCATTGGGAGCACTGGACACAACAGAAACCACAATGTAGAGGAGGCCACATTGGGAGCACTGGACACAACAGAAACCACAATGTAGAGGAGGCCACATTGGGAGCTCTAGACACAACAGAAACCACAATGTAGAGGAGGCCACATTGGGAGATCTAGACACAACAGAAACCACAATGTAGAGGAGGCCACATTGGGAGCACTGGACACAACAGACAACCACAATGTAGAGGAGGCCGCATTGGGAGCACTAGACACAAGAGAGGTAAATGTACGTTTAGTGGTAGGATCCCTTTGGAGATGGCGGAGATGTTGCAGAGGGCAATGTGTTGGATGCGGAGGCTGATGGGCTGGTAGGTAAGGACAGGAGGGGCTCTATCACTCTGACGACGGCGGCAAGATGGGGTGAGTGCAGATGTACAGGAAAAGGAGGAGATGTAGGTGAGGGCAGCATGAATCGTAGAGGGAGGGGAATCCCATTCTTTAAAGGAGGAGGACATCTCTGGTGGCCTGGAATGGAAGGCCACATCCTGAGAGCAGGTGCAGAGGAGACAATGAAACTGACGAAGGGGAAACACGAGGAAATCTGCAGATGCTGGAAATTCAGGCAACACACACAAAATGCTGGTGGAACACAGCAGGTCAGGCAGCATCTATAGGGAGCACTGTCGACGTTTCGGGCCGAGACCCTTCGTCAGGACTCGTCAGAAAAGGGAATGGCATTTTTACAGGAGACGTATAGTCCAGATAACCACGGGAATCAGTGGGTTTATAAAAGACGTTGGTGATGGAGGCAGAGAGATCGAGAAAGGGGAAGGAGGTGGCAGAAATGGACCAAGTTTATTTAAGGGCAGAATGGAAGTTGGGGGCAAAGTTAATGAAATTGACAAGCTCAGCATGGGTGCAGGACGCAGCACCAATGCAGTCGTCAATGTTGCGCAGGAAGAATTGGAGAGCATTACCAGGGAATGCTTGGAACAGGGACTGTTCTACGTAGCCAGTTACAGCTGTGGCCCATGGCTACCCTTTGAGTTTGGAGAAAGCAGGAGGAGCTTAAAGAAGAATTATTCAGGGTACAACCAGTTCTGCCGGTTGGAGGAGGGTAGGGGTGGGTGGGGGGGGGGGGGGTTGGCTGGTTCTTTTGTCAAGAAAGAAGCAAAGAGTTTTGAGGTCTTGATGGGGATAGAGGTGTAGAGGTGTACAGGGACTAAATATCTGTGGTGAAAGGCAGGCTGGCCAGGGCCAGGGAACTGAAAGTTCCTGCAGAGATCGGGCACATGAGGAGTGTTGCAGGTGTAGGTGGGAAGGGATTAAACCAAGCGGGATAGGATGCATTTGAGGTATGAGGCCTTGAGTTCAGCAGGGCAGGAGCAGGCAGAGGCAATAGGCCTACCCAGACAATCCGGTTTGTGTATTTTGGTTTGAAGGTAGAAGTAAGCCATATATGTCAAACTCAAGGCCCGCGGGTCAAATCCGGCCAGCGGTGGAATTATCTTTGGCCCGCGAGATAATATCTAATTACTATTAAAGCTGGCTCCAGTAATCGAAGCGCCTATGGCGTATGATATGGCTAATGCTGAGTTTATTCAGGTACCAGGTTTTCAGGGTTTTTAGTGTTTATTCGGCAGTCTTGCTTGGCAGTCTTCTTCATAAGAAACGGAATTTGTAAAGTGAAACACTTTGTAGTTAAAGCAGAGACTGACACACATGAGAGCAGGCTGAAAAAACGGAGGCAACGAAAGCTGCGTTCGCACGCGTCCGACTGATCTGGCCCGCATGAAGCTGCATTTTGCTCAATCCAGCCCGTGTCCTAAAATGAGTTTGACACCCCTGAAGTAAGCAGTGTGGGGTAATTGAACTATACATTTGGCAGCAGTGGTTGGCAGTTCTCCAGCATGGTTGTAAACTCAGACAGCTCCATCACCATATACTCTTGACCAACAGGCCACAATCAGTTCAAACTAAGTTGTACTATCAGAGTGCAGAGATGACAGGCAGGAATATCTCAACCATGCTTTATCCTAAACATTGATGTTCCATAAGGCTAGGTCCTCAGCTCCATACTGAACTCCCTGTACGTTCATAATCACATGGCCATGTTCTGCTCTAATCCCTTTACAAGTTTGCACCGTAGTGAGCCATATCTCAAATAACGATGAGTTGGGGTACGGGAAGGAGAGCCTAGTGACGTGGTGTCCTGACAATAAACTTTAACGCAATGTCAGCAAATTTAAACAGCTGGTCATCGGCTTCGGGGTGGGGATGGTGGCATGTGCACATTCCTGTCGACATCAACAGCGTTGAGGTTGAGAGGGTGAAGAGCTTCACCCAAGGAGAGAACTTCACCAATACCCTGTCCAGGTCCACCCATGTGGATATCACGGCCAGAAAAGTTCACCGTGTCTCCACTTCGCCAGGGGCCTACAGGAATCTGTAACGTCTCCACGTCCCCAGGGGCCTACAGGAATCTGTAACGTCTCCACTCCCCCAGGGGCCTACAGGAATCTGTAACGTCTCCACATCCCCAACGGCCTACAGGAATCTGTAACGTCTCCACTTCCCCAGGGGCCTACAGGAATCTGTAACGTCTCCACTCCCCCAGGGGCCTACAGGAATTTGTCATGTCTCCAGTTCCCCAGGGGTCTACAGGAATCTGTAACATCTCCACTTCCCCAGGGGCCTACAGGAATCTGTAACGTCCCCAGGGGCCTACAGGAATCTGTAACATCTCCACTCCCCCAGGGGCCTACAGGAATTTGTCATGTCTCCACTTCCCCAGGAGCCTACAGGAATCTGTAATGTCTCCACTCCCCCAGGGGCCTACAGGAATCTGTAATGTCTCCACTCCCCCAGGGGCCTACAGGAATTTGTCATGTCTCCAGTTCCCCAGGGGTCTACAGGAATCTGTAACATCTCCACTTCCCCAGGGGCCTACAGGAATCTGTAACGTCTCCACATCCCCAGGGGCCTACAGGAATCTGTAACATCTCCACTCCCCCAGGGGCCTACAGGAATCTGTAATGCCTCCACTCCCCCAGGGGCCTACAGGAATCTGTAACGTCTCCACTCCCCCAGGGGCCTACAGGAATCTGTCATGTCTCCACTTCCCCAGGGGCCTACAGGAATCTGTAACGTCTCCACTCCCCCAGGGGCCTATAGGAATTTGTCATGTCTCCACTTCCCCAGGAGCCTACAGGAATCTGTAATGTCTCCACTCCCCCAGGGGCCTACAGGAATCTGTAACGTCTCCACTCCCCCAGGGGCCTACAGGAATCTGTAACATCTCCACGTCCCCAGGGGCCTACAGGAATCTGTAACGTCTCCACTCCCCCAGGGGCCTACAGGAATCTGTCATGTCTCCACTCCCCCAGGGGCCTACAGGAATCTGTAACGTCTCCACGTCCCCAGGGGCCTACAGGAATCTGTAACGTCTCCACTCCCCCAGGGGCCTACAGGAATCTGTCATGTCTCCACTCCCCCAGGGGCCTACAGGAATCTGTAACGTCTCCACTTCCCCAGGGGCCAACAGGAATCTGTAACGTCTCCACTCCCCCAGGGGCCTACAGGAATCTGTAACGTCTCCACTCCCCCAGGGGCCTACAGGAATTTGTCATGTCTCCACTTGCTCAGGAGCCTACAGGAATCTGTAATGTCTCCACTCCCCCAGGGGCCTACAGGAATCTGTAACGTCTCCACGTCCCCAGGGGCCTACAGGAATCTGTAACGTCTCCACTTCCCCAGGGGCCTACAGGAATCTGTAACGTCTCCACTCCCCCAGGGGCCAACAGGAATCTGTAACGTCTCCACTTCCCCAGGGGCCAACAGGAATCTGTCATGTCTCCACTTCCCCAGGAGCCTACAGGAATCTGTCATGTCTCCACTCCCCCAGGGGCCTACAGGAATCTGTCATGTCTCCACTCCCCCAGGGGCCTACAGGAATCTGTAACGTCTCCACTTCCCCAGTGGCATAGAGGAATCTGTAACGTCTCCACATCCCCAGGGGCCTACAGGAATCTGTAACGTCTCCACTTCCCCAGGGGCCTACAGGAATCTGTAACGTCTCCACTTCCCCAGGGGTCTACAGGAACCTGTAACGTCTCCACTTCCCCAGGGGCCTACAGGAATCTGTAACGTCTCCACTTCCCCAGGGGCCTACAGGAATTTGTCATGTCTCCACTTCCCCAGGGGCCTACAGGAATCTGTAACGTCTCCACTTCCCCAGGGGCCTACAGGAATTTGTCATGTCTCCACTTCCCCAGGGGCCTACAGGAATCTGTAACGTCTCCACTCCCCCAGGGGCCTACAGGAATCTGTAACATCTCCACTCCCCCAGGGGCCTACAGGAATTTGTCATGTCTCCACTTCCCCAGGGGCCTACAGGAATCTGTAACGTCTCCACTTCCCCAGGGGCCTACAGGAATCTGTAACGTCTCCACTCCCCCAGGGGCCTACAGGAATCTGTAACGTCTCCACTTCCCCAGGGGCCTACAGGAATCTGTCATGTCTCCATCAACCCGCATTGATGCACCACAGAGAGCATCTGATCTGGATGCATCACAGCTCAGTGCGACAACTGCTCTGCACATGACCTCAATAAACGGCAGAGTTGTGGACACAGCTCACCAGATCACAGAAACCAGCCTTCCCTCCACGGACTCAGTTTACACTCCTCACTGCCTCGGTAAAGCAGCATCATAATCAAAGTCTCTCCTCTCCCCTCTCCCATCGGACAGAAGATGCAAAAGACTAGAAGCACGCACCCCCAGGCTCCAGGACAGCTTCTACCCTACAGTATAAAACCATTGACTGCTTCCATCGTATAAGATAGATTCTTGACCTCATAATCCACCTCGATGTGACCTTGCACTTTATTGTCCACTTGCACTGTCCTTACTCCGTGTCTGTGTTATTATTTTCCTCTGTACTGCCTCAAGGAACTGTTGTGATGTTCTGAATGAATGGTATATGAGTCAAATTTTTTATTGCACCTTGGTACATGTGACAATAGTAAACTGATTTACCACTTCATTTTAGAGTTACAGCGTGGAACAGACTCTTCCGGCCCACTGAACCGCACCCACAGAAACACACCGGTTTAACCCCAGCCTCATCACAGGGCAATTTACAACGACCAATTAATCTATTAGCCAGTACGTCTTCGGACTGTGGGAGGAAACTGAGAAACTGGAGCACAATGCGTTCACGGGATGGACATACAAACTAATATCTTTGCACTAACTGTCGTGCTACTGTGACACTCTAACTTTACTAAATTTCCCTACCACTGAGAACACCTTCATGAGGAGGTGAATTCGTCGCCAGGGACCCGCACCGTCTGGGACATGCCCTCTTCTCATGACCACCATCAGGGGGGAGGTACCCAGCCTGAAGATGCAGGCTCAGTGTTTTCCCCTCTGCAGCCAGATTCCTGAATATACCCATGTACACTACCCCACGATTCCTTTATTTGCATTATCTATTTATTTGTAATTTATAGTAATTTTAGGCCTGAACTATTTTGCTGCCACTAAGCAAGCACAAGGGATTCTGCAGATGCTGGAAATCCTGAGCAACACACACAGAATGCAGGAGGAACTCAGCAGGTCAGGCAGCATCGATGGAAGAGAGTGAACAGTCAATGTTTCAGGCCGAGAACCTTTATCAGGGCTCATGTTATAGTTAACTGTGATAATAAATGAGGTTGTGATTCTGAAGGTGCGGATTGTTCCCTTAAACCAATAAAGCCCATACAACCAATATTTAAAATAAGCCATTTACTAGGTGTGGTGAACTACATATACCTGTCTGGACACGCCCCTCCACTGACTGCTCCTGTGGCTCCTCCCACGGACCCCTGTATAAAGGTGATTGGAGGCACTGCTCCTCCCTCAGTCTCCAGGATGTTGTGTGGTGGTCTCTTGCCGCTAATTGTGGTCTCTTGCAGCTAATAAAAGCCTATCATTCGCCTCCCGTCTCCGAGAGTTATTGATGATGCATCACTAAGAACGAATCAACTGGCCATTGTCACGTTCCTCTTGCTGTGCACAAGTTTTCCATCCCATTTTGCCACATTGGCAACAGAGTTCAGCTCACCACTCTGTGGGGTTTCACTCATCTCACCGCTGAACTGACTCTGTGGCTGTGGCCTGCAGCCATCGGCCTCCTGGACCAACTTCACTCACCGCTGAACCGACTCTGAGGCTGTGGACTTACTTTCAGGGACTCTGCTTCATGTTCTGTGTATTACTTGTTTGTATGATTCGTTCTTTCTTTTCACACATCGGATGGCCTTTGTGGTGACGGGGGTTTTCATGAATTCTGTTGTGGTTTCTTGTCTTGTGGCTGCCTGCAGGATGAACCTTAGGTTGTAAAGTGTGTAGATACTCTGATAATACGTAAAGGTGCTTTGGACTTTGCATTGGAAAGCTGTGAGGTGTTTTGGATTGTCACATGGCCCTGGGTCACCAGGAGTGGAGAGGTGCTGGAGAAATGTAAGTCTTTTACGGTTTGCGTACCCACGGAAACTGATCGGCCCAGGCCCCACCGTGGGGAGCTGGCTCTGGGTGCCTGGGCTCTCCAGCTTGTGCTGAAGATGAGCCTGCCCTTTTGGCTGTGACCACCAGGGAGCGCTGCTGTTCCACTTCACACTCTATCCCGATCCCACAGTGCTCACAGGATTTAACCCCTTTCTCACCAGACCACAGTGATTTGTTTTTGACTTGATCAAAGGTTCAGTTATTATTACAACTCTGAGTCAGTAATCCCCTATTTTCCCTTTGTAGGGATATGTAATTTTACAGGCTAAATATAAGCAGTTTTGTGTGATAGTGTTGGAGAGGGTCACGCGAATTATCCTGGGAATGAAAGAGTTAACATATGCGGCATGCTTGATTACCCTGGGCCTGTACTTGCTGGAGTTTAGAAGAATGAGGGGGACATCTCATTGAAACCTATTGAATATTGAAAGCCCTAGACTAAGTGGATGCAGAGAAGATGCTTCCTATAGTTTAAGTTCAAGTTTAATTTGTCACTCAACCATATACAGTATGATTACCCATGAATGCGGCCAAATGAAACAGTGTTACTCCAGGGGCAAGGTGCAAAACACAGTACTGACCGTCACACACAGCACAAGGCACATATAAGATATCAGTAAAGTACAAAAAATAGTCCAAGCCTCTGAGACCATGAATGTTGTAGCAGTCTGCAGTCAAACACAATACAGCTTGTCTTCTGCCAAATGAACACTGGAGGGCAGCACTGTGTGGACGCCACGCTACACTGCCTCTGATGGAGTGCACTGGCTCCGATAGTAGCAACAATGCGGCTTTAGGCCTCGTCCTCGCTACGGCTGAGGCCATGCATCTCACCCCGCCCTGCGCCAATAATCAGTGAATTAGACTTACAGCAGTCCACATTAACAATGTCCAACAGGGTGGTGAGATGACAAGAGAAGTGACTGAGATGATCACTCGCTGTTAGACTGCACACTGCTTTCCTGCACCAAAGCCTTTGACACCTCTCTGATGCAGGCACTGATCCGCACTGTCCCGCTCGTTCGGTTTCTCACTGAGGTACTTCAAGTTCTTAATGTTCAGTGGGGCTCTTGCGTTCACAAAAATATACGTTTCAAAAGGACAGTAACACCTTTGGTTGACCCACCAACTTTCTGGAAATCTAGGCCCAGAGGGCACGGAGGAATTTCTATATCCTGGCAGTGGTGAATCTGTGGAATTTATTGCCACAGTGGGGTCTAAGTCATCGGGAATATCTAAAGCAGAAGTTGATAGGTTCTTGATTAGTCTGGGCATCAAAGGTTATGGGGAGAATGGGGTTGAGAGGTATAATAAATCGGCCAAGATCTAATGGCAGAGCAGACTGGAGGGGCCGAATGGTCTTCTATGGCTTTTGGTCTAAGTAAGAGCAGATTCAACATCCGTCTTTGCACCCACTAGCTGCCTCATTTCAGACCGAGGTTCAGACCTGTACCATGTTCACTGAAACATACAGGGAAGTGTGGCATTTACACTGACAGCCAATGAGGTGCGGGGGCAACTTTCAAAATCACTTTAAAGTTAGCTGCATGACTCAGTCAGAATCAGGTCTATCATCACTGACTTAGATGACAGCATTGTTGTGTACTTCATATATGAATAATCTTGTATATATATTATTTAATTCAGCATTCTTATTCATTTAAATAATCCATTAGTTATATGTATGTTAATTGCAGATGACATCACACGTGATATGTGCACACCTTGCTAAAAACAGGTAATTGGCTCATGAGCTTTCGGAACAGTATTTCGGAACAAATAAAATAGCCAATGAGAAGCGAGTACAAATTTTGCTAAGTGCATTGGCATATGGTTTGCTTTGAAGTTTGGCCACTCCAACCAAGCCATCAAAAATGTGCTTTGCTGATATTGTAAAAGTGATGCAGGAATGTTTAGACCCAAAGCCATTGTCAGCTGCAGAATGCTTTAGGTTTCGTAAGCGGAATCAGAAAGCAGGGGAGTCCATTTCAGTGTACGTGACAGAATTGAAGAGATTGTCTGAGCTTTGTCAGTTCAGTAATGAGTTTGATGATGCACCGAGAGATCATTTAGTCTGTGGAATCTTAACATAAGGCTTTCAAAAATGGCTCCTAACTGATGCCTGGCTTACATTCAAATGAGCAGTAGAAATCGCTGTTTCAGAGGAAACTTCAGACAGATGCAATTGAGTTGTAGTCAGGGACGGATGTGAGCATGAACAAAATTGCAATGTCTAAACAGAAACCTGCCCAGCTGAACAAATTGTGTTACCGTTGTGGCAGGGCCCACGTACACCAGACTGATACAGATTTAAAGGTGAAGCTTGCAGAAAATGCAATGAAGTAGGACACACACAAAGAGCATGCTGGGCAGATAGAAATAAATGGACTGCACAAGAAAGGGAAAAAGATAGAAAGTCAAGTTGCAGTTTCAAAAAGAGCACTAATCTGCGAATTGTTGATGAAAAATCTGATATTGATGAGAGTGACATAGGACTGAGTAGCCTTGAGATTTACAATGTGAAAATTAGAAATAGACAAGAAGTACGGCTAATGCCAGAAGTGATAAACAAAGTAATTAAAATAGAATTCAGAATCAGGTTTCATATTGCTGGCATACGGCGTGGAATTTGTTGACTTTGCTGCAGGAACACAGGCCAGGTCACCCCTGCCTGTTAGGCCGCTGGTCCTCTGTCTCTGTCTGTCCTTGGCCATCTTCTCTATTGTGCCCCAGGTGTGGTTCACTTCTGCCTCTACAGCACGGCGCCAAGTTATCTTTGGTCTCCCGTGTTTCCTCCACCCTTCAGTGCTGTTTTGATGAAGTTGGCCTCTCTTCTCATCACTTGCCCGACCCTTCTCCAACGTTTCCCCATGGTGACTGTGGCCACGTCCTCTTGGTGGCACTGAAGGTGTAGGGTGCGGTTGGAGATCTTTCTTGGCCAGAAGATATGGAGGATCTTTCAGAGGCTCGTGGTGCGGAATGATGACAACTTGGCAAAGGTCGTTCTCTGTCGTGCGGCAGCATCCTGCCCCGTACAGAGGTGCGGACAGCTTCACCTTGGTGTGGACACTGCATCTGCTTGATCCACATGCGTTGCAATAGAAGGATTAATAAGAGAATACCCAAGTGACCTAAACGGACCTTCCCGAGAGCAAGATACACAAACTAGAAGAAGAAAGAAGAGGGAAGAGATGGAGAGAAAGAATGTGAACAAGAAAGAGAATGGTGTGAAGGAGAGAAGAAACATGAGAAACAAAAAGAAAGAGATCGAAGTAGATCCAGAAAGAGAAAAGGAGAAGACAGGTGCTCAGGGCTGTCAGAACCACTGCCCGCAGTCCCCGAGTCAACGTCAGCAGCCACCACGGAGGAGGCCCCAGAACCTGAGACTATTCCACAGCCACAAGTCTCTCACCTGCCAAGCAGAGTGACTCCCTAGTCAGCAAAGACATTACCCCACAAGAGTAAGACATCCTCCACAGTGATTAAATCTTTAAGCCTGGATAGAACAATTTAAAATTTACTGTGCTGTGGATAGCGGTATCTAGTAATTGTATTATATAGTATACTGTGTATAAAGTTCAGATGCATTCTCCATTGAGTTGGAGTTTATAGCTAAGCCGGGAAGAGCGATGTGCATTTAATATTTCATTAATATTTGAGTAATCTTGTATATATATATTGTTTGAGTAAGCATTCTTGTTCATTTAAATAATTAATTACAGGTTATATGTAAAAATAAATTAATTATATACATCATGATGCTACCAAGTGATATGTGCGCGCCTCACTGAAAAAGCAACTCCAAGTACGAGCCTGCATTTTGGACTCCACATAACTTCTTTGAATTACTTCAATGTTCTGAACTTATTCATCAAAACAGTTTGGGGCAAAGATGCACAAATTATTATAAGTTACAAAATAAATGGTACAAAAAGAAGGAAAAGTGAGGTTGTGTTCATGGGTTCAATGTCCGTTCAGAAAACCGATTACGGAGGAAGAAATACAGAAAGCGATGTCTTTAACGAACTCTGGTAAAGCCCCTGGTACGGATGGATTTACAGTAGAATTTTTAAAATGTTTTTCCAATTTACTCTCTCCTTGGTTAATTAGAACTTTTAAAGATGCCTTATTGATAGGTAAATTACCACAATCCTTTAATGAAGCATCCGTTTCCTTAATTCTTAAAAAAGATAAAGACCCTACTGCACGTGCTTCATACAGACCAATATCTTTGTTGAAAGTAGATTTTAAAATTCTCTCTAAAATGATGGCAATTGGATTGGAAAACACGATGCCCAAAATTATTTCAGAAGATCAGACAGGATTTATAAAAATTTGTTACTCATACTTTAATGTTAGGAGATTATTGAATATTGTATATACTTCCTCACCTAAAATTTCAGAATGTATTATTTCATTGGATGCTGAGAAGGCATTTGACAGGATTGAATGGAAATACTTGTTTTATACACTTGAGAAGTTTAATTTTATTCCAAAGTTCATATCTTGGATTAAATTGATATATCACACTCCTTTGTAGTTACAAACAGTCAGAGATTTCCCTTTTTTAGGCTTTTCTGTGGTACTAGGCAGGGCTGCCCTTTAAGTCCTTTACTATTTGACATTGCTTTCGAACCCCTGGCAATTGCTTTTCGAGATTCACCAAATATATTTGGCATTATGCGAGGCAATGAAACACATAAGGTATCATTATATGTAGATGACTTGTTATTATATATTTCTAATCCAGAGAAATCCCTTCCTTCAGTAATATCATTACTTGCTCAATTTAGAAGCTTTTCTGGTTATAAATTAAATTTTGATAAGAGTGAATTATTCCCATTAAATACGCCAACTTTAATTTACAGAAGTTTTCCATTTAGATTGCCTACAGATCACTTTATGTATTTAGGGGTTAAAATTACTAAGAAACATCAGGACCTATTTAAAGCTAATTTCTTACCTTTAATTGATCATATTAAACAATTATTAACTAAATGGTTTCCCATGTCCTTATCATTAGTTGGCTGAATCAATGCTATTAAAATGGTAGTTTTACCTAAGTTTCTTTATTTATTTCAGGTAGTACCAATTTTTATTCCTAAATCTTTTTTTGATATTATTGATTCCAAAATTTCTTCATATATATGGCAGGGTAAAAATCCAAGGTTGAGTAAGAAATATTTACAGAAATCCAAAAAGGATGGTGGTTTGGCGATGCCGAACTTTAGATTTTATTATTGGGCAATTAATATCCGAAATTTAACCTTTTGGACCCAAGAGTTAGATAAAACCCAACGTCCAAGGTGGTTGAATCTGGAACGTGAGTCTGTGCAAGGATTTTCATTGGCGTCTAATTTAGGGGCTTCGCTCCCCTTTGCATTTACTAAATTGAACAAACAAATTACTAACCCAATAATTAAATATACAATATGAATATGGTTCCAATTTCGTAAAGTTTTTGATTTGAATAAATTTATCCTTTCTAGCCCTATTTTATTTAATTTTTTTCTTTCAACATCCAGAATTGATCAAGCCTTTCATCTTTAGAAAATGAAAGGAATAAACTGTTTTCGTGATTTATTTACGGATAACTGTTTTATGTCTTTTGAACAGTATTCTACTAAATACAATTTGCCTAGATTGCACTTTTTTAGATATCTACAGATTAGAAATTTTTTGAATGTTATTTTGCCTACCTTTTCGACAGCATATCAAGCTGAAATTATGGGAAAAAATTTAAGTTTAAATCCCTTACAAAAGAGCGTAATAGCAACTATCTACGATTCGATCATGAAAATCTCTTCAGGTATATCTGATAAAATAAAGAATGAATGGGAACGAGAACTTAAAGTAAGTATATCCATAGAAGAATGGGAAAAGATTCTTAAATTAGTTAATACTTCTTCAATGTGTGCTAGACATACTTTAATACAATTTAAAGTGTTTCATAGAACATATATGCCAAAAGACAAACTAGCCTGTTTTTATTCCCATATAAACCCTACGTGTGACAGATGTAACTCTGAGGTTGCTTCTTTAACCCACGTGTTTTGGTCCTGCCCTCTTTTGAAAATATATTGGAAAGACATCTTTGATATTGTTTTACACATTGATTTACAACTCCATCCTATTTCTGCAATTTTTGGATTACCGATGATTGATTCTAGTTAATTATCATCTTCAGCCTGCCGTTTGATAGCATTTGTTACGCTGATGGTCAGAAGATCCATTTCATTTAAATGGAAAGGTTTTGATTCCCCTTACTACATACACTTCAATGGTTCTCTCAAACTATAGCTTGTTTAAATAGAAAAAATTAGGAGTGGAACTGTTAATTCCTTGATTAAGTTCGAGGAAAACTTGAGAGTCTTTTTATTCAATATTTCCATACATATGACTTAAGTTGATTTTTTTTCTTTTTATTGAATTCATTTTTCCTAATACCTAACCGTTTATGGAAGGAGGAATGGAGTGACGGACAGAATAATTATAATGAACAAATTATGGTGGTCCAGGTTTTTTTTGTTTTGTTTTCTGTCTAGTTTAGGGGATTTTTGGATTTTTTTTTGTTTTTTTTCCTTCTGAACAAACCTTTTGAACTTTTTCTTGCTTCAATTATCAAGAGATCGGGTGGACGTGTCTGGATATGATATTTGGAACTCATGTTTGTATGTGTTATAGCTATTACTGTAATCCTGGTCTCTTGGCATTGTTATTATTGACATGTTCACTTAACTGATTGTAATGCAATAAAAAGATTTGAAAAGAAAAGAAAGAAATCTGATGGTGAAGGGGAAGAAGCTGTTCCTGAATTGTTGAGTGTGTGTCTTCAGCCTCCTGTACCTCCTCCCTGATGTTAGCAATGAGAAGAGGGCATGTGCTGGGTGATGGGCGTCTCTCATAATGGATGCCACCTGGGCCTCATCATGTATGAAACGCCAGTAGCATTATACTGCTTACTTTTTAACTTGTGCTGTAAATGCACCTTTAATTTATTTGTGGTAATATTACTTTATCTGTTGTGTGTTGTGCACCTTGGTCCAGAGGAACATTGTTTCATTTGCCAGTATGTATGTGGACAGTTGAATAACAATAAACTTGAACCTGAATTTGAGGCATTGCTTGTGAAGATATCCCCAAAGGTGGGGATTCTTGAGTCCATGATGGACCTGACTGAGTTTGCAACCTTTAAAACTTTTATTGCGATAGAGTGCAAAGTAGGCCCTTCTGGCCTTCAAGCTGCGCTGCCTAGCAACCCCGATTTAAGCCTAGTCTAATCACGAGACAATTTACAATGACCAACTAACCTACCAACTGGTAAGTCTTTGGACTGTGGGAGGAGACCCACGCAGTCACAGGGAGAACGTACAAACTCTTTACAGGCATTGGCAGGAATTGAACCCAGATTGCTGGTCCTAAAAAGCGTTGTGCTGACCATTACACCACCATGCATCTTTTTCCAGTCCTGTGCAGTGGCCCCTTGTTGTGATGGAAATGAGAAAGGTTCTTTGGGTCTCAAGGCAAGAGCTCTGGACACACAGTTTTAATAATAAGGAGTTTACTTAATAATAAGGAGTTTATTTACAAGGGGAGAAAAAGCTTGGGAACAACACCAGCGGCTGCAGTATTCGTACAAACGCGCTTAGAATAGAGGAGCGTCTGGCGAGCTGCTATCCGCGGCCTACGCCCCAGCAGGGGTGATGGCCTTAAGGAGAGGAAGAATACATAACAAAGGCTGACAAGCAACGTTCTGCAAATAAAATATGATACTGAGAATGTCAGTTTTAAAGAGTACTTGAAACGAGACTGCTGGTCATAGATTCCATTTAGAGTAGTGGTAAGATCTCCAGTACGATGGCGGCACGCTTGATCGCAATGGCTCGCCATGTCCAACACATGGTGCAAATATTTTTCTTGTGATTGCAAGAACCTGTTGGACACAGGTGATACAAAATATTGCAAGTCCAGTTTATTGTTTCACTGGTGAAGCAAACAGTGGGTGAGCTGTGTGGCCTCAGTTGTTACGCGGACCAGGCCATCATGCTGTTGTTACGCGGACCAGGCCATCGTGCTGTTGTTACGCGGACCGGGCCATCGTGCTGTTGTTACGCGGACCAGGCCATCGTGCTGTTGTTACGCGGACCGGGCCATCGTGCTGTTGTTACGCGGACCGGGCCATCATGCTGTTGTTACGCGGACCGGGCCATCGTGCTGTTGTTACGCAGACCGGGCCATCATGCTGTTGTTACGCGGACCAGGCCATCGTGCTGTTGTTACGCAGACCGGGCCATCATGCTGTTGTTACGCGGACCGGGCCATCGTGCTGTGGGGTCACCTGTTGTAGCCATCTGGGAAGGAGGCGCTGGAGGCAGTGTGGGAGACAGCGGAGGTGCAGTGGGCATGCTGGGTTGGGGGCTGGCCTGTCCCGTAGGTGCTGCCCTCCAGTGTTCACTACTTGGAAGACAAGCTGGATCGCTTTTTCCTGCAGCTGAATCAGCCCGAGATGAGGAACTGTTGTGCGCTTGTTCTTGCAGAAACATGGTTCCAGAACAACGTTGATCTTCAGGCCACCATGACATTCAGGGAGTTGCACAAATAATATTTTTGTGACTGTATGTGTTACTGTAACACATGTGTGTGACTGTATATACTGTGTTTTGACTGTATGTGTTACTGTAACACATGTGTGTGACTGTATATAGTGTTTTGACTGTATGTGTTACTGTAACACATGTGTGTGACTGTATATAGTGTTTTGACTGTATGTGTTACTGTAACACACGTGTGTGACTGTGTTTTGCACTTTGACTCTGGATGAATGCTGTTTCCTTTAAATCTGTACTGGTAATGCCAATTCAACTTGAACTTAGTGAGTGAAGTGACCCACACTGGTTCAGGAGCCTGATGGCTGGAGGGTAATATCTGTTCCTGAACCTGGTGGCATGGGATCTAAAGCTCCTGAACTTACCTCCTGATGGCGGTCGTGAGGAGAGAGCAACGCCAGGGTGGTGATGGATGATGCTTTCTCCGTGTAGATGTGCTCCATGGTGGGGACGGTTTTACCTGTGAAGGACTGGGCTGTGTCCACCACTTTCATTCCTGGCTGTTGGTGTTTCCATATCAGACCGGTTAGGATCACTTGCATCTGTGCAGGAGCCTGTGTGCTTCGCCCCAGCCCGGCTCGCTCCACACTTATGTCCGTGGGGCTCGAATGCCGTGTGTAAGTTCGCTGGCAACACCGCTGATGCAGGTGGTGACGAATCGGCATGTAGGAGGGAGACTGAAAACCTGGCTGAGTGGTACCACAAAAACCTCTCACTCAGTGTCGGCAAGACCAAAGAGCTGATTGCGGACTTCAGGAGCAGGAAACCAGGGGTCCGTTGTCCAGTCCTCGTCGGAGGAGGATCAGAGGTGGGGAGGGTCAGTAACCTCAAATTTCAGAGGATCTGTCCTGGGTCCGGGACATAAATGCCATTACAAAGAAAGCACGCCGTGCCTCTATTCCCCGAGGAGTCTGCGCAGTTTCGACATGTCATCTAAAACGTTGACCAGAAACTCTCTATTTCTCTAGCCCCGCCCCTTTCTTCCTGACTCCGCCCTTTTCTTCGTGGCCCCGCCCTTCTCCCCCATTGGCCCCGCCTCTCTCTCCAGTCTGCCCACTCTCTCTGGCCACGCCCAAGATACAAGGTACAAGAAACTCGTAGAGTTCGTGTTTAGTGCTATGGCTCGTGATTTCACCTTTGGATTTCACTTGTGTCGTCTTGTTTATTTCGAGTCTGTGTTAATTGTAGACCTTGTTCTAAACTTGGGCTCAGCACCTTCCATCGCTCTTCTAACAGACTTCTTACATATCTGCGGTTCTAAAAGTCCAGCTCCAGGTTGTGCGGGTGTTTCTGTCATGTTCCAAAGTTTCGGGTGACTATCCAGAAAAGATGATCAAAAGTGTTAATATTCACGTCTGAGATGGCTGCTATCATTTTATCCCTGAAATGAGTCGAGGAAGTACGCCCTGATTATGCCCTGATTCAATCTCGGTTTTGATGTCTATTAACAGGTCTTTCCAATTTCAGGCTGCAGGGTCTGGGCTTGTGGGGGTGTCCACCACCTTTCTTAAGGGTCCCAGTCCATGATGGGGTTGGAAGGAAATGAGGAGGCAGATACTCTGGCCAAGCCGTCACTTAGAATTAAGGATGTAAATACCGTGGTATCTTCGCATAAAGGGGAGGTGAAAACCATAATTAAAAAGCCTATTCGATCACTATGGCAACAAAGATGGGATATGGAAGAGAGAGGGCGGCATTAATGTAAAGTTCAGAGGGTGGAGTGAACTCAACTGGGAGATGCGCATGGGGGCAGTTAGCTGATTTACATATCGGACATACTAGATCAGCAGTTCCTTGTTCAATGCGCCTCGTGATACGTGTTATGTCTCTTATCTCCAAAACATTAAACTAATTAAAGGGAAAAGACGGGAGTCCGAAATGTGTCTAACTTCGTTCTTTTTTTTTGCTTTAGCGAGGCGCGCACATGTGCATAACGTGTAGTGTCATAATGTGTGTAATTCACTATTTTCTTTACATATGAGGGCCCCCGTCGGTCAGAGTTGACCATGGACGTTGCGACCTAGCCTGGGCGGTAGGATAAGGAGAGCGAGCTCCCCCTCTCCACGCACAGGAACGGCAGAGACCGATACAGCTTGCACCAGCGGCGTCGCCAGTCAGCGCCGAACTCAATGCGAGGACTCCGGCTCCGGCTCCGGCTCCACTCCCGTTTCTTCCCCATGAGTGGGTATTGTCACAAGGCAGCGGAGTCTTGAGAGCAAAGTTTTCCGTCTAGATGATCTGCCATCCACGGCTGCCTCAGCAACTGGTTTCAAGGCGCCAGTAGCCCACCTTGGCCCCCTTCTGCTGTCGGTTCCGCCGGGCTTAGTAGTTAAGCCTCTCGTGAAGGCCGGGAGCTGATTGTCCGAGAGGCTGTTTCCATTGGGAGTATTTATATAAGAGGTGTATAAGATGATGAGAGGAATTGATCGTGTGGATAGTCAGAGGCTTTTCCCCAGGGCTGAAATGGCTGCCACAGGAGGACACAGGTTTAAGGTGCTGGGGAGTAGGTAGAGGAGATGTCAGGGGTAAGTTGTTTACACAGAGAGTGGTGAGTGTATGGAATGGACTGCCGGCGACAGTGGTGGAGCCGGATACGATAGGGTATTTTAAGAGACTCCTGGATAGGTACATGGAGCTTAGAGAAATAGAGGGCTATGGGTAACCATATCTAAAGTACGTACATGTTTGGCACGGCGTCGTGGGCCGAAGGGCCTGTATTGTCCTGTAGGTTTTCTATGTTTAACAGGTAGTGGGAGCTTTGTCCCCATTACCGTCCCTGGCTATAACAACCTTAAGGAACCGTATAAACTGCAATGAGTTATTTCAACGAACAGGAAAGCTTAATCATATATTTACAATATTATTCAAATAGGACTGTGACCCCCAACATTCAGGTCATGGCTTGTTTCCATTATTACCGTCAGGAAGGAGGTACAGAAGCCTGTAGGGATACGCTCAAAGAATGAGGAACGCGCACAAAAATCTGGAAGATCGCAGCAGGTCAGGCAGCGTCTATACAGTCGACGGGCTTTTCGGGCCGAGACCCTTCGGCAGGGCTGAGGAACCGCTTCTTCCCCTCTGCCATCCGTTTTCTAAATGGACATTGAACCCATGAACCCGACCTCATAACTTTTATTAAAATTTCTGTTGCGCTACTTATTTAATTTAACTATTTAATATACACATTTACTGTAGTTCAGTTTTCCTGTATTTATCATGAATTGCATTGCCGCTAAGTTAACAAATTTCACGACAAATGCCGGTGATTCTGATATTAAAAACACAGTTGGTACTATTTGTTGGCATTTGTAGAAACACACTTTCCAAGAAACGGTGCAGAACATATTGTCTGAACTCGGTTCCGATGAGGTGCGCAGGAAACATCTAATCGATAAACGGAGATCTTTGGGACAGACACAGTTTAACATGAAAAGTTTGTTAGGATATCACTGCCGTTGTAAAGTATATAAGCGCGCATTTAATGTTCTGAAAAGCATTAGACTTTTCGATACGAGTTTTTTGTTGGGATATAGTGGGTCTTATTCCACCACAGTAGGTGGCGGCAATGCGCCTTATGTTGGTCTGACAACCACCACTAAACTTTACAAGAAGTTGTCGAGAAAGTTTTCTCCAGCGGGCGTCGGCCGCCGTCGTGCCCGCGCACGCAGGCGGAGGAGCGCGTGTCCGCATCGCTCCCGCGCACGCAGGAGGAGCAGGGCGCGCGTCCGCTGGCGGAGTTCAGACTCTCGGAGCGGGGCTCCCGGGGCCTCTCCTCCTGCTCCCGGCGGATCGGCGGCCTCGGGCCTCCCCGGGCGGGGGTCGATGGCGGGCGGCGTCAGCAGCCCCGGGCCCGGCTCCAGCCCCGGCCCCGGCTTCGGCTGCGGTCTGTGGTACCACCGGGACCTGAGCCGAGCGGCGGCCGAGGAGCTGCTGGCCCGGGCGGGCAGAGACGGCAGCTTCTTGGTGCGGGACAGCGAGAGTGTGAGCGGGGCCTACGCGCTGTGTGTGCTGTGAGTAGCCGGCCCGGCGGCACCGGGTCAGGGGTCCCGGTGGGTGGGGTGTCCGCTGCTGCAGACCCAGTAACCCGCCGCAAGTTAGTGGCAAACTGCAGGGACGAGAGTGACTGCACCCTCCGGGAGCTTTAAACCTCGTCAACGGTAAAACTGTGCACTATCAACCTGGCAGAATGTAGGAGATGATAGTACAACGTTGTCCTATTGATCCAACAGCTAACTTGGAAATTAACTGTCAAAACTTGCAGCGTCAAATTAGTCTAATGTGGAAGATTATCTATTAAACACTGAGGCATATGTGAAAGATTAACTGTCAAACGTTGCAGCTTCACACTAACGCAACGTGGAAGATTTATTATTAGGAGTTGTAGCATTAAACTACCGTAAAGTGAGAGATTAACTGTTAAACGGTGCGGCATTCAACTAACATAACGCGAGAGATTAACTACTGAACTAGCATAATGTGAGAGATTAGTTGTTAAACATTGCGGCATTCAACAAGCATAAGGAAATAGATGAGCTAAATGTTGCAGCGCATTCAACTAGTATAACCTGAGAGATTAACGGTTAGTTGTTGTGGTATTGAGCAAGCATAACGTTCAGTTTAAAGCCATGGCGATCTGAAATCTGCAAAAGGTGGAGGTTGATTGGTTCTTGATTAGTTAGGTCATCAAAGGTTACTGGGAAAAGACAGGAGAATGGGGTTGAGAGTGAAATAGATCAGCCATGGTGGAATGGTCTAGCAGTCTTGATGGGCTGAATGGTCTGTTTCAGCTCCCAGGTCTTATGATTAAATCGTACAGTTAGTGATGGGAAGATTGGAGCATTTGAACAGGAACTGACAAAGGTTAGATCTTTGAAAATAGGATTATCTGGTTAAACCATGGCTAATTATAGAATAATATCGAGCTGAAACGATTCAGTTAAAGAATTTGTTCCAACTTGTGTAACCTCTGGTAAAACTTATCGCTTTAAACTTAAAAATTGAAAGAATACTAAGCATAAAAGCAATCAAGGATTCAAATACTTTGAATTTTAATATCTGGTTCTGAAGAGTGCTGTATAATGTTAGAAATAGAAATTTTAATGCTTTTAAAATTAATAGCATTTCATTTAATAACAATGCTTAATGGTAGTTAAATTCTAGTTATAGATTCCTGCAAATTGCTCTGTTTAAAATGATGTTTTATGTTGAAATATTATTTCATTGCAATTTATATTTTGAGATAACTGAGTGTTGGGTGTGTGCTGAGCTAGTAATAACTTTGAGCAGTTTAATATGTTGCTATAAATTGTTCTGTAGTTCCGTAATTTGTTTAGTAACTCAGCCGTTCTTAGAGTGTGAACAGTCAAAGCCCCACGCCTCAAAAGTTTTGTGACTGTGCTTCGCATTTGACGGATGTTTGAGAACAGTCTTTGTTCCGAAAGTGAAGATTGCTTTGAGGGGGATGATGTGATTGATGTGGGTTGCGCTGCAGAACTTTCCAATTAGAAGTTGACTTTACTGATTTTAGAACACCATTACATATGCCAAGGCAATTTTGTATTGAATCAAAATGCTACAAGTTGAAACTATTTTATTGAGATTCTTTTTATTCCCCTTCCCCTTTCCTCCTCTGTATTTCCCACTCAGTCCTCTTGCCTCTTCTCCTCATCTGCCGATCACCTTCCCTGGTTCGCCTTTCTCCCATGCTCCACTCTCTTGTCTTATCAGATTCCTTCTTCTCTGGCCCTTAACCTTTTTGACCCACCTGGCTTCACCTATCACCTTTCTAGCTTGTCTTTCTTCCCCTCCCCCACCTTATTCTGGCATCTTCCCCTTTCCTTTCCAGTCCCGATGAAGGGTCTTGGCCCAAAACATCGACTATTTATTCCTCTCCATAGGCGCTGCCTGACTTGCTTAGCTAACCTTTCCTAAAACATTTTAAAATTTGTTGTTTTGAAATGGGATTAATTTATAGAGTCCTGTTGGAATTTGATCTAGTTCTGATGAAGGGACTCCCTCCTCCCCACCTTCTTATTCTGGCCTCTACCCCCTTTCTCTCTAGTCCCGATGAAGGATCTCAACCTGAAACGTCAACTGTTTATTCATTTTCATAGATGCTGCCTGATCTGCTGAGTTCCTCCAGCATTTTGTGTGTCCAATCATAAACAAGAGAAAATCTGCAGGCGCTGGAAATCCAAGCAACACACACAAAGTGCTGGAGGTACTGAGCAGGCCAGGCAGCATCTATGAAAATGAATAAACAGTTGACGTTTCAAGTCAAGATCCTTCATCAGGACTAGAGAAAAAAGATGAGGAAGTCCTCCCCTCCTCCTCTCCACCTTCGTACTCTGGCTTCTCATCTTTTTTCTCTAGTCCTGATGGGGGGGGTCTTGGCCCAAAACGTCGACTGTTTATTTTTTTCCATAGATGCTGCCTAGTCTGCTGAGTCCCTCCAGCATTTGGTGCATGTTGCTCTCAATTTCAAGCATCTGTAGAATCTCTTGAGTTTATTGAGATTTTGGCTGAAGTTATTTTGTGCTTGCATCCACACAATCATTAGTATTTATAGCTTCTGAAGGTTTGGCACATGAATCCAAGTGTTGGGGATTTCTGTTTAAATGGTTCTTCCGTTCCCAAGCGGACTCCGCGTATCCTGTACCATGCCTGAAATGCTGTGGTTCAGATCCACCTCTTTCCTCCATGTCACTACTCCCAACTCTCTATAATTACAGGAAATTCCACTTAGTTCTGAATACAGCCTCACTATTTTGCAAAGTGAATTCTTGCCTCTGTGTGCAAGCACACTTACGTGATTACATTTGGAATTGTAACTCTGTGGAGGTGGGAGTGGGGGGTGATGATTTGTATCTGTCCTTCCAAAGGGCATCAAAGTGCCAACCTTTGCCAATTTGCAGTTGGCTTTACCATCCATGTCTGGGCAAAGAACCGAGCAGGCAAAATCATTGTGGACATGACACACCCAACAATCTGTCCTTTCCAAAAGCTCCCTTTTAGAAAGCACTACAGTGCTTTTAAAACAAAAACCATGCAATCTTAAGCTGTGGAGGCGGAGTCACTGGGTATTTAAAGTGGAGGTTGATAGGTTCTTGATTTGTCAGTGTGTCAAATGTTATGGGGAGAAGGCAGTAGAACGGGGTTGAGAGGGATGATAAATCCCTCCCAACAAAAGATGGAATGGTGGAGTCTTTGGCCAAATGGTGTAACTCTGCTCCCATGTCTTACGGTTTTAAACATTTCTTACCCCCGGCAGTTAATCTGATCAACCATTCTAGGGAGCCCCACGCCCCCCCTCAATCTATTACCCCCATCACTGCACTGTAAACACTTTGATTCACTTTTTATAATGCTGCTTATATTGTAAATACAGGCTGGTATTTATGCACATTTTATTCCATATCTGTACTTCTAACTTTATTTTTGATATAATTCATTAATTATAATTGTTGAATGTTGTTGCTTGTTACACCCTGACCAACACACCACAGCAAATTTCTAATACATATATAAATGTATGCGGTGAATAAAGTTAATCCTTTCTGTGTATTTTTTATTTACGCAATTGGTCTTCTGTATATTGGTTGTTTGCCTAGGTATAGTTTTTTGTAAATTTATTGCATATCTTTATTTTCTTGTCAATGTCAGTAAGAAAACAATCTCAAGGTAACATTTGTGTGCACTGATAATAAATTTTGATCTGTTACTTCCCTCTGCTTTACGCGTATTAACTTGTCCTATAGTTCCTCTGTCATACCATCATAAATCATCATAAGTAAGCACTGGAAAGTCGAAGGAAATTTATTATCAATGTACGTATATGTCATGATACACTACCTTGAGATTCATTTTTTTTTTACAGGCATTTACAAGAAACCATCAGGCTCTTGAACCAGAGGGGATAACTTCACTCAACTTCATCATTGAATTGTTCCCATAAACTATGGACTTGCTTTCAAGAACTCTTTATCTCACGTCCTGCATATTATTTATTTATTATTTCTTTTTTTCTCTTTTTCTAATGGCAGTTAATTGGCACAGTGGTTGTTTGTGCATCTTGTTTTGTGTGGTCTTTCATTGATTTTATTGTGTTTCTTGGATTCATTGTGTATGCCCACAAGTAAATCAAATTCAGCATTATATGTGGTGTCATATATGTACTTCGGTAATAAATTACTTTGAAAATAAAGTATAGTAGAATTTATAAAATAAAACTACACATATTCAAAGATTGTCAAATAACCAATGTGCAAAAGAAAACAAATTATGCAAATTGTCATTTAACCTTGCACATGTATACAGCTAAACGAAACATCTTTCCTCTGGGATAAGGTGCATTGGATAAGGTGCAAAATGAAGTGCATTTATCACGTACAGTAAATAAAATTTAAAAAGATAAAATATATCTGTTGATATATAATGTGCATAAAGTACACATATGGCATATAGTTAAATATACACAATTGAATCTGCAGATGCTGGAAATCCAGAGTGACAGACACACAAAATGCTGGAGGAACTCAGCAGGTCAGGCAACATCTGTGGAAGTGAATGATACTTTGGGCCAAGGCCCTTCCTCAGGGCTCGTGAAAGATCCTGATGAAGGGTCTTGGTCCAAAAAGTCGACTGTCTATTCCTTCAGAAGAAGGCAATGGCAAGCCACTTCTGATTTTAAAAAAATTGCTAAGAGCAAGCATGGTCATGGAAAGAGAAAAGAATAAGAGTTTATTAACAGGTCAAAGATGGTTAGAAGACCATGATTGTGCACGTCATATGTAACAGCACAAAATGAAGACAGTTAAATATATATCAAGTATAATGCTACTGCCGCTGTCATAAATAATGTGTACAGGGCGTTCAGAAGACTCTGTCTGGGGGAAGAAGCGGTTACCCAGCCTAACAGTCCTCATTCTTGTATTGTGGTGCCTTCTGCCTGATGGTAGGAGGCCAAAGAGATTTTGGGACAGATGGAAAGGGTCGTTGGATCTGTAAAATGTCCTTGAGAGGGAGTCTGTTGGCTGTCAGTTCAGAGACACAATGAGTAAAGTTATCCACACTGATTAAGGAGCCTGATGGTTCTAGGGTAATAAGTTCAATTTCAGTTTACTGTCATTCAGCTGCACACACATACCACCAAATGAAACAACATTCCTCTGGACCCAGGTGCACAACACAGTACACATAACTCTCACACACAACCCCTAAGATAATATTTGTTCATTATGTGCTGTACTATTGTGACGTGGGTGATCATTGTCTTTCCATGGCCATGATTGTTCTCGCAAGATTTTCTACAGAAGCGGTTTCCGCTGCTGCCTTCTGGGCAGTGTCTTTACAAGACGGGTGACCCCAGCCATTATCAATACTCTTCAGAGATTGTCTGCCTGGCGTCAGTGGTCACACAACCAGGATGTGATATGCACCAACTGCTTATATAGCTTCCCATCACCTCCCATGGCTTCATGTGTCCCTGATTTTTTTTAGGGGGAGGGGGGCTAAGCAGGAGCTAAAACTTTGTCCGAAGGTGACCTGCAAGCTAGTGGATGGAAGGAGTGTCTTGTATCTCCTTTGGCAGAGATGCGTCTCTACCCTGCCACCTAATAGTACCAGTAGTAAATTTACAAATAATAAGCTGCAATTAAAAATAAATAGTATAATGCTACTGGCACTTCACGTGTGATGAGACCTGAGTTCAGTAGTCTCACAACATGGAGAAGAACTATTCCCCATCCTAATAATCCTTGGCCTAATGCTATGATACCTTGGGCCTGATGGTAGGGGTCAAAGAGATTGTGGGATGGATGGGAAGAATCATAACTGTTGCTGAACCTGGTGGTGTGGGTCCTGAGGCTCTTGTACCCCTGCCTGAAGGCAGCATCGAGAAGAGAGCATGTCGTGGACAGTGGGGGTTCTTGATGGATGCTGCTTTCTCGTGGCAGTGCTCCATGTAAACATGCTCAGTGCTGGGAAGGAAAGAAGATAATAAATACCTTATCCCGAGTGGGAAATTCTTTCGTTACAGCAGCAACATTTAAAAACACAATTACCAGTATGCAGACTGAACTAATAATGAAGTACATATTAATAATAAACACAATTTACCACTGTACAATAATGTGCAATACTAATGCACAAAATAATAGAACAGACCATTGTACTATGAAGTGTGCGCTCCTGTCGCACACAGATGAACTGTTGTACATGCTTATTGCATTTGGAAGGAAAGGTTTTCTGTAACGATCCTTGTGACAGCAGAGCTGAATGAGTCTGAAAGGTTGCTCCACTGCTTATTCAGTAGGTCATGGAGAGGATGTGCCAGATTGTCCATAATGGATAACAGTTTATTTAGTGACCTCCTCTCCACCACTAACCAAGGTCTGAATCAGTACATAATGACATGTACGTACATTGATGAGTTTATTTAGTCTTTTTGCATCACCAACACTGATGCTGCTCCCCAACATAAAGCCGCAAAGAAGACTGCACTCACTACAACAGACTGGTAAAAGACCTCCAACATCCTGCTGCACACATTGAAGGATCTCAGGATATACCTGAATCAAAGAGCCTTTTTCGTGTCGAGCACCTTTGCTCCATGCGCAAAAAGCTAAATTACCTGGTGGCCAGCCATTTCAATTCCAGTCCTGATCCCATTCTGTCACGTCAGTCCATGGTCTTCTCTGCTGCCGTGATGAGGCCACTGTCAGGTTGGAGGAACAACAGCTTATACTCTGTCTGGGGAGCCTCCAACCTGATGTCATGAGCATCACTTTCTCCAAATTCTGGTATTTCTTTTCCATTTCCTCCTCCTCTCCTCTTCTATCCCCAGTCTGGACCCATGTTACCTCCCTTCCCCTTCTCCCATGGTCCACTCTCCTCCTTCAGAACTTTTACCTTTTTGACCCGTCATCCTGCAGCTTCTTACTTCATCACCCTCTCCACCACCCCCGGCTTCACCGATCACCTGTCATCTTGTCCTCCTCCTGCTCCCCCAGCATCTTCCCCCTTTCCGGTCCTGGTGTAACATCTCTTTATTTCCATAGATACTGTGTACCTGTTGAGTTCCTCCAGCACTTTGCGTATGTTGTTTCTTTATTTAATCACCCAGCCCTGTGCGTTTGCAATTATTTTTAAATGGTTCATTGTCCCTTTTGTTTTAATGGCTGTAGAGTGGATCTCTGTGCCAGGAGAGAGTAAATTAATCCCATCATCACACAGTTTCATAAAACTTGCAATGTAGAGCTTCTGTTTTCTATAACTCTGGGGTTATTTGATGTCATCCACACCTGGGGTGAGATTAAATTTCCTCGCTGCTATGTGTTTTTTCTCGTGTTTGCATAACAAGCAGAACAGTTTACCTTTGCATCGTTGATGAGCGGGAAGCAGAACTGTGCGAGGGGAGTGCACCTTCTGCGTCTGTTGACAATGTGCCTGTGGTGTGATGTGTCAATCTGGTCGAGCATGTCATGTTTAACTGGTATTCATATGAACGTTGTTTATCTGATGCTGCTGCAAGTAAGATTTTCATTGCAGCTACAGAAATGACAATAGACTCGACTTTGACTTTGAAATCCTCATCTTTGTTTCACTGTGAACGTGATGTTACTGTACAACTCTGTAAAATGCTGCTTAGGACACAGCTGGCATGCTGTGTGTAGTTCTGGTCAGCACTCCATAATAGGAGCAGAGTTAGGCCATTCAGCCCATCAAGTTTGCTCTGCCATTCCATCATGGCTGACATATTCCCCCTCTCAACCCCATTCTCCTGCCTTCTCCATGTAACTTTTGATGCCCTGTCTAATCAAGAACCTATCATCCTCCGCTTTAAATGTACCCAATGACTTGGTCTCCACAGCCATCCATGGCAGTGAATTCCACAGATTCACTAACCTCTGGCTAAAGAAATTCCTCCTCATCTCTGTTCTATATGGACACCCCCGTATTGTGAAACTGTGCCCTCTGTTCCTAGATTCCCCTGCCAAAGGAAAAATCCTCTCCATATCTACTCTAACTAGACCTTTTAATATCCCATATGCTTCAATGAGATTTTCTAGCGCGCCCTCCCCCCCCCCACCCGCATTAATCTAAACTCCAGTGAGAACAGGCACAGAGCCATCAAACACTCCATATACATGAATCCTTTCAATCCCGGGATCAATATATGAAGATGCACCTCAAGGAGGCTTGCTTAACCCTCTGATCAACTGTCTCTACACTCATTGTATGGCTTTGCACACCTCAAACATCTACAAATTTGCCAATGTTGGAGCATCCATAAGACATGGGAACAGAATGAGGCCATTCAGCCCATCCAGTCTGCTCTGCCATTCCATCGTGGCTGATTTATTATCCCTCTGAATCCCATTCTCTTCCTTTCTTCCCGTAACCTTTGAAACCGGGACTAATCTTACTGGCACCACGATAGTGTAGCAGTTTGTGTGACGCTATTACAGTCAGAGCATTGGAGTTTAATCCCGGCATCCTCTGTAAGTAGTTTCTGCACGTCTTCCCTGTGGTATGTGTGGGTTTTCTCCAGGTCCTCTGCTTTCCGCGAGTCAAATGCTGACAACCCCGACTTAACCCTAACCTAAACACAGGCCATCTTACAATGACCAATTCAACTACCCGCTACATCTTTGCACTATAGGAGCAAAATGCTATGCTACTGTGGTGCCCAGTAAGATTACAAGGACGCCAAGCATCCTTGAGGTGTGCCTTTGTATTGAATTATATAAGAACATAATAGGAGCAGGAGTAGGACATCTGGACAATAAGATCATGGCTAATCTGGCCATGGACTCATCTCCATCTGCCTGCCTTTTCCCCAGAACCCCTACTTCCCCTACTATGCAAAAATCTATCCAACTATCTATCCAAAAATTTATTTAAATCTTGCATCTGTCCCACAATGTTAGAGAGTAAAAGTCTTTGCATTATGACTCCGTAGTAATGTACAAAGATGTGAATTTAAAAAATCTAATGGCTTGCAGAAGGAAGCTGTCCCATAACCTGTTGGTCCTAGCTTTTATGCTGCAGTACAGCTTGCCAGACGGAAGCAGCTGGAACAGCTTATGGTTGGGGTGACTGGTGTACCCGATGATCTTCCAGGCCTTCTTTATGCATCTGCTGCTGTAATTGTCCTCAGTGGAGGGAAGTTCACATGCTGTCCGTACCACTCTCTGCAGTGCCCGGTGATCAAGGTTGGTACTGTTCCTGTACCAGGCGGTGATACAGCCGGTCAGGATGCTGTCAGTGGTGCCTCTGTAAAAGGTCTTGAGGATTTGGGGACTCATGCTGAACTACTTCTGACACCTGAGGTGGAAGAGACACTGTTGTGCTTTTTTTGCCACACAGTGGTGTGTACAGTCCAGGTGAGATCATTGGTGATGTGTATACCGAGGAACTTGAAACTGCTTGCCCTCTCAACTGAGGATATATTGGTCCTGGGAAGTCAGGTCAAGATGGCATCAGCGAACACCGATTCATTGGGTGACATCTTCCACCTTTTCTGCGCTTCTGCTTATCCTTTATGTCTTAAATGTGTTTGGAAAACGATTGGAGCCTGGACCTACAGTTTGGTGTTCAATCGATTGATCTAGCACTCTGCTGTCCCCAGGACAATTTTAGGAGAAGACCGTGAGCACAAGCTGCCCCGAACAGGAGACCAGAGACAGGGTGCGGGCATTTCTTGCCGATTGAGGTGTCGAGGAAAATTGAAACATCGAGACAAATGCAGAGGAGGCTGTGTCGGGCTGGCATTCGAGTGGCTGTGTTGGGCCAGAGGTCATTCCCCTCGGGAAACCTTGTCCCTGTGGGAGGACTGAGTTAGAGCTGTTGGCTCTCTTTGATACAGGCGGAGGGTGCTTTCGAAATTCTGAGACACCTAACTATTGTTGGTATGGACCGTGGTTTCTATTGGTCTCTTTCAGTTTTCCTGCGTTTTCTTTCTTGCTGCTGATTGGCAGGTAGTACATTTTTGGGTGACGGAGGGGTTGAGTGCTTTTTGCAAGGGAGGAGCTTGGGGGTTTAGGAGTTTGATGTTTTACTTGCCGTGTCCAGGTGGGCGATGTGTTAGTTTTTGTGTGAGGGAAAGGTTGGGGGGGTACTAGGAGGGTTAGGAGTTTGATGTTTTATGTCCTGTGTCTGGGTGGGCGATATGTTAGTTTTTGTGCAATGGAGAGGTTGGGTTTGTGAGTTCTGTTTATTTTTCTTTTTCATGTGGGGGGGGGGGGCTTCAATTACTTCCATCATTTTTCTGTATTTTGTGTGCCTGGAGCAGAGGAATCTCAAGAGTTATATTCTGCCTACATACTTTGATAATAAAATGAACCTTTGAATGAAAGGGTTAATGGATGTGGAGTGTTTGATGGCTCTGGGCTTGTACTTGCTGGAGTTCAGAGGATTGAAGGCGGAATCTCATTGAAATGAATTGAATATTGAAAGGCCTAGATAGAGTAGAAGGGGAGGGGATGTTTCCTATGGTGGGGGAGTCTAGAACCAGAGTGCTCAGCCTCAGAATAGAGGAACGTCCATTTGGAACAGAGATGAGAAAAAATTTCTTTAGCCAGAGAGTGGTTAATCTGTGGAATTTGTTGCAATAGACAACTGTGGAGGCCAAGTCACTGGGTATATTTAAAGTGGAGGTTGATAGGTTCTTGATTAGTTATGGTGTCAAGGGTTACAGGGAGAAGCCAGGGGAATGGGGTTGAGAGGGAAAATAAATCAGCCATGATGGAATGGTGGAGCAGACACTGGGCTGAGTGGCCTCATTCTGCTCCTCTCCCCAATGGAAAGTGTGGATATGGATCAGGTCCAGACAGAAAAGATAGTTTTATTCTGTACTGTGTTCAGCACAGACATGATGGGCCAAAGTCTGTTCTTCTCCTGTACTGTTCTAAGGAATGTGAAATAATAGAACCTCGTTCCAGGGGGAAAGGTGATTTTTGTTGGCACCTAGTTGTGTTCTCTATATTCTACCCTGGCACCCATCCCACAATCTCTTTGACCCTCGACCATCAGGAAGGAGGTCCAGGAGCACCAGGACTAGGACTGCCAGACTGAGTATCAGCTTCTTCCCTCAGGCTGGGAGACTAATGAATACCCTGCCACCACCGGACAGCGAGTTGTTTACTCTTCACACACTACATGCATTTTGAATTATATTTTATTAACTTGTTTATGGTAATTTTTGGTTTCTTTGCTGTGTGTGATATGTTTTGTGGGAGCTCTATGGTCTGGAGGATCATTGTTTCATTTGTTTGTATGTATATACAGTCTGATGAGAGTAAACTTGTAATTTGATGTGTCATACTCTGTTTTTTCCCAGGTGTGGAGATGATTGTTTATAAGTAATTTACTGTCAAATTGTTCCTCAAATGGGAAGTATTCTCTGGAGGTTAAAGTAATGTTGATTATGTTCTCTCATGTGAAAAATAAATATGATAGATAGACTCTTTCCACTGACGACAGGATGGTTACCATGAAACACAAATATAAGGAAAAAACAGCCAGTTCAGATGTAAAGTACATATACAGTGGTTTCCAGTTAACCAGCCCATCTGTTTATTGGCACAGCTGCTTATTTGGGATAGCTCTTAAAAAAAACAGGTGTTGATCTAGAATATATCTGTGATTTCCTTCTTTTATTTGGGACACTACACCGCTTAATTAGGACAGGAGCCAAAGTTTCTAACCAGCTTCAGATGCATGCACTTGTGTGGCTGTTAAAGACTGTATTGTGCTCAGAGCGTCAGTTGCGTGGTCTGTGATTTTTGTTATTGATAGTTGGCGAGAAATAAGCAGTAAGACAATTCAGAAATGTTTTGTTCACTACGGTTTCAATCAGAGTGAAAATGAACTATTTCACTTCAACAAGTTAGGATCCATGAAGAATTTGAAGATATCTTGCATGTTACAATGAAAATGGAGATTTGGAGGATGCAATTGTCCAAAACATTGTATGAAGTCAGACACCAGGTGTCTGTGCTGATTTTGTTCATTTACAGTCAATCAAAAGAACACAGCAGCTTGTTGGTTGTCCACCGTCTCTGCCAATGACACATCCACCAACGTGCAGAGAGTTTTTAAAATGGAAAAGCTGTTACACTGGGACAGTTCCACCCTTTCGACTTGGAGGTCTGGGCCCAGTCTTCTCAGTACTCATCACTAACTGGTGTCCTCCTTGGTTGCAGTGGATAGCCATGACTTCTGTACCTCGTCATGTCCTTCGCTCTCCACAAAGTGTTGCAGAACCGCCTTCCTGGCCTTTGGATATCACTGTAGATTTCATCTGCCTAGTCTGCCAGAGCTGACTTCACATGCTAGAACAGGCATGTCCGTATCTCACCAGGTTATATGGCCCACCAGTTACCCTCATCTGGTTTAACCCACCTTTCAAAGCGGTGTACCGGGGTGTGGCCACTGTCGCAAGCAAACAGCTACTTGGAGCCACAGGTGAGAGCTGATTGCCCTGTGGGAACCAAAGGTGAGTGAGTTGTCCCAGAATGGACATGCTAAGCCTCTTAATCAGAGGTTCTACCCCTCCCTGGATCTCCATACGCGGCAACGTACACTGAATGAATTCCTCTGTTAATAACTATTAGAATCAAATACACAGTGGTGTAGAGTTATGTCTGCTTGTCCATTGGATGTTTCCTGCAGGCTGTCATGTTAAGTAATGTTTAACTTCCTTCCTAGTTCTCATTATTGATTCGGATGATGAAAGGTAGAAAAACAATCAGATGCTGTGCATTGTCAGCGTCTCTTGAATTGCAAACGCTTCCCTTCCCAAGCCCCTGAATATTTAAGGAACCACGTTGACGTAATGACTGACCCTTTAAGTCGACAAACTGCTTGCTATGCAGAGGCGAAGACGGTTTTTTGGTTAAAGGTTAGTGTATTTGTCAAGTGTACATTGAAACACATAAGTAAATCTTTTTTTGTGTGTGTCAAATCAAATCAGTGAAAATTGTGCTGGGGACAGCTCACAAGTGTTGCCACAGTTCTGACATCAAAATAGCACACCACAACTACTGACCCTAACCTGCATGGCTTTGGAATGAGACCATAAGACATAGGAGCAGAATTTGACCATTTGACCCATCGAGTCTGCTCAGCCATTTCATGTTTTAGAAACACACAAAATTATGAAAGGGATAGATAAGATAGAGGCAGGAAAGTTATTTCCAGTGGTAGGTGAGACTAGATCTAGGGGACATAGCCTCAAGATTCGGGGGAGTAGATTTAGGATAGAGATGATGAGGAACTGCTTTTCCCAAAGAGTGGTGAATCTGGAATTCTCTGCCCAATGAAGCAGTGGAGGCTACC
This sequence comes from Hemitrygon akajei, assembly GCF_048418815.1. NCBI lineage: Eukaryota > Metazoa > Chordata > Chondrichthyes > Myliobatiformes > Dasyatidae > Hemitrygon > Hemitrygon akajei. Next base: position 196,619,850 of record NC_133127.1, on the reverse strand, counting down.
TTATTACATACATTTAAGACAAGGATAGATTTTTGCATCGTGTGGGATTCAAGGGTTATGGGGAAAAGGCAGGTAGGTGGAGAAGAGTCCATGGTCAAATCAACCATGATCATATTGAATGGCAGAGCAGGCTTGATGTGCCAGATGGCCAACTCCTGCTCCTATTTCTTATGTTCTATGTTCTTATCATGGCTGATCCATTCTTCCATTTAGCCCCAATCTCCTCCCTTCTCCACATATCCCTTTATGCCCTGTCCGATCAAGAATCAATCAACCTCTGCTTTAAATATACATAAAGACTTGACCTCCACAGCTGCCTGTGGTAAAGAATTCCACAGATTCTGTACTCCCTGGCTAAGGAAATTCCTCCTCATCTCCATTCGAAAAATATGCCCCTCTATTCTGAGGCGGTGTCCTCTGGTCTATGACTCTCCCACCTAGGAAACATCTTCACATTGACTCTATCAAGGCCTTTCAACATTCAATAGGTTTCAATGAAGTCACCTCTCATTCTTCTGAATTCCAGTGAATACAGGCCCAGAGCCATCAAAAGCTCCTCATATAACCTGTTCAAACCAGGAATTATTTTTGTGAATCTTCTTTGAACCCTCTCCCGTTTCAGCACATCCTTTCTAAGATGAGGGGCCCAAAACTTCTCTCAATACTCCAAGTGAGGCCTCACCAGGGCTTTTATAAAGTCTCAACATTTGTGGAATGTGAGTGGAAACTGGAGAACCTGGAGGAAACCCGCATAGTTACAGGGAAACCGCTGACAGGCAGTGGTGGGGATTGCTGGTGCTGTAAGCCGCCCTATCAGCTGTTCTGAATGAGAGGTTCTGACCCCTGGTTCAAGAGAGCTGCTACCAATGACCAGTTAACCAGGGGTGGCATGGTAGCTTGGCAGTTGGCATAATGCTTTACAGTGACAGCAATCAGCATTTGATTCCTGGCACTGTCTTTAAGGAGTTTGTATGTTCTCCTCGTGACAGTGTGGGTTTCCTCCCACACTTCAAAGGTGTACGGGTTAGTGTGAGTTTGTTGGTGCCAGAATGCCCACAGCGCGTGTCTGACTTCTCTTTCAATAATGGCAAGTCATGTGTTCTGTAAAAGTCTTTGGAGATCAGAAACCAACTTTATGTACGTGCTTTCCCCATATCATGGTAGCGTATCAGTTAGTCTATCGCTTTATACTGCCCGCCATCACCAATCAGGGTTTCATTCCGCCACTGTAAGAAGTTCGTATGTTCTCCTTGTGACCATGTGAGTTTCCTTTGGGTGCTCCGGTTTCCTCCCACATCCCAGAGAAGTACAGTTACAGTTAGCAAGTTGTGGGCATGCTATGTTGGTGACAGAAATGTGGCAACGCGTCCTGCTGCCCCCAACACAATCCTGGGTTTCTGTTGGTCGTTGACGCAAGCAATGCACTTCACTGTACGTTGTGACAAAACTCATCTTCACCTCAGGAGATCGCATTTCTAGCTGCTGCTTTGTTTCTTGGTGCAGCTTTGCAAATATTTGCATTTTCTTTGTGAGTCCGTCACATTGTCATATTGTTTTGGTTCAGGTCGTTGCGGGAAGGATAAGTTCACCGTGCAGGGGAGCTTGCTCGTAGGTCAGCACTCCATACAAAATGAGGATATTAATCAAGTTACCAAATACGGATCTGCCTGTCTGGGGAGAGGTCACCTAGTGCATGACAACAGGAACTTGTACTTGTGTAATGTTTTACTATTGCCACGTACTGAGAACAGTGCAAAATAGTTGTTCGTGCCATACGTACAGATTACTTCATCATGACAGTGCATCGAGGTGGTATAAGGGGAAACAATAACAGAGTGCAGAATGAAGCGTTACAGAGAGCGTGAATGCTTCTCGGTACGGACAAAGAGCAGTGCAGGTAGACAGTTCCTGGGTTCAGTTCCTGCATTCTCCCTAATGTTCTCCCCGTGACCACATGGGTTTAGTTCCAGTGCTCCGGTGTTCTCCCACGTTCCTAAGACCTACAAGTAAGTAAGTTAGTTGGCCACATGAATGTACTTGAGAGATGCGGGCTCGATGGACTGGAATGGGCTGTTACCACGCTGAATCTCTAAATAAAATAAAGAGCAAGATTGTAACGGGGTAGCTTGTGATGTCTCATCATATTCCCAACCTAGGGTCCATGGACCCCTCAGTTAATGGTAAGGCTCATTGGTATTAAAAAGGTTGGGCACCTTTGTATTAGAGTCATAGAATACCTCAACAGAGAAACTGGCCCTTTGGCCCATCTAGTCTGTGCCGAACTCTTATTCTGCCTAGTCCTATTGACCTGCACTTGGACCGTAGCCTTCCGTGCCCCTCTCATCCACGGACCTATCCAAATTTCTTCTAAGACACCTCCACTACCAGGTCATTTCACACTCTCACCAGTCTCTGAGTGAAGAAGTTCCCCCTTGGATTCCCCTTTCACACTTAACCCATGACCTCTATTTCAAGTCTCACCCAACTTCAGGGGAAAAAGCCTGTATTTACCCTATCAATATCCCTCACAATTGTGCATAGTCCTATCAAATCTCCCCTCATTCTACGCTCCAGGGAATAAAGGATCATTCAGTAGTCATTTAACAGTGGGGTAGTTGTCCTTGAGCCTGGTGCTTTCTGGGTTTTATAACATCTCCCCAGTGGGTGAGGGAAGAAGAGAGTCTATCTGGGAGGTAGTCTTTCAACATATTGCTAAAGTAGTCTAGCCTAGCTGCCAGTTACATCGTTGGCATTTAGAGCAACAATAAAGGTCTTTCATCTCTAGCGGTGTTCAGGGCTTCCTTCATCATGTCAGTAGCTTCATCTTGGTTTTCACTATTGTCAGTCATGAAAGACTCATGTAGAGACTCGGGAATACCATCACACTTGAATGTAGAAGGATTCTTCATTGCCCTTTCCGTAACAATTTTGTTTTTACCAGTCGGGGTTGTTAGCTGGGGAGGCATGGGGGAAGGGTGCTTGAATTTCCGGTAATAGATAGATAGATAGATACTTTATTCATCCCCATGGGGAAATTCAACATTCTTTCCAATGTCCCATACACTTGTTGTAGCAAAACTAATTACATACAATACTTAACTCAGTAAAAATATGATATGCATCTAAATCACTCTCTCAAAAAGCATTAATAATAGCTAAAAAGTTCTTAAGTAGTTTACTTAAATACATTAAATACAATCAACCCCGGCACTTTAACATATCTTACTCCTGGCGGTTGAATTGTAAAGCCTAATGGCATTGGGGAGTATTGACCTCTTCATCCTGTCTGAGGAGCATTGCATCGATAGCAACCTGTCGCTGAAACTGCTTCTCTGTCTCTGGATGGTGCTATGTAGAGGATGTTCAGGGTTTTCCATAATTGACCGTAGCCTACTCAGCGCCCTTCGCTCAGCTACCGATGTTATACTCTCCAGTACTTTGCCCACGACAGAGCCCGCCTTCCTTACCAGCTTATTAAGACGTGAGGCGTCCCTCTTCTTAATGCTGCCTCCCCAACACGCCACCACAAAGAAGATGGCGCTCTCCACAACTGACCTATAGAACATCTTCAGCATCTCACTACAGACATTGAATGACGCCAACCTTCTAAGGAAGTACAGTCGACTCTGTGCCTTCCTGCACAAGGCATCTGTGTTGGCAGTCCAGTCTAGCTTCTCGTCTAACTGTACTCCCAGATACTTGTAGGTCTTAACCTGCTCCACACATTCTCCATTAATGATCACTGGCTCCATATGAGGCCTAGATCTCCTAAAGTCCACCACCATCTCCTTGGTCTTGGTGATATTGAGACGCAGGTAGTTTGAGTTGCACCATATCACTGTCTCTCACCTTACCTCTTTACCAGACCATCATCTCCCTCTGGTGCTCCTCCCCTTTTCTTCCTTCCATGGCCTTGTATCTTTTTCACCAATCAACTTCCCATTTCCCGGTTTCACCTCTCACTTTGTGTTTCTTCCTCCCCCCCACCTCCCCCCCCAGGAGTTCATCACAACTCCTTTCCTCCAGTTGTGATGAAGGGTCTTTGCCCATTGACTGTTTACTCTTTTCCATGGATGCTGCCTGGCCTGCTGAGTTCCTCCAGCATTTTGTGTGTGTTGCCAACTAAACTAATCCTTTCTATCCATATCCTTCCATGTTCCTATCTCAATGTCTGTTAAGTGTTTAATGTATCTGCCTCTACCACCACCCCAGGCAGTGTATTCCAGGCACCCACTACTCTGTGTAAAAAAAAAAGTCTTGCCCCTCACATCTCCCTTGAAATTACCCACCTTACCTTAAATGCATGCCTTCTGGTATTAGACCTTTCAACCCTGGGAGGAAAAAGATACTATCTACTCTATCTCTGCCTCTCATAATCTTACAAACCTCTATAAGATCTCCCCTTAGGCCCTGCCACTCCAGAAAAATCAACCCAAATTTGTCCATCCTCTTGTTATAGCATATGCCCTCTAATCCAAGCAGAATCCTGATAAACCTCTTCTGCACCCTCTCCAAAGCCTTGAAATCCATCCTATAGTAGGGTGACCAGAACTGTATGCAATACTCCAAATGTGGCCTAACTAAAGTTTTATAAAGCCACAACATAACTTCCTGACTTACGATCTCAATGCCTTGACTATTAAAGGCAAGCATGCCATATGCCTTCTTAACCACCCAATCAACCTGTGTAGCCACTTTCTGGGAGCCGTGGACTTGAAACCCTGGACCCTCCTGCTCATCAATGCTGTTAAGTGTTTAGTCATTAAGAGTGCATTGTCTCGGTACAGTGTTATTGATGAGAGTTTATATATGATGGGGACTTTAAAATCTTATGTGGTCATGTTGCCACTTGTTTGTGCAATACAGTTTTATGGTTAGATTAATTGATGAGCGAGTTCTGTTTTTAATCTTGGTTAGTAATGTCAAGAACATTGAATGAATTCTTAGTATAATAAGTGTCTGCAAAATTATGACCCATATTTCTCATTCCTATCTGCGCCATGGTGTTGGCGCGTGGCCAAGTGGTTAAGGCGTTGTCTGGTGATCTGAAGGTCGCTAGTTCGAGCCTTGGCTGAGGCTGCGTGTGTGTCCTTAAGCAAGGCGCTTAACCACGCATTGCTCTGCGATGACACCGGTGCCAAGCTGTATGGTTCCTAGTGTCTTTCCCTTGGACAACATCGGTGGCGTGGAGAGGGGAGTCTTGCAGCTTGGGCAACTGCCGGTCTTCCATAAAAAAAACCTTGCCCAGGCTTGCGCCCTGGAAACTTTCCAAGGTGCAAATCCATGGTCTATTGAGACTAACGGAGGCATACATACATACATCTGTGCCATGCATAATCAGTTCCCGTAACGTATGGACTCAAGCTCAAGGACTTGTCATCTCAATATTTATTGCTTGCTTGCTTATTTATTTATCTATCTATCTATTATTTATTTTATTGTATTTGCACGGTTTGTTTTCTTTTGCACATTGGTTGTTTGTCCATCTTATTGTGTGTAGTCTTACATTGATTTTATAGTGAATGCACACAAGAAATGGATCTCATGTGGTGATATATGCACTTTGATAATAAATTTACGTTGAACTTTGTGCAGATGGTGGCACCAGTTCATTATGTGGATTTTGAGCCACTTGCTCCATCTCTCAGATCTCTGTACTCCTGATGTGGATGCTGAGCTGTCCAGAATCAGTAGGGTCCTGGGATCAGATGTCGGTGCGTGCAGGACGCATGAGAGCTGGCTAGTCATGCCTGGAGTTTGGGATCCCATCAGTTTGCGTGTGGGTTGACCCTGAAGATGGTAGATTGCTCAAGTCCAGAAGTTGAAGAGCAACAGCCAAAGCCTGGATACTAGAGCCCTGTCTGTGTGAGAGGAAGAAAAGAGCTTTGCTTTGCTATTGTTGTTTTGTTTTAGAGATAGTGTGGAATAGGCCCCTTCAAGCTGTGCCGCCCTGCAACCCCTGACAATGCCATTTTACTCCTAACCCATTCATGGGACAATTTACAATGACTACTTAACCTATCTGGTGCACATTTGGACTGTGGGTGAAAAGCAGAGTACAGGGAGGACAGACAAACTCCTTACAGAGAGTGTTGGGTTTGAACTCTGAACTCTTGAGTTCTAATTGTGTCGCTCTAACCGCTATGTTACCACGGTGCCCACTTTTTGTTGCTTGTGTTCTGCTGAGCACGATGGGCATACTGTGTTGGTGCCCGAATGTGTGACAACCCTCGTAGGTTGCCCCCAGCACATGCTTGGGTTGTGTTGGTTGTTAATGCAAACAAGGCATTTCATTGTTTGTTTGATGTACATGTGATAAATCAGTCTAAATAGGACACTGAGGTGTGTGGTTGAACAGAGGGATCTGGAAATACAGATGCACAGTTCCTTGAAAGTGACGTCACAGGTTGATAGGGTCATAAAGCTTTTAGCATATCATAAATCATAAATCAATGTATTGAGTACAGGAGATGAGACGTTATGCTGAAGTTGTATAAGATGTTGGCGAGGCCTAATTTGGAGTACTGTATGCAGTTCTGGTCATTTTATAGACTTCACGAGATTTTTCGTAAGTGGATGAGCATTTGGTTGAGTGACCTTTAATAGGATTAGGTTTCTTGACCTTCAAGAGCTGGGCTTTCTGCTTTTTAAACAGGAACAGAAAGGCAAGTCACACAGCAATGAGGAAAAGGTTGTTCCAGTTTTGTTTTTACTACCTTTGTGTAAAACAAGCACAGTTTCCTACAGAAAAGTGTGAAGTGATTCACTTTGGAAGATCGAACTTGTTGAGATTTGCTGTGTAAGAGATTATTTGACCCCTCAGATATGCTTTCATGGCATCCCAGACAATCTGGGATGACATTTCAGGTGATGTATTAGTGTTAAAATAAAAGGTTATCTGATCCTTAATAAATTTTAGAAAATCATCATCCGATAATAAAGTTGAATCAAACCGCCAGTGTTTATTCCTCTGAGGGAGACCTGGAAAGTTCAGAGAGAGAGTAATTGGGGCATGGTCAGAAATCAGTATACTCTGATAGTCACAAGAATAGGCAAATGGAATAAGTTGGTTATCGAGTAAGAAATAGTCAATTCTAGTGAAGGTATGGTGAACATGTGAAAAAAAAGAATAATCTCTCTCAGTAGGATGAAGGAAACGCCATATATCAGAGATACCAAAATTAGAGAGAAACGATTGGATAGCTAAGGCAGATTTAGTAGGTGATCTGGTAACAGAGGACGATCGATCCAGATTAGGATCTAACCAACAGTTGAAGTCACCACCCAGTATAAGAGAGTATGAGTTTAAGTCTGGTAGTGAGGAAAAAAAACGTTAAAAAAAGTTAACATCATCAAAGTTGGGGGCATACAGGTTTGCTAGTGCAACTTTAGTGTTATATAGTTTACCAGAAACAATAATAAAATGGCCATTTGTATCAGATGTTTTATTATGGAGTTCAAAAGGAATATTTGAGTTAATAAGAATGGAGACTCCCCTAGCTTTAGCGGCAAAAGATGAATGAAAATGCTGACCCGCCCACTTTGACAGAAGCTGGGAGTTATCAAAACAACGAATATGAGTTTCTTGAAGGAAAGCAATGTCAGCTTTGAGTTGTTTAATATGTGAGAATACCTTCCTCCTTTTAACAGGGTGATTCAATCCCTTTACATTCCAGCTCACGAATTTAAGTGCACTAGCCATTATCAATTACTAATGCATAAAAGGCAGCAGGCATATAAAAAGTCAAGCAATACAATAGCAGTCTGGGAGCAGAAATGTAAACATAGATTCGTAAAATCAAAACATAAACATGTCCTGAGCAATAAAGAAAAACAATAAGTACAGTGAGTGATGTCGGAACTGGAAAATCCACCCCACCGACACAACCCAAAACTAGATGGCTACCAAAAAAAAGCAGCTAGCTCTACCAAAAAAATTAACCCAAATATAACTTCCAGATCTGTGTCATTAACAGCAGTTCCGTATAAATACTATAGCAAATAGTAACTAGTTTATGCACTAGAAAACATAACTACAAATTGGAACATCTTCTGCAGAAATATAAAACTTAATACAGAGAAAATCGGAAGAAAACCAAAACTAACCTACCCGCGAAAAATTATGGAAGAATAAAGTAAAAGAAGGGGAAAAAAAAGGGAGGAAGGGGAAAATTATAAATTCAAGAAGAGTACTTATCAACCATTTACAGAGAGGAGAAAAAAAAATCAAAGATTAAAAAAAAGGTGAAAAAAAGAAAAATAATAATAAATAAAAAAATAAAAATAAATCAGCAATTAAACTGTGAACCAACAAACAGGGAGGCCTTCAATAAAGACTTCAAACCTCCAAAACAAGTTAGAGTCAGTTGTAGAGCTCTATAGATAAAGTTATACAAGAATAAAATAGATTACACAAGTACTATTTAAACGTCCATAGGGAAACATTAAGCACAGAATGTCTATTTAAAAAAGGCACACCAAATCCAGGGAGAGATTATCAACAGCCCTTAGAGTTTCAATGAATAATGTCTGAGTGATTCAAGTAAAGTCTGAGTCCAGAAAAAGTAATTTTACTATGAGAAGTACTTATCCACCATTTTAGGAGGTCTGATTGGGTTCCGAAGATGACTGGATAGCCGGAAGACTTGCAACAAATGCCTCAGCCTCCTTCACTGACTTAAGCCACTTATATTTTCCAGTATTAAGCGTGATTCGTAAATCGGCAGGAGTGCGAAGAGAGGGTTTAAAACCACGATCATAAAGCACTTTCATTACGCCTTTAAACTCAGCGCGCATCTTTAAGGTCTGGGGTGCAAAATCTTCCACAAAGCGAATGATTGTATTTTGGAAAGTAAAAGTACCTCTGCGACATGCCTCCATAATCAGACGGTGTTTTACCTGGTATTGATGAAAGCACAAAATTACCGGTCGCGGGTGGGAGCCCAGAATTCTGGGGGGAACGTAGACCCTGTGTGCCCTCTCGAGCTCAGGCGGGTTCAGAAGCAAATCTTTCCCGAATATCTCACAGAGAAACTCGGCGAAAGACTTCACGGTTGATCCCTGTTCGGTGGCCTCTGGCAACCCAAGAATTCGGAGGTTACAACGTCTGCTGCGATTTTCGAGATCCACCATTTTGGAAAGGAGTTTGTTACATTTTTCCTCTAGGCTGGAACAGAGAGTCTCCAAGTATTGAACACGACTTTCTAAATCTTCAGAAGTCGAATCGATGCGAGATAAGTGTTCAGCATGTTCGTCCACTCTATCGTTGATACGATCCAGTTTGGCTTCCAGCTGTTTGAAAGCAGTTTTAAATTCCTTTAAAATATCGTCTCGGAGTTGTTCCAGCGCAGCGAGGGTCTCAGCCGACAGAGCCGGAACTTCCTTTCTCCCGGATTTAGAACTCTTGCTAGACATTGTAAGGTAGATGTGTTCACAGGCAAGTAAAAGAAACCAAAAAAGTTCCTAACTAAGGTTTAAAAAATGGAGACATTTAGTGCAAAGATAGCGACAATAACGGAACAAAAGTTCGGAGCAGCTAAGCAATCGCCATCTTACCGGAAGTCTTCGAAGATCGAACTTGAAGGGAGAATACAGGGTTAATGGCAGGGTTCCTGTCAGTGTGGAGGAACAGAGGGATCTGGGGATTCACATCCGTATATCCCTCTGATTACGGGTTGATTGGGTTATCAAGACGGTTTTCATTAGTCATATTGAATTCAACAGCCACAATGTAATGTAGCAGCTCTATAAAATTCTGGTTAGACCACACTTGGTATATTGTGACCAGTTCTGGTCACCTCATTATAAGAAGAATATAGAAGTTTTAGAGAAAATGCACAGGGGGTTGGCGAGGATGCTGCCTGGATTAGAGAGCATATCCTATGAGGAGTGGGTTGAATAGGCTAGGGGCTTTTCTCTCTGGAGTAAAGGAGGGTCAGAGGTGACTGTTTTCTAAATGGGGAGAAAATTCAGAAATCAGAGATGCAAAGGGACTTGGGAATCCTTTTGCAGATTTCCCTAAAGGATAACTTGGAGGTTGAGTTGGTGATTAGGAAAGCCTGTGCAGTATTGACATTCATTTCAAGAGGACCAGATTATAAAAGCAAGGATGTAATGCTGAAACTTAATAAGACGTTTGTCAGGCTGCACTTGGAGTATTGAGAAGAGTTTTGGGCCCCTTATCTAAGAAAGGATGTGCTGGCATTGGAGAGGATCCAGAGAAGGTTCAGGAGGATGATTCTGGGAATTAAAGGGTAAATATAAGAGGAGCATTGGATGGCTCTGGTCTGTACTTGCTGCAGTTTAGAAGAATGGAGGGGAAGGTCACATTGAGACCTATCGAATATTGAAAGGCCTAGTTAGAGTGGATATGAAGGGGATGTTTCCTCTCGTGGGGGAAGTCTAGGTCTGGAGGGGACAGAATGGAGGGATGTCCATTTCGAACAGAGGTGAGGAGGAATTTGTTTAGCCAGAGGGTGGTGAATCGGCAGAATTCATTGCTATGGACGGCTTGGAGGCTAAGTCATTGAGTATATATAAAGCAGAGGTTAATATGTCTGGGCGTCGAATGTTATGGAGAGAAGACAGGAGAATGGGGTTGAGAGGGATAATAAATCAAGCATGATAGAATGATGGAGCAGACTTGATAGGCTGAGTGGCGTAATTCTGCTATGTCTTACGATCTGATGGATTGATAGAAGTGTGCAAGATGATTTGAAGCAAAGATCGAGTGGATAGCCAGAGAGATTTTTTCCCCCAGAGCAGCAAAGGGTAATGCGAAAAAGCATGATTTTAAGGTGATTGGAGAAAAGTATAGGGAGGATGTCAGAGGTAGGTTTGACACAGGTGTTTGGAATGAACTACCTGGGGTAGTGGTGGAGGCAGATACATTAGGGACATGTAGGATAGATAGGCACATGGATGTAAGAAAAATAGAGGGTTATGTGGAAGGAAGGGGTAGATTGATCTTGTAGTAAATTAAAAATTTGACACAATGTTGTTTCAATTTCAGATTTTATCTGTAGTTTCTGTATGATTTTCAGTGAAGCTAGTTGAGTGTTTATGACAATTTCTGTTTTCTATTGAATTGAATATTATCAACAATCCTTTTTTTCCAATAGTGTACTACTTTATATGTTACTAGGTAGCCGGTGGATAAAACGAAAACTTTGCTAAATTGCCTTGGAAGTTTGAAGATGCAACATGACATCTAAAACTTTGACAAACTTCTGAAGATGTGTGGTGGAGAGTGTAGCATCAGGACCTAGTATGGAAATACCAATGTCCTTGGACAAAATACTACCTCTCTGTTCCTTTTTTGCACTATTTATTTTGTAATTTATAGTAATTTTATGTCTCTGCCACGAGACAACCAAATGCTTGTTATGTACGACAGTGATAATAAAACCTGATGCTGATCTGTGGGAGATGATACAATCTACGTATATTACAGCTTAACGATCCTTTGCCCAAATTGGGACAGCCATATTGCTTGCGTGCCCGAGGCCATGAAACTTCTGAAATGTTTTCTTGTTGTATAGCTGTTAGGGAGTAGCTGAAGATCTTTACCGTCTCGTAGCAATATCTTAGTGTCAAAGCACTTGCAGTCTGTAGCCCTGGGTGTTTGATTTAGCTCAGAGCTGTTCTTCCACTTCAGTATGAGATGATGCAGCTGAATTTGAGTAGAACTCTGACTGTGCAAGGGTTTGTCATTTGGGTGAGAGCTAGATAACGAGAGGAGGGTGATAGAAGATGCTGATCGGGTGAAGTGAAAGGGGTGGGTCAAAGTTTGAGTGGAGTGTAAACTCTGGGATGTTATATTAAAGTTAAACGAGACTTTAATGAGGCCAAATTTGGAGCACTGTGTCTGTTTCTGGTCACCTACCTACTGGAAAGATATCAATAAGATTGAAAGAGTGTTGCGAGGTGGTGAGAGTTTCATACTCTCACCACCCTCTGAGTGAACAAGCCCCTCCCCCCCCCAGGTTCCCCTTAAATGTATCACCTTGTACCCTTAACCCATGACCTCTAGTTCAAGTCTCACCCCACCTCAGTGGAAAAAGCCTGCTTGGATTTGCCCTACCTGTATCTCTCATAATTTCCCTTCAGACTCTCAACACTCCAGGGAATAAAGTCCTATTCCCTGTACTAGTGGAATTTTAGTTCCAATATCAAATCCGTTCAGTCTCTTGTATTGATCCTCTGATTGGTTATATGTCCATAAAGTGACACTAGGACAGTCTGTACACATTTCTGACAGGAAATGATAAAGTGGTGGGGGGGGGGGGGGGTGTTGATCAGCCTTACTGCTTGGAGAAAGTAACTGCTTTAGAGTCAGGTCAGCTCAGAAACAGTTACCTAAGATTTTTAAGATTAGATTAGCTTTATTTGTCACATGTGCATTCAAAATTCTAAACATACAGTGAAATGTGTTGTGCGTCAACGATGAACACAGCCCGACGATGTGCTGGGGGCAGCCTGCAAAAGTCGCCATGCTTCTGGCGCCAACATAGTGTGCCCACAACTCACTAATCCTAACTAGTACATCTTTGGAATGTGGGAGGAAACCGGAGCACCCGGAGGAAGCCCATGTAGTCACAGGGAGTACATACAAACTCCTTACAGATGCCGGCTGTAATTGAATCACAATTGCTGGCGCTGTAAAGCGTTATGTTAGCCGCAACACCACCATGGCGTACCTGCCATGTTGTCTAGAGAGCTCCACCGATACTCTCCCCTTTCTTTTAAAGAATTGTATACATCCTTTTGTGTCAGGTGATTTGCTTTTGGCACATGATGATAAATGGTGGGCTTGTTGCTATTGTTGTGGTTGAAATCCGCCACATCGGAAGGAAACACAAACCATGTATATTGTGGTTTGATTGTGTCTTGTTTCATTGCCCTCTTTCTGAGTTAGAAGTGGGGATTTTGATGGGTAGATGTTCTAATACTTGGTAGTTCAGTGGTGAAAATTGTGCAGAAAGATAAATGGAGACCTATGTGATTGGGAAGGGTTTGATTTAGAATTGGTTGAAGTATTATTAACACAATATTGTGGGCCGAAGGGCCTGTACTGTGCTTGCTTGGCCATTTGCGGTGAGTTTAATGGTGGGGCACAGTGGCCTATGGGACAATTTCTGGTCTACGTGATGAACCTTGTCAACTTGTTTAGAACGTTGGTTGCAGTTCTGTGTTGGTGATCATTCGAGAGATGATAGAACATCGAATGATATAGCACAGGAACAGGACCTTCAGCCCACAATGTCGTGCTGAACCAATTAAATTGGTAATTGGTAATAATCAATTAAACTAATCTTTTCTGCCTACACAGTGTCCATATCCCTCCATTTCCCTCACATCTCTGCACCTATCTAAATGTCTCTTACAAGTCTCCAGTGTTTTTGCCTCTACCACTGCCCCATCACACCGCTCTGCGTGTAATAAAAAAAAACAAGTTGCCCCTCACATCTCCATTGAAATTACCCCCTGGGCATGCCTTCCAGGGTGAAGATGCTGACTGTCTGTTGTGTGGCTGGCGTGGCCTGGGGCCGAGGAGGCTGTATCTGAGCTGTGTTGCTCTGAGATTGTGCATGCAAGAGACTGTGAAAAGGGCAAAAAACATCAGGTGCTGTAAATCTGGAAAAAAATGACGATGCTGGAAGTGTTGAGGACAAGATGGTATCTGTGAGGAAGTGGCCAATTAGTAGATGGATGACCTTTCATCAGAATGGTGGCTAGCATGACACTGTTACAGCTCAAGTGTCAGAGGTCGGGGTTCAATTGCGGGGTCTTCTCTAAGCAAGCTTGTACATTCCTTCCTGTGACCACATGGGTTTTCTCAGTTCAAAGACGTAGAGTTAGTAGCTTAACTAGTCATTGTAACTCGTCCTTTGATTAGGCTAGGTAGGTTGCTGGACAGTGTGGTTTGGTGGAAGGACCTGTGCTGTATCTTTAAACAAGTAATCACTGACTTGTTCGCGAAGTATATCCAGTATTTTTGTGTACAATGGAGGTTGAAGATGCTTTATTGATTCATTTATTTAATGATACAGCGCAGAAAAGCCCTCCTGTCCCTTTGAGCCACGCCGCCCTGCAAACCCCGACACCCCCAAGATATAACCCTAAACTAATCATTGAATAATTTGCAATGACCAGTTAACCGGCACCCTCTGTAAGGAGTCCCTGTGGAGAGCGTGGATTTTCCTCAGAAGCACCCAGGAAAAGCACATGCTCTCTGCGGGGAGAATGGACAAAGCCTTTCAGAGGATGCTGGAATTGAACTCCAAACTCCGATGCTCCAAGTTGTAGTAGTGTTGCACTAACTGTTGGCTACCGTGTGGTAGAATTCGCATTATTCACTGTGGACAATTAATAGTTGAGGCATGGCATAAATGCTGCTTGCTTTTTACCATTGTTCTCACTGGGTTTACGTAAGGATTTGCAATCAATATGCCACAGGTACACCTCATTTTAGTGTGAGTAAGTGCTGGCTATGGGACTGAGCTGTCCAAAAAGTCTCTATGTTCAGTGGTAATTGGCAGCACCAACTTGCTTTTACCCAGTGCCTTTGAATAAGAGATTCCGTGAGGACGGTATCTGGGGGCTGGTGGTGTGTTCTGCACTACTTGTTGGCACTTTATAATTATGCTGCCTTCAGTAAGTCCAGGAGGAGACAGTACAAAGTAAATTTATTATCGAAGTACATATATGCCGCCATTTACAACTCTGAGATTCATTTTCTTGTAGGCATTCTCAATAAGTCCAGTAACCATAATAGAATCAATGAAAAACCACACCAACAAAATGGACCACCAGGGTGCAAAAGACAACAAAATGTGCAAATACAAAAAGAAAGAAGAGAAATAATAATAAGTAAATAAGCAATAAATATCGAGGACATAAGATGAAGAGTCCACAGATTATGGGAACGGTTCAGTGATGGTGCAAGTGAAGTTGAGTGAATTTATCCCCTCTGGTTGCGAATTTCTGCTCCAGTGTAACACCACAGTAATGTAGCAGTGAGTATGACGCTATTACAGCTTAGGGTGTCAGAGTTTGAAGTTTATTCCAGTCTCCTCTGTAAGAAAATTTGTATGTTCTTCCTGTGTATGCATGGGTGTCTTCCAGGTGCTTCGGTTTCCTCCCACAGTCCAAAGACGTACCGGTTAGTAGGTTAATTGGTTATTGTGAATTATCCTGTGATTAGACTAGGATTAAACACATAGGTCACTGGGTGATATGGTTTGATAGGCCAAAAACGCCTGTTCCATGCTGTATCTCTGAAATAATAATAAAAAATGAAAAGCTGGTGGAAATCAGCAGGTCAGGCTGCATCAATGGAGAGGAATAAAGAGTCGATGTCTTGGCCCAAAATGTTGACTGTTTATTCATTTCCGTATAGATACTGCCTGACCTGCTGAGTTCTTCCGGCATTTTGTGTGAGATGCTATGGAGAGGTCACTGTCTTTTGTGACGGAATGAGGTATGTTCACAGTTGTGCAATTTCTTCTGATCCTTCAGTAGAGAGTGAATATTACTTTTTGTTTGTATTGGTGTTGTAGTGCGGGAGTCTCCGAGTGTTTTGGCCTGTACGATCTCTGCATCAGCAGTCCCCTAAATCCCAGCACAAACAGTGGGTGGAGAGCACAATGTTCCAGCAACCCACCAAGTCCCTCTGATGAGGGATGGATCTGTGCTAGGCAATGAACCGGGTAGGATGTCAGATCTCTTGGTGGATCAGGTCAGCATTTCAGAGACAGTGACCACAACTCCCTGACCTTTATCATAGTCTTGGACAGGGATCAGAGCAGACAGTATAGAACAGTACAGTACAGGCCCTTCGGCCCACAAGACCTTTCAACCTACTCCAAGATCAGTCTAACTCTTCCCTTCCACATAGCCCTCCATTTTCCTATCATCCATGTTGCCTATCTGACAGTCTCTTAAATGTCCCCAATGTACCCTGCCTCATCCACCGGCTCTGGCAGCGTGTTCCATGCATGTACCACTCTATGTTTAAAAAAAAAACTACCTGAGATACCCCTTTATACTTTCCTCCAATCACCTTAAAGTTATACTGCCATGTATTTAACCATTTAAGTCCTGGGAAAAAAGACTGTGACTGTCCACTGGATCTATGCCTCTTATCATCTCGTACATGTCCATCAAGTCACCTCTCATCCTCCTTCACTGCAAAGAGAGAAGCTCCAGCTGGCTCAACCTTTCCTCATAAGACACACTCTCTAATCCAGCCAGCATCCTGGTGAATCTCCTCTGCACCCTCTCTAAACCTTCCACATCCTTCCAATAATGCCATGACCAGAACTAAACACAAGTGTGGTCTAACCAGGATTTTATAGAGCTGCAACATTACCTCACGGCTCTTAACCTTAATCCCCAACTAACGAAGGCCTTCCTAACCACCCTATCAACTTGCATGGCATCTTTGAGGTATTGATGGACATGAAGCTCTGGGAAAATATTTAACTGAAGGAGGGCTAATAAGCAAGAACTTCGGAGCATTAATTGGGAACAGATGTACTTGGGGAAATGCTCAGTGGAAATGTGGGGTTGTTTACGGGACACTTGCATGCGGTGGTAGATAGGTTTGTCTCATTGAGGCAGGGAAAGGATGAAGAAACTATGGTTGCATAATTTTAAGGTGATTGGAAAAAAAAGTATGGGGTGGGGGAGTTAGAGGTACTTTTTTTTTTACACATTGTTGGGTATGTGGAACTGACTGCTGGGGTGGTGGTAGAGGCAGGTATGTTAGGGGCATTTAAGAGACTTTTAGCTAGGCACGTGGATGAAAGAAAATTGGAGGCTATGTGGGAGGGAAGGGGTAGGTTGACAATGGAGTAGGTTAGAAGGTCAGTACAACATTGTGGGCCAGCTGGCCTGTACTGTGTTCTAACTCCCTGACCTCCCCGTGGTTGAGTGTGGGATTCCCATGAAGGCGTTGTTAACATCTCAGCACTGCAGGGGAGCAAGTATTCTTTGACCGTGGGTGAGGGGGCTGGGTTCTACCTAAGAAGAAGTAGGGGGTGATGGACTGACAATTCAAAAGCCTGGGGTCTCCAGTTCAACTGCAGAAAATGAAATTCAATAACCAAATCTATTTTAAGGGAAAGCCAGTCCCCAGTAACAGATAGTGGTAAAACAAAGTCTAATTTCATGTTGTCCATTAGGGAAGGAAGCCTGGATTGAGGCCTATGTACATGTCTGGAACTGTACTAACGTGGATGTATCTAAATGCTTTTCTGAAATGTTCCAGCATTCCAGCTGGTGCAGTATCATTTGGGTAGCGGTTAGCATAATGCTTTTACCATGCTAGTGACCTGGGTTCAGTTCCATCGCTGTTTATATGTTTTCCTCACGACCCTGTGGATTTCCTCGGCTGCTCTGGCTTCCTCTCACATTTAAAAGACAGACGTGTTAGTGGGGTTATTGGCCACCTGGGTAATTAGTGTGGCATGGGCTTGTTGGTTCAGAAGGGCCTGCTGGTCTCTCAAAATAAAAATGAATATTTAGTCTTCCACAATAAATACTCAGCTCGCAAATGATCCCCATATCCCAGAATCAGATTTACTACCATGAAGAGGCCTCGCTCAGGTTGGAGGAGCAATACTGCATATACCGTCTAGGTAGTCTCCAACCTGATGTTATGAACATCAATTTTAGCTTATAGAATTTTAAAATTTCCTCCCCCCACCTTCCCACCTCTTCAATTCCCCCCCTAGCCTCTTGCCTCGTCCCCTCACCTGCGTATCACCTCATCTGGTGCCCCTCTTCCTTCCCTTTCTCCCATGGCCCTGCTCTCCTATCAGATTCTTAGTTCTCCAGTCCTTTACATTTTCCATCAGCTCTCAGCTTCTTACTTGAATCCCCTTCCCCACCCACCTCACTTCACCTATCACCTTCTAGATTGTTCTCCTTCCCCTCCCCCACCTTATTCTGAGGTCTTCTCCTTCCTTTCCTGTTGAAAGAGCTCAGCCTGACCTGCTGAGCTCCTCCAGCATTTTGTGTGTGTGACTCAGATTTATCATCGCTGTGTAAACCAGCGGGCATATGCTGCCATCAGCAGTTTGCCAGAACCCTCTGTCCTGGGCCAATAGGAGGATGATTAGCCCCATGACTTCCGTTTTCACCACATGACTTCATACATCTAAGTGAATATCCTTCCTCTCCCAGGGACGAGGTTTTTGGAGGTTCTGTTGATGTTTCTGTAGCTCTGGGTTTTTGTGGGATGGGGTTGCTAGCCCCATGTACAACCATCCTCCTTTCACAGCTGGACTTGGAACTGTCCATACTGGAGTTCAGTCATACAGTGCATAAATTACAATAAGAAATGTATATACCTGTATATTTAAAAAAAACAGTGGAAAAAGAGAACAAAATTAGTGAGGTAGTTTTCATGGATTAATTGACCAGTAATTGACTGGTGGAAAGAAAGAAGGTGTTTTGAAACTATGAGCTCACATCCTCTGACCAAATATAAATCAGTCTGGTAGGATTGCGCTGCACTTCGATGCAGCAGCTTCTACGGGGTTATTTTCTTTTTTAAGTGTATTTTTTACAATTGCAAGACCCTGCTGGACATTAAGACCTTAAAGTACTTCAGGTCTACCCCATCAGTGAGTGGCTTGTTGGCAGAGAAACTGAAGGAGCTGGACTTAGTGCAGATCGTGCTGCTGCCTACGCCAGAGTTGGTGTGCAAAGGATGCGTGCGGTCTAACTGAGTCAATTTTCCTGTGATCAAAGCACCCTGTTGGACATTGTTAATGAGGAATGCTGCAGTCCAGTTCACTGCTTTATTGGTGGGTGGCAGGGTTCTACGTGGCCTTGAGGACTAGGCCTCGAGCTGTGGTGCAGGACTGTTGCTGCTGTGTTTTGCACCTTGGCCTCAGAGTAACACTGTTTTGTTCGGCTGTATGACAATTAAATGGTTGAATAACAATTAAACTTAAAATGCTGGGTTTTGCTCTCTTAATTCATCAACTCTTGCAGTTTCTGCGTTCTCGATGTGACAAGACGAGAATTCCTGTTGCAACAGCTGAAATCAGTCCGTGTAGCTTAAAGTCAGCTGCATGTGTGTTCTCCAGACAGCAGGGAATGTTAGCAATTGTTGTTTGACACCCTCTGACCTTTGTTTAGAGGCCCCATGTGGCTGCGCAGCACCTGTTAGCATCCAGCAGGCTGCGGCAGAGCTTAAACAGGTGTCCATTTCCATAGGCGGTTTTCCAACATCCTTCTCTTCTGACACTGGGTCCTGAGGAATTCCTCAGTGCTGTGGGGGCTTATAAAACCTTCATGGTGCCTCGAGGAGGCAGCATCCTTCACTGAACACCCTCGCCATCTTGGAAATACCATCTTTTCTGTATCCAGTTTCTACAGATGTACTGTGAAGAGCATTCTGACTGGTTGCATCACTGTCTGATACGGAGGGGCCACTGCACAGGATCGGAAAAAGCTGCAGAGGGTTGTAAACATCACGGGCACTTGCCTCCCAGCATTGAAGATACCTTCGAAAGGAGGTGCCTCAAGGCAGAATCCATCATTAAGGACCTCAACACCCAGGACATGCCCTCTTCTCATTGTTACCTTCAAGGAGGAGGTACAGGAGCCTGAGAACACACACTCAACGTTTTAGAAACAGTTTCTTTCTCTTTGCCAACAGATTTCTGAACAGTTCAAGAACATTACCTCATTATTTTGCTCTAATTTTACTTATAGCAAAATATATTATTTATTTTTATATATTATTGTAATTTATAGTAATTTGTCTTTCTTGCACTGCACTGCTGCCACAAAACAATTTTCACTATGTTTCAGTGTACATGTCACAAGTTAATCTTTTATTTCATTTGACAAAAAAGTTGGGGTGGGGGAGCAGAAGAAACAGAACCTGCTAATTGCTTTGTAAATAAGGAAATCACTTTGTGGCTGCAGCTTGCAGTGGAACGTGAGAGCGCCCCAAGTACAGATCAGAAGCAGCAGTTTTAGAAGATGTGATAAATCTGAGCTGCTTTGAAGTGCGCACCGTTTAACACCCACTCTCAGTAAATCTCAAAGTGTGTATGTTTATGAAACAGTTCCGGAAATGCCTCTAGTGCTGAGGTGTAGCACTCTTATCTTATGAATCAGGTACTTGTAGACTA
This sequence comes from Hemitrygon akajei, assembly GCF_048418815.1. Lineage (NCBI taxonomy): Eukaryota > Metazoa > Chordata > Chondrichthyes > Myliobatiformes > Dasyatidae > Hemitrygon > Hemitrygon akajei. Next base: position 196,599,694 of record NC_133127.1, on the reverse strand, counting down.
AAGTTCTAGCCTGAAGTGTATAACTTTGACAGCCGTCAAGTAATTTGCCCTAGTGATTTTGCTAAGGTATAAATGTTGCTTTGAAATACAAAAGTTGGCAGAAGAAAATACAAAAGAATTTTGTATTTTGTAAAAGAATCTTTTAAATTCTCCAAGAATAAAAGCAGCAGTTTAACAACTTACTGGAGTGGTTGGACAACTGTCAGTGCAGTGTTTTCTCATGATCACCCAGGACATGCCCTCTTCTCGTTGCTACTATCAGGGAGGAGGGAGAGCAGCGTGAAGATACTCAGTGTTTCAGGAGCAGCTTCTTTCCCTCTGCCATCCGATTTCTGAATGGTCCGTGAGTCCGTGTACACTACCTCACTATTATCGCTCTCTTTCTGCATGAATGATGGGCACTCAGTGGCCACTTTATTGGGTACAACTGTACACCTGCTCATTAATGCAAACATCTAATCAGCCAATCATGTGGCAGCAACTCCATGCATAAAAGCATGCAGACATGGTCAAGAGGTTCAGCTGTTGTTCAGACCGAACATCAGAATGGGGAATAAATGTGATCAAAGTGACTTTGACCAGGTAATGGTTGTTGGTCCCAGATGGGGTGGTTTGAGTATTTCAGAAGCTACTGGTCTCCTGGCACAACCTTCTTTAAGAATGGTGCAGGAAACAAAAAAAATCCATCCAGTGAGTGGCAGCTCTGTGGGCAAAACCACCTTGTTAATGAGAGAGGTCAGAGAATGGCCAAACTGCTTCAAGCTGATAGGAAAGCGAGAGTAACTCAAGTAACCACATGTCACCACAGTGGTGTGCAGAAGAGCATCTCAGAATGCACAACACATCGAACCTTGAAGTGGACGGGGTACAGCAGCAGAAGACCACAGATGTACACTCAGTGGAGTGTATTTTTATATATATTTCTTATTGTAACTTTGGGACTTCTGACAATCAAGTCCAGCTCCTGGCCCTCACGTGTGGCTTAGTTTCCAAGTCTGACGGAACCATTTTTACTGATAGGAGAAGTGGCAAAGGCAGGTTACTGACGCCTTAAAACCAATCGCTTTAGGCAGGTGGGGCTTGTCGGCCGTGGTTGGTAGCTCATCGAGGAGAAGGAAAACTCTGATCTCAAACCTCAGCTGCCTTGCAGCTATGCCCACTCATGGGGAAGGCTTCGGGAGTAAATCCTGAGGAAAACTTCGGAGTTGGAGTGCCTAAGGCAGTCCTACACTGAGTTCAATGTTGACTGGCAACTCTTGCAATACTGCTGGTGCCAAACTGTGTCGGTCTCTGCCATTCCTTTGGGTTCATCAGATGTGTGAAGAAGGGGAGCTTACTACATGGGCCACAGTTTGCCCTCTGTATTGCACCGCCCAGCTTGCATACCTAGACAGCTAGGAAGCAAGACCCTAGTCAACTCTAAATGACAGAGGCCTCAGAGAACTTTGGGCCTTCCAAGGGCACTGTTGACTTGATAGTGCCACTGCATAAATTATTGACACTGTTTTTGCTAGTACGGTCATTTCTGATTCTCAGATAAAACATAGTCATTGTTTGTGTGACCAGCTCCCTCCTCTTCCCTCATTTGTGACTGTACATCCTCCTCCTGTCCCCAGGGAACAACGTGCAAATATGCACTTGTACAGTTCATGAAACCATAAGATATAGGAGCAGAATTAGGCCATTTGGCCCATTGAGTCTGCTCTGCCATTTCATCATGGCTGATCCATTTTTCCCCTCAGCCCCAATCTCCTGTCTTCTCTCCATATTTCTTAATGCCTGGACCAATCAAGAATCTGTCAACCTCTGCCTTAAATATACATAAAAACTTGGCATTCTCGGCGGCTTGTGGCGATGAATTCCACAGATTCATCACTCTCTGACTAAAGAAATTCCTCCTCATCTCTGTTCTAAAAGGACACCCCTTTATTCTGAGGCTATGTCCTTTGGTTCACATCCACTCTATCAAAGCCTTTCACCATTCGATAGGTTTCAATTAGGTCAGCCCTCATTCTTCTGAATTCTAGTGATTACAGGCCCAGAGACATCAAACACTGTTCATATGACAAGCCATTCAGTCCTGAACTCATTTTCGTGAACCCCCTTTAGAACCCTGTCCAATACAGCAGGTCTTTACTAAAATAAGGGGCCCAAAACTGCTCACAATACTTCGAGAGGCTACTCCAGTGTTATTATAAAGTCTGAACATTACATCCTTGCTTTTATATTCTAGTCCTCTTGAAATGAATGATAACATCACAAACGCCTTCCTCACCACAGAATGAACCTGCAAATTAACCTTTGCATCTCAGATTTTTGAATTTTATCCTCACTTAGGGGAAAAAAAATCAACCCTTTTATTTCTTCTGCCAAAGTGCACGACTATGTGCTTCCTGACACTCTTCCGTCTACCACTTCTTTGCCCATTCTCCTAGTCTGCCCTAGTCTTTCTGTAGCCTCTCTACTTCCTCAAAACTGCCTGCCTCTCCACCTATCTTCATATCGTCTACAAACTTTGCAATAAAGCCATCAATTCTGTCATCCATATCATTGACATATAATTTAAATAGAAGTGGTTCCAACACCCGGAACACACTAGTCACCTGCAGCCAACTAGGGTAGTGTTAAATAAAGTGCAAAGTAAATTTATTATCAAAAGCATATGTATGTCATCACATAGAGTCCTGAGAGCCATTTTCTTGCAGGCAATCACAGTTAAGAGAAAGAATGGCAATAGAAACAATAGAAATACACATGACAGAGGCAGATGAGCAACCAATGTTTAAATGACAAACTGTCCCTATACAAAAAGAATAATAATAATAAAGAAATAAGCAATAGATTTCGAGAAAACTACCGTAGATTCCGGACTACAGAGCGCACCTGATTAAAAGCCGCTGGCTCTAATTTTAGAAATAAAATCAATTTTTTACTTGTAAAGGCCGCACCGGATTTTAGGCCGCACCGGATTTTCGGCCGCAGGTGTCCCACGTTGTAATATGAGATATTTACACAGAAAGATATTACACGTGAGGATTTTTTAACTTTTAATTAAATCCATATGGTAACAAAAACAAATACATATTGCAAATGCTTTTTTTCGAACCGTGCCCGTAACGCGGCTACTTTTAAATATACGTTGCGTATACTTCTTTACTGAACAACATTCCAATATCTCCTAACGACTGGTAAAAAATATATATACTGCAGCCTACCAGGAAAATTTATTGATCGCCTTTAACTTAAAAGCAGCGTTCGCTCAGATCCAAAGCCGCTCGCGTAATGTGCTCCCCCCCTCCTTTCCGTTTATCGCAAACGGCATTTAAAAGCAGCGTTCGCTCAGATCCAAAGCCGCTCGCGTAATGTGCTCCCCCCCTCCTTTCCGTTTATCACAAACGGCATTTAAAAGCAGCGTTCGCTCAGATCCAAAGCCGCTCGCGTAATGTGCTCCCTCCCTCCTTCCCGTTTATCGCAAACGGCATTTTTCCCACAAGACGCGGCGAAACCGGGTGTGACGTCATAGCATCCCACGATGTAGTACAGAAAACAAATATAGTTAAAACTCTTCTAACTTTAACTAGAAAATGAATTACTAAGCGAAAATATTATAAACTAAATAACTGCCATAAAGGCAGCACAATGCTTTTCTTCGAGTGTTTTCCATGTTGATGAGGGTGAGTACAAATGACTGATTTACAATAATTTAATTGTGAAAGTGCACTTGATTTATTGTACAATTTCATTGGACCTCTGTGAACTACTCATCAATTTTATTGGTCTACTGTTATGAGGCAAAATGTTTACAAGGCGGCATGAAAAAAATCATGTATTAGCCGCTCCGTTTTAAAGGCCGCAAAGTTCAAAGCTGTTCAAAATGTGGGAAAAAAGTAGCGGCTTAAAATCCGGAATCTACGGTAATTGTAGAGTACTTAAAAGTGAGTGCATAGGCTGTGGAATCAGACTGGAGAAGTGAGGAGTGAAATTATCCCCTCAGGTTCAGGAGTCTGATGGTTGAGGGGTAATAACTGTTTCTAAACCTGGTGGTGTGGAACCTAATGGTGCTTCCCGATGGTAGCAGTGAGACGAGAATGTGGCCTGATGATGGATGCTGCTTTCTGCGACAGCGCTCTGTGTAGATGTGCTCAATGGCGGGGAGGACTTGATCTGTGATGGACTGCGCTGTATCCACTGGTGGGTTCCTGGGATTTGTGGTTGGTTTGGCTGAAGGAAGTGTTCCATGCTGTAAAAAAAAAGTTTGAGAGTCACGAGCTATTCTTACCCAGCACTTAACTCCAGATCCCTCGTGTTGACATTTCATTCTCCTCTGAAAAACAATTGGGAATATGCAAGATGTATGTTATGTTAGGAGGTCAGTTTTATTCAGAAACATACAACTGACAGGATATCAGAGTTTAGAATTATGATCATTCTGGGGTCCCAGGTGAGCAAAATCCTTGGACTGTGGGAGTGAAAGCTGGAAAGCTCTATATTCCATTGACCTGATGGCTGACCACGGAATGGCCGACAGTAGCAACAGCTGTTCTTAGGCAGGGAATTAATCCCAAGTCGGTGGTGTCTGAGACATTGTGAAGAGAAAGCGCTTTTCGCCTCTCCGTGCCTGCATCTTAAGTGTTGGTCCTTGTGAATCAGGCGAGGACCACCAGAGAATCAGTGGGACCCCTGGAATGGTTGGGAAAGACCCGCCCTAATTATAGGGCATTCCATTGCCCCATTCCTCCCCGCCCTCATGCCCAGAACAAATAGGTTGTCAGTGGCCTCCATAGTTGTAGCAAGTGAATAAGGCCAGGGGTTGTTAGTGGGGAATTTCACCCGACAGAACAGTTCTGTGAGCAGTGATCTATACCTGAGCCCCTGTGGATCAGTGCATTCTGAGCACTGGTGGTTTAGTTGGGATCAGTTTTTCTCTGTCAAGTAATCTGTGTGAGATAAATTGAACCTGGTCCTGCGTCAGATATTTTCACACAGCAATATAAAATGCGGAATTTATTGTTCTAATCTGTGAAACATTGCAAAGGCAACAACATCTTCACACAGAGAGACCATATAACATGGAAAGATCCCTTTCATCCTAACCCATCCATGCTTGTATGTGCCGGTAACCAGTTCAAGATGGCGGTGCGACGCAGCTTGCAGCGGCCATTCTGGAGCTGATATCTGTAATTTGTTAAGTGGGGTGCCGTGCGCAATCCTAATCTGATGAAAAGTGGACGTGGGAGCACGGAGGAACATCTGGAAATCTCCAGGAAGGCCTTTTTCGTTGCTGCTGCTGCTGTGAGGTCCGGGTCTCTGCTGAGAAGAACAGGCCCCCAGTTCTCAGGGTCGCGTTGGCGGGGGTGTCTTAATGCACTCGGCAGAGGATAGTGCTCGGAGAAGCTGTGCAGGAGGGGATGGTCGGATCAGTGTGTGCTTTATCTGCGAGGCTGGGTCTGATGGAACTTTCATTGTGTGCTGCGTCTGCAAGGCTGAGTCTGGCACCTTGGAAGTCCATAGGGGTATTCCCTTCTGCTGCCTGCGTGGGATAACGAGTCAATCGGAACCCTGAGGACTTGTGGAAACTGGTGGTTTCTTTCGAACTTATAGTCTTTTAACATCTTTGGACTATTTTGGACTATTACTGTGCCCATGGTCTGTTTTTTTTAATCAATTGTGGTATTGTTTGCACTGTTCTAACTATATGTTGTAACTATGTGGTTTTGTGTAGGTCTTGTAGCTTTAGTTTTTAGTTTGTTGGGTGGTAGATTTGGTCTCTTGACTTGGTGTGTCTGGATAGTCTTGTTTTGTCTGGTGGGTTTGGAGCTCCTTTTCGGGGAACGTGCTAAGACGGTAGCGTGATATTAATACACAGCAGCCTCTCCGGACTCCAGATTGGGGATTGCCAAACGTTATGTGGATTTTCTGGTGTAGTCTGTTTTGTCGTGTGCTTTTGTGATATCATTCTGGAGGAACGTTGTCTCATTTTTTAACTGCATTGCATTTAAATGACAATTTAAAAAAATGTAATGCATGTTTCTAAATGACAATAAACTGAATCTGAACTGAACATTGGTACGTGTGAAGATTGTGCTGCTGAGACACAGCAGCGCTCTGCACTCAGCCTTTTCTCCTTGGAGCAAAGGAGGATGAGAGGTGACCTGATAGAGGTATATAAGATGATGAGAGGCATTGATCGTGTGGATAGTCAGAGGCTTTTTCCCAGGGCTGAAATGGTTGCCACAAGAGGACACAGGTTTAAGGTGCTGGGGAGTAGGTACAGAGGAGATGTCAGAGCTAAGTTTTTTACTCAGAGTGGTGAGTGCATGGAATGGGCTGCTAGCAAGGGTGGTGGAGGCGGATGTGACAGGGTCTTTTAAGAGACTTTTGGATAGGTACATGGAGCTTAGAAAAATAGAGGGCTATGGGTAAGCCTAGTGATTTCTAAGGTGGGGACATGTTCGGCACAACTTTGAAGGTCGAACGGCTCGTATTGTGCTGTAGGTTTTCTATGTTTCTATGTTTCTAAAATACTTATTCAGTTCATAAAACAACAACACACACAAAACGACGAAGGGTCTCGGCCCGAAACGACGACAGCGCTTCTCCCTATAGATGCTGCCTGGCCTGCTGTGTTCTACCAGCATTTTGTGTGTGTTGTTGTTTGAATTTCCAGCATCTGCAGATTTTCTCCTGTTTGCTCGTTATATTCAGTTCATATGCCATTTCCTTGTTCCCCATTACCCAGCATAATTTTTCAGCTATCCAATATCCATTCTCGCCTCTCCTTTACACTCCATGTATCTGAAGAAACTTTTGGTATCCTCTTAAGTATTATTGGCTAGCTTACTTTCATATTCTGTCTTTCTTAATGACTTTTAGTTGCCTTCTGTTGATGTTTAAAAGCTTCCCAGTCATCTGACTTCCCACTAATTTTTTTTGCCCATTAATTATATGCCATCTTTGGCTTTTATGTTGGTTTGACTTCTCTTGTTAGCCACAGTTGTGTCATCTTGCCTTTAGAATACTTCTTCCTCTTTGGGATGTATATATCCTGCCTTCCAAATTGCTTCCAGAAATTCCAGCCATTGCTGCTCTGCCATCATCCCTGCCAGTGTTCTTTTCCAATCTATTCAGGCCAACTCCTCTCTCATGCCTCTGTAATTCCCTTTACTCCACTGTAATACTGATACACCTGACAAGGTTCTCATTCTCAAATTTTTCAGAGTGGCCTTGATCATATTATGATCACTTGCCCTTAAGGGTTCTTTTACCTCTGTCAACCTGTAACTGTTACCTGCTCAGTTGAGGAAAAACACCAGAGACACGAAATTACTTCTGAAGCAGCTTTTATTCAGAGATGAGTTTGCAGCCCTTACGCATTTCAGGCGTACGGTCGCCAACTCCCAATTTGTCGGTTTACAAAGGTCATACTTATACCCAAAAGCAGGGTACTACATTCGCAAATATGGTTTGAATTTGAATTCATCAATTGATTGGCTATTGCATAGCTAAGCATGCGAAATACTCAGAATTTAGCAAAGGTTAAAGCGTAATACCTAGAATTAATACTGACGTACTTCAAAACACTTGAAATAGGTATCCTCAAAATATTTTGCCAAGCACATTGTCTTGTGGTCGTAGGTTCCCATTTCCTTGTGGTCTCCACGTCTGGTCTGGCACTTCATTTTAGCTACCTCTCCTTACTTCCCCAATGACATACCTCTCTCTTGTTCTGTCTACATATTTTGCTACACTTACCCCTCGCCCACCCCCTCGACACGTACCCCTTACCCTCTTCACATTCTCATCTCAAGGTCTCTAATCAATTCCAGTTCATGGCACAACACCTGATCCAGAATTGCTGATCCCTGAGTGGGCTCAAACAAGAGCTGTTCTAAAAAGCCACTCATAGGCATTCTAGAAATTCCCCCTATTGGAATCTAGCATCAACCTGATTTTCCCCAATCTACCTGCAATTTGAAATCCTCCATGACTAGTGTAATATTACCCTTTTGTCATGCGTTTTCTATCTCCCATTGTAATTTGTAGGCCACATTCTTACTACTGTTGGGGGATCTGTATACAACTCCCATCAGGATCTTTTTCCCCTTGCTGTTCCTTAGTTCTATCCACAACATTGTGGATTGCCAAACGTTATGTGGATTTTCTGGTGTAGTCTGTTTTGTCATGTGTTTTTGTGATATCATTCTGGAGGAACGTTGTTTCATTTTTTAACTGCATTGCATTTGTGGTTTTTAAATGACAATAATCTGAATCTGAACAATTCGTCGCCTTCCAACTTTATGTCACCTCTTTCTAATGATCTGATTTCATTTTTTTTACCAAGCGACCCCTCCCCCCGCTGGCCTTTCTGTCTGTCCTTTTGATATAAGGTGTATCCTTGGACATTAAGCTCCCAGCTGTAATCCTCTTTCAGCCATAATTCAGTGATGTCCACGATGTCATGCATGCCAATCGGGAATGTGCTACAGATTAATCTACCTTATTCCGTATACTGTGCGCATTCAAATACAAACACCTTCAGTCCTGTATTCACCCTGTTTGGTTTTGTTTGTCTTTTACATTGCAACTCATTTTATTGATTACAATTTTGCCCCTCATCAGCCTCTCATTGGTAGGGGTCTGACAACATGCTGCCTGTGTTTGTAAACCAACTACCTCATCCTCAGCCCTGTCTCTCCAAATCCTATCCCCCTGCCAACTTAGCTTAAACCCTCCTGAACAACTGTAGCCAACCTGTCCGTGAGGTTATTTGACTCCCTTGGGTTCAGGTGTAACCTGTCCCTTTTGTACAGGTCATGCCTTCCCCAGAAGAGGTCCCAATGATCCATAAATGTGAACCTCTGTCCCCTGCACCAGTTCCTCAACCACACATTCACCTGCCAAATCATCCTATTTTTTTTTTAACCCGTACTGGCACATCACACAGGCAGCAATCCAGAGCTTACTACCTTGAAGGTCCTGCTTTTCAGCTTTTTATCAGCTCCCTAAAATCTCTCTTCAGGACCTCCTCACCTTGTTTAGCTGTGCCAAGACCTTTGGCTGCTCACCCTCACCCTTGAGAATGCTGTGGACCTGATCCGAGACATCCCCGATCCTGACACCTGGGAGGCAACATACTATCCAGATTTCTATTATCGTACTCAAAGAATCTCATCTCTGTTCCTTTGACTACGGAATCTCCTATCAGCACTGCAGTCCTCTTCACCCCTCTGCACTTCTGAGCCACAGCACCAGACCAATGCCAAAGACCCGCTCACCGTGACTGTCCCTGGTAGGTCGTCCCCCTCAGTAGTATCTAAAATTATATACTCATCATTGAGGGGAACAGTCACAGGTGTACTCAGCACTGGCTGTGCATTATCCCTCCTTCTCCTGAAAGTCACCCAGTTACCTGTCTCCTGCAAGCAGGGGGTGACTACCTCCCTGTAGCTCCTGTCACTCATTCTCCTGTATGAGTTGAAGGTCATCGAGCTGCAGCTCCAGTTCCTTAATACATTCTCTCAGGAGTTGCAGCTCGGTGCACCTGGTGCAGGTGTTTTTATCTGGGAGATTGGAGGTCTCCCAGACTTCCCACATCCCACACACGGTGCAAAACACTGCTCCTGGAGCTGTTCTCACTAACCTAGGAATGAACAAATAGGAACAGAGAGAAATTTGCCAGATGCTTTACCTCGCCCAAGCCTGATGTGCCAAAACCACTAAAGAATGGCTGCTCGGCCTGCACTTGAGTTACTTATTTGTTTTGTGGCTGCCTGCAAGAAGATGAATCTCAGGGTTGTATATAAAATACATACTTTATTGATGTATTTTGAACTTTGAAAATTGCTACTGTGTAAGTTTGGTGGCCATTACTATTGAAGCCATTTGGATATTATATTCAGTTTCCTAATCAGGAAATTGGCTCTGTTCAATAATTCAGAAGACCAAAGAGTAACTTGCCATTCTTGGTCACTGAGCAGAACTAAAGAGATTCAGTGGTTCCATCTTGTTGCATGGTTTGCTTGACCTCAGATGGTTTTGTAGATACTGAGCATGTTGCAGGGTAGAGCCTCATGTTTGGCTCAGTTGCAGAGTCTTTGCTGTTCCCTGAGGTGGTGAGCATGAACTTATGGCTCTGTTGTCTAAGCCATTTGTGCAATCTTATCTTTCCTGATAAAATCTTTATCCACAGGATGAGTCCCTCCTCTCTAAGCTATCCCATCAATATCTTAGATCAAAATAGAGGTTTAGATTTTCAGCTCAACTTGAAAAAGATATCTGTGTGAGTCAGTCCCATTTGCCCCCGTTGGCCCATGTTTTCCCAGGGCCGAAGTGGCTAAAATGAGGGATTATCTGATTTAAGGAAAGCATAGAGGGATGTCAGAGATGTGGTTGTTTTTACACAGAAGGCGATGGGTGTGTGGAGCACACAGCTGGGGTGGTGGTTGAGCTAGAAACATTAGGAAACTCTTAGATAGGTGCATGGATGATAGAAAAATGGGGGCGTTATGTGGGAGGGAAGGGTTAGATTGATCTTGGGGTAGGTAAAAGGCACAACATTGTGGGCCAAAGTGCCTGTACTGCACTGCACTGTTTTATGTTCTATCTACGGTTTGCAGTAGAGACTAGAAGTTTATGTGTGCATTCAATCCAGGGTCTCTCTCTTAGCCCATCACCCCTCCTGGGGCATGGGTTACTGACAGCAGCTTGTCAGAGTCTCCTGCCTCGGGCCTGTCTTTCAAGTTAGCCCAGGTGCAGCCTATCTTCCCCTTCCTTTCCCAGAACTGAGGTCTTTGGAGCTTCTGTTGACATTTCTGTAGCTCTGGGCTTTTCCCAGATGGGGTTGCTAGCACCATGCCCAACCCTACTCCTTTTGCAGCCAGGCTTGGGACGTCCATGGTGGAGTTAAATCCAGGATGATTTTGGAATAATAAACAATTCTGGCAATTGGAAGCTGTTAATTGTTATTCATCTAGTTATAGGATCTGGCTGTTGCTGGCTAGGCCAGGATTAATTGCTGATCAGCTCCTGAAGTGAATGTATTAGGCTATTTCTGAAGGTCCATTATGTGAGGTAAAAAAGCCACGGCAGAGACTGAACACTCAGACTGTGCTGTGCAAGTGCTTCACTGTCAGACCTGATCGGAAGAAGAGAGTAGACCATAGTAGAAAGGGAAGGAGGAGCGGCACCAGGGGGAGGTGATAGGCAGGTGAGGAGAAGAGCTAAGAGGCCAGAGTGGGGAATGGAAGAAGAGAGGAGGGGGAGAAGAGAGAAAAAAATTACCGGAAGGAGAAATTGATGCTCATGCCAACAGGGTAGCATGTAGTTTCAGAAGAAGTGCAGTCCCCCTTCAACAATGTGAGTTATATGTCAGCTGATCATTAACGATGGTGGCCTTTTATCTGTTAGTTCAGTAAAACATCTGTGTTCTTCCTCTACATGGGCAACACTGCTTCATCGAGCAACTTTGTTCCGTTTGCTGCAGAAGGCAGGACCTCCCGGTGGTCACCCATTCCCTTTCTGACATGTTGGTCCATGCTGCCACAAGGAGACTACTTTCAGGTTGGAGAAGCAACACCTCATATTCCTCCTGGATATCCTCCAACCTGAAGGCATGGACATCAACTTCTCTAACTTCTGGTCATTTCTCCTCCTTCCGCTTGTCTTTTTTTTTCCATTTCCCATTCTAGCACCCTTCTCACTCTTTCTCTTCTCACTTGCCCATCACTATCTTCCTGATCCCCAACCCCACCCCTTTACCCTATGGCCCACTTTCCTCACCTATCAGAGATTCCTTCTTCTGCAGCCCTTTACCTCTGCTATCTCCCACATCGCAGCTTCTTATTTCATCCCCCATCCACTCCCTACCCCCTCATGTGGTCTCAACTATCACCTGCCATCTTAAACTTCTCCCCTCCCCTCACCTTATTTTGGCTTCTGCCCCCTTCCTTTCTAATCCTGTAGAAGGGTCTTGCCCTGAAATGTTAACACTTTATTCCCCTCAGTGGTTGCTGCCTAGCCTGCTGAGTTCCTCCAGCATTTTGTGTGTGTTGCTTGGGTTTCCAGCATCTACAGATTCTCTCTTGTTTGTGATTTGATTACCACACAAAATGCTGGAGGATCTCAGCAGGCGCCAGGCAGCATCTATGGGGGAAAAAGTACATTTGACGTTTTGGCCGAGGCTTTTGTGTGTGTTGCTTTGGGTTTCCAGCATTTTGGGTTTGAAGGTTGTTCTAATGATCCAATTACTTGGTGCTCACTTCTACTGACTGTATTGTTTCTATTTCCAGCTATTTAAAAATCCACATTCTCCAGCTGCCAGGGATCTGAACCCTACACTGGCCTCTAGATCATCCCAGATTTAAAATGCTCTGCTATTAGTCACCATGGCTTCAGCTGCCTAAATCCTAAACCGTGGAATGCTCTCCCTAATCCCACTACAGCGCCCTTCTCCTTTAAAGGTTGTCTCTTTGATCAAACGCTTGAATACCTTATCATGTTGCTCAGTATCACAGTTCATTTGGGTTGTGGTCCCTTGAGAATATTGGGTCCACTCTGCAACACTGGTGGTAAAGATTAAAGATTAGCTATTTTTGTCACTTACATAAAAACATACCGTGAAATGTGTCATTTGAGTTAACAACCAACGCAGCCCGAGGATGTGCTGGGAACCGCAAATGATGCCACACTTCCAACAGCAACGTAGCATGTTGACAATTTACTAATCCTAACCCATACATCTTTGGGAGGTAACTGGAGCACCTGAAGGAAACCCACGAGGTCACAGAGAGAGCATACTAACTCCTTACTGACAGCGGTGTGATTGATACAGGTGGCTGGCACTGTAAAGCGTTTCATAAACCTCTAGGCTACCGTGCCATGAAGTGCTGTGTAAATGATCAGTTTTAGCTCTCTGTATTGTCCATCAATTAAACTTTAGCATAACACTATTGTACTCTCTCTTGCTAACCTTCCCAGTTACTATGCACATAACAAGATAGGCCAAAGCCAGCATGGTTTCTGTACATGACAAGATAGGCCAAAACCAGTATGGTTTCCTAAAAGGAAAATCCTGCTTGACAAACCTACTGCAATTCTTTGAGGAAATTACAAGCAGGGTACACAAAGGAGATGCGGTAGACGTACTTGGATTTTCAGAAGACCTTTGACAAGGTGTCGCACATGAGGCTGCTTAGCAAGATAAGAGCCCATGGGATTACAGAGAAGTTACTAGCATAGGTGGAGCATTGGCTAGTCAGCAGAAAACAGAGTGTGGGGAAAAAAGGGAATCTATTCTGGCTGGCTGCCGGTTACTAGTGGAGTTCCATTGCGGTCAATTTTGGGACCACTGCTTTTTACGATGTATGTCAGTGATTTGGACTATATGATTATTGGATTTGTGGCTAAGTTTGCTGATGATACAAAGATAGGTGGAGGAGCGGGTAGTGTTGAGGAAACAGAGAGCCTGCAGAGAGACTTAAATAGTTTAGGGGAATGGGCAAAGAAGTGGCAAATGAAATACAATGTTGGAAAGTGTATGGTCATACACTTTGGTGGAAGAAATAAACGGGTAGGCTATTATTTAGATAGAGAGAGAATTCAAAATGCAGAGATGCAAAGGGACTTGTGAGTCCTTGTACAGTATACCCTAAGGTTAACCTCCAGGTTAAGTCATTTGTGAAGAAGGCGAATGCAATGTTGGCATTCATTTCTAAAGGTATAGAATGAAAGAGCAGGGATGTGATGTTGAGGTTCTATAAGGCACTGGTGAGACCACACTTGGAGTATTGTGTGCAGTTTTAGGCTCCTTATTTTAGAAAGGGTATACTGACATTGGAGAGGGTTCAGAGAAAATTCACAAGAATGATTCCAGGAATGAAAGGGTTACCATACGAGGAATGTCTGGCAGATCTTGGGCTGTATTCCCTGGAGTTCAGGAGAATGAGGGGGGGATCTCATAGAAACATTCTGAATGTTAAAAGGCCTGATTAGATATTGCAAAGTTATTTCCCATGGTAGGGGAGTCTAGGACAAGAAGGCACGATTTCAGGATTGAAGGACGTCCATTTAGAACTGAGATGCGGAGAAATTACCTTAGTCAGACAGTGGTAAATCTATAGAATTTGTTGCCACAAACGGCTGTGGAGGCCAAGTCATTGGGTGTATTTAAGGGAGAGATAGGTTCTTGATTAGCCAGGGTATCAAAGGTGAAGGCAGGGGAGTGGGGATGACTGGAAGAATTGGATCAGCCCATGATTGAATGGCAGAGCAGACTCGATGGGCCAAATAGCCTACTTCTGCTTCTATATCTTATGATCTTATGGCCTATTTGCCTAACACCTGTATTTAAAGTTATCTTTCTTGTGAGGATGAATTTTGGTGGCCACTACTAACTTCTCATTATATTTAGAACTCAGACATAGAACAGTACAACACAGGTCCCACAATGTTGTGCAGAACCAATAAAATTAGGAATCAAATGGCCAACTAAACTACTTCCTTCTGCCTACACAAAGTCCACATCCTTCCATTTTCCTCACATTCATGTGCTATCTAAACATCACTTAAAGGCCTCTACACCACCCCAGGCAGCACACTCCAGGCTCACACCGCTCTCTGTAAAACTAAAATTTCTCCTCACATCTCCTTCAAACTTTGAAGGTGAATGTAGGAGATTTGATTATTGACATTGTAACGTGTCTCTGAACCCAGAATTGTGCTGTGTTCTAATGGGAGATTTTCAGGCACATTTCAGTTGGTTGTAATAGTTTTAAGTGGAAGGGAGATCTCCTGTTTCTGCAAAGCCTTTCACAGTCTTGAGGTTACAGCTGATGTTGTAGTTCCTGAAGTCCAGTTATTGCTGAAATGTTGGGACTCAGTGGTCAATTTGTGCACCTACTGCTCTTAGTTGGATGATGACTAGATTATATACAGTTGCAACAAAAGAAAGTTTGTGAACCCTTTGTTTTCTGCATTAATTACTCATAAAATATGGTCTGGTCTGATCTTCATCTTAATCATAATAGCAGACAAACACAATCTGCCTAAACCAATAATACACAAACAATTGTACTTTTCATGTCTTTATTGAACACGTTATTTCATCATTCACAGTCCAAGATGGAAAAAGTATGTGAACCCTTGTATTTAATAACTGGTAGAACCTCCTTTAGCAGCAATTACCTCCATCAAACGTTTCAAGTAGCTGCTGATCAGACTGCACAATGGTGAGGAGCAATTTTACACCATTCCTCCATACAAAACTGTTTCAGTTCATCAATATTTCTGGGATACCTTCCATGAACAGCCCTCTTCAGGTCATGGCACAGCACCTCAATTGGGTTAAGTTCTGGACCTTGACTTGGCCATTCCAAAAAAAATATTCTTTTTAAACCAGTCTGTTGTTGATTTACTCTTGTGTTTCGGATCATTGTCTTGTTGTATCATCCAACTTCTAGTAAGCTTCAGGTGACGGACTGCTACCCTGACACGCTCCTGTAAAATGTCATGATACAATTTTGAATTTATTGTTCACTCAACAATTGCAAGCTGTCCAGGCCCTGAGGCAGCAAAACAGCTCCAAACCATGATGCTCTTTTCACCATGCTTTACAGTTGGGATGAGGTTTTCGTGTTGGTGTGTAGTGTCCTTTTTCCGCCAAACAGCGGTGTGCATTTCTGTCAAAAATTTCAAAACTTTTGTGTTATCTGTCCATAAAGTATTGTCCCAGAATCGCTGTGGAACATCCAGGTGGTCTTTTGCAAACTTGAGTCATGCAGCAATGTTTTTACTGGAGAGCAGTGGTTCCTTCCACGAGCACCATTCTTGTTCAGTGCTTTTCTTGCAGAGGACACATGAACAGTGACGTTAGCAAGTTCTGGAGATTTCTGCAGGTCTTTTGCTGTTACCCTTGGGCTCTTTTTCACCTCCTTCAACGTTGCACATTGTGCTCTTGGTGTGATCTTTGCAGGATGCCCACTCCTCGAGAGAGTAGCAACACTACCGAATTTCCTCCATTTGTAGACGATTCCTCTCCTGTGGACTGATGAACACTCGGGTCTTTAGAAATGATGTAGACCTGACTTTGTGTGTCTTTTTTATTGGACAGGGTACCTCTACAACCCACGCCTCCAATCTCATCTTGATAGGAACACTTGACTCCAAACAGCTTTTTTGAACTGAGGCAGTGATTGTTTCAATGGTGTCGACACTATTGATGAGAAGAAATACAATTGTTAGTGTGTTATTAGTTTAGGCAGATTGTGCTTGTCTATTATTGTGGCTTAGATTAAGATCAGACCACATTTTATGAGTAATTAATGCAGAAAACCAGGTAGTTGTGAATGGTTCACAATCTTTTTCTTGTAACTGTAGTTTGATGCACCATAGAAAGCATACATTCATATGCTTCAGGGATGATATGGCAACTGGTGTGTCCATGACAGCAAGAAATTCAGGAGTTATGGACACAGCTCAGCACAACACAAAAGCCAGCCTCCCCTCCATGGACTCTGTTTACACTTCTTACTGCCTCTGTAAAGTTCATTCGATATCTGCCATGTCTTATAATGTGGGCAATCATGGTTTTTCCATGACCATGATAGGTTTTTGCCGAATTTTTCTACAGAAGCGGTTTGCCATTGCCTTCTGGGCAGCGTCTTCACAAGACGGGTCATCCCAGCCATTATCAAAACTCTTCAGAGGTTGTCTGCCTGATGTCAGTGGTTGCATAACCAGGATTTGTGATCTGCACGGGCTACTCATAACGACCCTATACCACCTGCTCCCGTGGCTTCACGTGACCCTGATCAGGGGCTAAGCAGGTGCTACACCTCACCCAAGGGTGACCTGCAGGCTCGTGGAGGGAAGGAGCGCCTACACCTCTGGTGGAGACATTTCTCCACCCTGCCACCCACTCAGTAAGGTCAGAGTAATCAAAAACCCCACCCTTTCTCATCAGGTAGAAAATACAAAAATCTGAAAGCACATAACCACGAGGCACTTTGCAGCCCAAAATGTTAACTGTTTATTCATTTCCATAGATGCTTTCTGTTGCGTCTGTGCACAACTACAAATATATTAAATAAAAGCACGCACGTGGGAGATGGCTTTAACTGGTGTATTCACACTGCAGCGAGATGCGAGAGAGAGAGAGCAATGCGCATGCGTAGACAACAGTGGATTCGCAGACAGCACATCAATACATAGTGCTTGGGGGGGGTGTTTGTAGTTATTGCTCTAAAAGAAATAGATCATACATTACACTTCCTCTCCCTTTAGATCAAGGCAACATAAAACTGTATGTGCAACACATTCAGTTTTCTTTTCATAAACCCATATTCTATATAAACATGCTTTCACAATAACAGTCCACAACTAACTTCACAGTTCTAAGGGTTCAGTCTTTAGGGTGGTGTTCTTTCTTTCAGGACAGCACCTCTGGACCTGTGGTGTGACATCGGGTTTGGTGGGTGACTTGTCTAAGACGACGTTCTTGGTTTCCGGTGTCACATTGCTGTCAGTGACATGATCATCACTGAGAGATAAGTCTGGTGACTATAATTTGTCCATCTTGTTGGATGCATTAGGACTCAGGTGTGTTCTTCAGTTGAGCAACCAGTATCTATTCAACATGACGTCTCCATGTTTGATCTCCAATGTCCACTGTGTACATTGGTGGTCCAGTTCTTGTAGCCATCCTACCGGGTGTCCACTTGTCTTCTCAGTAATCACACGCTAGGACTTCCTGTCCAATCTCAAAGCTCCTTGCTGATTCACTTGGCAACCGGCAGAGCTGTTTATTCTGTACCTCCCTGTGTAGATTTGGTTTCAGGAGGTCTATGTGAGATCTCAGATTCCTGTTCATGAACAGCATTGTAGGTGTTTGATTTGTTGCGTAAATAGAGTTCTGATACACAAAAAGGAAGTTGTCCACCTTATGCTGTAAAGAAATGTCCTCCTTGTCCATTGCTTTAATGGGCTTCTTGAAGATTGGGATAAATCTTTCAGCTAACCCATTCATTGCTGGGTGGTGAGGAGTTGACTTGGAATAAGACCATAAGACATAGGAGCAGAATTAGGACATTTGGCCCATCGAGTTTGCTCTGCCATTCAATCATAGCTGATCATTTTGTCTGATGCTATTTTTCTTCATGAACAGTCGGAATTCTTCTGATGTGTATTGTGGTCCACATGACATATCTGTGTCTGATCTCCAACATCCACTGCTTGATGTGTATACAGGTAGTCCCTGAGTTACGAACATCTGACTTACGGACAACTCGTACTTACGAACCGAGGAAGGAGAACGCCACCCGCCATTTTAAGTCGGATCGCGACACTGTCCGCCATTTTAATTTGTTGCCGTTTACACTGTGTTGAGTGTGTATCTTTGTATTTGGCTTAAATTTTTCTTAGCAAGATTCACCCTGGCCAGCCCCCCCCCCATTCCGGTCGGCTGTTGTTGCAGTGAGATCAGCGCCGGGCTTGAGAATAGAGTTTCCCGAGTTTGATCCAGTGACCTACCGCTCTTGTGCCAGGTTGATGTCGAGCTTCCAACTCGACCTCATGAAAAAAAACACTGCCACCTCCAGGTTAAATTCCCACGCAGAGTATTGTGGGTGATCAAATACCCAAACCCAGCACAGGCTCCTCTTGTCCCATTTAACCTGTCTCAGTGCGGTGGACTTTAGGACCTGGGGAATTCCGTGTGGTGGTCCTTAGGACCCAGCAGACCTCGGGAGCCGGTGGAGGTCGGGACCTGCTGCTCGCAGTGTTACTGTTCCATTGATGGAAGCGATCGCGATTGAAAATAAAGTGGAAATAATAAAACATTTGGAAAGAGGTGAAACGCCATCGGTCATTGGAAGAGCGTTAGGCTACAATCGGTCAACGATCAGAACAATTTTAAAGGATAAAGTGAGAATAATGGAGCATGTGAAAGGCCCTGCCCTGATGAAATCTACAATTATTACTACGCAATGCAGTGGTTTAATTATTGGAATACATATGTTTATTAAGTGTTTTACATGCATAGAAAGGTAAAATACATACTACCGTAGATTCCGGACTACAGAGCGCACCTGATTAAAAGCCGCTGGCTCTAATTTTAGAAATAAAATCAATTTTTTAATTGTAAAGGCCGCACCGGATTTTAGGCCGCAGGTGTCCCACGTTGTAATATGAGATATTTACACAGAAAGATATTACACGTGAGGATTTTTTAACTTTTAATTAAATCCATATGGTAACAAAAACAAATACATATTGCAAATGCTTTTTTTCGAACCGTGCCCGTAACGCGGCTACTTTTAAATATACGTTGCGTATACTTCTTTACTGAACAACATTCCAATATCTCCTAACGACTGGTAAAAAATATATATACTGCAGCCTACCAGGAAAAGTTATTGATCGCCTTTAACTTAAAAGCAGCGTTCGCTCAGATCCAAAGCCGCTCGCGTAATGTGCTCCCCCCCTCCTTTCCGTTTATCGCAAACCGGCGTTTTCCCACAAGACACCGCGAAACCGGGTGTGATGTCATAGCATCCCGCGATGTAGTACAGAAAACAAATATAGTTAAAACTCTTCTAACTTTAACTAGAAAATGAATTACTAAGCGAAAATATTATAAACTAAATAACTGCCATAAGGCAGCACAATGCTTTTCTTCGAGTGTTTTCCATGTTGATGAGGGTGAGTACAAATGACTGATTTACAATAATTTAGTTGTGAAAGTGCGCTTGATTTATCGTACAATTTCATTGGACCTCTGTGAACTACTCATCAATTTTATTGGTCTACTGTTATGAGGCAAAATGTTTACGAGGCGGCATGAAAAAAATCATGTATTAGCCGCTCCGGATTAAAGGCCGCAAAGTTCAAAGCTGTTCAAAATGTGGGAAAAAAGTAGCGGCTTAAAATCCGGAATCTACGGTATATACTAAGGCAAACGTTTGACTAACTGACGCTAAATAATACTGGATGTACTTGTTCCGACTTAGGTACAAATCCGACTTAGACGGACTCAGGAATTGAACTCGTTCGTAACCCGGGGACTGCCTGTATTACAAAAAAAGCATTTAATATGCCTTCAACACACACAAAATGCTGTAAAAACCCTTCGTCTCGGCCTGAAACGTTGACAGTGCTTCTCCTTATAGATGCTGCCTGGCTTGCTGTGTTCCACCAGCATTTTGTGTGTGTTGTTTGAATTTCCAGCATCTGCAAATTTCCTTGTGTTTGCTCTTTAATATGCCATGCAGTTTTCAGGCCATGTAAAAGAAATTCATGCTCAGAGTAACGGTTGTTCCACAGAGGGATGTTGAATACAGCAATCCATCCACATTACTATATTATTTCCCGTCAATCACCTGATGTGCAGACACTACGCTGCATAGCATCAGTTTATGGGGAATCAATCAATGTATTTAAGCTATCTTATATATTTATACTTATTGTATTTTTATTGTTAATGTTTTTATCTTATTGTATTCTTTTTGTTCTGCATCAGATCCAGATTAACAATTATTTTGTTCTCCGCTTGTGTACTGAAAATTACATTAAACAATCTTAAATCTTGAATACAAGGAGTATCAGGGCTTGAGTGTTTTGTGTGAAGGTGATAAACCCAAGAGATTCTGCAGATGCTGGATAATCCAGAGCAATGCACACAACATGCTGGAGGAACTCAGCAGGTCAGGCAGCATCTATGGAGGGGAATAAACAGTCAATATTTTGGGTCTCGACCCTTCATTAGTACTGGAAAGGCAGGGGGGAGTAGCCAGCATGAGAAGGTGGGGGAGGGGGACGAATGCAAGCTGGCAGGTGATAGGTGAAACCAGATTGGGGGGGGGTTGGGCGTAGAAGTGGAGCATGAAGTGAGAAAGTGGGAGGTGATAGGTGGAAGAGCTTATGTCTTGCGGTAAAATGCTGAAGAAGGAATCTGATAAGAAGTGGACTCCTCATCTGCACTTAGGTGAAAAATGTTTCCTGTTAGCTCCTTCCCTTGGAGACTTGATGAATTTGAGACTTGTTAGCACTTTTCTGCACTCCCCTACAGGAAAGATATCAATAAAATGGAGAGAAAGTTTACAAAGATGTCAGGACTTGAGGACCTCAGCTATTGGGAAATGTTGGATAGGTCAGGACTTTATTCCCCAGAGCGTAGAAAAATGAGGAGAGATTATTTAATAGAGGTATAGAAAATTATGAGGGGCATAGATAGGATAAATGTAAGCAGGTTTTTTTTCCAGTAAAGTTGGGTGAGGCTAGAACTAGAGTTCATGGGTTAAGGGTGAAAGGTGAAATGTTTAAGGAGAATGTGTGAGGAACTTCGCAGTTTGGATAAGTACGTGGATGGAAGGGGTGTGGAGGGCTGTGATTCAGGTGCAGGTCAATGGTACTTGACAAATTAATAGTTTAGCATGGACTAGATGGGCTGAAGGGCCTATTTCTGTGACTGTTCCCTGCTCTTTCATCCCGTTGGCTGAAGTTTGAAGTAAAGGAAGCAGATACAATATGCACTTTGAAAACTGCCCACAGATTTGGCATATTGATAATGAGCTTTGAACTCCTTGACAAGCATTTACTTTAGATATTTTTACTCACTGAATTATTGTGCATTTCGACTACAATAAATTACTGTGTAATCCTGCAGTTTATTGTATATCCAAACAAACAATAATTCCTTTTAATTTTGATTTGGCTTTCTCAATATGCTTTATTTTAAACAATGGTATTTGTTGTTTTTAAAGGGAGCTTCCTGTATGGATGTTTCTCAGAGAATTTTACTTAACAATCTATATTAGGTATGCGCTGAATTAAATATAAATAATGTATCAGTCCGGACTTGATGCGAGGGTGGCATTGGTTAAGTTATTGGAATAGTGTTCCAAAAGCCCTCAAGAATAATTCAGAGAAAACAAGATCTAATTTACCAGGGCAATTGGAAAGTAAAAGCTGTGATGTAATGTTGTAGAATCACCGAGCACTACAGCACAGGAACAGGCCCTTCGGTCCATCTAGTCTGTGCCAAGCTGTTAACTACCTAGTCCCATCAACCTGGACCCGAACCATAGCCCTCCATAGACCTCCTATCCAAGATTCTCTTAAATGTTGAAATCAAACCCACATCCACAGTTTCTGCTGGCAGCTTGTTTCACATTCCTACCACCCTCTGAGTGAAGAAATTCCCCTTGTTCCCCTTAAACATTTAACCTTTCACCCTTAACCCATGATCTCTAGTTGTTGTCTCACCCAACCTGAATGGAAAAAGCCTGCTTGCATTAACTACGGTATCTATACCTCTGCCAAATCTCTGCTCGTTCCTCTACGTCCCAGGAATAGGTCTGAACCTTTTCAATCTTTCCCTCTAACTCAGGTCGTCAGAGTTGAGCTCTATGAAACTCTGGTTAGACCACACTTAGGACCTCATTATTGGAAGCACATGGAAGCTTTAGAGAGGGTGCAGAGGATATTTACCAGGATGCTGCCTGGATTAGAGAGCATGTCTTATGAAGACAGGTTGAGCAAGCTGGGGCTTTTCTCTTGTGAGAGAAGGAGGATGACTTGATAGAGGTGTATAAAGTGATAAGAAACATAGATTGAATGGACAGCCAGAGACTTTTACCAAAGCAGAAATGCCTAATACGAGAGGGCATAATTTTGGAGGAAAGTACAGGTGGTGGGTGCTTGGAACATGCTACCAAGAGTGGCAGTAGAGGCAGATATATTAGGGACATTTAAGAAACTCTTAGATAGATCCATATGGGAGGGAAAGGTTAGACCGATCTTGGGGTTAGCACAACATTGTGGTCTAAAGAGACTGTTCTGTGCTGTGATCTTCTATGTTCTAAAACTATAATTTATTTGAAATTTGTAAAAATTAAATGACTGTGATGCTGTCAAATTTTTAATAAACTCCAAAGCAGGGCTTCCCAACCTGGGGTCCATGGCATAAAAAGGGATGGGGACCCCTACTCTGAAGGAAATGTGTCCTCTGTGGTTAAATCTGCTCCCCCCCCTTACCCCCCACCAAGGCACTAGAGTTTCCAGAGATTCGGCACTTCCAAATTGCCATGGCAACCATTCCCACATCCCAAGAAAGGATTAAAATGTGTATTTATCAATGCGACAGAGCCTGGGCAGTGAATGTTAAAACAAAGTTGGATCTGTTATGTTTCCTGCATGCGGGGAACCTCAAAGGGCCGTCACCGAAAGTCCATTTCCCCTGCCTCTCTTCCCCCCCCCACCCCACCACCACCACCATGCACTGTTTTGAATCTGTTTCTGAAGCCAAATGTGAGACAACAGCTTGGCTGAAGTTGACTGCATGTAGGGCATTGCATTCACAGCAACTTGGTAATACGAGGGTCACTGTGCAAGAAGTGGATGACATGAATGTTACAAGAAATGGCCTCCAAGGAAGATTTAGGATGTGGGGAGAGGTGCAGCAAAGTGGAAGAGTTCAGGTCAATTAACTTTGCATTTGGAGATGGGGAATATAGTCATACAATATGGGAACAGACCCCTCAGCCCAATTGGTCTAGGCGGACCAAGATTCCCATCTAACCTGGCCCTACATAGAGTCACAGAGCATTGCAGCATAGATACAGGCCATTTGGCTCAATCAATCCATACTGACCACAGTGCCCACCCAACTAGTCCCAATTTCCTGCATTTGGCCATATCTCCTCAATCCCACCTCTCCATGGACCACTCCCAAGTGTTTCTTGAATGACACTATTGTACCTGCCTCATTCACTTCCTCTGGCAGCTCACCTAGTCCATGCTGAACTGTTCCTCCCAATCCCATCAACCCACTTCTGGACTGTAGCCCTCTGACCGTGTACTCATCCAAACTTACCTTGGATGTATCCACCACTACTGCTGGTAGCTTGTTCCACTCTCTCATTTAAATCAATCAATTATACATGCACAAGTGTAAAGTAAATAACAAAATAAATATAATGACTACAAAACCTATTGTAGATGTTGGGCAGTCATTAGCTTGTATTAACTCAATATCCCCAAATTGAGTTGGAATTGGTTTATTACTGTCTCATGTACCAAGATGCAGGGAAAAGTTTGTCTTGCATGTTGTTTGTACAGGTCAAATCACGATACAGTGCATTGAGGTGGAATAAGGTATAAAGTTCAAGTTTATTGTCATCTGACTGTGCATGCGTGTGTATGTAAATGTGTGTACAGACACACACAAACAAAACAACATTCTTCCAGACCATGGTGCACCCACACAACGTTTATCTCACACAGCACATAAGTTAAAATATCACCATAAATAAATTAATAAAATACGGACGGGTCATATTCTGTATGGAGGTCGGTGACCAGTGGTGTGCCTCAGGGATCTGTTCTGGGACTCTTACTCTTCGTGATTTTTATAAATGACCTGAATAAGGAAGTGGAGGGATGGGTTAGTAAGTTTGCTGATGACACAAAGGTTGGAGGTGTTGTGGATAGTGTGGAGGGCTTTTTTAGAGGTTACAGCGAGACATTGATAAGATGCAAAACTGGGCTGAGAAGTGGCAGATGAGGTTCAACCCTGATAAGTGTGAAGTGGTTCATTTTGGTAGGTCAAATATGATAGCAGAATATAGTATTAATGGTAAGACTCTTGGCAGTGTGGAGGATCAGAGGGATCTTGGAGTCCAAGTCCATAGGATGCTCAAAAGAGCTGTGCAGGTTGACTTTGTGGTTAAGAAGGTATGTGGTGTATTGGCTTTCATCAATCGTGAAATTGAATTTAGGAGCTGAGAGGTAATGTTGCAGCTATACAGAACCCTGGTCAGACCCCACTTGGAGTACTGTGCTCAGTTCTGGTCGCCTCACTACAGGAAGGATGTGGAGGCCATAGAAAGGGTGCAGAGGAGATTTACAAGAATGTTGCCTGGATTGGGGAACATGCCTTACGAAAACAGGTTGAGTGAACTCGGCCTTTTCTCCTTGGAGTGATGGGGGATGAGAGGTGACCTGATAGAGGTGTATAAGATGATGAGAGGCATTGATTGTGTGGATAGTCAGAGGCTTTTTCCCAGGGCTGAAATGGTTACCACAAGAGGACACAGGTTTAAGGTGCTTGGGAGTCGGTACAGAGGAGATGCCAGGGGTAAGTTTTTTTACACAGAGTGTGGTGAGTGCATGTGCGTTGGCTGCTGGCAACGGTGGTGGAGGCGGATACGACAGGGTCTTTTGTGACTTTTGAATAGGTACATGGAGCTTAGAAAAATAGAGAGCTATGGGTAAGCCTAGTAATTTCTAAGGTAGGGACATGTTTGGCACAGCTGTGTGGGCTGAAGGGCCTATATTGTGCTGTAGGTTTTCTATGTTCTAATTCAAAGTGCATCTGGTGTGCGGCACAGGTAAATATTAAACAGCTCTCTGTCTTAGTGACAAGACCGCGGTGGTGGCAGGGCATTTATTAGTCTCCCAGCCTGGCAGATCTAGTCCTGCTGCTCCTGTACCTCCTTCCTGATGGTAGTGGGTCAGAGATTGGGATGGGTGGTGGGAATCCTCGACAGTGTTTCAGGTCCTTTGTATACAGTGCTCCCAGTAAATGTCACAAATAGGAGGGAGGGAGACCCCAGTGATCCTCTCAGCGGCTTTTACTGTTCTTGTGGTCTGATGTCTTGCAGCTTCTGTACCACACGATGATGCAGCCAGACAGGGTACAATAGAACATAACAATATAGTAATGAGTTTATAGAATAAAGTAACATTTACAGAGAAAATGCAGTGCAGGTAAACAGTAAGGGGCCAGATCATA
Source organism: Hemitrygon akajei (assembly GCF_048418815.1). Lineage (NCBI taxonomy): Eukaryota > Metazoa > Chordata > Chondrichthyes > Myliobatiformes > Dasyatidae > Hemitrygon > Hemitrygon akajei. The sequence goes on along the minus strand of NC_133127.1, from coordinate 196,573,911 downwards.
ACAATCCATCTTATCGTACTAGGGGACCATTCAGAAGTCTAATAACAGCGGAGTTATCCTGATAGTAGGTACTTTCAAGCGTATGTACCTTGTATCCGATGGGAGGGAGGAGAAGAGGAAATGTTCGGGGTGGTTGGGGTCTTTGATTATGCTGTATGCTTTATTGAGGCATTGAGAAATGTAGACATTTCTGCATATGCTGGAGGAACTCAGTATTTCAGGCACGGGGGGGTGGGGGGGGGATGAACAAACGATACTTGGCCTGAGACCCTCTATAGATGTTGCCTGACCTGAGATTCTCCAACATTTTATGTGTGTCCATGGAGGGGAGGCTGGTTTCTGGAGACATGTCCACAACTCTCTGCAGTTTCTTGCAGTCACGTGCAGAGCAGTTGCCGTGATAGGATGCTTTCTATAGTGTACTGATAAAGTTTGGGGAAATGCTAAATTTCTTTAGCTTCCTGAGGAAGGAGAGGCATTGGCGAGCTTTCTTGGCTGTGGCATCAATGTGGTTGGACCAGGACAGGTTTTTGGTGATGTTCATTGCTAGGAACTTAAAGCCCCACTCAATCCTCTCAACCTCAACACCATTGATGCAGACAGTAGTATGTGTACCCTCCCCTCCACCTTCCTGAAGTCAATGACCATCTCTTTGTTAAGTTGATATTGAGGGAGAAATTCAAGTCAAGTCGAGTCACTTTTAATTGTCATTTCGACCATAACTGCTGGTACAGTACATAGTAAAAATGAGACAACGTTTTTCAAGACCATGGTGTTACATGACACAGTACAAAAACTACACTGAACTACATAAAAAAAACTACAGAAAAAAAAACTACACTAGACCACAGACCTACCCAGGACTGCATAAAGTGCACAAAACAGTGCAGGCATTACAATAAATAATAAACAAGACAATAGGGCAGTAAGGTGTCAGTCCAGGCTCTGGGTATTGAGGAGTCTGATAGCTTGGGGGAAGAAACTGTTACATAGTCTGGTCCTGAGAGCCCGAGTGCTTCGGTGCCTTTTCCCAGACGGTAGGAGGAAGAAGAGTTTGTATGAGGGGTGCGTGGGGTCCTCCATAATGCTGTTTGCTTTGTGGATGCAGTGTGTAGTGTAAATGTCCATAATGGTGGGAAGAGAGACCCCAGTGATCTTCTCAGCTGACCTCGTTATCCACCGCAGGGTCTTGCGATCCGAGATGGTGCAATTTCCAAACCAGGCAGTGATGCAGCTGCTCAGGATGCTCTCAATACAACCCCTGTAGAATGTGATGAGGATGGGGGGGGGTGGGGGTGGTGGACTTTCCTCAGCCTTCGTGGAAAGTAGAGACGCTGCTGGGGTTTCTTTGCTATGGAGCTGGTGTTGAGGGACCAGGTGAGATTCTCTGCCAGGTGAACACCAAGAAATTTGGTGCTCTTAACAATCTCTAAAGAGGAGCTGTTGATGTTCAGCAGAGAGTGGTCGCTCCCATGTCACTAGGCTCTCCATCTCCTTCCTGTACTGCAGCTGATGGTTATTTGAGATGTGGCTCACTACTTACGTCTGTAAATTTGTAGGTGGAATTGGAGCAAAATCTGGCCACACAATCCAGGGAGTAGAGTAGGGGACTGGGGACACAACCTTGTGAAGCATCAAATCCTATGCACGAGGGATTCTGCAGATGCTGGAACATGCACAAAATGCTGGAGGAACCCAGCAGGTCAGGCAGCATCTGTGGAGGGGAATGATCAGCCGACGTCAGGACTGGAAAGGAAGGAGGCAGAAACCAGAATAAGAAGGTGGGAAGGGAAGGAGTAGGAAATGACAGGTGAGCGGGAAGGTGCGTGGGCAAGGAAGGTTGTGGAGCATTACAGAGAAAACTTACAAAGATGTTGCCAGGACTTGAGGGAAGAGTTAGGACATTATTCCCTGGAGCACAAGGGAATGAGGAGAGATTTGATAGAGGTGTACAAAGTGAGGGGTATGGATAAGGTAAATGCAAGCAGGCTTTCCCCACTGAGGCTGGGTGAGACCAGAACTGTATTTTAACGGTTGAGAGATATTTGGATAAGTGAGGATAGGAAGGTATGGAGGACTATGGTCCAGGTATAGGTTGATGGGACTAGGCAGAATAATAGTTCAAAGGCCTGTTTCTGTACTGTAGTACTCCATGAATAATTATAACAAATTGCCTTGGTCTTGCTGCTCTTATCCATTGCTGGAGTGGAAGTTGCTGAACTGTCATGGGATTCATTTTTGAGGCAACCAGCTTCTTCCTTAATCTGTCCTTCTGTTCTCTGGGTTGGATAATTTGAGGTCAGCGAAACTGGAGAGAGACTCAGCAGCTGACTGCAGCACCGCACCACAATTTCCGACTTTGCATAGAATGTCCCCTTGTCTGTCTTTAAAACCCAGAAGATAGAGCTATAAATGAAGCAGTTCTGCAAGGGAGAATTTACATAGATATTTGCATTCCTTTTTAACAGAAGACTATGTTGTAGCTATTTTGAATGTAGAAAAAAATGCTTCCTTTTGTATTTGCTGAGAAGCCGACATCTTGTTACAACACGAGATTCTACAAATGCTGGAAATCCAGAGTTCAAAGTTCAAAGTAAATTGATCAGAATCAGGTTTACTATCACTGGCTATATCGTGAAATTTGTCGTTTTTGTGGCATCAATACATAATAGAACTGGATTACAGTAAATATGTTTATATATTTACAAATAACTAAATTAAATATGTGGTGCAAAAAAGTAGTGATGTAGCATTCATAGGTTCAATGTCCATTCAGAAATTTGATGGCAGAGGGGAAGAAGCAGTTCTTGAATCATTAAGTGTGTGCCTTCAAACTCCTGTACCACCTCCTTGATGGTAGCAGTGTGAAGAGGACATGTCCTGAGGTAATGATGGATGTCAACTTTTAGAGGCATCGCATCTTAAAGTTGTCCTGAACGCCATGGAGGCTAGTGCCCATGATGGAACTGGCTAAGTTCACATCTTTGTGCAGCTTCTTTCGATCCTGTGCAGTAGACCCTCCCCCCACCCATTTACTAGATGGTGATGTAGCTAGTTAGAATGCTCTCCACGGTACATCTGTAGAAATTTGCAAGTGTCTTTGGCATACCAAATCTCCTCAAACTCCTAATGGAATATAACAACTGTTGTGCCTTCTTTATAGCTGCATCGATATGTTGGGCCCAGGATAGATCCTCAAGATGTTGTCACCCAAAAACTTGAAATTGCTCAGTGTTTCCACTTCTGATCTCTCTATGAGGACTGGTGTGCATTGCTGTGACACCACTCAGCTAGCTAACCTGTCTTGTTTCTGTACACCCTCTCACCACCATCTGAAATCCTGTCAACAATAGTTGTGTCATCAGCAAATTTATAGATGGCATTTGAGCTGTGCCGAGTCACACAGTCATGAGTGTAGAGAGTAGAAATTTATTATCAAAGTCATTTATGTTACTATCTACAACCCTGAGATTCAGTTTCTTGCAAGTATTCACGGTAGAACAAAGAAACATAATAAAATCAATGAGAGATTGTACCCAACAAGACAGACATACAACAAATGAGCAAAAGACAACAAATTGTGCAAATAACAAAAGAAAAAATAGTAATAATAAATAAATAAGCAATAAATATCAAGAACATGAGATGAAGAGCCCTTAAAGTGAATCCATAGGTTGTGGGAGCAGCTCAGTGTTCGGGAGAGGGAAGTTATCCCTCAAAGACCCTGATGGTTGAGGGGTAATAATTGTTCCTGAAGCTGGTGGTGTGAAACATAAACAGTTGATGTTTCAGGCCAAGTCCCATCATGAGAAAACTTTCTACAACGTTCCTCTTAATCTCACTGCCCTGAAGTGATGTGTTGAGTTAATTAATTTTCCTTTCTGTGAAACGGTAAAATCCTGCTGTAATGAGCAGTGCCCACCAATTTTTAATGACTTCCTTCAACAGCAGCAATAATCTTTGTTCTCCTTGGCCATCGATTTCCTGAACCTTTTTGTCCTTGCATGTTGTGTGAAAGTATTGCATCTGAAAATCTTGAAAGGAACTTGCGCTCAGTGGCCACTTTATTAGGTACAGGAGCAGAACACTTTTGCTGCGGCTCATCCATTTAAAGGTTCGACGTGTGGGTTCAGAGATGCTCTTCTGCGCACCACTGTTGTAACATGTGGTTATTTGAATTACTGTTGTCTTTTTTTCGGCTCGAACCTATCTGACCATTCTCCTCGAACCTCTCTCAGAAGCTATTTTTGAGCATAGGGCTGCCTTTCATTGGATTTTTTTTGTTTATCGTACAATTCTCTGTAAACTTTAGAGACTGTTATGCATGAAAATCTCAGGAGATCAGCAGTTCCTGAGATACTCAAACTACCCCATCTGGTACCGACAATCATTCCACGGTCAAAGTCTCTTGGATCAGATTTGTTCCCTATTCTGATGGTTGGCCTGAACAACAGTTGAACTTCTTGACCATGTCTGTATGCTTTTATGCATTGAGTTCCTGCCACATGATTGGCTGATTAGATATTTGCATTAACAGGTGGGTGTACAAGTACACCTAATAAAGTGGCCACTGAGTGTGTTTACAGGCACTAGTCAGCCGTTCAGTCATTCCATTAAAGCTACCTGTAAAACTGATGGCCTTCTTTGCAAGAGGTTTTACGTACAGGGCAAGGACATTTGAGTACATTTATACAGAGCTTATAGTATTCTAGCTTATGTAACATTGTACAATTATACTGAGCATCATTGCTCTGCTGGTGCCAGGATGTGTGGCGATACTTGCGGGCTTGCCGCCATCACATCCTTCGGCTGTGACTCTTTTCACTGTTTTAACGTAAGTGCAACACATTAATCTCCCCTGAGCCTTGATGAGATCATAGATGTTGCACCAGACTGATAGCTGAGATGGTGGGACTTGCATCAGTGGAAATCGAATCAAATAGGGTGAGGGTCATTGGATAAAGGGAGCTTGTGTTACTAAGATGTACAAAATTCTGACAGAATTGACAGGCTGCATACAGGGAGGATGTTCCTCACTTCTGGTGGTGGTGCAGGGGGTTAGTGCCAGTGGCCAGAACCAGGGGTCATTGTTTCAGGAAAAGGGAGCAAGGCTTATCTGTACTTTGATAAATCAAGTGTGTTAGTTTACAGGGGAAGCAATGCAAAGGCTCTGATTCTGGGTTGCCATTCTGGAGGTTAGTTATGATACAGAAATGACACTTGTGGGCTGCCCCGAGCACATCCTCGGACTGTGTTGGTTGTTGATGCAAAAGACATACTTCGATGTACATATGACAAATAAAACTAATCTTAAACACGAGATTCTGCAGATACTGGAAATCCAGAGCAACACACACAAAATGCTGGAGAAACTCAGCAGGTCAGGCAGCATCTATGGAGGAGAATAAGCATTAAATATTTCAGGCCGAGACTCTTCTTCACTTCTTGTCAATGATCTGGCAGAACCTGGATGACCCGTGCCATCGTTCTTATCTGAGTGTGTTTAGCTGCCTGATAGTTGGTCACTTGTAACTACAAGCCTTTACCACTAGTAGTAATAGTGTGACCACTCGAGTTGAGTATGGTGTTCTGCTAAGGGGTTGTCTTGGGTCTTCAGGTATCTGTCGAGGCCGAATTGGGATCCACATAATCCTGCCCCCTTGAACCTTGCTGGTTGCCATGGGACTTGATCTGGAATGTTAGAGCAGATTGCCTTCATGTAGATCATATATGTCAAACTCAAGGCCCACGGGCCAAATCCGGCCCGCGGTGGAATTATCTTTGGCCCGCGAGATAATATCTAATTACTATTAAAGCTGGCCCCAGTAATCGAAGCGCCTATGGGGTATGATATGGCTAATGCTGAGTTTATTCAGGTACCAGGTTTTCAGGGTTTTTAGTGTTTATTTGGCAGTCTTGCTTGGCAGTCTTCTTCATAAGAAACAGAATTTGTAAAGTGAAACACTTTGTAGTTATAGCAGAGACTGAGACACATGAGAGCAGGCTGAAAAAACGGAGGCAACGAAAGCTGCATTCGCATGCGTCCGACTGATCCGGCCCGCATGAAGCTGCATTTTGCTCAATCCGGCCCGGGACCTAAAATGAGTTTGACACCCCTTATGTAGATTGTCTGCGTGTGACTTTATATAACATGAGGAGGCTGGTGCATGGGCAGTCACCACATGGTACTTGACAGATTGGAGTCCGGGTCCAGTGGCATGGAATGTAAAGTGACTGGGGACCTTTCACTACTGCAGCCTTCCTCTGCCTTCACTGCCATTGTAAAGTGTCATTATCTTCCATCAACTCCACCACAGGTCCTGATTGGCTTGCTCTTTGTCTGGAGTCTCCCCACTGACCTTGCCACCATGGGTAACCCTACCAGGAGCTTGGTTCCAGATGGCATCACTCTCAGGATCTCAGGAACTCACAAGACTCTCCACTGTGACATGGTTGATGATTCTTGGAGAAGTGGATCTACTGGAGGCAGCAGCTTCCTATTCCCAATCGAATCCATGTTTCATCATGGATTCATTGTGTCATTCACCTGTACATCAAAAGTATCAGGGATAAATATCAGAGTGCAGCACAGTAGCGTAGTGATAAGCGCCAGCAGCCCAGGTTCAATTCCCCCACTGTCTGTAAGGAGTTTGCATATTTTTCTGTGACTGTGTAGGTTTCCTCTGGGTGCTCCAGTTCCCTCCCACATTCCAAAGATATGGGGGTTAGTAGGTTAATTGGTCATGTTTATGGATGTAATTGCACAGTAGGCATAATGCTACTGCAGCGCCAGCAACCCGGGTTCAAATCACTGTGAGGAGTTTGTGCATTCTCCCTGTGAGCATGTGGGTTTCCTCTGGGTGATCTGATTTCCTTTGTGGACCCCAAGATCCCTCTGTTCCTCCACACTGCTAAGAATCCTGAATTTAACCCTGTACTGTGCCTTCAAGTTTGACAAATCATCGGCCGAAAGGTTTGTAGAGTTTGATGTTGGACTGAAGCTATTTGGTCACTTACTGGATTGCATTTTGAGGGTCTTCACTATGTATCAATTGAAACAGGACAGCCTTGGAAAACTACTTCTCCAGTTGCAAAAATCCCTCAGGACATCTTAAGGATGAGTGTATGTTGATTTTGGAATAATATTTATTTCCTGAATGGTAAGGCTCTGCAGAGTGTTGCAGACCAGAGGGATCTTGGAGTTCAAATGCATGGTTCCCGGAAAGCAGAGTCATGTGCAGATGGTGGTGAAAGAAGTTTTTGGCACACTGGTCTTCAGTCAGGACTGTAAGAATAGATGTGTGGAGATCAGGCTATGGTTATACAGGATGCTGGTGATGCCACATTTCAGCAGTTTTGGGCATGCTGCTATGGAAAGAGTGCAGTAAAGTTTTACAATGATGTTACTTGAGGGACTGAGATAGAGGAAGATGTTGGACAGGATAGAACTTTATTTCTTGGAGCATCGGAGAATGAAATGATCTTATAGAAGTATATAAAATCATGGGTACATTGATAAAGTAAATGCACTCAGTATTTTTCCCAGAGTCAGGGAATTGAAGGCACAGGTTTAAAGTGCGATGAAAGAGAGTTAACAGGAACTTGATGTGCAACTTTTTTTTATGCAAAAGGTGGTATTTAGGTATGTGGAATAAACTGCCAGAGGAAGTGGTTGAAGCAGGTACAATAAAAGCTTTTAAAAGACATTTGGATATGTATGTGGATTGGAAAGGTTCGAACGTAGAACAGTACAGTACAGACTGTTCAGCCCATGATCTTGCGCTGACCTTTCAACCTAGTCTAAGGTCAATCTAACCCTTCCCTCCCATGTAGCCCTCCATTTTCCTTTCATCCGTGCCTATCTAAAAGACTCTTAAATGTCCCTAATGTGTCTGCATGATGTATTTAAGATAGGAGCCCAAGGTGGGTAAATGGGACTAGCTTGGACTGGGCACCTTGGTCGGCATGGACCGGTTGGGCCTAAGGGCCTGTCTCCATGCTGTAAGAACTCGACTTTATTAAAAATAGCAACGTATTTTTTGTATACTGAAGATAAACAAGCCTTTTGCGTTGTTGCCAGGAAGGCATGAAGGACTGATTGATGTGTACTTTCTGATTCTGGCTCACAGGATTGGATGTTGGCTCAAACTCCATTTCCTGTTTTTATTTAGATAGTGCCGCCAGGTCCTTGAAACTCCCTTGTGCTGTAGATGCACATCACAGGTAAATGATTTTAGTGAACATTGGTACCTTTCGTGGAGAAGGAGCCCTTCAGAAAAGTGCCAAGTTACCAACCCGAGATTAGATGTGTCATTCCAGGGGAGGGCCTGACAAAATCGTCCACTTGCCTAGAAAATGTGCTTGTACTCACAGAGCCGACTCAGACTTAGTAATATCAGTACATCGAGATGTCCATGGGGAAATGGGAGACACACTGAAGCTTGGTGCAGCCCCCACTAGGCTCGGTGAGGAAGGACCACAGTGTAGGGTTCTTCCTGTTCTGGAGAGGGAGGGTCTGAGTTGGGGGAGGAAGCCCCTCCATTATTGTAGCAGTCCAGTGACAACAATGCTGTTATATGCATGAATGTAATAGAACAGTTCTGAAAGCATTGACTATCAATGTAAAGAATACAAAAAAAGCAATGAATGGTTTATTCTTGTAAATATTTTTTATGAATAAACTTTACTTTGTTTGTCACAAGTACATCGAAACCTATGTACAGTGAAATGTGTCATTTGCGTAAAATCAAGTCAGCTGGGCAGCCCCCAAGTGTCGCCACACTTCTGGCACCAACGTAGCATGTCCACAACTTACTGACCTTAACCTGTACATGTTTAGAATATGGGAGGAAAGCAGAGCACCCGGAGCAGACCCTCGTGGTCTCAGGGTGAATGTACAGACAGCGGCTGGAATTGATCTCCGATCTTACAGCTGGCGCTATGACAGCGTTGTACTAACCGTTCCGCTGCTGCGCCATGACCTTGCTAAGAGAGAACCTTTGCCTCTGTTGGATTAAGGTGTAAAATTGTTATTTTTCTTGCAGCTTAGCTTTTCTATGCTTGTTTGTATTTTTAATTAGTCACTTGTAAATGTGTAATTGTTCACTGAATGTTCCAGTAATTGTGGTAAAGCAACACACACAAAATGTTGGAAGAACTCAGTAGGTCAGGCAGCATCTATGGAAAAGAGTAACCAGTTGACATTTTGGGTCAAGACCCTTCTTCCAGACTGGAAAGGAAGGGGGAAGAAGCCAGAATAAAAAGGTGGGGGGAGGAGAAGGAGGAGAGTTGGAAGGTGATAGGTGAAGCCAGGTGAGTGGGAAAGGTAAGGGAATGGAGAGGAAGGAACCTGATGGGAGAGGAGAGGGTGGACCATAGTAGAAAGGGAATGAGAAGGGGACCTATGGGGAGGTGAAGGGCAGGCGAGAAAAGGTAGGGGGTTAGAGTAGGGAATAGAAGAAAAGGGAAGGTAGAGGGAATTTTTTTAATGGAAGGAGAAATCAATATTCATGCCTCCAGGTTGGAGGCTACCCAGATGGAATCTAAGCTGTTGCTTCCCCACCTTGAGAGTGGCCTCATCTTGACACAAGAGGAGGCCGTGGACCAACATGTGGAATGGGAATTGGAATCAGAATTAAAATGTTTGGCTACCAGGAATTTTCGCTTTTGGTGGATGGAGTGGGGGTGTTAGTATAGCTGCTTCTGTATTTTCCAGGAGCGGTTTCCGTAGCAGATGTCAGACCACTTGAATGTGGCTGTTTTATCACCTCATTCTTATAACTGGAATGTTCTTATTTTTAGTTGGAGCTTATTTTTGTAGAGGATGACCACAATTTCTTTGATCTGTTTGTGTTCTCTGTTCTTATGTTGGTTGTCCGCTGTGTCTGATGATGACGGGAAACCTGTTCAAGAGAGATTTTAAAGTGGAAAAGCTGTTACTCTGGGGCAGTTCCACTCTCTTGACCTCAGAAGGCTAACTCTAGTGGGATGAACAGGCATCTCAAACTGGGGTCTTCCTTGGTTGCAGTTGATGACCATGTACCTTGTCATGTCACTTTCCCTCCATGGAGCATTGCAGAACTGGCTTCCTGGCCATTGGATCTCACTGTAGATCTCATCTGCCCAGTCCACCAGAGTTGACTTTGCCTGTTAGGACAGGCATGCCCATGTCTCATCAGGGTTTGAAGCCACTGGCTACACTCAACTGGTTCACCCTGCCTGTTGAGGCAGTGTACCAGGGTTGGCTGCTGTGGCAAGCCGCTTCACCAAAGGTGCAACCCCTCCCTGGACTCCTCCTCCACCCCTTGTAACACTTCATAAAATGGCCGTAAGCAACATGTTTTATACCTCACACTTGACTACCAAAGAATATCTGGATAACAAAAATACCAGGATTCAATAATTCTTTGCCCAAGTGTTGAAAATGGACAGGAGACAGTTCAAAAATATAATGTCTCTACATTTCTGGCATCGTTTCAAGATTCTGTTGTTTCAGTGGAGTGTGACAACTATAACTTGTAGAAAGTGAGTGCAGAGTAACTCTTTTAAAATGCTGGAGGAAGTCACCAGGGCTTCTTCCCCTGTCCTTTGAAGTCCTGATGAAGAGTCTTGGCCTAACTGTTGGAAATGTCGACTGTTTTGTTCCTCTCCACAGATGCTGCCTGACTTGCTGATTTCCTCCTGATTTTGTGTGTGTTGGTTCACCGGTCCTCCAGGTTTGGGGGATCAGCTCAGGGCTTGTAACATTAAGTATTATAAGGGATGTATGGGTTGTCCAGGGAAAGGTAGCACCTCTGGTGAAGGGGCTTGTTGTGTCCATTCTGGAGCAGCTCAAGAAGCCAGAGATTGAGGACCTTAGTTGCTGCCCTAAATACCAGTGGTGTAACGGCAGTGTATGTGGTATGACTCTGGATTTCCAGCATCTGCGGAATCTCTTGTGTTTAGAAAATGAGTACAACTGTCTGTAACGCCTATGCAAAGTGTTTCTGATCGAGGGTGAAGATCGAAGGTCTTGACTAGTTGAGCAGGTGAAGAGACCAGAGACTCTTGGGTGAGCTGTGTGGGTGATGTGATATCATAAGATACAAGTTTCTCAGTCAACTCTAGAACACTGAGGAATGACATTCTCTGAGATGGCGTAACGTGGCAGCCTAGTGGATAGCATAATGCTTTACAGCACCACTGATTGGGGTTCAATTCCTACTGTTTGTAAGGGAGTTTGTATGCTTTCCCTGCGACCGCGTGGGTTTCCTCTGGGTACTTTTCTTGCAAAGATGCATGGGTAGGGTTAGTGAGTTGTGAGCATGCTGTGTTGGCACCGAAAACACAGTGGCACTTGTAAGCCACCCACAGCACAGCTTCAGACTGCGTTGGTCATTGACACAAATGACACATTTCACTGTACCTTTCAATGTACATGTGACAATAAATCTAATCTTTATTAAAAAATTAAACTGAGCCCCACCTCCTCTTTTCAGTGACAAAGATCTGATAGCCCAATTTTGAAGAGCAGAGGAGTTCTTCCCAGTGTGTTACTCAGTGGTTATCTTCTCAATCAGTGTTATGAGATAAGGGCTATCACGTTTCTGTGAAAAACATATTGGTGGTTTTAGAACGCAGAGCAGACCATTTTGCCCATGATGTTGTGCAGACATTTTAGAACCATAAAACATTACAGCACAGAAACAGGCCTTTTGGTCCTTCTTGGCTGTTCTGAACCATTTTCCTGCCTACTCCCACTGACCTGCACCTGGACCATATCCCTCCATACCCCTCTCATCCCTGTACCTGTACAAGTTTTTCTTAAACGTTAAAAGTGAGCCCGCATTTACCACTTCATCTGGCAGCTCATTCCACACTCCCACCACTCTCTGTTTGAAGAAGCCCCCCCCCCATGTTCCCTTTAAGCTTTTCCCCCTTCACCCTTAACCCATGTCCTCTGTTTTTTTTCTCCCCTAACCTCAGTGGAAAAAGCCTGCTTGCATTCACTCTATCTATACCCATCATAATTTTATATACCTCATTCTTCTACGCTCCAGGGAATGAACTCCTAACCTATTCAATCTTTCTCTGTAGCTCAGTTTCTCAAGTCCCGGCAACATCCTTGTAAACCTTCTCTGCACTCTTTCAACCTTATTAGTATGCTTCCTGTAATTCGGTGACCATCCTTGACACATACATTCAGTCAAGACATGAAACATAAATTATACAAAATCCAACATATACTCATGGCCAGCCGATTGTGTAGTGGCTTAGAGCACTGGCCTTTGAGGCGAGTGGTTGGAATCTGGGGTTCGAATCTGACCACTTCCCTTGCACGCTTTCCATCTGTGCTTGGTGGAGTGTCATAACAACATAAGATGTACTCAGTGGTCAATCTGACGCATCCCTCCTGAACAGCCTTTCTTTAATCTGTGTGCCTATCTAAGAGTGTTTTAAATGTCTCTGATGTGTCTTCCTCAACACCACCCCTAGCAAACCATTCCATAAACCCATCGCTCTCTGTGTTCTTCAGCACAGCACTACATTGAACTGAACTGAGCTGAAACTGAACATTCCTGGACTGTTTCATGACTGAGTGATTTAATGTTTTCTATTCTCTGTTTTTCACTTTTTTTTGCCATTTGTGCAATTTGTTCTTTTTTTCTGCATTGGCGGTTTGATCTTCTTTGAATGGGTGCAACAGTTTTCTTTGTTTTGTAGCTGTTTGTGGGAAAATGAATGTTAGGGCTGTGCACTGTTTACATACTAAATAATATACCTTGAATCGAATCTTTGAAAACCTCCGTCTGGCATTCTCCGCCCTATACTTTTCTCCAATCAACTTAAAGTTATGCCCCTGGAAAAAGTCTCTGGCCTCTTGCTGTCCACTTCATCTATGTCTTATCGTCTTGTACGCCACTATCAAGTCACCTTTCATCCTCCTTCACTCGAAAGAGAAAAGCCCCAGCTCGCTCAACCTTTCCTCATAAGACATGTTCTCTAATCCAGGAAGTATCCTGCTAAATCAACTTTGTGAGTTTCGCTTGTGGGGACGAACTTTCACTTGCATGTCTAACTTTGCATGTTGAGGTTAAGTATGGATTTGCTATCAGTGTTTCTTGGAAAAACCTGAAAGAGAGTCACTTCCCTCCTCCAGCAGAAGAAGTGAAGTCCTAGTTCTGAGAGTCCTGGGCCGGCTTTGGTAGTCTGACTTCTTTTGGTTGTCTGGTGCATGGTGAATGTTGATGAATGTGTCTAGAGAATGCACCTTGAGGGTATTAGCCTATTATTGACCCAGCATTGCCATAATTGAGAGCCGTTTAATAGTCAGCAGCTTGCTAGTTTCAATGATCTTTGGTCAGATGCTAGACACCCAGGCTATCTCATTCTGTAGCCTAATTGCTAAAAGTGCTCTACCTCCATGCTCAGACAGACATGTAGCATAGAAACGCCTCATAGTCTTGTTTGTCTTCAGTTTCTCTCTGTTGTTATGGCATAATTGCACTTTTTATGGTCTCTAGTCTAAATTTGTTCAGGGCTGGTTAAATATTTGAATGCCTGAGTGTCGGTGAATTTTCTAGTTAAGCACTGTAACGACGTCTCTTGTATCCTGGCGAATTGTGCTTTGTTTTCTGGTGTGCTGCTGATCTTTTGAACAGCTGGTGTGGAAGATCTATGTAGAACACAGATTCAAATTCAGATTTACTTATCACATGTACATCGAAACACAGTGAAATACATCTTTTGTATCAATGGCCAAAACACCTGAGTGTGTGCTGAACATATCGAACATAGACCATTACAGTACAGTACAGTACAGGCCATTCAGCCCACAATGTGACAACCTTTTAAGCTACTCTAAGATCATCCTTCCCTCCCATATAGACCTCCACTTTTCCATAATCCAGGTGCCTATCTTAAGAGTCTTTTAAATCTTCCTTATGTATGTGCAGTGCATTCCACATGCTCACCACTCTAAAATCCTACCTCTGACTGTCTGCCCCATACTTTCCTTCAATCACATTAAAATGATGGTCTTATAGCCACATCTTGGTTAGAAATACTTGACACATATCTTCACTATTGACCTCACTATTTGCTCTCTATTTTAAAATATTTCTTATTATAACTTACAGTAATTAAAAAATGGATTGCATTATACTGCTGCTGCAAAACAACAAATTTTACTTCATATGTTATAATAAATCTGATTCTGATTCAAGTGAAAGTTTAACTCAGTAACTATAACCATACAACAATTACAGCATGGTAACAGGCCATCTCAGCCCTTCTAATCTGTGCCGAACGCTTACTCTCACCTAGTCCCACTGACCCGCACTCAGCCCATAACCCTCCATTCCTTTCCTGTCCATATACCTATCTAATTTTGCTTTAAATGACAATACCGAACCTGTCTCTACCACTTCTATTGGAAGCTCATTCCACATAGCTACCACTCTCTGAGTAAAGAAATTCCCCCTCATGTTACCCTTAAACTTTTGCCTCCTAAGTCTCAACTCATGTCCCCTTGTTTGAATCTCCCCTACTCTCAATAGAAAAAGCCTATCCATGTCAACTCTATCTATCCCCCTCATAATTTTAAATATCTCTATCAAGTCCCCCCTCAACCTTCTACGCTCCAAAGAATAAAGACCTAACTTGTTCAATCTTTCCCTGTAACTTAGCTGCTGAAACCCAGGTAACATTCTAGTAAATCTCCTCTGTACTCTCTCTATTTTGTTGACATCTTTCCTATAATTCGGTGACCAGAACTGTACACAATACTCCAAATTCGGCCTTACCAATGCCTTGTACAATTTTAACATTACATCCCAACTCCTATACTCAATGCTCTGATTTATAAAGGCCAACATACCAAAAGCTTTTTTCACCCCCCTATCCACATGAGATTCCACTTCAGGGAATTATGCACCACTATTGTGCATAACTATTGGAAGTTATTGGAAATGTGGACCTTTGCAATGTTTTTGTTTATTTAGGCAGTGGTACCAGTGCAATCACGAGATTCGGGTATGATGTTCTTTTAAGGGGTTATTCCCTTAATGGAGAAAGCCTGTGTGTGACTTTCCCGAACATGGGCAGGATGATCCACAGGCAGCCATCACACAGTCTTTGACAAGCATGTTATGGTGAAGTTGTCTAAGACATTGGTGAGGCCTAATTTGGAGGATTGTGTGCAGTTTTGGTCTCCTACCTTCAGGAAAGATATCAATTAGACTGAAAGAACACGAGAAAATTTACAAGGATGTTGCCAGAATGAGGACCTGGGTTATAGGGAAGGGTTGAATAGGTTAGAACTTTCCTCCCTGGGGAAGGAGGGGGGATTTGATAAAGGTACACAAAATTATGAGGGTATAAATATGGTAAATGCAAATGGATTTTTTCCACTGAGGTTGGGTGAGACTGCAACTAGAGGTCATGGCTTTAAGGGTAACATTGAGGGGGAACTTCTTCACTCAGAGGGTGGTGTGAGTGTGGAATGAACTGCCAGCGGAAATTCTGGATGCAGATTCAATTTCAACATTTAAGAGAAATTTGGATAGGTACATGGATGGGAGGATTATGAAGACTATGGTTTTGGTACAGGTCAATGAGTCTAGGCATGTACTTGATGGGCCAAAGTGTCTGTTTCTGTGCTGTAGTCTTTTATGACTCCTTGACAGATCAGGGTCATGATCGGGTGGTGAGGAATGGAAGACCCTTCATTGCTGCAGCCTTTCTCCGCCTTCACTGCCAATGTGATGTGTCATCATCTTCTCCCAGTTCCACCATTGAGGTCTTGGTTGGATCGCTCTTTGTCTGCATCATTCCCCCATGACCCCACCAGTAGCTAAGCTACAGGTGGCATCACTGTCGGCCTCTCAGGAACTCACAAGCCTCTCCACCATGACAAGGTGATCATCCTCGGCGAAGGTTTGGTTAGGACAATGAGCGTCCTTCAGTTTCTTTTTCTCTTCACTTATGGGCCTTGTTCTTTAGCCAGAGGGTGGTGAATCTGTGCAATTCATTGCCATAGGCAGCTGTGGAGGCCAGGTTATTTGGGTATATTGAAGGCAGAGGTTGATAGGTTCTTGATTAGTCAGGGTATGAAAGGTTACAGACAGAAGGCAGAAGAATAGGGTTGAGAGGGATAATAAGTCAGCCATGATGGAATGGTAGAGGAGACCTGATGGGTTGAATGCTGCTCCTGTGTCTTGTAGTCTTTCCTTCTCTGTGTTAGAATGATAAAAGCATAAATGGATGAGGCGTGATGGTCATTCATGCCTACTCCCCCATTTATAAGGACACAAGAAAAAAAGGGGCAGGAGAAGATCAATCAGATCTGAGCCTACCCCACTGTTCATTCACGTCTTCCTTGTCTGTTGGGCCCAGGATCGTTCAGCTGAGATGTTGACATCCAGGAACGTGAAACTGTTCACCCTTTCCACTGCTGTTCCCTCAATGAGAACTGGTGTGTGTGTTCCCTTGACTTCCCCTTCTTGAAATCCACCTTCAGTTCCTTGGTCTTGCCGACATTGAGGGCACTTTAGCTGTCGTAACACCATTGAAATAGCCTGTCTGTCTCACTTCTGCACAACCCCTCGTTTTCATCTGAGATTGTACCTATAGCAGTGTACCATGTGTGATGTTGTAGATGGCGCTTGAGCTTTGTTTAGTTACACAGTTGTGGGAGTAGAGCAGTGGTTTGGCTGCATGAGGGTCATAGTTCTATTTCTGGTCTCCTTCCTGAATGAAGATATAAACAAAGTTGGGCAAAAGGGAAAGTTCAACAAAGCAGCTTTCAGAACTGACAAAAAAAAAGAGCTCTGTATTCTTCTAGGGAAAGGAGAGGTCTTAGAGGTGAATTGATAGAGATCCTTAATATTATGGAGAGGTGGAAAAGGGTGCAATATTATCAGGCATTAAATGGTTGACCCAGGCTAATAGGGGAAAGGGGACTTTGTATCACTTGTCAAAATGAGGATTCCATGTCACCAGAATGGGAATCAGGTTTATTATCACTGGCATGTGACGTGAAATTTGTTAACTTAGCTACAGCAGTTTAATGCAATAGATAATCTAGCAGAGAAAAATATAATAAATAAAATAAAAATAAGAATAATAAATAAACAAGTAAATCAGTTACATATATTGAATAAATTTTTTAAAAATGTGCAAAAACAGAAATACTGTATATTTTTTTAAAAGTGAGGTAGTGTCCAATATTTAATATCCATTTAGGAATCAGATGGCAGAGGGGAAGAAGCTGTTCCTGAATCGCTGAGTGTGTGCCTTCAGGCTTCTGTTCCTCCTACCTGATGGTAACAGTGAGAAAAGGGCATGCCCTGCGTGTTGGAGTGGTTAAGGCAACAAGCCTAAATGTTTGCAAGAGAATACTACCGGTAGTTGCCCATGTGAGAAAAAAGGGAATAGAGAGACCTCCTGAAGGTTAAGATCGGTGGACAAAATAGGAGAAGATCTGCCACACTTCTGGCGCCAACATAGCCTGTCCACAACTTAGAGGTCATTTAGAGCATTTTGAAGATGTGTGAGCCCATATTTTCTTACAGTTCCAACCTGCAAGGGATTTGTGTGGATTGTAAACAGCAATATAGATTAATGGCTAGTTTCTGACCTGCAGGTTTAGTGCAGTTCCGCCTTAGTCTTGGCTTATACAGTTCATTTGGTTTCTACCATTCAGACTTCCTGTAATGTAGGCTGTACTTCTCGATTTCCCGTATCTGTCATCTTTCACTTTTGTTGCCCTACCCCAACATATTCAGTCACCTATGCATAAAAGATTCTGCAGATGCTGGAAATCCAGAGCAACACACACAAATCACTGGAGGAATTCAGCAGGTCGGGCAGCATCTATGGAAATGAATAAACATTTTGGGCGGTGTCTCTTCATCAGATATTCATTCATCTGAAGCCATCACATTTGAGCCAAACTCAATTTTTTGTGGCACAGCAATGTAGTGGTTAGTGCATCACTTTACAG
Source organism: Hemitrygon akajei (assembly GCF_048418815.1). Classification (NCBI taxonomy): domain Eukaryota; kingdom Metazoa; phylum Chordata; class Chondrichthyes; order Myliobatiformes; family Dasyatidae; genus Hemitrygon; species Hemitrygon akajei. The sequence continues at coordinate 196,555,928 of NC_133127.1, read as the reverse complement.
AGCCAGCCATCACTGATGGGGGTTCAGTTCTTGCCGCTGCCTGTAAGGAGTTCTTCGTTTGCATGCATTTCCTCCGGCAGCTCCACATACTAAAGATGGATGGGATTAGGATTAGTAAACTGTGGGTGTGTTATGTTGGCGCCAGAAGCATGGCGGCACTTACAGACCCCCCCTCCCCCCCCCCCAAGCACAACCTTCGTCATTTGATTTGACGCAAACAACACATTTCACTGCATGTTTGGACATTTTGATGAACATATGACAAATAAAGCTAATCTTATCTTCAAAGGGATAAATTTGTTAGTTGCTGAATATGATTATAGGATCTGTGGGCCATTCATGTCATCAAGCCCATTCCAACATTCATCCAGAACATAGCTCAATCTCATACTGAAGAATAGTGCATGGGAGCCTATGATCATGGACCAGTCTCAGAATAGGTCCCTTCAGAACTGGAGATGAGGAGGAATTTCTTTAGCCAGAAGGGTGGTGAATCTGTGGAATTCATTACCATAGGCCAGATCATTGGGTATATTGGTTTCATGGAGAAGACAGGAGAATGGAGTTGAGAGGAATAATAAACGCCATGATGAAATGGCGGAGCAGAATCAATGAGCTCCTGTATCTTATGGTCTGAGTGGGTTCAGAGTGAAAAGACTGATATTAATAATTGATTAAGAAATAATGAAAAATACTAATGCCTTTTCTTGTGTGAAGCACTCTTCCCACATCCTCTTGTGGGGTGTGGGAAGATAGGGAGACCTCCAGTGTCCCCATCGACTACAACCATGAGAAGTGCATCCAGCTGCAGCTTCCAACAGTCCGCGTTAAGGAGTTGGAGCTGGAGCTGGATGAACTCTGGATCATTTAGGAGGCTGAAGGAGTGAGAGATAGGACATTAGAGATATAGTTACACCCAAAGTGCAGAATACAGGAAACCGGGTTACAGTCAGGAAGTGGAAAGGGAGCCGGTGCAGAGTTATCTCTGTGGCCATCCCCCTCAACAACAGGTGTGGATACTGGTCAGGGGGTGGAGGAATTAACCTAACAGAGGAAAGTCACAGTGGTCAGTCTCTGGCACTGAGTCTGACTCTGCATGGAAGAGGGGAGAAAAGGCACTTTGTGCTGATAGGGGATTCATTAGTTAGAGAAACAGACAGGGGATTCTGTGGGTGAGAACTAGATTCTTGGATGGTATGTTGCCTTCCAGATGCCAGGCCCCAGTACATCTTGGATCGAGTCTTCAGCATTCTTAAGTGGGAGGATGAACAGCCAGAGGTCGTGGTCCATGTAGGTACCATTGACAAGGGTAGGATGAGTGATGAGGTTCTGCATAGGGAATTCTGGGAGTTAGGTGCTAAGTTAAAGCGCAGGACATCCAGAGCTCTGATCTCAGGCTTGCTACCCGTGAGGCCAGAACCAGGAAGATTATACAGTTTCATGCAGTCTAAGGAGTTGGTGTAGGAGGGAGGGTGTAAGATTTTTGGATCATTGGACCCTCAGCCAGGGAAAGTGGGACTGGCACAGAAGGGACGGTTTGCACCTGAACTGGAGGAGGACTAATATCCTAGCATGAAGGTTTGTTAATACTGCACAGTAGAGTTTAAACTAGAGTTGCAGGGGGATGGGAAGCAGAGTGCCAGAAGAGTTAGTGAAGACGTTGTGGAAGCAGAAGAGGTAGATAGTTTACAAACAGAGGCAATGTGTAGTAAAGAGATGCTGTTAATAAGGGCAAAATGGCAATCTACAGGATGAGTTGCAAGGTAAAAGGTGGACAAAATCAAAAAGGGTGAATATTGGACTGAAGTTGATATATTTGAATGTGCGTAGTACATGGAATAAGATGAGGAACTTGCAGCACAGTTGCAGATTGGCAGATACGATGTTGTAGGCGTCACTGAATCATGGCTAAAAGAAGATTAAACTGGGAGCTTAATGTACAGGGATACACATTGTGTCAAAAGGACAGGCAGGAAGGCAGAGGAGTGGTGTTGTTGAGTCTGTGGGGGAGGAAGGCAAATGTGATGTTAGCATTCATTTCAAGAGGACTAGAATATAAAAGCAAGGACATAATGTTGAGACTTTATAAAGCACTGGTGAAGTCTCACTTGGAGTATTCTGAGAAGTTTTGGGTCCCTTATCTTAGAAAGAATGTGCTGAAACTGGAGAGGGTTCAAAGGAGGCTCACAAAAATGATTCCAGGGTTGAATGGCTTGTCATATGAAGAGGGTTTGATGTCTCTGGGCCTGTATTCACTGGAATTCAGAAGAATGAGGGGCGATTGCATTGAAACCGATTGAACAGTGAAAGGCCTCGATAGAGTGGATGTGAAGTGGATGTTTCCTATGAGGGAAGCCTCAGAATAGAGGGGTGTACTTTTAGAACAGAGATGAGGAGGAATTTTGTTAGCCAGAGAGTGGTGAATCTGTGGAACTCATTGGCCCAGGCAGCTGTGGAGCCAAGTCTTTATGTATATTTAAGGCAGAGATTGATGGATTCTTGATTGGTCAGGCATGAAGGGTTACAGGGGAAAGGCAGGAGACTGGATCACCCACGATGAAATGGTAGAGCTGACTCAATGGGCCAAATGGCTGAATTCTGCTCCTATATCTTATGGTCTTATGAAATACTTTGGAACAAATTTGTGGGATTGTGAAATTTAATGTGAGAATTTGGCTTATTTTGTGAGTAAGGTCTTTGGGCTCAGATTTTTAGCCGTGTAAAATTCCTCTGGGACTGCACACTCAGTTGTAAGTCTCGTGGTAGTGTGAAGATAAGAGGAACAGGAAGGAAAAGCTGTGATGCAGCAGTGTGTAACGGATATGGATTTGATGATCTAAGCACTATTGAGAAAACATCGAGCAGACTTCAGCCACTCAGCTTCCTGTTGGGCAACTTCAGTGTCAAAGGTTAAACATTGTCCTGGAATTAGTCACAATTTGAAACGGTTTTTAAGGACACGCACAAAGTTCAAAGTGAATTTATTATCAAAATCCATTTATGTCACCACATACAATCCAGAGATTCATTTTCTTGTGGGCATTCATGGTAGATGCAAAGAAAGACAATGGAATCAATGGAAGCGACACAAAGATGGGCGAGCAGCCAATGTGCTAAAGAAGACGAACTGTGCGAATGCAAAGTAAATCAGTCAGCCAATGTATAGATAGATACAGAGACCATGATTGTAGAGTCTTTGAAAGTGAGCCCATAGGTTGTGGAATCAGTTCAGTATTGTTGTGAGTAAGCTTATCCACAGTGGTCAAACAGCCTGATGGTTGAAAGATAATTACTGTTCCTGAACCTGCTGGATGTGGGACTTAAGGTTCCTGTATCTCCTTTCTCATGGCAACGGTGAGAAGAGAGCCTGGTCTGGAGGGATTCAGCAGATCAGGCAGCATTTATGGAAAGGTATAAACAATCAGCATTTCAGGTTAAGACCCTTCATCAGGATTGGAATAACTTAAGCAGACAACATTTGCATTTCAAATGTTGGGGGGGAGGGCGGTGGGTGTGTGGGACATTTGTGGGGGGGGAGGGTGGTGGGTGTGTGGGACGTGTTGCCAGGGTGGTGGTAGAGATAGATGTATTAGTGACATTTACGGTGCCTTGAAAAAGTATTCATTCTCCAGCTCTTTGATCACATAAATGATAGATAGATAGATAGATACTTTATTCATCCCCATGGGGAAATTCAACTTTTTTCCAATGTCCCATACACTTGTTGTAGCAAAACTAATTACATACAATACTTAACTCAGTAAAAAAAAATATGATATGCATCTAAATCACCGTCTCAAAAAGCATTAATAATAGCTTTAAAAAAGTTCTTAAGTCCTGGCGGTAGAATTGTAAAGCCTAATGGCATTGGGGAGTATTGACCTCTTCATCCTGTCTGAGGAGCATTGCATCGATAGTAACCTGTCACTGAAACTGCTTCTCTGTCTCTGGATGGTGCTATGTAGAGGATGTTCAGAGTTATCCATAATTGACCGTAGCCTACTCAGCGCCCTTCGCTCAGCTACCGATGTTAAACTCTCCAGTACTTTGCAACTAGGGATTTTGATCAATTTAACTGAGAATTATTATTTCTGAATCACATGCTCAATTTTTTCCCCACAATGGAGCCTGAAAAGCGGAAGATTGTAAAGTGTGGAAAGCTAAACGTTAAAAAACTGAAATGTCAGCAGTTCAGAAATATTCATCCCCTTTGCTCATCAGTTTTCTTCATTGCTGCTCTGGCAGTGTACTTTGAGTCATTGTCCTGCTGAAAGATAAACTTCCTTCCCATTTTATGTATTCATCTTCCCATCAATCCTGACTAGGTTTCCAGTCCCTGTTGCTGAAAGGCAACCTCATAGCACGATGTACAGTAGGGATGGTGTTGCCTGGCTGATGTGCAGTATTAGATTTTCGCCACACATATCACTAAAGACAGCACATCCCTGCCTGAAAAGACTTTGCAAAGTGTCACTTAGAAGATACTGTAAAGATGTGGAAGGTGTCTTGTGGTCAGGTGAGACTAAAGGGGAACTTTTTAGCCTCAACACTAAGTGGTACATGTAGTAGGTATGAAAAAAATGAGCATGTGATTCACAAATAAAAATTCTCAGTGATCAAAATCCCTGGTTCTAATACTCATTAATGTGAACGAAGTGTCCAGGGCTGAATTATTTTACAAGGCACTGTAAGTGAATCTTACATAGGCACATGGATGATAGTAGATGGAGGGTTATGTGGGAGGGAAGGGTTAGATTGATCTCAGAGTAGGTTAAAAGGTTGGCACGACATGGTGAGCTGAAGAGCCTGTACTGTGCTGTAATGTTCGATGTTCTATGAAATGGATATTGAGGATTACAGCAGACAATATCTGCATCCCAGCTTGCCCTTTACTTTGATGCTAATGCTCAGATCCACCCTCAGAATCTGAATCAGGTTTATTATCACTGGCAGATGTTGTGAAATTTGTTGTTTTGTAGCAGCAGTACAGAGCAATACAGAAAATAAATTATAATTTACAAAAAGTAATGTATGTTAAGGTAATAATTGGTGCAAAAAAATAAAAATACAGAGGTCATGCACATTGGTTCATGGACTGTTCACAAATCAGATGGTTGCAGGGTAGAAGCTGTACTTGAAATGCGAGTATGTGTCTTCAGGCTCCTATGCCTGCTCCATGATGAGGGCAGTGAGAAGAGGGCATGTCCTGGGTGATGGGGGGGTCCTTTAGGATGGATAAATCCTGATCTCTGATGCTTCTGAGAATGCTCCAGGCTCTCTTCGGCTTCTAGTTCTGACCTTGTGGGCATTTCAGGTTTCCGTCTTCCTGCTCTGTGACCATGCATTCTGCTTCCTGTGTCCGAAGTTCTGCTTCTCTAGGTTATTCCTTAAAACCTGCCCTCTTAAACCCTTTGGAAGTGATGGATACAGGTTGGATATCAACATTTAAAAGAAGTTTGAATGAGTACATAGATGGGAGAGGTATAGAGGGTTATAGTCTGGGTGTGGGTCAATGGGTTATGCAGATAAACAGTTCAGCATGGACTAGATGGGCCAAAGGACCTGGTTCTGTGCTGTAGTGTTCTACAGTTCTATGATCAGTTTCTGGACAATTTGACTGTAAATAGAATTTCTATTTGAGAGTGAATCAGGTTTATTTTCACTGACATATGTCATGAAATTTATTGCTTTATGGCAACTGTCCAGTGCAATACTTAAAAATTGCATTGAGTTACAATAAGAAATACACTCAGTGACTATTTTATCCGCTATCTCCTGTACCTAATAAAGTGGCCACTGCGTGTATGTTGTGGTCTTCTGCTGCTGTAGCCCATCCACTTCGAGGTTCAATGTGTCGTGTGTTCTGAGATGCTCTTCTGTCCATTCTGTTGTAACGCGTGGTTATCTGTCAACTTCCTGTCAACTTGAACCACTCTGGCTATTTTCCTCTGACTTCTCTCATTAACAAGATGTTTTTATCCACTGAACTTATGCTCACAGGATTTTTTTTGTTTTTCACCCCATTCTCTGTAAACTCTTGTATGTGAAGATCCCATCTGTTCAGCAGTTTCTGAGATAATCAAACCACCCCTTCTAGCACCAACAATTATTCTACAGTCAAAGTCACTTAGACCAAGTGACTTTGACCAGGACCAATGGGGGACAGAGAAATGTCAGTACTATGCATCAGTCTTCATTGTGGAAGACACTAGCAGTGTGCCAGAGGTCTGGGAGTGTCAGGGAGCAGGAGTGAGTGCCATTGCTGTTGCAAAGGGAAAAAGTGCTAGGCAAACTCAAAGGTTGTAAGGTGGATAAGTCACTTGGACCAGGTGGAGAACATCCCAGAGTCCTGAGAGAGGTTGCTGAAGAGATAACGGATGCATTGGTCATGATCTTTCAAGAATCATTTGATTCTGGCATGGTCCATTAAGGATGAAGTTTCAGGGTACTTGGAGATTAATGATAAAATAAGTCAAAGTCAGCATGGTTTCTGTGAAGGGAAATTTTGCCTGACAAATCTGTTAGAACTCTCCGAGGAAGTAACAAGCAGGGTGGATAAAGGAGAGGCAGTGGATGTCATTTACTTGGATTTTCAGAAGGCATTTAATAGGTGCCATACATGAGGCCTCTTGAGATAAATTCTTATGGCGTTACAGGAAAGATACTGGCACAGATAGAGGAATGGCTGACAGGCGAGAGACAGCAAATGGGAATAAAAGGGGCCTTTTCTGGTTGGCTGCTGTTGATTATTGGTGTTCCTCAGGGGTCAGTATTGGGGCCGCTACTTTTCACATTGTTTGTCAATGATTTAGATAATGGTATTGATGGCTTTGTGGCAAAGTTTGGGATGATACGAAGATAGATGGAGGGGTAGGTAGTGCTGAGGAAGCAATGCAATTGCAGCAGGACTTGGACAAATTGGAAGAATGGGCAAAAAGTGGCAGATGGAATACAGTGTAGGAAAATGTATGATAATGCATTTGGTAAAAGGAACAATATTATTTAAATGGGGAGAAGGTTCAAACATAAGTGGTGCAGAGGGACTTAGGAATCCTTAGCAAGACTCCCAGAAGGTTAATTTGCAGGTTGAGTCCATGGTAAAGAAGGCAAATGCAATGTTGGGATTTATTTCAAGGTGAATAGAATATAAAAGCAAGGAGACAATGCTGAGCCTTTATAAGACACTAGTCAGGCTGCATGGAGTATTGTCAATGGTTTTGCACCCCATATCTCAGAATGGATGTGAGAGAGTCCAGAGGAGGTTTAAGAGAATGATTCTGGGAATCAATAAGATCTTGGACTCATCTCCACCTACCTGTCTTTTCCCCATAAACCTTAATTCCCCTACTATGCAAAAATCTATCCAGCCTTGTCTTAAATATAATTACTGAGGTAGCCTCCACTGCTTCATCAGGCAGAGAATTCCACAGATTCACCACTCTTAGGGAAAAGCAGTTCCTCCTTATCTTCATCCTAAATCTACTCCCCCGGATGTCCCTTAGGTCTAGTTTCACCTACCAGTGGAAACAACTTTCCTGCATCAATCTTATCTATCCCTTTCTTAATTTTATATGTTTCTATAAGATCTCCTCTCATTCTTCTGAATTCCAGTGAGTACTGTCCCAAGCGACTCAATCTCTTCTCATTGTCTAACCCTCTCATCTCTGGAATCAACTTGGTGAACCTTCTCTGCACTGCCTTCAAAGCCAGTATATCCTTCCTCAAGTAAGGAGACCAGAACTGCATGCAGTACGCCAGGTGCAGCCTCGCCAGTATCCTGTATAGTTGCAACATAACCTCCCCGCTCTTAAGTTCAATCCCTCTAGCAATGAGGGCCACCATCCATTTCCCTTCTTGATATCCTGCTGCACCTGCAAACCAACCTTTTGTGATTCATACAGAAGCACTCCCAAGTCCCTCTGCACAGCAGTATGCTACAATTTTTCTTACAGTATTTAAATAATAATCTGTTCTTTCATTTTCCTTCCAAATTAGATGACCTTGCATTTGCCAACATTGTACTCCATCTGCCAGACCCTTGTCCACTCACTTAACCTATCTATGTCTCTTTGCAGCTCTCCATATCTTCTGCACAATTTGCTTTTCCACTCAATTTAGTGTCATCAGCAAACTTGGATACACTACACTCGGGCCCCTCTTCCAGATCATTAATGTATATTGGGAACATTTGTGGGCTCAGAACCGACTCCTAATGGATCCATTTCTTTCCAGGTGCCTCGCTATTTGTTCTTTAATGATAACTTCAAAATTTTTCCCAACTACAGCGGTTAAACTAGTTGCCTGTAGTTACCTGCCTTTTGCCTACATCCTTTTTTGAACAGTGGCGTGACATTCGCCATTTTCCAATCTGCTGGGAATTGCCCAAAGTCCAGAGAATTTGGGTAACTCATCGTCAAAGTCTCTGCTATAACTTCTCCCATTTCTTTTAGTACTCTGGGATACGTTCCATCAGGACCAGGGGACTTGTCTATCTTCAGGCCCATAAGTTTGCTCTGCACTACCTCTTTTAGTGATAGCTATTGTATCGAGCGCCACTCATTGCATCTATAACATTTCTCTTTGGCATGTTAGACGTGTCCTCCACTGTGAAGACCAACACAAATAGTTATTTAAAGCCTCTGCCATTTCCTCATTACCCAATATCAATTCCCCCTTCTTGTCCGCCAAGGGACCTATGTTCACTTCAGCCACCCTTTTCTGTTCTATGTAGTTATAAAAACTTTTACTATCCATTTTTATATTTTGTGCTAGTATATTTTCATAATCTAGCTTCCCTTTATTGCTTGTTTAGTAGTTGCTTTTTAAAGTTTACCCAGTCTTCCAGTTTCCCACTACTCTTGGTGACACTGTATGCATGAGCTTTTAATTTGATTTTATTCTTCTTTTATTTCCTTAGTTATCCAAGGCTGGCTGTCCCCACACTTACTGTCCTTGCTTTTAACTGGAGTTAAACTTGCTTTCAATTTAGAGTTCTGATCACCTGCCAGGAGGATTGATATCAAGAAGATTGAAAGAGTACAGAGAAAATTTATAAGAATAACTTGAGGATCTGAGTTATAGGGAAAGGTTGAGTAGAATAGGACTTTATTTCCTGGAGTGTAGGAGAATGAGGGTAGAATGAAGGGAATGAAAGGGCCTATGGACTCGCTTTCAAGGACTCTTCATTTCATGTTCTTGATATTTATGTTTGTTTATCTATTATTATTTCATTCTTTTTGTATTTGCAGTTTGTTGTCTTTTACATTCTGGTGAACGCCCAAGTTGGTGTGGTACTTTGGTAGTTAATTTCAAAGGTTCAAAGGTTAATTTATTATCAAAGTATATACTCTGAAATTCTACTTCTCCAGAAAGTATGTTGTGTTATAATGTTCAACGACTTGGATGTGGATGGAGGAGGTATGATTGTTGGCTGTATTTGAGGCAGAGCTTGGTAGGTTTTTGATTGGACATGGCATCAAAGGTTATGGAGAGAAGGCTGGTGAGGAGGCTGAGGAGGGGAGAAAAGATCAGCCATGATTGAATGGCAGAGCAGACTTGATGGGCCAAATGGCCTCATTCTGCTCCCATGTCTGTTATAGTCAGTAAATCTGAGGATGACACAAAGTTGATGATGTTGTAGGTAGTATGAAGGGTTGTCTGTAGAATGTGGATGGGATGGAAAATTAGACAGATGGAATTTAATCCTGACAAGTATGGTATGATGTAATCTGGGAAGCCACATCGGATTGGGTCTATACAGTAAAACGGGAGGGCGCTACCGAACGTTGATTTACAGGAGACCTGAAGACTCAAGTTGATAGTTCACGTAAAGTGACATCAGAGATTGATGAAGTTGTGAAGAAGGCATATGACTTACCTCCATAGATTAGCATAAAGTATAGACCTCTTGTGCCACAATGAGGCCACCCTCAGGGTGGAACAACAACTCCTCATCTTCCGTCTGGGTAGCCTCCAGCCTGACAGCATGAATATTGATTTCTCCCTCCAGTAAAAAAAAATTCCCTCCTCCTTCCCTCTTCTTCTATGGCCTCTTTCGTCTTACCTGCCTACCACCTCCCCTGGTTCCCTTCTCCTCCCTTAAGATCATAATATATAGGAATAGAAATAGGTCATTTGGCCCATTGAGTCTGCTCCGCCATTCCATCATGGCTGATCCATTTTCCCTCTCAGCCCCATTCCCCTACCTTCTCTCCATTCCCCCTTTCATACCCTGACTAATAAAGAATCTATCAACCTCTGTCTTGAATAGACCTAATTCCCTTTCTCCTATGGTCCACTCTTCTCCTGTATCAGATTCTGTTTTCTCTAGCCCTTTACCTTTTCCACCTGTCTGGCTTCACCTGTCACCTTCCAACTATCCTCCTTCCCCACCACCTACCTTTTCATTCTGACGTCTTTCCCCTTCAATTCCATAGATACCGCCTGACCAGTTCTTCCAGCATTTTGTGCGTGTTATTCTGGATTTCCAGCATCTGCAGACTTTCTCGTGTGTAAAATATATTGGTGTTGTGTTGCAAATTTAGACAGACAGACAGGCATACTTTATTGATCCCGAGGGAAATTGGGTTTCGTTACAGCCGCACCAACCAAGAATAGTGAAGAAATATAGCAATATAAAACCATAAATAATTAAATAATAATAGGTAGATTATGCCAAGTGGAAATAAGTCCAGGACCAGCCTAATGGCACAGGGTGTCTGACACTCTGAGGGAGGAGTTGTAAAGTTTGATGGCCACAGGCAGGAAAGACTTCCTGTGATGCTCAGTGTTACATCTCGGTGGAATGAGTCTCTGGCTGAATGTACTCCTGTACCTAACCAGTACATTATGGAGTGGATGGGAGTCATTGTCCAAGATGGCATGCAACTTGGACAGCATCCTCTTTTCAGAAAACACTGGTTAGGCTGCAGTTTGGATATTGTAGCCGGTTCTGGGAGTCACACTGAAGAAAGGATGAGCTTGTGCTGGAGCGAGTGCAGAGAGCATTGCCTGGGTTGGGAGACTTTCTAATTATGGGATTGATTGGATATGTTGAGCTTGTTTTTTTCTGGAGTGAAGGAGGCTGAAGGGTGATTTGATAGAGATATATGAAATTATACAAAACATAGCTATGCTAGATAATCAGAAGTTTTTCCCCATGCTAGAGGCATCAAAAACAAGGAATATGTTTAAGGTGAAAGGAAGTAGTTTAAAGGAGTTTTGAGAAAAGGGTTTTTGCTCAGGAGTGATTGGTATCAAATAGACGAGGATATGGACCTAAGGTAGGCAAAGGGAATTGGTGTATGTGAGCAAATGGGTCAACATGGGTGTGGTGGACAAGTGGCCTGTTTCAATGCTGTCTGTATACCTTGCTGACTCTATAATTGCACAAGGCAGTCTAGGTTCGGTTGACAAGTCTTTGACTTGAAATGTTAATTATCTCTCTTACCACAGATACTGCCTAGCCATTGTTTGCTTGTATTCCAAATAATTAGTGATGTAACTTCAAGTTCAAGTTTAATTAGATAGATAGATAGATAGATAGATAGATACTTTATTCATCCCCATGGGGAAATTCAACTTTTTTTTCCAATGTCCCATACACTTGCTGTAGCAAAACTAATTACATACAATACTTAACTCAGTAAAAAATATGATATGCATCTAAATCACCGTCTCAAAAAGCATTAATAGCTTTAAAAAGTTCTTAAGTCCTGGAGGTAGAATTGTAAAGCCTAATGGCATTGGGGAGTATTGACCTCTTCATCCTGTCTGAGGAGCATTGCATCGATAGTAACCTGTCACTGAAACTGCTTCTCTGTCTCTGGATGGTGCTATGTAGAGGATGTTCAGAGTTATCCATAATTGACCGTAGCCTACTCAGCGCCCTTCGTTCAGCTACCGATGTTAAACTCTCCAGTCCTTTGCCCACGACAGAGCCCGCCTTCCTTACCAGCTTATCAAGACGTGAGGCGTCCCTCTTCTTAATGCTTCCTCCCCAACACGCCACCACAAAGAAGAGGGCGCTCTCCACAACTGACCTATAGAACATCTTCAGCATCTCACTACAGACATTGAATGACGCCAGCCTTCTTAGGAAGTACATTCGACTCTGTGCCTTCCTGCACAAGGCATCTGTGTTGGCAGTCCAGTCAAGCTTCTCGTCTAACTGTACTCCCAGATACTTGTAGGTCTTAACCTGCTCCACACGTTCTCCATTAATGATCACTGGCTCCATATGGGGCCTAGATCTCCTAAAGTCCACCATTGTCATTCAACCATACATATGAATACAGCCAAATGAAACGGCAATCCTCGGAGGCCAAGGTCCAAAAGACAGTCACACCAGTCACACACAGCACATTTAGCATGTATAATTACGATAACAGAAAAACGTAGTTACAAAAAAAATTAAAAATAATATAGTTCAAACCCCTGAGTGTCATGACTTGCAGATTGATGGTGCTTGGGTGTTGTCCTGGAGCCATGTTTCTGCAAGAACAGCTCGCAACAGTTCCTCATTTTGCGCAGTGCAGCTGCAGACAAAGGCAATCTCCCGCTGAGCGAACACTGGAGGGCAGCACTGATGAGAGAGGCCAGCCTCCAGCCTGGCATGGATTCCAGCGGAACACAGCCAGCTCCTCAACACGCGACCATAAAGCATAAATAAGGGCCTGGTCCTTGCTACAACCAAGGCCACGCACCTCCCACACCATCAGTCTCCACATTGACTGAGAGAATTGAATTCACAGTATTCTACATTGCCAAAGTCCAACAGGGTCTTGCAGTCACGATTCGTTGGATTGTGAATCACATCCTCGCACTGCTACTGATGCCTTCTTCCCTGGTGGCTGAAGCAAGCTGTAACATGGACTGCAACAAGTCTTCCTCCATCACTGTACAGCAGCTTACTGGTGGGGTAGACCTGCAGTACTTGGTGTTCTTAATATCCAGCAGTGCTTTGTGATCATGAGAAAGTTGTAAAGGGCAAACAATTGCTGCTTTGGTTGGACCCAGGAGGCTGCCGCGTCCAAATGCACCACCATCTTACCGAAGAAGAATTTAGTGTGGGCTTCACAGAATAAACTGTGTGGTTCATCCATGTTTATTTCTGGCAGGGGACATTAAAAGACCATAAAATAAACCTCTCTTCCACCTCCATACCATCCATCAAGTGCACAGAGCTCTCAGTACCAAGGTTCCTCAGTGACTGAGCCCAGATTGAACTCTGTGAGTATCTGCCTTGCCTTTCAATCAGCGTGGGCTTTCTGGGTCCCAGTTCAGAGAACAGACGTCAACAGGTCTACAGGTCATAGAGTCAAAACACTACAGCACAGAAACAGGCTATTCAGCCCATCTAGTCCATGCTGAATATTAATATGCCTAGTCCTATTGACCTACACCCGGATGATAGCCCTCCATACCCTTCCCAAACATTTTACTTATCCGAATTTCTCTAAATGTTGAAATCAAACGTACATCCACCACATCCGCCGGCAGCTCGTTCCAAACTCTCACCACCCTCTGAGTGAAGAAGTTCCATCTTATGTTCCCCAAAACATTTCTCCTTTTATCCTTAATCCGTGACCTCTGGTTGTAGTCTCACCCAACCTTTGTGGAAAAAACCTGCTTGCATTTACCCTATATAAAGCCCTCATAATTTTGTATACCTCTATCAAATTTCCCCTTATTCTCCTATGTTCCAGGGAATAAAGACCACATAGATAGTAGGAGAATGGATGGCTATGGTCATGGTGCAGGTCAATGGGAATAGGCAGCTTAAATGGTTTTGACATGGACTAGATGGGCAGAAGGGGCTGTTTTTCTGCTATACTTCTCTAGACATAATTCAGCCTATAACTGAGCTCCCCAAGTCCCAGCAACATACTTATAAATTTTCTCTGCACTCTTTCAGTATTACTGACATGTTTCCTGTAGGTCGGTGACCAGAACTGCACACAGTACTCCAGATCAGGCCTCATCAATGTCTTATATAATCTTGTACAGTCTCACATGTCATCCTGTAACTTGAGTCAGATTTGTATGTAAGTCTCTTTTAGTCAGGAGGAACAAGCGATTTAGTCTGATCCTAAACTCTGTATTTTCTGAAATATATTCGACATGTTTTCATACAATTTTTAAAACTTGTTCAAAATGGTTTAGTTTTATTTTTGAAATGCTTTCACAGCTGCAGTGCAGAATCTGCAGCAAGCAATTTTTGCATCTCGCAGCGTGCCGTAAATAGCTCTATGATAATGATAAAAAAAAAGTTGGTTAATGCATTTATTTGGCATTCTGTTTATTTTGAGGAACTATGGCTGTGCTTGCGTCGGAAACTAGTCGTGGTATATATGTTATTGAAGAGAATCTGAGGTCTTGTCCACTATTCTTGTTACTGAATTCATCTGCATTTTCTCCCCATTTACATTGAAGAGGAACCATTCTCAATATTATTTATTATAATGTTTTTGTATTGGCACAGTTTGTCTTCTTTTGACAACATTGGTTGTCTTTGTATGTAGTTTTTCAAAGGTTCATTTATTATCAAAGTATGTATGCAGAATACAACCTTGAGATGATTCTTCTCCAGATAACCATGAAACAAAGAAAACCATGGGTCAGTTCAAATCCTCCCCCCCCCCCCCACAAAACACAATGAGAACATCAACCTCCAATTCCCCCTACCCCACACAAAAACTAACAAGAACATTGACCCCCAAGCCCCCTCTCCCCTGCACAAGCAACGAGAAAGAACAGGTGACAACACAAAATATAAAAACTATAGGACTGAAGAGGACATACAATTTTAAATAACTCTTCAGGTGCTTATAGTGGACAAGACCTCAGATTCTCTTCAATAACACATATACCACGACTAGTCTACTTTTTTCGTCACGTAGGCAGGTTATTTCAGAAAGTGCTTGGCTGGTGACATTCTGATTGGTCTTTGAGGTGACCTCGTGTGCGCAAGCGTAGCTTTGGATGTTTTTCTTCAGTTTTACTGGCAAAAGAAGACAGTCTTGCAATTCTGTCACATCTTTGATCACATCGGGATGTCTCAATATGTTGAGGCTGTGAAGTATGTTTTAAATTCAGTAATGTTTAAGCAGACATTATATACCACTACAGTAGAGTTCTGAGCAGAACAAGTTAGATGCGTTTCCTGGTCTATTCTGTGGTGACTAAATGTACTAGCTGCTTGTTCTAAACTTGGTACAGTGACTACTTGAAAGCAAATTGAAAGTCACCGAGAGACTAAGTCAGGGAGTATGACGCACTTCCAACTAGCTGAGTTCCAAGTCCCCACCTTCCCACTGTGTCTCGACGAAGACCCATCAGACCTTCCCAGAAGAATGAGGTGTGACCCCAATGAAGCCTATTAAATGGTGAAAGGCCTTGATAGAGAGGATGTTTCATGTGGTGGGAGAGTCTAAGACTAGAGGACACAGCCTCAGAATAGAGGGACGCCTTTTAGAAATTAAAAGAGAATTTCTTTAGCCATAGAGTATTGAATCTGTGGAATTTGTTGCCACAGGCAGCTGCGGAGGCCAAGTCTTTATGAATATTGGAAAGCTTGACAGATTCTTGATTGGTCAAGACATGAAGGGATACGGGGGAAGGCAGGAGATTGGGGCTGAGAGGAAAATTGGATAAGCCATGATAAAATGGCAGAGCAGACTTAATAGGCCAAGTGACCTAATTTTGCTCTTATAGCTATGGCCGTATGGTCTTAATCAGTCTTTGTAAATTGTCCCATGATTAGGCTAGGGTTAAATTGATGTTGCTGGCAATGCCAATGGAAGTGCTGGAAGGGTCTGTTCTGTGCTGAATCTCTAAACAAATAAGTAAGTAAACAAACAAACAGAACATCTTTGGAAACCAGAGCACCCAGAGGAATCCCGTGTGGTTCACAGGGAGAACGTACAAACTCCTTACAGACAACGCTGGAATCGAACTCTCAACTGCAGAATGCACCAGTAATAGCATCGTGTTAACTGCTGCACTACTGTACCCAGATCTAAAGTGACACGACAACGTGGCAAATCTCTCTCAGCGTGAAATAGATGCCTGAATGATGTTCTCATCTCAGTGTTCCTCAAGTCAATCTTCCTCAACTTCTCCCCTTCAAAGAGAGTGTTGTGAGTAAATGTGACCAGATGCTATGTATCTCTGTAAAGATATGTTAACAGCATAGCTGAAACTTATTATAGGACGGATGTGGAAGCTTTAGAGAGCGTGTAGAGGAACTTTACCAGGATGCTGCCTGGATTAGAGAGCGTGTCTTATGAGGAAAGGTTGAGCGAGCTGGTGCTTTTCCTCTTTGGAGTGAAGGAGCATGAGAGGTAAGTTGATAGAGATGTTCAAGGTGATGTGAGACACAGAGTGAACAGCCAGAAACTTTTGAAATGGTTAATACGAGGAGGCATAATTTTAAGGTGATTAGAGGAAAGTAGGGGATGTCAGAGGTAGGTTTGTACATGGAGAATGGTGGGTGTGTGGAACACACTGTAAGGGTGTGATGGGCTGCACATCAGAGAAGACACCGTTCCCTCTGTTTAAACTTTTCACTGGCTCAGTAAAGCAGCCAATATAATGGCAGTGAATCTGTGGAATTCATTGCCACAGACGGCAGTGGAGCCAAGTCATTGGGTATATTTAAAGTGGAGGTTGATATTTCTTGATTAGTCAGGGCGTCAGAGGTTTCGGGGAGAAGGCCTGAGAATGATATTGAGAGGGATAATAAATCAGACATTTTGGTGGAGCATACTTGATGGGCCAAATGGTGTAATTCTGCTCCTATGTCTTATGGTCTTATAATCAAGAATCAGAACTGAACGGAACACTCCAAGTCAAACTGGTCACCTCTTGAAGCTGCAGTTAATTTTATCGTGCACTCGACCAGGCTCACTGGCCTAAATGATTCTTTAAAGCGCGTTAAACAGCAATCTACTAATAGCTCTTTAGCGCCAAGCCCAGTTGTCATTTCCTTTGTTCATTGTGGAACGGCTTGCCTGGTTTCTGTCCTGTGGTTCACTCGCTACAGCACAAGCATTCCTGGTTTCTCCTGTCTGACAATAACAATTCCACACATGACAAATGGATACTGGTTGCAGCTTATCATTTGGCCGCCTTTACCCTGAGAGGTTCTTCCCCTATGTTAAGTTGGTTCTGTTGAGAGCAGCTCATGAACAGGCCATTTGGCCCACAATGTTGTGTCGAATCAAATAAATAAATAATGAAATGGTCAACTAAATGAATCCTTACATTTTCCTCACAATCTAAACGTCTCTTAAAAGTCGCTAATGTGTCTGCCTTTACCACCACCCCTGGCAGTGCATTCTAGGCACCCTGCACTCTCTGAGTAAAAGAAACTTGCCCTTCACATCTCTGGGGAAGTTTGGGGTTCATGTTTCATGTGTCCTGGATTCTGGCTCCTTTATTTCACTGTTTTTGAGTGGTGTGATCGGGGTGGTCAGTGTGGTCTGGGGTGCTTCAGCAAAGAATGCTTTTTCCTACAGCCTGCAGTGCACTGGTGGTGCAGTGTTGAGCTGAAATAAACTCATTACGACTGGACTCCTGGTTTGATATTCTGTGTTGTCCACTTGCTTTTTGCTGTTTGCACACTTTGTTCTTTTTTCACACGTTGGTGTGTAAAGTTTTCCTGACCAGGTTTCATGGTGTTTCTTTGTTTCGTGGCTGCCTGTGGGAGGATGAATCTCAGAGTTGTATTCTGTGTACACACTTTGATAATAAATGTATTTTGAATGTTGAATATGAATTCTTTGAAATGACTACTTCTCACCTTAAATGCACGCCCTCTGGTATTAGACATTTCAACCCTGGGAGAAAGATACTATCTACTCTATCTGTGCCTCTCATAATCTTTTAAACCTCTATCAGATCTCCCCTCAGCCTCGGGGAAAACAAAACCAGAATCAGGTTTAATATTACTGGCAGATGTCATGAAATTTGTTAACTTAGCAGCAGCAGTACAATGCAATACATGATAAGTATAGAGGAAAAAAGTAAATGTATCAGTTACAGGAAGTATATATGTGTTATAGTTAAATTTAAAATAATGCAAAAAAAGCAATCTAATTTTGTCCAGCCTCTCATTACCACGCATTCCCTCAAATCCAGGTTTTACCCTTGTTTTTACACTTGTCTCTTTAAATGCCAGCTAGCTTCATGTTGCCACTAACAAAGCTCACCAATGCCTCTACTCTCTGAGGAGGCTGAAATGATATGGTCTTTGCACATCGATCATCACGAGCTTCTACAGATGTACAGTAGACAGCACCCTAACAAGCTGCATCACTGTATGGTACGGAAACTGCACTGCAGTGGACAGGAATCCTCTACAACGGGTAGTCAAAACCGGTACCAGCCTACCCGCCATCAAGGACATAATGTATATACGGAAAGGTGCCAGGAAAGAGCTAACGTCATCATGAAGGATCCTACCCACCCCACTTGTGGTCTGTTTGTCCCACTCCCATCAGGGAGGAGGTTACGTAGCATCCAGACCAGGACCACCGGACTCAAAAGCAGTTACTTTCCACAAGCAGTGAGGCTCATCAACACCTCCACCCACTAACCCACCCCTCCACATCCCCAACCACCACTACTTTATCATTTCCTGTCAGTCACCCTATGTACAGACACTCCTGTGCCTAGTGTCACTTTATAGACATATAATCAATTTATGTATACAAGCTATCTTATGTATTTGTATTCATTGTTTTTTTTTAAATTACTGTCTTTACCTTATTTATTGTGCTGCATCAGATTCAGAGTAACAATTATTTTGCTCCCTGTTAGTTACACTTGTATACTGGAAATGACATTAAACAATATTGAATTTGATCTAATCTCATTTATTCATGAGGTTCTGGTTATTTTGAATCCTAAGTCACACCATTCTTTATTTTTCTTTCAGTATTTTTAGCAATGATCTCAGACTGTGTTTGCCTGTTCCCCATTCCAGTTAATCTCCTGCAAAAGGTACCATGGTTACTTGATTCTAATTCAGATGAAGTAGCTCTTCCAAATATGTGTTACAGATGCCCAGCGATGTCTGAGGAGAGAGAAACAGCTGAAGTTTTAAGTTTGTAAATATGAGACACAGCAAAAACTGGAAATCCAGAGCAACCTACTCAAAATGCTGGAGGAAGGGTTTCACCCAAAGCATCGACTGTTTATTCCTTTCCATAGATGCTGCCTGACCTGCTGAATTCCGCCAGCACTTTGTGGTGTGTTACTCTGAAGTTTTAAGTTGACCTCTTGTTAGAACTGACTAAGGTTATTGACCTCATGAAGGCAGTATCACAGTTTGGTATGGCAACTGCTCTGCCTGTGACCACAGGAAACTGCAGAGAGTTGTGGACACAGCTCAGCACATCATGGAAACCAGCCTCCCTTCCATGGACTCTGTCTGCACATTTTGCTGACTCATTAAAGCAGCCAGCATAATCAAAGTCCCCACCCACCCTGGACGTTCTCTCTTTTCCTCTTTCTTATTGGGCAGAAGATATAAAAATCCTCAAAGCATGTACCACCAGGCTCCAGGACAGCTTCAATCCTGCTGTTGTAAGATGATTGATTGCATGCTAAGACTGTAAGAGATAGGAGCAGAAACAGGCCATTTGGTTCATCAAGTCTGCTCTGCCATTTCATCGTGGCTGATCCATTTTTCCTCTCAGCCCCAATCTCCTGCCTTCTCTCCATATCCCTCCATGCCCTGACCAATCAATCTATCAACCTCTGTCTTAAATATACATAAAAACCTGGCATTCTTGCCTGCCTATGGCAATGAATTCCACAGATTCACCACTCTCTGGATAAAGAAATTGCTCCTCATCTCCTTTGTAAAAGGACGGTCCTCTATTCTGAGACTGTGTCCTCTGGTCTTGGATTCCCTACCATCCTTTCCACATCCACTCTATCAAAAGTCCTTTCACCATTTGTTAGGTATTCTCATTCATCCTCATTCTTCTGAATTCCTGTGAATGCAGGCCCAGAATGATCAAAGGCTCTTCGTATGACAAGCCATTCAATCCTGGAATCATTTTCGTGAACCTCCTTTGAACCCTCTCCAGTTTCAGCACATCCTTTCTAAGATAAAGGGCTCAAAACTGCTGATAATACTCCAAGTGAGGCTTCACCATCACATCCTTGCTTTTGAATTTAGTTCTCTTGAAATGAATGCTAACATTGCTTTTGCCTTCCTCACCACAGACTCAACCTGCAAATTAACCTTTAGGGAATCTTGCACAAGGACTCCCGTCCCTTTGAACCTTAGTTTTTTTTGCATTTTCTCTCCATTTAGAAAATAGTTAATCCTTTCATTCCTTCTAACAAAGTGCATTACCATACACTTCCTGATGCTGTATTCCATCTGCCACTTTTTTGTCTATGTTCCTAACCTGTCCAAGTCCTTCTGTAGCCTCAAAACTCTACTTCCTCAAAACTACCTGCCCCTCCATCTTCCTTCATATCGTCTGCAGACTTTGTAACAAAGCCATCAATTCCATCATCCAAATCTTGAGTGGAACGGCCACAGGAGTACTCTACACTGGCTATGCATCTCCCTTCCAGTCACCCAGTTACCTGCAATCTCGGGCTGACTACCTCCTCGTAGCTCCCATCTATCACCACCTTGTTCTCCTGTATGAGTTGAGTGTCTTTGAGCTACAGCTCCAGTTCCTTATATACATTCTCTCAGGAGTCGCAGCTCGGTGCACCTGGTGCAGATGTGTTTATCTGGGAGACTGGAGGTCTGACAGACTTCCCACATCCCCCACACAGTGCAAAACACTGCCCCTGGAGCCATTCTCATTAAACTACGATGCCCTAATGAGTGAAGAGTGAACAAGAAAAGAGAAACTTACCAGATACTTCACCTCACCCAAGCCTGATGAGCCAAAGCTACTCTACGACTGGCACACTCTTAAAAAATGGCCATTCTTCAACTCAGAGAAACTGCCGCGGAGTTCTACCTTTAAATCTCGATCACAGTCCTGATTGGAAAGGTAGCTCTTTTTACGCACCCCCTGATGTTGATTGTCCAATGATGGACTCTTGACCTCACAGTCTACCTCTTTATGACCTTGCATTTTATTGTCTGCCTGCACTGCACTTTCCCGAGTTCAACATACGTTAAGTTCAAAGTTCTCTGTAACTGTAACACTTTATTCTATATTGTTTGACCTTGTGCCTTCTCAATGCACTTTTATATTGAACTGATCTGTGGGGCTGGCCTATACAAGACTAGTTTTTTTACAGGCCCAATGACCCTGTGCTGTCCAGTTACACCCATGTGACCATCTGATCTACTAACCGGTACGTCGTTGGACTGTGGGAGGAAACTGGAGCACCCGGAGGAAACCCACACGGTCACGGGGAGAACGTACAAACTCCTTACAGAGTGTGGCAGGAATTGAACCTCGGTCGCTGACACTGCAATAGCATTATGCTAACTGCTGCACTAAAACAGGATATTTAAGTTGTATTGAATCACCTAATTATTTTTTAAATCTGGCAATAATTTGACAATAATAAACCAATTTAGCAGTGATGTTGTCTGAACAGCTGAATATTCCTGAGCACCTCATTTTTATCTAAAATTATCAGAATTCGCAACTTTTACTGCCTTTTGTTGAGGGGCTGATGGCTGGGAAAACATTTTAAGTGTTGTTAAGAAGACGTCTGGTGTGTTGACCTTTGTTGGTCAGAGAATTGAGTTCAAGAGCCGTGAAGTAATGTTGTAGCTATATAAAACCTTGGTTAGACCACACTTGCAATATTGTGTTCAGTTCTGGTCACTGCGTTATAGGAAGGATGTGGAAGCTTTAGAGAGGGTGCAGAGGAGATTTACCAGGGTGCTGCCTGGATTAGAGACCATGTCTTATGAGGATAGGCTGAGTGAGCCAGGGCTTTTCTCTTCAGAGCGAAGGAGGATGAGAGGTGACGATAGAGGCATAGATAAGAGTGGACAGCCAGAGACTTTCTTTTCCCCAGTGTGGAAATGTCTAATAGAAGGGGGCGTCGTTTAATTGCCACTGTAAGTTCCCCCTTGTGTGCGTGGTTGAGTGGACCAATTTGGCACATGTTGATTGGAATGTGGGGAGAATAAGTAGGATTTATGTAAATGGTTGGTAGCCAGAATGGACCTAAAGAGGTCCAAAGGGCCTGTTTCTATGTTGTATCTCTTTATGCCTCTGTCTCATTTCTTAACATGTATTGTCTTCTTGGTTGAATTATTGAGACAAGGAGCAGTACGGTAGTGTTGCAGTTAGCATGATGCTTTATAGCATCAGCAATCAGTCAGTAGATCAGGGTTCCAATTCTCACCTCTGTAAGGAGTTTGTATGTTTCCTCCTGTGACCGCGCGAGTTTCCTTTGCGTGCTCCAGTTTTCTCTCACATTCCAAAGATGTACAGGCTAAGGTGGTGGGGTGGAGATACATCTCTACCAAAGGAGGTGTAAGGCGCTCCTTCTCTCCACTAGCCTGCAGGTCACCCTTTGGCAAGATATAGTACCTGCTTAGTCCCTTGATAAGGGTCACGTGAAGCCTTGCGAGAAAGTGGTGGATGGTCATACCATCGTCAGGCAGACAGTCTCTGAAGAGTATTGATAATGGCTGGGGTCACCCATCCTGTAAAGACACTGCCCAGAAGAAGGCAATGGCAAACCACTTCTGTAGGAAAATTTGCCAAGAACAATCATGGTCATGAGACCATGATCGCCCACATCATATGACACGACTCATAATAATGATGACAGGTTCGGGTCAGCAAGTTCTGGGCATGCTATGTTGGCATTGGAAATGTGGTGACACTTACATGGCCCCTTGTGCATCTTCAGATAGTGATGGTTGGTGATACGACACATTTCACTTTATATTTCCATGTACCTATGACAAATAAAGTTAACCTTTTTAAAAAAAAAGTGTCAAATTTTCAGATGCTTTCTGACTTGCTGAGACCCTCCAACACCTTTTTCATTTGCTGAAGAGGGATGACTAAGAAAAGACTATCTATCTAGTCTTTTGCTATTTCAAAAAGTTTATGTTCAAGAATTTTCCATTGCAGAAGCTATAATCTTTTAAATGAGATGTTAAAACAAAATCTCATCTGTCCTCTTGGATGAGTGTAAATGGGCACCACAGTAGCATAGTGGTTAGCATAACGCTACTCCCGCCATCATGGATATTTACACTACACGCTGCATCCGCGAAGCAAACAGCATTATGAAGGACCCCACGCACCCCTCATACAAACTTTTCTCCCTCCTGCCGTCTGGGAAAAGGCACCGAAACATTCGGGCTCTCACAGCCAGACTATGTAACAGTTTCTTCCCCCAAGCTATCAGACTCCTCAATACCCAGAGCCTGGACTGACACCTTACTGCCCTATTGTCTTGTTTATTAATTATTGTAATGCCTGCACTGTTTTGTGCACTTTATACAGTCCTGGGTAGGTCTGTAGTCTAATTTTTTTCCCCTCTGTTTTTTAAAAAGTATTT
Source organism: Hemitrygon akajei (assembly GCF_048418815.1). Lineage (NCBI taxonomy): Eukaryota > Metazoa > Chordata > Chondrichthyes > Myliobatiformes > Dasyatidae > Hemitrygon > Hemitrygon akajei. Next base: position 196,532,402 of record NC_133127.1, on the reverse strand, counting down.
CAGTCTAGTTTTTGTACTGTGTCGTGTAACACCATGGTCCTGAAAAACGTTGTCTCATTTTTATTGTGTATTGTACCAGCAGTTATGGTCGAAATGACAATAAAAGTGACCTGACTTGACTTAACAGCTCGGGGCGTCGGTGTTTGGAATTCAATCCCTAAGGAGTTTGTATGCCCTCCCATAGAATGCGTGGGTTTTCTCCAGGTTCTCTGGTTTCCTCCCACACTCCAAAGATGTATTGGGTAATTGGTCATTGTAAATTGTCCCGTGATTAGGTTAGGGTTAAACTGGGATTGTCAGGGGTTGCTGGGCACTGAGGCTCGAAGGTCCTATTCTGCACTGTATCTCTAAGAAAAGTAAATAAATCTGTCATAGCATTAGTTTCACCAAGTGCAGGATATTCTCCCAGTATACTGGGTTAGTTTTATTCATCTTAGAAACATAATTTACAGGATCTTGTGTCTAAGTTAATTGCTTTGTAAAATAGTGTAACAAAACTGTCTTAATCCAAATGGGTGACTTAATAGAATGTCCAGCACAGTACGGGCCCTTTGGCCCATGATGTGCTTACCTCAGCCACTCAGCCAGCTCATCATGGGGATTAGCCTCCCCAGCATCGAGAGACAATGGATGCAGCCTCAAAAAGGCGGCATCCATTATTAATGACCCCTATCCTGAAACTGCTCTGAATCTCATTGCAATCATCGGGGAGCAGATACAGGAGCCTGAAGACACTCACTCAACATTCCCCTCTGCCAGCAGATTTCAATGAGCACAACCTCACTTTTTTCCCTGATTTTTTTTAGCCCTCTTTGATACTGCTTAATTTAATTGTGGGCGTGTGTACAGTTCTTCATTTGTGACGATCGTTAGGGAAGAGGAGTCCTCAGGAGCAAAGGCACGACCGTTGGTGATTGTAGAGGCGGGTTCCACACGGTAGGCTTATTCAGAAAGTCAGAAGGCGTGGGATCCAGGGAAGTTTGGCCAGGTGGATTCAGAATTGGCTTGCCTGCAGAAGCCAGAGGGTCGTGGTGGAGGGAGTACATTCCGATTGGAGGGTTGTGACTAGTGGTGTCCCACAAGGATCTGTTCTGGGACCTCTACTTTTTGTGATTTTTATTAACGACCTGGATGAGGGGGTAGAAGGATGGATTAGCAAGTTTGCAGACGACACAAAGGTTGGTGATGTTGTAGATAGTGTAGAGGATTGTCGAAGATTGCAGGGAGACATTGATAGGATGCAGAAGTGGGCTGAGAAGTGGCAGATGGAGTTCAACCCGGAGAAATGTGAGGTGGTACACTTTGGAAGGACAAACTCCAAGGCAGAGTACAAAGTAAATGGCAGGATACTTGGGAGTGTGGAGGAGCAGAGGGATCTGGGGGTACATGTCCACAGATCCCTGAAAGTTGCCTCACAGGTAAATAGGGTAGTTAAGAAAGTTTATAGGGTGTTAGCTTTCATAAGTCGAGGGATAGAGTTTAATAGATGCGATGTAATGATGCAGCTCTATAAAACTCTAGTTAGGCCACAGTTGGAGTACTGTGTCCAGTTCTGGTCGCCTCACTATAGGAAGGATGTGGAAGCATTGGAAAGGGTACAGAGGAGATTTACCAGGATGCTGCCTGGTTTAGAGAGTATGGATTATGATCAGAGATTAAGGGAGCTAGGGCTTTACTCTTTGCAGAGAAGGAGGATGAGAGGAGACATGATAGAGGTGTACAAGATATTAAGAGGAATAGACAGAGTGGACAGCCAGCCCCTCTTCCCCAGGGCACCACTGCTCAGTACAAGAGGACATGGCTTTAAGTTAAGGGGAGGGAAGTTCAAGGGGGATATTAGAGGAAGGTTTTTCACTCAGAGAGTGGTTGGTGTGTGGAATGCACTGCCTGAGTCAGTGGTGGAGGCAGACACACTAGTGAAGTTTAAGAGACTACTAGACAGGTATATGGAGGAATTTAAGGTGGGGGGGTTATATGGGAGGCAGGGTTTGAGGGTCAGCACAACATTATGGGCCGAAGGGCCTGTAATGTGCTGTACTATTCTATGTTCTATTCTGGATCTACAGACTCTGGAGCCGTAAGGACGCAGGAACAGAGTAGGATCCTCCCTGCGTCTCTCCTCCTCGGCAATCACTTTTCTGGATGAGCAAGCAATGCTATCCCTGAAGAAGTGCTGCTTAGTCACTCAGACGGCTGCCAAATGCTGTGGTTGCCTCAGGTCAACAGACAGACGATCCATGGATCTGAGCTGCCTACGTGCAGAGTTGAGACTGTGATTTCCAGTGTCATCTATGCTTGTTGTTTCACCCCTTCTCCGTTGCTGTAGGATTTTTCTTCCCCCTCCCCCCACACTGTGTAGGTTTATAGAGAGGATCAGTGCAGGCTGCCTGGCAAGGCTAGCGAGTCCTATCTGCCCGGGTTTGGAATTGGAGTTGTTCTTCTGGGCTGGCTGCCAGCCAAGGCTGATGAGCCCAACCTGCCCGCCCCGTTATACCGCTGGACACTCGATCGCGCCGTGACATAGCAAACTCTGTGAGAACAGGGAGGCCACGTGAAGATGTTGCTATGGGTACTGTAGTGTAGAAGACACCGTGTAGAAACATAGAAAACCCACAGCATAATACAGGCCCTTCAATGCTATGCTGAACATGTACTTACTTTAGAAATTACGGAAGGTTACCCATAGCCTTCTATTTTTCAAAGCTCCATGTACCTATCCAGGAGTCTCTTGAAAAGACCTCCTTGTGACTTCCTGCTTGACAAGCCACACAGTGTTCCTGCAGTGATCAATACACCCGGAAAGGACAGGCTATGGGAGATGCTTCACCTTCCTTAAGTGAGCAGTATACACACAGCATATATATCTTATTTTACTTTATAGTTTTATTATTATGTATTGCTGCTACAAAACAACAAAGTTCATGACATATGCTAGTGAAATTAAACCTAATTCTAATTCTGAGCCTTTTAACCTACTCTAAGATCGATTTAACCTTTCCCTCATACATAACAATATAGAGGTATATCATGAGGGTTATAGACAGGCCGAAGGCATGCCATCTTTTCTCAGGCTTGGAGAATCAAGGACTGGAGGGCACAGGTTGAAGGTGAGGGAGGTGAGATTCAGGAGGAATTTGACTGGCAATGAGGTAGTGTGGTTTATTGTCACATGTGCCAAGATACAGTGAAGAGCCTGCCTTGCATTCTCCTCATACAGATCAGATCATTGCTCAGTGCCTCTATTATGGTTCAAGTGCAGGTCAGTGGGACTTGGTAGAATAACAGTTTGGTACAGAGGTCCTGTTTTATGCTCTAGTGCTCTATTACTTTACTGAGCTGGAATAAGTTAAAATAACAATGCAGAAGAAAAGCTAGTGAAAGAGTGCAGTGCTGGTAAACAATAAAGTGCAAGATCAAAATGAGGTAGACTGTGAGGCCAAGAGCCCATCATAGGGTAGCAGTTAGCACAACGCTATTACAGCTCGAGGTGTTCCAGCCTTCAGTTTTAGTGCCATCTTTAAGGAGATTGTACGTTCTCCCCGTGAGCATACAGGTTTCTTCAGGGTGCTCGGGTTTCCTCCTCCAGTCCGTAGACGTGCTGGTCAGTAGGTTAATCAGCCAGTTTACGTGGTCTACTGACTAGGCCTCTGTTAAACTGGTGGTGTTGCGTGGTGCGGTTCATTGGGCCAGAAGGGCCTTTTCCACACTGTATCTCTAAACAAAATAAAAGTCATAACCGTGGAATAGAAGCTGTCCTTGGGCCAGGTGGTACATCCTTTCAGACTTCTGCACCATCTGCCTGATGGGAGGGGGCAGAAGAGAGAGTGTCCAGGGAGGCTGACTGCTTTGCTTAGCACAAAGTATTGACAGAGTCTGTGGGAAGGAGGTTGGCTCCTATGATGTCTTTCACCCAGAACGTGGTCAGTGTATGGGAGGAGGAAGTGGTTTGAGACAGGAACATCAGTAATCTGTATAAGGTGCATGGGCTATGGGCAAAACGTAAGTGAAAAGGGCCAGTTTAGCTGAGAATTCTAGTTGTGGACCAGTTGAGGTGAACGGTCTGTTTCTGTACTGTATGACTGACTTTATGACAATGGCTCAAGAAATACTTCATTCTTTTAAAAGTTCTTTCCTCTGGGGGATTGAGAACGCTGCTATGGAAATGCAAATTGGCCTGGTGTGTGTTTGGCTCACTTCTGTAAAAGCTTTTGTTCTAGCAATATAAAATTGTCTAAAAGGGGTGATTCATTGTGAACTGCGTGCTGTCACAGCCAGTTCTCCGTTGCTAGAGATTCTGTCTGTGCAGTGTAGTGACTCCAGTTCCATGTTGTACAGCTTCTAACACCTGGAATTTTAAAGGAAAGTAGAATTAGAACTATGACCATAATCATAAGACATGGGAGCAAAATAGACCATTCAGCCCATTAAGTCTGTTCCGCTATTCCACCATGGCTGATTTATTATCCCTCTCAACCCCATTCTCCTGCCTTCTCCCCATAAACTTTGACACCCTGACTAATCAAGAATCTATTAACCTCCACTAATGCTTTATAAACCTCTGACTAATGCTTTTTAAAGCCTCAATTACGTCCTTGCTCTTGTATTCTAGTCCTCTCGATATGAATTGCATTTGCCTTCCTTACCACATACCAAATAGCACTTTACAATGAAGTGTACAGAAGTGTTCACTAACATCATGTAGGAAACACGGGCTATGCACATATTTCTGTCCTACAGATGCACAGTAGAGAGCATCCTAACAGGCTGCACGGTACAGAAACTGCACTGCGGCAGACAATGGGTAGTTAAACCTGCCTGACACATCACTGGCACCAGCCTACCCACCATCAAGGATATCTATACAGAAAGATGCCAGAAAAGGGCCAGTAACATCATGAAGGATCCCACCCACCCTGCTCACGGATTGTTTGTCCCACACCCATCAGGGAGGAGGCTACGTCACATCCACACCAGGAACACCAGACTCAAAAACAGTTACTTTCCCCAAGCAGTGAGGCTGATCAACACGTCCACCCACTAACCCACCCCTCCACACCCCCAACCACCACTACTTTATCATTTCCTGTCAGTCACCTTATGTGTAGACACTCCTGCGTCTGGCGTCACTTCATGGACATACAATCAGCCTGTATATATAAGCTATCTTATGTATTTATATCTATTGTGTGGTTTTATTATCGTGGTGCTTTTTATTATTATTGTGTTCTTTATCTTTTTGTGGTGCTTCAGATTCTGGAGTAAGAATTATTTCATTCTCCTTTATACTGGAAATGATATTAACCAATCTGGAAGTTCATTCCCAGCAAGCTACAAGTGCCGTAGATTCCGGATTATAAGCCGCTACTTTTTTCCCACATTTTGAACAGCTTTGAATTCTGCGGCCTTTAATCCAGAGCGGCTAATACATGGTTTTTTTTCATGCCGCCTCGTAAACATTTTGCCTCGTAACAGTAGACCAATAAAATTGATGAGTAGTTCACAGAGGTCCAATGAAATTGTACGATAAATCAAGCGCACTTTCACAATTAAATTATTGTAAATCAGTCATTTGTACTCACCCTCATCAACATGGAAAACACTCGAAGAAAAGCATTGTGCTGCCTTTATGGCAGTTACTTAGTTTATAATATTTTCGCTTAGTAATTCATCTGTTAGTTAAAGTTAGAAGTGTTTTAACTACCGGGTATATTTGTTTTCTGTACTACATCCCGGGATGCTATGACGTCACACCCGGTTTCGCCGCGTCTTGTGGGATATATACGGGAAGGTGCGTCAGACCCGAGCGCATCAGACCCGATTAGACCCGATCGCGTTACGCGAGCGCGTCAGACCCGAGCGCATCAGACCCGATTAGACCCGATCGCGTTACGCGAGCGCATCAGACCCGAGCGAAAATGCTGCTTTTAAGTTAAAGGCGATCAATAACTTTTCCTGGTAGGCTGCAGTATATATATTTTTACCAGTCGCTAGGAGATATTGGAATGTTGTTCGTGCTGTTCAGTAAAAAAGTATATGCAACGTAATTTGTGTTACCGATACGTATGTCTATTTAAAAGTAGCGGTGCGGCCTAAAATCCGGTGCGGCCTTTACAATACGCGAGCGCATCAGACCCGAGCGCGTCAGACCCGAGCGCATCAGACCCGATTAGACCCGATCGCGTTACGCGAGCGCGTCAGACCCGAGCGCATCAGACCCGATTAGACCCGATCGCGTTACGCGAGCGCGTCAGACCCGAGCGCATCAGACCCGATTAGACCCGATCGCGTTACGCGAGCGCGTCAGACCCGAGCGCATCAGACCCGATTAGACCCGATCGCGTTACGCGAGCGCATCAGACCCGAGCGAAAATGCTGCTTTTAAGTTAAAGGCGATCAATAACTTTTCCTGGTAGGCTGCAGTATATATATTTTTACCAGTCGCTAGGAGATATTGGAATGTTGTTCGTGCTGTTCAGTAAAAAAGTATATGCAACGTAATTTGTGTTACCGATACGTATGTATATTTAAAAGTAGCGGTGCGGCCTAAAATCCGGTGCGGCCTTTACAATTAAAAAATTGATTTTATTTCTAAAATTAGAGCCAGCGGCTTTTAATCAGGTGCGCTCTGTAGTCCGGAATCTACGGTAACTACATTTGGTAGTGTCATACATAGCTATGATTAGGAAATAGTAGGCAAATGGAATGAGTTGAGATGGTCATCTTGGAGTTCAAAGTTCACGATTGTGCAGTACACGAGTGTAAAGGAGACCCTCCACATTGTTTGCCACGAGTAGGACTTCCTGCTGGCCAATCATTTTCATTCCCATTCCCATTCTGACGTGTTGATTCATGGCCTCCTTGATGCCAAGATAGATGAGGCCATCCTCAGGATGAAGAGCAACACCTTATATTCTGTCTGGGTAGCCCTCAAACTGATGGCATGAATATCGATTTCTCTTTCTGGTGAATAGTTTCCCAATCCCCCCTCCCCTCTATTCCCCACTCTGACTTTTCACTTCTCACCTGTCTATTACTTCCCCTGGGTCTCTCTCTCCTATGGTCCGCTCTCCTCTCCTCTCCTATCAAATTCTTTCTTCTCCAGCCCTTGACCTTTCCCACCCACCTGGCTTCACCTTAAACCTTCCAGCTAGCCCCTCTCCCCTTCCGCACCTTTTTACTCTGGCATCCCCTTCTTTCTCAGTCTTGTTGAGACTCGAAACATTGACTGTTTATTCTTTTCCATAGATGCTGCCAGATCTGAGTTCCTCCAGCATTTTGTGTGTGTGTTGCTTTGAACAAAATAATTGCTCCAAATCCAATGCACCACAAAGAAAAACACAATAAAATAAACAATACAATAATAAAAACACAATAAATATAAATACATCAGATAGCTTATGTACATTTATTGATTGTATGTCCATAAGGTGACTCTGACAGGAAATGATAAAGTAGTGGTGGTTGGGGGTGTGGAGGGGTGGGTTAGTGGGTGGAGGTGTTGATCAGCCTCACTGTTCTGGGAAAGTGACTGTTTTTGAGTCTGGTGGTCCTGGTGTGGATGCTACGTAGCCTCCTCCTTGATGGAAGTGGGACAAACAGTCCATGAGCAGGGTAGGTGGGATCCTTCATGATGTTACTGGCCCTTTTCTTATTGTCTCTGTCCTTGACGGTGGAGAGGCTGGTGCGGGCGATGCGTTGGACAGTTTGTCTACCCGTTGCAGAGCACCTTGTCCACCACAGTACAGATCTTTCAGCCTCCTCAGAAAGTAGAGCTAAGTGAGCTTTCGTGATTGTGGACGATGTGGAGCACTGAGCCTGATATCTGAGCAGTGTCAGTGGAAAGTCGACTCATGTCCTTCTTGTCTTTCCTAGGTATCAGAAGCACGTGCATACTTACAGGATCTTGCCGGATGAAGATGATTTTCTGGCTGTACAGGTAAGAGATGCTGTTTCAGATGTTCCACATTTTTTGTTGTCATTTTCAGGTAATGTTGCAGCTCTATAAAACCATGGTTAGACCACACTTGGAGTATTGTGTTCAGTTCTGGTCACCTCATTATTAGGAAGGATGTGGAAGCTTTAGAGAGGGCGCAGAGGAGATTTACCAGGATGCTGCTGGGATAGAGAGCATGACTTATGAGGATAGGTTGAAGGTTTTTCTCTTTGGAGCGAAGGAGAATGAGAGGTGACGTGATAGAGGTGTATATGATAATAAGAGCCATTGGTGAAGTAGATTGATTGCCCAGAGCAGAAATGGCTAATACAAGGGGTCATAATTGTAAGGTGAATGGGAGAAAGTATAGCAGGATGTCAGGGGTAGGTTTCTTATAGAGTGGTAAGTGCCAGAGGTGGTGGTATAAGTGGTAGATGGACCCCAGTCCATCACAGGAAAAGCCCACCCCAACATTGAGCACATTTACGAGGAGCACTGGCACAAGAAAGCAGCATCCATCATCAAAGGCCCCCACCATCCAGGCCAGGCTTGCTTCTCACTGCTGCCATCGGGAAGGAGGTCCCACACCACCAGGTTCAGGAACAGTTATCCTTCAACCATCAGGTCCCACACCACCAGGTTCAGGAACAGTTATCCTTCAACCATCAGGTCCCACACCACCAGGTTCAGGAACAGTTATTACCCCTCAACCATCAGGTCCCACACCACCAGGTTCAGGAACAGTTATCCTTCAACCATCAGGCTTCTGAACCAGAGAGGATAACTTCACTTGCCTCAACTCGGAACTGATTCCACAACCTACACACTCACTTTCATGGACTCTACAGCTCAGTGTTATCTATTTATTTATTTTATTATTAGTACTTGCATTGTTGTCTTCTGCACATTGATTGTCTGTCGGTCTTTGTGTGTAGTTTTCATTGACTCGATTGCATTTCTGTGTTTTCCTCTGTAGCTTCCATGTACCTATCCATATTGCTCTTCAATGTTAAAATCGAGCTTGCGTCCACACTCTCATCACCCTCTCAGTGAAGATGTTCCCCCTCATGTTGCCCTTAAACGTTTTACTTTTCACCCTTAACCCATGACCTCTAGTTGTAGTCTCACACAGCCACAGTGGAAAAAACCTTGCTTGCATTTACCCTATCTATACTCCCTCATAATTTTGTACATCTCTATCAAATTTCCCCTCGATCTTCTACGTCCTAGGGAATAAAGTCCAAACCTATTCAACCTTTCCCTATAACTCAGGTCCTCAAGTCATGCCAACATCCTTATAAATTTTCTCTGCACTCTTCAACCCTTATTTACACCTTTCCTGCAGGAAGGTGACCAGAACTGGGCACAGTACTCCAAATTAGGCCTCAGCAACATCTTATACAAATTCAACATAATATTAAGTACATGGTGACACATATATACTTCGATAATAAGTTTACTTTGAATTTTAAACTTTCAGGTACATTAGGGACACTGAAGTGACAAAATGGAGGCTACGTGGAAGAGAAGGGTTAGATTGATCTTGGTGTAGGTTACAAGGTTAACACAACATTGTGCGCTGAAGGCCCTGTGCTGTCCTGCGTTCTAGAGAGAGGATCTGTGGGCCCCAGGGAATGTTCAGAAAGGCATTAGCAGAATGGCTCCAGGTTTTATCAACTTTAATTAAGTAATTAGACAGGAGAAGCTGCATTTATTCTCCTCAGACAGAGGCCATTAAGTGGTGATTTGAGAAATCCAAAACCTTGAATAGCTGAGGCTAAGTGAATAAAGAGAAAATGTTTCTCTTGCTGGAAAGATCAATAGCTCAGGATAACGTATGGAGCCTTTTCTCTGCACGCAGTTGTCACAATCTGATGTTCATTTCCTGAAATAACCTTAGTGGCAGACAAAAGCATTGCTTTCTAAAGGGAATTTGACAGATATGTGGGATATACTGGGCTAAGGATTAGAGCTCTTGTTATTGCTACATTCATTGTGTTTTTAATTTTAAAAAATAAATGAGATTTACATACGTTTTGTTTTTACAAGATTGTTCTTACACAGATTGGAAGGGCTGAACAAGCACTTGTCCTGCTGTAATACTTCCTTATGTTCTGTTGACATAGTCATAGGAGTCGAATCAGGCCATTTCAGCCCATCGAGTCATATTCTGAGGAGGTGCTGTCTGGTCATCAAGTCATAAGGCACGAAAAACTTGCCCACACTGAGCACGGTTTTTTAAAGATACAGCACCGAACAGGTCCTGCTGGCACATCAATTCGCTTATTTAACCCTTGTATGGGGCAGCGTACAATGACCTATTAACCTACTAATCACTACATCTCTGGACTGAAGAACCCAGAGGAAGCCCATGCGGCTCATGAGAAGGACGTACAAACTTCTTGCAGGTGATGTCAGAATTGAACTCTGAGCTATGAATGTCCCGAGCTGTAATAGCATCTCGCTAACCGCTAGGGTACAGTGGCGCCCCATTTTCTTGCCAAGAGGAATGTAGCGTCTTTTCTACATTGAAGTGAAAAATGAAGAAAGGGAGATTTTGCCCAAGGGAATACCTCTCTGGTAATATTTCCTGTCAGCACTTTGTCAGAGGTTTCTTCCGCACAAATACAAGTTAATGAACAAATTAGATGGCCCTCCAAGGTTAAAACTGGAGCAGGATAACGCTTTGATTTTCACCTGTAAATCAGCCAAGATCTGGGCAATTTCATCAAGCATGTCATTACAAGTTTTGTTCACACCAGAAATGGGTCTGAATTTGAAAATTAATTTCACGAACTGCAGTAGTTTTCAAAGAAATGTTTATAGAAAAGAGCCATAAAGCAGGGGGATGAGGAAATTTATTTGTACTCTAAACAGTACCATGCAAAAATCTTAGGCACATGTAAAAAAAATCTGTAAAGCCAAGATACTTTCAAAAATAATGAAATGAAGAATTTCAAAATATCAAAAAAAATTCTATAAAGAGCAGTAAAAAAATCAAATCAATATTTGGTGCATCAGTTTTCTAAGGTACACTGTCATGCAGTTTTATAAGAAAATCAGCTGGTAGGTTTTTCAAAGCATCTTGGAGAGCTTGCCACAGTTCTGCAGACTTTGGCTGTCTCGCTTGCTTCTATCTCTCCAGGTAATCCCAGACAGCCTCGATGCTGAGAATAGGGCCCTGTAGAGGCCATACCATTGGAAACCATACAAAAAATCTAGTGTGCCCAAGACTTTTGTACAGTACTGTATACAGTCATAGGACATCAGGGTAGCATAGTGGTTAGCAAGGTACCGTTACAGCTCGGGGCATTCCGGAGTTTAGAGTTCAGTTCCTCTGTAAGAAAGTTTGTGCATTCTCCCCATAATTGTGTGAGTTTCCTCCCACTGGTTAGTAAGTTAATTGGTTATTGTAAATCGTCCTATGATTAGGCGAGGGTTAAATCAGTGGGTTGCTGGGCAGAAGGGCCTCCTCTGTGAGGTACATATCTCTAAATAAGTAAAAATTAAAAATAAACCTCTCCTTTTAACTCAGGGTTTGTATATTGCTGCTGTAAATCAACAAATTTCAGTAATAATAACCCTAATTCTGATCTACCTGCTGGTTTGCAGTGAACTGGGGTGCAATCTAGTTACCTTGTGCTTTCCATTAACACAGACCTCCCAGGGTGTTCAGGTGAGGAGATTCAAAACCCTGAATGAGCTCATCACGTCATACCTGCAGCCAAACCAGGGCCTGGTCAGCACCCTGCTCTACCCCGTGGAGAGGGAGGACAAGAAGGAGACAGCAGAGGACAAAGACTACTCGGGTAAATGTCGCCGCGGGAAGAGCTAGTTATTCTGTCAGTACTGACTAGTTCCCCTGGCTCAGTCACTGAGTCCAATATCCATTTTCACTCACAAGAGATTCTGCAGATGCTGGAAATCTAGAGTAACACACACAAAATGCTGAAGGAACTCAGCAGGCCAGGCCATCTTTGGAGGGGAATAGGCAGTCAATGTTTTAGGCTGAGACTCTTCATGCTTGAAGGTGAAGTTGTGATGATGATATTAGCCCTTCTCTTCCTCTGGTGTCCCATCTCTTTCCCTTTCTTCCATGGTTCATGCTCCCCCTATCAGATTCCTCCTTCTTCAGCCCTTTACCTATTCCATCTATCCTCTCCCAGCTTCTTAATTAATCCCCCCTCTTCCACCCAACTTCCCTCTCACTTTTTCACACCATCACCTGCCAGCTTGTGCACCTCTCCCTCCCCTACCTTCTTGTTCTGGCTTCTTTCCTCTTCCTTTCCAGTCCTGATGAAGGATCTCGGCCCAAAGTTTTGACTGTTTATTCCCCTACACACCTGCTGAGTTCCTCCAGCACTTTGTGTGTGTTGCCCTCCATGCTTACTCTCTCTCCACTCCGAACCGCATTCTGGGAGAAGTTTGTTCGTTTGAAGGGCTGCCTTTTCGACGGACTGATTAAACTTCCTCCTTTGACACTTCACAAAATTCATTTTTGAGACCTGGGCAAGGCCAGTATTTATTACTGATCCACAGTAGTTTTTGAGAAGGGAGGAGTGAGCTGCCTTCTGGAGCTGGTGCTATCTGAGTGAAATCTACTGAATATTGAAAAGCCTAGATAGATTGGATGAGAGGATGTTTCCTATACTGGGGAAGTCTAGGAGCAGAGAGCACAGCACAGCCTCAGAATAGAGGGATGTCCGCTTAGAACAGTTACAAGGAGGAATTTCTTTAGCCAGAGGGTGGTGAATCTGTAGAATGCGCTGCCGTAGACAGCTGTGTAGGCCAAGTCATATTTGTATCAGAGGATGTTAGGTTCTCGATTATTCAGAATGTTGAGTGTTAAAGGTTACAGGGAGAAGGCAGAGAATGGGGGTTGAGAGAGAAAATAAATCAGCCATGATGCAATGGTGGAGCAAACTTGATGGGCTGAATGGCCTAATTCTGCTTGTGTCTTATAGTCTTATGGGTAGAATTATGACTGGCGCAGGGTAGATGGAGCTGTTTTCCCAAGGTAGAAATGTCAAAACCTAATGAGCATAGGATTAAGGTGAGGGGGATGTTTCACGCAGATTTACGAGGCAAGTGTTTTTACAAGAACTTTTCTGCAGTGTGGAGGCTGAGAGAAGATCTGACAGAATTTTATAAAATTGAGAGATATCAGTCCAGATCTTTCTTGCAAGGTGGAAACGTTAGATACCAGTGGGCATAGTTGCAAGGGATAGAGAGGAACATTAAAAGGAGATATGTGGACAAGTTTTCCTTACACACAGAGTGGTGGTGCCAGGAAGGTGGAGAATGCTGATGCAATAGCTGTGTTTAAGAGGTATTTAAACACACACATATATATGTGGGCTGGGACCATGTTGTGCAGTGTAAATTGGTATCATTAAAGATTAAAGATGGGCTTTCTTTTTCACATGTATATCAAAACACAAAATGAAATGTGTCGTTTGAGTCAACAGCCAACAGAGATCGAGGATGTGTCACCACACTTTCAACACCAACATAGCTTGCCCACAACTTCCTAACTCCAACCTGCACGTCTTCGGAATGTTTGAGGAAACCCACACAGTCATGGAGAGACATGCAGACTCCTTATAGGCAGCGGCAGGAATGATACCCAGATCGGGATCGCTGGCACTGTAAAGTGTTACACTGAACATTGTATAACTGTGCTGGCGTTAATTGCTGCCCTCATTGAGAGCATGGGCCTATTTCTGTAGCAACGCACTCAAAATGCTGGAGAAACACAGCAGACTAGGCAGCATCTTTGGAAAAGAGTGAACAGTTGACGTTTCGGGCCAAGACCCTTGGTCAGGACTGAAGCATCAACTGTTTATTCATTTCCATAGATGCTGCCTGACCTGCTGAGTTCCTCAAGCATTTTGTGTGTGTTGCTTAGATTTCCAGCATCTGCAGATTTTTTTCATGTTTGGAGCCTATATCTGAACTGTTCTGTTTGGGTGAAGGTGTTTCTGCTGTGGGAAGGAGATGGTAGGTGGGAGACCCATGTTTTTCTTTCCGGCGACTGGTGATATTTTCAAGTTAGTATGATGCACTAAAGGCCATAAAGTCTTTTTACCACTTGGGGAGGCAACTGATCCATTCACTTTATCTGACAGGGTTCCATTGTTTCCTGCTTGATGTGGTACCCTTTATCATTTCCTGTTCCTTTTGCAGATTGTGAAGATGAGAGGCCACCATTGCCCCCTCGCTCTGCCTCCACCAACTTCACAGGCAGTTCAGGCACCTGCCTCTCCCCTGTGGCTCAGGATGGGACAGGAGAGAGGTAAATGCAACAAAACCCGGTGAGCGCCGGAGGTGGTGTGGCACGGTGGGTGTCTGTGCTGAGTTGGGGGCTGGCCCTCCCATTAGTGCTGCTCTCCAGTGTTCGCTCAGTAGAAGACAAGCTGGATTGAATTCATCTGCAGCTACGCTAGTGTGTGATGAGGGACTGCTGCAATCTTGTTCTTGCAGAAACATGGCTCCAGGACAACACCCCAGGTGCCACAATTCTGCAGACCACGACGCTCAGGGACTTGGGCCATTAAGACCATAAGCAATGAGCAGAATTAGGCTATTCAGCCCCTCAAGTCTGCTCCACATTTTCATCAAGGATGATCCATTTTCTCTTTTACCCACATTATCTTGCCTAATCCCCGTCATGTTTCACACTCTGACTAATCATTTTGAGAGGACTAGAATTTAAAAGCAGGGATATAATGCTGAGGTTTTATAAGGCACTGGTCAGATCACAGGTGGAATATTGTGAACAGTTATGTGGGTCTCATAATTAAGAAAGGGTGTGCTGGCATTGGAGAGGGTCTAGAGGTGGTTCACAAGAATGACCCGGGATTGAAAAGGTCAATGATGAGGAGTTTTTAATGGCACTGGGCCATTAAACTCTCTAGAGTTTAGAAAAATGAGGGTGGATCTAATTGAAACCTATTAAATATTGAATAGTCTGAATAGAGTGGATGTAGAGAGGATGTTTCCTGTAGTGGGAGAGTCTAGGACCAGAGGGCACAGCGCAGCTTCAGAACAGAAGAACGTCCCTTTAGAACAGAGACAGTGAGGAATTTCTTTAGCCAGAGGATGGTGAGTATGTGGAATTCATTGCCACCGACAGATGTGGAGGTCAAGTCTTTGGATATATTTAAAGTGGAGATTGATAGGTTCTTGATTAATTGGGGCATCAAAGGTTATGGGGAGCAGGCAAATTAATGGGGTTGAGAGGGACATTAAATCAGCGGTAATGAAATGGTGGAGCAAATTCAATTGGCCAAATGGCCTAATTCTGCTTCTAAGAATGAAGGTGTATATAGGAAGGAAGGTTTAGATTGATCTTGGAGTAGGTTAAAAGGCTAGCACAACATTGTGGGCTGAAGGGCCTGTATTGTGCTGTGTAATGTCCCATGTTCTAAAAACTAGAGCCAGGCCATTCAGGATCAAATTGGGAAGTATTTCTGTGTATAGGAGATAGAAATTGGGAATGCTCTTGCACAAACCTTTTAATCTAAAGTTGATTTATTTTTATTAATCCAAGGTACAAAGTTCTGTCATGTAAAACTGCATTGAAAGAGTTGGATCCTAGATTAAAGTGTATTAAACTGCAAAACAGTTTATTCCTTTTCCAAATTCCTAATCCAGTTCTGCACCTGTTGACTTTTTTTTATATATTAGGCACCATCAGGAAATGCACATTTAAATACAGCACAGTCGGATTAAAGGACCTTTGGAGGAAGGAGTTTAATTTGAGCAGTTTTTTCAGTTGTATTCAGAGATATAGCACGGAACAGGCCCTTCAAGCTGAACGAGCCGCACCACCCAGTAACTCACCTATTTAACACTTGCCTAATCACAGGACAATTTACAATGACCAATTACTGGTCACTAACTAATGACCCACTAACCCGTACGTCTTTGGACTGGGGGAGGAAATCGGAGCACCCAGAGGAAACCATCACTGTACACGGGGAGAATGTACAAACTCCTCACAGATGGTGCTGGAATTGAACTCTGAACTCTGGGATGCCCCTAACTGTAATAGCATCACACTACCATGGCATTCCAATTCTGCATCCAGTTCTGCGCAGGTCTGGAATTATGAGTTTTAATTCCCGCCGTACTTGCTCCTTCTCACCCATTTCTCGTTATCCATACAGCGCAGCCAATGGGATGACCACCATGTCCCATGAGTACCTGAAGGCGAGCTACGTGTTGGATCTGGAGGCCGTCAAGGCAGGTGCCACCACCCTCCCTCACCTCAACAAAGCATTAGTGACGTCCTGCAAGAGGCTCAACAGGTAGGCTTTGGAGAATGGTTGGAGGGGCTAGCCCTCCCTGACTGTAATGTCAGTTGATCGAGTGGACAGCCAGCACCTTGCTTCCTGGGCGGAACTGGGTACTATGAGAGGGCATAATTTTAAGGTGATTGGAGGAAAGTACAGGGGGATGCCAGAGGTATGATTTTTGCACAGAGAATGGTGGACGTGTGGAACGTGCTGGCCGGGGTAGTGGTAGAGGCAGGTACATTAGGGACATTTAAGAGATTTATGGATAGATACATGGATGAAAGAAAAATGGAATTTACAAGGATGTTGCCAGGACTTGAGGACCTGAGTTATAGGGGAAGGTTGAATAGGTTAGGGCTTTATTTCCTGGAGTGTAGGAGAATGAGGGGAGATTTGATAGAGGTGTGGAAAATTGAGGTGTATAGATAGGGTAAATACATGCAGGCTTTTTACACAGAGGTTGCGTGAGACTAGAGATTATTGGTTAAGGGTGAAAGGTGAAATATTAAAGGGGAACATGACGGGAAATTCTTCACTCAGAGGGTGGTGTGAGTGTGGGATGAACTGCCAGCAGAAGGAGTACTTTCAGCATTGAAGAGAAATTTGGATAGGTACATGGATGGCAGGGGTATGGAGAGCTATGATCCAGATGTGGGTCAATGGGACTAGGTAGAATTAACAGTTCAGCATGGATTAGATGGCAAAGGGCCTGTTTCTTTGCCCTGGTGCTCCATGACTCATGTTGGACCATGTGGGAGGGAAAGGTTAGATTGATCTTGGAGTAGGTTAAAGGTTCAGCTCAACATCGTGGGTTAAAGGGCCAGTGTTCTATGCAGATTGTACTAAGACATGGGCAGTTCCAGGATAGATCGTCTGAAATGATAACGCCGAGGAATTTAATGTCCCTGACCTCTCCCCCTGTTCCCGTAATGAGGACCGGCTCATGGACCTCCAGTGGCTTCTTCCTGTAATTGATAAGTTTTAAGCAGTTGTGTTGTGGAGCACTGTCCCTTTAGCAGTAGCATGAAGGGTTGACCACAGCGGATGTGCACACAGAGGAAAAGGTGAAGGTTTATTTCTGGTAGGGAAACAGATAATATCTCTTTGCCCGTTAGTATTGGTTAACAAGCGTAACTTAGAACAGTATAGGCCCTTCAGCTCACAATGTTGTGCTGATCTTTTAACCTACTCGAAAATCAATCTAACCCTTCCCTCCCACACAGCCCTCCATTTTTCTTTCATGCTTGTGCCTGTCTAAAAGTCTCTTAAATGCCCCCAATGTATTTGCCCCTGCCACATTCTTGGCAGGGTGTTCCACTTCACGTGTGTATAAAAAAAACCTACGTCTGACACTCTTCTCCAACCCCCCCATACTTTACTCCAACCTCCTTAAAATTATACTCCCTCGTATTAGCCATTTCCACCCTGGGAAAAAATCCATTTCCTCTATGCTGCTTATCAACTTCTTCCCTCCTACCCTCATTTTCTCCTTCACAATTAAAGCACGGTACTGTAATTGTGAAGGACAAATGACTTGAAATGTCACCAAAGACACTCGTAAATTTCCACAGATGTACCGTGCAGAGCATTCTAACTGGTTGCTTCACCATCTGATATGGATGCTCCAATGTGCAGGATGGAAAAGGTTGTAGAGGGCCTTAATTCAGCCAGCTCCCCACCGTCAGAGACATCTTCAGAAAGTGGTGCCTCAGAAAGGTGGCGCCCATCATTCAGGACCCAGGGTGGAGATATGTCTCTACCAAAGGAGGTGGAAGGCGCTCCTTCCCTCTGCTGGTTTGGGCAAGGTGTAGCTCATGCTTTTCCCCCGGATCAGGGTCACGTGAAGCCATGGGAGCAGGTGGTGAATGGTTGTTTGAGCAGCCGGTGCAGATCACAAGTCCTGGTTATGTGACCACTGACACCAGGCAGACAGTCCCTGATGAGTATTGATAATGGCTGTGTCATCATGCTTGTAAAGGCATTAACCAGAAGAAGGCAATGGCAAGCCACTTCTGTAGAAAAACTTGCCAAGAACGATCGTAGTGACGGAAAGAGCATGCTTGCCTACGTTATACGACATGACATGTAACAATGCCCTCTTCCCATTGCTACTATCAGAGGAGATGCAGGGGCCTGAAGTTTTAGGAACAGCTTCTTCCCCTCACATTTCATGACAAATGTCAGTGATAATAAACCTGATTCTGATTCTAAATGCAGTATCCTGTCGTCTGCCATTGCCCCTTGCCTGGGCACACAAGCGAATGATTGCCACTCCTTTGAGGCACCAGCAGGTACCTGAAGGCAGTTGGGATCGGCTGTCCTTGCGCAAGAGTTTCTGCAGATTCTGGAAACCTTGAACAAAATGCTGGAGGACCACAGTCCTGATACGTCTTGACCCGAATGTCACCCAATACAACCCTGAGATTCATTTTCTTGTGAACATTCATGGCAAATAGAAAGAAACGTAATAAAATCAAATGAAACACAACAGGATGGATAAACAACCACTGTGCAAGAGACAGCGAGTTGTGCAAATATAAAAAGGGGAAAAAAGGCAATAAGTATCAAGAACATGAGGTGAAGAGTCTTTGAAAGTGGTTGTACTTCCTTGGAAATGAAACTGTGTCAGGTTTTCCACTTTACCCTGGTGTCGTCTGCTTAAACTGACCAGGCCTGGGGTGGAGAAAAGCAGCAGTGTTTCTGAGCTGAGCCACAGGCTGAGGAGAGGAAATGAATCATGTGTTGTTGCAGCTGTGGACAGGGCAAGAGGAATCTGAACACAGAGCCACACTTCTCCGAAACCAAAAGCTTTTTCCGTCCTGTGATTCTTGGCTTGGAGGGAGCAGTGAGGTGGTCCCATCCTCTGTATCTAGCTTCCAGCATACCTGCGCGAGGTTTCTTCACCTCCCTCTGTGTGTTCAGAATGTGGCTAACGTATAACCTTGGTTCAATTCTCGCCGCCGTCCTTAAGGATTAGGGTTCTCCCTGTGACCACCTGGGTTCCCTGTGGGTGCTCCGGTTTCCTCCCACATTCTGAAGGTGTACGGCTTCGTTGATTAATTGATCACATTGGTGTACAGAGCAACACATTAAAAAAAAACCACAAATATATATATTTTTTAAATAAAATAAATAAGTAGTGCAGAAAGAGCAAAAATAGTGAGACAGTGCTCACGGGTTCATCGTCCATTCGGAAATCTGATGGCAAAGGGGAAGAAACCGTTCCTGAAACATTGAGTGCCTTCCGACTCCTCGGTGAGAAAGAGCATGTCCTGGGTGGTGAAGGTTGTCAGTGATGGAAACCAGCCAGCTTCTTGAGGCATCACCTTTTGAATATGTCCTTGCTGGTGGGGAAGATTGTGCCTGTGATGGAGCTGGCTGATTCTACAATCCATTGCAGCTTTTTGTGATGCCCTGTACCAAGCAGTGATGCAAACATCACTCCACACAATTCCTGCCTATAGACCCATTTTAACAATGACTGTATTGCAGGAAGTACTTAATGGGCTGTAAAGTACTTGGCCAACCTGAAAGGGCCCACAAAATGCACTGTAGAAATAATGCACTGTAGAAATACTTCCGTCTTTCTTAAATCCAGTAATGTAGCTCGGATGTGTTTATTATTAGAGAGAAGTTATAGGATTGGGAAGCTTTTAAAAACCAACCGAAGGCAATTTAAAAGTCATAAAGAGAGAAAATATGAAATATGAAGGTAAGCTGGCTGATAATATAAAAGAGGATACCAATTGTTTTTTTCAGATTGAATTTATTTAAATCTTACATCCATCCCACAACGTGAGGGAGTAATAATATTTGCGTTATGACTCCATCGCAATGTACAATGTGAATTTATAAGTCCAATGTCTTGTAGAAAGGTGGTGTCCTGTAGCCTGTTGGTCCTGGTTTTAACGCTGCGGTACCATTTGCCAGACGGAAGTAGCTGAAACAGTTTATGGTTGGGGTGACTGGTGTGCCTGATGATCTTCCAGGCCTTCTTTACACACCTGCTGCTGTAGATGTCCTCAATGGAGAGAAGCTCACATGCGCTGGGCTGTCTGTACCACTCTCTGCAGTGCCCAGCAATCAAGGTTGGTGCAGTTCCTGTACCAGACAGACGGACATTTTTTTTCATAAAAGCGAAAATCCTCTTTGGTTAGCGAAAACAGATACTAATGTAGGTCTTTTGTAACAGCGAGCTGTCGTAAAGTGAACGTTCGACAGGGGGCCACCTGTCTTTGTTTTTTTTCTATTTGCACAGTTTGATGTTTTTTGTACACTGCTTTCCCACCCTTTGGTCTTTCATTGATTCTATATGGTTATTGAATTTACTAAGTATGCTTGCAAGATAACAAATCTCAGGGTTGCATGTGATGCCATATATGTACTTGGATAATAACTTTACTTTGAACTTAGAGCAAAGAGGTGGTGGATGGAATGCAGTGGAGGGAAACGTATGGCTATGCACTTTGGTAGAAGGAATAAGGCACAGACTATCTGGGGAGAAAATTCAAAAATCGAGGTGCATAAGGACATTGGAATCCTTGTGCAGGACTCCTTGCAGGTTAACTTGCCAGTGGGTCAGTGGTAAGGAAGGCAAGTGCAATGTTGGCATTCATTTTGAGAGGACTAGAATATAAGAGCAAGAATGTAATGCTGAGGCTTTATAAGACAATGGTGAGGCCTCACTTGGAGTATTGTGTGCAGTTTTGGGCCCCCTATCTAACAAAAGATGTGCTGGCGTTGGAGAGGGTCTAGAAGAGATTCACAAGAATGATCTTGGAAATTAAAGGTTTAAGATATGAGGAGTGTAAGAGGGCCCTGGGCCTGTACTTACTGGAGTTTAGAAGAATGAGGATGGGATTTCATTATAAGGCCTAAAATGGATGTGGGGAGGATGTTTCCTGTAGTGGAAGAGCCTAGGACCAGAGGACACAGCCTCAGAATAGAGGGACGTCCATTTACAACAGAGATGAGGAGGAATTTCTTTAACCAGAGGGCAGAGAACTGTGGAATTCATTGCCACCAATGGCTGTGCAGGCCAAGACATTGAGTATATTTAAAGCAGAGGTTGATAGGGGATCTTGACTAGTCATGATATCAAAGGTTACGGAAAGAAGGCAGGAGAATAGGTTGAGAGAGGTAATAAATCAGCCACGATGGAATGGCAGTGCAGACTCAATGGGCTGAGTGGCCTTATTCTTTCTTATTTTTGATGTTGTTATCGTCTTTTAATATGCCTTGGATATTAGTGTGGATAACTTCACTCACCTCAGCACTGAACTGATTCCTGAACCTGTGGACTGACTCTACAGCTCATGTTCTCAGTATTGTCTGTCTGTCTATCTATCTACCTATTTAGTCATAGAGCACTACAGCAGAGAATGGACCATTCGGTGCATACCAAGCCCTCCATAGTATGTGGTGCCATCCATGTACCTATTCAAATTTCACTTAAATGTTGAAATTGAACCTGCATCCAGAAATTCCACAATGTCACCACTCTCGGTGAGTGAAGTAGTTCCCCCTCATGTTCCCCTTAAATATTTCACCTTTCACCCTTAACCCATGGCCTCTAGTTCTCGCCAAACCTCAGTGGAAAAAGCCTGTTTGCAAATACTTATCTATACCCCCTCATAATTCAGTAATATCTCTATCAAACCTGCCTATCTTTCTCCTACAGTCTAGAGAATAAAGTCCTAGCCTATTCAACTTTTCCCTGTAAGTCAGGTTGTCAGGTCCTGGCAACTTCCATGTAAATTTTCTCTGTACTCTCTCAATCTTACTGATATCTTTCCTGTAGGTGGGTGACCAGTTCTGCACAGTATACTCCAAAATAGGTCTCACCAACTTGTACACAACTTCTCAACTCCCGTACTCAACACTCTTATCTATTTTTATCGTCGTACTATTTTGATACTAAAGTGTACTAGAATACGTTATCTACGGTATCTATATTGCTTGCACAGTTTGTCTTTTGCACAGTGGTTGTTTTACAGTGTCTGGAGTTTTCATTGATTCTATTGTATTTTGTAAATTGTATTGTAAATGCTCACAAGTAAACAGTGTTGCCTATGGTGACATCTATGTACTTTGATAATAAATTTATTTTGGGCTTCTGGCTCGTACAAGTAGTTGTTGGTACAAGTAGCTCTCAGTTGTTGACACAAGATTTCTTTATCCTTGCAGTGAAGTTGATAAAGTCCTGGCAGGCCTGGAAATACTCTCGAAGATATTCGACCAACAGAGCTCACCACTGCTAACCCGACTGATACAGCAGGTAGTGACAACTATTGTTAGATGCCCCTCCTTCTCCTATGGTCCACTTTCTCCTCCTATCAGATTTCTCCCCTCCAGCCCGTTACCCACCTAGCTTCACCTATCACCTAGCTCTTCCTCCTTCCTTTCCAGTCCTGATGAAGGGTCTTGGCCTGAAACGTCAACTGTTTGTTCCTGTCCATAGATGCTGTCTGATCTGCTGAGTTCCTCCAGTATTTTGTGTGTGTTATGCTGGATTTTCAGCATCTGCAGAATTTCTTGTGCTGATTGTTTTGACGTTTATGTTGTGTTTGTTGAGGCTGTGATACCTTTTCTGAGCGATGAGCGTGACTGATGTGTCTAGCGGTATGCCGGCCACCTGCACACTCCACTGCCCTTGCTTCTAGTTCCTAAACTATCAGCACCTCAATTTTAGAAATCTTCTCAAATCTCTCCCTCCTAGACAGCTGGACATATTCATGTCATAAGTCGTCCAGCACGGAAGGCAGGCCCTTTGGCCCAGCTCAGATGTATTCACTTAATGAATCAGTCCTTCTGTTATCCATTTTTGAGGGTCTCCAACCAGAGGGTGGTGAATCGATGGAATTCATTGCCACAGGCAGCTGTGGAGCCCAAGTCGTTAAGTATATTTAAAGCAGAGGCTGTTAGGTTCTTGATCTGTAAGGGCATCAAAGGTTATGGAGAGAAGGCAAGAGAATGATGTTGAGAGGGATAATAAATGAGCGATAATCAATTGGCAGAGCAAATACGATGGGCTGGATGGCCTAATTCTGCTCCTACGTCTTATGGTCTTAATGCCAACTAAGGTGCCCCATCAAAGCTCGGCAAGTTGACCTGTGTTTGTCTTCCCAATCCATGTACCTGCACAACTGTCCTTTTAAACATTGTTATTGTATCTGTCTCTACCATCCTCTGACAGGAGAACGGGGTTGAGAGGGAAAATAAATGGTGGAGCAGACTCAATGGGCTGAATGGCTCCTTTGTCTTATGGTCTCTGGTTTCTGACACCTCTTTGCACACACATTCTACCTTTTGTGTGAAAAAAAAGTTTCCCCTCAAGTTACGATAAAATCTTTACCCTTTCACCTTAATCCTGTGCCTTCTAGTTATAATTAAAGATGCAGCTAGTCCTAGTTTCGTGAGTTTGGCTCATATACTCCCAAGCCCCACCCCTCCATCTACCTGCCCAAGTGCTTTTCAAGCAATACTGTTGAACCTGCTTCAACCACTTCCTCTGGCAGTTCGTTCCATATACCCACCACTCTCTGGGTGGAAAAGTTTCCCCTCAGTTCCCTTTTAATTCTTTGCCCTCTCACCCTAAACTTGCGCCTTCTAATTTTGGTCTCTCCTACCCTGGGGAAGAGACTGTTTCCGGCCACCCTGTGTATGCCTCTCATAGTTTTAAACATTTCTATATAAGATCAACTGTCATTCTTCAACATCCAATGACCTAGCCTGGCCAACCTTTCCCTACAACTCAGGCCCTTTGTTCTGCAACACCCTCGTAAGTCTTTTCTGAACCTTTTTGCATTCAATTATATCTTTCCTAAATCAGGGTGACCAAAACTGTACAAGTGGTGTATGCAGGTTTGATTACTTCATCCAAGAGAGACTTAGATTGGTACATGGATGGGTGGGCTATGGTCTGGGTGCGGGTCAAATGGACTAGGCAGAGTAACAGTTCAGCATAGACTAGATGGGCTGAAGGGCCTGTTTCTGTGCTGTAGTGCTCTGTGACTAAACAGGAAAGATGTGTGTTTAAGCGTGTTATCAAATACTTCTGGTGTGTTGTAGGAAATCTTATTAATATTTTACTGAATGTGAATGAAGCACTTAAGTTCTACCTTAATGTTAGTCTGGTTGTATACAGCTGGTTAAAGAGAACCTTCCCCTGATCTATTAACAGCAGCAGTGACGTGTCTTGGACAACACCCTCCATGGCAAAATGCTCCAAGAAGATTCACAGTTAGACTAAGTGGTGCTCCTCCCCCCCCCACCTTTTTATTCTGGCTTCTTCCCTCTTCTTTCCTGTCCTGATGAAGGGTCTTTTCCTGAAACACGTACTACTTATTCCCCTCTATTGACGCTGCCTGTCCTGTTGGGCACCTCCAGCACTTTGTGATTCATCGAGCAGCTTCACTCCACCCCCCACGAAAGGCGAGACTTCCCAGTGATCACCCATCTCAGTTTCAATTCCCATTCAAATTCTGACATGTTGGTCCATGGCCTCCTCTACTGCCATGATGAGGCCACACTCAGACTGGAGGTGCAACACCTCAAATTTCAACCTGATGGCATGAGCATTGATTTCTCCAACTGCCAATAATGAAACCCTCCACCCTTTTTTACATTCCCATTTCTGGTTCCCCTCTCACCCCTCTCCTCCTCAGCTGTCCATCCTTTTCCTCTGGTTCCCCTCATTCTATTCCTTTTACTTTCTTCTCCTATAGGATTCGTCCTTCAGCCCCTTTACCTTTCCACCTATCATCTCCGAGCTTCTTACTTCATACCCATCTCCCACCCACCTAGCTTCCTCCTCACCTGGTCTCACTTAGTACCTATCAGTCCCAATGAAGGGTCTCGGTCCAAAATGACAGTTGTTTACTCTTTTCCATAGAGCCTGCCTGACCTGCTGAATTCCTTCAGCATTTTGTGTGTGTCATTTATCCCCTGCCAGCTTTCCCTCCTCCCACATTCTCATTCTCACTTCTTTCCTGTTCCTTTCCAGTCTCAGTGAAGATCTCGGCCCAAGTTCCCCTCCGTCGATGCTGTCTGGCCTGCTGAGTTCCTCCAGCATTTTGTGTGTGTTACTCTGGATTTCCAGCCTCTGCAGAATCTCTTGTGTTTATGACTTACTAATGTAGTCTTGATGATAGGTGAGATGACCTAAGATTAGGTAGGTTTGAAGGAATGACTTTTGAGGAGTTGCATCTGTTAAGGACCAGTATTCCAAAGCTGAAGATGAATGTTTGAGTACCAATGCAGATATATGAAAATCCAGAATGAGGATTAGGGCTGAGGTCGAGTGATCATAAAACGTCTATAGGATTCTAATTCTTCTCCAAGCAGAACCTGTTTGAACTGATTAAGTAATGGGTGACTCATTTCTTTTGCAGGCCAGTAGTCAGGGTGGAGATCAGCAGCTAGAAAACCTGGTCATGAAACTCTCAGTCCTGAAGGACCTGCTGTCTTCCATGGAGAGGAAGGTGAGTGCCGATGTCTAATCAATGTTTCATCCTGAAGATCACAACTATTCACATGTCATTCTCTCCCTCCCACCCCCCTCTCCCCACCCCCCCCGCCACCCCTCTCCCCCCACACCCTCTCTGCTATGCTTTCTTCCTTCTCCCCTCCACCCCTCAATTTTCTATGCATGTTGCATACTCTACAGGCCGTTTGAAATGACTATTCACTCAGTCTCTTCCCATTCATCGGTGCAAAAGTGATTGGTATTTCTCTATTTAATCAGTCACAGAGAACGCTGCCATTAACACAAACCTTCCTGTAGCAGCATTACTCATGTTTGAGCGAGAGAATTAGGATTCGCGTTAGAATGTTATTCCTTACATCCATCTCACAACGTGAGGGAGTAAAAATCTTTATGTTGCGTCTCCATCACTATGTACAAGCAATAAGGAAGGGAAATATGGGAGGATATTGTCCAAACACTAAGATGGTATACATAATTGTTTTGTATAATGTATGTACAGTCAGAGCCACAATCAGATCAGTGTGTATTGATCAGTCTGATGACCTGGTGAAAGAAGCTGTCCCGAAGCCTGTTGGTCCTGGCCATAATGCTGTGGTACCGTTGACTAGATGGTAGCAGCTGAAACAGTTTGTGGTTGGGGTGTCTGGGGTCCTTGATGATCTTTTTACACTGTAAATGTCCTGAATAGAGGAAAGTTCACATCTACAGATGTGCTGGGCTGTCGGTACCACTCTCTGCAGAGTCCTGCGATTGAAGGAGGTACAGTTCCCATACCAGGCAGTGACACAGCCAGTCAGGATGCTCTCAATGGTGCCCCTGTAGGAAGTCCTGAGGATTTGGGGACTCATGCCAAATTTCTTCAGCTGTCTGAAGTGAAAGAGGCTTTTGTGCTTTCTTCACCACACAGCTGGTATGTACAGTCCAGGTGAGATCCTCAGTGATGTGTTCACGAAGGAACTTAAAACTACTCACCCTCTCAACTACAGTCCGACTGATGTCAATAGGAGCTAGCCTGTCTCCGATCCTCCTGTAGTCCACAATCAACTACAGTCCGACTGATGTCAATAGGAGCTAGCCTGTCTCCGATCCTCCTGTAGTCCACAATCAACTACAGTCCGACTGATGTCAATAGGAGCTAGCCTGTCTCCGATCCTCTTGTAGTCCACAATCAACTACAGTCCGACTGATGTCAATAGGAGCTAGCCTGTCTCCGATCCTCCTGTAGTCCACAATCAACTCCTTTGTTTTTGCGGCACTGAGGGAGAGGTTGTTTCCCTGGCACCACTGTGTCAGGGTGTTGACTTCTCCTCTGTAGGCTGTCTCATCATTGTTGGAACTAAGGCCTATCAAGTTTGATCAGCAGTTTGGAGCTGTGCGTGGCAACATAGTCATGAGGACACAGGCCTGGGGGGGCGCGTGTTATGGGGCAGAGGGGAGGGAGCCCACCCTTCCCAGCAGCTGCGATCTGACAGGAAGTCCAGGATCCGGCTGCACAAGGCAGGCTAAAGGCCGAGGTCCCTGAGCTTCTTGTTGAGCCTGGAGGGAGTTATGGTGTTGAATGTTGTCCGAGAACAACATTCTAACGTAAGAATCCCTCATCTCCAGGTGAGTGAGGACGGTGGGTAGTGCTGTGGCTGTGGCATTGTCTGTCGATCGGTTGTGTCATTAGGTGAATTGTAGGGGGTCCAGTGTAGGTGGCAGCATGCTGTAGACATAATCCTTGACCAGTCACTGAAAGTATTTGCTTTATCGAGGTGAGTGTGACAGGACACTGATCGTTAAGACATGCTATCTTGGTTTTCTTTGGTGGATGTTTTGAAGCAGGAGGGCACTACACACTGGGAGAGGGAGAGATTAAAAATGTCTGTAAACGCACCAGCCAGCTGTGCCACGCACACTTTGAGTACTCACTCTGGGGTGCAGTCCGGGCCCGCTGCCTTGCGGCTGTGGACGCGTTGGAATGACCTGCATACCTCAGCTCGGAGGTGACGAAGGTGCAGGTCACGTCACTGGCTCTCCTCGGGTTCAGTGGTAACAACTTCAAAACAAGCATAAAAAAGATTTAGCTCGTTCAGGAGAGAGGCAGCGATGTTGGCTGCATCACCTTGTTGCTCTTTGAAGTCCGAAACAGTGTGCGGAACTTGCTGTAGGCTGCGTGTGTCATTGGCACTGAGTTGTGTCTGGATTTTATCCCTGTATTGATGTTGTGCTGTCTTGCTGGCTCTTTGTAAATTGTAGTGACGTTTCTTGAGCTCCTGACGGTTTCCGGAGGCAAAGGCTTTGTCTTGTGCAGTGAGTGTATGGAACTATCGGTCCAAGGTTTCCAGTTTGGGTAGACCAAATGTATGAGATTCATCATGGGAAGGGCAGAGATTATCCCACTGCCTCCCAGCTGCCCCCCCTCATCACCTCCAGTCTCCTTCTACCCTTCATCCTCCCACTTCCCCATCTCCTCCCACCACTCCACCTTGCCCACTGTCACCTTCCCCACCCCTCATCGCTCCGCCAGCCCCCACAACCATCACACCCCTCCTCCTCCCCCCCCCACCCCTTTGCCCCTCCTCTGGCCATTTGAGGGACAGAGTGAGTATTGTTGGCAAGCACCTGTATGGTTTAAATGCAGAATTTGGGGTGTTAGGGTCATTTTTTGTTGTGAACACATGAATATTGGAGAAGTGGTCAAAGTATGAGGCTCATGGGACCAAACTGCACACAGAGTTCAGGTGGTAACTGAGCACGTTGCATCTTTCTTCACAAGAATGATGCTGACAGTATTACCTTGGAGGAAAGAGTCATGGAGAGTTCTGATAAAACACTGGTGAGACCTAATTTGGAGTATTGTGTACAGTTCTAGTCACCTACCTACAGGAAAGATATTACTGAGATTGAAAGAGTGCAGAGAAAATTTACAAGGATGTCGCCAGGATTTGAGGACCTGAGTTACAGAGAAATGTTGTATAGGTTAGAACTTCATTCCCTGGAGCATAGAAGAATGAGGGGAAATTTGATAGAGGTATACAAAATTATGAGGGGTATAGATAGGGTGACTGCAAACAGATTTTTTTCCATTGAGGTTGGGTGAGACTAGAACTAGAGGTCATGGGTTAAGGGTGAAAGGTGAAATGTTTCAGGGGAACTTCTTCACTCAGAGGGTGGTGAGTGTGTGGAACGAGCTGCCAGTGGAAGTGGTAGATGTGGGTTTGATCTCAACGTTTAAGAGAAGTTTGGATAGGTACATGAATGGAAGGGGTATGGAGAGACGTGGTTCAGATGGGACTAGTTTGACATTGACTAGGTGGACCAAAAGGCCTTTTTCTCTGTTGTAGTACTCTGATTGACTTGCATGGAGGGGATGTATTTAATGATTGGAAAACTCAGTAGGAAAGGTAATTACTGCAAATTAAATTTATTTAGGATTGCTGTGGGAACTTTGCAACTCCTACTGACCTGTAAACCACCTACAATTTGGGAGTGGTGCAGGAAGCTTGCAAGTCTCCAACATCGCAGCCCTGTTCACAGTAGCAGAGAAGGATAAAGCCCGGAATACTGCCGAAGGAAGAAATCTGAAGGACACGCGGAACACCGGGTTAGGCGGTGTGCGTGGAGAGGAAAACACAGCTGTTGACTTTATTAGAACTTCATTGCTGAGGAAACCTGGAGTGTCCACTCTGACTGTAGAGGTGAATAGGGACTTGCAGAAAGAGGGAGAGAACAGGACCTGACCTCACAGAGGTAAAATCTTTTGATAGAAAGAAATAGAACTACAGTAGAATTGTGAATCTGATTGAGTAAACTTCATTTTAAGCTTTTTTTTAAACGAGTAAGGCACTTTGCCCTACCTTCCTTACACAGAGCTGCAGCTCTGTAAAACCCTGGTTAGACTTCACTTGGAATATTGTGTTCAGCTCTAGTCGGCTCATTATGGGAAGGGGATGAGAACTTTTGAGAGGGAGCAGAGGTTATTTACCAGGATGCTGCCTGGACTAGAGAGCGTGTCTTGTGAGGACAGGTTGAGTGGGCTCGGGCTTTTCTCTTTGCAGCACAGTAGGATGAGAGAGGTGTCCAAGATGATTAGAGGTATAGAATGGGCAGCTAAAGACTTTTTCCAAGGGCAGAAATTGCTAATACCAAGGGCATAATTTTAAGCTGTTTGGGGGAATGTATCGGAGGGATGTCAGAGATAGGTTTTTTACAGGTGGGTGGGTGGAAATGCCCTGTCATGGATGGTGGTAGAGGCAGATATGTTAGGGATGTTTAAGAAACTCTTAGGCACACGAATGAAAGAAAAATGGAAGGTTATGCGAAACGGAAAGGATAGATTGACCTTGGAGTATTTAAAGGGTTGCAACAAATCATGGGCTGGGGGGCCTCTACCATGCTGTGTTCCTCAAACATTTGAGTGCAGTTGAAACCCCCTCCCCCCCCCCCACATTTTGGGATCTCCAGACTGGATAAGGAGAGTAGATTTTCTTCCTGGAATCTGGTGTTTACGACCATCTGACAGCTTTTCAGTTTCACTGAAAATGTTTTTAAATTTCAAGATGTTAATTGAATAAATGTTTTCAAATCTCTCTTTCCCTCCTCAACCCTCTCCATCTGCCCCATTACCTGCACACTCCTCCCTCAGGTTTGCGTCCCCTCCTTCCCTCTCCTAACAGGTTTCGTCATCTTCAGCCCTTTGTCACTTCCACCAATCACCTTCCAGATTCTTACATCGTTCCCATTCACCCCCCGTCCCATCATCACCACTCTCATGGATCCATCACCTACCATCTCTTATGATAAAGATTCACTTTATTTGTCAAAGCATCAAAGTGTACAGAGAAATGTGTCGTTTGTGTCAATGCCCATCACGTTCCAAGTATATGCTGGGGGCAGCCTGCAAGCTTTGCCATGCCTCTGGCCCCAACATTGCATGCCCCAATCCTAACTGTACGTTTCTGGAATGTGGGAAGACACCCACGTAGTCCCGTGGAGAACCTTAACCCTAACTTAACCCTAAAGACAGCAGTGGCAATTGAACCCAGGTGTGTGTTAGCCATGTTCTGCGCACACAAGAGGGAGGGCACAGAACGAGGTAAGGGTAGCTCAAGCAGGTATGCTGGCAGCTAGATACTGGGGGTGGAACCACTTCACTCTTCCCTCCAAGCCAAGAATCACAGTGACTGAGAAAGGTCAGTGACTGAGACTGCTGCTGATGTGGCCTCTACGTTGGTGAGACCCGACGTCGATTGGGGGGGAGGGTTTGCTTTGTCTACCACCTCTGCTCCATCTGCAAAAGCGGACATCCCCAGTGGCCAACCATTTAAATTCCTTTCCCCATTCCCCTTCCAAATTGGTCACTAGCACTGTAGAGCATTGCGCTAACCACTACACTGCAGTGGTCACCTTGTAAGGGAATGCTGACTGCTGCCCCCACCCCCGACCTTTCCAGTCCTGATCTAGGGTCTGTCCATTTCCTTCCACAGATGCTGCCTGACCCTCTCAGTTTCTCTCTCTTTCTGTACAGTGCTCTAGCTCGAGCATCTGCAGTATATTCAACCACACTCCATTACTTCTACGTTCTCTTTTACGGGGTGTATTTATTGCACTTTTTCTGTTTATTGTGTTCAGATTGCATCAGATCCAGAGTAAGAATTATTCTGTTCTCCTTTACGCTTGTGTACTGAAGAATGACAATAAACAATCTTGAATCTTGATTCTCTTGTGCCCTCCAAACTACTTTTAGCTCCATTAATATCTTCCTTTTTATTTACAAAATTACCTACATTTATTATGAATGGACGCCACTACAGTACTATTGTGCAATCACGGTACACACAAACCAGACAAATCATAACTAACACGGACTAAACTAATACATGGAGGATGGCATTTATCTCCGTGGTCTCGAAGCAGCTCTATGTTATGGGTGGACACTGTGTATTCTTTTTCCACAGCTACCAGATCACAGATATACCCCCTGAACATTGCCAGGCTGTCAGCCCAGGCAGAACCCTCCGCCTTCTGTCTCCTGGACCACAGTTAGCTATTGTAGCCAGCCCCACAAACAGGTTAACACTGTAAGATATAGGAACAGAATTAGGGCATTGGGCAGATCAATACTGCTCCCCCATTCCATCATGGCTGATTTATTATCCTATTCAACCCCGTTCTCCTTCCTTCTTTCTTGTGTTCTTTGAATCCCTGACTTAACAAGAACCTATCAACCTCCGCTTTAAATATACTTAATGACTTGGCCTCCACAGCCACCTGTGACAATGAATTCCACAGATTCACCACCCTCTGGCTAACAAAATTCCTGTCATCTCTGTTCTAAAGTGATGTCCTTGTATTCTGTGGCTGTGCCCTCTGTTCCTAGGAAAGAGCCTCCACACATCCATTCTTTCTAGGCCTTTTAGTATTCAACAGGTTTGAGTGAGGATATCCTCCTCCCTGCCCTGCTCCCTTCCATACTGGATAACCAAAGATGAAGCAAATGGGCTAAAATGCAGCCAGAAGGCTTGGAGCAGCCTGCTCAGATATGCAAATACTGGCTGCAGCCTCATACACTCCGCGTACAGTAGTGTAGCAGCTAGCATGACGCAATTACAGCTCGGGGCATCAGAGTTTGGAGATCAATTCTGGAATCCTCTGGAAGGAGTTTTTATGCCTTCCCTGTGGAATGTGTAGGTTTTCTCTGCGTGCTCCGGTTTCCTTTGTTACATTCCCCAGTAACCGGGTGACTTACCAGCAAAGATAGATAGGTCCGCTGAAGCCTGATGCTACTATTTTCAAACGTTTTTATTTATAAAGGGGCACAAACGTATGGTTACTACAAAACATTCAGATCATATACATCGTCAAAACTGAATCTAAAGCACAGGTGTAGTAATAATCAATCAAAGATGAGCTCTATCGTTGTCTAGGGGATACTGAGTCCAATTGGGTATAAGAGTCACTCAAAATCTGCAGACTTCCCCGTTTCGGGAACCGCTGACAGTTCACGGGTTGGAGAGAGAGAAAAGGAACACTTGCCCGTCGTCCTTGCGAGGCAAATCCCTGCTGTTAGTTAAAGCGGTTTTTCCTTTTGGGTCCAGCCACAGACTCCCGATCCGGAATCTAACGCACGTGGCTTCCTTCAGAATGGCTTCCCGCTCTGACGGGAAGCGCTATCGTGTCTCCTTCGTGTGTCTCCTTGGTGCGTCTCAGGCCCCGCCTCGGCAGCCCACCTTTTATCGGGACTGGCAGGGTTGTAGATGTCCATCAGGGTGGGGGGGGGGCGAGGCAATCTTTCCCCCATCACCCATCTCACATTGCCCTGAGGGTCTGCACGTAGGCCAGTTCCTTATTCCACAAAGGTGTCTCCCAAGACAATGGCTATGTCCAAGGCTTTTGTCTTGTTGAGCGACCAGCCCACATTCCAAACCGTAAGGCTCTCTCTCTCTCTCTCTCTCTCTTGCGATTCTCACAAAGGAAGGGGCTGAGGTCATAACACCTTCCACAGTCTGAAGATGTACTGGTTGGTAGGTCAATAGGTCATTTTAAATTGTCCTGTGGTTAGACTGGTGTTGAATTGGGGTTGCTGGGAGGCGTGGCTGGAAGGGCCTGTTCTGCCCTTCATCTTGATAGGTAAATAAATATGGACAGCATTGGGAGTGTTGAGCTGGGATGTGTGCGATTCCAGTCTCACAGTGTGAACATTCTTTCTCCCTCAGGCTCTGAAGGCGCTGCAGGATATGAGTTCCTGTCCCAGCTTCACATCGCAGTCGTCCGTGTTCTCTCATACAGCACCTCGCAA
This sequence comes from Hemitrygon akajei, assembly GCF_048418815.1. Classification (NCBI taxonomy): domain Eukaryota; kingdom Metazoa; phylum Chordata; class Chondrichthyes; order Myliobatiformes; family Dasyatidae; genus Hemitrygon; species Hemitrygon akajei. The sequence continues at coordinate 196,498,902 of NC_133127.1, read as the reverse complement.
GGCAAAGAGCATTCCTGTGCAGGCCTTTGAGGTAACGGTCTTCTGCCTTCTGCTCGCGTCAGTATTCGCTGAGGTGATGAGTTCTGCTCCTCCTCCCTGGCCAAAGTGGCAGCTCTTCCACTAGGGTGGGACCAGTTTTGTAAAATCATGAGAGTAATATAGATTAAAATCAGGAGGGGATACGATAGAGGCCACGGGGGTGGTGGGGTGGGAGGGAGGGTGGATAGAGGCTGAGGGGTGGTGGGGGGATGGATAGAAGCCACAGAGGGGTTGGGGGGATGGATAGAGGCCTTGGGGGGTGGGGGGGTGGGGGACAGGATGGGTAGAGGTCTCAGAGGGGTTGGGGGGCAACGGATAGAGGTCATGGGGAGTTGGTGGGGGAACGGATGGAGTCCATGGGAGGGGGAGGGTGGATAGAGGCCTCAGAGGGGTTGGGGGGGAATGGATGGAGGCTGCAGGGTGGGTGGTGTGGGGTTACAGATAGAGGCCATGGGAGGAAGAGATAGAGATTGCTGGAGTTATACTCTTCAGGGAAAAATTTAGGGAAGATGTTTAAAACTGCGAATAGTTTTGATAAAGATAAATTGAGAAGCTGTTCCCAGAAGTTTTCCAACTGTCAGATGAAGATTAAACAGCAAGAGGGGATTCTTTTTGAACAGTGTATTATTGAGCTGCCTGCTCTCTGTGACAGCATTGATTCCAGTTTATCTTCCGTTCAGTGTGACTGAAGTGCTTCACTGCAGTACTCTACAGAAATGAGCCATTCTTATGGCAAAAGCCACATTGGAGCAGAATGAGGCCATTCAGTCTGTCAATCCTGCTCCTTTGACAGTAATGCACTTGGTTGTTTCAACTATGTGAAGGGTCGGTCAAAACTGGAGCTTTTGTTTCTCTGCTCACCTGAAAACAAAGAGAAACAAAACCTACTTAGAGTCATAGAACACCACAGCACAGAAACAGTCCCTTCGGCCCTTCTAAACAATGCTGACCTATTAATCTGCCTAGTTAGTCCTAGCGACTCGCACCCAGACCATAGCCGTCCCTACCCCTCCCATCCATGTACCAATCCAAATTTCTCTTAAATGTTGAAATGGAACCCACATCCACCATTTCCACTGGCAGCTCGTTCCACACTTTCACCACCCTCGTTCCCCCTCATGTTTCCTTTAAACATTTTACTTTTCACCATTAACCCATGACAGTCCTGGACCGAGCCAATTCCACAAGCATTGAAGCCAAGGTTTTGAAGGCTCAGCTCAGATGGACCGGCCATGTGATCCGCATGGATGAGTCCAGAATGCCGCATCAGTTGTTCTACGGAGAACTGGAGCATGGCAACCATGCCCAAGGTCGCCCAAGGAAGAGGTACAAGGACAACCTCAAGTCAAACCTTAAGTGGGCCAAACTCCAGCCCCGCGATCTCGAACACACTGCTGCTGATCGGTCCAAGTGGCGCAATCTATGCTCCAAGGCAGCAAACAACTTCCAAGCCAACTGGCGCATGCAGTGCCTCAAGGCGAGTCAAGAAGGACACAGGAAGGCGTCCGCTCCTGCCCCAGCAGGTGGTGCTCCTTGTCCCATCTGCGACCGTATCTGCGCTTTGGACTTCGGCCTTAGAAGTCATATGCGTGCCCACAGACATTGACTGCACAACACATTCATCTTCCTCGGACTTCGAGAGACTACTACTATGTACTACTACTATGAACCCATGACCTCTAGTCGTAGTCTCACCCAACCTCAGTGGAAAAGCTAACACAATGGCCACTCTGCTTAAATCTTACCTAATCTATCTACTTGATCCATCATTGCCCTCTATTTGTGACAGCAGAAATTTAGAGTGCCAGATCGCATTCCCAAAGTGCACAATTTTCTACACTTGTGCTGTTTGTTAATAGTAAACATTAGCCCCATGTGGCAAGAGAATCTGGTGTCCAGATCTCTGCCCAGTTACCACCAGATTCGTTGTGACTTTTCCCAAATTTAATGTGAGGTGCACTCAACATGACTGCAAACAGAGAGAATGTCGTTAGAGTCATTGAGCACTGCAGCACCGAAACAGGCTCTTCAGCCCACCTAGTCCCCAACTAACTATTAATCCACCTGCACCCACCATAGCTCTCCACTCCCCTCCCATCCATGTATCTATGCAAACTTCCCTTGCCTTATAAAATCAAACCCGTATCCACTGGGAGCTCATTCCACACTCACCACTCTCTGAGTGAAGAGGCTCCCCTTCAACATTTCACTTTCCAGCCTTAACCTATGACATTGTTCTAGTCTCACCCAAGCTCAGTGGAAAAAACCTGCTTGCATTTCCCCTATCTATACCCCTCATAATTTTGTGTATTTCTATCAAATCTCCCCTCATTCTCCTATACTGCAGGGAATAAAGTCGCCATCTATTCAATCTTACTCTGTAACTCAGGTCCTCAAGTCCCACTACTCTCTGTGTAAAAAAAACTACTTCTGACTTGCCCCCATTACTTTCTTCCAATCACCTTAAAGTTATAACCCCTTTCTGCCCTGGGATCTCAGGCTGTCCACTCAATCTATGCCCTTTAACTAATCTTTGCCAGTACATCGCCTGTCCGTCAGTATATCTGCCTCTCCACCATCACACTGATCCACGGTGTTAATTCCCTTCAGTGATCCTATTATCAACATGAAGCTCCCTCAGTTGCATCTTTCCAAGAGCACAGCATTCCCCCAGGGAGTTTGTATCTATGAACCTGTTTGATTTCACTGAGAGAGCTACCACTGAGCCAGCACATAACTAGTAATGTGCTATCAGGGCACTATGGTAGCTGATTGCCAATCAGGCTTCAATTTCTGCCGCTGTCTGTACGTTCTCCCGTGACCATGTGGGTTTCCTCGGGGTGCTTTGGATTCCTCCCACAGTCCCAAGACGTATGGGGTTAGGCTGAGTGAGTTGTGGACGTGTTGAAGCATGGCGACATTTGTGGGCTGCCCAGCACAATCCTTGGACTGCAATGGTTGTAGATGCCAACGATTCATTTCACTGTATGCTTTGATGTTTTCGGAAGGAGAATAGGGTTGAGATGGATAATGAATCAGCCAAGATGAAATGACAGAGCAGGTGTGATGGGCCAGATGGCCTAATTCTGCTCCTATCTCTTCTGCTCTTATGTACCAGTGACAAATAAAGCTATTTTTTTAACAGTAAGTAGCCACAGCTCTTATAACGTTGGCACTCATCTTCCTCCTCCTCCTCCTCCTCCTCCTCCTCCTCAGGTTAAGCTGGACGTGAACCTAACAGATTTAACAAAGATTGGTAAATCGCAGAAGTACTCGCTCAGTGTGGATGTGGAGGGGGGTAAGCTGGTGGTAATGAAGAAATCCAAGGACACTCAGGAGGACTGGAACACATTTACTCATGATAAAAGTAAGGAGGAGGGCCGCTCCTAGAACCCATTCCATAATTCAGTTGAGTTTTGGGACTAGCAGTAGCCTAATGTTTTAAGAATGATGTTAAATATTTGACACCGTGATCAGTACAAAAAAAAACCTTTTTAACAATCTTTGTTATCAATCTCTTCGTCTTGCATGCTGTTCATACAGAACAATTCATTACACAGGTAGTACGAGGGAAAGTAATAACAGATTGCTGAATAAAGTCTAACAGTTACAGTGCAAGTAGACAATAAGGTACAAGGTCATAATGAGGTAGGTTGTGAGGTCAAGGCTGCATCTTATACAAGTGAATTGTTCAATAGTTTATGACAGGGCTTTGTATCGAATGGGAGGGTGGAGAAGAGAGAATGAGAGGGTGCAGGAAGATTTGGGCACCGTGGTAGTATAGCGGTTAGCACAACACTTTATGTCAATGACTTCCATGGTGGAATTAATTGCTTTGTTGCAAAGTTTGCAGACGATATGAAGATAGGTGGAGGGGCAGGAAATTTTGATGAAGTAGAGAGGCTACAGAAGGACTTAGTAAATACAAAGTATACTGCAGCTGCTGGGGTCAAAGCAACACGTACGACACGCTGGAGGAACTCAGCAGGTCGGGCAGCATCCGTGGAAACGAGCAGTCAACGTTTCAGTCCTGACGAGGGGTCTCTGCCCACGGATGCTGAGTTCCTCCAGCGTGTTGTACATGTTGCTGAGAAGGACTTAGGAGAATGGGCAAGGAAGTGGCAGATGGAATACAGTGTCGAGAAGTGTGTGGTCATGTACTTTGGTAGAAGAAATAAAAGGGAAGACTTTTTTTTAAATGGTAAGAAAACTCAAAAATCGGAGACAGAAAAGGACTTGGTAGTCCTTGTACAGTATTCCCTAAAGGTTAATTTGCAGGTTGAGTTGGTGGTGAGGAAGGGAAATGCAATGTTAGCATTCATTTGAAGAGGACTGGAATATAAAAGAAAGGATATAAAGTTGACTATATAAAGTGCTGGTGAGACCTCACTTGGAGTATTGTGAGCAGTTTTGGGCCCCTTATAGAAAGGATGTGCAGACACTGAACAGGGTTTAAGGAGGCTCATGAAAATGATTCCAAGTTTAAACAGCTTGTCATATGAACAGTGTTTGATGGCTCTGGGCCTGTATTCACCAGAACTCTGAAGAATGAGGGGTGACCTAACTGAAACCTAGTCAACATTGAAAGGCCTTGATAGAGTGGATGTGGAGAGGATGTTTCCTATGGTGAGACAGCCTAGGACCAGAGGACACAACCTCAGAATACAGGGGGCATCCTTTTAGAATAGAGATGAGGCATTTCTTCAGCCAGAATGTGGTCAGGCAGAGGTTGATTGGTCAGGGCATGAAGGGATGCGGGGAGGAGGCAGGAGACTGGGGCTGAGAGATAAAAATGGACCAGCCATGATGAAATGGCAGAGCAGACTCGATGGGCCAAAAGGCCTAATTCTGCTCCTATATCTTATGGTCTAAATTAGTGGGTTGCTGTGCAGTGTAACCTATTGGGCTGGATGGGTGGGTGTCACAACATTTCCCTAAATAAATAAATTAGATTAAGCTGGCTGCTTCACTGAGTAGTGATTATAAAGGCCAACAGTAACATGCAATATTCAGGGAATTATTGAGTAAATTATTGTAAAGTAAATAATTATAAGATAAATTGTTACAAAGTGAATTGTTATGACTAAGTTATTATAAAGTAAATTATATTTACTCTCCATCAGTTCGGCAGCTGATAAAGTCACAGCGTGTCCACAACAAGTTGGGAATTGTGTTTGAAAAGGAAAAGGATAAAACGCAGAGGAAGGACTTCATTTTTGAAACCACAAGGGTGAGTGGCCGGGCCGCTGGTGTTTCATTCTCAAACAGTTCTGTCTGGATTTGTTGTGTCAAACAACAACCTGTTCCGATGCACAGTTTCGATCCGAATCGTCGACAGTTCCTCTCCTCTACAGATGCTGCTCAGTCTGCTGACCGGGGTAGGACATACACAGTGAATGGAAGGGCACTGAGGAGTGTGGCAGAACAGAGGGATCGGGGAAATACAGATCCGGAATTCCTTGCAAGGGACATCAGAAGTAGATAGGGTCGTAAAGAGAGCATTCAGTACATTGGCCTTTATAAATTGGAGTGCTGTGTACAGCAGTTGAAGTGTCACTTTAATATTTTATAAGATATTGGGGACGCCTAATTTTCAGTACTATGTGCAGTTCTAGGAAGATGTATCTGCAGGAAAGATACCAGTATCAGGTTTAATATCACTGGCATACTGTATGTCAAGAAATTTGTTATTTTGTAACAGCAATGCATTGCAATAAATAATAAAAAATAGAAATTACATTAAAGTGTGTATATATATATATTTAAGTATTGCAAAAAGAGCAAAGGAAAGTGAGTTAGTGTACATGGGTTCATTATCTACTCAGAAATCTGATGGCAGAGGAGAAGAAGCTGTTCTTAAATATCAAGTGTGTGTCTTCAGGCTCCTGTACTTCATCCCTGCTGGTAGAAATGAGAAGAGAGTATGTACTAGGTGACGGGGTCCTTAATGATGGACACCACCTTCCTGAGGCATCGGCTTTGGAAGATATCCTCAATGTAGTGGATGTTAGTGCTTATGATGGAGCTAGCTGAGTTCCAATATCAATATGAATAGAGGTGAACGAGTAGAGTTCCCTTGGCAGGTTGTTTCTTGTTGCAAATTCCAGTATCTGCAGTCCATTGTCTACATTAATGGCAACGCCTATGACATCATAAAATGTTCCACGGAGCTTCAGGCAAACGACCTTTGTTACTGTGTGTCTGAGATGTTAACCAAAAGCGTATAAACCACTCTGCCATTTCCAGAGTCATGATTACGTATATGAAGTCTCTGGGCCAGTACTTGACAGAGTTCAGAAGGATGGTGGGGGATCTCATTAAAATTTACTGGATACTGAAAGGCCTATATAGAGTCTTGGACCGAAACATCAACTGTTTACTCTTTTTCATAGATGCTGCTTGGCCTGTTGAGTTCCTCCAGCATTTTGTGTGTGTAACTTTGGATTTTCAACATCTGCAGGCCTTCTTGTGTTTGGATAGGGTGGTTGTGGAGTTGTTTCCATCGTTTAGGGTTGTCAGAATAAAGGAATGTCTCCAGGGTAGGGGAATCCAGAACTAGAGGGCATTAGTTTAGGGCGAGAAGAGAAAGAATTATAAGAGACTTGAGGGGCAGCTTTTTCACCCAGAGGGTGGTGAGTTTATGAAATGAACTGTCAGAAAGTGGTTAAGGCAGGTACAATAATATTGTTTAAGAAGCGTTTTAGATAAAGGTACATTAAATTAGGGCAACAAACACAAAATGCTGGAGGAACTCAGCAGGTCAGGTAGCATCTGTGGAAGTGAATTAACATTGGACGTTTCGGGCCAATACACTTCATCGGGACTGGAGGGGGAGGGGGAAGATGCCAAAATAAGAAAGTGGGGGAGGGAAGGACGACAAGGTAGAAGGTGATATGTGAAGCCAGGTTGGTGGGGGGAAGAGAATGAAGAATGAAGCAATGAAGCTTGGGAGGTGATAGGTGGAAAGGGCAAAGGGCTGAAGAAGAAGGAATCTGATAGAGGAAAGTGGACCAAGGGGAGAAAGGGGAGGAGGAGGGACACTAGGGGAGGTGATAAGCCAGTGAGGAGAAGAGTTAAGAGGCCAGAGTGGGGAATAGAAGTAGAGGGAATGAGGAGGGGGAGGAAATTACCTGAAATTGGGGAAATTGATGTTCATGCTGTCAGGTTGGAGGCTACCAAGACAGAATATGAAGTGTTGCTCTTTCAACTTGAGAAAGGCTTCACCACGGCAGAAGAGGAGGCCATGGATCAAATGTTGGAACGGGAATGGGGATTGAAATTAAAATGATTAGCCACCGGGAAATCCTGCTTTTTGCAGATAGAACAGAGGTGCTTAACAAAGATGGTTCCCCCATTTTACATTGGGTTTCACTAATGTAGAGGAGACCCCATTGGGAGCACTGGATACAGTAGATGACCCCAACAGATTCGTAGGAAAAGTGTCACCTCACCAGGGAAGATAGTTTGGGGCCCTGAATTGAGGTGTTTATTTGTCATTTCCATAGATGCTGCCTGACTTGCTGAGTTCCTCCAGCATTTTGTGTGTGTGGCTCTGCATTTCCTGCATCTGCAGAATCCCTTGTATTCAGATTAGCTTAACTTTGCGACGGACATTGAAACATACAGTGAAATGCCTCGTTTGCATCAACAACCAACACAGCCCACAAAAGTTGCCATGTTTCCGGCGCCAACATAGCATGCCCACAACATGCGGGGTTTCACAGGTTACGGTCAGACACTATGAATTGGAACTAAGTGGGTGGACTGTGGGTGGATAGACTGGTTGGGCCAAAGGACCTTCATCCATGCTGTTTAGTTCTGTGATTGTAAGGACTTTGAAAGCACAGTTGGCAGCCACTCTATCAGGCCTTTACTAGTTGTTGTTCACTGCTCTCCCCGTACAGAAACGTGAGGCATTCTGCCAACTCCTGCAGCTAATGAAGAACAAGTATTCAAAGCAGGATGAACCGGACATGATCTCCATCTTCATTGGCACCTGGAATATGGGTAAAGATTGACTTTATTTGTCACTTAGAACAGCACAGCACAGCCTCTTCAGCCCACAGAGTTGAGCTGACCTTTAATCCTACTTTAAGATTACTCTAAACCGACCCTCCTGCATAATCCTCCATTTTACTTTCATCCATGTGCCTATCTATGAGTCTTTCAAATGTCCCTAATGTTTCTGCCTCTACCATCATCGCTGACAGCATGTTCCACGCACCCAATACTCTGTGTGTAAAAAAAAACTCCCTCTGACATCCCCCGCTCTACTTACCTCCAAACTCCTTAAAATTAGGCCCTCTTGAAACATACAGTGAAATGCACCTGAGAATTGTGCTGGGCAGCCCACAACTTACTAATCCTAAGCCGCAAGACTTTGGGATGTGGGGGGGAAACCCTCGTAGTGACGGGGAGTATGCACAAACTGCTGGTGGGAATTGACCCTTGATTGACTGCACTGTAAAGCATTACACTAAACACTACCCTACCATGACAAAGGGGATGTGGAATGGAAGTTAAATACTGACCTGGCCATGAAGGCCTGTGTTCTGAGGATATAGTGTGTTGGTCCATTGCCTCCTCTGCTGTCACAATGAGGTTGGAGGAGCTAAACGTTCCATTTGCATGTTTGTTTGGGTAGCCTCCAAACTGATGGCATGAACATTGATTTTTGTAACCTCCAGTAATTTCTTCCCTCTCCACCTTCTCTCCTTTTTCTTTTCCTATTCTGGTCCCTCTCTTACTAAACCCTTCTCCTCACCTGTCCTCACCTTCTCCTCCCCTTTGGTCCCCTCCCCCTTCCCTTTCTCCCATGGTCCACTGTTCTGTCCTATCAAACACAAAATACACTGCAGATACTGTGGTCAAATCAACATGTACAAACAAGCTGGAGGAACTCAGCAGGTTGGGCAGCATCCGTGGAAATGAACAGTCAACGTTTCAGGCCGAGACCCTTCGTCCTGACTATTCATTTCCATGGATGCTGCCCGACCTGCTGAGTTCCTCCAGCTTGTTTGTACGTGTCCTGTCCTATCAGATTGCTCATTCTTCTGCTCTTTATTCCTTCCACTTATCCTATCGCACCTATTACCTCCCACCCTCATTCCTCCTCACCTGGTCTTACCTATCAGCTGCCAGCTTCCCTCTCCCCCCACCTACTTGTTCTGGCTTCTTCACCCCTCCTTTCCAGTCCCGGTGAAGGGCATCAGCCTGAAATGTCAACTCTTTATTGATTTCCATAGATGCTGCCTGACCAGCTGAGTACCTCCAGCATTTTGTGTGTGTTTCTGCAGATAGCGTGTTTGTGGTTGTGTGGAATTTTGAAGCATGTCTCCCTCTCTCAAATATTTTGTTGACCAGGAAGTGCCCCCCCTCCGAAATTCATGGCATCCTGGCTGGTTTCCAAAGGCCTTGGGAAGACTCTGGACGAGATGGCAGTCACCATTCCACACGACATCTATGTCATTGGGACCCAGGAGAACTCGGTGGCGGACAAGGAGTGGGTTGACTTTGTCCGGGGCAGTCTAAAGGAATGCACTGACCTAGACTTCAAGCCGGTAAGGTGTGCAGTGGAGAGACAGCTGATGCTCAGCTTTCTCTTTGTGGTGGTCAGAGGAATGTCTGCATTTGAGTTTCTGGATTGGGGTTTGGGGTATCCCTTGATCCTCCTACATCCCCCACACCCACATCCATTCATATTCTGAGATTAGCGACACCATTTTATAAGATTGCCTTTATTTTGTTGCCTACTTGTGAGTCCTCGTGCAGGATTCCTGAAAGGTTAACTTGCAATGCAACTTTAGCATTCATTTCCAGAGGACTAGGGTTTCAAATCAAGAATGTAATGCTGAGGCTTTATAAGGCACTGGTCACTCTGCATTTGTGAGCAATTTTGGGCCCCTTAACTAAGAAGAGATGTTGTGTCGTTGGAGAGAGTGTGAAGGAGGTTCACAAGAATGTTTCAGAGAATGAAAGGGTTAATGTGTGAGGAGCATTTGATGGCTCTGGGCCTGTACTTGCTGGAGTTTAGAATGAGGGAGGATTTCATTGAAACCTCTCAAATATTGAAAAGCCTAGTTAGAGAGTATGTGGAGAGAATGTTTCCTATAGTGGGAGAGTCTAGGAACAGGAGGCAAAATTTCCGAATAAAGGGTCATACATTCAGGACAGAGATGAGGAGGAATTTCTTTGGCCAGAGGGTGGTGAATCTGTGGAATTCATTACCACAGACAGCTGTGGAGGCCAAATCAGTGGGTATATAGTCAAAGGTACTTGGGCAAAGGCAGGAGAATGGGATCGAGAGGGATAATAATTCAGGCATAATGGAATGTCAGTGTAGACCTGATGGGCTGAATGGCCTAATTCTGCTCCTCTTTCTCCTCTGTTGTTAAATGCGAGGTTGTCCATTTTGGAAGGAAAAATTAAAGAGCAGATTATTATTTAAATAGTAAAAGATTGCAGCATGCTGCTGTGCAGAGGGACTTGAGGGTGCTTGTGTGTGAATCACAAAAGGTTGGTTTGCAGGTGCAGCAGGCTATCAAGAAGGCAAATGGAATGTTGGCCTTATTTCTACAGGGACTGAATTTACGAGCCAGAAGGTTATGCTGCAACTATACAGGGTACTGGTGAGGCCGCACCTGGAGTACTGTGTGCAGTTCTGGTCTCCTTACTTGAGGAAGGATATTCTGGCTTTGGAGGTGGTGCAGAGGAGGTTCACCAGGATGATTCCAGAGAAGAGGGGGTTAGACTATGAGGAAAGATAGAGTCGCCTGGAACTGTACTCGCTGGAATTCAGAAGAATGAGAGAAGATCTTCTAAGAACTAGGGGACATAGCCTCAAGATTCAGAGAGTGGATTTAGGATGGAATGAGGAGGGACTGCTTTTCCCAGAGAGTGTTGAATCTGTGGAATTCCCTGCCCAATAAAGCTGTGGAGGGCTACCTCAGTAAATATATTTAAGACAAGGTTGGATAGAATTTTGCATAGTAGGGGAATTAAGGGTTATGGGGAAAAGGCAGGTAGGAGGAGATGAGTCCATAGCCAGATCAACCATGATCTTATTGAATGGTGGAGCAGGCTCGACGGGCCAGATGGCGGACTCCTGCTCCTATTTCTTATGTTCTTATGTCTTTTGGTCTAATGGTCTATGTACCTATGTACCTCACTCCATCGATCTGAGTCTTTTGGTTCCTATCTCTGGACTGGGCAAGCTAGCATGTTGGTAAATTGGTTTATTGTTGGCACAAGTGCTAAGGTACAATGAGAAACATGTTGAATTCTGTTCATACTGGTCAGTTCATTACACAGTGCAGAATAAAGTGTTACAGTTACAGAGAAAGTGCTGTGCAGCTACAAGATCCATAAGGAGGTAGATTGTGAGGTCAGGAGTCCAACTCGTTGTACTAGGGAACCATTCAATGGTCTTATAATAGTGGGGTAGAAGCTGTCATTGAGCCCGGTGGGACGTGCTTTCAGGCTTTTGTATCTTCCATCTGATGGGAGAGAGGAGAAGATGGAATGACTGGAGTGGGTGGGGGTCTTTGATTATGCTGGTTGCTTTATTGAGGCAGTAAGAAGTGAAGTCAGAGTCCATGGAGGGAGGCTAGTTTCCTTGATGTGCTGAGCTGTGTCCACAACTCTGCAATTTTCTGTAGTCATGGGCAGAGTATTTGCCGTACCTAGTTGTGATGTATCCAGACAGGATGCTTTCAATGGTGCATTGATGAAAATTGTAAAAGCCCCAAGGTCCAATGCAAAGATCTCTTCTTCTGTGAGAGAATTGAGAACCAGGCCTTTCAGAATAAGTATGGTCAGTCACTTGAGGTCTGGAGTCTTCCCTGAAATTTACAAGGATGATTCTGAGAATGAAGGGGTTAACGTATGAGGAGCGTTTGTCAGCTTGGGTCTGTACTCACTGGAATTTAGAAGAACGTGTAGGGATCTTATTGAAACCTACCAAATGTTGAAAGGACTAGATAGAGTGGATGTGCGGAGGATGTTTCCTATGGTGGGAGGGCACAGCCTCAAAACTGAGAGACAACCTTTTAGAACAGAGGTAAGGAGGAATTTTTTTTTTAGCCGGAGAGTAGTGAATCTGTGGAATGCTCTGCCACAAACTGAGGTGGAGGCCAAGTCCGTGGGTATGTTTAAGGTGGAAGTTGACTGTTTCCTGATTGGTCAGTGCATCACAGGATATGGCGGAAAGGCAGGTGTGTGGGGTTGAGTGGGATCCGGGATCAGTCATAATGAAATGGTGGTGCAGACTTAATGGGCTGAATGGCCTTATTCTGTTCCTATTTCTTATTGTTTTATAAGAATGGTAATGGAGGGACAGTGGTAAGGGGATGAAAGATTTTTAATGGTAAATGAGACTGCGATGTTGATGTGACAATCTTATCTACTGTAATCTCATTAAATCTCATTACAGGCACTGTGACTTGCTCTTGCAGCTAATTTGTATGTGAGTGTCCTGTTGCATGTCGATTGAGCCGACCAGCTCTCCCCACGGGCAAACCAAGCCTCATGGGGTCATAGAGCACCACTGCACAGAACCAGGCTCTTTGGAGCATCCAGTCAATGCCAGGCTGTCATCCATGTTACTTATCCAAACTTCTTTTGAATGTTGCAATCCAACCCACATGCACCACTTCCTCTGGCAGTTAATTCCACACTCGCACGCTCTCTGAGTGAGGAAGTTCTCCTCAGGTTCCTCTTATCACCCATTAACACCTGCAGGGAGTAAAGGAAAGAGAAGGACATCTGGCTCTTAGCCTGTTCCCTGCAGCGTCTCAATCATCATTTGGTGATCAGAATCACATTTACCATCACTAACGGATGTTGTGAAATTTGTTGTTTCGTGTCAGTACATTTCAATACACAGTAGTAAAAAAAATTACTTAATTTTTTATGCACAGCACATTTCTTAAGTCGTGCAAAAAGAGAGCAAAAAAAAAGTGAGGTCGTGTTCATGGGCTCATGGACCGTTCAGAGATCTGATGGCAGAGGAGAAGCTGTTCCTAAAACATTTGAGTGCCGTCGTGCTCCTGTACCTCCTCCCTGATTGTAGCAATGAGAAGAGTATGTCCGTGATGGTGAGGGTCCTTACTGACGGATGCCTTTTGGAGGCTTTTAGTGCCCATGATGGAGCTGGCTGACTGTACGAACTCTGTAGCTTTTTGTGCAGTGGCCCCTCCATACCAGACAGTGATGCAACTATAACATGTCTCCACAAAGGATGTCACCAGCCTTTTGATTGATACAGTGGGTCTAGTGTTTGATTGGTGCTTGTGCTCTGAAGCAGTAAGTGACCGTGTAGTAAATGTGTCCATTTGCAGATTGCAATGCAGACGCTCTGGAACATTAAAATCGCAGTCCTGGTAAAGCCGGAGCACGAGAACAGGATCAGCCACGTCAGCACGTCCAGCGTGAAGACCGGAATAGCCAACACTCTGGGTATGTAAACCGGTGACAGCACTGTACCTGCCGGTATACTGCTGATGAGACCAGTAGCAGCAGGCATGGTGTGCAGAATCAGAATCGGGTTTAATATCATTGGCATATGTCGTCAAATCTACTGTTTTGCAATACTGTTTTGAGATAGTGATTTAGATGCATATCATATTTTTTTACTGAGTTAAGTATTGTATGTAATTAGTTTTGCTACAACAAGTGTATGGGACATTGGAAAAAAGTTGAATTTCCCCATGGGGATGAATAAAGTATCTATCTATCTATCTATCTATCTACATTAAAATGTTAAAAACCTATAAATTACAGTAAGTATATGTTGGTTGTCAGTTTCGACGATGACAATTGTGTTTGTGCAGGTCACTGTGTGTTTGGGGGTGACTGTAAGACAGTGTAGACATTCACAGTGAGGACAAGGAAGATGTCGAGATTCCACAGGCATGGCTGTTGCTGCTCCTTTCCTCTTCTGTTGGGCGGTCTCCAAGTCTACGTGATGCCTTTCTTCCACGTTGCTGTGAGCAAGTCTAACCAAGGCTCGCCCTATGTGCCCTGTGTTCCAGACGCCGGGACGCAAGCCCCAGCTAGAGCTTCTAACAATCCATGTTAAGGAGTTGGAACTGCAAAATGGATGCACTCCGGATCATTTGGGAGGCTGAAGGAGTGATAGGACACGTAGAGAGGTAGTTACACCCGAGGTGCAGGACACAGGGAGCTGGGAGAGTCAGGAAGGGAAAAGGGGTTAAGGAGGCAGTGAACTAAATGGAGAGGAAATACAAAAAACTGAGGTGTAAAGAGACTTGGGAGTCCTCGTGCAGGATTCCCTAAAGTTTAATTTGCAGGTTGAGTCTGTGGTGAGGAAGGCAAATGCAGTGTTAGCGTTCATTTCAAGAGGACAAAATATAAAAGTAAGAATGTAATGTTGAGACTTTATCAAGCACTGGTGAGGTCTCACTTGGAATATTGTGAGCAGTTTTGGGTCCCTTATTAAGACCATTAAGATATAAGAGTAGAATTAGGCCATTTGGCCCATTGAGTCTGTTCCGCCATTTCATCATGGCTGATCCAATTTCCTCTCAGCCACAATCTCCTGCCTTCTCCCCGTATCCCTTCATGCCCTGACTAACAAGAATACATCAATCTCTGCATTAACTATACATAAAGACTTGGCAAAGAATTCCATAGTTTCAGCACCCTCTGGCTAAAGAAATTCCTCCTCATCTCCATTCTACAAGGATACCCCTTTATTCTGAGGCTGTGTCCTCTGGTCTTGGACTCTCTTGGCACAGAAAACATCCTCTCCACATCCAAAAATATAGTATTATGGTTTTTGAGTCCTTGCAGTTGTTATAACCAGGCTTGGTAGTGGGCATAAGCTCCCATTACCTATTAAATACTCCCTGTGGCCTACGTCTCAAATAGCCTCTGACAACCAAGGCCAGCACCTGACCTGCATGTGTGGCTTAGCTACTAAGCCTGCCGGAACTGCTTCTACTGACAAAAAAAGGGCAATAGTGGGTCAGTGGCTCATCTAAGAGAAGCAAAGCTCTGATCTCAAACTTCACTGCCTTGTGGCTATGCCCCCTCATGGGGAAAAGCTTTGGAAAGAAACACCAATGAAAAATCCAGAGCTGGAGTCCATAGGACAGTTCTACATTGAGGTAATGGGCCAGTCCAGCATCGTCGCTGGTGCCGAACAGTATCGGTCTCTGCCGTTGCTTTGGGTTCAGCAGCTGTGCAGAAAGAGTGAGCCTGCTGCTTAGGCACCAGCTTGCTGTCCATATCGTACCGTGCAGGCTTGCGTATCGTGGACAGCTGGGGCGCAACATCCACAGTCGACCCTGACCAACAGAAGGCCTCCAGGGTTTTTCAGGTGGGTTCGCAAACCTGATGGTGGTGGGGGAAGACCTGGGGGTGTGGGTCTTCAGGCTCCTGTACCTCCTGCCTCTGCCTGATGGAAAGAGACAGTGACCCAGATTTTGTGGGGTGGGGGTGCAGGCAGGGTTCCCTGATGATGGGTGTTGCCTTCCTGAGACCTCAATTCGTGTAGATTATTTCGATGGTTGAGAGAGCAGTAGCTGGGTCCACCACCGTCTGTATCCTCTTTGTGTACCTCTGAGGTTTTCCATACCAGGCGATGATACAGGCAGACAGAATGCCTTTCGTTGTAATGTCACTGAGACAGTGTACTATGTTTTCCACCTTGGCCCTGGAAGAATACTGTTTCATTTAGCTGTCTATACATGTGTGGTTGAATGACAATTAGCCTAGAACTTGAACTTGTATCAGGTCCAGTTCACTGAAGATTTGCCTTCATCTTTCACAGGTAACAAAGGTGCAGTTGGTGTTTCCTTCATGTTCAATGGCACGTCGTTTGGATTTGTGAACTGCCATTTAACATCTGGTAATGAGAAGACTGCAAGGTAAGTCTAATGTGGAGCCTCCTTGTTGGTGGTTGTACTGGGAAAGGAAGCTCACCCATGAGTTTCTGTCAGGGAGGGATGAACCAGGTCCACCCAGGGCAAGAGCTCGTTTAGCTTTTACTGATGGTAGCTACTGTGTGTCAAAGTCAATTTATTATTAAGGTACGTATATGTCACAGATTCACTCTTCCATGGTAGTGTAGCGGTTAGCACAACGCTATTACAGCTCGGGGCGTCGGAGTTGGGAGTTCAAATCTGGCACCATCTGTAAGGAGTTTATATGTTCTCCCCATGGAATGTGTGTGTTTTCCCTGTGTGCTCCAGTTTCCTTCCACAGTCCAGAGCCGTACCGTGTAGGTTAATCAGTCATTGTAAATTGTCCCGTGATTAAGTCAAGTCAAGTCACTTTTATTGTCATTTCAACCATAACTGCTGCTACAGTACATAGTAAAAATGAGACAACGTTTTTTCAGGACACAGTACAATAACTAGACTGAACTATGTAAAAAACAACACAGAAAAAGAACACTGGACTACAGACCTACACAGGACTGCATAAAGTGCACAGAACAGTGCAGGCATTACAATAATTAATAAACAAGACAATAGGGCAGTAAGGTCTCAGTCCAGGCTCTGGGTATTGAGGAGTCTGATAGTTTGGGGGAAGAAACTGTTAGATAGTCTGGTAGTGAAAGCCTGAATGCTTCGGTGCCTTTTCCCGGAGGGCAGGAGGGAGAAGAGTTTGTATGAGGGGTGCGTGGGGTCCTTCATAATGCTGTTTGCTTTGCGGATGCAGCGTGTAGTGTAAATGTCCGTAATGGCGGGAAGAGAGACCCCGATGATCTTCTCAGCTGACCTCACTATCCGCCGCAGGGTCTAGCGATCCGAGATGGTGCAATTTCCAAACCAGCCAGTGATGCAGCTGCTCAGGATGCTCTCAATACAACCTCTGTAGAATGTGATGAGGATGGGGGGGGCGGGGGTGGGAGATGGATTAATTGCATTTATTTGGGGTCGGGGGGGGGGGGGTTGGTCAGCATGGCTGAAAGGGCCAGAAGGGCCTACTCCGTCCTGTTTTGCTAAATAAATAACTATGTTGATATTTAATCAGTCTGTGGAATTCATGGCTACTGACAGCTGCGGAGGCCAAATCATTGAGTATATTTCAGTAGAGGTTGATCAGTCAGGATGTCAAAAGTTACGGCGAGAAGGCAAGAGAATGGGGTTGAGTGGAATAATAAATCTGCCTTGCTGGAATGGCGGAGCAGAAAGATGGGACAAGTGACCTAATTCTGCTCCCATCTCTTATGGTCTGATATACTACCCTGATGTTCCTTTTGATAGAGAATCAGATTATCACTGACACGTGACATGAAGTGGGTTGTTTTGCAATAGCATTAGTATAGTGCAAGGCATAAAGTTAATATAAAGCTACAAAAATGACCAGTGCAAAACAAAAGGTATAGTGAGGTAGTGTTTTTGGGCTCATGGATCATTCAGAAATCTTGTCAGCGGTGAGAAAGAAGCTGTCCCTGAATCTTCAGGGTCCTTGTACCTCCTTCCCGATTCTAGTAATGGGAAGGGGGCACGTCTTGGATAGTGAGGACCTTTAGAGATGGAAGGCACCTTCCTGAGGCACTGCTTCATGAAACAGAAAACATACTGCACAACACAGGCCCTTTGGCCCACAAAGCTGTGCCGAAAGATGTCCAAGATCCTGTGCAGTGGTGCATCCATACCAGATGGTGATGCAACCAGTCAGAATGTTTTCCTCCAAACTCTTGTAGAAGTCTGTTAAAGTACTCGATCTCCTCAAGTTCATAACAAAATAGAGCCACTAGCATATCTTCTTTGCGATTGCATCAATGTGTTGGGCCCAGGAACTCGAAACTGTTCACCCTTTCCACTGCTGATCCTCAATGAGAAGTGGTGTGTGTTCTCCTGACTTCCCCTTCCTGAAATCTACCATCTGTTCCTTGGTCTTGCTGACACCGAGCATGAGCTTGTGACCAGTTAATTAAGTCCGTATGCAGACGACCAAATGTCTTCTCTTTTTTCCATTTCATGTTTGCTTGTGAGGAGGCTCATTACCAGATGGTGGGGGTGATTGGATTGTTTGCAGATTTTGTTGAGGCAGCACTCTGTCCTGTAAGTGGTTAGCTTGTGCAGGAAGAATTCAGCTGACAGAATCTTGCTATCAAGAACAAAAATAAATAATGTAAAGCAAAAGGAATAATGAGTTAGTGTTTGTGGGTTCATGGACTGTTCAGAAATCTGATGGCGGACGGGAAGAAGCTGTTCCTAAAATGTTGAATGTGGCTCCTGTACCACCTCCATGATGGTAGTAATGAGACGAGGGCATGTCCCTTCATGATGGAAGCTGCCTTTTGAAGACCATCTGACTGATAGAACTTTGAACCAGAGTGAACACTGCCTTTATCCAATCCTGTTTCTTGCACCCAGGCGAAACCAAAACTACTTGGACATCCTGAGGCTACTTTCCCTGGGGGATAAACAACTGAGCTCTTTTGACATCTCCTTACGGTTCACCCATCTCTTCTGGTTTGGAGACCTCAACTACCGGCTGGACATGGAGCTGCAGGTGGGTAGTGTCACCACATGGGCATGCCGCTTCCTCTCCCCTCAGGCCACTTACCCTCTTGGCTTTGAGCATTCCCAGCTTGCTGCCCAACCAGCCCAGGAGCAGGCTGGTGACTGACTCTTTTAAACGCGAGATTCTGCAGATGCTGGAAATCCAGGGGAACACACACAAAATATTGGAGAAACATAGCGGGTCAGGTAGCATCTATGGAGAGGAATGAAAAGCTAATGTTTTGGGCTGAGACCCTTCATCTGGACTCTGTAGTTCTGATAAAGAGACTCATCCAAATACATTGGCTGTTTATCCTCTCCATAGATGCTGCCTGACCTGCTGGGTTCTTACAGCATTTTGTGTCTATTGACTGTTCATCTAAACCAGTTGCATTTGCCTCTGTTTGACCCGTATCTATGGATACAGATTTATCACATGTATATTGAAACACAGTGAAGGGAATTGTTTGAATTAACAACTAGCACAACCCAAGGGTGTGCTGGGGGCAGTCCGCATTCTGGCCCATTCTCAGCAGAACAACACAAGCAACCAACACAACAAGGGTACCAAGGTAATGTAACTCTCCCTCTCTCACATGCCTCCAACACCAGGAGAGACCACCTCTGGGCCTCCAGTGGATTCCCCACACATTGAGACTCCAAATTCCCCAGTAGACTTGCAGAACCTAAAGCATAGCTGTACCTGTCCAAATGCCTTTTAAATATTGTTCAAGTTTATTGTCACCTGACTGTGTATATATACAACCAAATGAAACAACGTTCCTCCGGACCACAGTATGCTCATGAAACAGATAGCTCACAGCAGATAAAACAAAATATTACCTTAAATAATTTGATAAAATGTAATTCAAGGTGCATGTAGTGTGCTGCACGGTAAACAGTAAACCGCTCCCTGTCCTAGTGACGAGAGCTCGGTGGAGGCAGGGTATTCATGAGTCTCACAGCCTGAGGGAAGAAGCTCTTACCCTGTCTGGCAGTCCCAGTGAGTCAGAGAGGTTGTGGAATGAGTGGTAGGGAATCCTCAACAGTAGGTCAGTCCTCAGCCTCTTTCACTCCAGACCAAGCAGTCCCAGCCTGACCAGTCTCTCCTTGTAACTCAAACCCTTTGGCGCTGGTAACTTCCCTGTCGATCTTTTCTGTATCTGCTTCGGTTTAACCACACCCTATAGCTGGCAACCAGAACTGCACACAATACTTCAAGTGCAGACTTGCCAGCACAGCACAGGAACAGACCCTTTGGGCCACAGTGTTGTGCCTAGTCGCTTAAATTAGTATTCAAATTGCCAATTAAACTAATCCTTGATGTCTACACAAAGTCCATATCCTTCCCTTCCTCACACCCATGTGCCTATCTAGATACCTCTTAAAAGTCTCTAATCTATCTGCTTCTACCCCCACCCCAGGCAGCACATTCCAGTCACCCACCACTCTGTGTATGTATAAAAGAAACAAACTTGCTTCCCACATCTCCTTTAAAATACTCCCTCTCACCTTAAAAACATGCCCTCTGGTATTAGACATTTCAAAGCTGAGAAAAGGATACTGTCTGTCTACTTTATGTCTCTCATAACCTTGTAAACCTCCATCAGATCTCCCCTCAGCTTCTACCATTCCAGAAAAAACAACCCAAGTTTGTCCAACCTCACATTGGAGCCCATTTTCTTGCAGGCATTCACAGTAGAACAAATAAGTACAGTAGAATCACTGAAAACCTATACACTTAACGCTGACAAACCAATGTGCAAAAGAAGACAAACTGTGCAAATAAAAAATAATAAATAGATAAGTAAATAAAATAATACTGAGAACATGTGATCTAATGTCCTTGAAAGTGGGTCCATAGGATGTGCAATCATTTCAGAGTTGGGGTGAGTGAAGTTATCTGCTAGTTCAGGAGCCTGGTGGTTCAAGGGTAATAACTTCTCCTTCCCTGGTGGTGGGGGACCTAATGCCTCTGTACCTCCTGCCTGGTGCCAGCAGCAAGCAGAAAGCTTGGCCTGTTCATTGCACCAGCAAACAATAACTGCCACATCACCAAAATGAAACAGTGAAGATTAACCCTTTAAAAGAATGTCTTTTGAAACTCGCTTGTCCTCCAACTGCCAAAGAAAATGACTTACGGTCTTCAGGCTGGTGTTGCATATACTGTAGGATGCCCAGGGAGAAGGCATTGTTTCGGTGGTAATGTATTGTGAGGGTCTTCATCTCTGAGTATGGCCTTCACATCCACTGGGATCTTGATTTTCTCCATTGTACATTGGAGCTGAATTAGGCCAATCAGCCCATCAAGTCTGCTCTACCATTGCATCATGGCTGATTTATTATCCCTCTCAACTCCATTCTCCTTACTTCTCCCCCCAACCTTTGACTCCCTTACTAATCAAGAACGTATCAACCTCCACTTTAAATATATCCAATAATTTGGTCTCCACTGATATGTGTGCAATGAATTCCACAGATTCACCTTCCTCTGGCTGAAGAAATACCCCCTCATATTGGTTCTAATGAGATTTCTTTAATTCTGAGGCTGTGCCTTCCACACTCTAGGAAACATCCTCGCTATATCTACTCCATCTCCAACAGCTGGTGACTATTGCTGGGCCACAGCTGTACAGACCACAAAATAACTATAAAAGTTGTTTGATGAAAATCAATCTCACCAAAGCATCGCCACCACTCCCTGTCCTTTTCCCATCCACCATTCATAATCTTTCCATGACACATGATTTAATTGGAATTGGAGACTGAAACCTGGCTTATTTCTATATTAATGACTAATGTGAGGGGGCGTAATCTTAGAATGTTTGGAGGAGAGTACAGAGGGGTGTCGGAGGTCGGTTTTATTACAGAGAGTGGTGAGTACATGAAACACCCTCCCGTGGGTGGTGGTAGAGGCAGGTACATTAGGGACATTTAAGAGACTTTTAGATGAGTACATGGATGATTGAAAAATGGAGGCTATGTGGGAGGGAAGGGTTAGATTGATCTTGGAGTAAGATAAAGGTTCACATGAATGATCCCAGGAATGAAAGGGTTAATGTATGAGGAGCGCTTGATGGCTCTGGGCCTGTACTTGCTGGAATTTAGAAAAATGGGGGGGACCCTTTTGAATCCTATTGAATATTGAAAGGCCTAGATAGAGTAGACATGGAGAGGATATTTCTTATGGTGGGGGGAGTTGAGGACCAGAGGGCACAGCCTCAAAACCAAAGGATGTTCATTTAGAATAGAGATGAGGAGGAATGTCTTTAGTCAGGGGGTGGCAAATCTTGAATTCATTGCCACAGACAGTTGTGGAGGCTAAGTCATTGGGTGTATTGAAAGCAGAGGTTGATAGGTGCTTGATTAGTCAGGGTGTGGGAGATTACGGGGAGAGGACAGGAGAATGGGGTTGAGTGGAATATTAAATTGGCCATGAGGAATGGCAGAGCAGATCCAATGGGCTGAAATGTCTTATTCTGCTCCAATGTCTTATGGTCTTAAAGGGCTGGTACTACATTGTGGGCCAAATGGCCTGTTCTTTTTAATGTGTTGTGTTCTGTTAGCCTCCTTTGCTCCTCCCCTTACCACTTTTCCATTTCTCAGGGAGCCTGAAATGAATGTGGCTATACCGTCAGCTGGAGCTGAAGTAAGCTAAGTTGTCCTGGGGAGCTGGATCTAAGAGTTTACTGTCCTCCCGCAGGCTCACCTCTCTGGGATTTGTGACCATTCCCTTCTGATCTCTTGCACTCTTTGTTCCTGTGTTTAGGACATCCTGAATTATATCAATAGGAAAGAGTTGGAGCCTCTGCAGAAAGTTGACCAGCTCAACCTGGAGAGAGAGAAAAATAAAATATTCCTTCGATTTTGTAAGTATTGAAATTGGTGTATTATTGTCCCATGTACTGAGTTTCTTTCTGTTAATTTGTTCATCCATTCTAACTAGCCCCCCTATCTAATATCCCCATCACTGTACTGTAAACACTTGAAACCACTTTTTATAATGCTGTTTATATTGCAAATACAGCACATGCTGGTGTTTATACACATTTTATTCTCTATCCATATCATACCACTGGAGCTGGACGTCTGAGCTCGAGAGAATGGAACCGCCCCAGTTCAATGGCTTTTCTACTTTAAAATCTGTCCTGCAGACACCACAGAATAGTCTGTATCCATACTTTAACCTCTAACCTTATTTTTATACAATTCTTTATCCTTTATAACTGTTGGATGTTTTTTTTGTTGTATGCCAGGCCCTGGCCAACACACCACAGCAAATTCCTAATACATGTCATTGTATAAGGGGAATAAGGCTGATCCTTGATGTAGTGAAATCAATTAATCTATGTATTTGACCTATCATATGTATTTATATTTATTGTGATTTTTAAATTTAATTTAAGGTGTTTTTTAAGGAATTTAAGGTGGGGGAGGTTATATGTGAGGCAGGGTTTGAGGGTCGGCACAACATTGTGGGCCGAAGGGCCTGTAATGTGCTGTACTATGCTATGTTTTCTTATTGTCAGTTCAGTAACTATGATGTTGGCTTGGCAGCATGCCAAGAGACTGTGACTCCTACCTGCAATCCGTCTTGTCTTTGAGATCTGGCTCATCCACAAACATGTAAATGAAGTTACAGTAGAACTTGGCCACACAGTCGCTAGTGTGTTGTTTGTTTCTGGTGGGCAGGTCCTGGCTTCTGATGTTTGATTCAGGTGTTTATTGTTCTCAGTGGAAGAAGAGATTATCTTTCCTCCAACGTATCGATATGAGAGAGGTTCCCGGGATGTGTATGTCTGCCACAAGCAGAAACCTACTGGGGTGAGTGAGGCCTTGGAGATTTCTGAACATCTTGTCTCTCATCACTGACTCCTGTAACATGTAAAGGTTTTAAAGATTAGCTTTATTTGTAAAGTGTACATCAAAACCTGCTCATGGTCTGTTCGTCCCACTCCCAGCAGGGAGGAGGCTGCATAGCATCCACGCCAGGACCACCAGACTCAAAAACAGTAACTTACCCCGAGCAGTGAGGCTGATCAACATCTCCACCCACTAACCCACCCCTCCACACCCCCAACCACCACTACTTTATCATTTCCTGTCAGAGTCACCTTATGTACAGACACTCCTGTGCCTAGTGTCACTTTATGGACATACAATCATTCAGGGTATATAAGCTATCTTATGTTTTAAACTTATTGTGTTTTTTAATATTGTCTTCTGAATCTTAATGTGTTTTTTTGTGCTGCATGGGATCTGGAGTAAGAATTTTTTTTTTCTCCTTTACATTTGTTTACTGGAAATATGTTGTTTGTGTCAGTGACCAACACAGTCTGAGGATGTGCTGGGGGCAGCCCGCAAGTGTTGCCATGTCTCTGATGCTAATGCAGCATGCCCACAACTTACTAACCCGTATACATATGTCTTTGGAATGTGGGAGGGACTGGAGTACTCACGTGGTCATGGGGACAGCATACATGGGGTCAACTCCTTACAGACAGTGGCGGGAATTGACCCCATCGTAATCATAGTGGCATCAGCCTACTGTTTTGCAAATACCATTTTGTGTTTTTTTCCCCCCTGGGAACTCCACTTTCATTAGAATGTGCCTCACAGCTTGAGTCTCCCATCCAAAGAATGCAGTTTCTTGCTCCCCAGCCTGTCCAACACCAGCGCACGTTGGCAGCCTCTGTGCCCCTCTGTGGTGGCCCCCTCCACACTGACACGTGCTGTTGAGTGCACTTTCATTATTGTGAAAGTGCCTGCACGTGGCGGGGCTCTGCTGGACCAGGACCGCAGCTGATGCCCAGAGTGGTGTTTTACACTGCAGTGGTGAGCATCGCGTTGTAAATGGGGGTGTCCTGTCATGTTTTACACTGCGATGGTGAGCATCATGTAAATGGGGGTGTCCTGTCGTGTTTTACACTGCGATGGTGAGCATCATGTAAATGGGGGTGTCCTGTCGTGTTTTACACTGCGATGGTGAGCATCATGTAAATGGGGATGTCCTGTCGTGTTTTACACTGCGATGGTGAGCATCGTGTTGTAAATGGGGGTGTCCTGTCATGTTTTACACTGCGGTGATGAGCACCACGTTGTAAATGGGGGTGTCCTGTCGCGTTTTACACTGCGTTGGTGAGCATCACGTTGTAAATGGGGGTGTCCTGTCATTCACAGGTGCGTACAAACGTCCCGTCGTGGTGTGACAGGATCTTGTGGAAGTCATACCCTGAGACTCATATCATTTGTAACTCGTACGGTGAGTACAATTCCTTCCTTATATCACCTCCTTTATGCACACCCTCCTTCTCCCCACACATTCTCAAAACACGGTCCTCACCCCCCCCCATGCTCTCCCTCTCTGTTTCTCCCACTTCCACCCTCCCTCTGTTTTCCTACCCTCACCCCCACATGTTCTCTTCCTGCCCTGTTTCCCGCCCCCTCCGTTCCCCTTCCCCACGCTCTCTCATTCCCCCTTCCCAATTTAGTTTCTCTGTCAACCCCATTCTCCTGCCTTCTTCCCATAACCTTTGACACATGTCTGATCAAAAATCAGAATCAGGTCTAATATCACTGGCATATGTCATGAAATTTGCTTTTTGGCAGTAGTACATTGCAGTTCATAATAGTACCGGTAATAATAAATTGTAGGTTACAGTAAGAAGTGTATGTGTGTATATATTATAAGTAAGTAGTTCAAAAAGAGAGGAAAAACATAGTGAGGTAGTGTTTATGGGTTCATTGTCCATTCAGAAAACTGACAGCAAAGGGAAAGAAACAGTTTCCGAAAGTGTGTCTTCAGGCTCCTGTGCCTCCTCCCTGCATGTGCTGGGTAATGGAGGTTCTTCAAGATGGATGCCAGTTTTTTGAGGCATCACTATTTGAAGGTGTCCTCAGTACTGGGGAGTCTAGTGCTCATGATGGAGCTGGCTGAGATTACAACTTTCTGCAGCTTTTTCTGATCCTGTGCAGCGGCCCCTCCAGTCCAAATGGTTAGAATGCTCCCCACAGTACATATGTAGAAATTTGTAGTCTTTAGTGACATACC
This sequence comes from Hemitrygon akajei, assembly GCF_048418815.1. Lineage (NCBI taxonomy): Eukaryota > Metazoa > Chordata > Chondrichthyes > Myliobatiformes > Dasyatidae > Hemitrygon > Hemitrygon akajei. The sequence continues at coordinate 196,473,330 of NC_133127.1, read as the reverse complement.
AAGTCTCCTGAAACTCCTCAGGAAATATAGTCACTTTAAATATACCGGATGAGCTGGCCTCCACAGGCATCTGTAGCAATGAATTCCTCAGATTCACCATTCTCTGGCTATAGAAATTCCTCCACATCTCTGTTCTAAAGGGACATACTTCTATTCTGAAGTTGTGCCCTCTTGTCCTATTGGAAACATGCTCTCAAAGTCCAGATTTCTGAACGGACAACAAATCCATGAATACTACTACAATATTTTTTGGTCTTTTTACACTACTTATTTTTTATGTACTACTTTTTTGTATGTATGTGTATGTGTGTGTGTGTACATACATACAAATATATATATATATATATGTAGAGAGAGAGAGAGAGAGATATTTATTTTTGTACTCTATAGTTATCTTCATTTTATTATGTATTACACTGTACTGCTGCGGCAAAACAATACATTTCACAACAAATGTCAGTAATATTACACCTGATTCTGAATTTAGTTTGTGCAGCTGACTCCCCCTGCCCCCTCACTCCCACGCATGTATTCCTGTGCATGTCTCCCTCTGTAACTTCACTGTTCAATGGCAATTTACTCACTTGTTTGCTTTATCAGTTCCAGCTACACGCTGGAGCTGAACCTGAATTACTTGCCCTGCCAGCACAGTCTGTGTGCTGCTGGATTCTGATGTTTTTATCCAAGCTTCTTTCGGCAGTCAGAAGGAAGCACAAAGCCGGCTGCTTCACAATCGTTCTATTAACCATAGATAGGAAAAAGAAAGTTGAAAATGGACAGAGATGGAGGTTTAGTAATTGAAGATAGGGAGAGGCAAAAGACAAAAGAAAAAGATGAAGAAAATGAAGATGGCGAGACCTCGTGGTCAGATCTTTTTATACTGATAAAAAACATTCCATTCAAATTTGTAAAAGTTCACCATTCAAATGGCTTCTATTCAAATAATGAACTTTCCAGAATTTAACCACGAGGGGACATGCTAAATAGCTGCATATATCAGAATCAGGTTGAATATCACCGGCATATGTCGTGAAATTTGTTAACTTTGCAGCTGCAGTACATTGCAGTACATAATAATAGAAAAAAAACAGTGAATTGCAATAAGTATATATATTAAATAGTTAAATAAATATTGAGGTATTGTGAGTTCAATGTCCATTCAAAAATTGGATGGCAGAGGGGGAAGAAGCTGTTCCTGAATTGTTGTATGTGCCTTCAGGCTTCTGTACCTCCTTCCCAATGGTAACAATGAGAAGAGGGCATGTCCTTGGTGGTGGAGGTCCTTAATGATGGACACCGCCTTCCTGAAGCACCGCTCCTTGAAGATGACCTGGATACTACGGAGGCTAGTGCCCATGATAGAGCTGGCTAATTTGCAACTCTCTGCAGCTGACATACTCTGTCCACTAGGATGCATACTGAACAGTTGTATAAAACATAAGCAGACAATTAATTGATAAGCTACAAAGGAAATAAATTAAACAGTCTAATTCAATGGTACTAAACTAACACAAATTCCTGTACAAGTTGAGATGAGAAATGGCCCATCAGTTCCATTGGGAACAACCTCTTCCGGAGAGATGGTATTCACAGATTTCTCCTCCCTCCCACAGGGTGCACGGACGATATTGTGACAAGTGACCATTCACCTGTCTTCGGTACCTTCGAAGTTGGTGTAACGTCTCAGTTTGTATCGAAAAAAGGTGGGTTTGTTTACATTGGCTGGAGAGTGTGGGAGCAAAGTTCAAAGTACATTTATTATCAAAGTATGTGTGCAGTACACAACCCTGAGATTTCGTCTTCCCAACAGGCGGTCATGAAATAAAGAAAAACATCAAACCACCCCCCCCCCCCCCCCATATGGGCAAAAAAATCCATGCAAATTGCAAAAAAGACCTAGCGAAAGCACAGAATATAAAACAACACACCAACCTGCAAAGTCTTCGAAAGAGTCCAGGCATATTCAGTTCAGTTCAATCTAGCTGTGTACCATTAGTTACCTGCAGATTGCCCCGATCAAAATCACGTGAAATAGCAACACAGAAAAGGAGGGGCCAGAAGAGCCTCTAGTTCAGTTCACGGTCAATGTGAACCCCGGACATGTAGACCCACCTCATTCCATGCCCTTGCTAACATTCCGGTCTCTGGATCCGAGGGTCCTGGGCTCAGGTCCCTTTGAGAGGTTCGAGTGGAAGTAAGTTGAGGGGACATTGCTGTGTCAGTGCATCAGTAATGAGGCTGGTGTTGGCTAAGCGAGCAATGTGATAGGGTGCTACATTATTGAGGGAGCACTGTATTCCTGGAGGGAGTGATGTTGAGGGAGCACTGCATTGCTGAGGAAATGGTGTTGAGGGAGCACTGCATTGTTGGAGGGAATGGTGTTGAGGGAGCACTGCTTTGCTGGAGGGAACGGTGTTGAGGGAACCCTGCATTGTTGGAGGGAACGGTGTTGAAGGAGCACTGCATTGTTGGAGGGAACGGTGTTGAGGGAGCACTGCATTGTTGGAGGGAACGGTGTTGAGGGAACACTGCATTGTTGGAGGGAACGGTGTTGAGGGAGCACTGCATTGCTGGAGGGAACGGTGTTGAGGGAACCCTGTATTGTTGGAGGGAACCCTGTATTGTTGGAGGGAACGGTGTTGAAGGAGCACTGCATTGTTGGAGGGAACGGTGTTGAGGGAGCACTGCATTGTTGGAGGGAATGGTGTTGAGGGAGCACTGCATTGTTGGAGGGATTGGTGTTGAGGGAGCACTGCATTGTTGGAGGGAATGGTGTTGAGGGAGCACTGCATTGTTGGAGGGAATGGTGTGGAGGGAGCACTGCATTGTTGGAGGGAATGGTGTGGAAGGGGCGTTGTATTGCCAGAGGGAGGTGTTGAGAGAGCATTGCATTACCGGAGGGAGGTGTTGAGGGAGTGTTGTATTGCCAGAGGGAGGTGTTGAGGGAGTGTTGTATTGCCAGAGGGAGGTGTTGAGGGAGTGTTGTATTGCCAGAGGGAGGTGTTGAGAGAGCATTGCATTACCAGAGGGAGGTGTTGAGGGAGTGTTGTATTGCCAGAGGGAGGTGTTGAGGGAGTGTTGTATTGCCAGAGGGAGGTGTTGAGAGAGCATTGCATTACCGGAGGGAGGTGTTGAGGGAGTGTTGTATTGCCAGAGGGAGGTGTTGAGAGAGTGTTGTATTGCCAGAGGGAGGTGTTGAGAGAGTGTTGTATTGCCAGAGGGAGGTGTTGAGGGAGCGTTGTATTACCGGAGGGAGGTGTTGAGGGAGCATTGCATTACCGGAGGGAGGTGTTGAGGGAGTGTTGTATTGCCGGAGGGAGGTGTTGAGAGAGTGTTGTATTGCCAGAGGGAGGTGTTGAGGGAGAGTTGTATTACCAGAGGGAGGTGTTGAGGGAGCATTGCATTACCGGAGGGAGGTGTTGAGGGAGTGTTGTATTGCCAGAGGGAGGTGTTGAGAGAGTGTTGTATTGCCGGAGGGAGGTGTTGAGGGAGTATTGCATTACCGGAGGGAGGTGTTGAGGGAGTGTTGTATTGCCGTAGGGAGGTGTTGAGGGAGTGTTGTATTGCCGGAGGGAGGTGTTGAGGGAGTGTTGTATTGCCGTAGGGAGGTGTTGAGGGAGTGTTGTATTGCCAGAGGGAGGTGTTGAGGGAGTGTTGTATTGCCAGAGGGAGTGTTGTATTGCTGGTGGGAGGTGTTGAGGGATCCTTGTATTGCCGGAGGGAGTTGTTGAGGGATCCTTGTATTACCGGAGGGAGGTGTTGAGGGAGTGTTGTATTGCCAGAGGGAGGTGTTGAGGGAGTGTTGTATTGCCAGAGGGAGTGTTGTATTGCTGGTGGGAGGTGTTGAGGGATCCTTGTATTGCCGGAGGGAGTTGTTGAGGGATCCTTGTATTACCGGAGGGAGGTGTTGAGGGAGTGTTGTATTACCGGAAGGAGGTGTTGAGGGATCCTTGTATTGCCGGAAGGAGTTGTTGAGGGAGTGTTGTATTGCCGGAGGGAGGTGTTGAGGGATCCTTGTATTGCCGGAGGGAGGTGTTGAGGGATCCTTATATTACCGGAGGGAGGTGTTGAGGGAGTGTTGTATTGCCAGAGGGAGATGTTGAGGGATCCTTGTATTGCCGTAGGGAGGTGTTGAGGGAGTGTTGTATTGCCAGAGGGAGGTGTTGAGGGAGTGTTGTATTGCCATAAGGAGGTGTTGAGGGATCCTTGTATTGCCAGAGGGAGGTGTTGAGGGAGTGTTGTATTGCTGTAGGGAGGTGTTGAGGGATCCTTGTATTGCCAGAGGGAGGTGTTGAGGGAGTGTTGTATTGCTGGTGGGAGGTGTTGAGGGAGTGTTGTATTGCCATAGGGAGGTGTTGAGGGATCCTTGTATTGCCGTAGGGAGGTGTTGAGGGAGTGTTGTATTGCCAGAGGGAGGTGTTGAGGGAGTGTTGTATTGCCGTAGGGAGGTGTTGAGGGAGTGTTGTATTGCCGGAGGGAGGTGTTGAGGGATCCTTGTATTGCCGTAGGGAGGTGTTGAGAGAGTGTTGTATTGCCGGAGGGAGGTGTTGAGAGAGTGTTGTATTGCCAGAGGGAGGTGTTGAGGGAGTGTTGTATTGCCGGAGGGAGGTGTTGAGGGAGTATTGCATTACCGGAGGGAGGTGTTGAGGGAGTGTTGTATTGCCGTAGGGAGGTGTTGAGGGAGTGTTGTATTGCCGGAGGGAGGTGTTGAGGGAGTGTTGTATTGCCGTAGGGAGGTGTTGAGGGAGTGTTGTATTGCCAGAGGGAGGTGTTGAGGGAGTGTTGTATTGCTGGTGGGAGGTGTTGAGGGATCCTTGTATTGCCGGAGGGAGTTGTTGAGGGATCCTTGTATTACCGGAGGGAGGTGTTGAGGGAGTGTTGTATTGCCAGAGGGAGGTGTTGAGGGAGTGTTGTATTGCCAGAGGGAGTGTTGTATTGATGGTGGGAGGTGTTGAGGGATCCTTGTATTGCCGGAGGGAGTTGTTGAGGGATCCTTGTATTACCGGAGGGAGGTGTTGAGGGAGTGTTGTATTACCGGAAGGAGGTGTTGAGGGATCCTTGTATTGCCGGAAGGAGTTGTTGAGGGAGTGTTGTATTGCCGGAGGGAGGTGTTGAGGGATCCTTGTATTGCCAGAGGGAGGTGTTGAGGGATCCTTGTATTACCGGAGGGAGGTGTTGAGGGAGTGTTGTATTGCCAGAGGGAGGTGTTGAGGGATCCTTGTATTGCCGTAGGGAGGTGTTGAGGGAGTGTTGTATTGCCAGAGGGAGGTGTTGAGGGAGTGTTGTATTGCCATAAGGAGGTGTTGAGGGAGTGTTGTATTGCTGGTGGGAGGTGTTGAGGGAGTGTTGTATTGCTGGTGGGAGGTGTTGAGGGAGTGTTGTATTGCCGTAGGGAGGTGTTGAGGGATCCTTGTATTGCCAGAGGGAGGTGTTGAGGGAGTGTTGTATTGCTGTAGGAAGGTGTTGAGGGATCCTTGTATTGCCAGAGGGAGGTGTTGAGGGAGTGTTGTATTGCTGGTGGGAGGTGTTGAGGGATCCTTGTATTGCCGTAGGGAGGTGTTGAGAGAGTGTTGTATTGCCGGAGGGAGGTGTTGAGAGAGTGTTGTATTGCCGGAGGGAGGTGTTGAGGGAGTGTTGTATTGCCGGAGGGAGGTGTTGAGAGAGTGTTGTATTGCCGGAGGGAGGTGTTGAGGGAGTGTTGTATTGCCGGAGGGAGGTGTTGAGGGATCCTTGTATTGCCGTAGGGAGGTGTTGAGAGAGTGTTGTATTGCCGGAGGGAGGTGTTGAGGGAGTGTTGTATTACCAGAGGGAGGTGTTGAGGGAGTGTTGTATTGCCGTAGGGAGGTGTTGAGAGAGTGTTGTATTACCGGAGGGAGGTGTTGAGGGAGTGTTGTATTGCTGTAGGGAGGTGTTGAGAGAGTGTTGTATTGCCGGAGGGAGGTGTTGAGGGAGTGTTGTATTACCGGAGGGAGGTGTTGAGGGAGTGTTGTATTGCCGGAGGGAGTTATTGAGGGATCCTTGTATTGCTGGAGGGAGTTATTGAGGGATCCTTGTATTACCGGAAGGAGGTGTTGAGAGAGTGTTGTATTGCCGGAGGGAGGTGTTGAGGGATTGCTGCAGTGTTTGAGAGAGTGGTGTAGAGGGGGTGTTGTATTGCCGTAGGGAGGTGTTGAGGGAGTGTTGTATTGCTGGTGGGAGGTGTTGAGGGATTGCTGCAGTGTTTGAGAGAGTGGTGTAGAGGGGGTGTTGTATTGCCGTAGGGAGGTGTTGAGGGAGTGTTGTATTGCCGTAGGGAGGTGTTGAGGGAGTGTTGTATTGCTGGTGGGAGGTGTTGAGGGATTGCTGCAGTGTTTGAGAGAGTGGTGTAGAGGGGGTGCTGTATTGTTGGTGTGTTGTCAGAGGAAACACTGCTTTGATGAAATGAAGTTGAGATTGTGTGGTTCCAGTGAACTCGATCATTGATCATCTGGTGCTTTGCTGTGGCCTGCATTGTGGTTTAAATGCAGCATCTCTTTAATACCCATACTAAACCTCCACTGTTTTCAAACCATGATGGTCTGGGCAATGGGTTCAGCACTTCTGAATGGTAAATAAAGGGTCCTTAAACAGCCAGGGGGCTGTGTCTGCTCATAGAACACACAGACCCTTCCCTCCCACAGAGCCCTCTTACTTTTCTTTCATCCATGTGCCTAAAAGTCTCTCAAATGTCCCTAATGTATGTGCTTACATAATGAGCACCCGGCACTGGTGCTTGATAATGTGTGCCAGCGGAGTCCATGGTTTAATAGTTACCTTGCCTCTGTACTCCCGAAGGCAAGTGGAGGAAGTTTCTTCCAGGTGGTGAGCTGATAGCCATGTGAGATTGCTATAAATGTGTGGGAAGTGACGATGTTCCCAGAACAAGACACCAGTATCGCCAGAGTCATGTTTATTATCACTGACACATCATGAAATTTGTACCGTTTTGTCACTGGCGTTTAAGGCAGCAGTAAAGGATCTCCATCTCTCTCGGTGTTTAGGGCTTCCTGCAGTGTGTCAGTAGCTTCCTCTTGAGCAGTATAGAGCAAAGTGTAAAATATACGGTCCTGTAAATTACAATTCTTCCTTTGTTTTGTGCCAGATTATGGTCTTTCCATGGCCGTGTTTGTTCCTGGCAAATTTTTCTACACAAGTGGTTTGCCATTGCTTTCTTCTGGGCAGTGTCTTTACAAGATGGGTGGCCCTAGCCATTATCAATGCTTTTCTGAGATTGTCTGCCTGGGGTCAGTGGTTGCACAACCAGGACTTGTGATATGCACCAGCTGCTCATACGACCATCCACCACCTGCTCCCATGGTTTCACGTGACCATGATCGGGGTGGGGAGGGGTGCTGCTAACCAGGTACTACACCTTGCCCAAGGGTGGCCTGCAGAGGGAAGGAACACCTTACTGTCCACCCCATCATCCATATAAATTACATTAGGAACATATAATAAATAAATTGTGCAAAAAGAGAGCAAAATAGTGAGCAACTGACAGAAAGAAGGCAGTTATCAGGTCAGACGGGGGGAGTAAATAATCTCCGATTCCGGCCAAGGTAGTGTTCATGGATTCATGGACCTTTCATAACTCTGATGGCAGAGGGTGGAGAAGCTAGTTCTAAATCATCTTCCTGTTTAACGCTCATCCCTAGTTTTTGTTTAAATCCAGGTCTGTCCAAGTCATCTGACCAAGCCTACATCGACTTTGAGAACATTGAAGCCATTGTTAAAACTGCCAGCAGGACCAAGTTCTTCATCGAGTTCTATTCCACCTGCCTGGAGGGTGAGTATCCCGGTCGATGGGAGCCATCTTCCCCACCCGCCGCCTCACCCCCATCTACACCCCCTCCATAACTTGATGTGCCCTGGCAATTCGGCATCTGCAGTTGTATAAGACATCAGTGAGGGCACTCTGAGAATATTGTGCTTGGCTTTGGTCGCCCTGCTATAGGAAAGATGCCACTGAGTTGGTAAAAGTGCAGCGAAGATTTGCGAAGATGATTAGATTAGCTTTATTTGTCACACGTACATCGAAACACACAGTGAAATGTGCCCTTTGCATCAATGACCAACACAGTCCGAGGATGTGCTGGGGCAGCCTGCAAGTGTCGCTATGCTTCCGGTACAACTTACTAGCCCTAACCCACACCTCCTTGGAATGTGGGGGATTCCGTAACACCCGGAGGAAACCCAGGCGGTCACGGACATACGGACTCCTTACTGACAGCAGCAGGAACTGACCCACTAACTGCTCCACTATCATGCCGACCCATCCTGTCTAGACTCAAGGGACTGAGTTATGGAGAGAGGTTGAGCAAGATGTTATTAAATTGAAAAGATTGGCAAGGGTGTTGCCAGGAATTAAGGGACTAATTTATAGGGAGAGGTTGAGCAGGTGAGGACATTATTCACTGAAGTGTGGTAGAATGAGGGGTGATCTAATGGACGTGTTTAAAGTCATGAAGGGCATAATAGAGGGAATGCATGCAGTCTTTTTTCCCAGCGTTAGGAATCAACAACTTGAGAAGTAAGATCTGATAGAGGTTTATAAGATTATGAGAGACATTGCTAAACTAGACTGACAATATGTTTCTCCCAGGGTTGAAATGTCTAATACCAGAGGGCATGCATTTAAGGTGAGAGGGAGTAATTTTACACGAGGTGTGAGGAGCAAGTTTTTTTTTTACATGGAGATATGTGGGGCCTGAAATGCACTGCCTGGGGTGGTCTTAGAGGGAAATACATTAGGAACTATTAAGAGATATTCAGATAGGCACATGAATGTGAGGAAAATGGAAGGATATGGGCATTGAGTAGGCAGAAGGGATTAGTTGACCATTTGTTTACTAATTTAGTTATTTTGGCACAATATTGTGGCCTGTTCCTGTACTGTTCTATGTAGAGTGCATGGGTTTAAAGGTGAAAATAGAAAGATTTAGATCATAAGATCTTGGGTCTGCTCCGCCATTCCATCATGGCTGATTTATTATCCCTCTCAACCCCATTCTCCTGCCTTCTCCCCATAACCTTTGACACACTGATTAATCACAAACCCATCAATTTCCACTTTAAATTAGCCCAGTAACTTGGCAATGAATTCCACAGATTCACTACCCTCTGGCTAAAGAAACTTTTCCTCATCTCTGTTCTAAATAAATATCCTACTGTGAGGTTGTGCTCTCTGGTCCTCTGGTCCTGGACTCACCCACCATATGAAACATTCTCTCTGCCTTCACTCTATCTGGGCCTTTCAATATGGGATAAGTTTCAACAAGTTCCTCCCCCTCTTCTAATCTCCAGCGAGTACAGGCCCGGAGGCATCGAATGCTCCTTAGACATTAACCCTTTCATTCCTGTGATCATTCTCATGTGCCTCCTCTAGACCCTCTCCAATGCTCGCACATCCTTTCTTAGATAAGGGATCTAAAACTGCTCACAGTACTCCCAAGTGCAGTCTGACCACAATGCCTTTTAAAGTCTCTGCATTTGCTTCAGCATTACACCCTTTCTTTTATATTCTACATCTCTCAAAATGAATGCTAACATTGCATTTGCCTTCCTGACGACCTGCAAGTTAATCTTTAGGGGCCCCTGCATGAGGACTCCCAATTCCCTCTGCACCTCTAATTTTTTTAATCCTCCCCCTGTATACAAAATAGTCCATGCCTTTATTCCTTCCAGAGTGCATGACCATACACTTCCCATCTGCACTTCTTTACCTATTCTCCTAAGTCCTTCTGCAGACTCCCTGCTTCCTCAACACTACCCGCCCCTCCACCTATTTTTGTATCATCTGCAAACTTGGCCACAAAGACATCAATACCTTCATCCAAGTCATTGGCAAAAAACAGAGGAACTTCAGGGGCAACTTTCCACCCAGAGGAAGGTAAGTATACGGACTGAAGTGGAAGTGGAAGAGGAAGTGGTTGAGGCAGGTACACCAACAGTGTTTAAAATATACTTGGACAGGTACACCTGTAGAAAAGGATTAGAGGAATATGGGACAAACACAGGTAAATCGGACCAGCTCTGTTGGGAATCTTGGTTGGCAAGGACAAAAGACATAGAAACAGAGTTAGTCCGTTTGGCTCGAGCCTGCTCCACTTTTCCATCATGTTTGATTTATTATCCCTCTCAACCCTATTCTCCTGCCCTTGATGCCCTTACTAATCATAAAACCTATCAACCTCCACTTTAAATATACCCAATGATTTGGTCTCCACAGCCACCTGTGGGAATTAAGGGTCACGGGGAAAAGGCAGGTAGGTGGAGATGAGACCATGGCCAGATCGGCCGTGATCTTATTGAATGGTGGAGCAGGCTCTACGGGCCAGGTGGCCTACTCCTGCTCCTATTTCTTACGTTCTTATGTAATGAGGCGATGAACTACACAGGTTACAGAAATTCCTCCTCATCTGTCTTTTACGACTTGACCTTGATGACTCTAAATTGGCATCTAACAGTCCTGAACTGAAAGTTGGAGCTAACTGGGTCCTGGAACACATTCTGTGCAATCAGGAAAGCTCCACAATGCCTTTACTTTCTGAGAAGGCTGAAAAGAGCTGGACTTTGCACATCTATACTCACGCCATTCTACGAGTGCGCAATAGAGAGCCTCCTAACAAGCTGCATCACTGTATGGTACAGAAACTGCACTGTGACAGACAGGAAGCCTCTACAATGGGTAGTTAAAACTGCCAGTGCATCACTGGCACCAGACTACCCACCATCAAAGACAGATGTACAGAAAAGGGCCAGTAACATCATGAAGGATCCCACCTACCCTGACAATGGATTGTTTGTCCCACTCCCATCAGGGAGGAGGCCACGTAGCATCCACTTCAGGACCACCAAACTCAAAAACAGTTACTCTCCCCAAGCAGTGAGGCTGATCAACACCTCCACCCACTAACCCACCCCTCCACACCCCCAACCACCACTACTTCATCATTTCCTGTCAGAGTCACCTTGTGTACAGACACTCCTGTGCCTAGTGTCACTTTATGGACATACAATCAATCGGTGTATGTAAGCTATCTTATGTATTTATATTTATTGAGTTTTTTTTATTATTGTGTTTAATTTTATTGTGTTTTGTTTTGTGCTGCATCGGATCTAGACTAACAATTATTTATTTCCAGTACTCGTGTACTGGAAATGACATTAAACAATCTCGAATCCTTGATTTTTGAACTGAGCGATAACATTGCCACAACCCACTGTGTTTCAGAATTCAAGAAAAGTTCAGAAAATGATACGCAAAATAGCGACAACATGAACTTCCTGAAAGTTGGCTGGTCATCGAGGCAGCTCCCAACGGTAACTCAAACAGAACTCTGTCTGTTTCTGCAGGACCTCTTCTCTGCCTATAACCTCCTGCTCAGTTAGTGTGAAGGTGAACAGCCTTAGTGGAAGGTGTTTTAGACCCCTGGATTTGCAGAGGTCAGTAACACAGTGACTGTCGGAAACGTGGCAGGCAGTCTTTGACACCCCAGCAACAGATGGGATTAAAGACACCAGGCAGAGATCGTGTGGACAGCCAGAGACTTTTTCCTAGGGCTGAAATAGCTAATATGAACAGCATAATTTTAAGGTGATTGGAGGAAAGTATAAGGGGGATGTTATAAGTGGGTGCGTGGATCACATAGTCAGGGGTGGTGATAGAGTCAAATACATCAGGGCAAGGGTACCCAACCTTTTTTAAGCCATGGAGCCCTACCATTAACCGAGTGGTCTGTGGATACCAGGTTGGTAACCCCTGCATTAGATAGGCACAGGGATGAGAAAGAAATTGAGGTCTTTGTGGGAGGGAAGAGTTAGTTTGATCTTGGTTTAACAGAGCACAGAAATCCACAGCACATTACAGGCCCTTCAGCCCACAATGTTGTGTAACCTACTCTAGAAACTGCCTAGAATTTCCCTACCACATAGCCCTCTATTTCTCTAAGAGTCTCTTAAGAAACCCTCTTGTATCGCTTCCACCACCGCTGCCGGCAGTGCATTCCACACACCTACCACTCTGCGTGTGAAAAACTTACCCCTGACGTTCCCTCGGTACCTACTTCCAAGCCCCTTAAAACTAAGCCCCCTCGTGTTGGTGTTTCAGCCCTGGAAAAAGCCTCTTGACTATCCACACATCATCTTATACACCTCTATCAGGTCACCTCTCATCCTCCTTCGCTCCAAGGAGAAAAGGCCAAGTTCCCTCAACCTATTCTCATTAGGCACACTCTCCAATCCAGGCAACATCTTTGTAAATCTCCTCTGCACCCTCTATATAGTAAATTAAAAGGTCATTTAAATACAGTAAGCTTAAGTTAAAAGGTCGACACAACATTGTGGGCTGAAAGGCCAATAATATGCTGAACTGTTCTATGTTCTAGCTGCACTCATTGGCTATTTTAACACCCTGAAGGTTAACCTGCAGGTCGAGTCGGTGGTGAGGAAGACAAATACCATGTTAACATTCATTTCAAGAGGTCTGGAATACAAGAGCAAGGATGTGATGCTGAGGCTTCATAAGGCATTGGTGAGGCCTCGCCTTGAGTATTGTAAACAGTTTTGGGCCCCTCATCTTAGAAAGGATGTGCTGGCATTGGAGAGGGTCCAGAGGAGGTTCGCAAGGATGATTCCAGGAATGAAAGGGTTATCATATGAGGAATGTTTGATGGCTCTGGGTCTGTACTCACTGGCATTCAGAAGGATGAGGGGGGATCTCATTGAAACCTGTTGAATGTTGAAAGGCCTAGACAGAGTAGATCTGGAATGGATGTTTCCCATGGTGGGAGAGTTGAGGACAAGAGGGCACAGCCTCAGGATAGAGGGTCACTCTTTCAAAACAGAGATGCGGAGAAGTATCTTTAGCCAAAGGGTGGTGAATTTGTGGAATTTGTTACCACAGGCAGCTGTGGAGGCCAGGTCACTGGGTGTATTTAAGGGAGAGATTGATAGGTTCTTGACTGGAAGTGGATCAGAGGTTACAGGGAGAAGGCCAGGAACAGCGGTTAAGGAGGAGATAGAAAAAGAATCAGCCATGATTGAATGGCGGAGCAGATTCTGCTCCTATGTCTTAGGGTCTTTATTAGGTACACTTGTACACCTGCTCGTTATTGCAAATACCTAATCAACCAATCATGTGGCACAGCTCAATGCAGAAAAGCATGCAGACATGGTCAGGAAGTTCAGACCGAACATCGGAATGGGGAAGAAATGTGATCTAAGTGACATTAACTGTTGAATGATTGTTGGTGCCAGATGGGGTGGTTTGGGTATTTTAGAAACTGCTGAGCTCCTGGGATTTTCACGCACAACAGTCTCCGGAGTTTACAAAGAATGGTGCAAAAAAACAAACAAAAAAAATCCAGTGAGCAGCAGTTCTGTGAGTGAACACACCTTGTTAATGAGAGAGGTCAGAGGAGAATGGCCAGACTGGTTCAAGCTGACAAAAAGGCGTCAGTAACTCAAATAACCATAAATTACAACAGTGCTGTGCAGAAGAGCATCTCTGAATGCACAACACATGAAATCCTGAAGTGGATGGGCTGCAGCAACAGAAGATCACAGACATACACTCAGTGGCCACTTTATTAGGTACAGGAGGTAGCCAATAAAGTGGCAACGTTGTGTGTGTAACAACAGATCATATTGGATTATAAATGCATTTCACAACTTGTTGTCGAATCAGAAATACGCTTTGTTTTGCAGCTGAAGCCAATTCTCTCAGATATCGAATATCTCCAGGACCAGCATCTCCTCCTAACTGTCAAGTCAGTGGACGGTTATGAATCCTACGGTAAGCTGGCTGCAGAGATGCAAATGAGACTTTGACCACCAGCATCACACAGAGGTCTCAGACCGTCCGCTAAAGTTAGGCTCGCTTTTCCACTCATAAATCCTACATCGGCTCCTTAACACCCTCAGCTTCAGCCTTTCCCAAAGGTTCTGGGTCTCTCTGTGTCATCTCCTCTCCAGCCAGGACTAGGCTGAACACAAACCAGAGCAACACACACACAGTTCTGGAGGTCAGGGTTTTGGGTGGAGACCCTTCCTCCAGATTGCAAAGGAAGGGGGTAGAAGACAGAATACGAATGTGGGAAGAGGGGAAGGAGGACAGGCTGGAAGTTGATAAGGGAAGCCAGGTAGGTGGAGGGAGGGATGAAGTAAGGGGCTGAGAGGTGATAGCTGGAAGAGGGAAAGGGCTGGGGAAAGAGCAATCTGTTCGGAGAGAAGAGTGGAAGATGGGAGAAAGGGAAGGAGGAGGGGCATCAGAGGGAGCTGATGGGCAGGTGAGGAGAAGAGATGAGCGGGAAACCAGATGTGGCAATAGAAAAAGAGAAACGGAGAGGGAGTAGAAATTACTTCAAGTTAGAGAAGCCGATGTTCATGCTGTCAGGGTGCAGACAACCCAGATGGAATATGAGGTGTTGCTCCTCCAAACTTCTCATGACAGTAGAGGAGGCTGTGGACCAACATGTCAGAATGGGAATGGGAAGTGGAATTAAAATGGGAGCACCCGCCTTCTGCAGTGAATGGAGGAAAGGTGATCCACAAAACGGTCCCCTAATCTATAGACTAGAGGAACAGCACCTTTATATTCCATCCAGAGAGTGTTCAACCCAGTGGCACTTGCAGTGAATTTTCCAAATTCCAGTAACCTGTCCCTTTTACAGACCCTTCTGTTTAAAGATTAGCTTTATTTGTCACATGTACATCAAAACATACAGTGACATGCATTGTTGTGTGTCAGTGATCCACAGTCCAGCAACTGTTGCCACGCTTTTCACCAACATAGCATGCTCACAAGTCACTAACATCTGTGGAATGTGGGAGGAAACGCTCGTGGTTACAGGAAGAACTTACAGTCGCCTTACAGACACCAGAAGGATTTATACCCTGTTCGGTGTAAAACATTGCTGTAACCTCTATGCTACTGTGCATCCTGATACACCCATCGTGGCTGATTTATTATCTCTCTCAAAGCCATTCTCCTGCCTTCTCCCCGTAAACTTTGAAACCTTTATTTTTTTTTAAACTTTTTTTATTGTTTTCAAATAGTTACAAAATAAAAGTGTATGAGAAAAAAAAATGTTACCCAGCCCCCCTCCCCTTAACCCCTCCCCCCTAACATCCCTAAAAAAAAGAAAGAGAAAAAAAAAAAGGAATGCCTGGATATTGGAAGATCCCCACACGCTCCACGGAGTTCGTAATAACTTTGGTGTATGCATTTATTTCTTTCCCCAAGTAACCAATTATTTCATCTTCGGAGCACCTATATATTTAATCCTGTCTTTTGTAAATAAGGGCGCCAAATTTTCAAAAATGTTTCATATTTATCTCTTAAATTGTAAGTGATTTTTTCAAGTGGAATACAGCCATAAATTTCGTTCTTCCAACGATCTATACTTAGATATGTATCCGATTTCCAAGTCACTGCAATAGCTTTTTTGGCTACTGCCAATGCAATTTTTATAAATTCTTTCTGATATTTATTCAATCTGGATATCGGTTTTATCCCTTCAATATTACCTAGTAAAAGTAATGTTGGGTTGTGTGGAAGTTGTATTCCAATGATTTGTTCCAGTAAAACTCTTAAATTTGTCCAAAAAGGTTGAATTTTGGAGCAAGACCAAGTAGAATGTAAAAAAGTACCAATTTCTTGGTTACATCGAAAACACTGATCAGATAGATTTGGGTTTAATTTGTTTATTTTTTGTGGTGTAATATATAGTTGATGTAAAAAATTGTATTGCACTAATCTTAATCGAACGTTTATTGTATTTGTCATACTCTCAAGACATAGTCTAGACCAGTTTTTTTCTTCAATTTTGATATTCAAATCACTTTCCCATTTTTGTCTTGACTTATGGACTCCTTGTTTAATTGCCTGTTTTTGAATCAAATTATACATACAAGAGATAAATTTTTTAATCTTTCCTTTTTGAATTAAAGTTTCTATTTCATTGGGTTTCGGTAGTAACATTGTTTGACCTAGCTTTTCTCTTAAATAAGCCCTTAGTTGAAAGTAACAAAAAAGAGTGTTGTTTGATACTTTATATTTATTCTTTAATTGATCAAATGACATTAATATACCTCCTTCAAAACAATCTCCTATATATCTAATCCCTTTTTGAAACCAATTATATAAAAGTTGATTATCCATTGTAAAAGGAATAAGTCTATTTTGGATTAAAGATCTCTTTGCTAATAAGGATTTCTTTGTCTCATCGTCAACATTTATCTTATTCCATAAATCAATCAAATGTTTTAATATAGGAGATTCTTTCTTTTCCCGTATCCATTTAGATTCCCATTTATAAAACTTTGAAACCTTGACTAATCAAGAACCTATCAACATCTGCTTTAAATAGACCCAGGGACTGCCCCAACAGCTGCCTGTGGCAATGAATTCCACAGATTCACCACCCTCTGGCTAAAAAAAATTCCTTCATGTCTGTTCTAAAAGGATGTTCCTCTATTCTGAGGTTGTGCCCTCTGGTCCTGGACTCCCCCACCATGGGAAACATCCTCTCCACATCCACTCCATCTAAGCACTTCAATATTTGATAGCTTTCAATGAGATCCTCCCCCTCCCCCCCCATCATCCTTCTGAATTCCAGTGAGTACAGGTCCAGAGCCATATGCTCTTGATATTTTAACCCTTTCATTCCTGGGATAAGTCTCGTGAACCTTCTCTGGACCTTCTCCAATGGCAGCGCATCCTTTCCGATATAAAGGGCTCAAAACTGCCCACAATACTCCAAGTGCGGTCTGACAAGTGCCTTATAAAGCCTCAGCGTCAGGTCTTTCTGCTATGGGCTCCACCCGTTTCACCATCGTGTGTTTTCTGTCCCATCTCCCCCACAGGAGAGTGCTGCATCGCACTGAAGTCGATGATCGGCAGCACCGCTCAGGTCTTTCTCACCTCGCTGTCGCACCGCGGGGAGGAAACCGGGAACATCCGAGGCTCCATGAAGGTCCGCGTGCCAGCGGAGAGAGCCGGCACCAGAGAGCGTCTTTACGGTAACTGGCGAGGCTGTGTTTCCGCTCCGGGGCGGGTCTCTCGTGGGGGCGGTCTTTGCCGGTCGGTACTGTCTCAGTTGTGCTGGTTGTTAATCTGCCGCCCTTGTCCTGGTAACTGTGTGCACATAAAGGTTCAGGGAAAATCAATATGTGATCTCCAGACTTTAAATTATTCCCTCAGTGTTAAACTCAGAACTTGGGGCAGGTCCTTTGGCCAATGGTGTCTGACCCAAACTGAACTGAATCTCCTCTTCCTGCACATGATCAATTCCTTTCATTCCCTGAATATCCATGTCCCTATCTAAGAGTCTCTTAAATGTTTCTAACGTATCTATCTGCCTCCACCACCACCCCAGGCAGCTCATTCCAGACAGAGACTTTTCTTCCATGCCAGAAATGGTTAATACAAGGGGGCATAATTTGAAGGTGACCGGAGGAAAGTATAGGGGGGTATCAGAGGTAGGTTTTTTACACAGAGAGTGGTGAGTGCGTGGAATGCCCTGCTAGGGATGGTGGTAGAGGCAGATAGATACATTAAGGGCATTTAACAAACTCTTCAAATTTCAATGTAAATTACGTAAACTACATATATGCCACCATATACAACCCTGAGATTTAATTTCTTGCAGGCATTCACAGTAAATGCAAAGAAACACATTAGAAACAATGAGAAGCTGCATGTAACCTACGTGTGTGCAGGAGATGACAAACTCTGCAAATACAAAGATAAAATAAAATAATAACTGTACCCATATTAATGTATTCTTTTGGCATTATATCTTTGTCCAAAACCAATTTGGAAAATTTACAAAGAAAAATAAGAACTGAAATGACAAATGTTAGAAAACACTGCGTACACTTGAACACACTTAGATTAACACTGTAGGACAAAAGGAGGAAAGGAATTACAGACAAAAAGATTACATGACAATCAGATAAAACTTATAAGGATATATTTTCATCAACAAAAACAGGGTTCAGCACTCCATGCGAGCATACGCAATTCTGCTAAGAAGGACACATCACTAAACTTAAATGAAAACACAACTCAGAAAAAAATAAGAAATTATCACTCCAGGAAAGAAAAAGTTAACCAATGGAAGAGCATGACCCTCTGTGGAAGGCATTCCCATGATGCCGAGAGAAACCAGAAACCATCCAACACGTTCTAGTATCCTGCAGCGGTTTAACTCAATCTGATTACTTACACAGGCACAGTCAACTGGCAAATATCATTCACCAAAACTTTCCTTTAAAACACAAACTCATAAAAGAAACCATACCTAACTATAAATTGAATTGAATCGACTTTATTACTTATATCCTTCACCTACATGAGGAGTAAAAATCTTTGTTACGTCTCCATCTAAATGTGCAATGTACAATTTCTAGTAGTTTGTAATAAATAGTATGTACAACAGGACAGACAATATAACACAGAAATACAATTGTATCAGTGTGAGTTAATCAGTCTGACGGCCTGGTGGAAGAAGCTGTCCTGGAGCCTGTTGGTCCTGGCTTTTGTGCTTTTCCCCGGATGGTAGCAGCTGGAACAGTTTGTGGTTGGGGTGATTCGAGTCCCCAATGATCTTTTGGGCACTTTTTACACACTGGTCTTTGTAAATGTCCTGAATTCACATCTACAGATGCACTGGGCTGTCCGCACCACTCTCTGCAGAGTCCTGAGATTGAGGGAAGTACAGTTCCCATACCAGGCAGTGATGCAGCCTGACAAAGGGTCTCGGCCCGAAACGTCGACAGTGCTTCTCCTTATAGATGCTGCCTGGCCTGCTGTGTTCCACCAGCATTTTGTGTGTGTTGAGTGATGCAGCCAGCAAGCATGCTCTCAATTGTGCTCCCGTAGAAGGTTCTTGGGATTTGGGGGCCCATACCAAACTTCTTCAACCGTCTGAGGTGAAAGAGGCTCCATTCTGCTTATTTCACCACACAGCCGGTGTGTACAGACCAAGTGAGATCCTCGGTGATGTGCATGCTGAGGAATTTACAGCTGTTCACCCTCTCAACCCCAGATCCATTGATGTCGATAGGTGTTAGCCCATTTCCATTCCTCCTGTAATCCACAACCAGCTCCTTTGTTCTTGTGGCATTGAGGGAGAGGTTGTTTTCTTGACACCACTGGGTCAGGATGATTTCTTCTCTGTAGGCTGTCTTGTTATTATTTAAGATTAGGCCAATCAGTGTAGTGTTGTCAGCAAATTTAATTTGCAGATTGGAGCTGTGGGTGGTGACAGTCATGGGTATACAGAGAGTAAAGGAGGGGGCTTAGGACACAGCCCAGAGGGGCAGAGGTGAGGGAGCCCACTCTTACCACCTGCCGGTAATCTGACAGGAAGTCCAGCATCCAGCTGCACAAGGCAGGGTGAAGGCTGAGGTCTCTGAGATTCTTGTCGAGCCTGGAGGGAATTATGGTGTTGCATGCTGCACTGTAGTCCAAGAAAAGCATTCTCACATAATCACCTTTCTTCTCCAGATGTGTAAGGACAGTGTGTAGAGCTGTAGCAGGTCTGATTCAGTTTTAAAGTCAGAGTCCTGCAGATTATAACAGTTATCACAGACAGGACAGTCCATGATAACCGTCTTGAGTTAATAATACAGGATAAACAAGCAAGAACAACTTGCGTAATAGATACTGTATAGCCATTCCAAACACATAAGGTACAGAAATCAGTCAGTGAGAAACAGCAGAGATACACTGAATTAAAAGAGGAAACTGAAGGACTTTGGAACATGAACAGGGTATACACTGGCCCGATAGTAATACCTGCAACTGGTGTCATCCTAAAGCTTTAAACAATTAGGCTGACACAGCAATATTTATGTAAATCTTCAGGAAGCCACAGTACTAATCACCACGAGAATAGTCTGAAATTTCCCAGCAATTGAGAAATGAATATGCTTGGTTCTGCCGGTACCTCGGGTTTTACCAGCTGGAGCTGAAAAAATAAACAATATTAATAAATAAATAAATAGCTAAATAAATAAATAGATGGATAGATAAATAAATAAGCAAGCAAGCAAGCAAGCAATAAATATGCAGAACATGAGATTAGGCCGTGGTTGTTGGAACAGTTCACTGGAGGGATGAGTGAGAGCTTGATTGTTGAGGGTAATGACTGCTCCTGAACCTGGTGGTGTGGGTCCTGTACCGCCTCCCGGAGAGGAGAGCGTGTCCTGGCTGGTGGGGTCCCGGATGATAGATGCTGCTTTCCTGTGACAGCGCTCCGTGTGGACGTGCTCAATGATGGGGAGGGCTTTACACTTGGTGGACTGGGCCGCATCCACTACTTTTTGTGGGATTTTTCCATTCGAGGGGATTAGATAGAGGCACAGGGATGATAGAAAAGTGGAGGGCTGTGTGTATGGGAGGGTTTTGATTTTTTTTGAGTAGGTGAAAAGGTGGGCCGAAGGGCCTGCACTGTGCTGTATTATATACCATGATTACTCGCGTTCCAGAAGTTATAACGTTGCTGTGTGTCTGGAAAAGCATTCAGATGCTAATGGATAACGGCAGGGCGCTCTGGTCCGATGTTGCAGACTCTGCTGCCCGCTCTGTTTCTTGTTCAAATAAAATATCACTGGCAGTTTTCAGGGCGGAATGCAAGTTCTGGGCTGTGTGAGGGTCGCACATTGCCTTACAGATGTGTCGGAGGGGCGGGCAAGATCCTGTTCCAATCATTCTCGTGGTACAGCCAAACTCAATTTGAGAGGTGGTGGGGTCCCTTCAGGGAATTCAAAGTAAAGTTATTATCAAAATAAAACGCAACACGAGTGAATCTGCAGATGCTAGAAATAAATAAAAACACAAAATGCTGGCAGAACTCAGCAGGCCAGACAGCATCTATGGGAGGAGGTAGTGTCGACGATGAAGGGTTTCGGGCGGAAACGTTGCCACTACCTCTTCCCATAGATGCTGTCTTGCGTGCTGAGTTCTGCCAGCATTTTGTGTTTTTATTATCAAAATACATATTTGTGGCCATGATGTAACCTTTTCTTGCGGGGAATCACAGTAAGTACAGGAGACACAATAGAATGAATGAAAGATCACACCCATCAGGGTGTACTAACAACCAATGTGCGAAAAAAAACAACGGGCGAGGAAACAGGCTGATAGGCTGTTGTGCCAGATTAACTGCTCTCTGAACTCCATTCCATAGATGCTGCCTGCCCTGCTGACTTCCTCCAGCAGTGTGTGTGTGTGTGTGTCACTTGTGCACTGGGAGAAGAGTCAGGCCACGCTGTTCTCCAGTCTGAACAGAATCTATTTCTATGCGGAATTGACTCGCAGTTACGGGATATTGACCATTTGGTAAACTGTGTGCATTTGGAATGCTTATTTGCAAAATTCATCGCCATTCACGACAAAGGTCTTAATAGAAATTATAAACAGACACCCGATGATACTTTGAAGGTGGTAAAGGAATTGTTCCTTAGTTGTTGGGTGTGTTTCACGTCCTTCCGTTATATGCCTGCCTGGTCTGCAGTGAGCATAACCGGCTCCGGTAATCCTTTCGCCTGGGCTGTTTGGACTCTATTTTACAATTTACTCTTGCCCGAACATTATGTTAACCCTTGCCTTGCCGCAACTTCCTGAGTTCCGTAATAATCCAGTAGCGTCACGGCGATTGGCGTTAGCTTTCCAGTCCAAATTTAGGAATTAACTTCATCCGGTTGGGATCTCAACCTGTTCCGAGCATCAGAATTACTCCAAATAAACTTCAAACTAAATGTGTAATTAAAGTACATATATGTCACCATATACAATCCTGAGACTGATGGATTATTTTTTGGTGAGTTGGTTCGATCACACGTTTACTTTCGTCGCTCAATCTGGCCCCTTCCAACTCGATTAATCAAGTTGGGCGAACATGCAACGTTACCCCCATCTGCTGGTAGCATCGAGAACTGCAGGCCTGAGCTTGAAAGTGAACGGGTTTTACTGGCACTCGATACCTAAAGCTAGAAGGGATGCAGACTCGGTTAACTGACACTTTTAAACGCTAGCTCAAAACTTATTTGTTTAACATTGCTTTTAACTAACATCTTTGTATCTTTTATTTTCATATGTTTAAGTTTTATTTTCATGTTTGCATTTATCCCATTGTAAAGCACTTTGAATTATATTTGTATGAAAAGTGCTTCGTAATTAAGTTACTGTTATTAATACAAAATGCTAGAGGAGCTCAACAGGTCAGGCAGAGTCTATGGAGAGAAATAAACAGTTTACATTTTGGGCCAAGACCCTTCATCAGGATGTTTTAACAGCGCACATAAAGTTTTTGTTTAATGTAGCGATGGGCTATGTATGGTTACACTGGACAACAAATTTTTTTCAAAACTGTTGCTTCCACAGGAATTTTTTTAAGATAGACTACTTGAAGCTGGAACAGAAATATAATTTCAGACTACTATTACACAGAAATTTGGAAAAGCAAATTAACTTTTATTAAATATAATTGCATAACGATGCTGATGCTTTGCAATAGTTCAGCTAGGCTAAAAATGTTTAGTTGGTGATTTTTGTTTGTACTCAGTGTCTGAGGCTTCCTGCTTAAGTGTCCAAAATAATCAGCCAGCATTGATGGATTCCAGTTGCCCTGAACCATTTAGAAACATAGAAAACCTACAGCACAATACAGACCCTTCAGCCCACAAAGCTGTGCTGAACATGTACTTACTTTAGAAATTACCTCAGGTTACCCAGAGCCCTCTATTTTTCTGAGCTCCATGTACCTATCCAGGAGTCTCCTAAAAGACCCTATCGTATCTGCCTCCACCACCGTCACTGGCAGCCCATTCCACACACTCATCACTCTCTGTGTAAAAAAAAACAACTTACCCCTGACATCTCCTCTGTACCTACTTCCAAGCACCTTAAAGCTGTGCCCTCTTGTGCTAGCCATTTCAGCCCTGGGGATAAAGCCTCCATATGATCAATGCCTCTCATCATCTTTCACACCTCTATCAGGTCACCTCTCATCCTCTTGTCGCTTCAAGGAAAAAAGGCCAAGTTTACTCAACCTATTCTCATAAGGCATGCTCCCCAATCCAGGCACCATCCTTGTAAATTTCCTCTTCAGCCTTTCTATGGTTTCCACATCCTTCCTGTAGTGAGGTGACCAGAACTGAGCACAGTACTCCAAGTGGAGTCTGACCAGGGTCCTATATAGCTGCAACATTACCTCTCGGCTCTTAAACTCAGTCCCATGATTGATGAAGGCCAATACACCATACGCTTTTTTAACCACAGAGTCAACCTGCGCAGCAGCTTTGAGTGTCCTATGGACTCAGACCCCAAGATCCCTCTGATTCACCACTCTGCCAATACTATATTCTCTCATCATATTTGACCTAACAAAATAAACCACCTCACATTTATCTGGGTTGAACTCTATCTGCCACTTCTCAGCCCAGTTTTGCATTCTTACAATGTCCAGCTATAACCTCTAACAGCCCTCCACACTATCCACAACACCTCCAATCTTTGTGTCATCAACAAATTTACTAACCCATCCCTCCACTTCCTCATCCAGGTCATTTATAAAAAGAAGTCTAAGGGAAGAAGTCTAAATGGGAATGCAGAAAATGAATTTTTAGTGACACGGTTTTGTATGCTTCAAGCATGTTGTCAACCAGCTGCACATAGTGTGGTGCTCTGTAGTTGCCAAGAAAATTTTCGGAAACGTCCTTGAGTGTCTTCGATGTGATTTTCTCCGGTCCCACTAGAAATTCTTCGAATTGCCTGTGATTGATGACCTGTTTGATTTGTGGTTCAACAAAAATGCTTTCCTTAATCTAGCTATCAGTTATTCGACTTGAATCATGAATTGAAATAAGAAGCATAGACAATTTTTTTAATGGTGTGAGATAGGGAAAGTTCATGGTGATTTTCATGATTTGCAGACCACAATCCATAAGATATACCCAAAAGTATTCAGGAGGCAAAATCTGTGTCGTCCAGTGCTGTCACAGGCGACCCTCATTGCTGCCTGTCACTGGGGTGACCAGGTTCACACAGTGGTGTTGGGGCCTGGGGGGAGGGAGTTAAAGCAATTACACCAGATACTATTCTTCCACATCGGGGTGGTGGTGTTCCCCCAACCCTGCTGTCCAAGTCCTTGCGGGTAGGTGAGTGAGCTACCTAACCTCCTCTTTCAAAGGTCGAAGTAAGTTTATTATCAAAGTACATATATGTCACCATATACAACCCTGAGATTCATGTTCTTACAGGCATTCACAGCAAATACAAAGAAACACAGTAGACTCAATGAAAAACCGCACACAACGGGATGGACAAACAACCAGTACAAAAAGCAAAGAAAAGAATAATAATAAATATTAGGAACAATAGGTGACCAGTCCTTAAAAGAGAGTCCATAGATAATGAGACCAGTTCAGTGTTGGGGTGAGTTAAATTATCCCCTCTGGTTCAAATGCCTGGTGGTTGAGGGGTATAATTGTTTCTGAAACTAGAGGTGTGGCACTTGAGGCTCCTGTACCTCCTTCCTGATGGCAGCATCGAGGAGTGAGCATGGCCTGGGTGGTGGGCTTCTGTGTAACTGACCGGTGTTTACACAGGCCGGGTGGAGGGGAGGAGGATCTCACCATCTCTCGCTTGTTTACCCATTGGCATGGGAAAATAAAACCCTCTGAATGTAAAGCAGATGACGGAGCAAATCTGTCTCTTTTGCCTCACCACAGAATGGATTCGAGTCGACAAGGATGAGACTGGAGCATCCAAGGGAAAGCCAGGGAGCCGAACGAACCCGGATGTGAAGTACGGCCGCCATTTGCATTGAAGTTCCTGTTTGCTTTGGCAGTGATGCCCCTCTGTTCTGGAACTGAGGAGAGGGGAGCCAGCGTTTGACCCTGAAGTTGTCTCTGCACTTTCTAGTTCCAACCTAGAGCTTTGTTGAAGAGAATATGACCCTTATGGAGAGCATCAGTAGGAGGATTAATATCTCTCCAGTTGTCACAGAATCAGGCACTTCAGCCCATCTAGTCCATGCTGAATTATCATTGTGCCTGGCCCCATCATCCTGCACCTGGACCATAGCTCTCTACACCTCTCATCATGTACTTATCCAAATTTCTTTTAAATGTTGAAATCAAACCCGTGTCTACCACTTCCACTGGCAGCTCGTTCCACACTCTCACCACCCTCTGAGTGAAGAAGTTCCCCCTCATGTTCCCCTTCAACATTTCACCTTTCTTCCTTAACCCATGACCTCTAGTTCTACCTCACTGAAAGAATCCTGCTTGCATTTGACCTGTCTGTGCACTCATAATTACATACACTTCTATCAAATCTCCCCTCATTCTCCCACACACTAGGGAATAAAGTCCTAACCTATTCAACTTTTCCCTATAACTCAAGTCCTGGCAACATCCTTGTCAATTTTCTCTTCACTCTTTCTGTATTGACCAGATAGGCCTCACCAATGTCTTTTTCAACCTCAACATAACATCCCACCCCCTGTATTCATTACTTTAATTTATGAAGGCCAGTGTGCCAAAGCTGTCTTTACAACTCTCTCGATCTGTGACGTCACTTTCAAAGAATTATGGATCTGTATTCCCGGATCCCTTTGTTCTACTACACTCCTCAGTGCCCTGCTACTCACAGTGCAAGTCCTACCCTGGTTTGTCCTCTCAAAGTGCAAAACCTCATACTTCTAGCTGCCATTTTTCCAGATCCCACTACAAGTTTCGATAGGCCTCCTCGCTGTCCATTCCATCTCCAATCTTGATGTCGTCTGCAAAGTTTCTGACGACGAGCAGTAACGGACCCAACACCGATCCCTGTGACGCACTACTCATCACAGGCCTCCAGGCAAAGAGGCAACCACTCTCTAGCTTTTCCTGTGAAGCCAATGTCTAATTCAGTTTACTGTCTCATCCTGAACCTTCTTAATCAGCCTCCCATGTGGGACTTAGTCAGTACACATAGGCAATATTCCTGCCTTTCCTTCACCTTAGTAAGTTGTGGTCTTGCTATGTTAGCACTGAAAGCATGGAGTGACACTTCTGGGCTGCCCCCAGCACATTCTCAGACTGTGTTGGTCAGTGATGCACATGACACAGTTCACTGTGTGTTTCGATGTACATGTGACAAATAAAACTAATCTTTCTCGGTCTTTTTATCCCTCACCACTTCCCAGACCACCTATCACCTACCGGTTCCTGACTCGCCTCTCCCCTTACTCCCAATCATCTTCCCCCTCCACTCTCATCCTGATGTATGGTCCCAATTGTAAACGTCCCCACTTCACTTTCCCCAGACAAAAGCTTCTTGAGCTGCTGAGCTTCCCAGCAGTTGTTCATCGTCCAACTGTAACCGGTTTGCAGAGACGTACGGGTTAGGCTCAGTGATTACCGGTTTGCAGAGACGTACGGGTTAGGCCTGGTGAGTACCGGTTTGCAGAGACGTATGGGTTAGGCTCGGTGAGTACCGGTTTGCAGAGACGTATGGGTTAGGCTCGGTGAGTACCGGTTTGCAGAGACGTATGGGTTAGGCTCGGTGAGTACCGGTTTGCAGAGACGTACGGGTTAGGCTCAGTGATTACCGGTTTGCAGAGACGTACGGATTAGGCTCAGTGAGTACCGGTTCACTGTAGATCTCATCTGCCAGTCTGCAGGCATGAGGCTACCAGCTGCTCTCACTTGGTTAGCCTGCCTGTCGAGGCGCTGTACCAGGATGCGGTCGCTGTCACATGCAGACAGTTACTGGGAGCCACAGGTGAGGGTTGAGTGTCCGGTGGGGGTCAAAGGTGAGTGAGCTGCCCCAGAATGGACACAGCAAGCCCCTTCACCTGAGGTGCTACCCCTCCCTGGACATCCCATACACCCATATTTTGATGTGCATGTGACAAATAAAGCTGATACTTGAATTTGTTAATGTTTAGCTGTTCCTTTTCAGGGGGAATTTGAAGAAGCCGGTATCTCCTGAGACATCTGGGCCACAGCTTGGGAAACAGAGCGAAGAGCCAGAGAAACTGTCCCCCCTACCGGCTGGACGCACCCCTGCACTGCTCCCTGCAGTAGCTACGGAAGAGAGGTATGGTTGGTGGTCAGGAATGGAGGGGACAGGGTCTTAAGGCCAGAGGAGGTTACGGAGTTTTAGGGGGCAAAGGGGATGGAGAGGGTCTGGGGTGGTGGTGCCTGGCAGTGTAGGGCAGGGAGGATGAAGGGTGGAGTTCGGGGTGGATGGGAACAGAAGGGAAGGTTCAGGGTTGGAGGGGGATACTCAGGAGTGGAGAAGATTTGCAGGGATGGAGGGAGGGGGTGCGGTATTGGATGGAGGGGGTATCAGAGACGGAGGACATAGAGGGGGATGTTTGAGGGCAGAAGCGGTATCGGGGCAAAGGCGACAGTGTATTTTGCCTCAGTCTTCACTGTGGAAGACACTAGCAGTGTGCCAGATGTTGAGTGTGAGGGAAGTGAAGTGGGTGCGGTTACTGTTACAAGGAGAAGGTGCTCAAAAAGCTGAAAGACCCTAGAATACGTAAGTTACCCGGACCAGATGAACTGCACCCTAGGGTCCTAAAAGAGGTAGCAGTAGAGATTGTGGAGGCATTAGTAATAACCTTTCAAAATCATTTGACTCTTGCATGGTGCCAGAGGACTGGAAAATTGCAAATGTTACTCCACTATTTAAGAAAGAAGGAAGGCAACAGAAAGGAAATTATAGACCAGTTAGCCTGACCTCAGTGGTTGGGAAGATGTTGGAGTCGATTGTTAAGGATGAGGTGATGGAGTACTTGGTGACACAGGACAAGATAGTATAAAGTCAGCATGGTGTCCTTCAGGGAAAATCCTGCCTGACAATCCTGTTGGAATTCTTTGAGGAGATTACAAGTAGGATAGATAAAGGGGATGCAGTGGACGTTGTATATTTGGACTTTCAGAAGGCCTTTGACAAGGTGTCACATGTGAGGCTGCTTACCAAGTTAAAAGCCCAGGAAAGTTACTAGCATGGTTAAAACAATGGCTGATTGGTAGGAGGCAGTGAGTGGAAATAAAAGGATCTTTTTCTGGTCGACTGCCAGTGACTAGTGGTGTTCCGCAGGGGTCAGTGTTGGGATCCCTTCTTTTTATGCTGTATATCAATGATGTATACCAAACTTTGTTGCCAAGTTTGCAGATGATTCGAAAGTTGGTGGAGGGGCAGATAGTGCTGAGGAAACAGGTAGTTTGCAAAGGATTTAGACAGATTCAGAAAATGGGCAAGAAAGTGGCAAATAAAATACAATGTTGGAAAGTAGCAGAAATAAATGTGCAAACTATTTTCTAAATGGGGAGAAAATCCAAAACTCAGAGATGCAGAGAGACTTGGGAGTCCTTGTGTAGAACATCCTAAAAGTTAACTTGCAGGTTGAGCCAGTGGTGAGGAAGGCAATAGCATTCATTTCAAGAGGTCTAGAATACAAGAGCAGGGATGTGATGCTGTGAGAGTCTGCAAGAAAATGAACCTCAGGGTAATACAATGGGTTCCGGATGATTGAGACACATCAGACCCAGTACCTTCTGGCCCAATTAAGTGGCTGCCCTAATTTCTAGGAAATAGTCAAAATATATATAAAAATGCAAACTACAGTTTAACTTAGTAACAAATTATGTATTTTAAGGAAATACAGAACAAATTAGAACACTATTAGTTCTACTACAGTGCTATAAAACGGTGTATTAGTTCTTAATAGTTACCAACAGAGAAACTCATCCAGTGTTTGCTGTCATGTACTTCTGATTGTAAATGAACAAAATCATCGCAGACACCTAGTGTAGATAATAGACTGCCACCGCCTTCAAATTCTTTGTAGTGCCTAAAATAGTGAAATTGTTTCCTTTTCACTCCCTATGGTTTCTGGTATCTCCAGGCCTGAATGCTTGAAACCGCAGCGAGCAAAACAGTTCTGAATTGTTTTACTGCATACTTCTCCCCAACTATCAGTGACAAGAATCACTGCTTGTTTGACGCTGTTTAAAAACAGGTCACTGTAAGCACGATGTAGTGCCTAATGGCCACACAAGCGCACAAGGCTGACGCTAGATAGAAACTGCTCGAGAACAGTCTCCTGTCCCAATTAAGTGGGATAGTGTCCCAAATAAATGAAGGGAGTTCTTGCTATTTTCTCAGTTTTTTGTTCTTTAAGAGTTGTCCCCAATAAACAGCTGCCCGATTAACCAATGGCTCAGTGAACAAGAATCCAGTGTATATGGTGACATCTGGAACTTCGATAACAAATGTTTTTTTTTTAACTTGGAGCTTACTTTGATCTCGGGGATGTCTCTTCCAGGACCAAACAGGGGGAGGCACACGCTGACGCAGATGCGCTGTGTTCCAAGAACAGCTTCAACAATCCTGCCTACTACATGCTGGAGGGAGTGCCCCTATCCCCCGACCACCAGGTCCCGGGCGCTGTGAAAGCACCTCAGAAAGCCAAAGGCCACGCCACTCTGGGCCTACACGACAAGAAGCGGCAACAGTCAGCTCGCCCTCCCCTGGCCAGCGAAGAGGCCTCGCTCTCGGACGACGAGTGCCTAACCCTCAACCGGCCACCACCCGACTACCCCCCTCCACCCCTGCCCAAGTCAGCTGAGATGGACGTGATTGAAAATCCTTTCTACGCCACCTCAAAGGAGGTCCAGAGACAGAGGTCCAAGGACGAGCCTGGCCTGAGGAACCCCGGCGGCAAGCACCGGCACCCCGCTGACCCCTTGGATACCAAATCTCCCTTCCCACCCAAACCTCACCCCAAGAGCCAACTATCCCCCGGCACGGGCCAGCTACTGCCTCCCTACATGACCAACCACTGCGGCCCAGCCTACCAGGGGGCTGTCGATGATCACTCCTATTCCGCCCTGCAGATGGCCAAGAGCCTCAGCGAGGTGGACTACCCAGCGGGCAAGGCGGAGCCACCAATGAGAAACCCCCCACTGCCAGTGAAAGGTCAACCCCACCGAGCGTTCCTCCCTGACTACAGCCGCCCTGCTGCTTTCCCCCCTCGCTCTATCAAGGAGAGCATCGAAGAAGATATGGCGGAGGAGGTAAGGTTGTCAAGATATGTTGAGAGGATGTTTCTGTGGTGGGAGAGTCTAAGACTCAGCCTCAGAAGAGAGAGGTGTCCTTTTAGCATGGAGATGAGGAGGAATTTCTTTAGCCAGAGGGGATTGAAACTGGGGAATTCTTTGCCACAGACAGCCGTGGAGGCCAATTCATTAAAGCGGAGGTTGATAGGGTCTTGATTAGTCAGGGTGTCAGAGGTTACAGGGAGAAGGCTAGAGAATGGGTTTGAGAAGGATAATAAATCAGCCATGACAGAATGGTGGAGTAGACTCGATGGGCTGAATGGCCTAATTCTCCTTTCTCTTATGGTCTCATGATACACTTCAGCAGCCTTAAGAATTCTCTGGCACATTGTTCCGTGGTGTTCTATGTTGTTGGGGGAGGGGGAATGAAGTCGCCTAATAAGGCATTGGCCCCTTTCATTGGGTTGTGGGTTCAAATCCCATCTAGGGTATACTTATTTCAAATATGGTGACAGAACTTCAGACCAGCACACTAAATGCTGGGGGAGCTCAGCAGGTCAGGCAGATCTGTGGACAGGAGTCAACAGTTGACATTTTAGGCCAACATTTTTCCCCTCCATAGAGGGGAATCATCTTTGATGCTCTCCTTCCCCTTTGGCTTCTGCCCCCTTCTTTTTCAGCCCTCTCCACAGATGCTGCCTGACCTACTGATTTCCTCCAGCATCTGCTGAACCTCCTGTGTGAATCATTTCTGAACATTGATTTTAATGTATTCAGGAGATGCCTTTCCATTGGGATGGATTGGGAGCTTGGCGGTTGGTGTTAGGCTCTTATAGCACCAGTGACCTGGGTTCAATTCCCATCGCTGTCTTTAAGAAGCTCATACGTTCTCCATGTGACTGCGTGGCTTTCCTCCAGGTGCTCTGGTTTCCTCCCACATTCCAAAGACGTACGGGTTGGTAGGTTAATTGGCCACAGGGGTGTCATTGGGTGACGAGGGCTCGTTGGGCTAAAAGAGCCTGTTACTGACTGTATCTCTAAATCAGGGGTCGGCAACCTTTTTGCCTCTGTGGGCCGGATTGTGTATTAATGAGCGGACAGTGGGCCAGATAAATACCATAAAAAACTTGAAATATGGGAATTATCCATTTAAATACATCTAGTTATGCTTAGCCTCAAATTAGTGGATAACGCATGCTGGAAAATCATTTGTGCTTAACAAATGATGCCAATTAGTAATCAAAGAACTCAGTTTAGTTGCAATTTATTTCAATCAAGGCATCTTTTGAATCTATTAAAAGGACACAAGGAATCTTTAAACATAAAACATATGAACATGATGCATTGAATGGTGGTAAATTAAGTATAATAGAAAAGAAAATTTTAATACAAACAGTCGATAAATCAGATCAACTTGATGCTGTTTGTTGCTTGAAAGCTTCTCAATATTAGGTGTCAGACTTGCTGATGCCAAGAGCAAGACATTATCCAGATCGTAGCACATGTAAATATCTGGATATTTAGCATGGATTGCTTGTTGAAACACAGTGACGCTGTTTCTGTTTACAAATTTGAACGATCCCATCTGAAAACCTGCACGTGCACAGAGAGTATCTAATACGTATTAATAAGGTAGTCTGCCTTCCCGTCCTTTGTATATACCAGTGTTTGGTTTGGAACAAAACGGATCCTGGGGCCAGTGTAGCAATGTCCATCAGTGTGGTCGCATGAAACACTCTGAATAAGGAAAAATCGTTCGTGGGCCGGATAAGCATAGTATCCCAATATTTACTCGCGGGCTGGATCCGGCCGGTGGGCCACAGGTTGCCTACCCCTGCTCTAAATAAAAAGTAAAACAGGCATCAACAACCTTCCAGCTGTGTGGCTGGAACCTGTGGGCATTCACTGCTTTTCTACTGGGGGAGCTTTGTCAACCCCAACCAAGGTGCTTGGTTCAAATTGCCAGCTGTTGAAGCCATCATTGCCTCTGCTTTCCGAGGAGGCTGAAGAGAGCTGGTCTATGCACATCAGTGCTCAAGACCTAGAGCTGTGCAGGAGGGAGCGTCCTAACAAGCTGTGTCACTGTACGGTACGGAAACTGCACTGCGGCAGACAGGAAGCCTCTACAATGGATAGTCAAAACTGTCTAATGTAATACCGGTACCAGCATACCTGCCATCAAGGACATATATACAGACAGTTGCTGA
This sequence comes from Hemitrygon akajei, assembly GCF_048418815.1. NCBI lineage: Eukaryota > Metazoa > Chordata > Chondrichthyes > Myliobatiformes > Dasyatidae > Hemitrygon > Hemitrygon akajei. The sequence goes on along the minus strand of NC_133127.1, from coordinate 196,441,036 downwards.
AAAAGGGCCGGTAAAATCTTGGATTCCACCCACCCTGCTCATAAACTGTTTGTCCCACTCTCATCAGGAAGAGGGCTACGTAGCATCCACACCAGGAGCACCAGGCTCAAAAACAGTTACTTTCACCGAGCAGTAAGTCTGATCAACCCCTTCACCCACTGACCCACCCCCACCACCACTACATCCACACTGGCCACTGCTCTGCACAAACCCTCAGCCCCCTTCATTCTACCCAATGCACTGCCACCTTACATTGTCTTATATTTAAAAGTCACGGAAGCGTAGCAGTTAGCACAATGTTATTACAGCTTGGGAAGGTCTGCCCTGCACTGTATCGCTAAATAAATAAATATTTATTGTGTCCTTTATGCTTCTTGTGTTTTTGTTTTTGTGCTGTATTGAATCTGGAGTAAGAATCATTTCATTCTCCTTTACTGAAGAATGAGAATAAACAGTTTTGAATCTTGAGTGACCCTTGGCCCGTTCGATCCCGCAGGCCTCGTGCCAGGCAAGCAGCACCAGCTCCAGCCTGTCTCACGATTCCAGTGTGGGGAACTGGTTACGCCGTCTGGGCTTGGAGAGGTATGAGGATGGCCTGGTCCACAATGGCTGGGATGATCTGGAATTCCTGAGGTAAGTGTCTGCCCTGCAGGTTTATGCCCCTCTCCTCTCATCCTCTCATCCACCGGCACCACAGTACTATACTGGTTAGACACCACTTTGCATTTCAGGGCACCGGAGTTCGGAGTTCAATTCCATCATCATCTGTGAGGAGTCTGTATGTCCTCCCTGTGGAATGGGTGGATTTCCTCCTGCAGTTCAAAGACATATCAGTTAGTAGGTTCATTGGTAAATTGTCCTGTGGTTAGGCTTGAGTTAAATAGCTGGGCTGCTGGGCAGCTCAGTTTGGTGCTCCAGAAGGCCGAGTTCCGCGCTGTACCTTTAAACAGTTACATAGACTGGTCGATTGATAGATGATCGACTGATAGACAGACAGACAAATCCTGGTGTAACAAGGCCCCAATGGTTGATTTAATGCCTGTGATGTTCTAAGATATCCCAGGTCATAGTAGCCCATGATCATGATCACCACTTGGACAGAAAGGCAAGGCGGAGAGTCACACAGCTCAGGAACAGGCCCTTCAGCCCACCACATCTATACTGACCACTTTATACATCTACATTTATAATATTATTGTTAATAATACTTTTTTCTATGTTTTTGTATTTGCACAATTGTTCTTTTGCACACTGAACGCCAAGTTGGTGCAGTCTTTCGTTGATTCTGTTACAGTTATTGGATTTATTGAGTATGCCCACAAACAATTGAATCTCAGGGTTGAATATGGTGACATGAATGTACTTTAATAATAAATTCAGTTTGAAGTGTAGGATATTAGTTCCTGACCCCCAGTTCAGGTGCAAACCCTGCCTTCTGTAGGGTCCCATCTTCCCTGGAAGAGAGTCCAATGATCCAAACATCTGAAGCCCTCCCTCCTGCGCCGACTCCTTAGTTGCATGGTAAACTGCATGATCTTCCTGTTTCTGGCCTCACTAGCCCATGGCACAGGCAGCAGTTCTGAGATCACAACCCCGGAGGTCCCATCCTTTAACTTAGCGCCTAACACGCTGAACTCACTTTGCCGGACCTTGTCACCCCTCCTACCCAAGTTGTTGGTGCCAACATAGACCACGACCTCTGGTTGCTCACCCTCCCACTTACAAATGTTGTGGACTTGATCGAAGATGCCTCTGACCCTGGCACCCGTGAGGCAATCAACAATCCAAGAATCTTGTTTTTGACAACAGAATCTGAAAGGTAACCTTTCAATTACCCTAACCAACGAACCCCTATCACTATGGCTCACCTCTACTCTCCCTGTTCCTTTCTGAGCTACAGTGCCAGAAATTTGACCACAGTGGCTTTCCTCTACTAGGCCTTCCCCATCCCCTTCTCCATCCTCCCCAAACAGTATCCTGTTGTTCAGGAGAACAGCCACAGCCGAACTCTGCACTAGCTGCCTATGTCCTTTTCCCTCCTGATAGTCACCCTTTGTCCTGCACCTTGGGTGAAGCTACCTCCCTGTGTGTCCTGCCTGTCAACTCCTCAGTCTCCCAGATGAACTGGAGTTCACCCGGTTCCAACTCCAGCTCCTTAACACATTCTGTTGGAAGCTGCAGCTGGATGCTGTTCTTGCAGGTGAAGTCGCCAGGGACACTGGAGGTCTCCCTGCCTTCCCACATCCCACAAGAGGAGCAGTCAACTGTCCTGCCTGACATCCCCACTGCTTGAAATGTGCAATAACAAAGAAAGAATAACTAATGAAAAAAAATCCACCTATGACCCAGGCCTCTTCTTGCCAAAGCCTCAACTCCCCACTCCAACACTGACCCACTCGCACAGTGGCTGCTCCCACAATGGCCTTTCCGCTTAAACATAATTTCTTTTTATTGGTCCTTGCCAAGCACCTAATTATAAACAATCTGGTGACTCCGCGGATCTGTGGCACGCAAGATGTTCCAATTACCCCCGCTCGCTTCATTTAAACTCTCCCTCTATGCAATCCGGTATCTCCTTGGGACTGTGGCATGCAAAATGCCACAAGGTACTAAGGTTTCCTCTCACAGTCAAAAGGTGCACCAGTTTGTAGATTAATTGGAATTGTAAATCGCCCTGTGAATAGGTTAGGGTTAAGTAAGTGGGTTGCTGCTGGCTGGTGGTATCAGCAAAGGACCTCGAGGCAAGTGATCCTGGGAATCCAGCAGGCTTCCTGGTGGCTTTCCTCCTGCGCATCGAACCAGCAACTGGTCAAAACAAAAATAGACAAATGCTAATGAGACAGCGAGGTTACAAAACAAATGGGTGGGTTGCTAGTCGGTGTGGCTCGTTGGGTCAGAAGAGCCTGTTCTGCACTGTATCACTACAGTAATAAAATAACACCATAAGCCTTCCTAAACACCCTTTTAATTTGCGTGCTAACTGAGAGACCTATTGATGTGGACCCCAAGTTCCTTCTGTGCCTCCATGCTGCCAAGAATCCTATCATTAACCCTGTTTTCTGCCTTCAAGTTCGGCATTTCAAATTGAATCACTTCACACTTCTTCCGGATTGAACTCCATTTGACAAATTGGGTATAAACTAGGATCAACTTTCTGATGCCAGGACCACCAGACTCAAAAACCCAAGCAGTGAGGCTGATCAACACCTCCACCCACCCCTCCATGCCCCCACCACCACTACCTTATCATTTCCTGTTAGAGTCACCTTGTGTACAGACACTCCTGTGCCCAGCATCACTTTACGGACATACTATCAATCTCTGTATTTAAACTATCTTGTATGTTTATTTTTTTTTATTATTGTGTTCTCTATCTTAGTGTTTTGTGCTGCACTGGAGCCAGATTAACAATTATTTCATTCTCCTTTACCCTTGTATACTGGGACACTATAGGAAACATCTTCTCCAAAGTTCAAAGTAAATTTATTATCAAAGCACACCTGGGATTCATTTTCTTGCAGGCATTCACAGTAAACACAAGAAACACAATAGAATCACTGAAAGACGGCGCACAACGGTACGGACAAACAACCAATGTGCAAAAGCAACAAATCGTGCAAATACGAAAAGGAAAAAAAAGGGAAATAAATAATAATCATAAATCAGCAATAAATATTGAGAGCGTGAAATGAAGAGTCCTTGAAAGTGAGTCTGTAGGTTGGGGAGAGTGAAGTTACCCCTCAGGTTCAGGAGCCTGATGGTTGAGGGGTAATAACTGTTCCTGAGTCTGGTGGTGAGGGACCTGAGGCTCCTGTACCTCCTTCCTGATGGCAGCAGCGAGACAGAGAGTGCGCCGGTATGATCTGCTGAGTATTTTGTGTGTGCGCGTTGGACAAGATTTCCAGCATCTGCATCTCTCTTGTTGATGACTAACTCTGGTTTTCTTGTTCGCCCCCACAGTGACATCACAAAGGAGGACCTGGAAGAAGCTGGCGTGACAGACATCAACCACAAGAATATTCTGCTGGAGAGCCTGCAGCAAATGGGAAAGTAACGAGCTGCAGGACTTTTCTTTCTTTATGTATAAAAAAAGTGCCTTAAGGGAGATTTTTTTTCCAACAGTTTCTAAAACTTCTGGAGAAGCAACAAAAAGGATAAATGTTAAATACAACTGACTGTCCAAGAGAGGAGGGATGTTATTGCCCAAGCACTGATTCTAAGACTAACCATACCGCGGACTACAGAAACTGCCACCTCTAGCCTCAATCCTTCCTACCCACAGCGGGCTGTGTGATCACTCACTCCAGGGTATGCTTGGGAGAGGGTTGATGGGTTGGGGGGGGATCTGTCTGTGAGGTGATTTCTCCACCCCCCTGCCAGTAACCCAGACTGGAGTTAACCACTGGGAACTCGCCGGTGTGTTTCATTTCAGCAGCAAGACGCCACCCCCTCCCCTCGTAGCAATGCCCACGATAAGTACTGGGAATCGCTCCTCAGGTCGAAGGATTCGTCCTGCTCTGCCTGTGACAAAGCCGTCCAAGCACTGTTACCGTGGTGGTTGTCTGCCATATGCCCGACGATGACGTGAAGCCCATTCGGGAGAGTACTTAAAGTGGAAAAGCCGTGACACTGGGGCAGTTCCACTCTCACAACCTCGTAAGTCAGTGTCCAGTCGATACAAGCTGGGGTCTTCCTTGGTTACAGTGGATGACCATGATTACCTCTGTGCCTTGTCAAGCCATTCACTCTCCACAGAGTGTTGCAGAACTGCCTTCCTGAGCACTGGGTCTCTCTTCTGATGTCATCCGTCCAGTCCACCAGAGCTGGCTTCACACGCTAGGACGGGCATGTCCCTATCTCACTGCTCTGTGACCCATGGGCTACTCCCCTGGTTTGGCCCGCCTGTCGAAGCAGTGTGCCCCGCGGGGTGTGGCCATTGTCTCATGCAAACATCTTCTGGAACCACATGTGAGAGATGAGTGTCCAGCGGGTCCGAAGGCGACTGAGCTGTCCCAGAATGGACAAAATATGCCCCTTCACCAAAGGTGCCACCCCTTGCTGGATACCCCACACACAGTTACTGTATGTGTGCGTATAGACCCTGCTGAAACAGATTAACATGGACAGTTAAGAATTGGGAATGCTGTTTTTCATGATTGGGACCAAGTTGTTTTGACTGAATAATCCTGTTTTCAGATCTAGATTCATGTCTTTGTCACACGTACATCGAAACGTACAGTGAAATACGTCATTTGCGTCAACAACCAACACAGCCAAGGATGTGCCACACATTCCGGTGCCAGTGTAGCATGCCCACACTGTTCAGCAGAACAACACAAGTAGCAACAACAAGAAGACGATAACAGCAAAACAGGCCACTTCACCACCTTCCCACCCACCCACTCACAGACAGGCCTCCAGCCTCCAGTCCGTGGCCCCCGATGCGTAGACATCAGACTTTTGACCTCAAGTCCTTGGCCCAGTTCTACGGACTCATGGACACCAGGCCTCTGACTTCCAGGTATGCCGGCTTTGGCCTTCGACCTTCAGTATCAACGCCAGGATTCGCATGGACTTCTGGCCCCAGAATTTGCTGATCTGGGGGAGTCACTGGCTGTCATGCCCCCTGCCTGCACTGTGCTTTCTATCGTACTTGTATCAATAGGGAATTGCTGTTTCAGAGTTGTCTGGAAGTGGGAAAGGGAGGATTGGGAGGCGTCCTGCCAGGTGCTGTAAGCTGATGGATGGGTGTTCACCACTGGGTTAGCACTGTGGAGAGAGATTACTGCAGTCGTTCCCTCCTTCACAGTAATCTCTGTGTAAGGCATCATGTTAGTCCGCTCAGTCCCACACTAGATCAGTTATAGTCGCCTGTATATCGTCGTTTGCGCCAAGAACCAACACAGTCTGAGTTCATGCTTGGCACATCCCGCAAGTGTCACCAAGCTTCCAGCACCAACGTAGCATGCCCACTAACCCGTACATCTTTGGAATGTGGGAGGAAACCAGAGCACCTGGAGGAAAGCCACACGGTCACAGGAGAGAACGTACAAACATTTGGCATGCAGAAGTTGAACCCAGGTTGCTGGCACTGTAAAGCGTTACACTGGACATGCTATCCTCACTGATTGACAGCAAGATCATCTTTATATTCAACTGGGGGCTGGTGTTGCAGAGTTGACTGGTGGTGGGGAAGGTGGGGTGAGGGGGAAGGTGAGGAGGACAAGCTGATGGATGGGTATTGACCTGTTGAGTTGGGTTGTGGAGATTACTGGAGTTGTCTGCTCCTTCACAGTCGTTGTCACGCATGCATCTCAGTCCCACTGCATTGCAGCAGCTCACAGGATGGACAGAAATGGGCTGGACCGCCCACGGGGCTTAACCTGTGTGGGTCCTGATCCGGCCGCACCTGCTGGTCAGGTGTTCGGGCCGTCCCTGCGGTCAGGTCAGTGTGGCTCTGTAATGTGACTTTGGTGCAGTTCCTGGCCACTTGGCGGTCAGATGTTTGCTCAGGTGCTGTGGAGGGAACTTGGCAACATATCTACCCTGAAGTTGCCATTTACTGAAAGTGTTCAAAATGTCTCGCTGAGGAACAGCAGAGCACTCTGGCAAGGTGATCTGAACATAGGCCCTCTGTCATAAGCAAGCCAGGGCAGTACAATATGGAGACCCATGCATCCATGGAGCTGACGAATCGAAAGGAAAAGCAGAGAACTCAATGTAAGAGTGCCTCAGGGACTGCAGCTCCGGACTTTGCCTCTGAATTTGCTCCCCGTGAGTGGATTATAGCCACAATGCAGCGGAGGTTTGAGATCAGAGTTTTCCTGCTCCAGGAGAAGGGCTCATTTAACACCTGGTGTTTTATAACCTTGGAAACGTTATTGTTCAGGCTCCTGTAAATAAAAGGACTTTGCAATTTAAGAATTTGGTCAGGAAAGTAAAGCCCATTGCCTTACAATACAACTGTCTGGAGCAGAAGGTCTTCACTTTGAGTAGCATCACTTGTGATGGCTCCTTCATTAAAGTCTTCAAACTGCTCCAGCTCCACACCTTCAGCCAGAATCAGGTTTATTATCACTGACACAAAATGTGTTGTTTCGTGACAAGAGTACAGTGCAAAGACATAAAAATGAAAACATTACAAAATTATTGCAGAGAAATGGAATGATGAGTTAGTGTTCAATGTCTGTTCAGAAATCTGATGGCAGAGGGGGAGAAGCTGTTCCTGAATCATTGAGTGTGGCTCCTCAGGCTCCTGTGCCTGCTCCCTGATGGCAGTGAGAATAGGACATGTCCTGAATGGTAGAGGTCCTTTCTGATGAATGCTGCCCACTTGAGGCTCTGCTTCTTGAAGATGCCCTTGATGGTGGGGTAGGTAGTGCCCGTGAGTCTACGACCGTCTGCAGCTTTTCCCAGTCTTGTGCAGTGCCCCCCCCACCCCACCGCCGTACCAGACAGCTGGTCAGAATGCTCCCCTGTTGTAGGGTCCTCTGAAAGTGGGCGAGTACCAACAAGCAGTGATCAGCCAAGCAACTTGCAGAGAGTGGGTGATTAGTGTTCAGAGAATCATAGAGCAGGAGCAGGCCCTTTGGCCCACAGTGTCGTGCCAAAACAATTAAATTATTAATCAACTGGCCAACTAAACTAATCCCTTCTGCCTACACAATGTCCATATCCTTCCATTTTCCTCGTGTGCCTATCTAAACATCTCTGAAAAGACTCCAATTTTCTAGAACACAGAACAACACAGCACAGGAACAGGCCCTCCTTTGGCAAAGGAGGTTCCGATCCCACCTCAATGGATGGGAGCTGTATTTTCATCAGGAATGCCTTAACATTGCTCTGTTGCCCTTCTGGTGTTGGAGATTCACCTGCTTCGATGTTACAGAGCACGGACCGGCAATCAAAGGAGACTCTCTCTGCCTTTCCCCTCTCATCCTCAACTTTCTACCCCGCCTGCCTGTACCTCACCCAAAATGGAGAGCTGTGGAAGGCTATGGTCTGGGTGCGGGTCGATGTGACTAGGCAGAATCATTATTCGGCAGGGACTAGGTGGTCCAAAGGACCTGTTTTTGTTCTGTAGTGGTCAATGACTCAAAACCAACCAAGATTCTGCTGGGAGCCAGGGAGGTTGTTTGACCTGAGGGCGCTTGACCAACATCCATCCCTTGTGGAGGGGTCTCTGGCTGCAGTCAGCCTCCTCTCCTATTCTGGCTTCTGTCCGCTCCCTTTCCAGTCCTGATGCAGGGTCTCGGCCCAAAATATGACCATTTGTTCCCCTCCATAGATACTGGCTGAGTTCCTCCAGCATTTTATGGTGTGTTTCAGTGTTTCCCTCATTTAAAGCAGGTTCTGAGACTGCCTGTGCCTGGCTGTTTGTGTTCTTGTTATCCTGCGTTCTGCATTCAATTCTCTACCAGAGTTTCGTGGTATTAAACCTCTTGCCCAAAAAGCTGACCTGCACCACTCTCACATGCTCCTCCACCTCACTGCTGCTTATTAAGTCATTCGTGTCCCCTCACCAGACTAGCTCAGTCACTGTGGGAAAACAAACATTACCATAGGTCTCAAGCTCAGCAAACATTCAGATCTAAACCCCTTCCCATCCCCAAATTTCCTCCCTGGGTAAGTTCACCAGGGGCAATAATCTGTTTGCAAAATGGAGTAGAACTGAAGCTTCCCATTTTGCCTCTCCCCAGCCCTTCTCACCTCAATTGAATCTCCAAAGCCAGTACGTCTTTTCTCAGGTAATGAGACCCAAACTGCATGCAGTACTCCAGGTGTGGCCTCACCAGTCCCCTACACAGCTGCAGCATAAGCTCCCTGCTCGTAACTTCAATTACTCTACCAATGAAGGCCAGCATTCCATTTGTTTTATTGATAAACTTGTTGCACCTGCAAATCAACCTTTTCTGATTCATACACAAGCACTCCTAAGTCCCTCTGCACAGGGCATGCTACAATTTTTCACCATTTAATAATCTGATCTTTTATTTTTCCTTCCAAAGTGGATTTACTCACATTTACTAACATTGTACTCATTCTGCCAGACCGTTGCCCACTCACTTAACCTATCTATATCCCTCTGTAGACTCAACACATCCTCTACACAGTTTTTCTTTCAATTCAGTGTCATCAGCAAACTCAAACACACTACAGCCGGTCCCCTCTTCCAATTCATGCTCCCCCAGCTCTCAGTTGCTTAAGGAGAGAATTCTGGGTTCCTGCAATACATGGTGTGATTGAAAATTGTAATGGTGGAGGAGTTGTGATGTGGACTAAATGCTTTGCTATTCCATGTTGAGAGAACTGACAATGGTGACAATGCTGTCCTTCAGCTTGAGCTCAGCCGACATTGTTTTAAGAACACTCAGGAGGCTCTCCATTAGTTTGGGGTCAACCATGGATGTTGCATGCTAGCTATCTATGTTCAATACGCAAGCCAGGGCAGCACAATATGCAGAGCAAATTGTCCCACATGCAGCAGGCTCCCCATATCGTAGGCAAAGCAACAGCAGAGACCAATATAGCATCGCAGGAGCTGCTGGTCAGTGTTGAACTCAACATAGGACTTCCTTAGGGACTCCAGCTCTGGAGTTTTCCTCGGGTTTTACTCACAAAGCCTACCCCGTCAGCAGGTATAGCCACAAGGTAGCAGAGGTTTGAGATCAGAGTTTTCCTTCTACATGAGCTGCCAACCACGCTAATGAGCCCCATCTGCCCGAAGTGACTGGTTTTGTGCCGGTAACCCACCTTTGCTCCTTCTGTCAGTGGTAACAGTTCCACCAGGCTTAGTAGCTAAGCCACATGTGAAGGCCAGGAGCTGGACTTGATTGTCAAAGGCTCCATTGGGAGCATTTAATCGGTAGTGGGAGCTGATCCACGCTACCTCCCCCAGACTATAACAACCTTAAGGAATCTCCCTTAACAATTTTAAATGCTTCTTATATGCAGTAAGAAGTTTGAACTGCCAGTCTGTGAGGGGTTTTGTTTGTGTGTGTATTTGTGTGAGTTTGTGTGTGGAGTCCTCATTATTTTGAATTTGTTATTTTTGCTTTTACAATATGATAGTTGTGAAGTTTCTTTATTTCTGATATTTAATGCAAATCATGACGTGTTTATTTGTGTGCTTCGCACCCCCCCCCCCCCCGTCCCATCTCAGCCCCTCGCACTACTGCCTCCTGTATTGGCAATGGTGGGAGATCACACGAACAGTGAACACAGGCGGGAAGGATGCATGCACATGTGTGTATCTTCCTTTTACTTAGTTTTGTATTTTAAATGATTTAATTATGATTGTATAAAACTGTTCAAAATAAACATTTTTAACAACATTGGTGTTATATGTCAATAATTTTGATGATGGAATTGATGGCATGGTGGCAAGGCTTCCAGACAATATGAACAAGAAAAAGTTGCAAGAAGAGTCTGTGAACTCTTTGCAATTACCTGGTTTTCTGCACTGATTACTCATAAAATATGATCTGATCTTCATCTAACACAATCTGCCTAAAATAATAACACAAGAAATATACTTCTCATCAATACTGAGTACACTATTCACATAATCACAGTCTAGGTTCAGACATTGTATGTAAACCTCTGGGGTAATGCCTTCTATAAATGGAGTCAGGTGTTCCAATCAATGAGATGCGATTGGAGGTGTGGGTTGTAGAGCTGCCCTGCCCTATAAACGTGACACACAAAGTCAGGTTACCGACAGAGCCTGTGCTTCTCAAGAAAGATCTCTTTATGTGCACCATGCCTCGATCAAAACAACTTTCAGAGCACCTTGGAAGAAGAAGTAGAGATGCATGAAGCTGGAAAAGGCTACAAAAGCATTTCTAAAGACCTGAGTGTACATCAGTCTACAGTAAGAGAAATTGTCTGCAAATGGAGGAAATTCAGTAGTGTTGCTACTCTCTCAAGGAGTGGACATCCTGCAAAGATCACACCAAGAGCACAACGTGTAATGCTGAAGGAGGGGAAAAAGAACCCAAGGGTAATCGCAACAGACCTGCAGAAATCTCTAGAACTTATTAACATCACTATTCATGTGTCCACTGTGAGAAAAACACTAAACAAGAATGATGTTTGTTGAAGGACATCACGGAGGAAACCACTTCTCTCCAAAAAAAAGACATTGCTGCAAAAGATCACCTGGATGTTCCACAACACTTCTGGGACAATTTGTGTTTTGAACAGATGAAACAAAAATTTAATTCTCTAGCTGAAGTGCACACCACTATGTTTGGTGGAAAATGGGCACCGCACACCAACACCAAAACCTCATCCCAACTGTGATGTATGGTGGAAGGGACATCATGGTTTGGAGTTGTAACACACAAAATGTTGGAGAAACTCAGCAGGCCAGGCAGCATCTATGGAAAAGAGTACAGTTGACATTTCAGGTTGACGTCCTTCAGTAGGATTGAAGAAATAAGATGAGGAGCCCCAAAGCATTGACTGTACTTTTTTCCACAATGCTGCCTGACCTGCTGAGTTCCTCCAGCATTTTGTGTGTGTTACTCAGATTTCCAGCATCTGCAGTTTTTTCCTGTTTATGATGGTGTGGGGCTGCTTTGCTGCCTCAGGGCCTGGACAGCTTGCAGCCATCGAGGAAACAATGAATTCAAAACGTATCAAGTCATTTCACAGAAGATGTCAGGGTAGCAGTCTATCACCTCAAGCTTAATAGAAGTTGGATAATGCAACGAGATGATGATCCAAAATATGAGAATAAATCAACAGCAGAACAGAAAATTTGTGGTTTGGAATGGCCAAGTCAGAGTCCAGACTATAACCCAATTGAGATGCTGTGCCATGACCTGAAGAGGCCTGTTTGAACAAGGTGTCTCAGAAATATTGATGAACTGAAACAGTTTTGTACGGAGGAATGGTGTAAAGTTGCTCCTCACCATTGTGCAGTCTGTTCAGCAGCTACATGAAACGCTTGATGGAGGTAATTGCTGCTAAAGGAGGTTCTACCAGTTACTAAATACAAGGGATCGCTTACTTTTTCCAGCCTGGATTGTGAAAGATTAAACAATGTGTTGAATAAAGATATGAAAAGAACAATTAGTTTAGGCAGATTGTGTTTGTCTATTATTGTGACTTAATGAAGATCGGACTACATTTTCTGAGTAATTAATGCAGAAAACAAGGTAATGGCAAAGGGTTCACAAACTTTTTCTTGCAACTGTAGGTGGACGGGCAGGTTGTGTTAGAAGGTCACAGATTTATTTAGACAGAAGAATGGGCAAAGAAGTAGATAGAATACAGTGTAGTGAAGCATAGGGACATTCACTTTGGTAGGAGGATTAATAACATAGACTATTTTCTAAATGAGGGTAAAATTCAGAAATCCGAGTTGCCAAAGGTTTTGGGGGTCCTCGTGCAGGATTCCCTAAAGGTTAATTTCCAGGCTAGGTCAGTGGTAAGGAAGGCAAAGGCAATCGTAACATTGAATTGAATTGACTTTATTTCTTACATCCTTAATATACATGAGGAGTAAATATCTTTATGTTACGTCTCCATCTAAATGTGCAATGTGCAACCATAGTAATTTATAATAAATAGAACAGTCAATGAAATATAGAGTACTCTCATATCAGTGTAAGTTAATCAGTCTGCTGGCCTGGTGGAAGAAGCTGTCCCGGAGCCTGTTGGTCCTGGCTTTTATGCTGCGGTACCGTTTCCCGGACGGTGGTAGCTGAAATAGATTGTGGTTGGGGTGACTTGGGTCCTCAGTGATCCCTCACACCTGTCATTTGGAGAGGAATGTTGGGGCTGTGGAGAGGATACGGAAGAGGTTTACCTGGATTAGAGGGCATGTCCAAGAAGTTAGACAAACTTGAGTTGTTTTCTCTTGAGGGGCTAGGGCGGAGGAGAGATCTGATAAAAGTTTATAAGATTGAGAGGCAGACAAGAGTGGATGGCCAGCACTTTTTCCTAGGGTTGAAATGTCATGGATTTAAGGTGAGGAAAGGAGATGAGTGGACAAGTTTCTTCACACAGTGTGGTGGCTGCCTGAAATGTGCTGCCTGTGATGGTTGTGGAGGCAGATATGATAGAAGTGTTTGAGGCTCTTAGACGTATGAACGTGCAGTAATTGGTGGAATATGGACAGTGCAGGCAGAAGGAATTAGTCTAATTACATGCTATTAACTTGATTAATTCAGCAGTCCATGGTGAGCAAATAGCCTGTTCCGTTGCTGAACTGTTCTATGCTGCAGATGCCGTGCTCTCCTTTCGCCCCCTGCTGGTGATCAGGAGTACAGCGAATGAATTCGTTCAGGGTGCTCCCTCAAGTGCAAGGGGGCAACTATTGATAGTACTCGGCTGGAAAGAAGCTGAGAGGTTAGATGTAAGAAGGAAATATTAGTTTTATTCATCACGTGCACATCAAAACATTGAGTGAAATGTGTAATTTGTGTCACCAACACAGTCTGAGGATGCGCTGACAGCAGCCCACGTGTGTCGCCACACATTCCGGTGCCAAGATAGCAAGACCTGTAACCCACTAACCACCGTCCTTCCATCACTGGAATGTGGGAGGAACCAGGGCACATGGAAGAGAATCCACGCGGTTATGGGGAGAATGTGCAAACACCGTACAGTGGGGGGGGGGGGGGGGAATTGAACCCCAATTGGTGTAACCACTACGTGACCAAGCTGGCCTAAAGGGGCGTGTGGCTGAGACTAGCTTGTGTGAGCCTGAAAGAGTCGGGCTGAAGGGGCAGTTTCCAAGCTGAATGATCCTCTGGCTTGATATCACTTTATCTCCACCCCCCTGTGCTCTGCCAGGGCTCCCCGGGTCCCTCGGTAATGTGATGGCCTTTGCAAAGCCTAAACAGGCACCAGTGTCCTTCACTTCAGAAAGACGGATAACCACACACAGGCTACCTATGTCTGACACCAGCTCCTCGCCAAAATGTGTTCATTTGCAAGTCTCACAATCTGATCAAGAATCTTGAAAATAAATCCTCATCAAGGGGAGACAGTGAAATTTTATAGCCCCATAGATGCAGCTCGAACCACTGAGTTCTTCCAGCAGATTATTTTGTGGCCCCAGATTCCACCATCTGCATTCTTGTAGAACATAGAACATACTGTAGACCACTACAGTATAATACAGATCATTTGATCCATGATTTAGTGCTGACTTTATAACATACTCCATGATCAATCTAGCCCTTCCCTACCACATAGCCTCCATTTTTCTATCCTATAAGGCATACCAGGAGCAGATGTAGGCCACTCAGCCCACTGAGACTACTCCACCATCATGGCTGATTTATTATCCCTCTCAACCCCATTCTTCTGGCCTTTCTCCCTGTAAAGTTTGATCCCTGACTAATCAAGAATTTATCAACCTCCACTTTAAATATGTTCAGTGACTTGGACTCCACAGCTGTCTGTGGCAATGAATTCCACAGATTCACCACCCTCGGACTAAAGAAATTCCTCCTCATCTCTGCTCTAAATGGGTGTCTCTCTATTCTGAGGCTGTGACCTCTAGTCCTAGACTCCCCCACTATAGGAAACATCCTCTCCACATCCACTCTATCTGTGTCCTCTGGTCCTAGACTCCCCCACTACAGGAAACATCCTCTCCACATCCACTCTATCAGTGCCCTCTGGCCCTAGACTCCCCCACTATAGGAAACATCCTCTCCACATCCACTCTATCTGTGTCCTCCGGTCCGAGACTCCCCCACTATAGGAAACATCCTCTCCACATCCACTCTATCTGTGTCCTCTGGTCCTAGACTCCCCCACTATAGGAAACATCCTCTCCACATCCACTCTATCTGTGTCCTCTGGTCCGAGACTCCCCCACTATAGGAAACATCCTCTCCACATCCACTCCAACTAGACCTCTCAATATTCAGTAGGTTTTAACGTGCCCACATTCATCCCCACATTCTTCTAAATTCAAAGTTCAAAGTAAATTTATTATCAAAGTACATATATGTCACCATGTACAGCCCTGCGATTTAAGTTCTTACAGGCATACTCAATAACTCCAATGACCATAACAGAATCACTGAAAGACCACACCAACAGGGCATACGACCAGTGTGCAAAAGTCAGATAACTGCAAATACAAAAAGAAATTTAAAAAGAATAACAATAAATAAGTAAGCCATAGATACTGAGAGCATGAGATGAAGACTCCTCGTAAGTGAGTCTATAGGTTAGAACAGTTCAGTGATGGAGCAAGTGAAGTTACCCCTCTGGTACAGGAGCCTGATGGTTGAAGGGTAATAACTGTTTCTGAACTTGGTGGTGTGGGACCCAAGGTTCTTGTACCTTCTACCTGATGGCAGCAGCGAGAAGAGAGCATGATCAGGGTGGTGGGGGTCCCTGTTGATGGATGCGGTTTTCCCGGGACAGTACTACGTGTAGGTGGTGGGGGGAGCTTTACCCGTGATGGACTGGGCCAGATCCTCTACTTTTTGTAAGGTTTTATGTTCAAGGACATTGGTGATGCAGCCAATCAATATACTCTCCACCATGCATCAATAGAAGTTTGTCAAAGTCTTAGATGTCAGCCAAACCTTCATAAGTCCTGCTTTTTTTGTAATTGCACATGCTGGGCCCATGAAATGGTAACATTGAGGAGTTTAAACTTGCTGCCCTCGCAACCTCCGATCCCTGATGAGAACTGGCTCATGGACCTCCAGTTTCTCCTTCTTGAAGTCCAGCGAGTACAGGCCCAGAGCCACACAACAATATGTATTAACCATTTCATTTCCATCATTCTCATGAACCACCTCTGGGCCCTCTACAATGCCAGCACACGTTTCCCTGGGGATAAGGGGCCCCAAACTGCTCACAATTCTCCAAAAGCAGTCTGACCAATGCCTTATAAAATCTCAGCGTTATATCCTTGCTCTTACTTTCTCGTCCTCTCGAAATGAAAGCTAACATCGCATTTGTCTTCCTTACCACTGACTCGACTTTAGTGAAAAACTGCATAAAGCACTCCCAAGTCCATTTGCACCTCTGAGTTTTGAATGTTCTCACCATTTAGAAAATAGTCTATGTCTTTATTCCTTCTAGCAAAATGCATGACCAGACACTTCCTGACACTGTATTCCACCTGCCCCTTCCTTGCCCATTCTCCTAATCTGTCCAAGCCCTTCTGCAGACCCCCTGCTTCCTCAACACTACCGGCCCCTCCACCTATCTTTGCTTCATCTGTAAACTTGGCCACAAAGCCATTCATTTTGTCATCCAAATCATTGACATACATTATAATGTGAAAAGGAGTGGTTCCAATACCAAGCACTGTGGAACAGTACTTGTCACCAGTGGCCAACCAAAACAGGCTCTCTGCCTCCTGTCAATCAGCCAATCCTCTATCTGTGCTAATATCCTTCCTGTAATATTGTGGCCTCTTGTTATTTATCCTCATGTGCAGCTTCTGAAATTCCAAGCACAGAACATCCACCATTTCTCCTTTGTCTATTTTGCCTGATATTTCCTCAAAGAATTCCAACAGACTTGTCAGGCAAGATTTCCCCTTAAGGAAACCATGCTGACTTTGGCCTACTTTATCATGTGCTTCCAATACTCCAAAACCTCATCCATAATAATCGACTTTCCAACTACTGACAACAGACTAACTGGCCTATAATTTCCTTCCTTCAGCTGCTCTCCCTTCTTAAAGAGTGGGGTGACATTTACAATTTTCCAGTCTTCCAGAACCATTCCAGTATCCAGTGATTAGAGTCATAGTCATAGAGAAGTACAGCATGGAAACAGACCCTTTGGCCCATCTAGTCCATGCTGAACCATTTAAGCTACCTACCACCATCGACCTGCACCAGGACCACAGCCCTCCATATCCCTACCATCCATGTATCTATCCAAACTTCTCAAACATTGAAACCAAACTCGCATGCACCACTAGCACTGGCAGCTCATCCCACACTCTCATGACCCCTTGAGTGAAGAATCTTTTCCTCATGCTCCCCTTAAACTTTTCACCTTTCACCCTTAACCCATGTCCTCTAGTTGTAGTCCCACTCAACTTCAGTGGAAAAAGCCTGCTTACATTTACCCTATCTATACCCCTCATAATTCTGTATACACCTATCAAATCTCCTCTCAATCTTTTATGTTCCAAAGAATACAGTCCTAACCTATTCAATCTTTCCTTATAACTCAGGTCCTCCAGACCTGGCAACATCCTCGTAAATTGCCTTTGTACTCTTTCGGGGACAAGGCAAGAACCGGGTATTGATAGTAATTGATCAGTCATGATCTCAAAATGGCGGTGCAGGCTCGAAGGGCCAAATGGTCTACTTCTGCACCTATTGTCTATTGTCTATCTTTCCTGCAGATGGGTGACAAAAACAGCACACAATACTCCAAATGAGGCCTCACCAGTGTCTTATACAACTTCAACATAACATCCCGTCTCCTGTACTCAATACATTGATCTATGAAAGCCAATATGCCTAAAGCTTTCTTTATGACCCTATTTACCTGTGATGCCACTTTCAATCACTTTCAACCTGTATTCCCAGATCCCCTTGTTCTATTGCACTCCTCAGTGCCGTACCGTTCACTGTGTAAGACCCACCCTGGTTGGTCCTACCAAAGACCAACACCTTGAACCTATCTGCATTACATTCCATCTTCCATTTTTCAGACCATTTTTCCAGCTGGTCCAGATACATCTGCAAGTCATGATAGCCTTTCTCACTGTCCGCTAAACACCCATTCTTGGTGTCATCCATAAATTTGCAGATCCAGTTAACCACATTATCATCCAGATCATTGATATAGATGGCAAACAATAATGGACCCAGCACCAATCCCTGCTGCACTCCACTAGTCACAGGCCTCTGGTCAGAGAGGCAACTATCTACTACTGATCTCTGGCTTATCTCACAATGTCTCATCTTGAATGCAGAACGACTGAGTCTTCTTGACCAACCTTCCCATGCAGGAACTTATCAATTGCCTTGCTAAAGTCCATGCAGACAACATCCACAGCTTGCCTTCATCAACTTTCCTGGTAACTTCCTCAAAAAACTCTAAGATTGGTTAGACATGACCTAGCACTCACAAAGCCATGTTGACTATCCTTAATCAGTCCCTGTCTATCCAAATATTTACATATCCGATCCCTTAGAATACCTTCCAATAACTTTCCCACAACTGATGAAAACTCACCAGCTTAAAATTTCCTGGTTTATTTTTAGAGTTTTTCTTAAAGAGCAGAACAATATTGGCTATCGTTCAATCTTCTGGTACCTCACCTATTGCTAAGGATGATTTAACTACCTCTGCTAGGGGCCCTAGAAATTTCTGCACTTGCCTCACTTGGGGTCCGAGGGAACACCTTATCGGTTCCTGGGGATTATCCACCCTAATTTGCCTCAAGATAGCAAATACCTCCTCCTCTGAAATCTGCATAGGGTCCATGAAGTTGATGCCACTTT
This sequence comes from Hemitrygon akajei, assembly GCF_048418815.1. Lineage (NCBI taxonomy): Eukaryota > Metazoa > Chordata > Chondrichthyes > Myliobatiformes > Dasyatidae > Hemitrygon > Hemitrygon akajei. Next base: position 196,422,575 of record NC_133127.1, on the reverse strand, counting down.
GCCTCACTTCTACAGACTCTATGTTCATTTCCCGAGTAAATACAGATGCAAAGAAATTCATTTATGATCTCCCCCGTCTCTTTTGGATTCTGATGTCGCAGAGGAACAATTCTGTTCCTTGGAATCTTTGAAAGGTCCTTGAAAATTCTTGAAAGATCATTTTAATGCCTCCACAATTTCTTCAGCGAGCTCTTTCAAAACACTGGGTTTTGAAAGGTAGATAAGTCCATCTGGCTCAGGCAACTTATCTACCTTTTGGCTTTTCAGCTGCCCAAGCACCTTTCCCTTAGAAATAGAAAGAACGCTCACCTCTGCCCCAACACTCTCAAATTTCTGTCATACTGCTAGTATATTCCACAGTGAAGACTGTTGCAAAATACTTCTTAACTTTATCCCCATTTCTTAGTCTCCCATTACTACCTCTCCAATGTCATTTTACAGCAGTCCGATACCCATTCTCACCTTTCTTTTACTCTTCATATATCTGAAAGTATCTTTGGTACCCCCTCTGATATTTTTGGCTAGCTTATCTTCATGTTTCATATTTTCTTTCCTTATGGTTTCCTTAGTTGCCTCTGGTGGTTTTAAAAACTACCCAATCCTCTACCTTCCCAATAATCTTTGCTTATTGTATGCCCTCTCTTTTGCTTTTATGCTGTTTGACTTCCCTTGTCAGCATGTTTGCCTCATCCTCCCTTTAGAATACTACTTCATCTTTGAAATCCTGCGGCTTCTGAGCTGCCTCCAGAAATTCTAGCCATTGCTGTTCTGCCATCATCCCTGCTCGTGTCTCCCTCCTGTCAACTTTAGCCAGCTCCTCTCTCCTGCCTCTGTAATTCCCTTTACTCCACTGTAATGCTGATACATCAAGCTTTATCTTCTCCCTCTGAAACTGCAAGGTGAATACTGTACTATCATATTATGATCACTAACTCCCAAGAGTTCCTTTATCTTAAGCTCCCTAATCAAATTCAGTTCATTACACAACATCCAATCCAGAATTGCCTCCCACCTCCACACATCTTGTAGGCATTCTACAAGTTTTCTTGGGACCCAGAACCAACTTGATTTTCCCAATCTACCTGCATATTGAAATCCCTCATGACTAGTGTAACATTGCCCTTTTGACATGCGTTCTATCTCCCATCGTAATTTGTAGCCCACATCTTTGTTACTGTTTGGAGGCCTATACGTACCTTCTATCAGGGTCTTCCTAGCTCTACCCACAAGGTTTCTACATTTTCTGATCCTATGTCACCTCTTTCTAATGATTTGATTTCATTTTTTAACCAACAGAGCCACCTCACACCTGCCTGTCCTTTTGATACAATGTGTAAGCGTAGAGGTTAAGCTCCCAACTATGATCTTCTTTCAGCCACGACTCAGTGATGCCCTCAACATCCAACCTGCCACTCTCTAACTGTGCTACAGGATCATCTACCTTATTCCATATACTGTGTGCATACAGATAAAGCACCTTCAGGCCTGTATTCATCACCATTTTTGATTTTACCCCCATGTTACACTTCACCTCATCCCACTGGCTGCAATTTTGCCCTATCAACAGCCTGTCCATTCTCACAGTCTCACTATACAAGTCGTTGACTTGTACACCAACTGCCCCTTAATGTCTCTTAGTGTCCATAATGTATCTACCTCAACCACCCCAAACAGTGTATTCAATGTACTCACCACCCTCTGTGTAAAAATTAACCTCTGACATCTCCCTTATTCTTTCCTCCAATCACCTTAAAATTTATGTCCCCTTGTATTGTCCATTTCTACCCTGAGAAAACGTCTCTGATTGTCCACTCAATCTCGAGGTGCCTCTTATCATCTTGTACACCTCTATCAAGTCACCTCTCATCCTGCTTCACCCCAAAAAGAAAAGGCCCAGTTCACTCAACCTTTCCCCATATGAGATGCCTCTCTAATCCAGGCAGCATGCTGGTGAATTTCCTCTGCACCCTCTCTGATCCAGGCAGCATCCTGGTGAATCTCCTCTGCACCCTCTCTAATCCAGGCAGCATCCTGGTGAATCTCCTCTACACCCTCTCTAATCCAGGCAGCACCCTGGTGAATCTCCTCTGCACCCTCTCTAATCCAGGCAGCATACTGGTGAATCTCCTCTGCACCCTCTCTAATCCAGGCAGCAGCCTAGTGAATCTCCTCTGCACCCTCTCTAATCCAGGCAGCACCCTGGTGAATCTCCTCTGCACCCTCTCTAGTCCAGGCAGCACGCTGGTGAATCTCCTCTGCACCCTCTCTAATCCAGGCAGCATCCTGGTGAATCTCCTCTGCACCCTCTCTAATCCAGGCAGCATCCTGGTGAATCTCCTCTGCACCCTCTCTAATCCAGGCAGCACGCTGGTGAATCTCCTCTGCACCCTCTCTAATCCAGGCAGCATCCTGGTGAATCTCCTCTGCACCCTCTCTAATCCAGGCAGCACGCTGGTGAATCTCCTCTGCACCCTCTCTAGTCCAGGCAGCACGCTGGTGAATCTCCTCTGCACCCTCTCTAATCCAGGCAGCATCCTGGTGAATCTCCTCTGCACCCTCTCTAATCCAGGCAGCATCCTGGTGAATCTCCTCTGCACCCTCTCTAATCCAGGCAGCACGCTGGTGAATCTCCTCTGCACCCTCTCTAATCCAGGCAGCATCCTGGTGAATCTCCTCTGCACCCTCTCTAATCCAGGCAGCATCCTGGTGAATCTCCTCTGCACCCTCTCTAATCAAGGCAGCATCCTGGTGAATCTCCTCTGCACCCTCTCTAATCCAGGCAGCATCCTGGTGAATCTCCTCTGCACCCTCTCTAATCCAGGCAGCATCCTGGTGAATCTCCTCTGCACCCTCTCTAATCCAGGCAGCATCCTGGTAAATCTCCTCTGCACCCTCTCTAATCCAGGCAGCATCCTGGTGAATCTCCTCTGCACCCTCTCTAATCAAGGCAGCATCCTGGTGAATCTCCTCTGCACCCTCTCTAATCCAGGCAGCATCCTGGTGAATCTCCTCTGCACCCTCTCTAATCCAGGCAGCATCCTGGTGAATCTCCTCTGCACCCTCTCTAATCCAGGCAGCTCCTGGTAAATCTCCTCTGCACCCTCTCTAATCCAGGCAGCATCCTGGTGAATCTCCTCTGCACCCTCTCTAATCAAGGCAGCATCCTGGTGAATCTCCTCTGCACCCTCTCTAATCCAGGCAGCATCCTGGTGAATCTCCTCTTCACCCTCTCTAATCCAGGCAGCATCCTGGTGAATCTCCTCTGCACCCTCTCTAATCCGGGCAGCTCCTGGTAAATCTCCTCTGCACCCTCTCTAATCCAGGCAGCATCCTGGTGAATCTCCTCTGCACCCTCTCTAATCCAGGCAGCAGCCTGGTGAATCTCCTCTGCACCCTCTCTAATCCAGGCAGCATCCTGGTGAATCTCCTCTGCACCCTCTCTAATCCAGGCAGCATCCTGGTGAATCTCCTCTGCACCCTCTCTAATCCAGGCAGCATCCTGGTGAATCTCCTCTGCACCCTCTCTAATCCAGGCAGCATCCTGGTGAATCTCCTCTGCACCCTCTCTAGTCCAGGCAGCATCCTGGTGAATCTCCTCTGCACCCTCTCTAATCCAGGCAGCACCCTGGTGAATCTCCTCTGCACCCTCTCTAATCCAGGCAGCATCCTGGTGAATCTCCTCTGCACCCTCTCTAATCCAGGCAGCATCCTGGTGAATCTCCTCTTCACCCTCTCTAATCCAGGCAGCATCCTGGTGAATCTCCTCTGCACCCTCTCTAATCCAGGCAGCATCCTGGTAAATCTCCTCTGCACCCTCTCTAATCCAGGCAGCATCCTGGTGAATCTCCTCTTCACCCTCTCTAATCCAGGCAGCATCCTGGTGAATCTCCTCTGCACCCTCTCTAATCCGGGCAGCTCCTGGTAAATCTCCTCTGCACCCTCTCTAATCCAGGCAGCATCCTGGTGAATCTCCTCTGCACCCTCTCTAATCCAGGCAGCATCCTGGTGAATCTCCTCTGCACCCTCTCTAATCCGGGCAGCAGCCTGGTGAATCTCCTCTGAACCCTCTCTAATCCAGGCAGCAGCCTGGTGAATCTCCTCTGCACCCTCTCTAATCAAGGCAGCATCCTGGTGAATCTCCTCTGCACCCTCTCTAATCCAGGCAGCATCCTGGTGAATCTCCTCTGCACCCTCTCTAATCCAGGCAGCATCCTGGTGAATCTCCTCTGCACCCTCTCTAATCCGGGCAGCAGCCTGGTGAATCTCCTCTGAACCCTCTCTAATCCAGGCAGCAGCCTGGTGAATCTCCTCTGCACCCTCTCTAATCAAGGCAGCATCCTGGTGAATCTCCTCTGCACCCTCTCTAATCCAGGCAGCATCCTGGTGAATCTCCTCTGCACCCTCTCTAATCCAGGCAGCATCCTGGTGAATCTCCTCTGCACCCTCTCTAATCCAGGCAGCAGCCTGGTGAATCTCCTCTGCACCCTCTCTAATCCAGGCAGCAGCCTGGTGAATCTCCTCTGCACCCTCTCTAATCCAGGCAGCATTCTGGTGAATCTCCTCTGCACCTTCTCTAATCCAGGCAGCATCCTGGTGAATCTCCTCTGCACCCTCTCTAATCCAGGCAGCAGCCTGGTGAATCTCCTCTGCACACTTTCTGATCCAGGCAGCGTCCTGGTGAATCTCCTCTGCACCCTCTCTAATCCAGGCAGCACCCTGGTGAATCTCCTCTGCACCCTCTCTAATCCAGGCAGCATCCTGGTGTATCTCCTCTGCACCCTCTCTAATCAAGGCAGCATCCTGGTGAATCTCCTCTGCACCCTCTCTAATCCAGGCAGCAGCCTGGTGAATCTCCTCTGCACCCTCTCTAATCCAGGCAGCATCCTGGTGAATCTCCTCTGCACCCTCTCTAGTCCAGGCAGCATCCTGGTGAATCTCCTCTGCACCCTCTCTAATCCAGGCAGCACCCTGGTGAATCTCCTCTGCACCCTCTCTAATCCAGGCAGCACCCTGGTGAATCTCCTCTGCACCCTCTCTAATCCAGGCAGCATCCTGGTGAATCTCCTCTGCACCCTCTCTAATCCAGGCAGCATCCTGGTGAATCTCCTCTGCACCCTCTCTAATCCAGGCAGCATCCTGGTGAATCTCCTCTTCACCCTCTCTAATCCAGGCAGCATCCTGGTAAATCTCCTCTGCACCCTCTCTAATCCAGGCAGCATCCTGGTGAATCTCCTCTGCACCCTCTCTAATCAAGGCAGCATCCTGGTGAATCTCCTCTGCACCCTCTCTAATCCAGGCAGCATCCTGGTGAATCTCCTCTGCACCCTCTCTAATCCAGGCAGCATCCTGGTGAATCTCCTCTGCACCCTCTCTAATCCAGGCAGCTCCTGGTAAATCTCCTCTGCACCCTCTCTAATCCAGGCAGCATCCTGGTGAATCTCCTCTTCACCCTCTCTAATCCAGGCAGCAGCCTGGTGAATCTCCTCTGCACCCTCTCTAATCCAGGCAGCATCCTGGTGAATCTCCTCTGCACCCTCTCTAATCCAGGCAGCATCCTGGTGAATCTCCTCTGCACCCTCTCTAATCCAGGCAGCACCCTGGTGAATCTCCTCTGCACCCTCTGCACCCTCTCTAATCCAGGCAGCATCCTGGTGAATCTCCTCTGCACCCTCTCTAATCCAGGCAGCATCCTGGTAAATCTCCTCTGCACCCTCTCTAATCCAGGCAGCATCCTGGTGAATCTCCTCTTCACCCTCTCTAATCCAGGCAGCATCCTGGTGAATCTCCTCTGCACCCTCTCTAATCCGGGCAGCATCCTGGTGAATCTCCTCTGCACCCTCTCTAATCCAGGCAGCATCCTGGTGAATCTCCTCTGCACCCTCTCTAATCCAGGCAGCATCCTGGTGAATCTCCTCTGCACCCTCTCTAGTCCAGGCAGCATCCTGGTGAATCTCCTCTGCACCCTCTCTAATCCAGGCAGCATCCTGGTGAATCTCCTCTGCACCCTCTCTAATCCAGGCAGCATCCTGGTGAATCTCCTCTGCACCCTCTCTAATCCAGGCAGCACGCTGGTGAATCTCCTCTGCACCCTCTCTAATCCAGGCAGCATCCTGGTGAATCTCCTCTGCACCCTCTCTAATCCAGGCAGCACGCTGGTGAATCTCCTCTGCACCCTCTCTAGTCCAGGCAGCACGCTGGTGAATCTCCTCTGCACCCTCTCTAATCCAGGCAGCATCCTGGTGAATCTCCTCTGCACCCTCTCTAATCCAGGCAGCATCCTGGTGAATCTCCTCTGCACCCTCTCTAATCCAGGCAGCACGCTGGTGAATCTCCTCTGCACCCTCTCTAATCCAGGCAGCATCCTGGTGAATCTCCTCTGCACCCTCTCTAATCCAGGCAGCATCCTGGTGAATCTCCTCTGCACCCTCTCTAATCAAGGCAGCATCCTGGTGAATCTCCTCTGCACCCTCTCTAATCCAGGCAGCATCCTGGTGAATCTCCTCTGCACCCTCTCTAATCCAGGCAGCATCCTGGTGAATCTCCTCTGCACCCTCTCTAATCCAGGCAGCATCCTGGTAAATCTCCTCTGCACCCTCTCTAATCCAGGCAGCATCCTGGTGAATCTCCTCTGCACCCTCTCTAATCAAGGCAGCATCCTGGTGAATCTCCTCTGCACCCTCTCTAATCCAGGCAGCATCCTGGTGAATCTCCTCTGCACCCTCTCTAATCCAGGCAGCATCCTGGTGAATCTCCTCTGCACCCTCTCTAATCCAGGCAGCTCCTGGTAAATCTCCTCTGCACCCTCTCTAATCCAGGCAGCATCCTGGTGAATCTCCTCTGCACCCTCTCTAATCAAGGCAGCATCCTGGTGAATCTCCTCTGCACCCTCTCTAATCCAGGCAGCATCCTGGTGAATCTCCTCTTCACCCTCTCTAATCCAGGCAGCATCCTGGTGAATCTCCTCTGCACCCTCTCTAATCCAGGCAGCTCCTGGTAAATCTCCTCTGCACCCTCTCTAATCCAGGCAGCATCCTGGTGAATCTCCTCTGCACCCTCTCTAATCCAGGCAGCAGCCTGGTGAATCTCCTCTGCACCCTCTCTAATCCAGGCAGCATCCTGGTGAATCTCCTCTGCACCCTCTCTAATCCAGGCAGCATCCTGGTGAATCTCCTCTTCACCCTCTCTAATCCAGGCAGCATCCTGGTGAATCTCCTCTGCACCCTCTCTAATCCAGGCAGCATCCTGGTGAATCTCCTCTGCACCCTCTCTAGTCCAGGCAGCATCCTGGTGAATCTCCTCTGCACCCTCTCTAATCCAGGCAGCACCCTGGTGAATCTCCTCTGCACCCTCTCTAATCCAGGCAGCATCCTGGTGAATCTCCTCTGCACCCTCTCTAATCCAGGCAGCATCCTGGTGAATCTCCTCTTCACCCTCTCTAATCCAGGCAGCATCCTGGTGAATCTCCTCTGCACCCTCTCTAATCCAGGCAGCATCCTGGTAAATCTCCTCTGCACCCTCTCTAATCCAGGCAGCATCCTGGTGAATCTCCTCTTCACCCTCTCTAATCCAGGCAGCATCCTGGTGAATCTCCTCTGCACCCTCTCTAATCCGGGCAGCTCCTGGTAAATCTCCTCTGCACCCTCTCTAATCCAGGCAGCATCCTGGTGAATCTCCTCTGCACCCTCTCTAATCCAGGCAGCATCCTGGTGAATCTCCTCTGCACCCTCTCTAATCCGGGCAGCAGCCTGGTGAATCTCCTCTGAACCCTCTCTAATCCAGGCAGCAGCCTGGTGAATCTCCTCTGCACCCTCTCTAATCAAGGCAGCATCCTGGTGAATCTCCTCTGCACCCTCTCTAATCCAGGCAGCATCCTGGTGAATCTCCTCTGCACCCTCTCTAATCCAGGCAGCATCCTGGTGAATCTCCTCTGCACCCTCTCTAATCCGGGCAGCAGCCTGGTGAATCTCCTCTGAACCCTCTCTAATCCAGGCAGCAGCCTGGTGAATCTCCTCTGCACCCTCTCTAATCAAGGCAGCATCCTGGTGAATCTCCTCTGCACCCTCTCTAATCCAGGCAGCATCCTGGTGAATCTCCTCTGCACCCTCTCTAATCCAGGCAGCATCCTGGTGAATCTCCTCTGCACCCTCTCTAATCCAGGCAGCAGCCTGGTGAATCTCCTCTGCACCCTCTCTAATCCAGGCAGCAGCCTGGTGAATCTCCTCTGCACCCTCTCTAATCCAGGCAGCATTCTGGTGAATCTCCTCTGCACCTTCTCTAATCCAGGCAGCATCCTGGTGAATCTCCTCTGCACCCTCTCTAATCCAGGCAGCAGCCTGGTGAATCTCCTCTGCACACTTTCTGATCCAGGCAGCGTCCTGGTGAATCTCCTCTGCACCCTCTCTAATCCAGGCAGCACCCTGGTGAATCTCCTCTGCACCCTCTCTAATCCAGGCAGCATCCTGGTGTATCTCCTCTGCACCCTCTCTAATCAAGGCAGCATCCTGGTGAATCTCCTCTGCACCCTCTCTAATCCAGGCAGCAGCCTGGTGAATCTCCTCTGCACCCTCTCTAATCCAGGCAGCATCCTGGTGAATCTCCTCTGCACCCTCTCTAGTCCAGGCAGCATCCTGGTGAATCTCCTCTGCACCCTCTCTAATCCAGGCAGCACCCTGGTGAATCTCCTCTGCACCCTCTCTAATCCAGGCAGCACCCTGGTGAATCTCCTCTGCACCCTCTCTAATCCAGGCAGCATCCTGGTGAATCTCCTCTGCACCCTCTCTAATCCAGGCAGCATCCTGGTGAATCTCCTCTGCACCCTCTCTAATCCAGGCAGCATCCTGGTGAATCTCCTCTTCACCCTCTCTAATCCAGGCAGCATCCTGGTAAATCTCCTCTGCACCCTCTCTAATCCAGGCAGCATCCTGGTGAATCTCCTCTGCACCCTCTCTAATCAAGGCAGCATCCTGGTGAATCTCCTCTGCACCCTCTCTAATCCAGGCAGCATCCTGGTGAATCTCCTCTGCACCCTCTCTAATCCAGGCAGCATCCTGGTGAATCTCCTCTGCACCCTCTCTAATCCAGGCAGCTCCTGGTAAATCTCCTCTGCACCCTCTCTAATCCAGGCAGCATCCTGGTGAATCTCCTCTTCACCCTCTCTAATCCAGGCAGCAGCCTGGTGAATCTCCTCTGCACCCTCTCTAATCCAGGCAGCATCCTGGTGAATCTCCTCTGCACCCTCTCTAATCCAGGCAGCATCCTGGTGAATCTCCTCTGCACCCTCTCTAATCCAGGCAGCACCCTGGTGAATCTCCTCTGCACCCTCTGCACCCTCTCTAATCCAGGCAGCATCCTGGTGAATCTCCTCTGCACCCTCTCTAATCCAGGCAGCATCCTGGTAAATCTCCTCTGCACCCTCTCTAATCCAGGCAGCATCCTGGTGAATCTCCTCTTCACCCTCTCTAATCCAGGCAGCATCCTGGTGAATCTCCTCTGCACCCTCTCTAATCCGGGCAGCATCCTGGTGAATCTCCTCTGCACCCTCTCTAATCCAGGCAGCATCCTGGTGAATCTCCTCTGCACCCTCTCTAATCCAGGCAGCATCCTGGTGAATCTCCTCTGCACCCTCTCTAGTCCAGGCAGCATCCTGGTGAATCTCCTCTGCACCCTCTCTAATCCAGGCAGCACCCTGGTGAATCTCCTCTTCACCCTCTCTAATCCAGGCAGCATCCTGGTGAATCTCCTCTGCACCCTCTCTAATCCAGGCAGCATCCTGGTGAATCTCCTCTGCACCCTCTCTAATCCAGGCAGCATCCTGGTGAATCTCCTCTGCACCCTCTCTAATCCAGGCAGCTCCTGGTAAATCTCCTCTACACCCTCTCTAATCCAGGCAGCATCCTGGTGAATCTCCTCTTCACCCTCTCTAATCCAGGCAGAATCCTGCTGAATCTCCTCTGCACCCTCTCTAATCCAGGCAGCAGCCTGGTGAATCTCCTCTGCACCCTCTCTAATCCAGGCAGCATCCTGGTGAATCTCCTCTGCACCCTCTCTAATCCAGGCAGCATCCTGGTGAATCTCCTCTGCACCCTCTCTAATCCAGGCAGCATCCTGGTGAATCTCCTCTGCACCCTCTCTAATCCAGGCAGCATCCTGGTGAATCTCCTCTGCACCCTCTCTAGTCCAGGCAGCATCCTGGTGAATCTCCTCTGCACCCTCTCTAATCCAGGCAGCACCCTGGTGAATCTCCTCTTCACCCTCTCTAATCCAGGCAGCATCCTGGTGAATCTCCTCTGCACCCTCTCTAATCCAGGCAGCATCCTGGTGAATCTCCTCTGCACCCTCTCTAATCCAGGCAGCATCCTGGTGAATCTCCTCTGCACCCTCTCTAATCCAGGCAGCATCCTGGTAAATCTCCTCTGCACCCTCTCTAATCCAGGCAGCATCCTGGTGAATCTCCTCTTCACCCTCTCTAACCCAGGCAGCATCCTGGTGAATCTCCTCTGCACCCTCTCTAATCCGGGCAGCTCCTGGTAAATCTCCTCTGCACCCTCTCTAATCCAGGCAGCATCCTGGTGAATCTCCTCTGCACCCTCTCTAATCCAGGCAGCATCCTGGTGAATCTCCTCTGCACCCTCTCTAATCCGGGCAGCAGCCTGGTGAATCTCCTCTGAACCCTCTCTAATCCAGGCAGCAGCCTGGTGAATCTCCTCTGCACCCTCTCTAATCAAGGCAGCATCCTGGTGAATCTCCTCTGCACCCTCTCTAATCCAGGCAGCATCCTGGTGAATCTCCTCTGCACCCTCTCTAATCCAGGCAGCATCCTGGTGAATCTCCTCTGCACCCTCTCTAATCCGGGCAGCAGCCTGGTGAATCTCCTCTGAACCCTCTCTAATCCAGGCAGCAGCCTGGTGAATCTCCTCTGCACCCTCTCTAATCCAGGCAGCATCCTGGTGAATCTCCTCTGCACCCTCTCTAATCCAGGCAGCATCCTGGTGAATCTCCTCTGCACCCTCTCTAATCCAGGCAGCATCCTGGTGAATCTCCTCTGCACCCTCTCTAATCCAGGCAGCAGCCTGGTGAATCTCCTCTGCACCCTCTCTAATCCAGGCAGCAGCCTGGTGAATCTCCTCTGCACCCTCTCTAATCCAGGCAGCATTCTGGTGAATCTCCTCTGCACCTTCTCTAATCCAGGCAGCATCCTGGTGAATCTCCTCTGCACCCTCTCTAATCCAGGCAGCATCCTGGTGAATCTCCTCTGCACCCTCTCTAATCCAGGCAGCACCCTGGTGAATCTCCTCTGCACCCTCTCTAATCCAGGCAGCATCCTGGTGAATCTCCTCTGCACCCTCTCTAATCCAGGCAGCATCCTGGTGAATCTCCTCTTCACCCTCTCTAATCCAGGCAGCATCCTGGTGAATCTCCTCTGCACCCTCTCTAATCCAGGCAGCATCCTGGTAAATCTCCTCTGCACACTCTCTAATCCAGGCAGCATCCTGGTGAATCTCCTCTTCACCCTCTCTAATCCAGGCAGCATCCTGGTGAATCTCCTCTGCACCCTCTCTAATCCGGGCAGCTCCTGGTAAATCTCCTCTGCACCCTCTCTAATCCAGGCAGCATCCTGGTGAATCTCCTCTGCACCCTCTCTAATCCAGGCAGCATCCTGGTGAATCTCCTCTGCACCCTCTCTAATCCGGGCAGCAGCCTGGTGAATCTCCTCTGAACCCTCTCTAATCCAGGCAGCAGCCTGGTGAATCTCCTCTGCACCCTCTCTAATCAAGGCAGCATCCTGGTGAATCTCCTCTGCACCCTCTCTAATCCAGGCAGCATCCTGGTGAATCTCCTCTGCACCCTCTCTAATCCAGGCAGCATCCTGGTGAATCTCCTCTGCACCCTCTCTAATCCGGGCAGCAGCCTGGTGAATCTCCTCTGAACCCTCTCTAATCCAGGCAGCAGCCTGGTGAATCTCCTCTGCACCCTCTCTAATCAAGGCAGCATCCTGGTGAATCTCCTCTGCACCCTCTCTAATCCAGGCAGCATCCTGGTGAATCTCCTCTGCACCCTCTCTAATCCAGGCAGCATCCTGGTGAATCTCCTCTGCACCCTCTCTAATCCAGGCAGCAGCCTGGTGAATCTCCTCTGCACCCTCTCTAATCCAGGCAGCAGCCTGGTGAATCTCCTCTGCACCCTCTCTAATCCAGGCAGCATTCTGGTGAATCTCCTCTGCACCTTCTCTAATCCAGGCAGCATCCTGGTGAATCTCCTCTGCACCCTCTCTAATCCAGGCAGCAGCCTGGTGAATCTCCTCTGCACACTTTCTGATCCAGGCAGCGTCCTGGTGAATCTCCTCTGCACCCTCTCTAATCCAGGCAGCACCCTGGTGAATCTCCTCTGCACCCTCTCTAATCCAGGCAGCATCCTGGTGTATCTCCTCTGCACCCTCTCTAATCAAGGCAGCATCCTGGTGAATCTCCTCTGCACCCTCTCTAATCCAGGCAGCAGCCTGGTGAATCTCCTCTGCACCCTCTCTAATCCAGGCAGCATCCTGGTGAATCTCCTCTGCACCCTCTCTAGTCCAGGCAGCATCCTGGTGAATCTCCTCTGCACCCTCTCTAATCCAGGCAGCACCCTGGTGAATCTCCTCTGCACCCTCTCTAATCCAGGCAGCACCCTGGTGAATCTCCTCTGCACCCTCTCTAATCCAGGCAGCATCCTGGTGAATCTCCTCTGCACCCTCTCTAATCCAGGCAGCATCCTGGTGAATCTCCTCTGCACCCTCTCTAATCCAGGCAGCATCCTGGTGAATCTCCTCTTCACCCTCTCTAATCCAGGCAGCATCCTGGTAAATCTCCTCTGCACCCTCTCTAATCCAGGCAGCATCCTGGTGAATCTCCTCTGCACCCTCTCTAATCAAGGCAGCATCCTGGTGAATCTCCTCTGCACCCTCTCTAATCCAGGCAGCATCCTGGTGAATCTCCTCTGCACCCTCTCTAATCCAGGCAGCATCCTGGTGAATCTCCTCTGCACCCTCTCTAATCCAGGCAGCTCCTGGTAAATCTCCTCTGCACCCTCTCTAATCCAGGCAGCATCCTGGTGAATCTCCTCTTCACCCTCTCTAATCCAGGCAGCAGCCTGGTGAATCTCCTCTGCACCCTCTCTAATCCAGGCAGCATCCTGGTGAATCTCCTCTGCACCCTCTCTAATCCAGGCAGCATCCTGGTGAATCTCCTCTGCACCCTCTCTAATCCAGGCAGCACCCTGGTGAATCTCCTCTGCACCCTCTGCACCCTCTCTAATCCAGGCAGCATCCTGGTGAATCTCCTCTGCACCCTCTCTAATCCAGGCAGCATCCTGGTAAATCTCCTCTGCACCCTCTCTAATCCAGGCAGCATCCTGGTGAATCTCCTCTTCACCCTCTCTAATCCAGGCAGCATCCTGGTGAATCTCCTCTGCACCCTCTCTAATCCGGGCAGCATCCTGGTGAATCTCCTCTGCACCCTCTCTAATCCAGGCAGCATCCTGGTGAATCTCCTCTGCACCCTCTCTAATCCAGGCAGCATCCTGGTGAATCTCCTCTGCACCCTCTCTAGTCCAGGCAGCATCCTGGTGAATCTCCTCTGCACCCTCTCTAATCCAGGCAGCACCCTGGTGAATCTCCTCTTCACCCTCTCTAATCCAGGCAGCATCCTGGTGAATCTCCTCTGCACCCTCTCTAATCCAGGCAGCATCCTGGTGAATCTCCTCTGCACCCTCTCTAATCCAGGCAGCATCCTGGTGAATCTCCTCTGCACCCTCTCTAATCCAGGCAGCTCCTGGTAAATCTCCTCTACACCCTCTCTAATCCAGGCAGCATCCTGGTGAATCTCCTCTTCACCCTCTCTAATCCAGGCAGAATCCTGCTGAATCTCCTCTGCACCCTCTCTAATCCAGGCAGCAGCCTGGTGAATCTCCTCTGCACCCTCTCTAATCCAGGCAGCATCCTGGTGAATCTCCTCTGCACCCTCTCTAATCCAGGCAGCATCCTGGTGAATCTCCTCTGCACCCTCTCTAATCCAGGCAGCATCCTGGTGAATCTCCTCTGCACCCTCTCTAATCCAGGCAGCATCCTGGTGAATCTCCTCTGCACCCTCTCTAGTCCAGGCAGCATCCTGGTGAATCTCCTCTGCACCCTCTCTAATCCAGGCAGCACCCTGGTGAATCTCCTCTTCACCCTCTCTAATCCAGGCAGCATCCTGGTGAATCTCCTCTGCACCCTCTCTAATCCAGGCAGCATCCTGGTGAATCTCCTCTGCACCCTCTCTAATCCAGGCAGCATCCTGGTGAATCTCCTCTGCACCCTCTCTAATCCAGGCAGCATCCTGGTAAATCTCCTCTGCACCCTCTCTAATCCAGGCAGCATCCTGGTGAATCTCCTCTTCACCCTCTCTAACCCAGGCAGCATCCTGGTGAATCTCCTCTGCACCCTCTCTAATCCGGGCAGCTCCTGGTAAATCTCCTCTGCACCCTCTCTAATCCAGGCAGCATCCTGGTGAATCTCCTCTGCACCCTCTCTAATCCAGGCAGCATCCTGGTGAATCTCCTCTGCACCCTCTCTAATCCGGGCAGCAGCCTGGTGAATCTCCTCTGAACCCTCTCTAATCCAGGCAGCAGCCTGGTGAATCTCCTCTGCACCCTCTCTAATCAAGGCAGCATCCTGGTGAATCTCCTCTGCACCCTCTCTAATCCAGGCAGCATCCTGGTGAATCTCCTCTGCACCCTCTCTAATCCAGGCAGCATCCTGGTGAATCTCCTCTGCACCCTCTCTAATCCGGGCAGCAGCCTGGTGAATCTCCTCTGAACCCTCTCTAATCCAGGCAGCAGCCTGGTGAATCTCCTCTGCACCCTCTCTAATCCAGGCAGCATCCTGGTGAATCTCCTCTGCACCCTCTCTAATCCAGGCAGCATCCTGGTGAATCTCCTCTGCACCCTCTCTAATCCAGGCAGCATCCTGGTGAATCTCCTCTGCACCCTCTCTAATCCAGGCAGCAGCCTGGTGAATCTCCTCTGCACCCTCTCTAATCCAGGCAGCAGCCTGGTGAATCTCCTCTGCACCCTCTCTAATCCAGGCAGCATTCTGGTGAATCTCCTCTGCACCTTCTCTAATCCAGGCAGCATCCTGGTGAATCTCCTCTGCACCCTCTCTAATCCAGGCAGCAGCCTGGTGAATCTCCTCTGCACACTTTCTGATCCAGGCAGCGTCCTGGTGAATCTCCTCTGCACCCTCTCTAATCCAGGCAGCACCCTGGTGAATCTCCTCTGCACCCTCTCTAATCCAGGCAGCATCCTGGTGTATCTCCTCTGCACCCTCTCTAATCAAGGCAGCACCCTGGTGAATCTCCTCTGCACCCTCTCTAATCCAGGCAGCATCCTGGTGAATCTCCTCTGCACCCTCTCTAGTCCAGGCAGCATCCTGGTGAATCTCCTCTGCACCCTCTCTAATCCAGGCAGCACCCTGGTGAATCTCCTCTGCACCCTCTCTAATCCAGGCAGCACCCTGGTGAATCTCCTCTGCACCCTCTCTAATCCAGGCAGCATCCTGGTGAATCTCCTCTGCACCCTCTCTAATCCAGGCAGCATCCTGGTGAATCTCCTCTGCACCCTCTCTAATCCAGGCAGCATCCTGGTGAATCTCCTCTTCACCCTCTCTAATCCAGGCAGCATCCTGGTAAATCTCCTCTGCACCCTCTCTAATCCAGGCAGCATCCTGGTGAATCTCCTCTTCACCCTCTCTAATCCAGGCAGCATCCTGGTGAATCTCCTCTGCACCCTCTCTAATCCAGGCAGCTCCTGGTAAATCTCCTCTGCACCCTCTCTAATCCAGGCAGCATCCTCGTGAATCTCCTCTGCACCCTCTCTAATCAAGGCAGCATCCTGGTGAATCTCCTCTGCACCCTCTCTAATCCAGGCAGCATCCTGGTGAATCTCCTCTGCACCCTCTCTAATCCAGGCAGCATCCTGGTGAATCTCCTCTGCACCCTCTCTAATCCAGGCAGCTCCTGGTAAATCTCCTCTGCACCCTCTCTAATCCAGGCAGCATCCTGGTGAATCTCCTCTGTACCCTCTCTAATCCAGGCAGCACCCTGGTGAATCTCCTCTGCACCCTCTCTAATCCAGGCAGCATCCTGGTGAATCTCCTCTGCACCCTCTCTAATCCAGGCAGCATCCTGGTAAATCTCCTCTGCACCCTCTCTAATCCAGGCAGCATCCTGGTGAATCTCCTCTGCACCCTCTCTAATCCGGGCAGCTCCTGGTAAATCTCCTCTGCACCCTCTCTAATCCAGGCAGCATCCTGGTGAATCTCCTCTGCACCCTCTCTAATCCAGGCAGCATCCTGGTGAATCTCCTCTGCACCCTCTCTAATCCAGGCAGCTCCTGGTAAATCTCCTCTGCACCCTCTCTAATCCAGGCAGCATCCTGGTGAATCTCCTCTTCACCCTCTCTAATCCAGGCAGCAGCCTGGTGAATCTCCTCTGCACCCTCTCTAATCCAGGCAGCATCCTGGTGAATCTCCTCTGCACCCTCTCTAATCCAGGCAGCATCCTGGTGAATCTCCTCTGCACCCTCTCTAATCCAGGCAGCACCCTGGTGAATCTCCTCTGCACCCTCTCTAATCCAGGCAGCATCCTGGTGAATCTCCTCTGCACCCTCTCTAATCCAGGCAGCATCCTGGTAAATCTCCTCTGCACCCTCTCTAATCCAGGCAGCATCCTGGTGAATCTCCTCTTCACCCTCTCTAATCCAGGCAGCATCCTGGTGAATCTCCTCTGCACCCTCTCTAATCCGGGCAGCTCCTGGTAAATCTCCTCTGCACCCTCTCTAATCCAGGCAGCATCCTGGTGAATCTCCTCTGCACCCTCTCTAATCCAGGCAGCATCCTGGTGAATCTCCTCTGCACCCTCTCTAATCCGGGCAGCAGCCTGGTGAATCTCCTCTGAACCCTCTCTAATCCAGGCAGCAGCCTGGTGAATCTCCTCTGCACCCTCTCTAATCCAGGCAGCATCCTGGTGAATCTCCTCTGCACCCTCTCTAATCCAGGCAGCATCCTGGTGAATCTCCTCTGCACCCTCTCTAATCCAGGCAGCATCCTGGTGAATCTCCTCTGCACCCTCTCTAATCCAGGCAGCAGCCTGGTGAATCTCCTCTGCACCCTCTCTAATCCAGGCAGCAGCCTGGTGAATCTCCTCTGCACCCTCTCTAATCCAGGCAGCATTCTGGTGAATCTCCTCTGCACCTTCTCTAATCCAGGCAGCATCCTGGTGAATCTCCTCTGCACCCTCTCTAATCCAGGCAGCAGCCTGGTGAATCTCCTCTGCACACTTTCTGATCCAGGCAGCGTCCTGGTGAATCTCCTCTGCACCCTCTCTAATCCAGGCAGCACCCTGGTGAATCTCCTCTGCACCCTCTCTAATCCAGGCAGCATCCTGGTGTATCTCCTCTGCACCCTCTCTAATCAAGGCAGCATCCTGGTGAATCTCCTCTGCACCCTCTCTAATCCAGGCAGCAGCCTGGTGAATCTCCTCTGCACCCTCTCTAATCCAGGCAGCATCCTGGTGAATCTCCTCTGCACCCTCTCTAATCCAGGCAGCATCCTGGTGAATCTCCTCTTCACCCTCTCTAATCCAGGCAGCTCCTGGTAAATCTCCTCTGCACCCTCTCTAATCCAGGCAGCATCCTGGTGAATCTCCTCTTCACCCTCTCTAATCCAGGCAGCATCCTGGTGAATCTCCTCTGCACCCTCTCTAATCCGGGCAGCTCCTGGTAAATCTCCTCTGCATCCTCTCTAATCCAGGCAGCATCCTGGCGAATCTCCTCTGCACCCTCTCTAATCCAGGCAGCATCCTGGTGAATCTCCTCTGCACCCTCTCTAATCCAGGCAGCATCCTGGTGAATCTCCTCTGCACCCTCTCTAATCCAGGCAGCATCCTGGTGAATCTCCTCTGCACCCTCTCTAATCCGGGCAGCAGCCTGGTGAATCTCCTCTGAACCCTCTCTAATCCAGGCAGCAGCCTGGTGAATCTCCTCTGCACCCTCTCTAATCAAGGCAGCATCCTGGTGAATCTCCTCTGCACCCTCTCTAATCCAGGCAGCATCCTGGTGAATCTCCTCTGCACCCTCTCTAATCCAGGCAGCATCCTGGTGAATCTCCTCTGCACCCTCTCTAATCCAGGCAGCAGCCTGGTGAATCTCCTCTGCACCCTCTCTAATCCAGGCAGCAGCCTGGTGAATCTCCTCTGCACCCTCTCTAATCCAGGCAGCATTCTGGTGAATCTCCTCTGCACCCTCTCTAATCCAGGCAGCAGCCTGGTGAATCTCCTCTGCACCCTCTCTAATCCAGGCAGCATTCTGGTGAATCTCCTCTGCACCTTCTCTAATCCAGGCAGCAGCCTGGTGAATCTCCTCTGCACCCTCTCTAATCCAGGCAGCAGCCTGGTGAATCTCCTCTGCACACTTTCTGATCCAGGCAGCGTCCTGGTGAATCTCCTCTGCACCCTCTCTAATCCAGGCAGCACCCTGGTGAATCTCCTCTGCACCCTCTCTAATCCAGGCAGCATCCTGGTGTATCTCCTCTGCACCCTCTCTAATCAAGGCAGCATCCTGGTGAATCTCCTCTGCACCCTCTCTAATCCAGGCAGCAGCCTGGTGAATCTCCTCTGCACCCTCTCTAATCCAGGCAGCATCCTGGTGAATCTCCTCTGCACCCTCTCTAGTCCAGGCAGCATCCTGGTGAATCTCCTCTGCACCCTCTCTAATCCAGGCAGCACCCTGGTGAATCTCCTCTGCACCCTCTCTAATCCAGGCAGCACCCTGGTGAATCTCCTCTGCACCCTCTCTAATCCAGGCAGCATCCTGGTGAATCTCCTCTGCACCCTCTCTAATCCAGGCAGCATCCTGGTGAATCTCCTCTGCACCCTCTCTAATCCAGGCAGCATCCTGGTGAATCTCCTCTTCACCCTCTCTAATCCAGGCAGCATCCTGGTAAATCTCCTCTGCACCCTCTCTAATCCAGGCAGCATCCTGGTGAATCTCCTCTTCACCCTCTCTAATCCAGGCAGCATCCTGGTGAATCTCCTCTGCACCCTCTCTAATCCAGGCAGCTCCTGGTAAATCTCCTCTGCACCCTCTCTAATCCAGGCAGCATCCTCGTGAATCTCCTCTGCACCCTCTCTAATCAAGGCAGCATCCTGGTGAATCTCCTCTGCACCCTCTCTAATCCAGGCAGCATCCTGGTGAATCTCCTCTGCACCCTCTCTAATCCAGGCAGCATCCTGGTGAATCTCCTCTGCACCCTCTCTAATCCAGGCAGCTCCTGGTAAATCTCCTCTGCACCCTCTCTAATCCAGGCAGCATCCTGGTGAATCTCCTCTGTACCCTCTCTAATCCAGGCAGCACCCTGGTGAATCTCCTCTGCACCCTCTCTAATCCAGGCAGCATCCTGGTGAATCTCCTCTGCACCCTCTCTAATCCAGGCAGCATCCTGGTAAATCTCCTCTGCACCCTCTCTAATCCAGGCAGCATCCTGGTGAATCTCCTCTGCACCCTCTCTAATCCGGGCAGCTCCTGGTAAATCTCCTCTGCACCCTCTCTAATCCAGGCAGCATCCTGGTGAATCTCCTCTGCACCCTCTCTAATCCAGGCAGCATCCTGGTGAATCTCCTCTGCACCCTCTCTAATCCAGGCAGCTCCTGGTAAATCTCCTCTGCACCCTCTCTAATCCAGGCAGCATCCTGGTGAATCTCCTCTTCACCCTCTCTAATCCAGGCAGCAGCCTGGTGAATCTCCTCTGCACCCTCTCTAATCCAGGCAGCATCCTGGTGTATCTCCTCTGCACCCTCTCTAATCCAGGCAGCATCCTGGTGAATCTCCTCTGCACCCTCTCTAATCCAGGCAGCACCCTGGTGAATCTCCTCTGCACCCTCTCTAATCCAGGCAGCATCCTGGTGAATCTCCTCTGCACCCTCTCTAATCCAGGCAGCATCCTGGTAAATCTCCTCTGCACCCTCTCTAATCCAGGCAGCATCCTGGTGAATCTCCTCTTCACCCTCTCTAATCCAGGCAGCATCCTGGTGAATCTCCTCTGCACCCTCTCTAATCCGGGCAGCTCCTGGTAAATCTCCTCTGCACCCTCTCTAATCCAGGCAGCATCCTGGTGAATCTCCTCTGCACCCTCTCTAATCCAGGCAGCATCCTGGTGAATCTCCTCTGCACCCTCTCTAATCCGGGCAGCAGCCTGGTGAATCTCCTCTGAACCCTCTCTAATCCAGGCAGCAGCCTGGTGAATCTCCTCTGCACCCTCTCTAATCCAGGCAGCATCCTGGTGAATCTCCTCTGCACCCTCTCTAATCCAGGCAGCATCCTGGTGAATCTCCTCTGCACCCTCTCTAATCCAGGCAGCATCCTGGTGAATCTCCTCTGCACCCTCTCTAATCCAGGCAGCAGCCTGGTGAATCTCCTCTGCACCCTCTCTAATCCAGGCAGCAGCCTGGTGAATCTCCTCTGCACCCTCTCTAATCCAGGCAGCATTCTGGTGAATCTCCTCTGCACCTTCTCTAATCCAGGCAGCATCCTGGTGAATCTCCTCTGCACCCTCTCTAATCCAGGCAGCAGCCTGGTGAATCTCCTCTGCACACTTTCTGATCCAGGCAGCGTCCTGGTGAATCTCCTCTGCACCCTCTCTAATCCAGGCAGCACCCTGGTGAATCTCCTCTGCACCCTCTCTAATCCAGGCAGCATCCTGGTGTATCTCCTCTGCACCCTCTCTAATCAAGGCAGCATCCTGGTGAATCTCCTCTGCACCCTCTCTAATCCAGGCAGCAGCCTGGTGAATCTCCTCTGCACCCTCTCTAATCCAGGCAGCATCCTGGTGAATCTCCTCTGCACCCTCTCTAATCCAGGCAGCATCCTGGTGAATCTCCTCTTCACCCTCTCTAATCCAGGCAGCTCCTGGTAAATCTCCTCTGCACCCTCTCTAATCCAGGCAGCATCCTGGTGAATCTCCTCTTCACCCTCTCTAATCCAGGCAGCATCCTTGTGAATCTCCTCTGCACCCTCTCTAATCCGGGCAGCTCCTGGTAAATCTCCTCTGCATCCTCTCTAATCCAGGCAGCATCCTGGCGAATCTCCTCTGCACCCTCTCTAATCCAGGCAGCATCCTGGTGAATCTCCTTTGCACCCTCTCTAATCCAGGCAGCATCCTGGTGAATCTCCTCTGCACCCTCTCTAATCCAGGCAGCAGCCTGGTGAATCTCCTCTGCACCCTCTCTAATCCAGGCAGCAGCCTGGTGAATCTCCTCTGCACCCTCTCTAATCCAGGCAGCATTCTGGTGAATCTCCTCTGCACCTTCTCTAATCCAGGCAGCATCCTGGTGAATCTCCTCTGCACCCTCTCTAATCCAGGCAGCATCCTGGTGAATCTCCTCTTCACCCTCTCTAATCCAGGCAGCACCCTGGTAAATCTCCTCTTCACCCTCTCTAATCCAGGCAGCATCCTGGTGAATCTCCTCTGCACCCTCTCTAAAGCTTCCACATCCTTCCTACAATGAGGTGACCAGAAATGAGTTTCAAATGCTTTGGCCAGTGTTATAGTGTGGTAAATAAAATCAAAACAAAAACTAGAAAGCAAATAAATAAAAGGTGGACCTATAAAGAATCTTCAGGAATCCCAGTAGGAATGCTGTGTCTGGGATCCCATCTGCACAGAGACCAGATAATCATCGCTGCCACTGTAACAAGGACAGGGTTTCCCTTGTCCTTTCCTACCTCCCACGAGCCTTTGTATCTGGCTCCACCATCTCCAATGTGATCCTAGCACCAAACACATCTTTCACTCTGCCTTTCCCCTTCCTCCACTTATCGTGGGGAGCGTTCTCTCGGTGATTCCCTTGTCCATTTGCCCTTCCCTCCTGGCACTTAACCCTTGCAAGAGGGTCAAGTGCTACACCTGCTCATTCACTTCCACCCTCACCAACACTCAGGGCCCCGAACAGCTCTTCCAGGTCAGGCAACACCTCACCTGCAAGTCTGTCGGAGTCATCTACTGCCTCCGGTGCTCTTTCCTCTACATTGGTGAGAGCAGCTGCAGACTGCGGACCTACACTCCAACTACCACAGAACATGGATTTCCCAATGGCCGCCCACTTCAATTCAACTCCCCATTCCCATTCCGAGATGTGGGTCCTTAGCCTCCTCTGCTGCCATGATGAAGCCACTCTCAAATTGGAGGGGCAACACCTCATCTTCCATCTGGGGAGCCTGCAACCTGATGGCATGAACATTAATTTCTCGAACTTCAGATAATTTCTCCCCCTTCTCTCTTTTTCCATTCCCCATTCTGGCTCCCCTCTCACCCCTTTCTCTTCTCCTCACCTGCCCATCACCTCCCACTGGTTCCCCTCCTCCTTCCTTTTCTCTCATGGTCCTCTCTCCTCTCCTATCAGATTCCTTCTTCTCCAGCCCTTTACTTCTTCCATCCATCACCTCCCAGCTTCTCACTTCATGACCATCCCCACACACCCACCTTCCCCCTCACCCAGCTTCACCTATCACCTGCCAGCTTGTACTCCTCCTCCCCCCATTTTCTTATTCTGGCTTCTTCCCCCTTCCTTTCCAGTCCTGATGACGGGTCTCAGCCCGAAACATCGACTGTTTATTCATTTCCACAGATGCTGCCTGACCCGTTGAGTTCCTCCACACATTTTGCGGGTGCTGCTCTGGATTTCCAGCATCAGCTGAATCTTGTGTGTTTATGAAAAATTACCATTTAATCAGTTTGTACTATAATTGACTTTTTTGTTCTAGTTGTTTTCTTTCTCGTTCTTGTAAAAGTTGTGCATAAATTATCTTTATGTTTTTTCTTGTCCCCAGATGGAAGATGAGGTGTTGCCCCTCCAGTTTGAGAGTGGCTTCATCACGGCTGCTTTTCTGATGCCCAGTGCCTGTGACACTGCCGCTAGTAAGATTTTCATTGCATCTCTGCAGACAAGGACTTGTGCAGATGATAGTACACAGGACTGAGTTTAAAGGCAGCCATGCAAAGATCTGTCAGCACTGTCAGCTCCAGTGTTCCAAGTGGTAGAAATCCCCAGTTCTTGGAGCCAGAATACGTTTGTTCTGATCCCTACAGAGCCGAGGAGGCGTGCCGGATATGTGTGAGAGTTCTCTCCCTCCAAGTTCCCATCCAAGTCATGTCCCATTGAGTCCTCCACTATCGCTGGCTCTGAAGAAATGGTTTTGAGGGAGAAGCCAGAGAGTGGTAGTAGATAGTTGCCCCTCTGACTGGAGGCCTGTGACTGGTGGAGTGCCACAGGGTTCGCCGCTGGTCCATTGTTGTTTGTCATCTATATCAATGATCAGGATGATAATGTGGTTAACTGGATCAGCAAATCTGCAGATGACGCCAAGATTGGGGGTGTAGTGGACAGCGAGGAAGGCTATCAGAGTTTGCAGTGGGATCTGGACCAACTGGAAAAAAATGGGCTGAAAAATGGAATTTAATGTAGACAAGTGCAGGGAGTTGCATTTCAGTAGGACCAACCAGGCTAGGTCTTACACAGTGAACAGTAGGGCACTAAGGAGTGAGGTAGAACAGAGGGATCTGGGAATACAGGTCCATAATTCCTTAAAAGTGACATCACAGATTCATAGGGTTGTAAAGAAAGCTTTTGGCACATTGGCCTTCTTTAATCAAGATTTTTAGTACAGGAGATGGGATCTCTTGTATATCGATGAGATCTAATGTAGATTGGGACTCCAGCATATCGGCAAGACCCAACGTAGATTGGGAGACCGCTTCGCGGAGCGCCTACAATCTGTCTGCCAGAAAAAGCGGGATCTCCCAGCTTTAATTTTAATTCTACTTCCCATTCCTATTCCGACATGTCAGTCCATGGCCTCCTCTACTGCCGTGATGAGGCCTCCCTCAGGGTGGAGGAGCAACACCTTATATTCCATCTGGGTAGCCTCCAACCTGATGGCATGAACATAGATTTCTCAAACTTCCAGTAATGCCCCTCCTCCCCTTCTTACCCCATTCCCATTTCTCTCTCTCACTTTATCTCCTTACCTACCCATCACCTCCCTCTGGTCTTCCTCCCCCTTTTCTCTCTTCCATGGTCTTCTGACCTCTCCTATCAGATTCCCCCTTCTCCAGCCCCGTATCTCTTTCACTAATCAACTTCCCAGCTCTTTACTTCACCCCGCCCCTCCCAGTTTCACCTGTCACCTTGTGTTTTATTCTCCCCTCCCCCAGTCTGACTTCTCAGCTTTTTTTCTCCAGTCCTGATGAAGGGTCTCGGCCCGAAACGTCGACGGTACTCTTTTCCACAGATGCTGCCTGGCCTGCTGAGTTCCTCCTGCATTTTGTGCGTGTTGTTTCAGATTTCCAGCACCTGCAGAT
The DNA here is from genome assembly GCF_048418815.1 of Hemitrygon akajei. Lineage (NCBI taxonomy): Eukaryota > Metazoa > Chordata > Chondrichthyes > Myliobatiformes > Dasyatidae > Hemitrygon > Hemitrygon akajei. The sequence continues at coordinate 196,398,151 of NC_133127.1, read as the reverse complement.
TCTTTTTTTATTGGTGACAGGAGTTGGGATGTTATGTTGAAGTTCGATAAGATGTTGGTGAGGCCTAATTTGGAGTATTGTGTGTAGCTTTGGTCACCTCCCTACAGGAAAGATGTAAATAAGGCTGAAAAAATACAGAGAAAATTCACAAGTGTTGCTGGGTCTGGAAGACCTGAGTTACAGGGAAAGATTGAATAGATTAGGACTTTACTCCCTGGAGCATAGGAGAATGAGGGGACATTTGATAGTTTTCAAAATAATGAGGGATATATAGAGTAATTGCACACGGGTTTTTGCCACCTCTTCCTTCTATATACTTATGCAAACTTCTCTTAAATGTTGCAATCAAACCTTCATCCACCTCTTCCACTGGCAGGATGTTCACCATCCTCTGAGGGAAGAGGTTGCCCTTAGACATTCATCTTTCACCCTTAACCTATAACCTCTGGTTTAGCTCACCACGTGGATGGGGAGGGAGTGCTGGTTGATGGGACTGAGTAGATTCAGCATTGACTAGATGGGCCAAAGGGCCTGTTTCTGTGCTGCAACATTCTATGACTCTGACTGACTGGGAAAGTCCTCCAAAATCAGAATTGGCTTTATTATCCTTGACTTATGTTCTGAAGTTTGTTGTTTTGCAAAATATAAAAATTTTCATAATTTATGAAAAAAATAGTGCAAAAGAGCAATAGTGGGTTCACACACAGTTCAGAAATCTGTTGGCGGAGGGGCAGAAGCTGTTCCTGAAACACCGAGTGTGTGCCTTTAGGCTCCTGTACCCCTTCCCTGATGGTGGTAATGGGAAGAGGGCATGTCCTGGCGGTGAGATTCCTTAGTGATGGATGTTGTCTTTTTGAGTCCTGGCCTTTTGAAGATGCCCTCAGTGCTGGGAGACTGGTGCCCACAATGGGGCTGGCTGAGTTTACAACTGTCTGCAGCTTTTATTGAACCTGTGCAGTGGCTCCTACCTTCGAGATGGTGATGCCACCTGTCAGAATGCTCTCCACGGTACATCGGCAGACATTTGGAGGTGATTCCTGCTGATCTGATGCTTTGATCACTTTGCACCAACACGGACTTTGATTTTTCTGTTTAGATTTTCTTTTGTGTAAATATTGTGAATAATTTTAGGACATGTCAAAGAATGAGGCGAGATCTGAGATATAAAGTTATGGGTGGTACAGATAAGTTAAACACACGCAGGCTTTTCCCACAAACTTCTATAGACGTGCGGTGGAGAGTATCGCGAATCGGTTGCATCATGGCCTGGTCGGGAAACACCGATGCCCCTGAGTGGGAAGTCCTACGAAAAGTAGTGGCTATGGCCCAGTCTGTCATGGATAAAGCCCTCCTGACCATCGAGCTCTCCCTCACAGAATGCTGTCGTGGGGAAGCAGCATCATCAACGGTGCCCACCATCCAGGCCAGGTTCTCTTCTTACTGAGACCCACACCACCAGGTTCAGAAACGGTTATTACCCCTCAACCATCAGTTCCCACACCACCAGGTTCAGGAACGGTTATTACCCCTCAACCATCAGATCCTACACCACCAGGTTCAGGAACGGTTATTACCCCTCAACCATCAGGTCCCACACCACCAGGTTCAGGAACGGTTATTACCCCTCAACCATCAGATCCCACACCACCAGGTTCAGGAACGGTTATTACCCCTCAACCATCAGATCCTACACCACCAGGTTCAGGAACGGTTATTACCCCTCAACCATCAGATCCTACACCACCAGGTTCAGGAACGGTTATTACCCCTCAACCATCAGATCCTACACCACCAGGTTCAGGAACGGTTATTACCCCTCAACCATCAGATCCTACACCACCAGGTTCAGGGACAGTTATTACCCCTCAACCATCAGATCCTACACCAGCAGGTTCAGGAACGGTTATTACCCCTCAACCATCAGGCTCTTGAACCAGTGGGTCAACTTCACTCACCCCATCACTGAACTGTCCCCATAAGCAATGGACTCACTTTCACGGACTCTTCGTCTCATGTTCTCCGATATTCATTGCTTATTTATTTATTGTTACTTTTCTTTTGGCATTTGCAACATTGGTTGTCTGTCTTTGCGTGTGTTTTCTCATTGATTCTATTGGGTCTCTTCGTATTTACTGTGAATGCTCTCAAGAAAAAGACTCTCAGAGTTGCAGTATATGGTGACGTGTTCAAGACTGAAGATTGATTAATGCCATTGCCAGTGCACAAAGGTAAAGGAGAACCTTTGAAAGGATATATGTACTTTGGTAATGAATTTATTTTGAACTTGGATGTTGCATGAAAGCCCATCCCTGCCATCGAGCAAAACCCAGACTGTAACACTTCATGCCGTTATAGAGCAAAGGGTTAATTTATTTCAAACTCTGAACAGCTGTGCACAATTGAATTATATCTTGATGGTTCACAAATTCATTCACAAGTTTTGACACATTGCTTCATATTCACAAGGCTGTTTTATACAACTACTTTATATGATAAGCATCACTCTGTCTGGTGAAACTAACCTCTTGAGTGCCTCACAGGCTAGCACAATCAGCCACTCCGCTGGAGGGCCAAATAGCCTCCACCTGTTCCTCAGTTGGAGGGAGATTGAGGAGCGGACAGATCTCACTAAGCTGCTTTCTTTCTTGGTTGAAGGACATTTTAGTAAAGACGTAGACCAAAACTGAAAGCTCGGCAGGCTGAATACCTGAGAGTATTTGTTAATATTGCGAGCACCAACTGCTTGGGGAAAGCTGTATTTAAATTGGCAGATCGTGACTATTAAGACTGGTCAATGTTCAGACAACCCCTCAAAAAGAGGGACTGAGTGACACCGGTCAGTGTACAGATCTCTCTGAGAGAGACAGGGACTGAGAGACACTGGTCAGTGTACAAATCACCTCCCGAGATAAAGGAATTGTGTGACACCAGTCAGTTACCCTCAGAGAGAGGGACTGAGTTGCACTGGGCAGTGTACAATCTTCCCCGAGAGAGAGGGATTGAGATACGCCAGTCAGATACCTCTCAGGTAATTAAGTACCTCTTGTTGAGTCTTGTTTTGGTCATACTGCAGTACCTAAGGCTCCATTTGGAGAACCAAGAAACTTGCTAACAAAGTATTTGAAAGTTGAACACATTAGTTGGTCCCTGGATGAGTTAGTTTATCACAGAAATGGGCCTGAGTGTCACCACTAGACTGTACAGCATAGGAACTTTATGGATCATACTCCCAGAACTCAGCCAACAGCAGAGCAGGTTCCCATAGCAACCAACCCTATATTGGAATGGACCTACCAAACTCGCGATACGTGACAAAGAAGCTTCACCACTCAAGAGATTAACCATAAACATTAAAAATAAATAATTTGGTTACAAGCTTTACCAAGTCTTTGGAAGTTAGAAGGACGTTAACTGTTAAAATCACAAATACAGGTGCTCAGGCGATGAAGTTAACAGGCCCACCACCTTTGACATATCTCACATATGTAGACGATATTTAACTAACGTTGTTCTGGAATGGGAAGATGAAAGAAATGATCCTAACAAGAACAGTTACCTAAACACAATCATGTAAGGTGTGTGTTCCAGTATCCTTAACACCCAGTCACTCACCCTCTAAGTAGTGAACTTCAGTCAGAACACAGATACCAGCTCTGAGAGAGGGACTGAGAGACACCAGACAGTGTACAGATCTTCCCGAGAGAGAGGGACTGAGAGACACTGGTTAGCGTATGGATCTCCCCGAGAGAGAGAGGGACTGAGAGACACTGGTTAGCGTATGGATCTCCCCGAGAGAGACGGACTGAGGGACACTGGTAGGTGTACAGATCTCTCTGAGAGAGAGGGACTGAGAGACACCAGACTGTGTACAGATCTCCCCGAGAGAGAGGGACTGAGAGACACTGGTTAGCGTATGGATCTCCCCGAGAGAGGCGGACTGAGGGACACTGGTAGGTGTACAGATCTCTCTGAGAGAGAGGGACTGAGAGACACTGGTGAGTGTGCAGATCTCCCTGAGAGAGAGGCACTGAGGGAGACTGGTTAATGTATGGATCTCCCCAAAAGAGAGGGACAGAGAGACACTGGTCAGTGTACAAATCTCCTCTTGAGAAAAAGGGATTGAGGGACACTGCACAGTGTACAGATTTCCCCTTAAGAGAGAGGGTCTGAGGGAGACTGGTCAGTGTGTACAGATCTCCCCAGGAGAGAGAGGGACTGAGAGACATTGATCAGTGTACAGATCACCCCCCAAGAGATAGGGACTGAGAGACATTGATCAGTGTACAGATCACCCCCCAAGAGAGAGGGACTGAGAGACACTGGTCAGTGTACAGATCTCCCCAGGAGAGAGAGGGACTGAGAGACATTGATCAGTGTACAGATCACCCCGAGAGAGAGGGACTGAGAGACACTGGTCAGTGTACAGATCACCCCGAGAGAGAGGGACTGAGATACCAGTCAGTATGCAGATCTCCCCATCATTCTGATAAACAACATCATTGCTTTGTAATTGGCGACCTTTTCCAGAGATAGGGAACATTTAACCCGTGAAACATCATCCGCAGACTTGCAGTCTCTTCATTGGCCTACTATGGGATTTTAACATCAACATAAGTTAATTCATCTCTGATAATAAGTTATTAAACACATCACAAGGCCCTGTGAAGTAACCTTCAGGGAGCAGAAAGATGGGTCCCATCAATCTGCTACTGACTACTCTCCCTCCTATACCTCTTTCCCTCGCACCATCTCTATCTTCCACCCAACTCTCTCTCTCTCTGACTATCTTGCTATCCTTATTTGCCCTCTCTCCGTCTCTCCCACTCACCTCTTTTCCCTCCTCCTCTCCCTCTCCCTCCCCCATTCCCCTCCCATCTCTCTCCCTCCCTCCCTCCCGTCTCCTTCACCTCTCTAGAAGAGGTTCGGTTTGAGCACGTTGGCCTTCCTGTGTAAAGTGGAGAGGACGCCAGCGAAGGGCCCGGCCATGTTGTCACTGGGCTGCCAGGCCTGGGATTTCAGGAGCTCAGATCCAGCCCATGCGGGAGACTTCATGGTGTGGGAGCTGTTGGGACTGGGCATGTTGAGGGGGTGGGGACTAGTACTGGAGACGGGGCCAGAGGGGGCAGAGGTGGGGGCAGAGGAGGAAGCGGGACATGCTGGGTTGGCGGTGCTGTCCGGGTCGGTACACTTGGCGTCTTTGGACTCGTCCTCCTCAGAGAGCAGGTCGCCCTTCTTTCCGCCCCCGTTACTCCCGTTCCCTTTGGAGTTGGCCGCTCGCTCCTGCTTCCGGAACTTGGCTCGTCGGTTCTGGAACCACACCTGGATTGAGACGGGAGAACAGAGGAGAAGGGGATCAGAATAAGAGGACACAGTTACAATGAGACCCAACACAAGCCCAGAGAACAACAGCAAAGAACAGAGAGCAGAGACGGCCCAGTAGCGAAACGGTTAGCGGAATGCTATTACAATGCCAGTGAGCCAGGTTCAATTCTGCCATGGTGTGTAAGGAGTTTGTACGTTCTCCACATGACCACGTGGGTTTCCTCCGGGTGCTCCGGTTTCCTCCCACATTCCAAAGACGTAGGCTAGGGTTAGTAAGTTGTCGGCATGTTATGAAGCACGGTCACACTTGCGGGCGGCCCCCAGCACGTCCTCAGACTGTGTTGGCCATTGACGCAAATGAAGCATTTTACAAACAAAAAGAGATTCTGCAGATGTTGGAAATCCAGAACAACACACACAAGATGCTGGAGGAACTCAGAAGGCCAGGCAGCATCTGTGGAAAAAAGTACAGTTGATGTTTTGGGCCGAGACCTTTCAGCACTCATTTCACAGTGTTTCAATGTACATGTGAATTTTTATCTTCTGTTCTATGTGTAAGTCTCTTTTGGAGTAACTGTACAGGAAACAAAGCTGTGCACACTACTCCAGGTTTGGCCTCACCAATTTCAACACAACATCGCCGTTCTGTGATCAAGGCTTCCAGGATGCTAGTGGGTGAGGGCTAATCTTATTTTACAATCTTACAGCTTGCCTCACGCCTGCAGATGTGACATCAAACTTTCCATAGACTCATCGAACACTACAGCACAGAAACAGGCCCTTCAGCCCATCTAGTCCATGCCAAACTGTTATTCAACCCGCCCTCCATACCCCTCCCATCCATGTACCTATTCAAATTTCTCTTAAATATTACAATTAAACCCACATCCACAACTTCCACTGGCAGCTCGTTCAACACTCAGAGTGAAGAAGTTTCCCATAAGTATTTCACCTTTGACCTTTAACCTAGGACCTCTAGTACCCACAGCAGTTTGTAAGGAATTTGTACTCCACTCAACTCGTCCTATCATAGATCTGTTCTACACATCCCTCACCCATCTCTCTCCAAATGAGAAACACTTCGCATCTCTCTCTTTCTCTGATCCCCCAAACCATCAGTTATTCCTCTCTCCACACACGCTGCCTGACCTGCTGAGTTTCACTAACATGATTTGGTTTTGTTTCAGATTTCCAGCGGGATTTGCCAACAGTGCTGAGAATTTAATGCAACGCACAGAAAATGATGGAGAACTCTGCAAGTCAGGCAGCTTCTACAGAAGGGAATAAACATCGACTGTTTATTCCTCTCCAAAGATGCTGCCTGACCTGCTGAGTTCCTCCAGCATTTTGTGTATTTCCAGGCACCTGCAGAATCTCTTGTGCTCTGACAATTTAAAGTTGGACTTGGAAGTGGATTGTATATCAGAGAGCTTGGAGAGAGGTGTCTCAACTTCTGTGGGAGACAGGAAACAGCAGCCAAGTGTCTGACAGTCACCAAAAAAATCCAACTGGGAATTCTGGAGAAACTCTGTCCTGGAGAGTAGGGGTTGTGTAGAATCTGCTTCCTCCGGGGTGGCTGGAGGAGAACTCCATTGCACCCCCACCCCCTCCTGTCTTCTCCTATCATTCTGGATTTCCCCCTCCCCCTCCTACTTTCAAATCTCTTACTATCTCTTCTTTCAGTTAGTCCTGACGAAGGGTCTCGGCTCGAAACGTCGACAGTGCTTCTCCCTATAGATGCTGCCTGGCCTGCTGCGTTCCACCAGCATTTTGTGTGAGTTGCTTGGATTTCCAGCGTTTGCAGATTTCCTCGCGTTTGCGTTTTTAAATTCACTGCATATCACTTCACTTGCCCCATCACTGAACTGCTCCCACAACCCTACTTTCTAGCACTTTTTATTTCATGTAATCAATATTTATTGCTGATCTATTTGTTATTTAGTTTTTCTTTCTTTTTGTATCTGCACAGTTTGTTGTCCTTTGTAGACTGGTGGTTTGTCGGTCCTGATGTGTGAGGTCTGTCATTGATTCTACTGTGTTTCTTGTATTTACTGACAATGCCTGCAGGCTAATGAATCTCAGGATTGTACATGGCAACACATACGTACTGTACTTTGACAGTAAATTTACTTTGAGGTTTCAATTGATAAAACGGCATTAGTGGAGCCTGGGAGGGAGATGGGGACATGGAGAGGCGTGTAGGAGGCCGGTGTGGGGCAAGGGGCATCCGAGGGGACGTTCTTCACACAGAGGATGGTGGTTATATGGAATGGACTGCCAGAGGAAGTGATGGAGGCAGGTGAGGTATTAGGACAGGGACTTCGATGGGGAAAATGTAGAGGGACAGGGACAACTGGGATCGGTGAAGATCAGGTTAATGGTAAGGATCGATGACATAAAAAAAGACCGGGAACCCTTAGTGTAAATAATCATCACAGCCAGGTGAGTGGCACAGTAATGTGGTGTAATGAGTGGCTGGAATAGTTCTGGTCCCTTCATTATATATGTGGATGCTTTAGAGAGGGTACAGAGGAGATTTACCAGGGTGCTGCCTGGATTAGAGAGGGTACAGAGGAGATTTACCAGGATGCTGCCTGGATTAGAGAGGGTGCAGAGGAGATTTACCAGGATGCTGCCTGGATTAGAGAGGGTGCAGAGGAGATTCACCAGGATGCTGCCTGGATTAGAGAGGGTGCAGAGGAGATTCACCAGGATGCTGCCTGGATTAGAGAGGGTGCAGAGGAGATTCACCAGGATGCTGCCTGGATTAGAGAGGGTGCAGAGGAGATTTATCAGGATGCTGCCTGGATTAGAGAGGGTGCAGAGGAGATTCACCAGGATGCTGCCTGGATTAGAGAGGGTGCAGAGGAGATTCACCAGGATGCTGCCTGGATTAGAGAGGGTGCAGAGGAGATTCACCAGGATGCTGCCTGGATTAGAGAGGGTGCAGAGGAGATTTATCAGGATGCTGCCTGGATTAGAGAGGGTGCAGAGGAGATTCACCAGGATTCTGTCTGGATTAGAGAGGGTGCAGAGGAGACTCACCAGGATGCTGCCTGGACTAGAGAGGGTGAAGAGGAGATTCACCAGGATGCTGCCTGGATTAGAGAGGGTGCAGAGGAGATTCACCAGGATGCTGCCTGGATTAGAGAGGGTGCAGAGGAGATTCACCAGGATGCTGCCTGGATTAGAGAGGGTGCAGAGGAGATTTATCAGGATGCTGCCTGGATTAGAGAGCATGTCTAATGAGGATAGATTGAGTGAGCTAGGGATTTTTCCTTTGGAATGAAGAGGATAAGAGGTGACTTGACAGAGGTGTACAAGATGATAAGAGGCATGGGTCGAGTAGACAGCTGGAGTCTTTTTCCCAGGGCAGAGATGGCTAAAATGAGGAGGCATAATTTTATGGTGTTTGGGTGTAGAACGCACTGCCAGGGTTGGTGGTAGAGGCAGATATATTAGAGACATTAACAAGACTCTTAGATAGGTACATGGATGATAGAAAAATGGAGGCTATGTGTGAGGGAAGGGTTAGATTGATCTTAGAGAACATTTAAAGGTGATACAACATCGTGGCCTGGGCTGTGCTGAACCGATCCATGCTCGATGACCCAGATTCAAATCCCTCTGCTCTCTGTCGGAGTTTGTACGTTCTCCCCGTGACAACGTGGGCTTCCTCCGGTTGCTCCAGTTTCCTCCCAAAATCCTAAACCACCCAGGTCAGAGTTAGGAAGATGCCAAGATGCTTTGTTGGCACCAGAAGTGTGGTGACACTTGCAGGTTGTCCCCAGAACATCCTTGACCCTGCTGGTCATCGGCACAAGTAATGCAATTCACTGAATGCTTCAATGACAAATACGCTTGTCTTTAATCTAACCTTTCTTTGTGCCTCGTATTCCTGTGATCCACACATCCTGGGGATCAACACACACAAAATGCTGGAGAAACTCGGCAGGTCAGGCAATATCTATGGAGATAAACAGTCAACGTCTCGGGCTGAGACCCTTCACCAGGACTGAAAAGGAAGGGGGAAGATGCCAGAATAAAATGGTGGGGGGGGGGAGGGGAGGGAGGCCAGCTGGAAGGTGAGAGGTGAAGCCAGGTGTGTGGGAAAGGTAAAGCGTTGGAGAGGAAGGAATCTGACAGGAGAGGCGGATGGACTATAGGAGAAAGGGAAGGAGGACGGGCACCAGAGGGAGCCAATAGTCAGCTGAGGAGAAGAGGTCTGAGTCCAGAGTGGGGAATAAAAGAAGAGGGAAGGATGGGAGGGGGAAAACATTACTGGAAGTTGGAGAAATCGATGTTCATGCCATCAGGTTGGAGGGTACCCAGATGGAATATTAGGTGTTGCTCCTCCACCCTGAGAGTGGCCTCACTGTGGCAAAGGAGAATCCCGGGGGGTCAGTGTAGGAGGGAGCTGATGGGAATGTGGGGGGGGGGGGGATAAATGGATGGTGAAAGGCTGCATGGAAGATTTGGGCTGTTCCCAAGCCATTGAGGATGGGATGCATTGGGAAGCAGAGACCGGGAACGAAAGTTCACAGTTACTTCACCGCGACCAAGGTTCAGTCGGGCGAGGGTGAGGCAGAAATGTTGGGAATATTTATTTAGTTATTCAGAGATACGAGGCGGTAACAGGCCCTTCTGCCCTACTGAGCCCCTGCTGTCCTTCCTTTATCAATCTTTTTTATTAGGTTTCAAATTGATAAACAGAACAATGATGGTGACACAAAGAGATCGGGATTACATTAATAACGGTTAATGTATACATAAACAGACTCCTAGTAACATGTGTAATCTGACCCTCCCAATCTCTCAGTAACTAAACATGAAAAAGATTCAAAGAGCCCCTGCTGTCCAATTATACTGGCGACCAATTCGCCCACCTACCCATATGTCTTAGGAAACCAGAGCACTTGGAGAAAACCTACGAAAGTACCAACTCCTTCCAGATAGCGGAGAGAACTAGAGGTCAGGGTTGAGGGTGAAAGGTGAAATATTTAAGGGGAGCCTGAGGGGAAACTTCTCTACTCAGTGGGTGATGCGAGTGTACAACGAGCTGTTGATTTCAACATCCCAGAAATTCGGAAAAGTTAAAGTTCAAAGTACATTTATGATCAAAGTATGTATACTATCTTCTTGCGGGCACTCACAAAACAAAGAAACACAGTAGAACCCGTTAAAACCTCACACAACAAAGACCGTCAGACACCCAATTTGTGGTTAAAAAAAGAACAAGTTATGCAAACAGTACAAAAGTAAACAAATAACGCACAGAACGTGAGTCCCAGAGCGAGTCCACGGCCAAGGGAGCCAGTTCACCGTTACAGCCGGTCCGGGAGCCCGATGGCCGCGGGCGGAACCAGTTCAGCACCGTTCATGGATGGGAGGGGTATGGAGAACCGTGGCCCACGTGTGGGACGGGGCAGAATAACTTTTCAGCACAGACTAGCCGGGCTGAAGTAGTCTGAACGTGGGTTGCTGGCGCTGTAATTGAATTACGCTACCGTGCCACACCTGGGCTACGGGGGCCTCTGGAGCGACTCAAAGCCTCTGGGATTGGGAGGACAACGGACAGCCCTTGCACCCACTGTACCTGGACACGGGCCTCGGTGAGATCGATCTTCAGCGCCAGCTCCTCCCGGGTGTAGATGTCAGGGTAGTGAGTCTCGGCGAAGACTCGCTCCAGCTCCTTCAGCTGGGAGCTGGTGAACGTAGTCCGGATCCTCCGCTGTTTCCGCTTCTCATTTATCCCTCCGTGGTCCGTAAAGAACTTGTAGGGAACTAGGTTCAAAAGAAATCCGGATTAGGGGCGAGCAGCCCTGAGTCTCCGATCAGGTTCACGGTTATAAATGATGGAACAGAACCTACACCTGCAGTGGACAGGACGGGAAATGTCTCTACAACGTGTCACCGGCACCAGCCTGCCCAAGGTACTGGAAAAGGGCCAGTGAGATCAGGAAGGATCCCACCCACCCTGCTCACGGCTGTTTGTCCCCATTCCCATCAGGGAGTGGCCCATTACGGGCTACGTAGGACCACTAGACTCAACAACAGTTACTTTCCCCAAGCGGTAACCCTGATCCACACCCCCACCACCACTCAGAGTCACCTTATGTACAGACCTAGCGTCACTTTATGGACATACAATCAATCTGTGTATATAAGCTATCTTATGCATTTATATTTATTGTTTTTAATTATAAAATTGTTTTCCTTATCATCTTGTCTATTTTTTTGTGCTGTATCTGATCTGGAGTTTCAATTATTTCATTCTCTTGCGTACTGGAAATATTGAAACGAATTATAATCAATGATCAAAGTGTATATTCACTGTATGTTCAGTAGTCACTTTATCAGGTACATCTGCTCGTTAATGCAATATCTAATCAGCCAATCATGTGGCAGAAACTCAATGCACAACAGCATGCAGACATGGTCAAGAGGTTCCATTGTTGTTCAGACCAAACATTAAAATGGGGAAGAAATGTGATCTGAATGGTTTTGACCTTGGAATATTTGTTGGTGCCAGACGGGGTGGTTTGAGTATCTCAGGAACTGCTGATCTCCTGGGATTTTCATGCACAACAGTCTCTGGAGTTTACAGAGAACGACACAAAAAATGCAGAAGCATCCAGTGAGGAGAGATCTGTGGGCAAGTGTCTCGTTAATCAGAGGTCAGAGGTCAGACTGGTTCAGGCTGACAGGAAGGTGACGGTAACTCAGACAACCACGTGTTACAGCAGTGGTGGGCGGGAGAGCATCTCTGAACGCACAACACATCGAACTTTGAAGTGGATGGGCTAAGCAGCTGAAGACCACAAACTTTATTAGGTACAGAAGGTAATAAAATGGCCACCGGGTGCATACATTCCGATTCTGCAGATGCTGGAAATAACACACATAAAATGATGAGGAACTCAGCAGGTCAGGCAGCGTCCATGGAGAGGAATAAACAGTCGCTGTTTTAGACTGAGGCCCTTCGATAGCACTGAAAAGGCAGGGGGAAGAAGCCATAATAAGAAGGTGGGAGAAGGGAAAGGAGAGCAAGCTGTCAGGTGATAGGTGAGGGGGAATGAAGTAAGAAGCTGGGAGGTAATAGGTAGAAGCGGGCTGAAGGAGGAATCTGATTGGATAGGAGAGTGGACCCATGGGAGAAAGGGACCTAGAGGGAGGTGACGGCGGATGTGGAGAAGAGAAGGGGTGAGAGGGGAACCAGAAAGACAGAAGGGGAGGGGAAGAAATGACTTCAATCTGGAAAAATTGATGTTAATGCCATTAGGCTGGAGGATGAGGTGTTGCTCCTCCAACCCAAATGTGGCCCCATCGTGGCAGCGTGGACCCACATGTCGGAATGGGAATGGAGATTGGAATTAAAATTCCTACATGTATTAGGAAGTTGCTGTGGTGTGTTGGTCAGGGTGACAAGCAACAAAAACAAAAACATTCAACAATTGTAAACAATGAAAATTTATATAAAGTAAGGAATTGTATGTAAATAAAAAGCTCATAAAGTTAGAGGTTAACGGGTTGATATAGAATTAAATGCACAAGTATATAAATACTAAAGTGCATTTACAATATAAACAGCAGTATAACAAATGGTTTTAAATGTTTACAGTGCAGTGATGGGGTTGATAGAGGGGGTGGGGAGGAAGCTAACTAGAATGGTTGATCAGATTAACAGCCTGCAGGAAGGAACTTTTAAGATGGCTGTGATTTTTTTGTTTTAATGGCCCCCTAGTGCTTTGCAGAAGGGAGCTTCTTTTTATCATTGACGTATATTGTGAAATGTGTGATTTTGCCGCAGGAGTACAAAGCAATACATATAAAAACACTGTAACTTACAAAAAGAAATATTAAAAAATTAAGTAGTGCAAAGAGAGCAAAGATAGTGAGGTGGTGTTCATGGGTTCATGGACCGGTCAGAAATCTGATGGCGGAAGGGAAAAAGCTGTTCCTGAATCTCGAGTCTGTGTCTTCAGGCTCCTGATGGCAGCAATGAGAAGAGGGCATCTCCTGGGTGATGGGGGTAATTAATGATAGATGCCGCCACATTGAAGCATTGACTTTTGAAGACGTTCTTGATGCTGGTGAGGCCAGTGCCCATAATGGAACTGGCTGAGTTTACAACTTTCTACAGCTTTTTCCGATCCTGTGCAGTGGCCCCTCCATACCAGACGGTGATGCAAACAGTTAGAATGCTCCCACGGTACATCAGCAGAAATTTGCTACACCCCAGGTGGTCAAAGTAGTCAGAGCTGAGAGCAAGAACAGACCACTCAGCCCCTTGACTCATGCTGTAATTCAATGACATCACCGACCTGTCACTTATCTCTCAGGGTCTGCATCCCAGTTTAGGAGAATCTCCAGCCTCAGATTAAAATTGTATAAGACAATATGAGACACAAATCCAGAAAACAGCCTGTGCCTTCTTTCCCCGGGTGGAAAGGGCTGGTACAAGGAGGCATCATCTGAAGGTGATTGGAGGAAAGTACAGGGGGGTTGTCAGAGCTAGATTGTTTTTACACAGAGTGGTGATAGAGGCAGATGCATCAGGAACATTTAAGAAACATCTTAGACAGGCACATGGATGATAGAATAATGGAGGGGGAAGGGTTAGATGGACCTTGGTGTGGGGTAAAGGGTCAGCACAACGTTACTGGCCGAAAGGCCTGTACTGAGCTGTAGTGTTCTGTGTTCTATGATACTGGATTCTCTTTGTGCCATTCTAAATGTCCCTAACGTATCTGACCCTACCACCACCCCGAAAGGGAGTTCCACAAAAACTACCTCTGATACCTCCCCCATACTTCCTTCCAGTCATCTCAAAATTATGCTTCCTCGTATAAGCCATCTCCACCCTGAGGAAAAGACTCTGGTTATCCACTCTATCTATACATCATCTTGTACAGCTCTATCACGTCACCTCTCATCCTCCTCCTCTCCAGAGAGAATAGCCCAGCTCCCTCAACCTGTCCTTATTAGACATGCTCTCTTGCAAATCCAGATAAATCACCTCTACACCCTCTCTAAAGCCTCCACATCCTTCCTATAACGAGCTGACAGAAACAGCACACAATCTTCCAAGTGTGGTCTAACCAGGGTTTTATAGAGCTGCAATATTACCTTGTCTCTCTTGAACTCGATCTGTGGAATCGCCTGTGTTTATGATTTGCCCCTCGATCTATGCCAGTTGTCATGACAACAACCCTTCCTTCAATGGCAGCAAAACAAAGGAGCTCATTGACGTCAGGAAGCAGGAGGGGGCGGGGGGAGGTGGACACAGTCAGGCTATCGATGGTCATGACGTGGAGATGCCTGAGAGCTCATTATGGTACTGGGTCACCAGGATCGAATTGGGACAAAAGACCTGTTGCCATGCTGAGAGACTCTACGACTCTAAAGTTGTTCAGGATTCGGCAGTTTCTCCCCATTTAGAGAGTATCCATTCTCTCTATTTTCCCCAGTACCATGGACATATTCACCTTTCCCCACATTATGCTTCATGTGCCAGATCTTTGCCCGTTCACTTGACCCATCCCTATGTCACCAGGTGGCCCTCTCCTTGGCAGATGGTCTTTCTCCAGGAAGTAGAAACATTGACAAAGTAGGAATCCCTCAAAGAAGTGGGAGGAACAGAGAGCCTCAAGTTTTGAGGCGTAAGCATCGCCAACAAAAGTGACCTATTCCAGCCATGACAAGAGGCTCACCAGTGCCTCTACCTCCTCACACTTGGAGTATTGTGTTGAACTTAGTTGCCTCATTACAGAAATGATATGGAAGCTTTAGACAGGGTGCAGAGGAGATTTACCAGTTGACGTCTGGATTAGAGAGCAAGTTTTATGAGGATAGGTTGAGCAAGATAGGGCTTTTCTCTTTGGAGTGATGGAGGACGAGAGATGACTTGATAGAGGTGTACAAGGTGATAAGAGGCACAGACCGAGTGGACAGTCAGACACCTTTTCCGAGGGTGGAAATGGCTAATACAAGGGTGCATAATTTTAAAGGTGTTGGAAGAAGTATATGGGGGATGTCAGAAGTAAGTTTTGTTTACACAGAGAGGGGTGGGTGCATGGAACACATTGCCAGGGGTGGTGGTAGAGGCAGACTCATTACGGGTATGTCAGAAACTCCTAGATGGGTTCTTACATCTAGGAGGGCACATGGATGGTAGAAAAATGCAGGTTTATGTGGGGGAGGGGGTGGAAGGTCAGATTATTCATGGAATAGGTTAAAAGGTCGGCACAATATTGTGGGCTGAAGGGCCTGTACTGTGCTGTAGTGCCCTGTGTTCTTTGTTCTTTGAAATTTGACATGTCCCAGTGACACTTTCCAATTTTTATCAATCAGAGAGTGTCCTATCCGGATACGTCACAGCTTAATTTGGCAACTGTTCTGTCCAAGACCATATGAAAACACAGACAGCCTCCCCTGCACGGACTGCGTCTACCCTTCTCACCGCCTCAGTAAAGCAGCCAACACATCCCACTGTGAAAAAAGCCCTGAACCAAAAGAGTTAAAAAGAAGTGGATACGGCCAATCCGTCACAGGTCAGGCCCTCCCCACCACTGAGCACGTCTATGTGGAGCGCTGTCGCAGGAAAGCAGCATCCATCATCAGGGACCCCCTCCACCCAGGCCGTGCTCTGTTCTCACTGCTGCCATCAGGAAGAAGGTACAGGAGCCTCAGATCTCACACCACCAGGTTCAGGAATAGTTATTACCCCTCAACCATCAGCCTCTTGAACCAGACAGGATACCTTCACCCACCTTAACAGTGAACTGCTCCCACAACCTATGGATTCACTTTCAAGGACTCTACAACTCAATACAATACGTCACCGTATACAATCCTGAGATGCATTTTCTGGGGGGCATACTCAATAAATCCATAGAATAATAACCATTATAGAATTGATGGAAGACCACACCAACCTGGGTGTTCAACCAGTGTGCAAAAGACAACAAACTGTGCAAATACAAAAAGAAAGAAATAATAATATTAAATAAATAAGCAATAAATATCGAGAACATGAGATGAGGAGTCCTTGAAAGTGAGTCGATAGGTTGTGGGGAGATCCACACCACCCTCCATGTGGGAAAGATTCTCCTCAGGACCCCTATCAATATTTCCTCCTCTCAACTTAAACCTGTGCCTTTTGGTTTTAAACTCCCCAACCCTGGGGAAAGACCATCCACATTATCTCTGCCCTTTGTGATTTTTATAAACCTCCATAAGGTCGCTCGTCAGTCTCCTTCAGTCCAGGGAAAACTGTCCCAGCCTACTGGGGGAGATACGGTAGCATAGCGGTAAGCGTAATGCTATGACAGTGCCCGCGACATGGGTTCAATTCCCATCGCTGCCTGTATGTTCTCCCTGTGACCACGTAGGTTTCTTCAGTGTTCTCCTATCCGTTTCCCAAAGACGTATGCATTAGTAAGTTAATTGGTCACATGGGTGTAATTGGGCAACAGGGTCTCATTGGAATGGATGGCCTGAAACCATACTGTCTTGCTAGAAAAGTTAAAACATAAAATCTTCACCATAACTCACGCAATATGTTGGAAGAACTCAGTAGGTCAGGGAAATAAACCATTGACATTCCCCTCCATAGATGCTCCCTGACCTGCTGAGTTGTTTGTGTGTGTTGCTCTGGATTTCCAGCACCTGCAGAATCTCTTGTGTCTCTGGCCAGCCTACCCAGTCTCTCCTTATAACACAAACCCTCCAGTCCGGGAAGCTTCCTTGTGAATCCTTTCTGCACTCTCGTCGTCTTAATCACATCCTGTCTACAAGTGTGTGACCAGAACTGCTCAGAGTGGTGTGGTACGGTTAGTCTAACACTTTACACAATCAGCTGTAAGATTCCCACTGCAGTCTGTGAAGAGAATGTACCCTTCTACCCCATGACCATGTGGGTTTCCTCTGGGTGACCTGGTTCCCTACCACAGTCCAAAGACGCATAGTTAGGGTTAGAGAGTTGAAGACATGCTGCATTAATACCAGAAGCGTGGTGACGCTTGCGGGCATCCCCCAGACAATCCTCGCTGATTTGGTTTAATGCAAATCATGCATTTCACTGTATGTTTTGTGGTTTTGATGGACACATGACAACGCTAATCTAATCTAATCAATGCTCCAGGATGTAGTGTAAAGGCCGGGATGCAGGTACAGCATAAATCCAAAAAGCTAACAGCATCTTATTTATTACACAGGGAACCCAATACAAAAGTGGGCGGGCTATGAGACCATAAGACACAGGAGCAGAATTAGGCCATTTGGCCCATTGAGTCTGCTCTACCATTCTGTCATGGCTGATTTATTACCCCTCTCAATCCCTCTCTCCTGCCTTCTCTCCAGAACCTTCAATGCCCTTACTGCTTTAAATATACCCAATGACTTGGCCTCCACAGCCGATCTGTGGCAATGAATTCCAGATTCACTACCCTCTGGCTAAAGAAATTCCTCCTCATCTCTGTTCTAAATAGACGTCCCTCTATGCCGAGGCTGTGCCCTCCAGTCCCACTATAGGAAACATAGTCTCACATCCACTCTATCCAGACCTTTCATTATTCAATAGGTTTCAATGAGATCTCTCCCCCCCCCCCCCACTCCATTCTTCTATGTTCTATGTTCTATATACACTTTGGATCAGTGGATTCCAGTTAATTGGGACACATCGGCACCAGTACATTTTGCTAAATTAGCCAAAGTTTCATGGAAGTAGTTTGTTTAATATTTAATTTAATACATACTAAGTTAAGACAGGTTTTTCCACTGTTTCAGTACATAGACAATATTAACCAGTTTACTAATTCATCAGGGTCTGTACAAGTTTCTCAGGGGTGAAAAGCCAGGCTTGTTGGTGGAGCAGAGGTTAAACCCACAGGTTTTCTTCACTCACATCTTTCCTCTCCCTCTAAATTTCTCCACCTTGTCTCACGAGCATTACTTGGTGCGTGGTAGGTTATGTCTAACCAATCTTATAGAGTTTTACGAGGAGGTTACCAGGAAAGTGGATGAAGGCAAGGCAGTGGATGTTGTCTATATGGAACTTAATAGGTCCCTTGACAAGGTCCCGCATAAGAGGCTGGTCAGGAAGGTTCAGTTGCTCAGCATTCAGGATGGGGTAGTAAATTGGATTAGACAGTGGCTTTGTGGGAGACGGCAGAGAGTGATAACAGAGGGTTGCCTCTCTGACTGGAGGACTGTGACAAGTGGTGTGTGGCAGGGATCAGAGCTGGATCTGTTGTTGTTTCTCATCTATATCAACAGTCTGGATGATAATGTGGTTAAATGAATCAGCAAATTAGATGATGACACCAAGATTGGGGGTGTATTGGACAGTGAGGAAGGCTATCATGGCTTGCAGAGGGATCTGCAGCAGCTGGGAAAATGGTCTGAAAAAATGGCAGATGGAACCTAATGCAGACAAGTTTTGCACTTTGGGAGGACCAACCAGGGTCGGTCTCACACAGTGAACGTTAGGGCACTGAGGAGTGTGGTAGAACAAAGGGATCTGGCAATACAGGGATCTTTCAATACAATTTATTGAAAGTGGTGTCACAGGTAGACAGGGTCATAAAGAAAGCTTTTGGCACATTGGCCTTCATACTGTAAATCAACGTATTGACTACAGAAGATGGGATGTTATGTTAAAGTTGTTTAAGATGTTGGTGAGACCTAATTTGGAGTATAATGTACAATTTTGGCCACCCACCTACAGGAAAGATGAAAACAAGGTTGAAAGAGTACAGAGAAAACTTAAAAAGATGTTGTCAGGACTGGAGGACCTGAGTTATAAGGAAAGATGGAATAGGTTAGGTCTTTGTTCCTCAGAACACGGAAGACTGAGGGGAGATTTGATGGGGTATACAAAGTGATGAGGGGTACAGATAGGGTAAATGCAAGCAGGCTTTTTCCACTGAGGTTGTGTGGGACTGCAACCGGAGGTCATGGGTTAAGGGTGAAAGGTGAAAAGTTTAAGGGGAACATGAGAGGAAACTTCTTCACTCAGAGGGTCATGAGAGTGTGATGTATTTCAATGTTTAAGCGAAGCTTGGATAGGTTTAAATTAAATTTGGAAGTTTGGAGGGCTATAGTCCTGGTGCAGGTCATTGGGAGTAGGCAGCTTAAATTGTTTTGGTATGGACTAGATGGGCCAAAGGGTCTGTTTCTGTGCTGTACTTTTCTATTACTCTATGATTCTCTGTTCCTCTCTCTGTTGTCTTCCCCTTACTTTTCATCTTTCCTCATTCTCTCTTGCCCTGTTTTCTGTCTCTCAACATCCCTCCACTTCCACACTCGTTCTCTCCTATTCATTTACCCTTATTGCATTCTTCCTGCTCCTCTCACAACCTCCTCTTGGCGAATCTTGCTGTGCACAGTGCGTTAGGCCCATCTGTCTCTGGTATCTACACTGAGCAGCAACATAAGTAGCAAAGGAGCAAGTTCTTGGTCAGAGAGCTCCTGATCCAGCGAGGAATGAAATATTGCTGGGAAGTGAGTAATATTGGTGAGCATCAAGGCAAGAGTGATCAAAATACTGGACACTCTATGGGAAGGTATATTGTCTACTCCAATGTGAGAGTGGCTTACTGAAGAAAGGTCAATTTCAATGGATTCATTGAAAATACATTTAATGAATGATGGCCATGCACTTTGGTAGAAGGAATAAAAATGTGGGCGATTTTCTTAATGGGAATCACATTCAGAAATCAGCAGTGCAATGGGACTTGGAATTCCTCACATAAGTTTCTCTAAAAGTTCATCAGAGATCCCCACCAGCCAGGCCACGCTCTCTTCTCGCTGCTGTCATCAGGAAGGAGGTACAGGAGCCTCAGGATTCACACCACCAGATTCAGGAACAGTTACTACCCCCTCAACCATCAGGCTCTTGAGCCAAAGAGGATAACTTCGCTCAATTTCACTTGCCCCATCATTGAACTGTTCCCAGAACCTATGGACTCACTTTCAAGGACTCATGTTCTCGATACTTATTGTTTATTTACTTATTTATCATTACTTCCTTTTTGTATTTATACAGTTTGTTGTTTTCGGCACCCTGGTCAAACACCCAAGTTGGCTGGTCTTTCATTGATTTTCTTATGGTTATTATTCTATAGATTTATTGAGAATGCCCTCAAGAAAATGAATCTCGGGGTTGTATATGGTGACATATATGTACTTTGAACTTGCCCTAAAGTCGGTGGTAAGGAAGGCAAATGGGATGTTAGCATTCATTTCAAGAGGACGAGAGTGTAACAGCAAATGCAGAGGCTTTAAAAGACATTGGTCAGAGCACTTGGAGTGTTGTGAGCAGTTTTCTGTCTCTATCTAAGAAAGGATGTGCTGGCGTTAGAGAGGAGGTTGACGAGAATGATCCCAGGAATGAAAGGATTAACGTATGGGGAGCGTTTGGTGGTCCTGGAGTTTAGAAGATGGGAGGAAACGGCAGGAAACCAGAGGAAAGCCACGCGGTTACGGGAGAAGGTACAAACTGCTCACAGACAGCGGGAGCTGAATTCCGATTTTACAGCTGGAGATGTAAAGCGTTGTGCTAACCGCTGCGCTCTCGGCATTATCGCGATTATCAATCTTAACTAGCAATAGATTGCCGTTAAACAAAGTTGGGTTTATCGGTCGCCTTTTCTCCCACACAGTTTCGGAGATTGCGGATTTTGACCTCCACACTTTGTAACTCTGTTCCTCTGCATCCTGTGCTCGCCCCCCTGTCTATTTCCCGCGTTAGTCTTCTGCCCCTCCCTCTGTCTCCCGCCTATCTTCCCATTCTCAGTCTCTCTGACTCCCTGTCCATCTCCCCGCTCCCCTCACCGTTTCAGTCTATTGCTTCTCTTACCTCCTCCATCCGTCTATCCATCTTGCCCCATCTCCTTGTATCCGCCTCTCCTTCTATACCCTCTCTAGCTCTTTGCCTCTCCCTGCCCCTCCCTACCCCTCTCCCTCTGTCTCTCTCTCTCCCTGTCTGTCTGTCTGTCTCTCCCCTGCTTCTCCCTGTCTCCCCCTACCCCTCCCTGTCTCTCTCTCCCTCTCTGTACCGCTGGCAGCGCCAAAACGGAGGACGGGACAGCACAAAAATAAAACCAGAAATATTCCGTTTCAAATCGAAACAAAAGTCAACGAAATACCATATTAAAAAAAAAACAAAGCCAGTGACGTTAAAAGTGAATAAAACCGTTACTGATTAATCTGTAAAAAGTCGCAGGCGGGGATAACAAAAATTAAAATTAATTTTGGTGAGAAGGGGGAGAGGGTTTGAGTGGAATCGGCGGGTGAGGATAACCAAAGCCTCTTCGCCGCCCTCTGTACCCAATCCCCGGTTTTCCCCGCAAAAAAATAAAACAAGTCCGAAGTTTAATCTGTCGTATTTGATTCTTGAATGTGGATTATCTTTTGAAAACGATTTGTTTATCCCTCCACGTAAGAACGAAATGAAATTTAACGGGAATTAAATCTTCTTTGGCGTTGCTAACGGGAACATCTCGGGATTCGTTTTTCATGTCTTCTAGACTAGAGGCAGACACACACACACAGAACGAACATAGATTGTGAAACATACGGAAACGAGAACAGGGAGGGATACAAAGATACACGGAGAGAGATACAGAAAGAGAGAGGAAGAGCTAGAGGGGGGGACACAGAGACAGAGAGACAACGGATGGAGAGGACAAACAATGTAAATAAGACGGAAACGAATGTAGATAGAGAGATAATGTAAAATAGACAGAAACGAATGCAGGGAGGTGCAGAGATACACGGAGAGAGAGAAACACAGGGAGGTGACTGGAAGATGTCTCCTGTGGTGGGAGATTCTCAGACTAGAGGGCACAGCCTCAGAATAGAGGCTTTTTAGAACGGAGATGATGAGGAATTTCGTTCGCCAGAGAGTGGTGAATGTGTGGAATTCGTTGACATAGGAGGCCGTGTAGGCCAAGTCTTTATTTAAGGCAACAGTTGATAGATTCCTGATCGGTCAGGGCATGAAGGGATGCGGGGAGGAGGCAGGAAATTAGGGCTCTGAGTTAAAAATGGATCAGCCGTGATGAAATGGTGGAGCAGACTCGATGGGCCAAATGGCCTAATTCTGCTCCCATGTCTGATGGAGATGGTTATGGAGACTGAGAGAGAGAGAGAGAGAGAGAGAGAGAGAGAGAGAGAGAGAGAGAGAGAGAGAGAGAGAGAGAGAGAGAGAGAGAGAGAGAGAGAGAGAACAACTAGCAGAGAGTAAAACAGGGAAACGAATACCGAGAAGAGTGCAGATATACACGCAGATAGATGCAGGAATGGGGAGGGGGTGGGGACAGAAGCAGCGACAGATAAAGAGAACGGAAATAAGTACAGAAAGAAGTACAGAGATACGCGGAGGTAGAGAAATAGAACGAGAGAGAGAGAGAGAGAACAGAGAGGGGGTGTAGAGAGACAGATACAGGGAGAGAGATAAAGACGGAAACACATAGAGAGAGACTCGAATACAGGGAGACAGAGAGGGGTACACACGCACACGCACTAATTCGCACAGACACACCTAGAGAGCCGCCCTGCGCTAGGTGTCTCAGAACTAACATGGTACATGGTCATAGACACCCACCGCCGCCCAATCCCAATGAGAGGAGATAATTCACAATTTGAAGTCAATCTGTGAAAATTAAATCCGTTAATTTGGAAGAAGAGACGTTTTAGCTGAACCACGAAACGCTTGTGTTTTTAAAGTCAATTTGGAGCCGGTACTGGTAGTTCAGGGACAGCGACAGAAGTCACTGCCCCGATAAAGAATAATTTGGGGGAAAGCGTCCTTCCTGTGTACCGCAGAGGTTTGATTATAATCTCCTTTTTTTTTGGATTTAATACGCAGAGTTTCTTTAACCAAATTAAGGCGTTAATGTGCGCCGGGCTGTGAATTTAATAAACCCCCAAATAACTCAATTACACTGCAGATCTCTCTCCTCCGCCCAATCACCACGTTTAACAATGTCCAAACGCGGGGCAACTAATTCCCCATACTTCACGGTTAACGCTGACACGTACCTGTGGTGTACGGTGTGCTCTGGTGATCTCGCAGGGGTCCCAAACTGCAGTTTGCCGAGGCGAGGCTGGGGCAGACGGGGCCGGTTCCAAAACTGGACCTAATGTGGTTATATTGGAAATTGTTGCTCTGGCTACACGGGCTGAAATCGGCGTACGCCGAGGCTTCCATCGCAGCCATGCAGGAGTCGTAAGAATTGAGGTAAGCGTAATCCATTTTAAACATAGAATACGGGGTTCAGGCTGGGCTAGAGGGCTGAAAGCAGGACAAGGTGGAGATTTTGATTCGCGTTCCCTCTTGAGTGGGGAGACCAGGGTTTCTGATGCCCTTGCCAGCGCTGTGACTGTTAACTCCAGAACTCGGCTAGCTAATAAACTTACCGGCACTTTGAAACAATACCGAGGCGACGGCTCTTTTTTACATGACAATAAATCCTGACTGGATTGGGTTGGAGATTGAGCAGCCTGCTCGCTCCAATCTCCTCCCCTGCATCAATAATGGAGCTACTTTAACCCTTTCGGTATCTCCCCTCCCTCCTGCCCCACACATAGACACAAACACAGACAGACTCGCACACACACACACAAAACTGTAAACTTTAACCAACGCCAACGACTTCCTTATTAGTTGTGAGTGGACCCCCACCCCTGGGCGCAGGACCTATAACCAGTAAAGAGAATTTTTCGTGAGATTGTAACGGAGGGGCTGAGATGGAGACATTCAGAGAGAATTCAGAGAGAATCAGAGACAGAATGCAGAAAGAGAGAAAGAGAGGGTGGGAGAGAATTCAGAGATAATCAGGCGTAATTCAGAAAGAGAGGCAAAATATTTACAGGTTCATACAGCGGGTATTCAGAGATAGGATTCAGGAGAGAAAGGGGGGGAGTTTACAGATTCAGAAAGGGACAAATCTGAGACAGAATTCAGAAAGATAGAAAAAAAACAGGAGACGAAGGAGGTATACAGAGAGAGAGATTCAGAAAGAGAAAGATGAAGAGGGACCACAGATCAGTTAAAGAATAAACCGTCAATAGAAAAAAGATGATTTAACGCCGCTGTTGCTGGGAATAACATTTTCAATATCGGTCCTGTTGATAATCGTCATGTATTATAAAATATTCAGATTTTTTTTGTAATTCGTAAACAGTAACTCAGTCTGCAATAATATTTCTAACAATTTATATCTGCTCTGGTAATTTCATGACTTTTCGATCTTTTTATCGGAAATAAATTTTATTTAGAAGCCATGGAATTGGAATTGAAACTGGCTGTCTGACGTCTAAAGCTGTCGGGAGCCGGGTTGGGGGGCTGCTGCCGGTTGGTTCGGGTCTGTCCCTTCCCCAGCTCGGCCGGTCACTCCTTCCGACAAACCTCAGTCCGCTTCGTGCTCCGAAACTGCGCTCAAAATTCAAAGAAAAGTCGCTCTCCAGCCCCGACTCAGTGAGAACGGACTATACAGACAGGGTCAAGATCGAAGAGAAATTTGGATAGCTACATGGATGGGAGGCGAATGGAGAGTTGTGGGTGGTTGGGACTAGGCAGGGCCGAACGGCCTGTTTCTGTGCTGTAGTATTCTATCACTATGACCTGTGGCACTACGGATCCAGCCATCCCTGAATCAGGCTCCCCAGCCTGCGAGACTCAGTCAGGGTTTGAATTAGGTTCTTTACACTCCCCGGGATTTAGCATTTCTCCCGATCTATCCGGGGCTGTTTTCCACCCGAACTTCACTTGGAGATGGAGCTGTGGAAGGGACGAGGGGTAGCGGGCTGATCCTCGCCGCAGAGAACTGAGCTCCGTAGAAGACAGTGTACCAGTCCTCTCCCTTCACCTCTGTCTCTCCATCTCCCCATCCCCTTCGCTCTCCCCTCTTTCCTTCTTCCCACTCTCTCGCTCTCCTTCCATTTCCCTCTTTCACTCAGCCCTTTCCCTCTTCCCATCCTCTCTTTCATTCTCGCTCTCCCCCTCCTCTTCCACACACTCTCTCTCCGTCTCCCCTTCCCCTACCAGTTTACACCTTCCTGCCCCTCCCTCTTCCCATCCAGACCCCTTCCCCCTCTCTCACCCCGTCTTTCCCCCTCCAACCTCTCTCCCTCTCCAGCGCCGCCTTTCCTTCCCGTCTCCCCCGCCCTTGCCCCTATCATCTCTCCCCATCTCCACCCCGTCTCTCTCCCTCATGAATATCTCCTCTGCTCCTGAGACACTCTTCGCATCTCCCCACCCCCACTCTCTCACTCCTCTCCCTGCCTCCCTCTTTCCCCTCTCCCTCTCCCTCTCTCTCCCTTTCCCTCTTTCGCTTTTTCCTCACTTCTTGGTCGCCCCAATCCCAGCCCAGATTTCCCAAATTCCCTGACAGACTCTCCAAACCCCTGAGAAGGCCATTCGGCCTTCGACTATCCCACCACTTCTTGTAATCTTCTCTCTTCAATTCGTTCCCTTTCCATCCCGGAACCCTGCCCCTCCTCCCTTTCTTCCTATCCCTTTCCTGTCTTTCCTCTCTCCCTTCTTCTCCCATTCCCCTCTTTCCTCCTCTCTTTCATTCTCTCCTCTCCTGTTTCCCTTTCCATCTTCCTTTCCTCTCCCTCTCTCCCTCCCCTTCCCTCTCTCTCCTTTCCTCCCTCTCCCCTCCCCATTTCCCCTCTCCCTTCCTAATTCCGCCATCCCTCGCTCTCCCTCCCTACCCTTCCCCTTCCTTTCATCTCCCTCAACCCATCCTCTCCTACTTGGGATCAGTCCGCGGTTCCGCCTCTCCACAGAGTCTCTCCCGTCCTCGCAATTAATCTCACTTCTCCCCCGGAAACTGACCGTATTACTCTCTCTCAACCCTCTCAATCCACCTCTCTCTCCCCTTCACTCCGGCTACTTCGCTTCCCCCGCCCTCTCTCCATCGACCCTCATCTGTTCTCTCTCTTTCCCTCCACCTCCAAACCCCGTCTCTCTCTCCCAGTAATCCTGTTCTCCGTTCTCCCCCACCCCCGCCACACACTCCCTCTCTATCCCCCGGAGAAGAGTTCATGTTGAGTACACAACACGCACAAAGATTTGAAATGCTGGTTCGTTAACTCGGGACCGACCAAGTTTAAACTCAATACAGTATTTAACTAAACTGGGCTCGCCGGGAAGAGTAAAATGTAAGTTAAAAGTCCTCGTCTCGACCAGCTTCCGAGATGTCGAATTTAACCCGACCACAAACCGTGCAGAGACTGCCGGTAGCTAACAAGAACAGGTTGTATATTTTATTTGGTGAAATCGAATTACTTGTCGCTCCGAACGGGTTGGGGATTGACAATTACAAAACTACCATTAGGAATATATAAATAGCCTTATAAATAGTCCACACGTGATAGGGGGGCAGAGAAAAGCATTTCCAGATATCCTCGGGTTGCCTTTAATTTTATTAAATCCTCAAAAGTCAAGGTTGAATTTATTGTCATCTGAACAGGTCCATGTGTGCACAGGTGTAATGAAAAACTTTCTTGCAGCAACAACACCGACACCGAGACTCAGATAAACATCATCCACAGGGAAAAAAAATATATACATCTCGAGCCCAAGTTCAGTTTATTGCCATTCAACCGTAAACATGCATACTGCCAAACAATACAGTATATAGGTATATTGCCAAAACCATACACATGTATACCGCCAGATGAAACTGTACACACAGACACTGCCAAATTAAACAACTGTACACATATACTGTCAAATAAAGTATCTGTATATATGTATACTGTCGAATGAAACAACTGTACACATATACTGTCAAGTGAAATTGTACACACGTATACTGGGAAACGAAACCATACACACGTATACTAACACAGAAACATAGAAAACCCACAGCACAACACAGGCCCTTCGACACACAAAGCTGTGTCAAACATGTCCTTACCTTAGAAATTACCTAGGGTTACCCATAACTCTCTATTTTTCTAAGCTCCATGCAGCCATCCAGGAGTCTCTTAAAAGACCCATTCTACGCACTTACCACTCTGCGTAAAAAACTTACCCTTGACATCTCCTCTGTACCTACTTCCAAGCACCTTAAACCTGTGTCCTCTTGTGCCAGCCATTTCAGCCCTGGGATAAAGCCTCTGACTATCGACATGATCAATGCCTCTCATCATCTTATACACCTCTATCAGGTCACCTCTCATCCTCTGTCGCTCCAAGGAGAAAAGGCCGAGTTCATTCAACCTGTTCTCATAAGGCATGCTCCCCAATCCAGGCAACATCCTTGTAAATCTCCTCTGCACCCTTTCTATGGTTTCCACATCCCTCCTGTAGTGAGGTGACCAGAACTGAGCACAGTACTCCAAGTGGGGTCTGACCAGGGTCCTATATAGCTGCAACATTACCTCTCGGCTCTTAAACTCAATCCCATGATTGATGAAGGCCAATGCACTTTAAGCCTTCTTAACCACAAAGTCAACCTGTGCAGCAGCTTTGAGTGTCCTATGGACTCAGACCCCAAGATCTCTCTGATCCTCCACACTGCCAAGAGTCTTACCATTAATATTTGCCATTATATTTGACCTACCAAAATGAACCACTTCACACTTATCTGGGTTGAACTCCATCTGCCACTTCTCAGCCCAGTTTTGATTTGTATCCATGTCCTGCTGTAACCTCTGATAGCCCTCCACACTATCCACAACACCCCCAACCTTTGTGTCATCAGCAAATTTACTAAGCCATCCCTCCACTTCCTCATCCAGGCCACTTAAAAAATCACAAAGATTAAGGGTCCCAGAACAGATCCCTGAGGCACTCCACTGGTGACCAACCTCCATGCAGAATATGACCCATCTACAACCACACTTTGCCTTCTGTGGGCAAGCCAGTTCTGGATCCACAAAGCAATGTCCCCTTGGATCCCATTCCTCCTTACTTTCTCAATAAGCCTAGCATGGGGTACCTTATCAAATGCTTTGCTGAAATCCATATACTCTACTGCTTTACCTTCATCAACGTGTTTAGTCACATCCTCAAAAAATTCAATCAGGCTCGTAAAGCACGACCTGTCTTTGACAAAGCCATGCTGACTATTTCTAATCATATTATGCCTCTCCAAATGTTTATAAATCCTGCCTCTCAGGATCTTTTCCATCAACTTACCAACCACTGAAGTAAGATTCACTTGTCTATAATTTCCTGGGCTATCTCTACTCCCTTTCTTGATTAAGGGAACAACATCTGCAACCCTCCAATCCTCCGGAACCTCTCTCGTCCCCATTGATGATACACAGATCATTGCCAGAGGCTCAGTGATCTCCTCCCTTGCCTCCCACAGTAGCCTGGGGTACATCTTGTCCAGTCCCGGTGACTTATCCAACTTGATACTTTCCAAAAGCTCCAGCACATCCTCTTTCTTAATATCTACATGTTCAAGCTTTTCAGTCTACTTGGCTACAATCGCCAAGGTCCTTTTCCATCGTGAATACTGAAGCAAAGTATTCATTAAGTACTTCTGCTATGTCCTCTGGTTCCACACACACTTTCCCACTGTCACACTTGATTGGTCCTATTCTTTCATGTCTTATCCTCTTGCTCTTCACTTACTTGTAGAATGTTTTGGAGTTTTTCTTAATCCTGCTCGCCAAGGCCTTCTCATGGCCCCTTCTGGCTCTCTAATTTCATTCTTAAGCTCCTTCCTGCTAGCCTTTTAATCTTCTAGATCTCTATCGTTACCTAGTTTTTTGAACCTTCTGTAAGCTTTTCTTTTCTTCTTAACTAGATTTACAACAGCCTTTGTACAGCATGGTTCCTGTACCCTACCATCTTTTCCGCACCATGGTTCCTGTACCCTACCATCTTTTTCCTGACAGTACACTGTCAAACGAAACAACCATAACACGTATACAGCCAAATGAAACAACATTCCATCAGACCAAGGTGCACAACACAGTACATAGCACTCATGCACATAACACATAAAATAATATTACCAGCAGTAAATTAACAAATAATAAGGTGCAGTTATGATAGAAGTTAAAAAGTAAACAGTATAGTGCTATTGGTGTTAAATCATGATGAGACCTGGATGATGACAGGGAGTTCAGTGTCTCACAGTCTGGGGGAAGAAGTTGTTTCCCATCCTAACAGTTCTTGTCCTAGGTCTACGATACCTCCTGCCTGGTGGAGATTGTTGGACAGTGGGAGGGATCATTGCCGATGCTAGGGGCCCTGCTCCTGATAAATGTCTCGGACGGGTGGAACAGAAACCCTGACAATCCTCTCAGTAGTGCTCACAATGCTTTGTAGGGACTGGTGGTCAGATGCCTCCCAATTCCTGTACCGGACGGTAATGTAGCTGGTCAGGACACTCTGGATGGTGGTTCTGTAAAAACTGGTTAGGGTGGAGGGGGCAATCTCACTTGCATCATTCTCAGGAAGTGCTGCCATTTAATTGCTAATTTAAATGGGTCTGTGCTGTACTGGTCTATGTTCTATGTTCTCCTGCCCAATGGGAGCTGTGAGAAGACAGCAGGGAAAGGTCTGTCTAAACATCAAATCAAAAGATCTTTCCCATGTGGGATATTTTCAACTTTGGGTTTAGTGATGCAAGGTGTAACTTGAAACATTGACAACTTGTTTTCCCTCCACAGATTATAGGAAGGACGTGGAGGCTTCAGAGAGGGTGCAGAAGAGATTTACCAAGATACTGCCTGGATTAGAGAGCATGTCTTATGAGGAGAGGTTGTATTGGGGGGGGATGTCAGAGGTAGGTTTTTTCACACACGGAGTGGTAGGTGTGTGGCCAGGGGTGGTGATAGAGGCAGAGACATTAGGAACATTGAAGAGACTTTGAGATAGGCACATGGATGATAGAGAATGGAAGGTTATGTGGGAGGGAAGAGTTAGATTAATCTTCAAGTAGGTTAAAAAGTCGGCACAACATGGTGGGTTGAAGGGCCTGTGCTGTGCTGTAACAATCTGGATGCTTCTGGGCCTGCTGAGTTCCTCCAGCCGATTGGGGACACAAGAGACTGGAGATCCTGGAATCTGGAGCAACACAATCTGCAGTAGGGTCCAGGTGGAGGGTCTCAACCCGAAAGTCAACCGTCCATTTCCCTCCACAGATGCTGCCTGACCTGCTAAGCTCTTCCATTGCCTTGTGGGCAAGAAGATATAACAGTACAGCACAGCATATTTTACCTGTACATCCATTTTATTCATTTTTTTGTGTGACTATATGTTTACTGTTATTTTATATGTGCTATTTGTGCCTTGCGCTGTGTGACTATTGGAACTGTGTTTGCACTTTGGCCCCGGAGTAACACTATCTCGTTTGGTTGTATTCATGTATGGTTGAATGACAATTAAACTTGAACTTGCATGGTCAAGATGGCGACAGCGACCAACGTGACTAGCAGCGCCATCCTGCGGACAGTTCATTAAACTAATCCCTCTTCTCCTTCTTCTTTTGTATAAACTCCTACTTCTAATCTGTGTGCGATTGGAGTCTCTGATCTACATTTTGATCATGCGTCTTTGGGCCGACTGAGTAATCTGGTGATTTTGCTGTCTCCGAGGGAACTTGGCGTGGTTGAGAATGGAGTGTGTGACCTAATGGCAGACTGTGAACACGTAATTGGCTCCATTACTCAATGATCTCACTGATTACTCAATGATTTCACCGATTAAAGTGTCAAGCAAGATAAAATCAACGTGGACAAGTGTGGAATTCCGTGCCATCTGCCTGCATTTGACCAACTTCCCTCTCCCCCTCGCTCACTGCCACCGGAGGAAGGTGCAGGAGTCATAAGTCTCAGACAAGATCTGACCAGCAGGGTTTGAGGATTGGACCCATTCTCGAGGACTCGGCCATTCATGTTGTGTGTTTGTGGTTTCTAGTTACTCCCGTTTCTCATCGCTTTCTTGTGCGATTTTGATCGGGGCGGACTGGCTCCGCGGCCTGCAGTCAAAGAACGATGCAGCACTAAGTTGAACTGAACGGAATCATCCTCGACTGCTTCAAGGACCCTGCGGTTTGATGTTTAATATTCTGCGGGGTATGGGGTCGCTTTTTGCCGTTCGTATGATTTGATCTTTTTTTATGTGCAATGTGTGTAATGTATTCCCTGAATGGGTCCCAGGGTGTTTGTTTTATGGCAGCCCTCTGGAGGACAAATCTCAGGATTGTATGCTGTACACATACTTTGATAATAAATGGACTTCGGTTCTATGAAACTGTTTGAACTTGAGTAAAGGCCTTTCGACCCACAATGTTATGCCAACCTTTTAACCAACTCTAAGATCAATCTAATACTTCCTTCCTAAATTGTCCTCCATTTTTCTTTCAGCCAGGTGCCTGTCTAAAAGTCTCTCAAATGTTCCTAATGTACCTGCCTCTACCACCACCCCTAGCAGGGTGTTTCACACACCCCGTGTTGCTCAGATTTTCACCTGGTCCCTCAATATCACCTCCCTGTATGAGAAGGCACTGCAGCACCTCCACTTCCCGAGGAGATTGAGGCAAGCGAGACTCCCCCCACCATTTGAACTGAAGTTTACAGGAGCACATTGAGTGTCCTGACAAGCTGCACCTGGTATGGGAGCAGCAGAGCATCAGACTGGACGTCCCTGCGAACAGCCGAGAGGATCATAGGGGTCTCTCCATCATCCATCAGGGAGATTTATCAAGAGCGCTGTGTACGCAGGGCCCTTAGTATCATTAAGGATCCCACCCATCTATCCAGCATCCTCTTGAACTTTCTACCATCAGGCAGGAGACTCCGATGCATAAAAACAAGAAACGGTCAGGATGAGAAACAGTTTCTTCCCCCAGGCCACTAGGCTTCTGAACTCACTGCTGCACCACATTCGAAGTGTCACTGGGCAATTTGTACTGTCCCTGCAATATTTAATTCATGCACTTTACTTAGGATGCAGAACTGGCTGAGAAGTGGCAGATGGAGTCCACCCAGTTAAGTATGAAGTGGTTCATTTAGGTAGGTCCAATTTGATGACAGAATGGTAAGACTCTTGGCAGTGTGGAGGATCAGAGGGATCTTGGGGTCTGAGTCCATAGGACACCCAAAGCTACTGTACGGGTTGACTCTGTGGTTAAGAAGGCGTATGGTTTGTTGGCCTTTGTTAACTGTGGGATTGAGTTCAAGAGCCAGGAGGTAATGTTGCAGCTATATAGGACCCTGGTCAGACCCCACTTGGAGTACTGTGCTCAGTTCTGGTCGCCTCACTGCAGGAAGGATGTGGAAGCCATAGAAAGGGTGAAGAGGAGATTTACAAGGATGTTGCCTGGATTGGGGAGCATGCCTTATGAGAATAGGTTGTGCGAACTCGGCCTTTTTTCCTTGGAGTGACAGAGGATGAGAGGTGACCTGATAGAGGTGTATCATGTGGATAGTCAGAGGCTTTTCCCCAGGGCTGAAATGGCTAACACGAGGGGGCATAGTTTTAAGGTGCTTGGAAGTAGGTACAAGGGGGATGTGGGGGGTAAGTTTTTCACACAGAGAGTGGTGGGTGCATGGAATGCACTGCTGGTGACTGTGGGGGAGGTGCATACAATAGGGTTTCCTAAGAGACTCTTTAGAAGGGTACACGGAGCTTAGCAAAATAGAGGGCTATGCACTTGGGTAATTCTAGACAGTTTCTAGAGCACAACATTGTGGGCCAAAGGGCTTGTAGATTTCTGTGTTCTGTGTACGTTGTTTACTTATGCACAATTCAGGTGTAGATTTAATTCCTACTTTCCTAGGTTATTGTGTGTTCTGTGTGCTACAGTGCATTACACTCTGGTCTGGAAAAGCGTTGTCTCATTTAGCGGTGTAAACAGTAGAGTTAAATGACAATAAACTTGACATCTGTAACTTGGATTTTATTTTGACAGTTCAAGGCGTAGCAGGTGCTCAGAGATGGGTTGTGGGGGGCAGTGGGTTCATCCTGGCAGCAGTTTGAACAGCGCAATATTACTGAGACGGTCCGGGGAGATGCTCAGTGTTCGCAGCAGAAAACACCAGCAGGGTGCTCTAAACATCGTTCCATAATACCAAAGGAGAAGTTTTATGCCATTCGGCCCATCGAGTCTGCTCCACTATGGCTGATTTACTTTCCCTCTCAACCCCATTCTCCTGCCTTCTCCCCTTAACGTTCGACACCCTGACTAATCAAGAACCTATCAACCTCCATTTTAAATATGATGACTTGGCCTCCACAGCCGTCTGTGGCAATGAATTCCACAGATTCACCGCCCTCTGGCTGAAGAAATTCCTCCTCATCTCCGTTCTTAAAGGACGTCCCTCTATTCTGAGACTGTGCCCTCTGGACCTAGACTCCACCGCTATAGGAAACATCCTCTGCACATCTACTCTTTCTAGGCCTTTCAATGTTCGATAGTTTTCAATGAGATCTCCCCTCATTCTTTAGAACTCCAGCAAGTACAGACCAGATCCATCAAATGCTCCTCATACATAACCTTTTCATCCCAGAGTTATTCTTGTGAATCTCCTCTGGACGCTCTCCAATATCAGCACATCTTTTCTCAGATAAGGGGCCCAAAACTGCTCACAATACTCCATAACCTGATTCAGATTCTGACCTACAATAATTCTACATCGGTCTGTTTTTTGGTTTTCCTCATGAGCTCCATACCCCAACAGATACCACCAAGGGCAGGGTCAAGCCTGGCTCACGGGCACGGTGAGTCAGTGGCTGTCCGAGCTGTTCCTGTTTCTATAGGAGGGGGTGTGGAGATTTACTGATACAGTCCTGGAAATGAACAACACTAATTACGTGGAAAAGACATGAGACCATAAGGGCATAAACCATAAGACACAGGAGCAGAATTAGGCCATTCAGCCCATTGAGTCTGCTCCCCGGCTCCGATTCCATCATGGCTGACATTTATTATCCCTCTCAAGTCACAGTTGTTATCTCTGGATGAAACCGGTCAAGAGGAGATCTATTAGAGATATGAGCGGGCAACGAGGACTGACCAGAGGAGGGTGAGTGGAGGAATCAGCCTCTGGAGAGGAGGGATGAGAGGGACTGTGATGATGGGGTAGGTGGTGTTTTTATCGGCAACTTTCACAAAGGTTCATAGAATCATCGAATACTACAGCAAAGAAACAGATCTTTTGGCCCATCTCGTCTGTGCTGAACTGTTACGCTGCCTAGTTCCATCCTTCTGGATTGGGACCATACCCCTCTCATCCATGTACCTATCCAAACAGAACCTAAGTCTTGAAATCAAACCAACATTCGCAGTTAGACTGTCAGCTTGCTCCATGGGTGATAGGAAAATGGAGGGTTCTGTGGGAGGAAAGGGTTAGATTGATTGTAGAGTAGGTTAAGGGTACTGTACTCTACTATGTTCAATGAACAAGGGGCCAAAGGTGTGAGTCAATAGACAATAGACAATAGGTGCAGAAGTAGACCATTCGGCCCTTTGAGCCTGCACCGCCATTTTGAGATCATGGCTGATCAATTACTATCAATACCCAGTTCCTGCCTTGTCCCCATATCCCTTGATTCCCCTATCCATAAGATACCTATCTAGCTCCTTCTTGAAAGCATCCAGAGAATTGGCCTCCACTACCTTCCAAGGCAGTGCATTCCAAACCCCCACAACTCTCTGGGAGAAAAAGTTTTTCCATAACTCTGTCCTAAATGACCTACCCCTTATTCTCAAACCATGCCCTCTGGTACTGGACTCTCCCAGCATCTGGAACATATTTCCTGCCTCTGTCTTGTCCAATCCCTTATATAAGATTATTAAGGGATGTTAACATATGTTTCAATCAGATCCCCTCTCAATCTCCTTAATTCCAGCGTGTACAAGCCCAGTCTCTCTAACCTCTCTGCGTAAGACAGTCCAGACATCCCAGGAATTAACCTCGTGAATCTACGCTGCACTTCCTCTACAGCCAGGATGTCCTTCCTTAACCCTGGAGACCAAAACTGTACACAATACTCCAGGTGTGGTCTCACCAGGGCTCTGTACAAATGCAAGAGGATTTCCTTGCTCTTGCACTCAATTCCCTTTGTAATAAAGGCCAACATTCCATTAGCCTTCTTCACTGCCTGCTGCACTTGCTCATTCACCTTCCGTGACTGATGAACAAGGACTCCGAGATCTCTTTGTATTACTCCCTTACCCAACTCTATACCGTTCAGATAATAATCTGCCTTCCTGTTCTTACTCCCAAAGTGGATAACCTCACACTTATTCACATTAAACGCCATCTGCCAAGTATCTGCCCACTCACCCAGCCTATCCAAGTCACCCTGAATTCTCCTAACATCCTCATAACATGTCACACTGCCACCCAGCTTAGTATCATCAGCAAATTTGCTGATGTTATTTTCTATGCCTTCATCCAAATCGTTAACGTAAATGGTAAACAGCTGTGGTCCCAATACCGAGCCCTGTGGCACCCCACTAGTCACCACCTGCCATTCCGAGAAACACCCATTCACCGCTACCCTTTGCTTTCTATCTGCCAACCAGTTTTCTATCCATGTCAATGCCTTTCCCCCCGATGCCCTGAGCTTTGATTTTACCCACCAATCTTCTATGTGGGACCTTATCAAATGCCTTCTGAAAATCGAGGTACACTACATCCACTGGATCTCCCCTGTCTAACTTCCTGGTTACATCCTTGAAAAACTCCAACAGATTAGTCAAGCATGATTTACCCTTGGTAAATCCATGCTGGCTTGGCCCAATCCTATCACTGCTATCTAGATATGCCACTATTTCATCCTTAATAATGGACTCTAGCATCTTCCCCACCACCGATGACAGGCTGACAGGTCGATAGTTCTCTGTTTTCTCCCTCCCTCCTTTCTTAAAAAGTGGGATAACATTAGCCATTCTCCAATCCTCAGGAACTGATCCTGAATCTAAGGAACATTGGAAAATGATTACCAATGCATCTGCAATTTCCAGGGCCACCTCCTTTAGTACCCTAGCGTGCAGACCATCTGGACCTGGGGATTTGTCAGCCTTCAGTCCCATCAGTCTTCTCATCACCGTTTCCTTCCGAATGTCAATCTGTTTCATTTCCTCTGTTACCCTATGTCCTTGGCCCATCCATACATCTGGGAGATTGCTTGTGTCTTCCTTAGTGAAAACAGATCTAAAGTACTCATTAAATTCTTCTGCCGTTTCTCTGTTTCCCATAACAATTTCACCCAATTCGTTCTTCAAGGGCCCAACATTGTTCTTAACTATCTTCTTTCTCTTCACATACCTAAAAAAGCTTTTGCTATCTTCCTTTATATTCCTGGCTAGCTTGCGTTCGTACCTCATTTTTTCTCCCCGTATTGACTTTTTAGTTAAGTTCTGTTGTTCCTTAAACACTTCCCAATCATCTGTCCTCCCACTCACCTTAGCTCTGTCATATTTCCTTTTTTTTAATGCTATGCAATCTCTGACTTCCTTTGTCAACCACTGTGGCCCCTTTCCCCCCTTTGAATCCTTCCTTCTCTGGGGGGATGAACTGATTTTGCACCTTGTGCATTATTCCCAAGAATACCTGCCATTGCTGTTCCACTGTCTTTTCTGCTAGGCTATCCATCCTGTCAACTTTGGCCAGCTCCTCCCTCATGGCTCCATAGTTTCCCCTGTTCATCTGCAACACTGACACCTCCAAGCTGCCCTTATCCTTCTCAAATTGCAGATAAAAGCTTATCATATTGTGATCACTACCTCCTAATGGCTCCTTTACTGCGAGATCGCTTATCAAATCCTGTTCATTACATAACACTAAATCCAGAATAGTCTTGTCCCTGGTTGGCTCTCGTACAAGCTGTTCCAAGAACGCATCCCGTAGGCACTCTACAAACTCCCTATCCTATGGTCCAGCACCAACCTGATTCTCCCAGTTCACCTGCATGTTGAAATCCCCCATAACTACTGCGACATTACCTTTGCCACATGCCAATGTTAACTCCCTATTCAACTTGCACCCAATATCCATGCTACTGTTTGGTGGCCTGTAGACAACACCCATTTGGGTCCTTTTGTCCTTACCGTTCCTCAGTTCTATCCACACAGACTCTAATTCTCCTGACCCTATGTCCCCCCTTGCAAAGGACTGAATCTCATTCCTCACCAACAGGGCCACCCCACCCCCTCTGCCCACATTTCTGTCCCTACGATAGCACGTATACCCTTGTACATTCATTTCCCAGGTCTGATCTCCCTGCAGCCATGTCTCCGTTATCCCAACAACATCATAGTTACCCATTCGCACCTGGGCTTCAAGCTCATCCGCCTTATTTCTGACACTTCGTGCATTCAGATATAGAATTTTTAGCCCATTTCTCCTCTCTCTGTTTGAATCGCTGCCTATTGTGCTTAACCCAGCTCCCCGAACTCCCATCGGGCTATATGCCCCTAGAATTTTGTTGTCCTTCCTAAATTTACTTATTCTGTCAACACATTTAACTCCATGTTCCGTCAGACCATCCCTCTGTACATGAGTTCACCTTATCACTTGTTCCGCCCCACCTTCCTCTACTACACACTTAATATTCCAGAACCGTGTAGTCCCCACCTGTCCTTTATTCTTCCTCTCGCTATCCTCTCTCACATTCTGGATCCCCGCCCCCTGCAAATTTAGTTTAAACCCCCCCCAAGAGTCAATGGTACACAGGGAGCAAGGAGGCCAGCTACCTGGATGGACAGGTAAGGACAGGCACAGGTAGAATAAGCGAGGGGTGACACAGGGAAAGGTGTGGGGAGAGGGAAATGGAAAGGGGAGAGGTAGAGGGGAAGAGGGAGGAGAGAGAGAGGGGAGGGGAGAGGGAGAGAGAGCGAGGGAGAGGGAGGGAAGGGGAGAGAGAGAGAGGGAGGGGAGAAGGGAGGGAGAGAGAGAGAGGTTTATTAAACATGAGGATTACATGAAGAGAATACAATATATGAAAAAATGGCTCTGCGTATTTAAACAGGAGAGGATACAGGAAGTATTCACAGGTTAGTTACCCAGACTGGAGGCTTAAGTTATAAGGAGATGCTGGACGGTCTGGGAGGGTTTTCCCTGCAGTGGTGGAGGCTGAGGGATGTAAGTAGGGTGAATGGTCACAGTTTTTCCACAGAGAAGGGGAGTCTAAAACTAGGGGGCTCATGATTAAGATGAGAGGGGAAAGATTTTGAAGGGGACCTGAAGGTGGTTGGTGTATGGAGCCAGAGGAAGTGACAGAGGTGGGTAGAATTACAATGTTCAAAACATACGCGGACTGTCAAAGACAAAGTGAAGTTTATTGTTGTCTGCACAAGTCCATGTGTTCACAGGCCCAATGACAAGCTTACCTGCAGCAGCATCACAGGCCCTGGCCATCATTCACAGGAAAAAAACATAAATTAAAAGTAATTATTGACAATTTTCACAAGAGATTCCGTAGATACAGGAAATCCAGCGTAACACACACAAAATGCTGGGGGAGCTCAGGAGGCCAGGCAGCATCTATGGAAATGAATAAAAGTTGATGCTTTGGGATGAGACCCTTCAACAGGACCTAATTTAAAATAAAACAAAGTCCATTTTACACTCAGCAATGGCCGGTCCCAAGCCCATCTGTGAAAGGAGGATGGTTGTACATGGGGCTAGCAACCATCCTGTAAAAACTCGGAGCTCCAGAAACACCAACAGAAGTTCCAAAGACCTCATCCCTGGGAGAGGAAGGATCTTCAAAGATGGGTTCCACCTGGGGACAACTTGAAAGACTGGCCCAGGACTGAGGCCTCTGGTAGCCTGTGCTCCAGTAGGGTGATGGGCTTAAGGAGGAAGTCCGTCTTAGATCAAGTGCTCATGGTGTTGCTGTACTGAGGTGGTGATTGGGGTTGTGCCGGTTGGTTCAAGAACCGAATGGCTGATGGGAAGTAGCTGTTCC
Organism: Hemitrygon akajei; assembly: GCF_048418815.1. Lineage (NCBI taxonomy): Eukaryota > Metazoa > Chordata > Chondrichthyes > Myliobatiformes > Dasyatidae > Hemitrygon > Hemitrygon akajei. The sequence goes on along the minus strand of NC_133127.1, from coordinate 196,358,922 downwards.
TGAACCTGGTGGTGTGGGACTTCAGGCTTCTGTACCTCCAGCCTGATGGTAGCTTTGGGAAGATGGCATGGCCTGGATGGTGGGGTCTTTGATGATGGATGTGTGCACAAGTTCAGTGAGGTACAGGCAGAAATAAAAAGTTAAATCAGAACAGTTGGATATACAGCCTTGGTAACACTTCAGTGAAATACTGAGTACATTCTGGGTCCTTTTCCCTTAAGTGAAGGAGGTTCACCAGACTGGCTGCTAGGGTGGCGAGTTTAGCTGATGAGGGGACATTGAGACCACTTCCTATCCTTCTTCAACAATTTATCTCTTCCACCAATCACCTCCCAGTTTCTCACTTCATCCCTCCCCCCTTCCCCCACCAACCCACCTTCCCCCTCATCTGGTCTCACCTATCACCTGCCATCTTGTCCTCCTTCCCCTCCCTCCACCTCCTTATTCTGGCTTCTTCCTCCTTCTTTTCCAGTCCTGATGAAACGTCTCGGCTCAAAACATTGACTGTTTATTCATCTCCATAGATGCTGCCTGACATGCTAAGCTCCCCCAGCATTTTGTGTGTGTTACTCTAAATCTTCAACACCTGCAGAATCTCTTCAAGATTCTAGTTTGTTTAATATCATTTCCAGTTCACAAGTGTAAAGGAGAACAAAAGAATTCTGGATCCGATGAACCACAAAAAAACACAAAAGATAAAGAGCACAATAATAATTAAAAATCAAAATAAATATAAATACATAAGATAGCTTATATACATATATTATATGTTCATAAAGTGACACTAGGCTGTACATAAGGTGACTGACAGAAATTAATAAAGTAATGGTGGTTGGGGGTGTGGAGGGGTGGGTTAGTGGGTGGAGGTGTTGATCAGCCTCACTGCTTGTGGAAAATAACTGTTTTTGAGTCTGGTGGTCCTGGTGTGGATGCTACGTAACCTCCTCCCTGATGGGACTGGGACAAACAGTCCACGAGCAGGGTGGGTGGGATCCTTCATGATGTTACTGGCCCTTTACTGACACCTTTCTGTATATAGTCTTAGGCTTATATATAAAAGCCCAAGACTTTAGCAGAGTACTGTAGTAATTCTATGAGGTGTACTGTACTGCTGCCATAATTTTCATGACAAATTTTGTGTGATGATAAACACGTTTCTGATATAGGCCTCTTTTCTGGACTGAGAGTGGGAAAGAGGGAAGGGAGAGGAGAGGGTGTCATAAGGTGGGTGCTGGGAGTGGATCCAAAGCAAGACACAGACACTGAAGTACTGGGAACTGGACTGGACTAGAGTTAGGGACAGGACAGGACACAGACTAGGAGCTGGGACAGGAACACAGACCTGGGCTAGGAAAGCGGGACCGGGACAAGGAACTGGGAACTAGGAGCCTGGGCTTGGACTCCAAGCCAGAAACTGGACAAAGACCCAGAACCTGGGTCTTGACTCAGGCTCAGACCCTGGAACTAGGTGGGGACATGACGTGGCTACAGGTCTGGACATGGCTTGGGTTCTTCGAGGCTTGGCTGCAAGATTAGACACGGAGCTCCTGCACCGGACGAGGCACATGGACAGGACAAGAACCCGAAGCCTTGACTCAATCTTGGGACTCCTGAACACGGAGCCTAGGTCTTGAGAGAACGGGAACACAGAGCCTTGGTCTTGAGAGAACGGGAACACAGAGCCTTGGTCTTGAGAGAGACAGGAACACAGAGCCTTGGTCTTGACAGAGACAGGAACATGGAGCCTTGGTCTTGACAGAGACAGGAACATGGAGCCTTGGTCTTGACAGAGACAGGAACACAGAGCCTTGGTCTTGAGAGAACGGGAACACAGAGCTGGGACCCCTCCTTAGGAACAGGACTTGGGGCCAGGACTCTACACAGAGTCAGGACCCCTCCTAGGGAGCAGGATGTACAGCCGGGACTGAATGCAGAGAGACTGTTCCCAACACAGAGTAGCGGCAAACAGCCAGACCTACCTAGCAAAGGCGTGGACACAGAGACTGTTCCAAACAACGATAGACAGTTCCTTATCTAGACACAGCAAGACTCCAGTCTTGCTCCAGTGGTAGAACTTGACAGCGATACAGGCGAGGCTTCAGGGGGAAGGTGAAGGGAAGGGAACAGTCCAGCACAAAATGAGAATCAGGTGCCTCAATTAGAGCACCCAACAGAACAAGGGAAAACCAGAAAACCTGGAATAAGGAACAATGGACCAGACCGTGAACCAGAATGCGGATTTTATGGACTGGACCATGACAGAGGGACAGGGAAGCACCAGAGAGACACTCTGTAATAATAAAAAAAAACAATTGTTCAGAATCAAATGACCTTGCTTAGTGTCTCAGGGCTGGGTGTGTCTGCACTCAAGCCACCCACTGCCCCGGCACTCCTCTGCCACCTGTCCTACACCCCTCTCGCAGTGCTCCACCCTTGATATTCCTTTGCACTCACCAGATTTATGAACTCGCTCTCCGCTTCATGTTGACAAGTACAGTACTGTGCAAAAGTCTTAGGCACTCTAGCTATAGATATGTGTCTAAGGCTTTTGCACAGGACTGTATGTTCTTATGGTGGGTAGGCTGGTGCCGCTGATGCGTTGGGCAGTTTTGACTACCCGTTGTAGAGGCTTCCTGCCGGCCGCGGTGCAGTTTCCGTACCGTACAGTGATGCAGCTTGTTGGGATGCTCTCTACTGCACATCAGTAGAATGACGTGAGTATAGATGAGCACAGTCCAGCTCGCTCAGCCTCCCCAGAGAGCAAATACATTGATGATTTGGAGATCTGTGTGCAGGGGGTGAAGCAAGGTGGATAATGCAGTTAAAAGGTTCACCAGGATGTTACCTGAACTGGAGGGATTATAAAATCATGACAGCATAGATACGATAGACGGTCAGCGGAAAGGGTGAGCACCTTCAAGTTCCTGGGTGTCAGCATCTCCGAGGATCTATCCTGGGACCAATGCATTCATGCAATTACAAAGAAGGCTCGGCAGCAGCTAGATCTCATTAGTGGTTTGAGGAGAGTCCGAATCAGATTTAATATCATCAGCATATGTCATGAAATTTGTTAACTTTATGGCAGCAGTACAATGACAAATAAATATAGAGAAAAAAGTGAATTACAGTAAGTATATATATATATATATATATATATATATATGTCTATTAAATAGATGAAGTTAGAATAAGTAGTGTGAAATAACAGGAACTATTACGGTGACAGGCAAATTGCAGAGGACCCAGATCATTCCTCAGACAGGTGTTGATTCTGGCCATAACCAACCTCTTAAAGCATTTCATCACCGTAGATGTGAGCGCTACTGGACGTTTGTCATTGAGGCAGCTCACACTGCTCTTCTTGTGCACTGGTATAATTGTTGTTCTTTTGAAGCAGGTGGGAATTTCTGACTGTAGCAGAGAGAGATTGAAAATGTCTTTGAGCACCCCCGCCTATTGACACGGGTTTTCAGAGCCTTACCAGGCACTCCATCAGGGCCTGCTGCCTTGCGAGGGTTCACCCTCCTGAAAGACAGCCTGACGTCAGCCTCCGAGACAGAGATCACAGGATCCTCACAGCTGTGGTTTTATTCTCCCTTTCAAAGTCAGCTCGTCTGGTAGTGAAGCATCTCTGCCATTCACGATGTTGGGTTTCGCTTTGTAGAAAGTGACGTCCTGCAAACCCTGCCAGAGTGGACGAGCATCTGATGTCACCTCCAACCTTTCCTGGAATAGTTTCCTGGCTCTTGAAATAGCTGTCCGTGAGTCTTACCTGGTTTTATTAGACAGACTTGGATTGCCAGTCTTAAATGGCACAGATCTAGCCCCTAGCAGACCACCAACCAAGAGGGCAGGAACGGGGTACTGATTGTATATGATCAGCCATGATCACAGTGAATGGCGGTGCTGGCTAGAAGGGCCGAATGGCCTACCCCTGCACCTACTGTCTATTGTCTATTGTCAACCTCCACAGCTTTCGGTTTGGGAATGTACGGCAAGTTTTCGTAGGGACACACTCATCCGCACAGGTTTTAATGAGGTGGGTAACAGATATGGTTTACTCATCCAGGTTCAAAGATGACTGCCTGAACATGGTCCAGTCCACCGATTCAAAACAGTCCTGTAAGCACTCCTGTCCCTCCCTGGTCCATATTTTCTTGGTCCTCACTACTGGAGATTTGGTACGTCACCAGAGACACTGGGAAATTTCTACAGATGTATCATGGAGAGCACTCTGACTGGATGCATCACCGTCTGGTGTGGAGGGGCCACTGTATAGGGTCAGGAAAAGCTACAGAGGGTTGTAAATTCTGCCAGCCCCATCATGGGCACCAGACTCTCCAACATCCAAGACATCTTCAAAAGGAGATGTCTCAAGAAGGCGGCATCCATCATTAATTACCCCCATCACCCAGAACATGCCCTCTTCTCTCACTGCTACCATCAGGGAGGAGGTACCGGAGCCTGAAGACACACACTCAATAATTCAGGAACAGTTTCTTCCCCTCTGCCATCAGATCTCTGAACGGCGTATGAACCCACAAACACTACCTCACTATTTTGTTCTTTTTGCAATACATTTTTAACTATAAGTATTGAAATTATTGTAATTTATAGTATATTCTATGTATTGCTCCGTACTGCCGCCACAAATCAACGGATTTCACGGAAACATCGGTGATTTTCCACCTGATTGTGACTCTTTTCCCAGGGTTGGGGAATCTAAAACCAGGGGGGACACACGTTTAAGGCAAGGAAGAAAGATTTAAAAGGGACTTGTGGGGCAAATTTTTCACACAGAAGGTTTTGGGTATATGGAATGGGCTGACAGGCGGGTACAATTACAATGCAAATGGAATTATTGTGGATAGGCATCTTGGCCAGTATGGAGGTGTTGGGCCGAAAGGCCTGTTGCCCTGATGTATGAATTTATGAACCTGATGCTATTCGGCCCGTCAAGGATGTACCATCTCTCAATCAGGTCAGGTGGGCGTAGCGCTGGGAACGGGGATTCACGGCACAGCCATCATAACCCGGCCTCAACACCAGCCACCCGTCGCCACATCGCAGGGGTAGTGGGATCTTGCTGTGTGGAGTGTGTGACTGCCGCGTTGCGACGAGAAGACCGAATTGGGGGGGGGGGGGGGGAGAGGGTCAAATTCTCCGGCCAGAAATGAGCTGCTGCAGGAGGGAGGGGCGGGGTGGTTGGAGGTTCCCAGTTCGAATGGGGTGGGAGCCACTCTCCGCCGGGGGTGGGGGCAGGTGGGAGGGATGGCCCTGGTGAACATTCACCCTCTCTCTCACACACACACACACTTCACTTACTGCTTCCGGGGAGCCCTGGCAACGTCCCAGGTCCCGGGGCTGTAGCAGGGGTGAGGGTGGAAGGGGGGACGAGGAGGAGGTGGGGGGAGTGTGGGCGTCAGCTCATCTCCCATTCGGACTTATACTTTGTCCCCGTTCCTTTACCTCTCGATCTCAGCCCCTCTCTTTCTCTCCCTCTCTCTCATCCTTCCTTTCTCGCGCTCTCGCTCTTCAGCTCTCTCCAATCTCTCTTTCTCCGCTCTATCTCTCCGTTGTATCTTTATTTCTCTCTGTCACTGTTCTCACTCTCGTTCGTTCTCTTTCTTACTGTCTCTCCGTGTTCGGTCCCTCTTCCTCTCCCTTCCTTCCCGTTCTTTCGCGCTCCCTCCATCCTTCTTTTTCACTCTTTCCTCTCCCTCCATCCTTTCTCTCTCCCACCATCCCTCTCTCTTCCCTGCCTTCCTTCCCGCTATCTCCCTTTCTCCTCCCTCTCCTTATCCATCCCAGTCCCCCCTTTTCCCCGCTTCCCCGTCTCTTTCCCTCCTTCTCTCTCTGTCCCTCCCTCCCGCTCCCTTTCCCTCTCTCCCTCCCTCCCGCTCCCTTTCTTTCTATCCCTCCCTCCCGCTCCCTTTCTCTCTATCCGTCCCTCCCGCTCCCTTTCTTTCTATCCCTCCCTCCCGTTCCCTTTCTCTCTATCCCTCCCTCCCGTTCCCTTTCTCTCTATCCGTCCCTCCCGCTCCCTTTCTCTCTATCCGTCCCTCCCGCTCCCTTTCTCTCCCCCTCTCTCGCTGTAGTGAAAGTGTTTGAGATGCTGTTAATCCGCGGGGCCGAGCTTTTTCAAACTCATTGCTGTGGCATTTGGGATCAGTTCGCGCCGCTATTGTCATTCAGGAGCGGAGGGGATCAGACCGGGCTGTGGGCGAGGAGCGGCGCCGCAGGGTGCGGGGGCATCAATACGCTCCCCAGTGGGAGCGGGCAGTAAAACCCATCCCCGCCGGACCAGCGGATTAGCGGAAACCCCTTTCACTAGTGCCCGCGGCATTCCCCAGGACCTCCCGAAAGACCCGCGTAGCCAATGAACTCATAGACATAGACAGCCCCAGTGACCCAGATCCCAACCTTATATACCTGTCCAAATACCAATGCATCTTGCCTCCACCACCCTCCCCCGCACCTCGTTCTGTGGACGTTTAATGTCATTTCCAGTACGCAACTGTAAAGGAGAACGAAATAATTGTTACTCTGCATCCGATCCAGCAGCAAAAAAACTCAAGAACGCAATAATAAAAACACAATAAATTATAAGATAGATTATATACACTGATTGATTGTATGTCCATAAAGTGACGCTAGGCACTGGAGTATCTGTGACTGACAGGAAATGATAAAGTAGTGGTGGTTGGGGGTGTGGAAGGGTGGGTGAGTGGGTGGTTGGGGGTGCGGAGGGGTGGGTGAGTGGGTGGTTGGGGGTGTGGAAGGGTGGGTGAGTGGGTGGTTGGGGGTGTGGAGGGGTGGGTTAGTGGGTGGAGGTGTTGATCAGCCTCACTGCTTGGGGAAAGTAACTCTACCTTGAGCGTAGAGCAGTACAGCACTGGGCAGGGCATTCGGCCTGTGATAATGATGATCTTGATGGCAATTTATACCAAATACCTTCCTTCTCTTTGTGGGCTGCCCCCAGCACAATCCTTGGTATGTGTCCTTGCAACCAACACTGTGTGTTTTGACGTACACATGACAAATCGATCCGTTCTGATCCATGTCCCTCTGAATTCATGCGCCTATCAAAAAGCCCCAGACCACCCCAAACCCATTCTAGGCACCTATCACTGTCTGTGTAAACAGCCTGCCCCTCACGTCTCCTGTAAACTCCCTCCAAACTTAAAAGCATGTCCTGTGGCTTGACATTCCTACCCTGTGGAAAATATTGTGACTGTCTACACCATCTCTGCCTCTCAAGGTCTTCAACTCAGCCTCCAGGGAAAACAATCTCAATTTGTCTGACCTCTCCTGCTAACTGATACCCTTGAATCCAGGCAACATCCTGTGGATAACCAGGAGATTCTGCAGGTGCTGGAAATCCAGAGCAAACACACACACAAAATTCTGGAGGAACTCAGCAGGTCAGGCAGCACCTATGGAGTGGAAAATACAGTCAACGTTGTGGGCTGAGACCTTTCACGTGCATCCTGGTGACGCTCTTCTGCACCCTCTCCACAGTCTCGACATCCTTCCCTATAATGGGGCGACCAAAACTGCAGAGTCTGACTAAAGTTTTCCAACTCTTTCTTGTAACACTCTGCTGTTGTTTGACTCAGCTCTGCCTCAATATACTGTGTATGAATGGTATGTGAGAGATGTTCTTGTGACAGTAATAAATCATTGGACCAAGTCCGTGTACTGATCCAAAACTTACCTTAAATGTTGAAGCTGACCCCTCATCCACCGCTTGCACCGTCAGCTCGTTCCACCCTCTGAGTGAAGAAATTTGTTTTATTTGTTGTTGAGATACAACATTGAACAAGCTCTTCCAGCCCTTCCAGCCATCCTGCCTAGCAATACCCTGATTTAATCCTAACCTAATTATGGGTCAATTTACAATGACCAATTAACTGTGGGAGGAAACTGCAGCACGTGGAGGAAACCCATGTGGTCACGGGGAGACCACATGGTCTATAAATCTTTATAGACACCGGTGGGAATTGAACTGGGGTTGCCTAGACTGTAAAATGTTGTGCTAACCACACTACCATGCCACGATTCTCCTCATGTTCCCCTCAAACATTTCTCCCTTCAACCTTAACCCATGACCTCTAGTGTGGTCTCACCCAAACTCAGTGGAAAAAGCCTGTTTGCATTTACCCTATCTCTACCCCTCATAATTGTGTAGACCTCTGTCAAATCTCCCCTCATTCTCCGATGCTCCAGGGAATAAAATCCTAACAACTCAATCTTTCCCTGTAACTCAAGTCCTGACAGGACCTTTGTGAATTTTCTCTGCGCTCTTTTGATTTTACTTACATCTTTCCTGCAGTTAGCTGACCAGAACTCTGCACAATACTCCAAGTTAGCCTCTCCAACGTCTTATACAACTTCAACGTGTTTTGCTGTTGTTATTTTGTTGTTTATGTTGTTTCCACAGACTTGTTGTTTACTTCAGTGCTGGAATGTGTGGTGACACTACCCAGAACAGACTCCCGGGATCAGGCAGAGAGTGAATCTCTGTCTACACTGTCCCATCACACACTCCCAGGGTCAAAACAGAATGAAATTGAATTGTGTTGGTTGTTAACGCAAAGGATGTAGTTCACTGCCTGTTTTGATGTACAGACATCTGAAATAATAAATCTGAATCTGAACCAGAATCAAATTTCCTCTCATCAGCTCCCCTCTCTGCAACTTTTTCAGGTCATTGACTCTCCAGAGCTTTGTAATCTCCTGTGGAGCATTCAGAGAATGTGCAGAGCGGATCTGTACTCATAGTGACTGCGTGTGTCAGTGTGTCATGAGTCCTGCAGGCCTCTGTGGTGAGCCATGGAGCACCAAGCTCCGAGATTTCTAGAGCACCTGCATTTGGTAATTAGTGTTATCTAGAGTCCTTTGGCCCTTGTGCTTTCTGTTTAACCTTGTTGTTTATTTTGACTGCTATGGGGTTTCTGTGAATTGTGATTATTTAAAGTGGACTCCTGATTACCACTTATTGCGGGGTCCTTGTTCTGAGAATGATTTGTCTATTAGTGTCACTCGGTCGAACAAGCAATGTTCTGTTGGAATTCCCATGTATAAGCTCTTGTTTCCATCTCTGCGTTGGAGTTCTGTCATTTTGTGTGTGTTACAGCAGTTTAGTGATTAGTGTAACCCTTTACAGCACCAGTGATCAGTGATTGGAGTCCAATTCGTGTCTCTGTCTGTACGAAGTTTGTACAGTCTGCCCTTGACCATGTGGGTTTCCTCCACATTCCAAAGACGTACAGGCTGTGTTCAGTAAGTTGTGGACATGCTATGTTGTACCGAGCACATCCTTAAACTATGTTGATTGTTGGCACAAGCGACACATTTCACTGTATGTTTCGATGCTTATGTGACAAATAAAGATAATCCCTATCTTTAGTTTCGATGATCACATTACCTTTGCAACCACATTTAGTGGCAATGTGTCTCCTGTTTTCTACATTGAGGAGATTCTGCAGATGGTGGAAATCCAGAGCAACACACACAAAATGCTGGAGGTACTCAGCAGGCCAGGCAGCGTCTATAGTGGGAAATGGACAGACAGACAACGTTTTGGGCTGAGACCCTTCATTAGGACAACCCTAATTTTCTGTGTCGGGTGCTGGCATTTGAGGTAAAAGATACACTGGCTTAATCTGTCACATGTACATCAAAGCATACAGTGAAATGCGTTGTTTTATGTTAATGACCAACATAGTGCGAAGATTGCACTGGGGGGCAGCCCGCAAGTGTTGCAATACTTCTGGCACCAACGCAGAATGCCTACATCACACCAACCCAAACCCACGTCTTTGGAACATGGGAGGAAACCAGGGTATCTAGAGGAAACCCACAGGGAGAATGGACAGACAGTGGTGGAATTAAACCCTATCTGTTGGTGCTGTAATAGCAGTACACTAACTGCTACATTACCATGGTAACATCTAACTTCAATGATATACAAATTAAACCACAGTATAACTTCTGTGAGATCTTCCAGCCCGAAGTGCCCCATGGATCAGCAACCCAGCGATTGGCATCCCAACAATGAGAGAGAAACCTGTGCAGGAGAGTTTTTGAAGTGAAAAGCCATTGCACTGGGACAGTTCCAGTGGTATAGATAGTCATCACAACTGGGGTCTTCCTTGGTTGCAAGACTATATCTCTGCCTCATAAGCCTTTCGCTGTCCACAAAGTGTCGTAGAACCTTCTTTCTAACCAGTGGATCTCAGCTGCCCAGTCCGCTAGAGCTGACTCCACATGCTGGGACAGGCACTGCATATTTCACTGGGATATGAGGCCTGCCAGCTTCCCTCGCCTGGTTTAGCCCATCTGTCGAAGCAGTGTACCAGGGTGTGGGCGCTGTCACATTTCTGGATCTCATTCACCCAGTCCACGGGAGCTGACTTGAGCTTCTGGGACAGGCACCGCATATTTCATTGGGATATGAGGCCCGCTGGCTACCCTCAGCTGGGTTAGCCCACCTGTCGAAGCAGTGTACCAGGGTGTGGCCGCTGTCACATACAAACAGCGACTTGGAGCCACAGGTGAGAACAGAGTGTCCGGTGGGGACCAAAGTTGAGTGAGCTGTCCCATGGACACAACAAACCCCTTCACTCTGGTTGCTAGACACCCCTTACACCCCTACCCACCTATTTAGCACTAGCCTAATCACAATTTACAATGATTAATTAACTTTGGACTGTGGGAGGAAACTGGAACACCCGGAGGAGACCCACACACTCATGGGAAGGATGTACAGAGGGCACCAGAATTGAACTCTGAAGCCCTGAGCGTCGTGCCAATCGCAATGTCACCACGGCAACCCTAATGAAGTATTAGTGACTGCTCATTCTCTGTGTTGTAGTGGCTCAAATTCTGGAGGATCTGTTGGGAGATCCAATGTTTGAAGAGGATCCAAGATTCCCAAATTTAATTCCCTGAAGCAGAGAAAACTGAGGGAAAATAGAACGTTTTTGAAATGAATAAAGAGGTGGCTGGGGAGGTAGTGAAGGGAAGTGGGAAGTGGGATGAAGGGAGCTAGCATGACAATGGGCCAAATGGCCTCCTTACTCATAGTCATGGAGTCATTCAGCAAGGAAATAGGAAATAACAACCTCTCACTCAGTGTCAGCAAGACCAAAGACTTGATTATTAACTTCAGGAGGGGGCCACTGGAAGTCCATGAGCCAATCCTCATTGGAGGATCAGAAGTGGAGAGGGACAGCAACTTTAAATTCCTCAGTGTTGTCATTTCAGAGGATCTGTCCTGGGCCCAGCATGTAAGTGCCATTACAAAGAAAGCACAGCAGTGCCTCTGTTTTCTTAGACATTTGTGAAGATTTGGCATGTCATCTAAAACTTCGACAAACTTCTATAGTTGTGTGGTGGAGGGCATAGTGACTGGCATCACGGCCTGGTATGGAAACACCAAAGCCCTTGAGTACAAGAAGTAGTGGATATGGCCCAGTCCATCACGGGTAAAGCCCTCCCCACTACTGAACACATCTACACAGAGTGCTGTTGTAGGAAAGCAGTGTCCATCATCAGGGACCCCCACCACCCAGGCCATGCTCTCTTCTCATTGATGCTATCAGGAAGAAGGTACAGGAGCATCAGGACCTACACCACCAGGTTCAGGAACAGTTATTACCCCTCAACCATTCTGGTCTGGTCACCAAATTATAGGAAAGATGTCAACAATATAGAGAGAGTACAGAGAATGTTACCTGGGTTTCAGCACCTAAGTTACAGAGAAAAGTTGAACAAGTTAGGTCTTTATTCTTTGGAGTGTAGAAGGTTGAGGGGGGACTTGATAGAGGTATTTAAAATTATGAGGGGGATAGATGGAGTTGACATGGGTAAGTTTTTTCCATTGAGAGTAGGGGAGATTCAAACAGGAGGACATGAGTTGGGAGTTAATAGGCAAAAGTTTAGGGGTAACACGAGGGGGAACTTCTTTACTCATAGAGTGGCAGCTGTGTGGAATGAGCATCCTGTTGAAGTGGTAGAGGCAGGTTCAATGTTGTCATTTAAAGTAAAATTGGATAGGTATATGGACAGGAGAGGAATGGAGGGTTATGGGCTGAGTGCAGGTCAGTGGGACTAGGTGAGAGTAAGTGTTCGGCACAGACTAGAAGGGCCGAGATGGCCTGTTTCTGTGCTGTAATTGTTATATGGTTAACCATCAGGCTCCTGAACCAGCAGAGATAACTTCACTCACCCCAACACTGAACTCTTCCCACAACCTATGGACTCACTTTCAAGGACTCTACATCACATGTTCTTGATATTTATTGCTTATTGATTTAATATTATTCTTTTGCTTTTCTTTGTTTCTTTGTATTAACTGTGAATGTCTGCATTGAAAATGAACCTCAGGGTTGTATATGGTGACATAAACATTTTGATAACAATGTAACACCGTGGTCCTGAAAAATGTTGTTTCATTTTTACTATGCACTGTACCAGCAGTTATGGTCGAAATGACAATAAAAGTGAATTGACTTGACTTGACTTAATTTTTGCACAACTGATCCATGCTGGCCAAAATTCCCATCTAAGGAATTCAGCCTGCATTTCACCCACACCCCTCTGAAGTAGGGGTTCCAAACCTTTTTTGTGCCATGGACCAATACCATTAACCAAGGGGTCTGTGGACCCCAGGTTAGGAGCCCTTGCTCTAAACCTTTCCTATCCATGTACCTTCTTTTAAACCTAGAGTCTCTTAAACCTACAGTTTAAGAGTCGCGATGTAATGATGCAGCTCTATTAAACTCTAGTTAGGCCACACTTGGAGTACTGTGTCCAGTTCTGGTCGCCTCACTATAGGAAGGACGTGGAAGCATTGGAAAGGGTACAGAGGAGATTTACCAGGATGCTGCCTGGTTTAGAGAGTATGGATTATGATCAGAGATTAAGGGAGCTAGGGCTTTACTCTTTGGAGAGAAGGAGGATGAGAGGAGACATGATAGAGGTGTACAAGATATTAAGAGGAATAGACAGAGTGGACAGCCAGCGCCTCTTCCCCAGGGCACCACTGCTCAGTACAAGAGGACATGGCTTTAAGGTAAGGGGAGGGAAGTTCAAGGGGGTTATTAGAGGAAGGTTTTTCATTCAAAGAGTGGTTGGTGCGTGGTATGCACTGCCTGAGTCAGTGGTGGAGGCAGATACACTAGTGAAGTTTAAGAGACTACTAGACAGGTATATGGAGGAATTTAAAGTTGGGGGGTTATATGGGGGGCAGGTTTGAGGGTCAGCATAACATTGTGGGCTGAAGGGCCTGTAATGTGCTGTACTATTCTCTGTTCTAAAAGTTGTTAATGTACCTGCCTCAACCACTTCCTCTGGCAGTTCGTTCCATTTACTGACCACCCTCTGGGTGAAAATATTGGCCCTCAAATTCCTATGAAATCTCTCCCCTTTACCTTAACCCTCTGGAGTTTCCATCACCGACAGCCTGTCCTGGTCCAACCTCATTGATACTACGGCCAAGGAAGCTCACCAACACCTCTGTTTCCCCATTAGCTAAATAAATTTGTCATGTCCTTTTTGACCCTCACCAATTTTTGCCAATGCATCGTGGAAATCACCCTAACCAGATACATCACAGCTCGGTACGGCAACTGCTCTGTCCGTGACCACAGGAAACAGCAAAGAGTTGTGGACACAGCTCAGCACAACATGGAAACCAGCCTCCCCTCTATGGACTCAGTTTCTATTTCTTGCCGCCTCAGTAAAGCTCCCAGAATGATCAAAAACCTTGGACATTCTCTCTTCTCCTCTCAAAAGGCAGAAGATACAAACGCTTGAAAGCCCATACCACCAGGCTGGAGGACAGCTTCTATCCCATTGTTATCAGACTCTTGAAAGGACCTCTTGTATGATAAGATGGACTTTTAGCCTCACAATCTACCTCATTATGATCTTACACCTTGTTGCCCACCTGCACTGCACTTTCTCTGTAACTGTTACACTTTATTATTGTTTTCCCTCTATGTACTGTTGTAATGAAATGATCTATGTGCATGGTACACAAGACAAGTTTTTGATGGCACCTTGGTACGTGTGATAATAATAAACCACTTTACTAATAACCAAGTGTCTTTAGGATGGCATGGTAGTGCAGCGGTTAGCGTAACACTATTCCAACGCTAGCAACCCAGGGTCAATACTTGCCGCTGTCTGTAAGGAGCTTGTACATTCTCCCTGTGACCATGTGGGTTTCCTCTCGCATTCCAAATCAAATCAAGTTTAATTATCAATCAAATCATACATAGACACAACTGAATGAGACAGTGTTCCTCTGGGGCCAAGGTGCAAAACATTAAAATAGCAAGCAAACATTCAAAAATAGTGAGTAACATAATTCAAAGTATCAAGCAAAGAAACATATTCACTTGAAAAAAATATATATACAGTCCAAGACCATGAGCGACAATGTCCAGCAATTGATAGTACAGACACAGGCAATCCAGCCCGTCATTCCATCACTCAAACACTGGAGGGAAGTACTGAAGGGAGAGGCCAGGGCCCATTTGAGCTCAACCACGATGTCGCACTTCTGCCCAAGCTTGAGGGCTAGTTCTCGCTACAACTGAAGTTACATAGATCCCATAAGACCGTAAGTCATAGGAGCAGAATTAGGCCATTCAGCCCTTCAAGTCTGTTCCACCATTCTATCATAGCTGATCCTAGATCCCACTCAACCCCATACACCCGCCTTCTCACCATATCCTTTGATGCCCTGACCACTTGGGAAGCTATCAACTTCAGGCGTAAATATACCCATGGATTTGGCCTCCACCGCAATCTGTGGCAGAGCATTCCACAGATTCACTACACTCTGGCTAAAAAAATTCCTCCCTATCTCTGTTCTAAAAGGTTGCCCCTCAATTTTGAGGCTGTGCTCTCTCATTCTAGATACTCCCACGACAGGAAACATCCTCTCCACATCTACTCTATCTAGCCCTTTCAACTTACAGTAGATTTCAATGAGATCCCTCCGCATTCTTTTGAACTCCAGTGAGTACAGGCCCAAAGCTACTAAACGCTCCTCTTATGTTAACCCCTTAATTCCCAGAATAATCCTCATGACCCTCCTCTGGACTCTCTCCAATGACAACACACTCTTTCTGAGATATGGGGCCCAAAACTGTTGACAATACTCCATGCAGCCTGACTAGTGTCTTATAAAGGCTCAGCATTATCTCCTTGCTTTTATATTCTATTCCCCTTGAAATAAATTTGCCTTCTTTATCACAGACTCGACCTGTAAATTAACCTTCTAGGAGTCTTGCACAAGGACTCCTAAGCCCCTCTACATCTCTGATGTTTGAATTTTCTCCCAATTTAGATAATAGTCCGCACTATTGTTTCTTTGACCAAGATGCATTATCATACATTTCCCATCTGCCACTTTTTTGCCCATTCTTCCAATTTGTCTAATTCCTGCTGCAATCACATTGCTTCCTCAGCATTGCTACCTACCCCTCCGTCTATCTTCATACCATCCACAAACTTTGCCACAAAGCCATCAATACCATGCCGAGTCCCTCCACCAGACAAGGTTAACAGGCCTGTGGCAACTTAGATTATTACTGTCTGAGTCTTGCGATCACAAGTGAAATGTCTGACACAATCTCTCACAGTTATACTGCACCAACTCTGATGCTTCCGAGCGGGCAGCGTGGTCTGCAGTCAGGCCAGCTCCACCGTACCCAAACCAGCTCCTCTGACACATCGCAGGCTCCTCTGATATTCCGACCGGTTCCTCCAACACATCAACAGGCTCTTCCGATACACCCGACGGGCCCCTCCGGTATCCCAACCTCCTCCTCCAACACCTCAGCCGGCTCTGCCGCTGATACCAGCCCAGCTACTCTGATCAACGATGGAGTAGCCCCACAGTACCCAAAGTTCTTAGAGTAAAAATGTCTTGCGATCGTAAAAAAACAAATTTTACAAAGAAAGGAGCACCTTTGGTTGGCCCCCAGGAGTTCACAGTGTTGTCACATGCCACCATCTTACCAGAAGTCGTATGGGTTAGTCTGTTATTGGCCACATGGGTGTGAATGGGGGGCCTGTTACCATGTTGTATCTCCAAAACAAAACTTTCATGTCCTTCTCTGATGTAACCATGAAGTGAAGCATGGTGTAAGTGGGTAACTACACAAACATGGACCTATTGGCCAAATGGCCTCCTTCTCTGCCATATGGTCTGAGATGTAAAATTCTGGTTCTCCTCTCGCCCCTTCTCGTCTCCTCACCTGCCCATGACCACCCTCCGGTCCCCCTCCTCCTTCCCTTTCTCCCATGGCCCTCTCTACTCTCTGATCAGATTCACCCACCTGCCAGCTCGTTTGCCTTCCCTCTCCCCCTCCCACCTTCTTTTCCCCTTCCTTTCCAGTCCTGAAGAAAGGTCTCGGCCCCAATTGTTGACTGTTTATTCATTTCCATAGATGCTGCCTGACCCGCTGGGTTCCTCCTGCATTGTGTGTGCGTTGCTCTGGATTTCCAGCATCTGCAGAATCCCTTGTGTTGATGTAAAATTCCCGTAGCTCTCCAAGCACAGGGGAACAAGCAGTCGGTCGTTGAAGGGGCTAATGGAATTATAGAGGACACACGTGTGGCTGTAATGCTAATTGAATTTCCTTGGCATTTTCCGTCTCACAGTTATTCCCTTTTATATCAGGGGCTGTATATTTTAGACAAATGATCTGCTCTCTAACCCCGGTCTGTCACTCTTGGTTTAGCACATATCCTTGCAGATTTCTCTGCCGATTTACTTAATTCCCCTTGGCAAATTGCAAAGAAGCGGAGCGAATGGAGGAATTAGCATCTTAATGTTATTTACACTGCTCAGATCACTGGTGCTTGAGATACTGATTGCCGAGAGCATTGAAAAGCACAAGGGAGGGGTGAGCGCTCATATCCCGGACATTCAATCACTCTCTCTCGCCAACAGCCACCGCCTCAACTGCATTTCAGCCGAGTTTTTTTTACTCAGTGTAAAGTCTCTTCAGCGGAGGATTGTCAGATGGAACACCAGCCGCGGAAAACAATACAGGAACACCCCGTTCACCAACAGTTACTACATTTCAACTAACTGTAATCGTCATTCGAGTCATAGAGCCATGGAGATAGAAACAGGCCTTTCAGCCCAACTCGTGTATGCTGACCAAGTTGCCTAACCAAACTAGTCCCACGTCCCTCCGAAGCCCACCCCACCATTGAGCACATTTACATGGATCGCTGTCACAAGAAAGCAGCTTTCATTATCAAAGACCCCTCCATCCAGGCCATGCTCTCTTCTTGCTGCTGTCGTTGGACACGAGGTACAGGAGCCTCGGGCCCCACACTATCAGGTTCAGGAACAGTTATTGCCCCTCATCCATCAGGCTCCAGAACGGGAGTGGATAACTCCACTGAGCTGGTTCCACAACCTAGGGACTCACTTCCAAGGACCAGAGAACTCACGTTCTCAGTATTATTTATTTACTTAATTTTTTTTTGTATTCGCACAGTTTGTCTTCTTTTGCACATAGGTTGTCAGTCTTTGTTTATGGACGGTCTCTCATTGATTCTGTTCTATTGCTCTGTTCCACGGTGAATGCCCGCAATAAATTACACCTGAAGATAGCGTGTACACGGTGATGTGCATGTACTGACTTTGAAAATAAATTTACTTTGAACTTTTACAGTCTAGGAACAGGCCCTTCGGCCCACGATGTCTGTGCTGACCACAATGGCAATTTAACGGAATCACTTCTGCTTGCACATGAGGCATGTCCCTTCGTTCCCTGCACATTCGTGCGTCTAGTCTTTCAGAGGCAATGCTTTTCAGAGCCGGCGACCCGGGATTAATTCCCAGCGCTGTCTGTAAGGAGTTTGTACGTTCTCCTCGTGACCACCTGGGTTTTTTCCGGATGCTCCGGTTTCCTCCCACATCCCAAAGACCTGTGGGTGTAATTGGGCTGAAAGGGCCTGTTATGGAGCTGCATCTCTAAATAAACAAACAATCAATAAATAAAACACTATTGTTGTTGTTTTCGTTTCCACCATCACCCCTGGCTGCTTGTTCCATGCATTCACCACTCTGTTTTACAAACAACCATCTAAAAGGACTCTACAACTCATGTTCTCAATATTATTTATTACTAATTATCTATTATTTTCTTTTTCTTTTTTGTTGTCTTTTGCACATTGGGCATTTGTCTGCCTCTGTCTGTAGTTTCCCATTGATTCCATTGTGTATTTTGCATTTACTGTGAATGCCTGCAAGAAAATGAATCTCAGGGTTGTATATGGTGACAAATATGTTCTCTGATCTTTGAATGTCTGAACTTTGAAAAAGCTTACTCCACACAGTCATAGAACACCATGGGACAGAAACAGGCCCTTTGGCCCATATGGTATGGATAGAACTGTTATCCTGCCTTGTCCCATCAACCTGCATCTGGATCACAACACTCCACACCCCTCCCCCCCATCTCCACAATATCCACCCTGGAGAAAAAAACTGTCTACGCCTCTCATAATTTTATAAACCTCTATCAGATCTCTGCCACTCCAGAGAAAACAATGTAAGTTTGTCTAACCTCTTCTTATAGCTCACGTCAGAAGGGAGGGAAATGGGCGGCCAGTGCAGAATACCCCTGTGGCTGGTCCCCAATATAAGTATACCGTTTTGGATACTGTCGAGGGGACGACCAGGTCTCTGACACTGAGTCTAACTCTGTGGCTCAGAAGAGAAGAAAGGTGAAGAGGAGTGCAGTGTTGAAAGGAGATTCCATAGTTAGAGGAGTGGACACGGAATTCTGTGAGCATGATAGACACATCCAGATGGTAGGTTGCCTCCCAGGTGCCAGGGTCAGGAACATCTCGGATCCGGTCCACGACATTCTAAAGGGGGAAGGTGAGCCGCGAGAAGTCTTGGTACATATTTGCACCAATGACATAGGTACGAAAGGTCAGGAGGACCTGAAGAGAGATTTTAGGGAGCCAGGAATAGAGCTGAAAAGGACCTCCAGGGTAGTAATCTCTGGATTGCTGACTGTGCCACATATTAGTGAGGGTAAGAATAGGATGACTTAGCTAATCTGTGGCTGAAGAACTGGTGCAAGGGGCAGGGGTTCAGAATTATGGATCATTGGGACCTCTTCTGGGGGAGGTATGACCTGTACAAAAGGGACAGGTTTACACCTGAGCCTGAGGGGGACCAGTATCATTCCGGGCAGATTTTCTAGAGTTGTTTGGCAGGGGGGATGGGAATCGGAGTGATCGGGCTGAGGAAGGGGTGACTGGTTTACAAACAGAGGGTGTGTGTCATGAGACTGCTAGCAACGAGAGGCTGATGATAGAGAAAACTGCAGCCGACCGGAAATGTGAAAGGCAAACAGAACAGGACTTAAGGTGTCATATTTGAATGCGTGCAGTATATGGAATAAGGCAGATGAACTTGCAGCACAGTTGCAGAATGACATGTATGATGTTGTAGGCATCACCGAATCATGGCTGAAAGATCATAGCTGAGAGTTTAATATCAAAGGATACACGTTGTATTGAAAGGACAGACAGATAGGCAGAGAGGGTGTTGGTAAAAAATGCAATTAAATTATTAGAAAGAGGTGACTTTGGATAGAGAGTGTGGAATCATTGTGAGTAGAAATAAGAAACTGCAAGGGTAAAAAGACCCTGATGGAAATTATTTGCAGATCTCTGAACAGTAGCAGTGATGTGGTCTACAAATTACAATGGGAGATAGAAAACTCATGTCAAAAGAGCAATGTTACTATAGTCATGGGGGTTTCAATATGCAGTCAGATTGGAAAAATCTGGCTGGTGCTGGATCCCAACAGGGGGAATTTGTAGAATGCCTATGAGATGGTTTTTAGAGCAGCTCACGGTTGAGACCACCAGGGATCAGCTATTCTGGATTGGGTGTTGTGCAATGAAGCACATTTGATTAGAGAGCCTAAGGTGAAGGAACCCCTAGGAGTCAGTGATAATGATTGGTTCACACTGCAATTTGAGGAGCAGAGCCTAAAGTCAGATGTATCAGTAATACAGTGGAGAAAAGGGAATTACAGAGGCATGAGAGAGGAGTTGGCCGAAATTGATTGAAAAAGAACACAGGCAGAGACTATGGCAGAGCAGTAATGGCTGGAATTTCTGAGAGTAGTTTGGAAGGTGCAAAATAGATACATCCCAAGGAAGAGCATTTTAAAGGCAGAACAAGAGAAGTCAAACCCAACATAAAAGCCAAAGAGAGGGATGTAATATAACAAAAAGTAGAGGGAAGTTAGAGGATTCAGAAACTGAGAAAAAACCAACAAGTCTACAATGCAACTAAAAAGTCATAAAGAAGGAAAACATAGAATACAAGGGTAAGCTAGCCAATAATATTAAAGAGGATACCAAGGTTTCTTCAGATTTGCAAAGTGTAAGAGAGAGTTGAGAGTAGCTATCAGAACACTGGAGAGGTAGCAGTGGGGTACAAGAAAATGGTGGATGAACTGAGTATCTATTTTGCACCTGTCTTTCCTGTGTTATGCTGGAAGTTGGTGGCAGAAGTGAGTGAAATTGCTAAAACTACAGATAAAGTGCTTGGGAAACTCAAAGATCTGAAGGTAGATACCTCACCTGGACCAGATAGTGTACAGTTCACGGTTCTGAAAGAGGTGGCTGAGGAAATTGTGAAGGCATTAGTAATGATCTTTCAAGAATCAATAGATATTGGCATGGTTCTGGAGGACTGGAAAATTGCAAATGTCACTCCATTCTTCAGGCAAGGAGAGAGGCAGAAGAAAGGAAGATGAAGGCCAGTTAGTCTGAGCTCAGTAGTGGGAAAGACATTGGAGTTGATTATTAAGGATAAGGTCTCAGGGTAAGTGGAGGCACATGATAAAATAAGGCAAAGTCAGCATGGTTTCCTCAAGGGAAAATCTTGCCTGACAAATCTGTTGGTATTCTTTGAAGAAATAACAAGCAGTATAGACAAAGGAGAATTGGTGGATGTCATGTACTTGGATTTTCAGAAGGACTTGTTCAAGGTGTCACACATGAGGCTGCTTAACAAGGGCCCATGGTATTACATGAAAGACACTAACGTGGATAGAGCATTGGCTGATTGGCAGGAGGTAAAGAGTGGGAATAAAGGAAACCTTTTCTGGTTGGCTGCTGGTGATTAGCGGCCTTTTATCTGTGTTGGAACCAGTTCATTTTACATTATATGTCAGCGATTTGGATGACGAAATTGATGTCTTTGTGGCTAAGTTTGTGGACAATACGAAGATAGTTGGAGAGGTAGCGTCGAGGAAGCAGAAGGGCTACAGAAGGACCTGGACAGATTAGGAGAATGGTCAAAGAAGTGGCAGATGGAATACTGTGTTTGGAAGTTTATGGTCATGCACTTTAGTAGAAGAAATAAGTGCATAAAATATTT
This sequence comes from Hemitrygon akajei, assembly GCF_048418815.1. Taxonomy (NCBI): domain Eukaryota; kingdom Metazoa; phylum Chordata; class Chondrichthyes; order Myliobatiformes; family Dasyatidae; genus Hemitrygon; species Hemitrygon akajei. The sequence goes on along the minus strand of NC_133127.1, from coordinate 196,337,465 downwards.
TATAACTGGAGAGTAAATTCAAAAATCTGAGGTGCAAAGGGACTTGGAGGTCCTCAAGCAGGATTCCCTGAAGGTTAATTTATAGGCTGAGCCAGTGGGAAGGAAGGCAAATGTGATGTTAGCCTTCATTTTGAGAGGACTAGAATATAAAAGCAAGGACGTAATATTGAGGATTTATAAGTGAGGACTCACTTGGGAGTATTGAGAGCAGGTTTGGGCCCCTTATCTAAGAAAGGATGTGTTGACATTGGAGAGGTTGAAAGGAGGTTCATGAAAATGAATCTGGGATCGAAAGGCTTATCTTCTGAGGAGTGTTTGATGGCTCTGGGCCTGTACTCACTGGAATTCAGAAGAATAAGGGGGGGGGGGGAGGATCTCATTGAAACCTATTGAATGTTGAAAGGCCGAGATAGAGTGGATGTGGAGAGGATGTTTTCAATGTTGGGGGAGCCTTAGACCAGAGGACACAGCCTAAGAATAGAGGGGTATCCATTTTGAATGGACCATGAGAAGGAATTTCTTTAGCCAGAGTGTGGTGACTCTGTGGAATTCGTTGCCACAGGTGCCTATAGAGGCCAAGTAATTGGGAATATTTAAGGCAAAGGTTGATAGATTATTAATTGATTAGTCAGGGCATGTAGGAATACAGGGAGAAGACAAGAGACTAGGGCTGAGAGGGAAATGGATCAGTCATGAAATGGCAGAGCAGGCTCGAAGGGCTAAATGACCTAATTCTGCTCCTATGGTCTTGAACCTTTTAATCCAGGCAGCATTCTGAAATGGCTGTATGCTCATTATATGCCTCTCATAATCTCATAAACCATTCATCTCAAACATATGCTTTTCAGTACCTGGCATTTCCACACTGGAAAAAAAGACTCTGTCCACCCCCATCAATGCCCCAATAAACTCAGTGGCCACGTTATTAGGTACACCTGCTCCCTAATGCAAATATCTAATCAGCCAATCATGTGGCAGTAACTCAATGCATAAAAGCATGCAGACATGGTCAAGAGGTTCAGTTGTTGTCAAGTCAAAACATCAGAATGGGAAAGAAACATGATCCAAGTGACTTTGACCTTGGAATAATTCTTGGTGCCAGATGGGGTGGTTTGAGTATCTCAGAAACTGCTGATCTCCTGTGATTTCATTCACAACAGACTCTAGAATTAACAGGGAATGTTGAAAAAAATCCAGTGAGTGGCAGTTCTGTGGGCAAAAATACCTTGTTAATGAGAGAGGTTGGAGGAGAATGGCCAGACTGGTTCACACTGACAGGAAGGTGATAGTAACTTAAATAACCACACCTTACAACAGTGGTGTTCAGAAGAGCATCTCTGAATGCATAACACGTTGAACCTTGAAGTGGATGGGCTGCAGCAACATAAAACCTGGAACATACACTCAGTGGCCACTCTATTAGGTAAAGGAGATTTGGGATCTCATAGAAACATTTTTGATGTTGAGAGGTATGGACAGAGTGGATGTGGCAAAGTTGTTTCCCATGGTGGGGGAGTCTAGTATGAGAGGACATGACTTGAGGATTGCAGGGCACCCATTCAGAACAGAGATGCAAAAACATTTTTTTAGCCAGAGGGTGGTGAATCTATGGAATTTGTTGCCACGGGTGGCAGTGGAGGCCAAGTCATTGGGTGTATTTAAGGCAGAGATTGATAGATATCTGAGTAGTCAGGGCATCAAAGGTTATGGTGAGAAGGCGGGGGAATGGGACAAAAGGGGAGATTGGATCAGCTCATGATGAAATGGCGGAGCAGACTCGATGGGCCGAATGGCCGACTTCTGCTCCTCTGTCTTATGGTCTTATGGAGTGTTTTTGCCTATTCAGATAAAGATCTATAATTCTATAAATGTTTATCTGGTCTCCCATCAGCGTCCGGCACTCCAGGGAAAACAACCCAAGTTTGTCAGACTGGACGGTGTTAGAGCCTACACTGAGGTGTGGGTTGCTGAACTCCACGGTGGCAGCGTGGGCCGAGAGGGTCCCACTGCATTTGACTGTCCCATTCCTCCAAACGTGCGTAGGTCAGAATAGAATTCAGGCAACTACCATCCCTCATTAGTGACCTGTTTACCACTGTCAAAAAGATCATACTTCAGAGGTACAGCGTCATCAACACAATTCTGTCAGCAATTAGCTAAAGAAACACTGCAGCCTATATGGTGATCTTTGTAGACAGAGCTAAAACACAATGAAATGTAGTCATTCATCTGCGAAGTTCAATTAAAAAGGAAGTTTTCTGGGTAGCCTCCAACCTGATGGCATGAACATCAATTTCTCTAACCCGCTAATTCCCCACCCCCCCTCGCATTTTCTCCATTTCTTTCTGGTTCCCCTCTCACTCCTTCTCTTCTCCTCACCTGCCCAGCGACACCCTCTGGTTCCTCTCCTTTCTTTCTTTGATGGTTCATTCTCTTCTCCGTCACTCGCCTGCCAGCTTGTACTGCCATCTCCCCCCACCTTCTTGTTTTGGCTTCTGCCCCACTCCTGTTGAAGGGTCTTGGCCTAACATGTCAATTGTTTATTCTCCATCAGAGATGCTGCCAGATAGAGTCATAGTGTGATAGAACACTACAGCACAGAAACCATGCCAAACTATTATGCTGCTCAGTCCCATTGACCCATACCTGCACCATAGCCCTCCATCCCCCTCCCATCCATGTACCTATCAAAACTTCTCTTAAATGTTGAAATCAAACACAAATCCACCACTTCCACTTGCAACTCGTTCCACCACCCTCTGAGTGAACTTCCCCTCATGTCTCCTTTAAACAGTTCACCTTTCAACCTTAACCCATGCCCTCTGGTTCTAGTCTCACCCAAACTCAGTGAAAAGTGCCTGTTTGCATTTACCCTATCTATACCCCTCATAATTTACCTCCATCAAAACTCCCTCTCAATCTCCTACATAATGTAAAGATTTTTAGTCCTCATGTATATGAAGGATGTAAGAATCAATTCAATTCAGTACAATCCAGGGAATAAAGTCCTAACCTATTCAACCTTTCCCCATAACTCCGGTCCTCAAGTCCCAGCAACATCCTTGTACATTTCCTCTGTACTCTTTTAGTATTTTGTGTGAGTTGCAAAGGAAATTTCTGTAGTGTGAGCTTACCAAAAGAATAAACAGATTTAGAACACGAAGAGCTACTTGCCAAAACTATCCACGTAAAGACGTGATTTTATTTAAATACCTTGCAATGCTCTCACAGTTTCCTGTTACAACACAGAACAAATCAAGGGCTACATAGCAAATGGTTTATGATGTATATGTATGAAACAGGAACATTTGCTTTTGGATTACTATTAAATAGAACTTTCAAAAAGAAGACACACAATTTGTACATCTCTCTCTCAGTGATTAACTCTGTCATGAACAGTCCCAAGCCCATCTGTGAAAGGAGGAGGGTTGTACATGGGGCTTGCAACCCCTTCCCGTAAAAACCCAGAGCTACAGAAACACCAACAGAAGCTCCAAAAACTTCATCCCAGGGAAAGGAAGGATTTTTGATGGGCAATGTGGAAGACTGGCCCAGGACAGGGTACTCTGGCAAGCTGCAGTTGGTGGCCTATGTTCCAGTAGGCGTGATGGGCCTTAATTAAAATTAATTTCTTGGTGATTAGTGGGACTCTTGCTCTGTACAATGGGGCAGCTTTCAGCTCTGTGTCCTGCTTCAGAACTAAACTCTGGCGGGTGCTGTATTTCTGGGTCAGTCACATTCGGAAATTGTCCTGGAATCAGCAGATTCGAAACCCTCGCTCCTGATCACTACAGTAAGTTCAGTCCTTCATCCCCGTCTTCAGGATCATCTCCCACAGTGAGTAACCCCCATGCATGGCAGCGGGCAACAATGAGAGTGGGGAAGGTGGGGTTGATTCGGGATTCAGAGCTGGAGGAGGTGTTCAGTGAGTCTGCTTCCATTTAAGTCTCTCCTGTGTTGGTGTCTGTTCTGCTCTGTCACCAGTGAGACACCTTGCTGGATTTAATTGGAGGCTGAATATCCAGCTGCCGGGTCTTGCTGTCCTTGTCCACAATCTCCAGCCTGATCTTTGCACCGTTGGAGTCAGGCTCCTCGTGCCTCCCGCCTTGTCCCCTGACGGCCCCTGCACCAGGACGCTCCACAGCGATCCGCAGGGTGCAGCCATGAGGCAGCAGCTCCTGCTCGTAGGCAGCTGCCAACTGGTTAACGACACGCCGTTCAACCTGGGGAGATTACACACAATATACAACAGTACAACACAGTGCAGGCCCTTTGGCCCACAATGTTGTGCCAAGCTTCTAGCCTACACCAAGATCAACCTAACCCTTCCCTCCTGCATAACCCTCCATTTTTCTATCATCCATGTGCTTATGTAACAGTCTCTTAAATGCTCCCAATTAGACTTTGTCACCCTTTCAATCTTCATCTGAAACTTCATTTAATTGTCATTCACTCATACACGTGAATGCAGCCAGATGAAACAGCGTTCCTCCAGGGCCACGGCGCCAGCAGCACATGTAGTTATGAGGGCAAAACAACATACAGTCACACAAAGCATATCTAGCCCAAGTCCCTGAGCGCCATGGCCTGTAGATTGATGGTGTATGGGATGATGTCCTGGAGCCAGGTTTCTGCAAGAACATGATGCAGCCGGTTCTCATCATGCGCTAGTGCGGCTGCACACAAATTCAACCCAGCTTATCTTCCACTGAGCGAACACTGGAGAGCAGCAGCAATGGGAGGGGCAGCCCCCAACCCAGCACGGACCCCACCACACCTCTGCTCTTTCCCACATCTCTCTTCACAACTACCTGAACTAACACAGAACGGCACAGCCTACCGTGTCTGTGCCGACCGTGATGCCAATTGAAGCTAATCCCATCTGCCTGCACATGATCCACATCCCTCCACTCCCTACCTGTTCTTGTTCCTATCTAAATGCTTCTTCACTGCTGCCAGTGTGTCTGCCTCTACAACCACCCCTGGCATGCACGTTCCAGGCACGCACCACTCTCCGTGTACAAGCAAACCTTGCATGGAGTGGATAGCCAGAGGCATGCATAACTTTAAGATGACTGGAGGAAAGTAGAGCAAAACACTAGTGTGCTGGGGGAGCTCAGCAGGTCGGGCAGCATCTACGAACAGGAATAAACAGTTGACATTTTTGGCACACTGCCAGGGAGGTGGTAGAGGCAGATTCATTAGGGATGTTTAGGAGACTCTGAGATAGGCACACAGATGATAGAAAAATGGAGGACTAAATGGAAAGGAAGGGTTAGATTGATCTTAGAGTAGGTTAAGAGGCCTGCACAACATTGTGGACTGAAGGGCCTGTACTGTGCTGAACTGTTCTACTTTCTAAGAAAAACACACAAAACGCTGGATGAATTCAGCCGGTCAGACAGCATCTATGGACATGAATAAACAGTCGACATTTCGGACCGAAACCCTTCCTCAGGACTGGGAAAAAACAAGCCAGAGTAAGAATGTGGGAGGAGGGGTGATGTAAAGAGCTGGGAATTTTACAGGTGAAAGAGATAAATTGTTGGAGAAGGGGGAATCTGATAGGAGAGGGTAGAAGGCCATGGAAGAAAGGGAAGGGGGAGGAGCACCAGAGCGAGGTGATGGCTGTTAAGGAGATAAGGTGAGAGGGAAATCGGAATCGATGTCATGCCATCAGGTTGGAGGCTACCCAGATGGAATATCAAGTGTTGCTCCTCCAACCTGAGTGTGGTCTCATTGTGGTAGTAGAGGAGGCCATGGACTGAATGGGAAGAATTGAAATGGGTGGCCAATGGGAGATCCTGCTTTTTCTGGCGGATGGAGCATAGGCGCTCAGCAAAGTGGTCTCTGAATCTGTGTTGGGTCTCAATGATATACAGGAGGCCACATCAGGAACACTGGACTCAGTAAGTGACCCCACAGACTGACAGCTGAAGTGCCACCTCACCTGGAAGGACCGTTCTGGATCCTGAATGGTAGTGAGGGAGGAGGTATAGGGGCAGGTTAGGGTTAGGGTGTGTTGCTTGGATTTTCAGCATCACGTTTGTGTTCTATGTTCTATATCTTATCTTAAAGCTATGCCAGCTAGAATTTGACAGTTCCACTCTGGGAAAAAGACCTTGACTTCCTACCCTACCTATGCCACATTTTGGCACTTTGGCAGGTCAAAAGTAAAGAGGAAGTACACAGCTAATGGCAGACAAGTAGGGAGAGTGATAAAGAAGGTGTTTTGCATGATTGTCTTCATAAGGGTGTAAGCGTCAGGAAGTCATGTTGCAGCTATTTAAAACTTTATAAGGTCACATGGAGTATTGGTGGGCCCATGACAGGAAGGATGTGGAGTCTTTGGAGACGGTGCAGAACAGGTTCACTCGGATCTGGGAGTATGAGCTATAAGGACAGGTTGGACAAACTTGGGACGTTACTTTGGAGAGGTTTATTTATTTAGAGATACAACACGGAACAGGCGTTTTCGGCCCAACAAGCCGCACTGATTTAATCCCAGCCCAATCACGAGATAATTTACAATGACCAATTCACCTACTAACAGATACATCTTTGGACTGTGGGAGGAAACCAGAGCACCCGGAGGAAACTCACATGATCATGGGGCGGGGGGGGGGGGGGGCGGTGACAAACTCCTTACGGGCGGTGCTGGAATTGAACTCCAAATGGCCTGAGTTGTAATAGAGCTGCGTGTACCGCTATACCACCGTGGTGCCCTGCTGTGCTAACCACTCCGCTACCATGGTACTCACTATGCTAACCACACCAATCGCTCTGCTACCATGGTGCCCACTTTGCTAACCGCTACACTACCGTGGTGCCCTGCTGTGCTAACCACTCCGCTACCATAGTGCCCACCATGCTAACAGCTCCGCTACCGTGGTGCCCTACTAATTTGGTGGAGACCTCATTGAAGTACGCAAAGTTACGATGGGCAGATAGGTTAGATGGTCAGAGTCTTCCTCCCAAGGTAGAACCACTGGATACCAGAAGGAATAACTTTAGAGTGCTGAGGATATTGCAGCCGGCAAGTCTTCTTAAACTTGTGGTGGGTGTCTGGAATGGGCTGACAGGGGTGGTGGGGGATGCAAATATGGCAATGGTGTTCAAGAGCTCCTGGACAGACAGACTGGAGTTTAGAAAAATGAGGGGAAATCTCACTGAAGCCTACTGAAATATTTAAAGGCCTAGATAGAGGATGTTTCTTCTAGAGGGTGAATCTAGGACTAGAGGGCACAGAATAGAGGGACAAACATTTAGAACAGAGATGAGGAGAAATATTTTTAACCAGGGAGTGGTGAATCTGTATATTTCATTGCCACAGACAGCTGTGGAGGCCAAGTCATTGGGTATATTTAAAGTGGAGATTGATAGGTTCTAAGCAAGGGCGTCAAATGTTACGGGGAGAAGGCAAAAGAATGGGATTGAGAGGGTCAATAAATCAGTCATGATGGAATGGTGGAGCAGACTCGATGGGTTGAATGGCCTAATACTACTCCTATGTCTTATGGTCTAAATCAAAAACTTCACAACATAAACACAAGAGATTCTGCAGATGCTGGAAATCCAGAGCAACACACACAATGCTGGAGGGATGTGGACACTGTGGGATGAAGGGCCTGTTCCTGTGCTGTACTGTTCTAACTTGGTTCAGTGTTAGTTGAGGTAGCTGCGAAGTGCGTTTGACATATTTCTCAGAGGCAGACTTACAGTAAACACAGAACAACGAACAGTACAGCACAGTACAGGCCTGTCGGTCCACAAAGTTGTGCCGACCCTTTAACCAACTCCAAGGTCAATCTAACCCTTCCCTCCCTCATTACTCTCCATTTTTCTTTCATCCCTGTGCTGATCTCAGAGGCTGTTAAATCTCCCTGAAGTACCTGCTTTTACCACCACCTCCGGCTGGACTTTCCACGCAACCACTACTCTCTATGTAAAAACTCTAGCTCTGACATCTTACCTATATTTACCTTCTATCACCTTAAGATTAAGCCCACCCTCTCATATTAGCCAATGCTCTCCACAGTTCACAGAACATAAATCAGTACAGGACCTTCGGCCCACCGCGTTGTGCTGCCCTTTTATTTTGTGATATAGTGTGGAGTCGACCCTTCCAGCCACGCTACCTCAGAGACCAAGACTAACCCTAACCTAACCACGGGACAATTTACAACGACCAATTCACCTACCCGGTATGCCTTTGGAGTGTGGGATGAAAGCGGAGCACCTGGGGAAAATGCATGCACTCTATGGGGAAAGCGTACACACTCCTTATAGAATAGTGCTGGGATTGAACTCTCAACTCCGGAATGCCCTGAGTGTCAGGCTAACTGCCATGCTGTTGTTGCATATCAACCTACGCAAGATAGCATGCGTTCCCTACGACATAGTCCTCTGTTTTTCTTTATTCCACGTGCCTGAGAATCTCGTAAGTGTCTCTAATGTATCTGTCTCTACCACCGCCCCTGGCAGGGCGTTCCTCACACTCCGCACTCTGTGTAAGAAACCTACCTCTGACATCCCCCTACACTTTCCTCCAATCACCATAAAATCAAGCTCCCTCATTGTTTATTGTGTGCAGGAATGCTGTTTCGTCTGCCGATATACCTGTATACGATGTATGATAATAAATTTGAACTATCACCCTCCTTCACTCCTTCCTGCCCTCCATTTTATCTCCCTCTTTCCTCCTTCTCCTCCACCCACCATGTTCCCTCTGGGCTGTGACAGGCTGAATTGCCCTTTGTGGTGATGTTGTACGATTTGGGGTACCTGGGGTGTCCAGGGAAGGATGGTATCTCTGGTGATGGGGTTTGTCGTGACCATTCTGGGGCAGCTCACTCATTTTTGTCACCACCGGACACTCAGCTCTCACCTGTGGCTCCAACTAACTGCTTGCATGTGTCAGCGGCCACACCCCGGTACACCACTTTGACAGGTGGGCTAGACCGGGTGAGAGTAGCCAGCGACCTCATATCCTGATGAGATAGGGACACGTCTGTTTGAGCACGCGAAGTCAGCTCTGGCAGACTGGGCGAATGAGATCAACAGTGAGATCCAAAGGCCAGGAAGATGGTTCTGCAACAATTCGTGGAGAGCAAAAGGCACGGCAAGGTACAGGGGCCGTCATGGTCAACCCCAGTTGTGACGACCACTCGTATCACTGGACACTGACTTCCGAGATTGAGAGAGTGGAACTGTCCCAGTGCAATGGCTTTTCCACCTTAAAAACTCTCCCATATAGGTTTCCGGTCATCATCGGAAACAACGGACAACCACCACAGTAAGAAATGACCCTATGGACCCTTGTCCCCTGCCCCTGTCTGGATTACCATAACACTCCTCCATTCTCTGTCTGGGCCAAGTGCAGCTGACAAGATGCTGGCTACATTACTCACTCTGATGTACGACATATTCATATTTAATCTGTTTTATTTACTGAAGCTGTGATTTATTGGCAGGACTGCCCCGGCCCCCAGACTCACCTCGTGTTTGATGGATCTTGCTCCGTAGTGCAGGTTGTATCCTTCTGCCAGAACATCCATCACTTGCCGGTCCCACTTCAGGGTGATGTCGTGTCGCTGCTTGGCCTGAGGTGGAAACAAAAGCTGTGTGTTTACAGAATTTACTGTGCCTTCTTTCTTCTCCCGTACGATTCAAGAGTCAGGATTCTTTAAAGTCATTTCCAGTATACAAGCGTAAAGTGGAACAGAAAAATTGCCAGCACCAGCGATCCGGGTTCATCCCGCTGCTCTTTGTAAGGAGTTTGTACGTTCTCCCCGTGACTGCATGTATTTCCTCTGGGTGCGCCAATTTCCTCCCACATCCCAAGGACATACAGTTTAGGGTTAGTAAGTTGTGGGCAAGCTATGTTGGTGTTTGAAGCATGGCTGTACCTTGGTGCATCTTTGGACTGTGCTGGTCGTGACGTAAAACAACGCATTTCACTGTATGTATTAATGTACATGTGACAAATAAAGAAAATCATAATCTTAATTGTTACTCCGGATCCGGTGCAGCACAAAAAAACAATTAGGATAAAGAACACAATAATAATTTAGAAAACACAATAATTATAAATATGCAAGGTAGTTTATATACACTGATTGATTGTATGTCCATAAAGTGACACTAGGCACTGGAGTGTCTGTGACTGACAGGAAATGATAAAGTAGTGGTGGTTGGGGGTGTGGAGGGGTGGGTTAGTGAGTGGAGGTGTTGATCAGCCTCACTGCTTGAGGAAAGTGTTCAGGGGTTTCCAAACTGGGGTCCATAGATCAGGTCTTTTATCCTCTGGCTAAAGAAATTCCTCCTCATCTCTGTTCTAAATGGAAATGAAGAGGATTTTCTATAGTCAGAGGGAGGTGAATCTGTGGAATTCTTTGCCACAGACAGCTGTGGAGGCCAAGTCATTGGGTACATTTAAAATTAGGTTGAGAGGGATAATAAATCAGCCATGATAGAATGGCAGAGCAGACTCGATGGGCTGAATGCTCCTATGTTTTATGGTCTAGAGTGGGCGAGATCCTTCATGATGTTACTGGCCCTTTTCCAGCACCTTTCTGTATGTGTGTCCTTGAAAGCAGGTAGCCGGCACTGGTGATGTGTTGGACAATCTTGACTATCCACTGTATAGCCTTGCTGTCCGCTGCCGTCCAGTAACAAACAAGCTACTTATTTTGGTGACACAGTAGCATAATGGTTACGGTGATGCTTTACGGTTTCTAATCTGAGGCTGTGCCCTCTGGTCCTAGACTCACCTACTATAGGAAACATCCTCTCCATGTCCACTCTACCTAGGCCTTTCGATGTTCCTAAGGTTTCAATGAGATCTCCCCTCCCCCCATTCTTCTAAACTCTAACAAGCACAGACCTGGAGCCATCAAAAACCTCCTCATACATTAACCGTTTCACTACATGATGATTCTGATGAATCTCCTCTGAACCCTCACATGCCAGAACATTCGTTCTTAGATAAGGGACCCAAAGCAGTTCACAATACTCTAAGTCTGACCAATGCCTATATTCCTGGATTCCTTTCCTACCTTCTTGGCCCAGAAGTTTAACTCCTTGTTGACGAGCTGAATCAACTCCGAATGACAGAAGGGGAGGAAATACACAATTTCATTGATTCTGCCCAGAAATTCGTCCCGCCGGAAATGTGCCTGGATGGAGGGAATTCCAGAATTATGTCAGAATCCATACATTTATTGTTTTGTTAACACTAAACTCACCATGTTACGGAGATGACTACAGTACAGACCAGGTGAGTGAGGAGCAGGTGGGACAGGTAGAGTCATTCACAGTGTCAAGCGCTGTAGGGAGATTGCGAGGCTGTACCAGCCACAATGTTCGGTGTGTCGCTCTTACATCGAGGCAATCTTCAAAAGGCGATGCCTCAGAAAGGTGGCATCCATCATTAACGACACTCATCACCCAGGACGTGCCCACTTCTCATTGGTACCATCACGGAGCAGATACAGGAGCTGAAGACCCACACTCACTGGTTCATCAGGAACAGCTTCTTCCCCCTCCACTGTCAGGTTTCTGAACACTACCTCACTACTTTCACTCTCCTTTTGCACTACTAATTTAATTTTTTATATAAATATTTAACTGTACTTTATAGTTTTGTCAATATATTGCAATGTACTGCTGCTGCAAAACAACAAATTTCACAATATATATCAGTGATAATAAACCTGATTCTGATCGATGTTATAAAAGATCAGCTTTTTTCACCATATACATTTACATATACTTAGAATTTGTGCAACAAGAAACACTATAATTATAAGAAAGAATTATAGAGAAATAAAGTTAGAGGTTAAAGTACAGATATGAAATAAAATGTGCATAAATACATCAATACCAGCAAATATTTACAACGTAAATAGCATTATAAAAAGTGGTTGAAAGTGTTTAGAGTGTAGTGATGGGGGTAACAGAGGAAGGAGGGAGGCTAACCGGAATGGTTGATCAGATTAATGCCTGGGGAAAGAAACTTTTAAGATGGCGTGAAGTTTTTGTTTTAACAGCTCTATGTACTTTCCGGAAGGAAGCTTGTATGACAAAGTTCCACCTTTACATCTAAACCAACTTACACAAAATGCTGTAGAAACTCAGCAGGTCAGGAAACAGTTGACATTTTGGGCCACAACCCTACGTCAAGACTGAGAAGGAAGCCAGAATAAGAAGGTGGGTGAGGGAAAGGAGGGCAAACTAGATGATAGGTGAAGTCAGGTGGGTGGGCGGAGGGATGAAATAAGAAGCTGGGAGGTGATCGTTGGGAAAGGCAAAAGGCTGGAGAAGAAGGAATCTGATAGGAGAGGAGAGGACCATGGGAGAAAGGGAAGGAGCAGGCGAACTAGGGGAAAGTATTGGGCAGGTGAAGAAGGGTTAAGAAGGGGACCAGAGTGGGGAATTGAAGAAGGGGGGAGGGGGAGGGGGAAGAATTGCCAGGTTAGAGAAATTAATGTTCACATCTAAATACATTTTTTTTGGAGATTTAGCTTTTAATTACCCAACAGGTAGTTAACCTGATCAACCGTTCTAAAAAGTCATCTTTTCTAAGACCTTATCTACTATTAAGATGACTTTTTAGAACTTCTGTTTCTATTTCTAGGATAATTCCATTGGGAAATATGAGCCCTTGAGAATATATTTATGATGATCTCATAATTGGGTTGCTCTCTCTGGAGTGGCGGTGGCTGAGGGTAGATCTGATAGATTACGAAAGGCACAGATACGAACAGAGACCATCTTATTAACAGGGTTGAAATGTCTAATACCAGAAGGCATACATTTAAGGTGAGAGGGGGTAATTTCAAAGGAGATGCAAGGGCAAGTGTTTTTACACAGAGGGGTGGGTGCCTGGAATATGCTGCCTGGGGTGCTAGTACAGGCAGAAACATTAGTGACATTTAGATAGGCACATGAATGTGAGGACTATGGAAGGATATGGACATTGTGTGGGCAGAAAGGATTAATTTAATTGGCCATTATTTACTAATTTAATTGGTTCAGTACATTATGGGCTGAAGGGCCTGTTCCTGTGCTGTACTGGTCTGTGTTTCATATGTTCTATTTCTTTGTGTTGGTGCGTGGCCTAGTGGGCAAGGCATCAGACTAGTAACCTGAAGGTCGCTGGTTCGAGCCTCAGCTGAGGCAGCGTGTTTGTGTCCTTGAGCAAGGCACTTAACAACACATTGCTCTGCGACGACACCGGAGCTGCTTGGGTCCTAGTGCCCTTCCCTTGGACAACATCGGTGGCGTGGAGAGGGGAAGGCCTGCAGCTTGGGCAGCTGCCGGTCTCCCATACAACCCTGCCCAGGCCTGCACCCTGGAAATTCCAGGTGCAGATCCATGGTCTCTTGAGACCGACGGATGCCACCACCATTTCTTTAATCAGTGTATTAACAGTAATTAAAATCTTAGAGAGAAAAGCAATTAGAGTTGTGTGACTTGCCCGCAGGTATGTTTACCGGGATTACCCGAGAAGAACAGTGAGAGGCAATCGGAGGAGAATCCACCCTAGGGTTTTGTATGGAAACAGAAGTTCCTCACCAGAATTAGGGTATTTTAGGTGCAGAAGGATGTTGTAGCGGGGGTGGTAATGGGGATGAGCTCCCAACTATCTATTAAATGGTCTCAATGCCGTGCATCTCAAATAGCCTCTGATAACCAACTTCTGCTGTCTTGTGGCTACATCCACTCACGGGCCTCAGGAGTAAATCCCGAGGAAAAATCTGGAGCTGCAATCCCTAAGGCAGTCCCACACTGCAGCTCCCGCAATGCCGCTCGTGCCAAACAGTATCGGTTTCTGCCTGTTATTTTGGTTTCATCATCTGTGTGGAGAGGGGAGCCTGCTGCATGGGCAACAGCTTGCTCTTCGAATCGGACTGCCCAGGCTTGTGTATCGAATGCAGACATCCATGGTCAGCCCCAACCAATGAGGGCCTCCTGAGGAGGTTTTCAAACTTTAACAATGTTGTCTGAACTCAAACTGAAGGACAGTCATCACCACACAATGTCACAGTTCTCTCAACATGGAATAGCAAAGTGTTTGCTCCACACCTTAGCTCATCCACTCTGTAACAATCTCCAATCACATTGAGTGTTGTGGAAATCCAGAACTCCCCTCAAGCAAGTGAGTGCTCTGGGTGCACGATTTGGAAGAGGGGACCAGATGTAGCATATCTAAGTTTGCAGATGATACTAAATTGAGTAGAAAAGCATATTGTGCAGAGGATGCTGAGCATCAATAGGGGGGTAGGTTCAATGAGTGGGCAAAGGTCTAGTGGATGAAGAAGTAAATTGTGCATATGATGCAGAGTCTGTAGGGGGATATAGATAGGTTATGTGAGTGGGCAAGGGTCTGGCAGGAGTACAATGTAAGTAAATGTGATGTAATCCACTTTGGAAGGAAAAAATAGAAAATCAAATTATTATTTGAATATTAAAAGATTTCAGTATGCTGTTGTGCAGAGGGACTTGGGAGTGCTTGTGTATGAATCACAAAAGGTGGGTTTGCAGGTACAACAGGTTATCAAGAAGGCAAATGGAATGTTGGACTTCGTTGCTAGAGGGGTTGAATAAGAGCAGGGAGGTTATACTACAAATGCACAGGCTCATTGAGAGCCTCAATGTTAATTTAATTAAAATTTGTATTAGATTTGTCATACTAGTACTGCATTGCTGCTGCAAAAAGCTACATTTCATGGCATTCATACCCTGCATATGTATGCCCATGACAATAAACTTAAACTTGGAGAAAGGGCACTCAGTGGAGAGTCAGGGTGTTGGAAGGATTTAGGTTTGAGAAGGATGAGGTTGCTGAAAGAGGACAAACATAAGAAAGGCAGTTTAACCAGAGAGATAACTTTAGAATGGAGTTAGCTTTTATGGACAGAGAACAGTGCAGGCTCTTTGGCCCACGATGATGTGCCAACCCTTTAACCTACTCTAAGATCAATCTAGCCCTTCCCTCCCACATCACCCTCCATTTCCCTATCATCCATTTGCCTACCTAAGAGTCACTAAAATGCTCCTACTGTATCTGTCTCTACCACCATCCCTGGCAGTTCCATTCCATCTACTCATCACTCTTTGTGTAAGAAACAAAGTATGTTAAGAGTGAAAGGCCAGAATGGTATTCGATGTGTGGAAGCATAACAGATGGGGGTGAACTTAAATACATTTTTTGCATTTCTGTTTACTCAGGAGATAGACACAGAGTCTATAGAAGTGAGGTAAAACGGCATCAACTTCATCGACTGTGTACAGATCACAAAGGAGGAGGTGTTTGCTGTCTTGAGACAAATAAGAGTGATAAAACCCCTGGGGCTTGACAAGATGTTCCCTCGGACCCTATCAGAGGCAATGCAGAAATTGCTGGGGTCCTAGCAGAGATACTTAAATCATCCTTAGTGACAGGAAGGTACCAGATGATTGGAGGATTGCCAATGATGTTCCACTGTTTAAAAAAGGCTCTAAACATAAACCAGCAATTTATAGGCTGGTGAGTCTGACATCAGTTGTGGGAAAGTTGTTGGAATGTATTCTTAGGGACCAGATATGTAAACATTTGGATAAACATGGACTGATTAAGGATAGTCAGCATGGTTTTGTGCGTGGTAGGTCATGTCTAACAATCTTATGGAGCATTTCAAGGAAGTTACGAGTAAAGTGGATGAGGGCAAGGTAGTGGATGTTGTCTACATGGACTTTAGCAAGGATTTGACAAGGTCCCACATGGGAAACTGGTCAAGAAGGTTCTGTTGCTTGGCATTCAGGATGAGGTAGTAAATTGGGTTAGACATTGGTTTTGTGGGAGAAGCCGTAAAGTGGGAGTAGATGGTTGCCTCTCTGACTAGACTCCACTGGACTCCCTGTGACTAGTGGTGTCCCACAGGATCGGTGCTGGGTCCTTTGTTGCTCATCATCTATATCAATGATCTGGAAGAGTTGGAAGAGTACAGAGAAAATTTATAAGGATGTTGCTGGGTCTGGAGGACCTGAGGTATAAGGAAAGATTGAACAGGTTAGGACTATATTCCTTAGAAGATTCAGAGGAGATTTGATAGACAGGTATACAAAATTATGAGAGGTATAGTTAGGGAAGCAGACTTTTTCCACTGAGGTTGGGTGGGACTACAGCCAGAGGCCATGGGTTAAGGGTGAAAGGTGAAAAGGTTAAGGAGAATATGAGGCAAAACTGTGTGAAGAAGAGGGTCGTGAGAGTGTGGAACGAGCTACCAGCGCAAGTGGTGCATGTGAGCTTGATTTCAATGTTTAAGAGAAGTTTGGATAGGTACATGGATAGTTGGGGTATGGAGGGCTATGGGAGCAGGCAGGTTAAATGGTTTTTGGTATGGACTAGATGGGTTGAAGGGCCTGTTTCTGTGCAGTACTTTTCTATGACTCTAAACTTGTCTTTGACATCCACTCCCACCATACTTTCATTCAAACACCTTAAGGTTCTGAATGTTGAAAGCATTCCTAGATAGAGTGAATGTGAAGAGGATGTTTCCTTTGGTGGGGGAGTCTAGGTCCAGAGGACCCAGCCTCAGAACAGAGGGCTGGCCACGTAGAAAAGAGATGAGGAGCAGGAATTTCTTGAGCCAGAGGGTGGTGAATCTGTGGAATGTGGATGCCAGCTCCCTGGGTGCATTTACGGCAGAGGTTGATAGGTTCTTGATTAGTCAGGTTGTGAAGGGTTATGGGGAGAAGGCCCATTGGGTTTGAGATGGACATGGATCAGCCATGATGGAATGGTAGAGCAAATTCGATGGGCCAAATGGCCTAATTGTGCTCCCAGGTCTTATGCTGCCACTGTCATCAGCTTTTCAAAGTGACTTGAAAAACCTGAACACTAACTCAGAATTTCTTCATCTGTTTCTCAACTTGTACTCGCATTGTTATGTTTATTGTGTTCAGTTTTGCATGTGTGTAAGATATGTATAATTTATGTTAATTTTGGTTCTTTAAGGTAGTCATAGCTATGCCCCCTCACATAATAGGCATTTCTGCCCTGGGAAAAAGTGTCTGGCTGTCATCTCTATGTACCCCTCTTTGCTCATTGATGTCTTTGAAGGTCCGTGAGACACGTGATGAAGTGAACAATTCCATTACCTTCAGGATGGGTCTGATCACATGCTCCTTGAACCGATTGGAGATGGTCACTTTCTCTGTCAGAAGCTCGTCACCTGCAGTAACCAGGGAGAAAAATGTGACAGTCAATGTTCCCTCTAATATATTTTTCAGTTGTATAGACCAATCATTCCTCTCAGCAGGAAATTTTTACAGGGCCTGAAAATTGCACAGCACTTTAAATGTTTATTTTTGTAATAAATGTACCATAAATATTTAGAATGAAGACTGAAAAATCACACACTTCTGATTTTATTTATCAATTGAAAGGTATAATGAAATACAGGACAACAAAGAAAATCTTTCACGTTTTGTAAACCTTTCTACCTGTGTCCAATTCCAGCTGTGAGACAACAAAGGCTATGTGAGCGGGGGCATTTCCGTTACTGCGCGGCTGTTTAGTGGGGACAGTGGGTAGTTCAACAGTGGGTAACTTCAAGCTGCTCTGATGTGACAAGAATAATTTTTCAGCTGAATAGGCTGAAAAATGACAGATGAAATTTAATGGAGGCAAGTGTGAGGTGTTGCACTTCTGTAGGACAAACCAGGGTAGGACTTACACAGAGAAAAGCAGGGCATTAAGGAGTGTGGAAGGCAGAGGGATATGGGAATATAGATCCATAATTCATTGAAGGTGGCATCACAGATAGATAGAGTTGTAAAGAGAGCTTTTGGCATGTTGGCCTTTATAAATCAAAATACTGAGTACGGGAGTTGGGATGTTACGTTGAAGATGTATAAGATGTTGGTGAGGCCTAATTTGGAGTATTATGTGTAGTTCTGGTCACCTCCCTACAGGAAAGATGTCAATAAAATTGAAAGAGTACAGAAAAAATTTACAAGGTTGTTGCTGGACATGAGTTAATATGAAAGGTTGAAGAGGTTAGGAATTTATTCCCTGGAGTGTAGGAGAATGAGAGAAGATTTGATAGAGGTATACAAAATTATGAGGGTATATATAGGGTAAATGTAAGCAGGCTTTTTCCACTGAAGTTGAGAGAGACTAAAACTATAAGTCATGGGTTAAGAGAAAAAGCAGACCTTTTTAAGGGGAACATCTTAATTGATAGGGTGGTGAGAGCATGGAACGAGGTGCCAGCAAAAGTGGTGGATGTGTACTCAACTGTAACATTTAAGAGAAGTCTGAATAAGTACATAGACGTGAGGGGTATGGAGGGCTACGGCCCAGGTGCGGGTCGATGGGATGAAACAGAATCATAGTTTGGCATGGATTAGATGGTCTGAAGGGCCTGTTTCTGTGCAGTAGTGCTCTATGACTGTATGGACAAGGAACACACAATGTATTTCAAATGACCCAACAAGTAGACAGGCCCTGGAGAGTGTCAAAGAACAGAGAGACCTAAGCTACGTGCAGAGAGACTCAGGTAGGTAGTGTGGGAAAGGAGGCACTCGGTACGCTTGTTGAGTGCTCTAATTCTGCTCCCAAGTCTTTCATCAATCAGGATATTAAGTTGGGACATAACATCACAGCAGTACACAACACTGACAAAGCCACATTTGCAATATTATGTACAGTTGTATTTGTCACAGTATTTTTTCAATATACAAATACAGTTGTATTTTTCAAGTGCCTTGAAAAAGTATTTAGCTCCCACAGTTATTTTCACAGTTTACTCTCTCATTTTCTAAATGTATATTAAAGTAGCTAATTTGAGCTAATCTACAAAATACTGTGCATCATGTCAAATCAAAAGAAAAATTCCAAAACCTGTCAACAATTTACTAAAAATTAAAAACCAAAATTGTGAGGCTGAAAAATTATTCATTCCCTTTGTAATTACTATGCTAACTTTCCTCACTTGTAATATACTATTACCTTAACAACTCACCAAATAGTTGATGCAGACTTGTTTCAATGAATTTATAAGAATAAGTACACCCCCCTCTCTGTAAGGTCCAACAGTATGGTAGATTTTCAACAGACCAAACCAAAAGGAAGAAGAAAGAGCTTACAAGACAAGTCAGGGAGATGACAATAGAGAAGCACAGATCTGGGGAAGGGTACAGACCATCTCAAAGGCACTGAACATACCTCACAAGAACTTAAGAAATAGGAGCAGGAGTAGGCCATCCGACTCATTGCTTCACCATTCAATAAGATCGTGCCTTATCTGACCATGGACTCATCTCCACCTACCTGCCTCTTCCCCATAACCCTTAATTCCCCTACTATGCAAAAATGTATTGAACCTTATCTTAAGTATATTTACTGAGGTAGCCTCCACTGCTTCATTGGGCACAGAATTCCACAAATTCATCACTCTCTGGGAAAAGCAGTTCCTCCTAAATCTACTCCCTTGACTCTTGACGCTATGTCCCCTAGTTCTACTCTCATTTACTAGTGTAAACAACTTTCCTGCCTCAATGCTTAGTGCAGTCCATCATGAAAAGGAGAAAAAATATGAAACCATAGCCACCCTTTTAAAGTTAATCGCCAGAGAAGAATGACACTTGTAAGAGAGGATACTGTGACACCAACAGTCACTCTGAGTGAGCTGCAGAATTAGGTTCATGGTTCCACAATCACAAAGGCTTTGAACAAAAAGGGTATTTATAGAAGAGTGGCAAGGAGGAAGCCCTGGCCCCCAAAAAAAAGATAGCATTTTCTGTCTGCACAGACTTAGCAAAGCATCACTTAGACAATACTGTAAAGATATGGAAAAATGTATTGTGGTCGGATGAGATCAAAGTGGAACACTTTGGCCTCAACACTAAGTGATACGTTTGGCATAAATCTAATACTACACATCAGCCAGGTAACACCATCCCTACTGTAAAGTATGGTGAAGGTAGCATCATGCTATGGGAATGCTGTTCAGCAGCAGGGACTGGTTATCTGGCCATGATTGATGAGAAGGTGAATGCTGCTAGATACAGAGAGATCCTGGATAAAAACCTGCTAGCCTCTCCCAGAAAGCTCAAACTGATGAAGAAGTTTGTCTTTCAGCAGGACAATGACCCAAAACATACACTGCCAGAGCAACATGGAGTGGCTTCAAATTAAGAAAATTGATGTTCTTGAGTGGCCCAATCAGAGTCCTGACCTTAACCCAATTGAATATTTCTGCAACACCTCGAGATCGCTGTCCACCACTGCTCCCCAACTATCCTGGCACAGCTTGAGCAATTTTGCAAGGAGGAATGGTCAAATACTGCTCCAACACATTTTGCAAAGCTAGTAGAGACTTATCCAAAAAGATTGTTGGCTGTAATAGCTGCGAAAGGTGGTTTAATACAAAGCAAAGAGGGGTGAATACTTTCGAACTGCTGAAATATCAGTTTTTGATTTTTTAGTTTTTCATTATTTGCTATTTTCCTTTTTTAAGGCTCTACTGTGAAAGAAAAGGAGCATGTGATTCACAAATAAAAACCCTCAGTTAAGTGGATCAAAATCCCTGGTTGTAATACTCATTTATGTGAACAAAGGATTAGGGGCTGAATAATTTTTTCAAGGTGCTGTACGTCTGTGGTGAACTACATATACCTGTCTGGACACGCCCCCCCGCTGACTGCTCCTGTGGCTCCTCCCACAGACCCCGGTATAAAGGTGATTGGAGACACAGCCCCAGCCTCAGTCTCCAGGATGTAGTGTGGTGGTCATTTGCTGCTTGTTCTTTCTTCCAGCCAATAAAAGCCTATATCTCGCCTCACGTCTCCGAGAGTTATTGATGGTGCATCAACGTCATAACATACAGTGAAATGCATCATTGTGTCAATGACAAACACACTCCGAGGATGTGATGGGGGCAGCCCACAAGTGTCACCATGTTTCCAATGCCAACATAGCATGCCCACAACTTAGTAACTCTAACCATACATCTTTGGAATGTGGGAGGAAACCAGAGCCCTAGGAGGAAACCCTCAGCATCACGGGGAGAACATACAAACTCTTTACAGACGGCAGAAGGAATTGAACCCCAATCGTGATCACTGCCACAAGTAGAGGATGATGCTAACCAATATGTTACCGTACTGCCCAGGTACTGGTCACTTCACATGAAGCCTAGAGGATGTCATAACACTAGAAAGGGTACAAAGAAGATGTACAAATTGTTACCAGGTCTAGTGGGCTTGAGTCATGAAGAGAGGCTGGATAGGTTACTACTGTTTATCCCTGGAGTGAAGGAGACCAAGGGTGACCTTGTAGGGGTTTTCAAAGTAAAGAGGGGGCAAAGATAAGTGGGGGGGGGAGGGTGATCACAATCTTTCTCCTAGAGTACAGGAGTCTAAAACTAGAGGGCATTAATTTAATGTGGGAGGGGAGAGATTGAAAGGGGACCTGAGGGGCAACTATTTCACATGGATGGTGGTCCGCATATGGAACAGGCTGCCAGAGGAAATGGTACAGATGGCTACAATTATGATATCTGGACAGATGCATGGATATAAAAAGTCAAAGTAAATTTATTATCAAATTACATATTCTGTACTTCACGTGTGGCTTAGCTACTAAGCCCAGTGGATCTGTTTCTACTGACAGGAGAAGGGGCAAAGGCAGGTTTATGGCACCTTAAAACCAGACAGACGGGGTTCGTCAGCCATGGTTGGCAGCTCATATAGGAGAAGGAAAACTCTGATCTCAAACCTCCGCTGCCTTGCAGCTGTACCCACTAGTGGGGAAGGCTTCAGGAGTAAATCCCCAAGGGAAATATCTAGAGCTGAAGTCCCTAAGGCATTCCTACGTTAAGTTCAACGTTGACTGGCAACTACTGTGATGCTGCTGGTGCCAATCAGTATCGGTCTCTGCCATTCCTTTGGGCCAATCAGATGCGTGGAAAGGCAGAGCTTGCCACATAGGCAACAACTTGCTCTCCATATCATACTGCCCTGGCATGCATATCTAGACAGCTAGGACACAATATCCATGGTCGACCCTGACCAACAGAGGCCTCACATGACACCATACATCTATTTGGGATTTATTTTCTTGCAGGAATTTACAGGAAAATAAAGAAATATATCAGAATTTATGAAAAAACTATACATAAATAAAGACTGACAAATGACCACTATGCAAAAGAAGATAAATTGTGCAAAAAAAAAGCACAGAATATGAGTTGTTGGGTCCTTGAAAGTGAGTCTATAGGTTGCAGAATCAGTTCAGATTTAAAGCACGAAAAGTTATCAGGAGTCTGATGGCTGTATGAGTCTGGTAGGTGTGAGACCTAACACTCCTGTACCTCCTTCCCGATGGTAGTAGCGAGAAGAGAGCTTGGCCTGGATGGTGGTGGTCCTGGATACTCCTTGTAAATGTGCTCAATGGTGGGGAGGGCTTCAGAAGAATATGAATTGCCGACAAGTGGTTGGGCAACCTGGTCAGCATGGACAAGTTGGGCGGAAAGGCCTGTTTTCCATGCTCCATAGCTCTCTGGCTCTAATGATGTGCACAGCTAAGACAAAAGCTGTGACTCCACCCTCATCAACAAGCCCTTGATTTTTCCACTAACTCGATAGAAACAATGTCTCCACAACTGAAGGCAGCATCCAACAACGGCCTGACCGAACAATATCTCTGTTGCTGAAGCCACCACTCGGTACCAGAGTGAGTCACACAGAATACTTACAATACCCATTGAGTGATGGAACCAAGTGCATTGTGGGCAACTTTGATAATGACAGGTGGGCTAGGAATACAAACAAAAGAAAATCTACAGATGCTGGAAGTCCAAGCAACACACACAAAATACTGGAGGAATGCAGCAATCTTTTCCATAGATGCTGCCTGGCCTGCTGAGTTTCTGCAGCATTTTGTGTGTGTTGGTGGGCTAGGAGGTCATGAGGACCCAAAGGGAGACAGACTGGGTCAGTGAACAAGTATGGACAAAGTGGCAGAAGCACAGCAACACTTGTGGTCTGCCCCAAACACACACTCAGACTGTGTTGCTCCTTGATGCATTTCATAGAACCCACCTTGTCTGTCCCACTCACATCAGGGAGCAAGTTACACCAGGACCACCAGACTCAAAAACAGTTACTTCCCCACCTGTGCAGCTTAGAGGGAACAGCGGTGGTGACACCCGCGAGCTGCCCCCAGCACATCCATTGGTGTTAACGCAAATGACACATTTCACTGCATGTTTTGATGCACACGTGATAAATCAACCTGGATCCACACTATCAAGTTCCCCTGGATCCCAAGCCTCCTGTTTCCTTAATGAATTTGGGGAATCTTATCAAACCCAACACTAAAATTCATATCTACTACATCCACTACTCTACCTTCATCAGTGTGCTTTGTTACATCCTCAAAGAATTCAATCAGGCTTGTGAGGCATGATCTACCCCTCACAAAACCACTTCACCGCATGCTTTGATGTACTGTACATGTGACAAATAAAACTAATCTTTATCTTTTCAAAGGAAAGATTTGCAGCTATGCCAGCTCACTTTCCACGATGTTACCTAGATTCTCGGCCAGTCGTTTCTTGCTCAACTCTTGGGCTTCCTGCCTCAGCTGCAAGGCGTGCTGGGCAATTTCATCGCTGGCTACGTTGGAGGTCATGATGAAGATTGCGTCCTTGCACTCGATGGTCTTTCCCTTGCCGTCTGTCAGCCTGCCCTGCAAAGATCGGGGTGGGGGGGTGGTTGGTGGGGGTAGAACAGAGGTGAATGCCATTTCTCTGAATGAATACTACAAATCCACGGGGAAAGATATTAGGATGCAATTGACTCACGTGAAGCAAAGATCATAAAGATTAACATGTCCACAATTTACTAACACTTACTAACACATATGGCTTGGGTATGTAGGAGGAAATCAGAGCACCCAGAGGAAACACACATAGTCACAGGGAGAATGTACAAGCTCCTTACAGAGATAGGGATTGAACCCTGATCGTTGGCCTATACTCGTGTTATGCTAACTACCACGTGACCAAATTTGTACCTCCTTCCCGTAAGCATGTGGGTTTGCATCCACAGTCCAAAGGTTAACCAGTTAGTAGGTTAATTGGTCATTGTAAATATCCCGATTGGGTTGATAGGTGGGTTGCTGGGTAGTATGGTTCAAAGGACGGGAAGGGTCTACTCTGCACTATATGAACAAACAAGCAGTAAATAAATCAATAGATAATTAGATAGAAAAATAGATAAATAAATAAAAATGCCACAGTCACAGAAAAAGTGAATGTAGACAATAAAGTGCAGGGTCTGATTGTGAGGTCGAGAGTCTTATCATACCAGGGGACTGTTCAGTGGTCTGGTAACAGTGGAGCAGAGGCTGGCCTTGAGCTTGGTGGTACATGTGTACAGGCTGTTGTTTCTTTTACCCGATGGGATGAGGGAGAAGAAAGAATGTCCAGGGTGGGACGGATTGTTAATTACACCGGCTGCTTTACTGAGGCAGGGAGAAGTGTAGACAGAGTCCATGGAGGGGAGGCTGGTTTCCATGATGTGCTGAGCTGTGTCCACAAATCTGCTGTTTCTTGGAAAGTGAGATAAATAGTTAATCTATTTTTATGGTTGAGAAGGGGGATAGGGGCTTAGGGCAGGAAAATTGTGCTTAGGTAGAACAGCCATCTTCTTATTGAATGGGACTGCAGGCACGAGGGCCTGAGTGATAGTAAACACAGGAGATTCTGCAGAAGCTGGAAATCCAGAGTAACGCACACAATGCTGGAGGAACTCGGCAGGTCAGGCAGCACCTATGGAGAGGAATACACCTGTCGTGCCTGAATTTCTTACCTCGTCAAAGAGCTGCAGCATGACGGTGAGGACATCGGGATGGGCCTTGTCCACCTCATCGAAAAGGACCACGGCGTTTGGATTCTGCTTCAGCTTCTTGGTGAGCTGCCCACCTTCCTCATGGCCCACGTAACCGGGAGGGGAGCCGATAAACTTCGCAACCTGCAAAACAATTCACCCCACTCCTACATCCTGTCTGGCTGGTTGAAAAGTGTCTGAATTTTGAACGGATCAATATTCAGCAAGGTGAAGGGCTTCCATAATGAACTTAATTTTTAAAAAGTTTTTCACAATAACGTGGTATACGGAAGACACAAAGTTAATTCCCTCTATGATGTCACATCAAACACTCGCTGTACTGGGAAACCAGTTAGGCACAGAGTAAATTCCCTCTGTATTGTTCTACTAAACACTAGGCTAGCTAAGAGAGCTAACTGTGGGTCCTGGAGATGGGCAACGGAGGGTTCTGCCCAGGCTGATGGCCTGGCGATGTTCAGGGGCTGTAACTGTGCTGAGGTAGCTGTGGAAAAAGAACACACAGCACCCATGGGTAACACAGAGGTGTTTTGGGCACTGTGGGGGATAAATGCCATCCTCAATGAGGATGGGAACTTGTTAATTTAGTCTGTGTTACTCATAACTTGCCTGGTTTTTGCTTGCAATGAGCTTGTACAAGAGCACTATAGTAGTTTGAATATATAATAAATGTATTTTTGGCAAAAGACCTGTTCCAAAGACGTACATGCAGTAAGGGTTAGTATGTTGTGGGCAAGCTATCAAGTAGACAGCCAGGGACTTTTTCCCAGGGCAGAATGGCTAACACGAGGAGGCATACTTTTAAGGTGGTTGGCAGAAAGTATGGGGTGGGGAGGATGTCAGAGGTGGTGAGTGCGTTGGCACCCTGCCAGAGATGGTGGCAGAGGCAGATACATTAGGGGCATTTAAGAAACTCTTCGATAGCCACATGGATGAAAGAAAAATGTAGGGTTATGTAGGAGGGACGGGTTAGATTGATCTTCGTGTGGGTTAGGTGGTCAGCACTTTGTGGTCCTAAGGTACTGTGCTGTAATGTTTTATGTCCTATGTTCTATGTTCTGTGCTGGTGCTGGAAGCATGGTAACACTTGCAGGCTGCCACCGGCACATAGTTGGACTGGGTTGGTCATTGACGCCAATGATGTATTTCACTGTTTGTTCTCATGTATGTGTGACAAATAAAACTATTGTCCCATCAGAAACTCCACAGGTTATCATGCATGCTATGTATGCAGGGCCCTTACCATTGTCAATTTCCTGGGTTTCTGCATTAATTATTAATAAAATGTGGTCTGATCTTCATCAAAGTCAGAATAAAAGACAGACACAGTCTGCCTAAATTAATAACACAAGCAATTGTACTTCCATGTCTTTATTGAACACATTTTTAAATCTTTCACAGTCCAGGCTGTAAATAGAATGTGAACCCTTGCATTTAATAACTGGTAGAACCTTCTTTAACAGCAATAACCTCCACCAAACATTTCCTGTAGCTGCTGATCAGACTGCACAGTGGTGAAGAGGAATCATAGACCATTCCTCCATACAAAACTGTTTCAGTTCATCAATATTTCTGGGATACCTTGCATGAACAGCTCTCATCCGGTCATGCCACAGCATCTCAATAGGGTTAAGGTCTGGATTCTGACTTTGCCATTCCAAAACACAATTTTTTTTTCTTTTTAAAGCGTTTTGTTGCTGATTACTCGTGTTTCAGATCATCGTCTTGTTGCGTTATCCAACTTCTAGTGAAGTTGTAGACACACTAGTGAAGTTTAAGAGACTACCAGACAGGTATATGGAGGAATTTAAGGTGGGGGTTATATGTGAGGCAGGGTTTGAGGGTCAGCACAACATTGTGGGCCGAAGGGCCTGTAATGTGCTGTACTATTCTATGTTCTATTAAGTTTCAGGTGATGGACTGCTACTCTGACACTCTCCTGTAAAATGTTTTGATACAATTTTGAATTCATTGTTCACTCAACAATTGCAAGCTGTCCAAGCCTTGAGGCAGCAAAGCAGCCCCAAACAATGACGCTCCTTCCACCATGTTTCACAGTTGGGATGAGGTTTTGGTGTTGGTGTGCAGTGCCCTTTTTCATCAAAACATAGTGATGTATGTTTCTGCCAAAAAAAATTCAACTTCTGTCTCATCTGTCCACAGAATATTGTCCCAGAAGTGTTGTGGGACATTCAGGTGGCCTTTACAAATTTGAAGGGTGCAGTAATGCTGTTTTTTGGAGAGCAGCGGTTTTCCTCTGTAGTGCCCTTCCATGTGCCTTTCTCGTTCAGTGATTTTCTTACAGTGGATGCACGAGCAGCAACTTTAGTAAGTTCTAGAGGTTTCACCTCCTTCAGTTGTGCTCTTGGTGTGATCTTTGCAGGATGCCCACTCCTAGGGAGAGTAGCAACAGTACTGAGTTTCCTCCATTTGGAGACTATTTCTCTTACTGTGGACTGATGAACACTCGGGTCTTTAGAAATGCTTTTGGATCCTTTTCCAGCTTCACGCATCTCTACAATCCTTCTTCCAAGGTCATCTGAAAGCTGTTTTGATCAAGGCATGGTGTACATAAACAGATCTTTCTTAAGAAGAGCAGGCGCTGTCAGTAACCTGACTTTGTGTGTCTTTTTTATAGGGCAGGGCAGCTCCACAACCCACACCTCCAATCTCATCTCATTTGTTGGAACACCTGACTCCAAATAGCTTTTGTAGAAGACAATACCCTAGATTTTCACATACTTTTTTGAACCTAGACTGTGACTGTTTAAATGGTGTACTCAGTATTGATGAGAAGTAGTACAACTGTTTGTGTGTTAGCTTAGGCAGATTGCGTTTGTCTATTATTGTGACGATGAAGATCAGACCACATTTTGTGAGTAATTAATGCAGAAAACCAGGTTTCACAAAGGGTCCACAAACTTTTTCTTGCAACTGTATGTAGAAGGTTGAATGAAAATAAACTTGAACTAGATACAAAGCCTTCCTCTGAAAACTTCCAGGTGAGGAGGGTGATAGGCAGGTGAGGGAGAAGTGAAAGAGGGACTGATATCAGAAACTGTTGGTAATTGGTGGAGGTGACAAAGGTATATAGAAGATGGAATCTCTTACGAGAGGAGAGTAGACCATAGAAGAAAGGGAAGGTGGAGAGGAACCAGAAGAAGGTGAGGAGAAGGGGAATAAACAGTCAATGTTTAGACAACTGAGAGGAAGGGGGAGAAGCCAGAATAAGAAGGTGAGAGGGGGAGGAGTACAAGCTGGCAGGAGTTAGGTGAGACAAGGTGAGGAGGAAGGTGGGTGGTTGGGACAGGGAGGGCTGAAGGAGATGGAATCTGATAGGAGAAGGGAGTGGACTATGGAAGAAAGGGTGGAAGCTGAGGAGAGG
The DNA here is from genome assembly GCF_048418815.1 of Hemitrygon akajei. Taxonomy (NCBI): domain Eukaryota; kingdom Metazoa; phylum Chordata; class Chondrichthyes; order Myliobatiformes; family Dasyatidae; genus Hemitrygon; species Hemitrygon akajei. The sequence continues at coordinate 196,309,177 of NC_133127.1, read as the reverse complement.
AGTGTGGTGCGTGGCCAAGTGGTTAAGGCGTTGGACTAGCGATCTGAAGGTCGTGAGTTCGAATCTCAGCCAAGGCAGTGTGTTGTGTCCTTGAGCAAGGCACTTAACCACACATTGCTCCAGTCCACCCAGCTGAAAATGGGTACCGGCAAAATGCTGGGGGTTAACCTCACGATAGACTGGCGTCCTATCCGTTGGGGGTATACCGGAGTCACGGAAACCCGCATAAGTACCGGCCTGATGAGCCTATAAGGCTCGGGACAGACTTTAACTAACTTTAACTGAGGAGAGGAACCAGAAATGTGTAGGTGATAGGGAGATGGAGAACGTGGAAAGGGGAAAGAGATGAAGTGATGGAGGTTGTGGGATAAGGGGAAGGAAAATACAATACACGACTGGATGAAGAACGTGGATAATTTCTTCACCCTTGACCTGAGCCTCCTGGTTGAAGGTTGTGATCCACAGGCGGATCACAATCGTGTTGCCAACTGAAACTTACTTCGTGCTTTTCCTGGAATTCTGACATGTCAAGCCGGATGAATTTCTGCATTGGGAAAAGAAAACATGTAAGTAACTTGTTTTTAATATTATGTTTATTGACAAAGAGGATTTATACGAATGTTCGAAAGTTCAAATTAAATTTATTATCAAAATACAGTTGACTGGGACACATCGGAACCTGTTCATTTTGGCCCAATTAAGTGGCTGCCCCAATCAGCCTAAGTTTCATGGAAACAGTTAAAAACGTATAAAAAAAAGCAAACTACTGCTTAACTGTGTAGCAAATTGGGAATGCTGTTGGCTAGCTTCTGTTGTTTATATGATTTGCAGCTCGAGGACCTTCGGCTCACACGGGAGAATGAAGAGGTGATAGGAGCTACAGGGAGGCAGTCACCCCTAGGTTGCAGGAGTCAGGTACAGTAAGGGGGTGACTGTAAGGAAAGGGAAAGGAAATGAGCAGCTATACAGGTACCCCTGTGGCCATTCCCCTCAATAATAAATATACCACTTTGGATACTGTTGAGGCAGACGACCTAACGGGGGAACCGTAGTGACCGGTCTCTGGCGCTGAGTCTGGTGCCGTGGCTCAGAAGAGAAGAGAGGTGAAGGGAACGTAGTGGTGATAGGAGATTCCATAGTCAGAGGAATAGGGATGAGATTCAGTGGATGCGATAGAGACACCCGGATGATATGTTGCCTCCCAGGTGCCAGGGTCAGGGACATCTTGGATCAGGTCCATGGCATTCTAAAGGGAGAGGGGGAGGGTGAGCAGCCCGAAATCTTGGTACATACTGGCACCAATGACATAGGTAGGAATGGTGAGGAGGTCCTGAAGAGAGATTTTAGGGAGCTATGTAAAAATCACTGTTTTTTGGACACAGACACATACAACTGACGCTATTTAAAAACTGATCACTCTAAGCACAGTGTAGTGTTTAACCGGCACAAAAGTGTACATGACTGACGTTAGTTAGAAACGGTTCAGCAACAGACTCCTGTCCGAATTAAGCATCAGTGTCCCAGATAACTGAAGGGAATCTGAGCTACTTACTCGATTAATCGATGGTCCTAAAGAATTGCTCCAAATAGGCAGCTGCCCCAATTAACTTATGTCCCAATTAACTGGAATCCACTATAGATATATGTTACAATATACTACATTGAAATTCATTTGATGGCTGCAAAAGAAGAGGGCATGTCCTTGATGGCGAGGGTTCATAGTGATCAATGCTGCACTCTTGAGGCATCGCTACTTGAAGATGTGAAGATGGTGCCCATGATGGAGCTGGTTGAATCGACAACCCTCTGTAGCTTTTTTGTATTTTGGAGCAAATACCAGACGGTGATGTAAATAGTTTCTATCCAAGGTATATCTATAGTAATTTGGTGACATATCAAATCTCAAACTCCTGATAAAATATAGCCGTTGGTGTGCCTTCTTCATAATTGCATCAATATGTTGGGCCCAGGATAGATCTTAAGAGATATTGACACCCAGTTACAGTCATACAGCACGCAAACAGGTCCTTCAAGCCATCTTTCATGGTCCTCACCAAGCAGTCCCAGTTGCCCATGTTTGGTCCATAGTCTTCTAAAACCCCTTTGTCCTCATACTTATCCAGATGTTGGTATAGAGAAAAACAAAAATCTTCAACACATGCAGCAGAAAGGTCTCTCTCCTACCTTCTTGATGTCGTTGTGCATGTACTTGGCAATCTGCTTGGCCAGCTCTGTTTTTCCTGCAGCAGAGATGAGAAATTAATTCAGTATCTGGCCCAACTTCCCGTGAAACATTAAAACATAGAACAATAAGCACAGTACAGACCATTCAGCTCACAATGTTTTGCTGATCTTTTAACGATATAACAACTATAGCACGGAAACAAGCCATCTCGGCCCTTCTAGTCCGTGCCGAACACTTACTCTCACCTAGTCCCACTGACCTGCACTCAGCCCATAACCCTCCATTCCTTTCCTGTCCATTTACCTATCCAATTTTACTTTAAATGACAATACCAAACCTGCCTCTACCACTTCTACTGGAAACTCATTCCACACAGCTACCACCGTCTGAGTAAAGAAATTTGTTGACATCTTTCCTATAATTCGATGACCAGAACTGTACACAATACTCCAAATTCGGCCTTACCAATGCCTTGTATAATTTTAACATTACATCCCAACTCCTATACTCAGTGCTCTGATTTATAAAGGCCAGCATACCAAACGCTTTCTTCACCACCCTATCCACATGAGATTCCACCTTCAGGGAACTATGCACTATTAAAGAGCAAGTCTTATGAGGAAAGGTTGAGCGAGCTAGGGCTTTTCTCGTTGGAGCGAAGGAGGATGAGAGGTAAATTGATAGAGGTGTACAAGATGATAAGAGGCATAGATCACTCTGTTCTACTGCATTCTTCAATGCCCTACCATTTACCCATGTATGTCCTATTTGGATTATTCCTACCAAAATGTAGCAACCTACTTTTTAACCTACTTTAAGATCAATTTAACTCCCCCCCTCATATGGCCTCCATTTTTCTATCATCCTTGTGCCCATCGAAGAGTTTCTTAAATGTTCCTGCTGTATCTGCCTCTAACACCAACCCGGTAGTGTGTTCCACATCCATCACTCTGTGTAAAAAACCTATCTGTGACATCACCCCCTTACAGAATTAAGCCCCTTGTATTAGCCATTTCTCCGCTGAGGAAAAAGTCTCTGGCTGTCCACTCAATCTATGCCTCTTATCATCTTGTACACCTCTATCAATTTACCTCTCATCCTCCTTCGCTCTAAAGAGAAAAGCCCTGGCTCGCTCAACCTATCCTCATAAGACTTGCTCTTTAATCCAGGGAGCATCCTGGTAAATCTTTGCACCCTCTCTAAAGTTTCCAAATCCTTCCTATAATGAGGCAACCAGAACTGAACACAATACTCCAAGCATGGTCTAACCAGGGTTTTCTAGAGCTGCAACATTACCTCACGGCTCTTGAACTCAATCCCTTGACTAATGAAAGGCAGCACACTAGTCGGCCCTCCTTATCCGCGGGGGATTGGTTCCGGGACCCCCCGTGGATACCAAAAAATGCGGATGCTCAAGTCCCTTAATTAACCTGTCTCAGTGCAGTGGTCTTTAGGACCCAGCAGAACCCCAGACCTTATTTAACCTGTCTCAGTGCGGTAGACATTAGGACCCGGTGGCGCTGCTCTGAATCTGCAGTGGTTCTGTTCATGAAAATAATGACGATCACAATTGAAAATAAAGTGGAAGTAATAAAGCGATCGGAAAGACGTGAAACACCATCAGTCATTGGAAAAGCGTTAGGCTACAATCGGTCAACGATCAGAACAATTTTAATGGAGCATGTGCAAGGCCCTGCCCTGATGCAAGCTACAATTATTACTAAGCAACGCAGTGGTTTAGTTATTGAAATACATACATATTTTAAATGTTTTATATGCATAGAAAGGTAAAATATATACTATATACTAAGACAAACGTTTGACTAACTGACACGAAATAATACCGGATGTACCTGTTCCGACTTCAAATCCGACTTGAAGACGGACTCAGGCACGGTACTTGTTCATAACCTGGGGACTGCTTGTACTTTAAAATCATCTCTAGATTACTTATAATACCCAATACAGTGTAAATGCTATGTAAATAGTTGTTATACCGTATTGTTTAGGGAATAATGACAAGAAAAAAATAGTCTGTACACGCTCAAACAATGAGTGCAGGAGAGAGAACTTCCGGGTTTTCCCGATCTACAGTTGGTTGAATCTGCGCATGCGGAACCCACGGATAAGAAGGACCGACGGTATATGCTTTCTTAACCATCCTGTCAACTTACAAGGCAACTTTGAGGGCTCTATGGATATGGACCCAAATCCAAAAGGACATTTTAAGACAAAACAGGTCAGCTGTTCACTGCAGAAGTTCCACATTACAATCAAAACCTGAACCAGCGTGGATAACTTCACTCACCTCAACACTGAACTGAATCCACAACCAATGGACTCACTTTCAAGGACTCTACAACTCACATTCTCAATATGATTATCTATCTATCTATCATTATGTGTTTTTCTTATTTACACAGTTTGTCTTCTTTTGCTATTGGTTTACACAGTATCCATCTTTGTGAGTGTGTAGTTTTTTCATTGATTCTATTGTGTTTCTTTGCATCTACTATGATTGCGTGCAAGAAAATAAATCTCAGGGTAGCATACGTACTCTGATAATAAATTTACTTTGAACTTGGAGAAGATTTTTAAAGATATTAGTAAAATTGTCGTTTACAAAAGAATCTGTTATGTCACCTATTTGGGGAAAGAGCAAGCTACTTGGGGAAAAAAAAATCTGCAACGTGTAAGCTCCTGGACAGAAAGTGGAAAGAGTTAAATATTAGAAATTTTGCTCATTGTTTTATTGGCAGGCAGAGGGTGAGCTGTGTGACCTCGGCCCTAGCGAGGACTGGGCCTCAAGCTGCAGTGTCAGCTGTTTGTAGTCATCCAGGAAAGGCATCAGAGTACTCCACCAGAGTGCTGGAGGCCGTGCGGTGTGGCGGCCAAGCTGGAGTCGGCGCTGCCCTCCAGTGTTCGCTCGGCAGAAGACGAGCAATATTGTGTTTGACTGCAGACTGCTGCAACATTCATGTACTCAGCGACCTGGACTATATTTTTTTGTGAGACTGTATTTTACTGATATCTGACATGTGTTACATGCGTCTTGTGTTAGGTAAGATTTTTGGTACTGTGTTCTGCACCTTGGCCCCTGAGTAACACTGTTTTGTCTGTCTGTATTCAAGGGTGTGCATAAACGGTTGAATTACAATTAAACTTGAACTTGACTTGCTCTGTTGCCAGAGCAGTCAATATGGTTGGATCTCTTTTGAAAAGCAAGCACAAGTATAATGGGCCGAGTGGCTTCCAAATGCAATAAATCAGAATCAGGTTTATTATCATTGACATATGTTGTGAAATTTGTTGTTTTGCAGCAGCAGTACATTGCAAAGCATAAAAATTACTATAAATTACAATAGAGATAATTTAAAAAGTAGTGCAAAAAGAGAACAAAGTAGAGAGGTAGTGTTCATGGATTCATGGACTGTTCAAAAAATAGTCACAAAAAAATCAAATTTCATGACATATGTGAGTGATGATAAACCTGATTCTGATATGGATCTCTATTGTGGACTGAGAGTGGGAAGGGGGCAGGGAGAGAGGAATCATGGTTGGGAAAGGTGGAAGGGAAAGGGGAGGGAGTGGGAAGCACCAGAGGCACATTCTGTAATGATCAATAAACCAATTTGTAATCAAATGACCTTGCCTGGTATATCAGGGCTACACCCACAGCAACCTCCCGCCCCGGCATTCCTTCTCTACCACCTGTCCCACACCTACACCTCTCCCATGGTGCTGCACCCTTGCCATTCCTGACATCCTTTGCTCCTGGCAAATTTACAAACTAACTCTATGCTCCGCATGATATATACAGTACTATGCAAAAATCTTGGGCAACACACACACACACACACACACACACACACACACACACACACACACACACACACACACACACACACACACACACACACACACACACACACACACACACACACACACACACACACACACACACACACACACACACACACACACACACCAGCCACCTGAGGACCTGCCAATACACATCCCCTGAGGAGAACATCATACTCAACTCAAATGATTACACTACTAGTTTAAACACAACCCCTCTCCTGAGGTATAGCTCAAATGCCATCATTAAATTTGCTAATGATACATCTATTGTTGGTAGAATCTCAGATGGAGATGAGAGGGTGTACAGGACCAAGATATACCAGTTAGTGGAGTGGTGTCACAGGAACAACCTTGTACTCAGTGTCAGTAAGACAAAAGAGCTGACTGTGAACTTCAGGAAGGGTAAGACGAGGGAACAGAAACCAATCCTCATAGAGGGTTCAGAAGTGGAAAGACTGAGCAATTTCAAGTTCCTGGATGTCAAAATCTCTGAGTATCTAACCTGGTCCCAATATATTGATGTAGCTATAAAGAAAGCAAGACAGTGGCTATATTTCATTAGGAGTTTGAGGAGACTTCTAAAACACTCAAAACTTCTACAAATGTACCGTGGAGAGCATTCTGACTGGCTGCATCACCGTCTGGCATGGGGAGCAGTCACTGCACAAGATCAGAATCAGTTGCAGAAACTTGTAAAGTTAGTCAGCTCCATCATGGATACCAGCCTCCATAATATCCAAGACATCCTCAAGTGCCGTAGGAAGGCGGCATCCATCTTTAAGGATCCTCACCACCCAGGACGCCCTCTTCCTACTGTTACTGTTGGGAAGGAGGTACAGAAGCTGGAAGGCACACACTCAGCGATTCAGAAACAGCTTTCTTCCTTCTGCCATCCAATTTCTAAATGGACATTGAACCCATTGACACTACCTCACTACTTTTTGTTTTTTCGCACTATAGTACTTATTTTAGCTTAACTATTTAATAGACACATTTATATACTTAATTTAACTGATTTTTCCTTATATTTATTTATCATAGAATAGAATCAGAATCAGGGCTGCACACTATCTGCTGAAGGATCTCGACTGATGAAGGGTCTTGGCCTGAAACATCCAACTGTTTATTCCCCTTCATAGATGTTGTCTGACCAGACTTTACTCGCAACCTCCATAATCCCCCTCAGTTAATGGAGCTGAAGCCTTTTGCAGTGGTCGTGGTGCACATAGCAACGATATAGGTAAAAAACAGGATGAGATCCTACAAAGTGAATTTAGGGAGTTAGGAGATAAACTAAAAAGTAGGACCACAAAGGTAATAATCTCTGGATTACTACCAGTGCCACGTGCTAGTCAGAGTAGAAATAGGAGGATATTTCAGATGAATATGTGGTTTGAAAAATGGTGCAAGGGGGAAGGATTCGAATTTCTGGGGCATTGGAACCAGTTCTGGGGGAGGTGGGACCGGTATAAACAGGACGGTCTGCACCTGGGCTGGACTGGAACCAACGTCCTAGGGGGAGTGTTTGCTACTGCTCTTCAGGAGGCTTTAAACTAATGTGGCAGGGGGATGGGAACAAGTGCAGAGAGACAGAGGGTGTAAAATGAGGGTAGACACAAAAAGTAGTAAGATGAGAAGTAAAAGTGGCAGGCAGGCAAATCCAGGGCAAAAAGCAAAAAGAGCCACTTTTCAACATAATTGTATAAGGGCTAAAAATGTTGTAAAAACAAGCCTGAAGGCTTTGTGTGTCAATGTGAGGAGCATTCGTAACAAGGTGGATGAATTGAATGTGCAGATAGTTATTAATGAATATGATATAGTTGGGATCACAGAGACATGGCTCCAGGGTGACCAAGGATGGGAGCTCAACATCCAGGGATATTCAATATTCAGGAGGGATAGACAGGAAAGAAAAGGAGGTGGGGTAGCATTGCTGGTTAGAGAGGAGATTAACGCAATAGAAAGGAAGGACATTAGCCTGGAGGATGTGGAATCGATATGGGTAGAGCTGCATAACACTAAGGGGCAGAAAACGCTGGTGGGAGTTGTGTACAGGCCACCTAACAGTAGTAGTGAGGTTGGGGATGGCATTCAACAGGAAATTAGAAATGCGTGCAATAAAGGAACAGTAGTTATAATGGGTGACTTCAATCTACATATAGATTGGGTGAACCAAATTGGTAAGGGTGCTGAGGAAGAGGATTTCTTGGAATGTATGCGGGATGGTTTTCTGAACCAACATGTCAAGGAACCAACTAGAGAGCAGGCCATTCTAGATTGGGTATTGAGCAATGAGGAAGGGTTAGTTAGCAATCTTGTCGTGCGAGGCCCCTTGGGTAAGAGTGACCATAATATGGTGGAATTCTTCATTAAGATGGAGAGTGACATAGTTAATTCAGAAACAAAGGTTCTGAACTTAAAGAAGGGTAACTTTGAAGGTATGAGATGTGAATTAGCTAAGATAGACTGGCAAATGATACTTAAAGGGTTGACGATGGATATGCAATGGCAAGCATTTAAAGATCACATGGATGAACTACAACAATTGTTCATCCCAGTTTGGCAAAAGAATAAACCAGGGAAGGTAGTGCACCCGTGGCTGACAAGGGAAATTAGGGATATTATCAAGTCCAAAGAAGAAACATAAATTAGTAAAAAAAAGCGGCACTCCTGAGGACTGGGAGAAATTCAGAGACCAGCAGAGGAGGACAAAGGGCTTAATTAGGAAAGGGAAAAAGATTATGATAGAAAGATGGCAGGGAACATAAAAACTGACTGGAAAAGCTTTTATAGATACGTGAAAAGAAAAAGATTGGTCAAGACAAATGTAGGTCCTTTACAGTCAGAAACAGGTGAACTGATCATAGGGAACAAAGACATGGCAGACCAATTGAATAACTACTTTGGTTCTGCCTTCACTAAGGAGGACAGAAATAATCTTCCGGAAATAGTAAGGGACCGAGGGTCTAGTGAGATGGAGAAACTAAGGGAAATACATGTTAGTAGGGAAGTGGTGTTAGGTAAATTGAAGGGATTAAAGGCAGATAAATCCCCAGGGCCAGATGGTCTGCATCCCAGAGTGCTTAAGGAAGTAGCCCAAGAAATAGTGGATGCATTAGTGATAATTTTTCAAAACTCTTTAGATTCTGGATTAGTTCCTGAGCATTGGGGGGTGGCTAATGTTACCCCACTTTTTAAAAAAGGAGGGAGAGAGAAACCGGGGAATTATAGACTGGTTAGTCTGACATCGGTGGTGGGGAAAATGCTAGAGTCGGTTATCAAAGATGTGATAACAGCACATTTGGAAAGAGGTGAAATCATCGGACAAAGTCAGCATGGATTTATGAAAGGAAAATAATGTCTGATGAATTTTATAGAATTTTTTGAAGATGTAACTAGTAGAGTGGATAGGGGAGAGCCAGTGTATGTGGCATATTTAGATTTTCAAAAGGCTTTTGACAAGGTCCCACACAGGAGATTAGTGTGCAAACTTAAAGCACACGGTATTGGGGGTATGGTATTGATGTGGATAGAGAATTGGTTGGCAGACAGGAAGCAAAGAGTGGGAGTAAATGGGACCTTTTCAGAATGGCAGGCAGTGACTAGTGGGGTACTGCAAGGCTCAGTGCTGGGACCCCAGTTGTTTACAATATATATTAATGATTTAGACGAGGGAATTAAATGCAGCATCTCCAAGTTTGCGGATGACACGAAGCTGGGCGGCGGTGTTAGCTGTGAGGAGGATGCTAAGAGGATGCAGGGTAACTTGGATAGGTTAGGTGAGTGGGTAAATTCATGGCAGATGCAATTTAATGTGGATAAATGTGAGGTTTTCCACTTTGGTTGCAAGAACAGGAAAACAGATTATTATCTGAACGGTGGCCGATTAGGAAAAGGGGAGATGCAACGAGACCTGGGTGTCATTGTACACCAGTCATTGAAGGTGGGCATGCAGGTACAGCAGGCGGTGAAAAAGGCAAATGGTATGTTGGCATTCATAGCAAAAGGATTTGAGTACAGGAGCAGGGAGGTTCTACTGCAGTTGTACAAGGCCTTGGTGAGACCGCACCTAGAATATTGTGTGCAGTTTTGGTCCCCTAATCTGAGGAAAGACATTCTTGCCATAGAGGGAGTACAGAGAAGGTTCACCAGATTGATTCCTGGGATAGCAGGACTTTCATATGAAGAAAGACTGGATCGACTAGGCTTATACTCACTGGAATTTAGAAGATTCAGGGGGGATCTTATTGAAACGCATAAAATTCTAAAGGGATTGGACAGGCAAGATGCAGGAAGATTGTTTCCGATGTTGGGGAAGTCCAGAACGAGGGGTCACAGTTTAAGGATAAAGGGGAAGCCTTTTAGGACCGAGATGAGGAAAAACTTCTTCACACAGAGAGGGGTGAATCTGTGGAATTCTCTGCCACAGGAAACAATTGAGGCCAGTTCATTGGCTATATTTAAGAGAAAGTTAGATATGGCCCTTGTGGCTAAAGGGATCGGGGGTATGGAGCGAAAGCAGGTACAGGGTTCTGAGTTGGATGATCAGCCATGATCATACTGAATGGCGGTGCAGGCTCGAAGGGCCAAATGGCCTACTCCTGTACCTATTTTCTATGTTTCTAAGACTTACTGGCCTGGGACAGTGATTGATGCTGCTCCTTGCATTTTTCTTAGAACGCTTGTGCATTGAAGATCACGTCTACACTACATCTTGAAGGACAGGCTCTACATTAGCACAAAGCTCAGGAGTCACTTTCAGCATGCTTATCAGTGAGAAGATTTAACTGTTGTCCTTAATAATATAGTTCTGAGGGATAAATATTTTCTCTGGCTCCAGAGAAAGCTTTCCTGTCCCTCTTCAAAATAGTTTCTTGTGATTTTTCTTTACACCCAGCTGAGAGAGCAGACAGAATCAGTTTAACATGTCATCCAAAAGACTGATTGTCTGAGAGTTTTGGAGAGCCAGATTCGGTGATGTTTTTATGCCTCTGGCAGCATAATCTTAAGAGTCTTACCCTGGGAGGTACAGATGACAGAGAAAATCAACAGGGCTTGGCTGCCAATGGCAGAAATGGAGTCCGGTACGAGAAGAGAAGAGAAATGCATTCAGAATCAGAATCACGCTTATTAGCAATGGCATATGTCACAAGATATGGTGAGCAGAACAGAGTGTGATTGTGGTGGAGAACAAGTCCAATGATTACTGGCCCTCCTGACCTTCACCAGCACAGTGGAATAGTGGTTAGTGTAATGCTTTACAGCGCCAGCAATGAATGTTCACTGTCTGTAAGGAGTTTAAGTTCAACCATGAATGCGTGGGTTTCCTCCCACATTCCGAAGATGTACGGGTTAAGGTTAGTGAGTTACGGGCATGCTATGTTGGCATCGGAAGCTTGGTGACATTTGCGGGCTGCCTCCAGCACATCCTTGGAGCGTGTTGGTTGTTGACGCAAACAACACATTTTACTGTATGTTTCACAAATAAAGTTAATTTATTGTCTACCTACCCTTTATTCTGAATTCTGTTCTTGCTTTCCCTTGTACCACTTCAATGTACTGTGTAATAATTTGATCTGTTTGAACAGTTTGTCTGACAAGCTTCTCACTATACCTCAGTAAGTGTGAAGATAGTAAGCCAGTTCTAGTCCCAACCCCCCCTCATATCTTTATTCACTAAACTGCTTCTTAAATACTGACTCCTAGCAATCTGTCTTAGTACCAGATTTTGTCTGGTGACTTTCCTGCGGAGATGTTTAGGGATGCTTCATTGCTAAAAGCCAATTGTTGCCATGATGTCCTGCAGAGGGAGTGAAAAGCTGCAGTTTCTCAAGTACCCAAAGGTGTCGCCATTGAGCAAACTTCAGCCACAGGGGCACTGAGTCAAGGACAGCATTTATTACCCATCCCTGTGGCCAGGTGCTGAAGGCAGAGGTTGAAAGTACTTCCTCGGCTACGAACAACAGCAGGTACCTCCACCAACCCAGAAAGCCCACAGCCTTTGTCAAAGCTGGAGACTAACCACAGGCTCAGCTCAGATCAGCAGACTTGCTCGCCACGGCGTTTGACCAGCAACTGAAAGTCAATTAAAATATCCTGACTTCATCATTTCCTGACATGGTTATTCAGTCAGAGTCTTTGAAGCAACTGGTCATGGTAGAACTGACAGTTCCTTGGAAAGACCAGATTGAGTAAGTGCTTGAACGTAAGAAAGCTAAATACCAGGAGCTGGTAGACCATTCCAGAGATGGGTAGAGGGCACAATGTGAACCTAGAGAGGTGGGATGTAGAGGTTTTGCTGGCTGCTTACTGTGCAGAACCTACTCTCTCCTTGGCATTCCGGGGGCTGCATAGACATCAGGACCGTCACAGAGGTTACCGGGCGAGTCTCCAGATGGTTATCGATCAAGAGGTGTAACCCATGGACCAGTGCTTCTGGGACACAAACTACGAGGCCTGATCAAGCCTGGCTGGATCGCCTGAGCGAGGGTGTCTGATGTTAAAAGACCCAATGACCCCGGCTTACATCACTGATGATGTGTTCCAGCACATCCAAGTATGTATCTCAGCATCTCCAGTACCCATAAAAAGTATTCACCCCCCCCCCACCAGAAGTTTTCATGTTTTATTGTTTTACAACATTGAATTACAGTGCATTTAATTCAGCTTTTTTGGCACTAATCAAAATGAAAACAAATTTCTACAAATTGGGATAAATTTATTACAATTATTAAACACAAAATAACTGATTGCATAAATACTCACCCCCTTTGTCAGTACTTAGTAGACACATCTTTTGCAGCAATTACACCCTGGAGTCTGTGTGGACGGGCCTCTATCAAGCTCTGCACATCAGGACACTGACTTGGACCCTGCAGGATGTTAACTTTGTTGTTTTTAAACCATCCCTGTGTAGCTTTGGCTTTATGCTTGGGGTTATTGTCTTGCTGGAAAACAAATCTTCTCCCAAGTCGCAGTTCTCTTGCAGACTGCATCAGGTTTTCCTCCAGGTTTCCCTGTATTTGCTGCATTCATTTTACCCTCTCCCTTCACAAGCATTCCAGGGTCTGCACAGTGAAGCATCCGCACAGAATGATGCAGCTACCATCATGCTTCACGGTAGGGATAGGGTGTTTTTGATGGAGCGGTGTTTGGCTTATCCCAAACATAGCGTTTAGTCTGATGGCCAGAAAGCCCAATTTTGGTTTAATCAGACCATAGAACCTTCTTCCAGCTGACTTCAGAGCCTCCCACGTGCCTTCTCGCAAATTCTAGCGAGATTTGATGTGAATTTTTTTTCCCCAACAGTGGCTTTCACTTTACCACTCTACCGTAAAGCTGTGACTGGTGAAGCACCCGGGCAACAGTTGTTGGATGTGCAGTCTTTTCCATCTCGGCCACTGAAACTTGTCTACTGGTGGCTTCCCTAGTCCCCTTCTTGCAGAGTCACTCAGTTTTAGAGGACAGCCTGCTCTAGGCAGATTTACAGCTGTGCCATATTCTTTCCATTTCTTGATGATTGACTTAACTGTACTCCAAGGGATATTCAGAGACTATGAAATTTTCTTGTATCCATCTCCTGACTTTTCAATAACCTTTTTGCGGAGAGACATGGAGTGTTCTTTTTGCCAGGACACTGACTCACCAGCAGCTGGACCTTCCAGTTACAGGGGTTTCATGACTACACTGCTATCAGTACACATCAAATTGATCTGTATCTGTTCTTGCACTTGATTTATAAAGTGATCTGCAGGCATAAAAGTCTGCCGATGTGTCTTCACTCAGAGGGTGCTGAGAGTGTGGAACGAGCTGCCAGTTCAAGTGGTGCATTTGCATTCTATTTCAACAATTAAGAGAAATTTGGATAGGTACATGGATGGGAGGGGCATGGAGGGCTATGGCCCAGGTGTGGATCGACAGGACTAAACAGAATCATAGTTTGGCGTGGATTAGATGGCCCAAAGGGCCTGTTTCAATCAACTCCAGTTCCTGATTTTGGGTGAATCATCCAGGAATATTAAGGGGATCTGGAGGCAGGCGGCCAAAAGCGGCCTGTCCTGTGGTTAGAGGACAGTGTTTGGGCTTGAGTGAGAGGGAAGGAGGGAGGAACGAAGCTGGATTCACTGTTGTTGCTTGTTGTGTTCTGTGTTGTTCTGCCAAGCACAGTGGGCATGCTAAGTTGGCACCGGAATGTGTGGTGACATTGCGAGCACATCCCTGAGTGTGCTGGTTGTTAACACAAATAGCACATTTCACTACATGTTTTGATCTTTATGTGATAAATCAATCGGAATCTGAATCTGAATGTCCAAAACGACTCCGTCAAGTGTACCTAGGATACACTGAGCATCTTCTAGTGTTCCGTCAAACATTAACAGGACAGTGAGAGAATGGGGTTGGATACATTGAAATCTCTTCAATATCCGTTCAAACACTCAGAGCTGTGTTACAGGGGTTCCATCAGCATCTGTGCATTCTGCTGCTTGTCAGTGGCAGATGACTGGAGAATGAGTGTGGAGAGATTATAGCTTTGCACGCAGCTGCTAACATCTTAATTGAGTTTAAAATTCAGACTGATATTGTTGAGTTCCCATGGTATTATCTACCCTGACACTGATAGCTTCTCCTTCTAGACTGTGGAATATGTTTCCTTTTCCAATATATCCATAAAATTGTGTGGACATGGGCCATTCATCCCATCCTCTGCCAGTCTGGCTTCCCATCTCACATCCCCATTTGCTCCTACATGGCATGAACATTGATTTCTCCAACTTCTGGCAATTTCTCCCCTCCTCCCCTTCTCTCTTTTTCCATTCTGCCTCGCCTCTCACCACTTCTTTTCTCCTCAGCTGCCCATCACCTCCTCCTGGTTCTCCTCCTCCTTTCCTTTCTCCCACAGTCCACTCTCTCTCTTCTTCTTCAGCTCTTTATCTAGCCCACCTATCACCTGCCATCTTCTTACATCATCCATTCTCTCCCACCCATCCACCTTTCCCCTCACCTTGTCTCACCTATTACCTGCCATCTTGTATTCCAACCCCCACCCCCCCCAACCTTTTTACTCTGGATTCTGCCCCAGTTCTGAAGAAGGGTCTCGGCCCGAAACATCGACTGTCATTCCTCTCCACAGATTCTGCCTGCCCTGCTGAGTTCCTCCAGTATTTTGTGTGTGTTGATCCACATTCTCATTTGTCAAATGCCACATTACTGCCAGGATTGAGCACTGGGTTATGTGGGGAGACTGGAGAAGCTGGAATTGTTCCCTTCAAGGCAGACGATATTAGGGAACATTTGCAGAAATATTCAGAACCACCCAGGCCATGCTCTTTTCTTACTGCTGCCATCAGGTAGAAATACAAGGGCCTTCGGACTTGCACCACCAGTTACTACCTCACAACCCTCAGACTTCTGAACAAAAGGTGATAACTACAACCACTTGCTCATCCATTGAAAAGTTCCCACAATATGATAGAGGTGTATAAGATGATGAGAGGCACTGATCATGTGGACAGTCAGAGGCTTTTTCCCAGGGCTGAAATGGCTGCCACAAGAGGGCACAGTTTTAAGGTGCTTGGAAGTAGGTACAGAGGAGATGTCAGGGGTAAGTTGTTTACGCAGAGTGGTGAGTGCATGGAATGGGCTGCTGGCAATGGTGGTGGAGGCAGATATGATAGTGTCTTTTAAGAGACTTTTGGATAGGTATGTGGAGCTTAGAAGAATAGAGGGCTATAGGTAACCCTAGTAATTTCTAAGGTAGGGACATGTTCGGCACAACTTTGTGGGCTGAAGGGCCTGTATTGTGCTGTAGGTTTTCTATGTTTCTAATCAATGATTTCACTTTAAGGACTCTTTATCTCATGTTTTCATTATTTATTGCTATTTACTTATATTTGCATTTACACAATTCACTGGCTTCTGCACTCGAGTTGATCTTTCATTGATCACATTACAAACTCGCTCTCTGCTCCACGTTGACAAATACAGTACAGATTTACTGAGTATGTCCATAGGAAAATGAATCTCAGGGTTGTATATGGTGACATATATGTGCTTTGATAATAAAACTTATTTTGAACTGTGAGAATTCTGAGGGTTCTGATTAAGGAAAGGCAGAGGAGCAGTTTCCATGAGTAGCAGTTTGGGCGGAAGCTGAACAGAGGGGAGCAACAAACAAGGTGATGGAGGAACCCAGCAGGCCAGGCAGCATCTCTGCAGGGGAGTGGACTCGACCTAGAGTCACAATTGGAAATGTTCACTGCCCACTTCTCTCTGTGGACGCACCCTAACCACTAAGTTCCTCCAGCACCATGTCTGTTGTTCAAGATTCGTATCTGCACTCTTGTGTGTCTCCAAAACCAGAGTGGAGATAAAAATGTCTGTGGATACAGACTCAACAGAAACTACTGAAAAATAATTAGATAAACAATTACAAAGAAAAAGAGTTTGTGTAGGCATGGACGAAGAACACAGGAGTAGCTCTAATTTCAAAGTTCCAAAGTAAATTTATTATCGAAGTACAAATAAATCACCAAATACAAACCTGAGATTTGTTTTCTTGAGGAGCATACGCAGTAAATGCAAGAAACATAATGAAAGACCGCACTTAACAGGATGGACATGCAACCAATGTGCAAAAAACAACAAATAACTATCGAGAACGTGAGATGAAGAGTCCTTGAAAGTGCGTCCGTATGTTATGGGAACAGTTCAGTGTTGGGGCCAGTGAAATTGAGTGAAGTTATCCCCTTTGGTCCAAATGCTTGATGGTTGAGGGGTAATAATGTTCCTGTACCTGGTGGTGTGGGTCCTAAGACTCTATCTGATGGCAGCAGCGAGGAGATCATGACCTGGGTGGTGGGGATCTCTGATGATGGATGCTGCTTTCCTGCAACAGTGCTTCGTGTAGATTTGTTCAATGGTGGGGAGGGCTTTACTCGTGACAGACTGGGCCGTATCCACTACTTTTTGTAGGACTTTTTGTTCAGGGACACTGGTGTTTCCATACCAGGCTATGATGCAGCCAGTCAATATACTCTCCAGTCTGTCAAAGTCTTAGATGTCACGTCGAATCTTCGCAAACTTCTGAGGAAGTAGAGGCATTGCCAAGCTTTCTTCCTAACGGCCCTCATAGAACGCTGGTGCAGTAATGATGAAACGAAAGGCCTCTTGAACTGAAAGGGCAGCATGATAGCGTAGCGGTTTGCAAAACACTTTACAGCACCAGCGATCGGGCTTCAATTCCCGCCGCGGTCTGTATGGAGTGTGTAGTTTCTGCCCATGACTACAGGTGCTCCAGTTTTCTCCCACATTCCACAGATGAGTGGGTTACAGTCCGTGAGTTGTGGGCATATGTTGACACCATAGCATGCTGATACTTGCCGGCTGCCCCAAGCACATTCTTGGACAGTGTTGGTCATTGATGCAAAAAGGCATGTTTCGAGGTACGTGACAAATAAAGTTCATGTGTTAATCTAACCTCTTTTATTTCACACCTGCCTGAAAGGGTGGTGCATAGAGATTCAACGGACTCTTCTGAAAAGTGAACTAGATGAACAATTGCACATTGGTTGCTCGTCAGTCTTTGTGTGTAATTTTTCTCTGATTCTATTGTATTTCTTTAATTTCCTGTGAAAAATCCCTGAAAGAAAATGAATCTCAGGGTTGTATATGGTGACATATACGTACTTTGATAAAAAATTTACTTTCAACTTTGAAACAATTGAAAAGAAAAAACTGAAAAGTAAAGGCACAGAAGAACAGAGGAGTAGCTCTAATTAAAGTGATCTCACAAATTGCTGGCACAGTGATGATGGACAGAACGGCCTTTGTACTGTGAGTATTTACAATCTATGGGTCCTCTCTAACCAGACCAGTTTGCCCAGCAAGATGACACTGTTAGCCCACATGCGAAGCACGTTGGGGCAGGAAGGGGGATGAAGTGAAAGGGTTAAAAGCTCCTGGGTTCTGATCTCGGAGTGGCCCAGGGCTGTAATCTCCAGCAGGCAGCAAATGGCTTCAGCATCATTTAATTTAACAATTACCTATCCCAGACGAGCCGAGAAACAGGAAGACCAGTGGATGCTCATCGTCTGCCCAACCGTTCTCCTTTCTTCGGATGGCTACATTTAAAAGAAAAAAAGAGCGAATGAGAAAGACTTAGAAAAAAATATAAAAAATCGATTCTTCTTCTGCTCCCTACAATTATCACTAAGTATACACGATGTTATACCATCTTCATCCCACGCAATAGGCACCAGCAGCCATTAGCCCATCGGAGATTTCATTAAGGAGCAGGACCCAGGAGGGGCCAAATTGAGTTTGTATGGATCTCCTGAGCCTGCCCTCCCAGTTATGCGGATGGACTGCGCGCTGTCTGGCGGAGCACGCGGCGTTGCCAAGGAGATGGGATCGACAGTTAACGCAGGGGCGGGGGTGGGGAATGGGGTGGCGGTGGGGGTCTAGGAGGGAAGGGCATGGACGCGCACGCACACAACTAAGTGACCCACTGAAACCTGCTAATGCGGAGATTATTAATAATAATAACAATTAATCTGTGGGAATTTGCTTTGTGTGTTAGCTAAAGGACATCCGCCCAAGTTCAGGGTGACTCTGCTGCATGCTGACTGACTCCGTGCATTAAATCCGATTTTGAAAAACCTGAAATGCTTGAATAATAGAGACTTGATTGGATTACTGTGATAAATCTATATCAGTCTTTAATCTTTCCAAATGTACCGGGGATAGAATCCTCCTTACATTCTCTTTCTTTTGCTCTGTGCGCTGCTCACCCACTCTAAGGACTTGTGTGTTAAATTTCACATTGGACTTCTTGTTATTCAACCACAGAATATTAGCATCTTACACAGAACAATGCGTTGGGGTAGGGAGAAACCTCTGCCAAAACGCTTGACATACTTTGTAGTCAAGGTCAGAAAAGACTCACCCCACTATGTCACACTCGCAACTGATGTTGGGATATACGCATCACCATGAGACACAGAAGCAGAATTAGGGCATTCGGTCCTTTGAGTCTGCTCTGCCATTTTTTACCGCGGCTGATTTATTATCCCTCTCCACCATATTCTCTTGCCTTCTCCCTGTAACCTTTGATGCGCTGACTAATCAAAAACCTATCAACCTCTGCTTTAAATGTAACCAATGACTTGGTCTCCATAGCCGCCTGTGGCAATGAATTCCACAGAGTCATCACCATCTGACTAAAGAAAGCCCTCCAGAGCTCTGATCTAAATGGATGTCCCTCCGTTCTGAGGCTGAGGCCTTTGGTCCTACACTCCCCCCAACTATAGAAAACATCCTCTCCACATTCACTCTATCTAGGTCTTTCAATATTCGATAGGTTTCAATGAGATCTCCCTTCATTCTTCTAAACTTCAGTGAGTACAGGCCCAGAGCCATCAAATGTTCCTCATACGCTAACCCCTTCAGTCCTGGGATTGTTCTTGGGACCCTCTCCAATGCCAGCACATCTTTTCTTAGATAAGGGCCAAAAACTGTTCACAAACATGTAGGACTTGTGTGCTAAATTTCAGATTGGACTTCTCAAATAACAAGACACTAGTGTCCTCTGTAGAACACTATGTCAGAGTGGGAAGAAACCCCTGTCGTAATGCTTGATATAGTGTGTGGTCAAGGTCAGAAAAGGTCTATTCTGCTATCCCACACTCCCTATTAATACAGGACTACAGCACACAAACAAGCCCTTCAGCCTATCTAGTCCATGCTGAACTATCAATTTGTCCAGTCCCATCAACCAGCCCCTATGCCATAGCCCTTCAATCCCATTCAATCTTGTTCTACACTTGCCCCACCTACTGAGTGAAGAAGTTCCCCCTCATGTTCCCCTTAAACATATCACCCTTCACCCTTAACCTATGACCTAGTCTCACCCAGCATTGGTGGAAAAAGCCTACTTGCATTTACTCTATCTATAGCCCTCATAATTTTGTATACCTCTAACAAATCTTACCCTCATTCTCCTATGCTCCAGGGATTAAAGCCAAAACCTATTCAACCTTTCCCTACGTTGGTATATATCACTGATATATCCTGTCCTTTCTCTCCTATCAGATTATTTCCTCTTCAGCCTTTATCTCTTCCCAGCTTCTCACTTCATCCTCTCTCCCCCACTCACCCATCTTCCCCCTCACCTGGTCTCACCTATCCTCTGCCAGCTTGTCCACCTCCCTCTCCCCCCAACTTCTTATTCTGGCCTCTGTCCTTTCCTTCCCAGAAAACAGAAATTCTCCTCTCTCTACTCATTCTATTCTACCTGCCAAGCATCTCCAACATATTATGAGTTTATTATCTTGTTGGTGGGCAGCTCTCAAGGATGCTGGGAATGGTGAGGCTAGTGCGCCATGGGAGGGGCGTGGGACAGGTGGCACAGGCGCAGACCCACCCAGCCCTGAGACACCAGGCAACGTCTTTTGATTCCAAACAGTTGGTTTATTGATCATTATAGAATGTCTCTCTGGTGCTTCCTGCTCCCTTCCACTTTTCCCAACCAGGATTCTCCGATTTCCTGCCTCCTTCCCACTCTCAGTTCACAATAGAGACCCATATCAGAATCGGGTTTATCATCACTCACATACGTCAAGAAATTTGATTTTTTTTGTTTCAGCAGTACAGTGCAAAACATAAGATTATTATAAATTACTAAATAAACCATGCAAATAAAAAGAATACTGAAGTGGTGTTCATGGGTTCATGAACCATTCAGAAATATGATGACGGAGCAGAAGCTGTTCCTGAAACTTTGAGTGTGGGTCTTCAGGGTTCTGAATCTGTTCCCTGAAGGCACCACAATAAGGTGGCGGCTAGTGCAACGCCTTACAGCGATCAGTGCTCATTTCCCACCAATGTCTATAAGGAGTTAGTACATTCTCAACGTGACTACAAGTGATCCAGTTTCTTCCCATATTTATAGACGTATGGGATAGTAAGTTGCAGGCATACGATGTTGGTGCCTGAAGCATGGCAACATATCCCAGCTCATTCCTAGACTGTGTTGGTCATCGCAAATGATGCATCTCACTTATGGGTACGTGTACACGTGACAAATAAAGCTAATCTTTAAAGAGGGCAACACACACAAAATGCTGGTGGAACGCAGCAGGCCAGGCAGCATCTATAGGAAGAAGTACAGTCGACGTTTCGGGCCGAGACCCTTCATCAGGACTAACTGAAAGAAAAGATAGTAAGAGATTTGAAAGCAGGAGGGAGAGGGGGAGATCCAAAATGATAGGAGAAGACAGGAAGGAGAAGGATGAAGCTAAGAGCTGGAAAGGCGATTGGCAAAAGGGATACAGAGCTGGAGAAGGGAGAGTATCATGGGACGGGAGGCCTCAGGAGAAAGAAATGGGGAGGGGAGTACCAGAGGGAGATGGAGAGCAGGCAAGGAGTGATTGTGAGAGGGGCATGTGGTTAACAGTCTCATATGAAAGATGGCAGCTCTGATATTCCTGGCCCTAATAGAGTTCAGAATCAGAATCAGGTTTATTAACACTGGCATATGTCGTGAAATTTGTTGTTTTGTGGCAGCAATACTTTGCAATACATAATAATAAAAATATAAATTATAATAAGAAATATATCTAAAAAAATTAAATAAGCAGTGCAAAAAGAGAGCAACAAAAAAAGAAAAAAAATTCGGGAGGTAGTGTACATGGGTTCATTTTCCATTCAGTAATTTTGATGGCGGAGGGGAAGGAGCTGTTCCTAAAACATTGAGTGTAGGTCTTCAGGCTCCTGTGCCTCCTCCCTGATGGTAGCAATGAGGAGAGTACTAATCAACAAGCTCAAAAACCTGGTCCATTGGAGTACCTGAGGGTACTCAGCACTTCGACATAAACCCTTGACCTCAGGCTGGGAGGGAAGGTGTGACCCTGTGAAGCACAGTTAACACCCCAGGTGATAAACTCTCACTGGGCAGGTCTCATAAAGCAGGTTGGGCAGTAGGAGGTCGCTGGTAACAAGGAAAAGACATTTTTCTTGCCTGGTCCTCTCCTGGGGTCTGATGAAAGGTTTCAGAGTGTGAAGTTAGCTAGATATTGATTCTCATAAATACAATGTATTACTTTACTGAGATCAATATGAGGGCAGTCTTCAGAAGGCAAGGCAGCAGAAAATGGTTCTCCCTTCCCTTATTGCACCACTAATGTAGCAATTCATTCTAGATTGACTTACTTGCCTCCATCAAGTCACGGTTACTGTGGAAAGGAATCAAACTGTGTTGGTTTGACATGTGAAATCCCAGAAGCTCAATCAATCCTTAAAGGGCTATCTTCAGCCTAATCCACTCGTCTGCACCACTTCACAGTTCCTCGGGGTGGGGGCGTTAAGGGAGGTGGGGAGAGAGGGCAGCACCTTCTTATTAGATTAGCAGAAACAACCAAAGCTGGCACAGGGGAGATGTTAAGGCAGATGACCAGAAGCTTGGTGGCAGAACAGGCTTTGAAGAGAACAAGAGGGAGAGTGGGGAGGGAAGTCCAGAGGGAGGGAAGAAGCACATAGCAGTACAGTTCCTCCAGGAGGCTGACAAGAAGCGCTTCTTAATACAAAGATGAAGGGAAATCTGGACAACAGATAATTCTAAAACAGAAAGATTTTAAATATTAGTTTTAAAGATGAGCTTTATTTGTCACATGAACGTCCAAACATTGAAGCACAGGGTGTGCCCACTGACACTCAAATGGCAGCTGATTATCAAAGCTGCCAATTTTTATATGAAACTATTAACCATATGCCCTCTTTAAAGATTAGCTTTATTTGTCACATGTAAATTGAAACTAACAGTGAAATCCATTATTTCCATCAACAGTCCAAGGATATGGTGGGGGGGGGGGCAGCCTGCAAGTATCACCATACTTCTGGCAGCAACAGAGCATGCCCACAACTCACTCACCCTAATCTGCACGGCGTTGGACTGTGGGAAGAAACTGGAGCAACCAGAGGAAAGGTATGCGGTCACGGTGAGGACATACAAACTCCTTATAGACAGTGGTGGGAATTAAACCCTGGTCTTAGAGCTGGCGCTGTAAAGCTCCGGTACAGTGGCTGATTTCCCCCAGGTACTCTGGTTCCCTCCCACATCGCAAAGCTGAGGCTGATTTGCCATTGCGAACTGCCTTGTGCGTGCCAGTGAGTGACAGAATTGTTGGGAGAGGTGGGTAGTTGAAGAAAACATGGAGAGAATTAAAAATGGGATTAGTATGAAGGGGTGATGGTCAGCATGGGGTCAGTGGGCTGAGCGGCAACATTCCCTCCCACTGTTTTTACAGCTGCGAGGACCAACCATTCCCCTGAGCAGGAAATTTTTACACAGCCTGAAAACTGAACGGCACTTTTTTCTGGAATATGCATACTATGATTTGACTTTATCCACAGATAAAATCCACAGATTTGACTTTATTTATAAATTGAAGGGCATTATGAAATAAAGCACAATGAAAATCCCTCATCCTTCGTAAACTTTTTTTGTGTCTATTCCAGCTATGCGGCAACAAAGGCTATGTGCTTGGGAGCATTTTAGTTACCGTGTGGCCGTGCATCCACATAGTTTACAGTGATGAGCAGCCTAATTGATTTACCATGTGTTGTACATGTTTTTGTTTTTTGCACAATTTCCTGTAAACTCTAGAGACTATTCTGTATGAAAATCCCAGTTGTTTCAGGGATACTCAAACCACTCCACGTGGCACTGACAATCATTCCATAGTCAGTCCGTTACATCACATTTCTTCCCCATTCTGATGTTTGGTCTGAACAGCAAATGAACCTCCTGACCGTGTCTGCATGCTTTTATGCATTGAGTTGCTGCCACATGATTGGCTGATGAGATATTTGCATTAACGAGTGGGTATATAGGTGTAGCTGGTAAAGAGCGTGTGTCGGCACAATCAGCATGTCAGTTAGCAGGGCGGTGAGTACAATGCTTGTGATTACCGATCAGGTTTGAATGGTTGTAAGGAGTTTGTACGTTCTCCTTCTGACTGTGAGCATTTCCTCCAGGTGCTCTGGTTTCCTCCCACGTCCCAAAGATGTATGGGCTGGGATTAGAAAATCCTGAGCACGGTGACATTTTCGGGCTGCCTCCACAACACATTCGGACTGTGCTTGTTGTTGACATGTTTCATTGTAAGTTTTCACGTTCAACGTATATGTGACAAATACAGCTAAGTCTTAAATCCTTAATTAACCTGATTCTGATTCTGAAATGGAGCTTATGTCGCAGCAACAACCTGGCACTCAACGTCAGTAAGACGAAAGAGCTGATTGTGGACTTCAGGAAGGGAAAGACGAAGGAATTCATACCAATCCTCAGCGAGGGATCAGAAGTGGAGAGAGTGAATAGTTTCAAGTTCCTGGGTGTCAAGGTCTCTGAGAACCTAACCCAGTCCCAACATATCCATGCAGTTATAAGGAAGGCAAGACAGCGGTTATACTTCATTAGGAGTTTGAAGAGATTTGGCATGTCAACAAATACACTCAAAAACTTCTATAGTTGTACCATGGAGAGCATTCTGACAGGCTGCATCGCTGTCTGGTACGGAGGGGCTACTGCACAGGACCGGAAGAAGCTGCAGAGGATTGTAAATTTAGTCAGTTCCATCTTGGGTACTAGCCTACAAAGTACCCAGGACATCTTCAAGGAGCGGTGTCTCAGAAAGGCAACATCCATCGTTAAGGACCTCCAGCACCAAGGGCATGCCCCATTCTCACTGTTACCTTCATGTAGGAGGTACAGAAGCCTGAAGACACACACTCAGCAATTCAGGAACAGCTTCTTCCCCTCTGCCATCTGATTCCTAAATGGATATTGAATCCATGAACACTATCTCACTTTTTTTAATATATTTTATTTCTGTTTTTTGCACAATTTTTAATCTATTCAATATACGTATACTGTAATTGATTTACTTATTTATTTCTCCTTTAAGAACTGGTCAGCCCTGGACCGGGGGAATGGTATTGTGACATGCATCATCTCCTGGACTGTCCTGAAGTGTAGATAGGCGATCGTATGAACTGGTCAGCCCTGGACCGGGGGAATGGTATTGTGACATGCATCATCTCCTGGACTGTCCTGAAGGGTAGATAGGTGATCGTATGAACTGGTCAGCCCTGGACCGGGGGAATGGTATTGTGACATGCATCATCTCCTGGACTGTCCTGAAGGGTAGATAGGCGATCGTATGAACTGGTCAGCCCTGGACCGGGGGAATGGTATTGTGACATGCATCATCTCCTGGACTGTCCTGAAGGGTAGATAGGCGATCATATGAACTGGTCAGCCCTGGACCGGGGGAATGGTATTGTGACACGCATCGTTTCCTGGACCATCCTGAAGGGCAAATGGGTCATCATATGAACTGGTCAGCCCTGGACCAGGGGAATAGTATTGTGACACGCATCATCTCCTGGACCATCTTGAAACATTCTGAAGGGCAAATGGGTCATCATACGAACTGGTCAGCCCTGGACCGGGGGAATGGTATTGTGACACGCATCGTCTCCTGGACCATTCTGAAGGGCAGATAGGCGATCGTATGAACTGGTCAGCCCTGGACCGGGGGAATGGTATTGTGACATGCATCATCTCCTGGACTGTCCTGAAGGACAGATGGGCGAGTGAGTACAAGGCATTGTGCAGTTTGAGCTACAGACAAAGATGCTGCTGTGTCTTTAAATGGTAGACACTGGCCTGTTTAAGGCTGGAAGCAAATTTCCCCCAAATTTGATTAGCATCCAGCAGCCTCTCCATAAACCCTACTGTCTAATGCGTAGAGACACCACCTGTGTCAGAGCCTTGCCCGGCCCATTCATCAAGCTTTAGCCAATTAGCAGGAGCCTGCTGCCAGGAACCACTGGCAGCTGTTTCGTAAAGGAGGGGGGAAGAGAGTGCGAGGATGCAACAGGGGCAAATGATTGATTGGGGGGGGGGGAATGAGGCAGCACAGAACAGCAAACAAAACATTAGAAGGACAAAGGAGAGAGAGCAAGAGCTCCCGCGAAACGGGGAGAGGGATGCATTCACAGAGGGCTTGTCCATGTCATTCCAGGCAGACCTTGTCTGTCGTACGACTCAGTCGAAATCTTATTAAGTAGAATGTGACCAGCCTCCCGCATTGTTACGGAAACAATTTGTCCTTGTAAGTAAACACAGCGATGCACAGTGTTCCTGACCTGGCTCCTTGATGCCATTTACTTCACCATTTGAATGACTTAAATTGGAGAGAACAGATGGACTTAAAAAAAAAGATTTTAAAAAATTTATTTAAACAAGAGGCAAGCAGCACAGCATCAGGCTATTCAATCCAACAGGTCCATGCCAGAGATCATGAGACGCACAACCCCTTCTGGCTAAACTATTCGAAAGGGAGAATGATTTTATGCACATTGAAGGGGGCTTAACAGGGTAAATGAAGAGAAACAATTTTTTAATATGTTTAGGGCCTCCTGTTTTGTACTCTCTCAAAAGGGCAGCACAGTAGCATTGCGTTTAGTGTTTCGCTTGGTAGTGGCAGTGTTCCCAGACTGGAGTTCAATTCCTGCCACTGTCTGTAGGAAGAAGTTTGTATGTTCTCCCCATGACAGCATCGGTTTCCTCTCACAATCCAACAACGTAGGGGTTAGGGTTAGTGAAATCTGTGGGCATGCCATGTTGGTGTCGGAAGCATGGCCACACTTGCGGACAGTCCACAGCACAATCCTCGCCAGTGTGGCGACCCACTTTCTGCACAGGCAAACCGGCTCACAAATAGCCAGCACGCGGGGAGAGACTTTGGTAATGCACCTCTGATGTCATTTCCGCCCGGAGAGGGCGGGCGCTAGGGATTAAATGCCAGCGCCACAAAGTTTGAATAAACTAGTCTCGAAACGGCTTACCAACTGTGTGTCGTTATTTCAGCGCTGTGTGTAGCACATCGCTACATTGGTGACCCCAATGGTCCAAACGGGATTTAGACCAAAGATGACCGACTCTTCATCTGTTCACGCAGTTTCGCTAAAACTGCCGACTTTCTGGACGCTACGACCACGCGTGTGGTTTAGCCAAGCAGAAGCCCAGTTCCAGATTCGGCAGATATCTTCTGATTCCACGCGTTACTACCACGTGGTGAGTGCCCTTGACCAGAAGACGGCCGCCCAGGTTGCGGATTTCATACAGTCGCCCCCGGAAGAAGGCAAATATGAAGCATTCAAAGCGCTGCTCATTGGGACCTTTGGCCTCTCACGGCGTGAGCGGGGTGCCCGCCTGCTTCACCTGGATGGTTTGGGAGACAGACTGTCGTCAGCATTGATGAATGAGATGCTGTCCCTGGCTGACGGACACAAGCCCTGCCTCATGATCGAGCAAGAGTTCCTAGAGCAACTGCCCAAGGACATACATCTGCTGCTGGCCGACGCAGATTTCAGCGACCCCCGGAAGGTGGCAGCCCGGGCAGACGTGCTGTGGAAAGCCAAGAGGGAGAGCGTGGCATCCGTCAGTCAGATTACCAGGCCACGCGCCCAACAGCAGACCAGACCAGGCCCGGCAGGGGGGCACACACAACACAGAGGCAGAAGTGAGGAGGCCAGCGAACAGTGGTGTTTCTACCACCAGCAGTGGGGCACAAAAGCCCCCTGTTGTTGCCCGCCCTGCAAGGGCCAGCTGCCACTAATGACTATGGCGGCTGGCCACCAGGACGGCCTCTTGTACGTCTGGGACAAACAGTGGGGATGCCGCTTCTTGGTCAACACCAGAGCGGAGATTGGCATCTTGCCCTCGACGGGGTATGACACCCGCAACAGGAAGCCTGGACCCACCCTGAGGGCCGCAAACGGCAGCACGATACGGACCTACGGCACCCGCACAGTGTAGCTGCAGTTCGGTGCCAGCCGGTTCACGTGGGACTTCACACTGGCCACCATGGCCCAACCGCTCCTGGGGGTGGACTTCTTCCGAGCTCACAGCCTGCTGGTCGACTTGCAAGGGAAAAGACTGGTACATGCCAAGACTTTCCAGACATTCTCCCTGGGTGAAGCCAAGTTGCCGGCCCCACACCTGGACTCCATCACGCTGTCGGACAACAAATTCACCAGAATCCTGGCGGACTTTCCATCGACTCTGGCACTGCAGTTCACAACAGCCATGCCCAGACACAGGGTATAGCACCACATCCTGACCCAGGGACCACCCCGCCACGCCCGCGCACGAAGGCTCCCCCCGGAAAAGCTCTGCCTGGCGAAGGAGGAGTTCAAGAGGATGGAGGAATTGGGGATTGTATGGAGGTCTGACAGCCCATGGGCCCCCCCCCCGCACATGGTGCCCAAAGCAGCCGGGGGTTGGAGACCATGCGGCGACTACCGCAGACTGAACGAGGCTACAACTCCAGACCGCTACCCCGTGCCGCACATACAGGACTTTGCAGCAAACCTGCACGGGGCAAGAACCTTTTCCAAAGTAGACCTCGTCCGGGGATACCATCAAATCCCGGTGCACCCTGAAGACATCCCCAAAACAGCACTCATCACCCTGTTCGATCTGTTCGAGTTCCTCCGAATGCCGTTCGGCCTGAAGAATGCTGCACAAACATTCCAGCGGCTAATGGATGTGGTGGGACGCGACCTGGACTTTGCGTTCATCTATTTGGACGACATCCTTATAGCCAGCAGTTGTCGTCAGGAGCATCTGTCCCACCTCCACCAGCTCTACTCCCGCCTGAGTGATTTTGGCCTCACGATCAACCCGGCCAAATGCCAGTTCGGTCTCGATACCATCGACTTCTTGGGCCACAGGATTACCAAAGACGGGGCAACACCTCTGCCCGCCAAGGTAGACGCGATCCGCCACTTTGCCCGGCCCAACACAGTCAAAGGCCTGCAGGAGTACGTTGGTATGGTGAACTTCTACCACCATTTCCTCCCCGCAGCAGTCCTGGACAGGCTACGCGAAAGACTCGGCAACCTGGCCCCCATACAAACTTCACAGCATGGACGGACCTCGACCCATGTACCCAAAGACCTGCAGGACTGTAAGTTTGTGTTTGTACGAAGGGGCGGACACTGGGCACCGCTACAGCGGCCGTACGAGGGGCCGTTCAAGGTGATCAACAACAACGGGTCCACGTACGTTCTGGACATTGGGGGGAGAGAGGTTTTCACGGTGGACCGACTCAAACCAGCCCACGTGGACTTGGCGCAGCCGGTCGAGGTTCAGGCACCATGGCGCAGAGGCAGACCTCCCAAACAGAGGCTGATCCAGACTGTGGACATTGGGGGGGGGTGTATCGCCGGTTCTGGGGGGGAGGGGTTATGTGGCGACCCACTTTCTACGCAGGCGAACCAGCTCATAAATAGCCAGCGCAAGGGGGGAGACTTTGGTAATGCACCTCTGATGTCATTTCCGCCCGGAGAGGGCGGGCGCTAGGGATTAAATGCCAGCGCCGCAAAGTTTGAATAAACTACCGTAGTCTCGAAACTGCTTACCGACTGCGTGTCGTTATTTCAGCGCTGTGTGTAGCACATCGCTACACCGGTTTGATTTTACACAAATGGTGCAGTTCACTGCATGTTTGACAAATGAAGCTAGCTTAAAGAAATATTTTCTGGTAATTATTTATTTGTTCGGGGGAGATGCACGTTGCCATTATTTCCATCATTAATTGTCTCGCCTTACTTGTCGCCAAACAGAGGAGGAAGTAAGTGTCAACCTCTTGGTCATTCTGGAGTCACAGATAGCCCAGACCAGGGAAACATGGCAGATTTCCTGTCCTGCAGACGACACTGTACTCAGTGGCCACTTTATCAGGTATACCTGCACATCTGCTCATTAAAGCAAATATCTAATCAGCCAATCATGTGGCAGCAACCCAATGCCTAAAAGCATGCAGACACGGTCAAGAGGTTCAGATGTTGTTCAGACCAAACGTCAGAATGGGGCAGAAATGTCATCTGAGTGACTTTAACTGTGGTATGATTGTTGGTGCCAGACGAGGTGGTTTTGAGTATCTCAGACCTGGGATTTTCATGCACACATTCCACAACAGATGGCATTACCCTGGCCCTGACAAACCTAGGAAACAAGACACTTATCTCAGAATGCAGATTCTGGATTTCATTTCAGCATTCAACATTATTGTCCCACAGACCTTGGTGACCAAACCCCCACTCCTTGGCCTGTATATGCTACTGGGTGTTGGACTTTCTAACGAACAGATCTCAGATAGTCAGGATGCACAACTGCTCTCCTCTCCCCATTATCAGGTGCCTCCTAGGGCTGTGCGCTGAGGCCACTGCTGTGCGCTTGAGAACACCCGACTGCACGGCCAAACACCTGAGTAATCATATTGTCAAGTTCGCTAATGACGTGACAGTGGTGGGGCTCATCATGCCTACAGGGAGAAGATGGAAGAACTCAAGACTGGGTTCCAGGTAAATAACCTCTTCCTCAACGTCAACAAGCCAAAGGAAGTGGTTATTGACTTCAGAAGAACTTCACCTTACATCGGGGGCACAGCAGTGGAAACTGTGAGCAGTGTCAAACTCCTGGGAGAGCACATCTCGCACCACCTCTCATGGTCCCAGAACATATTCTACACAATCAGGGAAGTTCACCAATGCCTCTACGTTCTCAGGAGGATGAAGAGAGCTGGATTATGCACATCATTCTACAGATGTACAGCAGGGAGCCTCCTAACAAGCTGCACCACTGTATGGTATGGAAACTGCTCTGCGGCAGACAGGAATCCTCTACAACGGGTAGTCAAAACTGCCAATGCATCACCGGCACCAGCCTATCCACCAACAAGGACTTTTCAAGGCAGAACGGTGCCGGAAAAGGGCCAGTAACATCATGAAGGATCCCACCCACCCTGGTCATAGGCTGTTTGTCCCACTCCCATCAGGAGAAGTTATGTAGCATTCATGTCAGGACCACCAGTCTCAAAAACAGTTATATTGCCCGAGAAGTAAGCCTGATCAACACCTCCACCCACTAACCCACCCCTCCACATCCCCAACTACCACTACTTTATCATTTCCTGTCAGAGTCACTTTATGTACAGACACTCCTGTACCTAGGGTCACTTTGTGGACATATAATCAATGTACATAAGCTATCTTATATATTTACATTTGTGTTTATTAAATTATTGTCTTCCTTATCTAATTGTGCCTTTTTTGTGCTGCATCAGATCTGGAGTAACAATTATTTTGTTCCCCTTTACACTTGAGTACTGGAAATTACATTAAACAATCTTGATGTTGATGTAGTGTATATGGATTTTAGTAAGGCATTTGATAAGGTTCCTCCTGCAAGGCTCTTTCAGAAAGTAAGGCGGCATGGGATCCAAGGAGACCTTGCTTTGTGGATCCAGGATTGGCTTGCCCACAGAAGGCAAAGTTGTAGATGGTTTGTATTCTGCATGGAGGATGGGGACCAGCGGTGTTCACAGAGATCTATCTGTTCTGGGACCCCTCCTCTTTGTGATTTTTCATAAATGACTTGGATGAAGAAGTAGAAGGGCGGGTTAGTAAGTTTGCTGATGACCAAAGGTTGGGGGTGTTATGGATTGTCTGGAGGGTTGTCAGAGGTTACAGCAGGACATTGATAGGGTGTAGAATTGGGCTGAGAAATGGCAGATGGACTTCAACACAGATCAATGTGAGTGGTTTATTTTGGTAGGTCAAATTTCCAATAATACTAATGGTAAGACTCTTGACAGTGTGGAGGATCTGAGCTCTTGGGGTCCGTGTCCATAGGACACTCAAAGCTGCTGCTCAGGTTAACTGTGCTGTTAAGAAGGTGTATAGTGTGTTGGAATTCATCAACAATGGGATTGAGTTCAAAAGCTGTGAGGTAATGTTACAGCTAGATAAGAGCTAGGTTAAACCCCACTTGGAATACTGTGCTCGGTTCTGGTCACCTCACTACAGAAAAGATGTGGATACAGTACTGTAGAGAGAGTGCAGAGGAGATTTACAAGGATGTTGCCTGGATTGGGGAGCATGCCTTATGAGAAAAGGTTGAGTGAACTTGGCCTTTTCTCCTCAGAGCAATGGAGGATGAGAGGTGACCTGATAGAGGTGTCGTGAGCAAACATGAGGAAATCTGCAGATGCTGGAAATTCAAACAACAACACACACAAAATGCTGGTAGAACACAGCAGGCCAGGCAGCATCGATAGGGAGAAGCGCTGTCGACGTTTTGGGCCAAGACCTTCGTCAGAGGTGTCGTGCCAGGGTTTTAGAATAGTCTTACAGCCTGAGGGAAGAAGCTGTTATCCTGATGCCGCTGTACCTCTTTCCTGATGGTCTAAGAGATTGTGGGATGGATGGTGGGAATCCTTGACCATGCTTTGGGTCCCTTGTGCACAACACTCCCGGTAAATGTCAGAACATGATTGTGAAGCTGTACAGTTCCATACACGGCATCCGTGGTGAACTATTTCTCAGCCTGTACTAATCCCATTCTCCTGCAATCAGACAGTATCGCTCCATGCTTTGCATGGATTGCAAAGGGTTGTAGACTTAGCCAGTTCCATCATAGGTGCCACAACAGTTAGCGGTTAGTGCAATGTAATTACAGTGCAAGGCGTCAGAGTTCCGACTTCAATGTTTATTAATTTTGTTAAGCGATACAGCGCGGAGTATGCCTTTCCAGCCCTCGAGTCACACCGTCCCAGCAACCCCACAACGCTGATTCAGCAATGGACAATTTGCAATTACCAGTTAACTTAGCTGGCACGTCTTTGGCCTGTGAAAGGAAACGGAAGCACCCGGAGAAAATCCACGTATTCCACAGGGAAGATGTTCAGAGACTCCCTACAGGATTGAACTCCGAACTCCGGAATGCCCAGAGCTGTGATAGTGTTGCGCTAACCGCTACGCTACGGTGGCATTTAATTTTGACGTCATCTGTAAGAAAGTTCGTACGTTCTTCCTGTGTGCATGTGGGTTTCCTCCAGCTGCTCCAGTTTCCTCCCACAGTTTAAAGACATATCAGTTAACAAGTTAATTGGTGATTGTAAATTGTCCTGGGGTTAAATTGGTGGGTTGCCAGGCAGTGCAGCTTGTTGGGGTCAGAAGAGCCTGTCCTGCCCTGTATCACTAAATAAAATCAGTAGCCTAATGGCCGGAGCCCAAGTCTGCGAATCTCCACAAGCTCACTGGGAAAATCAAAGGTGCAATACCTGCCAATCCACAAGCCCGCCGGAGACTGGAAGCCAGAGAAGACAGCCTGCCTTAGGATTAGAGCACTGTGTGCATGGTGGGGAGGAAGGGGGTTTGTTTTGCTTGGTATGTTCTGTTTTGCTGCACTCTGTGTTGTTCTGCTGAGCACGGTGGGCATCCATGTTGGTGCCAGAATGTATGGTGTCTCTTGCAGGCTGCCCCCAGCACATCCTTAGGTTGTGTTGCTGTTACATAAATATGCTCACTGCATGTTTCAATGTGACTGTTAATAAATAATCGGAATCGGAATCTGAATCCTCCCAAGCGTCTGGGTCAGTCTTGGCCTGTTTATGTTTAACTTTTCTGTAAAATTCTTAAATTTCTTTTGTTTTACCCTGTAGATGCTGCAAGAAAATTAATGTCAAGGTATTATATGATAATGCATTTACTTTGAGCTTTGCCCCAAGAAGGCAGCATCCATCACTAAATACCCTCCCGATGCAGAACATACCCTCTTCTCATTACAACCATCAGGGAGGAGGTTCAGGAGCCTGAAGACAGACACTCAATGTTTTAGGAACAGCTTCTTCTCCTCCGCCATCAGATTTCTGAATGGACAATGAACACTACCTCATTATTCATCTTTTGCACTATTTTTGTAACTTATAGTATTTTTTAAGAGTGGCTCTGTACTGCTGCTGCAAAACAACAAATTTCACGACACCTACCAGCAATAATAAATCTGATTCTGATTGAAGACTCTGTCTAAATGCCCCTTACAAGCACATTAAACATTACAGCATAGTACAAACCCTTTGACATATGATGTTGTGCTGACCTATTAACTTACTCTAAAATCAATCTAACCCTTCCCTTCTACATAGTCCTCTATTTTTCTATCATTCACATGCCCCTGCCTCTACCAGCACCCCTGGCAGCGTGTTGCCCGCACCCACCACTGTCTGTGTAAAGAATTTAGCTCTAACATCCCCCTCCACATATTCCTCCAATCACCTTAAAATTATATCCCTTCACTTTAGCCATTTCTGCCCTGGTAAAAAGTCTCTGGCTGTCCACTCGATTTGCTGATAGTCAGTTCCAGGATTCATTCTGTCAGTTTTGTAGGACCTGGCAGGAAGAACGGGGGAGTTTCCTCTCTCTGAATCTCTGGTGGGATGTGGGCAAGGCTCACATCCAACTGTTCTGCCAGGAACCAAGCGGCAGATGCCCAGGATTGTTAGGCTTGAGAAAGAGCCGATCGACTTGGGAGTCCCAGCTAGGGCTGACTAATGGGGACCAGCCTCTCTGGGATGAGTGTCAGAGGGAGAAGGAGGCACTGAGGCACCTGCAGCTCGAGAGGTCCTGAGACGCTTATGTGAGGTTGCAGGACCTTGACCTTCTACGCTCTCTAGAAGGGGAGGGTTGTCCGCGGCAGCTAGTGGAGTTGCTGGCAGAGGATGGCTCCTCCATCATGGATTGTTGCAGAAATGCATTCCTTTTACAAGGCTGTCTTCTCACCGGACCCGTGCAGTGAGGATGCACACAGGGCTCTGTGGGAGGACTTGCCGAGAGTCAGCACTGGGGGTGCTGATCGGCTCGACGCACTGCTAATCTTTAGTGGAGTTGACCAGTGCCCTCAACCAGCTGCAGAGAGGCAAGTCCCCGGGACTAGATGTGTTCATGGTGGAGTTTCTCCAGGCCTTCTGGGACATCCTAGGGGCTGATTATGCAGGGGTATTGGGAGAGAGCATGCGATGGGTGAGAAGCCCCTTTGAGGGCACAAAGCAGTCGTGGCCCTGCTGCCAAAGAAGGGGGATCTCTGTATCCTGCGGAGTTGGCACCCAGTATCCCTCCTCAGCGCAGAGTACAAGGTCTTTGCCCGGGCGATGGCCAATGTCTGGGCTCAGTGCTGGTGGAAGTTGTCGACCCTGACCGGTCCTACACGGTCCTGGGGCAGTCGATCCAGGGCAATATCCACCTTGTCCAGGATCTGATCCCCTGTACCGGGGGGCCAGTCTGTTGGTCACTTTTCTCTCCCTCGACCAGGAGAAGGCATTTGACAGGGTGGACCACCAGTACCTTTTTGGGAGTCTGCAAGCATTCGGGCTCGGGCCACATTTTGTGGCCTGCGTCCGACTGCTGTACAGTGCTGTGAAGTGCCTTGTTAAGATCAATGAGTCCTTCTCAGCATTCTTTTGCTTTGGGAGGGTGTGCGACGGGGTGCCCCAGGTTGGGGCAGTTGTACTCGGTCCGTGTAGAGTCATCCCTGTGCCTTCTCCGCAAGATGTCGATGGGTTTGGTTCTACACGAACCAGACATGGAGGTCGTCCTTTCAGCTTACGACAATGGTTTCCTCCTGATGGTCACTGACTGTTTACTGGCAGAGGAAGTGAGACTGCCAGCAGTTCTTCTCAGCCACATCCTCTGCAAGGGTCTACTGGGAAAAGTGTGCGGGCCTCTTGGTGGGTCAGTGGCAGGTGGACCCCCTACCGGAGGGGTTGAGGCTGTTCGCGTGGAGCACCACACCCCTCCTCTACTGGGGGGTCTACCTGAGCTCAGCTAGGAGGCCTGTCTGACGAACTGGGGGGATTTGGAGACAGAGATCTCTGCCCGACTGGTTCACTGGTCAGGCCTCCCTCATGCAATCTCATACTGGGGAATGGCATTAGTTATAAATCAGCTGGTCGCCTCCATGATATGGTACTGGCTGATTACTTTAGTCCCACCACTGCTTTTGTCTCCAGGACCCAGAAGAAGCTGGCAGACTTCTTGTGGGGCATCAAGAGTCACTGGATTTTTCTGCAGTTCAGTCTTCTGATCACGGAGGGCGGTCAGTCATCGGTGTGCGTGCACACCCAGCTGGCGGCTCTCGCCTCAGGACCCTGCAGAGATACCTGTACTGTGACCACCCTCCGAGATAGCACCTGCACTTTCTCCACTGGGGGCACTACCTGCGGGAGGGCACGCGGCTTCCAGCAAACAGCATCAGCTGTGATGCTTTGAGTGACCTGCCTCGCTTTTACCGAGAGTGTGAGGGTGTGGGGTCTAGTCTTATCCAGACAGGGTGATCCTGCGCTGGTGGGGAACAGTGCTCTAGCTGCAAGGGGAGTGGTCACGGTTCTATTACGGTGGGTGTAGGGAGAGCGTGGGGAAGTGGAGGGGTTCTGGCTGCATCACCACCTGATGTGCTCATCGGACCCAGGCCTCGGAAGACCACGCAGCAGAGGGTCCCGCACAATGTCAGCCGTCTCGTGGGGGTGCCAACCATAGCCTTCCCAGATGTTCCAAAGCGTTTTGTACAGGCTGCTCTTGCACACCTTTCACTTCATTGCCTTTGATCATAAGACTATAAGACATAGGAGCATCTGGCCCATCGAGTCTGTTCTGCTGTTCCATCATGGCTGATCCTTTCTCTCCTCCTCAACCCCAGTTCCCGGCCTTCTCCCCGTAACCTTTCATGACATGTCCAATCAAGAACCTATCAATCTCTGCCGTAAATACACCCAACGACCTGGCCTCCACAGCTGTATGTGGCAACAAATTCCACAAATTCACCACCCTTTGGCTAAAGAAATTTCTCTGCATCTCTGTTTTGAATGGGCGCCCCTCTATCCTG
The DNA here is from genome assembly GCF_048418815.1 of Hemitrygon akajei. NCBI lineage: Eukaryota > Metazoa > Chordata > Chondrichthyes > Myliobatiformes > Dasyatidae > Hemitrygon > Hemitrygon akajei. Next base: position 196,272,341 of record NC_133127.1, on the reverse strand, counting down.
AGGCTGTGCCCTCTTGTCCTAGACTCTCCCACCATGGGAAACATCCTTTCCACATCTACTCTTTCTCGGCCTTTCAACATTCAAAAGGTTTCAATGAGATTCCCCCTCATCCTTCTGAATTCCAGTGAGTACAGCCCCAGAGCCATCAAACGTTCCTTGTATGATAACCCTTTTATTCCTGGAATCATCCTTGTGAACCTCCTCTGAACCCTCTCCAATGCCAGCATACCTTTTCTTAGATGAGGGGCCCAAAACTGTTTACAATACTCAAGGCGAGGCCTCACCAGTGCCTTATAAAGCCTCAGCATCACATCCTTGCTCTTATTTCTAGACCTCTTTAAGTGAATGGTAACATGGCATTTGCCTTCCTCACCAGTGACTCAACCTGCAAGTTTATCTTTAGGGTGTTCTGCACAAGGACTCCCAAGTGCTTTTGCTTTGCAGATTTTTGGATTCTCTCCCTGTTTAGAAAATAGTCTGCACATTTATTTCTACTACCAACGTGCATGACAATGCATTTTTCAACTTTGTCTGCTGTCCAACTCGCCTTGGTGGTCTGTTTTACCACCTGGCAGCGGAGGAGGTCCCTAGTGGAAATCTCTTTGTGCAGGGGTCCTTCCCCTGTACTTTGGGGACCTGGGGTGGAAGGTGTTGCATTGGGCAGTACCATGCAACAGATTCACTGACACCCCGTCCACCTGTCCATTCTATGGCTGGGAGGAGTCATTGTACCACGCTGATATGGAGTGTGAGAGGTTGCAGCCCCTGTGTGAGTATCTGAAGCGGCTGCTGCTCCGGTCTGGTTGCACTTCAGTCCATATATATGGGCAGCCAGCACGGAGGAGGGTGGGTCACAAAGAGGATCTCCTGGGCCTGGCCAAGATGGCCATTCTCGGGTCTAGGTGGTGGAAAGTTCAGGCCTCTGTCAGGGCTGACTGCCTGCCCCTCTTCTGAGGATACGTTCATGCTCAGCTGTCCTTGGAGAGGTAGCAAGAGGTCACAATGGGTACAGTGCAGGATTTCCAGGAGTGATGGGCTACTTGTACATCAACTCAGGCCTAGGGGGCTGGCGTTGGGCACAATGACAGACTCTCCACTCCTCCTTCTCCCTCATCAGTGTGTTCAGTTCATCTACATTAGCCGTGCTGCTATCTTCTAGGAGCGTGTTGACCATAGTCTTGGGAGGTGCCCAGGGTTCATCCTCCCATGCTTGGGCTCCCATGTGATGACTAGGCAGGTAGTTCAGGGTGGCGCAGACAGTACCCCTCTAGTTGCAGTCTTCTCGCCTCGATTTTAGTAGTGAGCATCGGTAGGTTGTCATCGAGCTTGACGTTCGTCATGTGCTGTTGCCAACTCACATCAAGAGCCATCCAGAGCATTCATTTATAGCAACCATCTAGTGACTTTCGCATGGTCTTGATGAGACTCCACGTCTTGCATCCGTATGTGAGAATGGAATCTATGACTGCTATGAAGATCCTCTTTTTGAGCCCTCTGATCCGGTTCGACCTCCAGATTTGTCGTTCATAGCACTCCACGCCAGCGCCTTCCGTAACTTTATGTCCTTCTCCGAACTCATCATTCTTGACCCGAGGTACTTGAAGTCTAAGACTTTCTTAATGGTATCATTCTTTACACTCTTGAGAGTACCTTCGTCGCAGTTGAATGCCATGTACTCTGTCTTTTTAGCATTTAGGTGAAGTCCAACTTTATTGCACTCAATTTCCATTTTTGTCAGTAGTTGCTGTGCTTCCTCCATCTGGTCAGAGAGCAGGACTATGTCATCTGCAAAATCAAGATCTGTGAGCTTAACTGATCTGACCCTTTAGGTTCGTCCTGGTTTTATGGTAAAACCAAGCTTGTCATGATCTTTGGTAGTTTGACGTAGAGCGGAATCAAGGACGATTATAAAGATGTAGGGTGCCAGAGTGTCTCCTTGCAGCACACCAGCTAGGAGCTCGAACACCGCTGTTTCTCCGTCTGGTGATACAACTTTCGCCATGGTCTTCGTATAGCTGGACTCTATTACTTCCCTCCTACATAGTCCTCCATTTTTCTTTTATCCATGTGCCTATCTCAGAGTTTCTTAAATGTCCCTAATGTATCTGCCTCTACCACCATCCCTGGAAACATGTTCCATGCACCCACCAATCTCTGTGTAAAAAATATCTACCTCTGTCCTCCCCCTTTCCTCTAATCACCTTAAAAATTAAGTCCCTTTGTACTAGCCTGGGAAAAAGGCTCTGGCTGTCCCCTCTGTCTATGCCTCTTATCATCTTGTAAGCCTCTATCAAGTCACCTCTTATCCTCCTTCACTCCAAAACCCTAGCTCACTCAACCTATCCCCATAAGGAATGCAGAAAAGGCCTAGCTTTTCTGCAGAGTCTCTGGAAGAATCACAAAGAATTGCAATCTGAAGGAAGGATTATGGGGTAAATTCCTGGTCTGTGGAAAAGTACTAGGATATTAAAAAGCTTTTATCACAGGAATGGGGCTCAAATTCACAGCTTTTCGAATGCCACAACTATACCGAGGGCAGACAGCAGTGTGAGCTGGCACCTGTGGGACTGGAGGGTGAAGTTCAGTGTAAAAGGGAAAAATAACTCAATCATTTCTTTTCTCTGCAAAGTCCAGAATAAAGGATCAGTTAAGAACAAAACGCCTGTCAAAATAAATTTTGCAAAGTGCGGCTTCAGGGCGATTTGAGAAGGGTGGAAATTGCTGGGACGTGGGCCTTGGTTTGACGTGATTTACGCACGGTCGCTGACATGGTGTGGGGCCAGCAGTGCTGACGGTGACGAGCGCCGAGGGAGAGATTCAGCCTGCGGGTGCAGTTAGCTGCTCAATCAACAGGGCTCATGGACACTTGTGAGGCAGCCCAATGACTTCTGTTGCTGACGGCCCTCAGTCATTCCGATACAAATGCACTTTCATCATCGGCGGGGAAATGGGCGTCAGGGGAGCGCAATGGCGCGGCACTTGCTGACAGATCGCTCGGCTGCTCTTTCTAATATCGCTGTCAGCCTGCACAACGCAGAGTGCAATCCACCTCCCTGCCTGTGGTTGCCACACCCTGTGGGAGCCAGATTCCAACCCCACAGACGGGTACCAGTATTCCTGGCTGGCAGGAGAGGTCCTGCTGTGAACTATACAGCCCCAAGTCCTTTTGTTATTTTACTTTCTGAAAACAACATTTGACTCAGTGAAAATTCAGAAATTTGAGGTGCAAAGGGATTAGGGAGTCCTCATGCAAGATTCCCTAAAGGTTAACTTGCAGGTTGACTCTGTGGTGAGGAAGGCAAATGCAATGTTAGCATTCATTTCGAGAGGACAAGAATATAAAAACAAGGATGTAATGCTGAGGCTTTATAATGCACTGGTGAGGCCTCACAGAGTATTGTGAACTGTTTTGGGCCCCTTATCTAAGAAAAAGATGTGTTGGCATTGGAGAGGGTCCAGAGGAGATTCACAAGAATGATTGAAAAGGTTAACATTTAAGGAGTGTTCAATGACTCTGGACCTGTACTCACTGGAGTCTAGAAGGATGAAGGAGAATCCCATTGAAACCCATGGAATATTGAATAGTCAAAATAGAGTGGATGCTTCCTATAGGCACAGCCTCAGTATTGAGGGACATCCATTTAGATCAGAGATAAGAAGGCAGTTCTTTAACCAGAGGGTAGTTATTCTGTGGAACTCATTGCCACAGACAAGTGGAGGCCAAGTCATTGGGTATATTTAAAGTGGAGGTTGACAAATTCTTGACTGTCATGCTGTCAAACATTATGGAGAAGAGACAGGAAAATGGGGTTGAGAGGGGTAATAAATCAGCCATAATGGAATAGCAGAGCAGACTTAATGGATCCAGTGGCCTTATTCTACTCCTATGTCTTATAATCTTGAAAAGGTGATGCCTCCAGAACATGCTCTCTTCTCATTACTGCCATCAGATTTTTGAAGGGTCCATGAACACATGAGCACCAGCAATATTTGTGTTCTCTTTCTGCATTGCTTATTTATACTCACATGATTTATTTATTGAGATCCCTTCCAGCCCTTCAAACCACACCACCCAGCAATCCCAGCCTAATCACAGGACAATTTACAATGAACAATTAACTTACCAACTGGTACGTCTTTGGAATGTGGGAGGAAACCTGGAGGAAACCCATGCGATCACAGGGAGAATGTACAAACTTCTTACAGACAGTGGCAGGAATTGAACTCAGGTCGATGGTAGTGTAAAGCGCTGTGCTAACCACTTTGCTACTGTGCCATCTCACATAGCCCTCTATTTTTCTATCATCTATGTGTCTAACTAAGAGTTTGCTTAAACGTCCCTAATGTACCTGCCTCTATCATCACGTCTGGCAGGCTGTTCCACTTACCCACCACTCTCTGTATAAAAAAAATCTTATCTCTGACATCACCCCCCCAATACTTTCCTCCTAACACCTTAAAATTATGTCCCCTCTTATTGCCATTCCTGCTCCCTGGCTCTCCACTCTATCTATGCCTCTTATCATCTTGTACACCTCTATCAAGTCACTTCTCAGCCTCCTTCACTCCAAGAGCCCCAGCTCATAGAACTTATCTTCATAAGACATGCTCTCTAATCCAGGCAGTATCCTGGTAAATCTCTGCATCCTCTCTAAAGCTTCCACATCCTTCCTATTAAGACCATAACACAGAGGAGCACAATTAGGCCTTTTGGCGTATCGAGTCTGCTCCACTATTTCATCATGGCTGATTTATTATCCAAATCAACCCTATTCTCCTGCCTTCTCCCCTTCTCAATCTTTGATGCCTTTACTAATCAACAACCTATCAACCTCCACTTTAAATATACCCATTAACTGGTACTGCACAGTTGACTATGGCAATGAATTCCACAGACTAATTACCCTCTAGCTAAAGAAATTCCTCCTCATCTCTGTTGTAAATTGATGTCCCTCTATTCTGAGGCTGTGCCCTCTGGTCCTAGACAATCCCACTATAGGAAACATCCTCCACATCCACTCTATCTAGGCCTTGCAACATTTCAGTGAGATGCCCCTCATTTTCCTAGTGAAGAAGCCAGATCTGAACAGGATACAATGTGTAAAGTATATTTATTTAACGATACAGCGCAGTACAGGCCCTCCCAGTCAAAAGGCAGGTGACCTCCTTGGAGCTATGTTTCAGATGGAGCTTTCTGTGTAGAACCAGTTTAGTTCCCTAGTACGTCAGCTCAACAACTTACACAAGATTATATTCACCCCCTCTCAAGCTGAAAGCAGAATCTTCAATAGACCAGCATATTACAAATCTTATTACGGAACCGCTTCTCCAGCTGTGTGTGACCAAAGGCCTTTTCTCTTACAAAATAAAAAAAAAATGCTTTTCGGTTCCTGCTAAATTGATCTTCTCCCTGATTGAATTACCCTGAAACATCCTGTTCTGCTGTCATAAGGATCAAGACTGTGGAACGACAATGGCAAGTATTTCTGGGAATAATGCAGAAGGTGCAGGATCGGTTCATTCCAAAGAGGAAGAAAGATCCTAAGGGGGGTAAGGGGTGGCCATGGCTGACGAGGGAAGTAAAGGGCAGTATAAAAATAAAAGAGAAGTATAACATAGCAAAGATGAGCGGGAAACCGGAGGACTGGGAAGCTTTTAAAGAGCAACAGAAGATAACAAAAAAGGCAATACGCCAAGTAAAAATGAGGTACAAAGGTAAACTAGCCAAGAATATAAAGGAGGATAGTAAAAGCTTCTTTAGGTATGTGAATAGCAAAAAAATAGTTAAGACCAAAATTGGGCCATTGAAGACAGAAATGGGTGAATTTATTATGGGGAACAAAGAAATGGCAGACGAGTTGAACAGGTACTTTGGATCTGTCTTCACTAGGGAAGACACAAACAATCTCCCAGATGTAATAGTGGCCAAAGGAACTAAGGTAAAGGATGAACTGAAGGAAATTTATATTAGGCAAGAAACGGTGTTGGATAGATTGTTGAGTCTGAAGGCTGATAAGTCCCCGGGACCTGATGGTCTGCATCCCAGGGTACTTAAAGAGGTGGCTCTAGAAATCGTGGACGCATTGGTAATCATTTTCCAATGTTCTATAGATTCAGGAACAGTTCCTGCTGATTGGAGGGTGGCTAATGTTGTCCCACTTTTCAAGAAAGGAGGGAGAGAGAAAACAGAGAATTATAGACCGGTTAGCCTGACGTCAGTGGTGGGAAAGATGCTGGAGTCAATTATAAAAGAGGAAATTATGACACATTTGGATAGCAGTAGAAGGATCAGTCCGAGTCAGCATGGATTTGTGAAGGGAAAATCTTGCTTGACTAATCTTCTGGAGTTTTTTGAGGATGTAACTATGAAAATGGACAAGGGAGAGCCAGTGGATGTAGTGTACCTGGACTTCCAGAAAGCTTTTGATAAAGTCCCACATAGGAGATTAGTGGGCAGAATTAGGGCACATGGTATTGGGGGCAGGGTACTGACATGGATTGAAAATTGGCTGGCTGACAGGAAACAAAGAGTAGCGATTAACGGGTCCCTTTCGGAATGGCAGGCTGTGACTAGTGGGGTACCGCAAGGTTCGGTGCTGGGACCGCAGCTGTTTACAATATACATTAATTATTTAGATGAAGGGATTAAAAGTAACCTTAGCAAATTTGCCGATGACACAAAGCTGGGTGGCAGTGTGAAATGTCAGGAGGATGTTATGAGAATGCAGGGTGACTTCGACAGGTTGGGTGAGTGGGCAAATGTATGGCAGATGCAGTTTAATGTGGATAAATGTGAGGTTATCCACTTTGGTGCCAAGAACAGGAAGGCAGATTACTATCTAAATGGAGTCAAGTTAGGAAAAGGGGAAGCATAACGAGATCTAGGTGTTCTTGTACATCAGTCAATGAAAGCAAGCATGCAGGTACAGCAGGCAGTGAAGAAAGCTAATGGCATGCTGGCCTTTATAACAAGAGGAATTGAGTATAGGAGTAAAGAGGTCCTTCTGCAGCTGTACAGGGCCCTGGTGAGACCCCACCTGGAGTATTGTGTGCAGTTTTGGTCTCCAAATTTGAGGATAATAGATAGTGGAGGTTGATAGGTTCTTGATTAGTCAGGGTGTCAAAGGTTACGGGAAGGCAGTAGGCTGGGGTTGAGAGGGATAATAAATCAGCCATTAGATAGATAGATAGATACTTTATTCATCCCCATGGGGAAATTCAACTTTTTTCCAATGTCCCATACACTTGTTGTAGCAAAACTAATTACATACAATACTTAACTCAGTAAAGAATATGATATGCATCTAAATCACTATCTCAAAAAGCATTAATAATAGCTTTTAAAAAGTTCTTAAGTCCTGGCGGTAGAATTGTAAAGCCTAATGGCATTGGGGAGTATTGACCTCTTCATCCTGTCTGAGGAGCATTGCATCGATAGTAACCTGTCGCTGAAACTGCTTCTCTGTCTCTGGATGGTGCTATGTAGAGGATGTTCAGAGTTATCCATAATTGACCGTAGCCTACTCAGCGCCCTTCGCTCAGCTACCGATGTTAAACTCTCCAGTACTTTGCCCACGACAGAGCCCGCCTTCCTTACCAGCTTATTAAGACGTGAGGCGTCCCTCTTCTTAATGCTTCCTCCCCAGCATGCCACCACAAAGAAGAGGGCGCTCTCCACAACTGACCTATAGAACATCTTCAGCATCTCACTACAGACATTGAATGACGCCAACCTTCTTAGGAAGTACAGTCGACTCTGTGCCTTCCTGCACAAGGCATCTGTGTTGGCAGTCCAGTCTAGCTTCTCGTCTAACTGTACTCCCAGATACTTGTAGGTCTTAACCTGCTCCACACATTCTCCATTAATGATCACTGGCTCCATATGAGGCCTAGATCTCCTAAAGTCCACCACCATCTCCTTGGTCTTGGTGATATTGAGACGCAGGTAGTTTGAGTTGCACCATATCACAAAGTCTTGTATCAGTTTCCTATACTCCTCCTCCTGTCCATTCCTGACACACCCCACTATGGCCGTGTCATCAGCGAACTTCTGCACATGGCAGGACTCCGAGTTATATTGGAAGTCTGATGTGTACAGGGTGAACAGGACCGGAGAGAGTACGGTTCCCTGCGGCGCCCCTGTGCTGCTGACCACCGTGTCAGACCTACAGTCTCCCAACCGCACATACTGAGGCCTATCTGTCAAGTAGTCCACTATCCAATCCACCATGTGAGAGTCTACTCCCATCTCCGTTAGTTTGTGCCTTAAGATCTTGGGCTGGATGGTGTTAAAGGCACTAGAGAAGTCAAGGAATGTAATCCTCACAGCACAACTGACCCCCTCTAGGTGAGAGAGTGATTTGTGCAGCAAATACGTGATAGCATCCTCCACTCCCACCTTCTCCTTATACGCAAACTGAAGAGGATCCTGGGCGTGCCTGGTTTGTGGCCTCAGATTCTGTATTATCAGCCGCTCCATGGTCTTCATCACGTGCGACGTCAAGGCAACAGGTCTGAAGTCATTCAACTCCTTTGGTTGTGGTTTCTTCGGTACCGGGACAATACAGGATGTTTTCCACTGTCTGGGTACTCTTCTCTGCTCCAGGCTCATGTTGAAGATGCGCTGTAGTGGTTCTCCCAGCTCAGTCGCACAGGCCCCCGACGCAACGGTAGCGTGTGACGTCATCAGCTCCGCTGTTGCTAGGCTTCAGACACAGCACCGAGGCACTGGTGATAATTACAGGGGACTTCAACCATGTGACCTTGGACAAGACACTACCTGCTTTCTCCCAGTACGTGGATTATGCAAACATGGAGCAAACACGATGGGCCAAATAGCCTAATTCTGCTCCCAGGTCTTATCTATTTATTGAGATTAAGTACAGAATACACCCTTCTGGTCCTTCGAGCTGGCTTCCCAGCAATCCCCAAATTTAATCCTAGCCTAATCACAGGATAATTTTACAATACCCAATTAACCTACTGACTGGTTAATATTTGGACTGTGGGAAAAACCCACATGGTCATGGAAGAATGTACAAACTCTTTTCAGGCAGCGGCAGGTTTTATGGTCCTTCTGTTCCTCAATCAGTTCAATGTTCATCCACCTCCATTTTAAGTGTTTCTAACAACCTAGCTTTTATCACCCTCTGGGTCAGAGAAATCACCAACCTTGACAAGAAGATAATTCTTCAAACCGCAGTTTTAAACGACTGGCTTCTTGCCTCGTAGATGTATCCCTTTGTTAGAGAATCTCTACTGGCAAAACATACCGACATCTACCTTGTTAAGCTTTCTAAGGTTCTTGTATTTTTGAAGTAAGGTCACCCCTCATTCTTCTGAACACCAAGGAATACAGGTCCAAGCTATTTAGCTTCCATTGACAGGACAACCCTCTAATCACAGGAATTCACCTGGTAGCAGTCAAGAGAGTAAAGAAGAGATTCACCAGGATTTTGCCTGTAGTTATAAAGATAGATTAGAAAGGTTGGGTTTGTTCTTATTAGAAAGAGGCTGAGGGGTGACCTTTAGAGGTTTATAAAATTATGAAGGGCAAAGATAGAGCCCTTTACCTGGGGCACAAGAGTCTAGACAAGTTCAGGGGAAGATCTGAGGGTTAAGTTTTTCAGACAGAGGATGGTGATTGAGAATGGTGGAGATTTGGTTTGACATCAAAAACTCTAGCAAATTTCCTCAGAGGTACTGTGGAGAGCATTCTAACTGGTTGCATCACAGTCTGGTATGGAGGAGCTACTGCACAGGGTTGGAAAAAGCTGCAGAGGGTTGTAAACTTAGCCAGCTCCATCGTGGGCACCAGCCTCCCCAGCATTGGGGACATCTTCAAAAGGTGACGCCTCAAAAAGGTGGCATCCATCAATAAGGACTCTCACCGTTCAGGGCATGTCTTCTTCTCATTACTACCATTAAGGAAGAGGTACAGGAGCCTGAAGCTACGTACTCAATACTTCAGGAACAGCTTCTACCCTTCTGCTATCAGATTTCTGAATGGACAATTAACCCATGAACACTACCTCACTAATTTTACTCTCTTTTTGCACTGTTTATGTAATTTAAATTTATATATATTTCTTATTGCAACATATAGTAATTTTTTAATGTATTGCACTGTACTGTTGCCGCAAAGCAACAGATCTCATAACATACTGTATTGTGCAAAAGCCTTAGGCACATATATGTATAGCTAAGACTGTACTGTAGTAATTTTATATATTGCACTGTACTGCTGCTGCAAAAGACAAACAAATTTATTGACCTATGTGAGTGATGGGTCCTTATTGTAGACCAGAGTGGGAAGGGGATCATGGTTGGGAAAAGGGGAAGGGACAGGGAAGCACCAGAGGGATATTCTGTAATGATCAATAAACCAATAGTTTGGAATCAAATGATGTTGCTCAGTGTTTCAGGGTTGGATGTGTCTGTACCGTGCCACCCCCTCCCCAGGTCTCCTTTTCTGCCACCTGCCCCATACTCCTCCCGTGACGCTGTACCCTCACCATTCCCAGCATTCTTTGCTTGCACCAGGTTTACAAACTTGCTCTCCACTTCATGTTGACAAGTACAGTACTGTGCAAATGTCTTGGGCACTCTAACTATAGATATGTGCCTAAGACTTTTGCACAGGACTGTATGTTAGTGATATTGAACCTGATTCTGATTCTGGAAGAGGAGGTGGTGGAGCCAGATACCATTACAATATTTTGAAGTTATTTGTACAGGTACTTGGTTAAGAAAGAGTAGGAAGAAAATGAGGTTTCTAGAAATGGGATTAGCTTAGAAAGGCATCCTGATTGACAAAAGATGAGATGAGCTGAAAGGACCCATTTTTATATTCTTTAGTGCAATGATCCTATAATAAAATCTACAGTGTTCAAAATTCAAAGTAAAATTATTATCAAAGTACATCAATGTTACCACATACAACCTGGAGATTCATTTTCTTTCAGAAATTTAGAGGAAAAAAAAGAGAATGAATAGAATTTATGAAAAGCTATACTTAAGCAAATACTGACAAACAACAAATGTGGAAAAGAAGACAAACTGCAAATAAAAAATAATACTGAGAACACGAGCTGTAAATCATAAACACACGAGATTCTGCAGATGCTGGAAATCCCGGCAACACACACAGAATTCTGGAGGAACTCAGCAAGTCAGGCAGCATCTAAGGAGAGGAATAAACAGTCGATGTTTTGGGCCGAGATCCCACATCAGGAATGAAGAGCCGTAAATGGTAGATCATTCTGTAAAACCACACATTGATTGTTCAGTAGGTACCTGCTGCCACAGTTGCAATGGCTGTCTCCTGACCAATAATGTGTTGTTTCAGTCTCTGCTCCAGGGGAAATCGCCTGCGCTCCTCTGCTTCCCGCTTCCTCTGCTGTTCCTGGTACTGTAAACAAAGGAGACAAACACAAGGGCTGGTCAGCGGTCCAAATGTCCCAATATTACCAATCCTTCCATTAACTCAGGGGTACCCAGCCTTTTTGATCCCATAGACCAAGACCATTAAGCAAGGGGCTCGTAGACACCAGGTTGGGAACACCTGCAGTAATTCATGATCCCAGAACACATCCTACACAATCAGGGAAGTTCACCAATGCCTCTATGTTCTCAGGAGGATGAAGAGAGCTGGATTATGCACATCTATACTCACATCATTCTACAGCTCCACAGTAGGGAGCATCCTAACAAGCTGCATCACTGTATGGTACAGAATCTGCACTGTGACAGACAGGAAGCCTCTACAACGAGTTGTCAAAACTGCCCAGTGCATCACCGGCACTAGACTACCCACCATCAAGGACACATATACTGAAAGGTGCCAGAAAAGGGCCAGTAACATCATGAAGGATCCCATCTACCCTGCTCACGGACTGTTTGTCCCACTCCCGTCAGGGAGGAGGCTACGTAGCATCCACACCAGGACCACCAGACTCAAAAACAGTTACTTTCCCCAAGCAGAGGCTGATCAACACCTCGACCCACTAACCCACCCCTCCACACCCCCAACCACCACTACTTTATCATTTCCTGTCAGTCACCTTATGTACAGACACTCCTGTGCCCAGCGTCACTTTCTGGACATACAATCAATCTATGTATAAAAGCTACCTTGTGTATTTATATTTATTGCGTTTTTTAAATTATTGTGTTCCTTACGGTGTTTTTTTTTTGTGCTGCATCGGAACAATTATCTTATTCTCTCATGTACTGTAAATGGTATTAATCAATCTTGAATCTTCATTCAATGCAGGTAGGTTTTGCAACAGACCAAGTGCTGGAAGAATTCAGCAGGTCAAACAGCATCTGTTGGGGGTGGGGGAGCAACCTGTACCTCTTTCAGGTTGAAGCCCTATATCAAGATTTAGGGCTTGGCCTCTTGTGTCTCCAGGTAGCTGGGAAATTCAATAAATTGGGAAAGAAGGCCTGGCAGTGCCTCTACTTTCTTAGAAATGTCAATAGATTCAACATGTCACCAAGAACCTTGAGAAACTTCTATAGAATTACAGAGGAGATTATCCTGGCTGGTTGCATCATGGTCTGGTATGGGAACACCAATGCTTAGGAATGGAAAAACCTATGGAAAATGGTGGATACAGCCCAGTCTGTCACAGTCAAAGCCCTCTCCTCCATTGAACACATAAACACGGTGTTCTGCCGTTAGAAAGCAGCATCCATTGTCAAGGAACCCCCCACCATCCAAGCCACAGTCTCTTATTGCTGTTGCCATTGGGCAGGAGGTACAGCAGCCTCAGGACACACATCAAAGATTCAAAGTATATTTATTATCAAAGAATGTATACATTATACAGCCTTAGATTTGTTTGTCCACAGGTAACCACAAAGCAAGAAATCCAAATGAATCCAATTAAAGAAAAACTATAAATAAAAGACCAACACCCAAGACAAGAAGAAGAATAGTCCTTAACTTGGCAGTGGAGTTATCGGGGCACCGTCATGATGGTGTTTCCATGGCAAGCTATTCTTGTTTTTATCAGGCCGAGTTGCTGGCTCGACGCTCAGCCCATCTTGGATTCGAACTCGGGAGCCTTCGCTCCGGAGTCCGACACTGATATTATTGCACCACCAAGCAGGACCCAATGCACAACAGAAAGGGAAAAAACCAAATCATGCAAGCAATTGAAGTGAACAACAACATTCCGAACCAAACTGAGTCCTCAGATCCGAACCCTGGAGCAGCCTCGCCTACCACTTCATATTAGTGGGCACAGAGCACAGCAGCCGGGGCAGTTTCCATAGTCTCAGTACACCTTCCAGACTACCATTCCTGCGTGCGCATGTCTGGGAATTTTTGTGCACACCTCTTTAGTCAAGAAAACACAACAGCGTCTCCACTTCTTGAGGAGATTGAGGCAAGTGAGGCTCCTCCCTCCTCTCTGATGCTAATGACGCACCATCGAGTGTCCTGACCAACGGTAATACCGTCTGGTGTGGGAATTGCAAGGCATCTGACCACGTGTCCTGGCAACGGATTGTGAGATCTACTGAGAGAATCACTGGGATCTTTCTCTCCCCCCATCCAAGACATATGCCAGAAGTGCTGTGTTCACAGAGCTCTCAGCATTGTCAAGGACCATTCCAATCCATCCCACAATCTCCTTGACCTCCTACCTCGGGCAGAAGAACACGGACTGTCAGGCTGGGTAGCAGCTTCTTCCCATAGGCTGTGAGATATCTGAACACCCAGCTACCACCCAGTACACATTATTTATGACAGTGCCAGTAGCATTGTGCTGTTGTACATTTAACTATATAGGTATGTTATATGTGCAATTTATGTCAACTTGTACATCTTCAACTGAATATTATTTGATGTGCTGTACGTGATGTATGTACTGTGTTGTGTACCTTGGTGCCTGAGGAACGTTGTTTTGTTTAGCTGTATACATGTGTAAGGTTGAATAACAATGAATTTCAACATGAGCCTGAACATGCATGGAACTACTTACACACATGGGAATGCCTGTATATCTGCTCTAACAAACTATTTGAAGGGGAGGGTGCAAGGAGTGTACACACAACTATGAAAGTGTTTATGTGCCTGATGAGGGGAGAGTCCACCATGGCTGTGAAACAACACATAGTGAGGTTTATACAGGATATTGCACTATCACAGTCACTGACCGTCACCCAGAACCTTGGCTATACAACAGGATCTGGGTATAACCAAGGTTCTCGATGATAGGCAGTGACTATAGGCCTGATTCCCTCCTAAGTTCAAAGTACAAAGTACTTATATGTCACCAAATACTACCCTGAGATTCATCCTCTTGCAGGTATTCATGCTAGAACAAAGAATCAATGAAAAACCGCACACAGAGATGGACAACTCATGTGCAAAAGAAGACAATCTGTGCAAGTACAAAAAAACTGAATAATAATAAATAAATAAATGAATAAATAATACTGAGAACATGAGTTGCAGAATACTTGAAAGTGAGTCCACTGGTTGTGGAATCAGTTCACTCTTGAGATGAATGTTCATGCTGATTCAGGGTAGTTGAGGGGTAATAACTGCTCCTGAACCTGGTGGTGTGAGCCCTGAGGCTGCTGTACCTCCTGCCCAATGGAAGCAGCAAGAAGAGAGCACGGCCTGGGTGGTGGGGGTTCCTGATGATGGATGCTGCTTTCCTGCGACAGTGCTCCGTGTGGATGTGCTCAATGATGGGAAGGACTTTACCTCTGGGCTCATCCACTACTTTTAGTAGCTCTGTGGCTATGGACTCACTGTCGTGAACCTTGCACCATTTGTTTTTTCTGCACATTTGTTGTTTGACAGTCCTTTTTTAATGGGCTCTATTGGGCTTCTTTGTTTTTGTGGCTGCCTGTTAGGAGGCGAATCTCAAGGTTGGTTGTAGTATACATATTTAGGAGCACAGTAACCTTACAGTTAGCATATTGCTATTACTGCGCCAGCAATCACTAGTCGGGGTACAATTTCTGCTGCTATCTATGAGCAGGCTGTATATTCTCCCCATGTTTCATCCAGGTGGTCTGGTTTCCTTCCATATTGCAGAGACGTACGGGTTAAGGTTAATGGACATGTGTGTGTTTCATCCAGGTGGTCTGGTTTCCTTCCATATTGCAGAGACGTACGGGTTAAGGTTAATGGACATGTGTGTGTTTCATCCAGGTGGTCTGGTTTCCTTCCATTTTGCAGAGACGTACAGGTTAGGGTTAATGGACATGTGTGTTTCATCCAGATGGTCTGGTTTCCTTCCATTTTGCAGAGACGTACGGGTTAGGGTTAATGGACGTGTGTGTTTCATCCAGATGGTCTGGTTTCCTTCCATTTTGCAGAGACGTACAGGTTAGGGGTAATGGACATGTGATGCCAGAAACGTGGCATCAGCATGAACTTCACTGATTTGATTTGATTTGACATAAATGACAGATTTCAATGGTTCAAAATTTCACTGTATGTTTCAATGTACATGTGACAAATAAAGCTAATCTGTACCTTTTTTCATGTAACTTACAGTCATGTTTAAAATATATTGCACTGCTTCCACAAAACAACAAATTTCATGACATATATCTATCATAAACCTGATTCTGATTCTAGTGGCCTGAACCAGAAGGAGGGCATAAATGGCTGGTATGAGGGGGCATGATTTTAAGGTGATTGGAAGTAAGTACAGGGCTGATGACAGAAGTAGGTTTTTCCTTATACAGAGAATGGTGGGTGTGTGGAACACATTGCTGGGGGTGGTGGTTGAGGTGGATACATTAGGGACATTTAAGAGACTCTTGTGATAGATGTATGGATGATAGAAAAATGGAAGGTTATGTGGGACTGAAGGGTTAGATTGTTCTTGGAGGAGGTTGAAAGGTCACACATTGTGGGCCAAATGGTCTGCACTGTGCTGTATTCTTCTATGTTTTACAAGCCTTGAGAGAGCTGAGATCAGAAAATCAAGGGGGAATTGGACTGAAAATGATACTTATTTTATATGAAAATTTAAAAGAGAAAAATGAAACATTTACTTCATGATACCTCATTAAATTATTTAAAACATCTTAACTTTACACCCATTTTTTAAAAGTTTCAGAATATAAATTAAAAGCAGCTAAGCTGCCTGTTTAATATTTGAGAATTTTAGCCTGTTTGTATTTGGTGTTGCACATTATGTGAATGATTCAAAGATGCAAATACTCTGATAGTAGGTGAACATGGGACACGGACTCCTTCCCTTATGTCCGTACAGGCAGACATCTGTGAGTCTGAGCTGTTTAAATGATGCATCTTCCGCCAGAAGCACCTGAATGTTTGACTTGGGCTGTTGTGAGCGTCGCTTTCACAGGGGAGCTGTCACACACTTATTGGCCCATCTGAAAGCCTGCAAATGATGGATTCCATCAGTTTATTGAGTATTTGTTTTCCACTGCATTCATTTTTTTTTATATAGGAAATTTCATTTCAGACAATTTATCATCAGTCACTTTCTAAAACATAATAAGAAAAGTGCTGGAGACAGATGACATTTTCTCTTTATGTGTTTGTGACAGAGACACAGACAGACACACTCAGACAGATTTTGCATGTATCTATCGAGTATGAAGTTTGTGTGTGTGAGTCTGTAAGACCATAATACATGGGAGCAGAATTAGGCCATTTTGCCCATCAAGTCTGCTCCACCACTCCATCATGGCTGATTTATTATCTCTCTCAGCCCCATTCTCCTGTCTTCTCCCCATAACCTTCGACGTCCTGACGGATCAAGAACCTATCAACCACTGCTTTACACATATCCAATGACTTGGCCTCCACAGTTGTCTGTCCCTGAGTCTCAGGGTACGAGTAAATGTATCCGCATGCTTGTAAGCTTCCATGTGGGTGTAGTAATCATACAAATCTTCCCAATTCTGTCACATTTAAGGGTTCTACAACCCAGTCTCTCAGTATCATTTTTTTCTTGCATTTGTTTACTTTTGCACATTGATTGTCAGTCTTGTTTCAAGTTCAAAGTAAATTATGTAGATGTCACAATATACAACCATGAGATTAATTTTCTTGTGGGCATTCACAGTAAGAATACAGAAACACAGTAGAATCAATGAAAACTGCGCACAAGACGGATAAACAACCAATATGGAAAGGACAACAAACTGAGCAAATAAAAAAAATTAATAAGATATAAATAACAAGAACATGAGAAAGTGAGTCTACAGGCTGTGGAAACATTTCATTGTTGGTGTAAGTGAAGTTATCCCCTCTGGGTCAGAAACCTGATGGTTATAGGGTAATAACTGTTCCTGAACCTGGTGGTGTGGGAACTGAGACTCCTGTACCACTTCCATAAACTCTATCATATTTCTTAATTTTTTGTAAATGCCTGCAAGAAAATGAAACTCAAGGTAGCATATGGTGACACTTACATGCTTTGATAATAAATTTCCTTGGACTGTCACTCTGGGCTGAACTTCACAAACACTTGTGCTTTTTTTATTTATTCAGAGGCTGTAGTATCAGCTGGACTTAATTCCAGTCATCCTATTACAGGAAGGATGTCAAGGTTTTGGAGAGGGTGCAGAAGAGCCTCACCAGGATGCTGCCTGAATTAGAGAGCATGAACGATAAGAAAAGGCTGGACAAACTTGGGTTGATTTCTCAGAAACAGTTAACCTGATCAACCATTCTCATTAGCCCCACCATTCTCAGAGCCCCACTCTGTCACTGCTTTGCAGCCAAGGCAGCGTAGAGGAAGCAGGGAGTCGGCAGAAGGACATGGACAGATTGGGAGAATGGGCAAAGAAGTGGCAGGTGGAAGATACTGCAGGGTATTGTATGGTCATGCACTTTGGTACAAGAAATAAAGGTGTACACTATTTTCTAAACGGGGAGCAAATTCAGAAATCAGAGGTGCAGGATTCCCTGAAGGCTAATTTGCAGATTAAGTTGGTGGTGAGGAAGGCAAATACAATGTCAGCATTCCTTTTCAGAGGGCTGGAATATAACAGCAACAATGTAATGCTGAGGATTTACGAGGCATTGGTCATAACACACTTACTGTGAGTATTGTGAGCAGTTCTGGGCCCCTTATCAAAGAAAGGGCATGCTGGCATTAGAGATAGTCCAGAGAAGGTTCATGAGAATGACCCTGGGAATGAAAGGGTTAACTTATCAGGTGTGCTTAATGCCTCTCGATCTGTACTCGCTGGAATTCAGGTGAATGGGGGGGATCTAATTGAAACATATCAAATGAAAGGAGATGAGGAGGAATTTCATTAGCTGCGGGGTGCGTGGTGGGGGTGTGAATTAGTCAATTCATTGCCACAGACTGTTTTGGGGGCCAAGTCATTGGGTATATTTAAAGTGGAGGTTGATAGGTTCTTGATTAGTCAAGGCCTTAAAGATTACAGGGAGAATGCAGAAAAATGGGATTGAAAGGGATAGTAAATCAGCCACAATAGGAGGCAGAGCAGACTCAGCAGGCCAAATGGCTTGATTCTGCACTAAACCATTTTTTATAATGCTGGCATTTATGGATTTTATTCCATATCTGCACTCTAACCTCTAACTTCACATTAAATAATACTTTATTCTTTATAAATGTTGAATTATTTTTTGTTATATATTACACCCTGACCAACACACCACAGCAAATTCCCAATCCATGAAAATGTATACAGCGAGTATAGTCAATCCTTGATCCTTAAGCATAAGGGAATGGTGAGATGTTGGAGGAGATATTTTTGAGAAGGGATTCTATAGCAGGTGAAGACATGCCTTTCAGCCCAACTGGTCCACACCAACTAAGATGCCCATGCAAGCCAGTCCCATTTATGAAGTGCTACAGCACAAAAACACGCCCTTCTGCCCATCTAATACATTCCAACTTGATCTGCTTTGCCTGCCTTTGTCTCACATCCTTCTAAATCTTTGCAATCCATATACCAGGAGAGTGAAGAGAGGAACAGTTGGCATTTTCCACAGATACTGCCTAATTTTTTTCAGCATCTTCTTGTTTTTATGTCAGATTTCCAGCGTCTACTGTTCTTTTCTTGAGGTTTTAGGACAGCAAGATGGCAGTTTCACAATCAACAGTACTGTTAGCAGCTTTTTAAAAAATCTATCTGAAATATGGAGAAGGAAAACACCAATCTCAAAACTCTTCTCCTTAGACCATAAGATATAAGACCAGAATTAAGCCATTTGGCTCATGGAGTCTGCTCCACCATTTCATCATGGCTGATCCAATTTTCCTCTCAGCTCCAATCTCCTGCCTTCTCCCCATATCCCTTCATGCCCCTGACCAATCAAGAATCTATCAACCTCTGCCTTAAATATACATAAAGACTTGGCTTTCACAGCTGCACATAGCAAAGAATTCCACAGATTCACCAGCTTGCACCTATACCCCCTCGTGGGGAAGGCTTCAGGAGGAAACCCCCCAAGGAAAAATACAGAGCTGGAGTCCCTTCCTGCAGTCCTATATCAAGTTCAATGTGAAGCTGTCGGTACTAAACTGAATCGGTCTCTGCTGTTCCTCTGGATTCATTAGCTGCTACATGGGTGACAGTTTGCTCTCCATATCACAGAGCCCTGGCTTGCATACCACATAGACAGCTAGGATGCAATATCCATGGCTGACCCCGGCCAATGGAGGGCCTCTATCCTAAATATTACACATTGAGCCAAATTTAAACATTCCTGCTGTCCTGGTTACTAATATAACCATGGACCTGAGCTCAAGCTGCTAGATCGACAGTGTAGGAATTCCCAAAGGTTAATTTGCAGGTTGAGCTGGTGGTAAGGAATGCAAATGCAATGATAGCATTCATTCAAGAGGACTAGAATACAAAAGCAAGAATGTAATGCTGAGGCTTTATATGGCCTTGGTCAGACCGCACTTGGAGTGTTGTGAGCAGTTTTGGGCCCCTTATCTAAGAAAGGACGTGCTGGCGTTGGAGAGAGTCCAGAGGAGGTTCACAAGAATCATCCCAGGAATGAAAGGGTTAATACATGAGGAGCATTTAATGGCTTGGGGCTTGTACTTGATGGAGTTTAGCAGAATGAGGGTTAATCTTACTGAAATCTATCAAATACTGAAAGGCCTGAATAGAGTGGATGTAGAGAAGATTTTTCAAATAGTGGGGGAGTCTAGGACCAGCAGGCACAACTTCAGAATACAAGGACATCCCTTTAGAACAGAAATGAGAATGAATTTCTTTAGCCAGAGGGAGGTGAATCTGTGGAATTCATTGCCTCAGACGGCTGTGGAGGCCAAGTCATTGGGTATATTTAAAGTTGATGGTGATAGCTTCTTGATTAGTAAGGGTATCGAAGGTTACAGGGAGAATTCAGGAAAATGGGGTTGAGAGGGATAATAAATCAGCCATGACGAAATGGTGGAGCAGACTCGATGGGCTGAATGGCTTAATTCTGCTCCTATGTCTTATGATCAATTTTATGTTGTTGAGGGTCTATGTGTACGTGACACTGAGCTGGTTATACTCATCAAAGACAGTATTGACCCTCAGAGTGACAGAAAGAGGCCTGAATCAGTGTCAGGCCTCCCTCTGCACAGCGGGACTGCAGGAGAATACAAAGATAGGGATGGCAGAGGCATTTGAAAGCAAAGACTGATTGAATTGCTTTTACAAAGCTGGCAGTGACCCAAGTCAAGCGTACTCTTGGAGCCTGAGCCAGAATGGGTCACCAAGATGTTTATTGGTCAGGACATCAAGGAGATCTCCCCTCTTCAGTTCTGAAATAATGCCATAAGATAATTTACATTGAGAGGACAAACAGGATCAAAGAGTAACATCTTTAGAATTTAGTGAAAGATTAACATATTTACATGAAGTATTATGGAATTACGGATTATGGAAATTTCCCCCTCCCCTTTCCTCTTCTTCAATTCCCCACTCTGGCTCCACTCTTATCTCTTCTCCTCACCTGCCTATCCTCCCTCTGGTGACTCTCCTCATTTCCTTTCTCCCACAGTCCACTCTCCTCTCCTATCATATTCCTCCTTCTCCAGCCCTTTGCCTTTTCCACCTATCACCTCCCAGCTTCTTACTTCAACCCCCCCCACCCCCTACTTGCCTGGCCTCATTATCACCTTCTAGCTTATACTCGTTCCCCTCATCAATCTTCTTATTCTGGCTTCCTCACCCTTCCTTTCCAGTCCTGATGAAGGGTCTCAGCCCAAAACGTCAACTGTTCATTCTTCTCCATAGATGCTGCCTGACCTGCTGAGTTCCTCCAGCACTGTGTGTGCATGTTGCTCTTGGAGCATTCCGTTCAATTCCCCTCAACCAGCGGGCTCCTGAACCACAGGGTGTGCAGGCAGTCCCCAGGTTACGAATGAGTTCCGTTCCTGAGTCCGTCTTTAAGTCGGATTTGTAAGTAAGTCGGAACAAATACATCCGGTATTATTTAGTGTCAGTTATATACGTTTGTCTTAGTATATAGTATATATTTTACCTTTCTATGCATATAAAATACTGAAGAAACATAAGAAACATATGTATTCCAATAATTAAACCACTGTGTTGCTTAGTAATAATTATAGGTTTCATCGGGGCAGGACCTCCATCATTTTTAGTTTATCCTTTAAAATTGTTCTGATCATTAACCGACTGTAGCCTAACGCTTTTCCATTTCATTTTCAATCTTTTTATTAATTTTCCAAAAGAGAAAAAAAATACAAATCAGAGAAGTTTTAGCAAACACATAATACGCAAGATGTAAAAAAACAAAAAATATACTGTCAAGTCAATTAAATATAATTATATAATATATAATATAATTATTAAATATCATGTTAAGCTGTTGTATATAGTATATAAACAAGAAACCACAACTCCTCTTGACAAATCATAAAGAAAAAAAGATTGGAAATTTTATTAATAAGGAGAAAAAAATCCCCTGCTAAACTAACCTAAAACAAAAAGAAAGAAAGACTGGGCAGTCCATTTGAGGATAAAATTAGAAAAAAAGAAGAAAGAAAACATCCTTCCAGTCATCTCCAAACTAAACGCTTTTCCAATGACCGATAACGTTTCACCTCTTTTCAAACGCTTTATTATTTCCACTTTATTTTCAATAATTATCAACGGAACAGAAACTCTGCAGGCGGCGGGTCCCGAGGTCCGCTGGGTCCTAAGGACCACCGCACTGAATTCCCCAGGTCCTAAAGTCCACTGCACTGAGACAGGTTAAATGGGACAAGTAGGGGCTATGCTGGGTTTGGGTATTTGATCCTCCACAATATTCCGCATGGGAATTTAAACTGGAGGTGGCAGTGTTTTTTATATGAGATTTGAGTTGCAAGCTCGACATCAACCTGGCACGGATGGGAGAGCGCACTCAGGAGCGGTCTGTCACTGAATTGAACTCGGGAACCTCTGTTCTCGAGCCCAGCACTGATCTCACTGCGCCACCAGCCAACCGGAAAAGGGGGGGGGCGGGGTCAGGGTGAATTTTGCTCAGAAAAATTTAAGCCAAATACAAAGTTAAACACTCAACACAGTGTCAATGGCAACGACTTAAAATGGAGAACGGCATTCTCCTTCCTCAGTTCGTAAGTACAAGTTGTTCGTAAGTCGGACATTCGTAACTCAGGGACTACCTGTAATTTTACTCAATTTCACCCACCCCAACACTGATCCCGCAACCTATGGACTCACTTTAAAAGACTCTTCAACTCATGTTCTCGATATTCATTTCTTAAATTATTTTGGCTTTTAAATAATGTTTGTATTTGCACAGTTTGCTGTCAAATGCACATGGGTTGTTTGTCCATCTCGTTGTATCCAGTTTTCATTGATTCTGTTGTGTTTCTTTACATTTTCTGTGAATGCCCACAAGAAAATGAATCTCAGCATTGTATATCATGACATATAAGTACTTCGATAATAAAGTTACTTTCAAAGATTTTAAATTCTGGTCCCCTCGTTATAAGAAGGATGTGGAAGCTTTAGAGAGGGTGCAGAGGAGATTTACCAGGATGCTGCCTGGATTAGAGAGGGTGCAGAGGAGATTTACCAGGATGCTGCCTGGATTAGAGAGGGTGCAGAGGAGATTTACCAGGATGCTGCCTGGATTAGAGAGCACGTCTTATGAGGATAGGTTGAGTGAGCTAGGGATTTTCTCTTTGGATTGAAGGAGGATGAGAGGTGACTTGATGGAGATGTAAAGAAAAGAGGCGTTGATAGAGTGGAAGCCAGAGCCCTTTTCCCAGGGTGGAAATGGCCAAGACGAGGGGGCATAACTTTAAGGTGATTGGAGGAAATACAGTGGGGGGGGGGAATGTCAGAGGCAGGTGTTTTTACACAGAATTGTGGGTGTGTAAAGCACACTGCAGATACATTAGAGACATTTAAGAGTCCTAAACAGGCACATAGATGACATAAAAATTGAGGGCTACATGTGAGGGAAAGGCTAGATTGATCTTCGACCAGGTTAAAAGTTTAGCACAACATCATGAGCAGCTCTAGATTCTCTCAGTTGATTAGCTGGTACAAAGATAGGAAATATTTAAAAGGAGGTGAGCTAAAGGCAGGCAAACAGGACTAGCTTGTATAGGAATCTTAGTCAGCATGGACTAGTTCAGCTGGAGGGCCTGTTTCTGCGTTGTACGACTCTGACTCTGTCACATTCCTTCCCAAAACCGGCCTCTCTAAAAGTGCAACAAAAGATTAGCTGTATTTGTCACATGTACATGGGGGGATCTCATTGAAATCTATCGAATATTGAAAGGACTTGATGGGTCGAATGGCCCAATTCTGCTACGTCTCATGGTCTTATACACACCAAAGCATACAGTGAAATGTGTCATTTTGTGTCAATGACAAAAACATTCCAAGATTGTACTGCAGACAGCCACACTTCCTGCATCAACATAGCATGCCCACAACTTTTTAACTCGTACGTCTTTGGAAAGTGGGAAGAAACCAGAGGAAACCCCTGTTGACAAGGGGAGAGCATTCAAACTCCTTTCCAACAGTGATGGGATTTGAACCCCGATCATTGGCACTGTAAAGTGTTAAGCTAGCCACAATGCTACTTGCCTAGCTACTGGACAGAAGCCTACGTCATTGTCTATAACATGGGAAATAGCGGGTAAACAACATGCCTGCATGGGTCTCAGGATATAGAGCTAAGCTGATATACTTGCCTTCACTTCGGCTTCCTTCAGTAGTTTCTTGACTTCTCCTTCCCGGGCATAATCAACGGGTGTGTGTCCCATGTCGTTCTGCAGCGAGGGGTTGGCGCCTGAGTGAGAGAAAGGTGTCCATTCAATATGGTGGAGACAACTAGGACTCTATAAAAACTTCGACAGAACAACTTGATCTGAGTTCATCAACTCAGCAACACACGGTCTCTGACGTGACAAAGAACACAGAACAATACAGCAAAGTACAGGCCCTACAGCCCACAATGTTGTGCTGACTTTTAACCTGTTCTAAGATCAATCTAACCCTTCCATCCTACATTGTCCTCTATTTTTCTATCATGCATGTGCCTATCCAAGAGTCTCTTAAAAGTCCCTAATTTATCTGCCCCACGCCCCTTCCACTCCGTGTAAAAAATTTACCTCTGACATCCTCCCTATACTTTCCTCCAATCACCTTAAATTATGCCTACTTGCTTTAGTCATTTCTATCCTGGAAAAAAGTCTCTGGCTGTCCACTCTATCTATGCCTCTTATCTCCGTGTACACCTCTATCAAGTCACCTCGCATATCAGCAACGTCATTCCCACAGTCCCCATTTGCAAACTCCCACACCTTCTACACAGTAATATTCCTCTAAACTCACCAACATTTCTCCCAGCACAGACACAACAATACGCCTACCGTTGACTTACTAGCAGCCCAGCTCACCAATACCCTTGATTCACAAAATCCTCACACGTGCACTCACTAAGGAGCCTTTACAGATTGTTTAGGGAATGGGGATGCACTTAATCAGGTAGAAGTATCAGTCAAAGCAGAAATCAAGGGAAATATTGTGAAGTCTGAGTACAATACCGTCTAAAGTGCCGATGTCCAAAACGTAAACACATTGAAGATCAAGACCATCATGTACTGTGCGCGCACGCGCGTTTGTGTGTGTGTTTTAAAAATATAATTATATATATATATATATACATACACACCCAGTCATCACTTAATTAGCTATCTCCTGTACCTAATAAAGTGGCCACTGACTGTATGTTCATGGTCTTCTGCCGCTGTAGCCCATTATCTTCAAGGTTCAACGTGTTGTGGATTCAGAGATGCTCTTCTACACACCACTGTTGTAATTTGTGGTTATTTGAGTCACTGTTGGTTTCCTGTCAGCTTGAACCAGTCTGGCTATTCTCCTCTGACCTCTCTCATTAACAAGGTGTTTTTAGTCCACAGAACTGCCGCTCACTGGATATTTTTTTTATTTCGCGCATCATTCTCTGTAACTCTAGAATCTGTTGTATGGGAAATCCTAGGAGATTAGCAGTTTCTGAGATACTTAAACCATCCTGTCAGGCACCAACAATTATTCCACAGTCAAAGTCACTTAGATCACATTTCTTCCCCATTCTGATGTTCGGTCTGAACAACTGTAGTGTTCTATGACTCCATAACCCCTGTGAACTCACGGTCATTTTATTCAGGATAACCTCTGAGCCACTTCCCATTGTCATACAGGGTTGATGAGATGTGTTTATCAGAATTTAAGAGGAATCTCAGCATTTACCAGGCAGAGAAGGCGATGGATTAAGTGCCAGCAAATGGGATTAGTATAAGTGGGTTTAATGGTTGGTATTAATGAGGGCAGCTAAAGGTCTTGTTTCTTTGCCAAATGACTCTACTATATAGGAATTAGGGAGAGATCCCCTCGGGCACAAAGAGGTGCAGTCGTAGACAGGCAGCTGACTGGGAAGGAGGGGCAATGAGAAGATGAAAATGAGCAGTCATCAATGGGCACAAATTGGAGCGCAGAGATGGAGGAGAGGGGAGCAAATCCATGAACAGGATGCCTCAGTGGAAAAACTCTGCATGCATTCCTATAATCCCTGTCTATATCCCACAAATTCCCTTTCATTCTCCTTCATTTTGGAGCATAAAGTCCTAACTCGTTCACCTTTTCCAGTTACTCATCTCCTCAAGACCCAGCAACATCTTTGTAAATTTTCTCGGTATGCTTTTGTGCTTATTAATATCTTTCCTTGCAGGTAGATGACCAGAACTGCATACAATTCTCCAAACGTGGCCTCATCAATTCCTTACACAGGGTCAACATAATGTAAACCTTTCACAGTCTCATCCTGATATCATATAAATGCTGCATCAAAATGATGCTGGAGTTCAGAAAAAAAGGAGGGGGTTGGGAGGGGAGAGAAATCTCATTGAAACCTGTTGAATATTGAAAGGCCAAACAGAGTGGATGTGAAGAGAATGCTTCCTATGGTGGGGGAGTCTAGGACCAGAGGACACAGCCTCAGAATAGAAGGATGTCCTTTTAGTAAATAGATGAGGAGGAATTTCTTTAGCTATAAGACCATAAGATATAGGAGCAGAATTAGACCATTTGGCCTTTTGAGTCTGCTCCACCATTTCATCATAGCTGGTCCAATTTTCCTCTCGGCTTCAATCTCCTGCCTTCTCCCTGTATCCTTTCATGCCCTAACCAATCAAGAATCTATCAACCTCTGCCTTAAATACACATAAAGACTTTGCCTCCACAGCTGCCTGTGGCAAAGAATCCCACAGATTTGCCACTCTCTGGCTAAAAAATTTCCTCCTCATCTCTGTTCTAAAAGGACACCCCTCTATTTTGAACCTGTGTTCTCTGGTCTTAGACTCTCCCACCATAGGAACCATCCTCTCCTCATCCACTCTATCAAGGCCTTTCTCCGTTTGATAGGCTTCAATGTGGTTACTTGTCATTCTTCTAAATTCTAGTGAATACAGGCCCAGACCCATTAAACGCTTTTCATATGACAAGCCATTCAATGCTGAAGTAATTTTCATGAACTTCCTTTGAACCCTCTCCAGTTTCAGTACATCCTTTCTAAGACAAGGGGTCCAAAGTTGCTCACAATACTCTTTGAAGCCTCGCCTGTGTTTTATAAAGTCTCAACATTACATCCTTGCTTTTATATTCTAGTCCTCTTGAAATGAATCCTAACATCACATTTGCCTTCCTTACCACAGACTCAACCTGCAAATTAACCTTTAGGGAATCCTGCACAAGGACTCCCAAGTCCCTTTGCTCGTCAGTTATTTGTATTTTCTGTCCATTTAGAAAATAGTCAATCCTTTCATTTCTTCTACCAACGTGCATGACCATACACTTCCAGACACTGTATCCCATCTGCCACTTCTTTGCCCATTCTCCTAATCTGTCTTTCTGTAGCTTTTCTATTTTCTCAATACTACCTGCCCCTCCACCTATCGTCATATTGTTTGCAAATTTTGCAACAAAGCCATCAATTCCACCATCCAAATCATTGGCACATAACATAAAAAGAATTGGTCTCAAAGAAGACCCCTGTGGAACACCACTAATCACCGGCAGCCAACCAGAAAAGTCTCCCTTTATCCCCACTCTTTGCCTCCTGCCAATCAGTCTCTGCTTTATCCACGCTAGAGTCTTCCATGTAATACTAGGGGCATGTAGCTTGTTAAGCAGCCTCATGTGTGGCACCTTGTCAAAGGCCTTCTGAAAATCCAAGTGCACAACATCAACTGATTCTCTCATTTATCCTGCTTGTTATTTCTTCAAAGAATTCCAACAAATTTGTCAGGCAAGGCTTTCCCTGGAGGGAACTATGCTGACTATGGTCTATTTTATCATGCGCCTCTAAGTACCCTGAGACCTCATCCTGAATAATCGACTCCAACCCCTGAGGTCAGATTAACTGGACTATAATTCTGCCTCTCCCTTCTTGAAGAGTGTAGTGACATTTGCAATTAAGAAGGTGGTGAATCTGTGGAATTCATTGCTACAGACCAAGTCATTGAGTATATTTAAGGTGGAGGTGGATAGGTTCTTGGTTAGTCAGGGTGTCAAACATTACAGGGAGAAGTCCGGAGAATGGGGTTGAGAGGCATAATAAATAAGCTATGATGGAATGGTGGAACAGACTGAATGGGCTGAGTGGTCTATGGTCTAAAATATAAACTCAGTAGAAGGAGCGATGATCATTATCATACATCCGAGTCTTTGCAGATTACAGCCTGTTTATCTCTGTACTCTGGGAGTTGTGTGCCGTGCCCCTAAGCATGTCTGCTGCAGTGACGATTTACATCCTGCTCTTTGCAATATTGATTGCTGCTGTGCACAACACTCCTAAGGGTGGTATTGGAACTGCTTGCTTGCTCACAATCAATTCTGGAGTTTTATGAGATATATATACATACACACTGGGTTCGCCACCTCTGGCAGTGTTTGTGGGCAGTGCTGGGTGCTTGAGTTTGGCGTGCTGCATACGCTGCTTGCATTGAGATGCTGGAGCCATCGAGCACTACAGAACAGAACCAGGCCCTTCAGATTATCCAGTCTGTGCAGAACTGTTATTCTGCCTACACCCATCGACTCACTCCAGGACCATAGTCCTCCATACCCCTCACATTCATGTACTCATCCAAACTTCTCTTAAGTGCTGCAATTGACCCTGCATCCACCACTTTCTCTGTTAGCTCATTGCACACTCTCACTACCCTCTGGGTGAAGAAGTTTCCCCTCAGGCTCCCTTTAAATATTTCACCTTTATCCTTAACCCATGACTTTGAGTTCTAGTCTCACCCGACCTCGGTGGAAAAAGCCTGTTTGCATTTAGAAAAAAAAACATAGAAAACCTAACCTATTCAACCTAAAGTCCTAACCTATTCAACCTATCCCTGTAACTCAGGTCTTCAAATCCTGGCAATATCCTTGTAAATTTTCTTTGCAATCTGACCAGAACTGCACACAATACTCTAAATTAGGCCTTATACAATTTCAACAAAAAGAGAAGTTGATTCTATCCTGTGTGATTGACCATTAATAATTTCATAATCAATATGGTAGCGTAGTGGTTAGTGTAATACTAATACCGCTTGGGCATCAGAGTTCCGAGTTCAATTCCAGCACCAACTGTAAGAAAGTTTGTACGTTCCTCCCGTGTGTGTGTGTGGGTTTCCTCCAGTAGTCCAAAGACACACCGATTAATAGATTAATTGGTCATTGTAAACTTTCCTGTGATTGGGTTGGGGATAAATAGATGGATTGTTGGGTGGTACAGCTCGGTGGACTGCAAGGACCTGCTCTGTGCTGTATCTCTATATAAATACATAAATAAGTTAACATCAGTAACAGAAGCTGTAAACTATGTCAAGGCTTTGTGGGATTGTGTGCTGTGCGAATTTGATGTGTACTTCCAGATAGACAGTAGACGTGGCACCTTGTCCAGTTAAACTGGGCTAGGGAGGACAGGGGGCTGGAAGTGAACGCTCTGACACAGCGATCTTTATTTAAACAGCCAGAATGATCTCCGTAGTACAATATCCTCAATCAGTTCCCCTTCATCGATAATGGAATTTGCCTAATCATCACAGAATGGCAGAGTAATCACACAATCAATAAAGGGAGAAAAATGAGTCCAATATCGGCCTGGCGCAGCCCTTGAGTTACTGCGGGGACAATCAAACAATCATTATTTAAATTACGCAGCAGCCAGGCCATTGAAGACAAAATCCTCAAAGAGCATCTGCCGAATTCCTGGAACCAGTGGTGGTCTCGGCGAACCGCTGCACCTCGGAACACAGAGCAGTACAGCACAGGAACAGGCCCTTCAGCCCACAATGTTGTACTCAACCAGCTCAATTAGTAATCAGATGGCCAACTAAACTAATCACCTCTGCCTACACAATGTCCAAAGCATTCCATTTCCCTCCCTTTCCTCACGTTCATGAGCCTATCGAAATGTCTCTGGGAAGTCTCTAATGGATCTGCCTCTACTCCCACCCCAAGCAGTGCATTCTGTTAAAAAACATCTCCTTAAAAATTACCTGAACTCACCTTAAATGCATGCCCTCTGGTATTAGACATTTCAACCCTGGGAAAAAGATACTGTCTGTCTACCCTATCTATGCTCCCCCCCTCAGCCTCCGCTGCTCCGTGGAAAACAACACAAGTTAACCCAACCTCTCGTTACAGCATATGCCCTCTGATGGACGAACGGAGAGTAACACAGCAGATACGATGTACATTCCTAACTAGAGTGAACAGCCCAAGACTGTTTCCCAGGGTGGGAATGACCAGTATGAGGGGGTATAATTTTAAGGTGTTTTTTGCATAGAGCATGCTAAGTGAAACACACTGCCCAGGGTGGTGGTAGAGCCAGGTACACAGACCACAGAATAGTACAGCACAGTACAGGCCCTTCGTCCCATAACACACTGCCCAGGGTGGTGGTACAGCCAGGAACACAGACCACAGAATAGTACAGCACAGTACAGGCCCTTCGTCCCATAACACACTGCCCAGGGTGGTGGTACAGCCAGGAACACAGACCACAGAATAGTACAGCACAGTACAGGCCCTTCGTCCCATAACACACTGCCCAGGGTGGTGGTACAGCCAGGAACACAGACCACAGAATAGTACAGCACAGTACAGGCCCTTCGTCCCATAACACACTGCCCAGGGTGGTGGTACAGCCAGGAACACAGACCACAGAATAGTAAAGCACAGTACAGGCCCTTCATCCCATAACACACTGCCCAGGGTGGTGGTACAGCCAGGAACACAGACCACAGAATACTACAGCACAGTACAGGCCCTTCATCCCATGATGTGCTGGCCTGCATGCTCAATCTAACCCTTCCCTCCCACATAACCCTCCATTTTTCATCCAGGTACCCATCTAAGAGTCTCTTTAATGTCTCTAATGTATCTGCTTCCTCCACCACCACCCCAGGCAGCTCATTCCACGCACCCATCACCTCTGACATCCCCCCCCCATACTTCCCTCCAAACACATTTAAATTATGCCCCCTCATATTAGCCATACCAGAGGTTCCCAACCTGTTTTATGCCATGGGCTCACCCCAGCACCCGAGGGGTCCATGGACCACAGGGTGGGAACCCCTGCCTTCGGCACATTTAAGAAACTCTCAGATAGGTTCGTGGATGATGGAAAATAGAGGGTTATGTAGGAGGGAAGCATTATATTGACCTCAGAGTAAGTTAAAAAGTTTGCACAACATCGTGGGCAGAGTGTTCTGTGCAGTAATGATCTGTGTACTTATGTACGATTAAAACTGTCAGGATTAGGAGGCTCATATTAAACAACCAATCAGTGAATGAGTAGGGAGCCCTCCTAGATTAACACAGCTACCCTTGCCCTTCCAGCAAGGGTTCCAAACCTTCTGATGCCATGGACCACTACCGAGGGCTCTGTGGACCGCAGGATGGGAATCCGTGTGTAGCCGGTAGAAGTGGTGGGTGGGCTTTGATGGTGCTGTACAAGGAGTTTTGGTGAGTCAGTTCAATCACAATATTTACCTTGTTGCTCATCTTACTGAGAGTGTGGGCAAACGGCGATGGCTTAAGTGGGAAGCCTGGTCAGTATCGACCGGCTGGGTGGAAGGGCCTTTTTCTATGTTGTACGAGTCTATGACTCTGTGGCACTTAAAATTACGTCATCCCTGTGGGATCTTGCTGTGCACAAGATGGGTACTGCATTTCCCATGAAACAACTGACTTGAAAAAGCCAGCCACTGCAGGATGGGGAAACAGGGAGATTGCCCTTGGTTTATTATTGTCACACGTACTGAGATGCAGTGGAAAGCTTGTCTTGCATACTGTTCATACAGATCAGATCGTTACACAGTTCGACGAGACAGAACAAGAACAATAGGTACCAGAGTGCAGAATAAAGTGTAACAGCAACACAGAAAATGCAGTGCCAGCAGACAATAAGGTGCAAGACAGACTGTGAAGTCAAGAGTCCGTTTTATTGTATCAGGAAACTCTTCAATAGTCCTACAAGCTGGAGAAACCTGTCCTTCAGCCTTGTGGCATGTGCTTTCAGGATTACCTATCTTCTGGTGGTGGAGCAAACTGGTACAACTACATACAACATGTAGACATACAAATCAGCCTTGATGCAATGGCGGAGCAGACTCAATGGGCTAATTGGCCTAATTCTGTTCCAATGTCTTATGAATAGGACAGGTTTGGAGGGATGTGGGTCAAATGGGACCAGCTAATGGAGATAATGTGGTTGACATGAATGAGTTGAGCCGAAGCACCTGTTTCTGTGCTGTATAATTCACCAACTCTGTAGTTGCTAATGAGATGTTGCTCTGCACAGTGCTACCACCCAGGTTCCCTTGCAGCTCAGTGGCCAATTCAAACCCTTTCAGACGCCTGGGAAATGAGAAAAGGTACATCCCATCTGCCCAGCAGTACCTCGCATGACCATTTAAAATGTTTACAAAACAAAACTTCAATTGCACAGCTGAGGAGAGCAGCACTCTGTTCTGAGTTATGTCCCACTGTAAGCTGATTCCACTTCGGCTAATGGGAAATGGACAGACAACAATCAAAGCCATTTAACAAGACAGACTTTCACATATCCCAGACCGCCCATCTGCTCACTAGTTCTAGTTTTACAGAAATATTTACTGAGGAGTGTCTGGTGCTGACCCTTTGAAAGCTCTACACCGTCCCACAACTGTACACTTTCCACACAGTCATGCAAAGTTTTCCAAGTACTTCTGACTTCTGACCAGAGGTGCATAAAATCACGCAGGGCATAAAAAAGGTGAATAAAGATTAAAGATTACAATACTGTGTTCAGCTGGGGTTGCCTCTTTAGAGGAAAGATATGGAGGCTTCAGAGGGAGTGCAGAGGGGATTTACCAGAATGTTGCCTGGATTAGAGAATGTCTTATGAAGACAGGCTGAGCGAGCTAGGGGCTTTCTTTTGGAAGGAAGGAGAATGAGAGGTGATTTTATAAAGGTGATAAGAGGCAAAGACAGAGTGAACCAGCTTGAGACTTCTTCCTAACAGGGAAATGGCTAATACGAGGGGGCATAATTTTAAGTTGATTGGGGGGAAATATAGGAGGGATGTCAGAGGTATGTGGAATGCCCTGTCAGGGGGGTGGTGGTAGAGGCAGATACTTTGGGCACATTTAACATATTCTTAGATAGGCATTGGATGATAGAAAAATGGAGGGCTATGTAGCAGGTTGGCAGAACACGATGGGCTGAAAGGCCTTTACTGTGTTGTAATATTCTACACTCTATTAGCTTCACTTGTCACATGTACATGGAAATATGCACCAACAACCAGACCAGCCCACAGGGGTCGTCACACTTCCGGCACCAACATAGGATGTCCACAACTTACTGACCCTAACCTGGAATGTGGGGGAAATCCGGAGTAGCCCAGGAAACCCATGTGGTCGTGGGCAGAACGTACAAACTTCTTACAGACAGCGGGGGGAAATGAACACCAATCGGTGATCGATGGCGCCGTAAAGCAATGTGCTAACTGCGACGCTCCTACAGTAGTCTCTGGGAGCATTCTTCAAAGGGTGGTACGATTGATCCCTGACTGACTGTCCAATCTGGTAACAGAAGTGGCAGAAAAACAGCAGTATAAAGCAGGATGTCTCTGTTGGCTCAGCTGATATCTCTGACACAATCCTGTGTAAAGGATAAAACTGGGCCAGGTCACCTTCTCCTGTACAGAATGTGATTACAATGAGATAAACATCAGTATTGCAGTTGATAGGTTGGCCACGGGATGATATTCATCAGCTGGCAAAATGGGCAGAGCAGCGGTAAATGGAATTCAATCCTGATGTATTTTGGGAGGACCAGTAAAAGGCAGAACATACATAATGAATGATGAAGGCATAAGGGAACCCATCTAGTCCGTGTCGAACCATTAATCTGCCTAGTCCCATTGACCTGTACCTGGACCATAGCACTCCATACCTCTCTCATCCATGTAATTATCACACTTAAGAGTCATAGAACACTACAACACAGAAACAGAACCTTCAGCCCATCTAGTCCATGCTGATCTGTTATACTGCCTAGCCCCATCGACCTGCACCCAGACCATGGCCCTCCATACCCCCCCATCCATCCATGTACCTATCCAAATATCTCTTAAACATTACAATCATACACATCCACTACTTTCACTGGCAAATCAACACACACTTGCACCATCCTCTGAGCGAAGAAGTTCCCCCTCAGCTCCCTCTTAAATATTTCATCTTCACCCGTGACCTCTAGTTCTAGGAAAAAGCCTGCTTGCATTTACCTTATTTACATCCCTCATAATTGTGCATACCTCCATCAAACCTCCCCTACTCTCCTATGCCCTTCCAGGGAATAAAATCCTGACCCATTCATTCTTACCCTATAACTCACACCCTCAAGTCCTGGCAACTGCTTTGTAAATATTTTCTGAACTCCGTCAATCTTATTTACATCTTTCCTATAGGTAGATCGTGGCACATTCAAACGCAGCGGCCTCTCAGAGGCCAACAAAAGATGCACTTTTCGTTTTAAAAAGTGTTTTTTTATGATCGTAAGACTATACTGGACTTCAAGAACAATGGGTACAGCAGGTCTACTGCATCAGTGATCCGCTCGTTGTTTGCAGCAGCTGGTGGGGGTGTCGAAGGAGCCGGCAGACGAGTCGGAGAAGGAAGATGAGAGGCATTGATCGTGGATAGTCAGAGGCTTTTTCCCAGGGCTGAAATGGTTGCCACAAGAGGACACAGGGTTTAAGGTGCTGTGGAGTAGGTACACAGGGGATGCTAGGGCTAAGTTTTTTTACTCAGAGAGTGGTGAGTGGGCGGAATGGGCTGCCAGCAACGGTGGTGGAGGCGGATATGATAGGGTCTTTTAAGAGACTTTTAGATAGGTACATGGAGCTTAGAAAAATAGAGGGCTATGGGTAAGCCTAGTTATTTCCAAGATAGGGACCTGTTCGGCACAACTTTGTGGGCTGAAGGGCCAGTATTGTGCTGTAGAATTTCTATGTTGCTAAAAAAAAAAGAGTGGCACTGGTGCTCAGGTTGGAGAGGGAGAAGCCAGCAAAGAGCCGAGTGAAGGAGTAACTAGCGGACGGCCAGGAGAAGGAGAAGCTGGTGCTTGGGTTGGAGAGGGAGAAGCCAGCAATTGGCCGGGAGAAGGAGAAGCCGGCGGTCAGCTGGTTAAGGGAGAAGACGGCGGTTACCTGGGACAGGGAAAAGCTGGCACTCGGCTGAGAAAAGAAGCTGGTGGTTGGGCCAGAGAGGGCTCAGAGGAGCTGACCTAGGTGCAGACCGTGCTACTGCTGGCTATTTGAAGGCTTTGGAGTTGGTGCATGAAAGCAGAGTGTACTGTAACCGTAAGTGACTGTCATGGACGTCTCTCCTGCGATCGCAAGACCCTGTTGGACAGTGATACTGGAATATGCTCCAGGCCTTTTTCCGTTGTTTGGTGAAAGTCAGGCAATGAGGCAGCAGTGTGGCACCGGTTGTAGTAAGGACTCGGCCTCAAGCTGCGGGCTAGCCTGCTGCAGTTCAGGTGCGGAAACGCTGGAGGCGGTGAAAGCGTCCGTGCTTGGTTGGGAGCTGGCCTCTCCTGTCAATGCAGCCCTCCAGTATTCGACCAGTGAAATGATGGGCTGGGTTGCTCCAAGCTCTATCATCTATTTGTATGTCGCTCAGGGACTTGGACTATAAATGAGTTTTTTCCCCCTCTCTCGCCATTTTGAATGTACGTTACGCACCTGGGCCCCAGAGGAATGCTGTCTTGCTCAACTGTATCACTGTATGGTTTGAATGATAATTAAACTGATTTAATCTGATTTGACTTGATCTGATGACCAGAACTGCACACAATACTCCAAATTTGGCCTCACCAACACTTTTTAGATTTTGAACATAACATTCCCACTGCTGTACTCAATACTCTGATTTATAAAGACTAAAGATGGTGGGAAAAGCTACAGGAAGGCTGTATTTTCTTGCAAGAGGTGTAAAAGCAGGGAAGCAATTTTTTGGGGCTTCAGTGAGATTGCAACATCTTTTTAAATGACTTGGTGTACGAGGCTAGGGTCCTGAGACGAAACGTTAACTGTCTCCCTCTCCACAGACTCTGCTTGAGCTGCTGAGATTTTCCCAGCATGTCCTGTTTTGATTGTGATGGAAGCCAGTTCTTCTCAGCTTCAAGGACTGACAATGAGACTAGACTGGGATTGGATTGGCTTGAACATCCTCATCTCCCAAATAAGGAGTCAAATCTGTCTCTGTCAGAACAAGAAGTGGCGCATTCTGGGCTGATACCAAGTATTAATTACGTACGGTTAGCATTAGAGAGTTGAGGGCACGCTATGTTGGCACCAGAAGTGTGGCCACACTTGTGGGCTGCCCCCAGCACAATCCTCACTAATCTGATTTGGCACAAATGATGTATTTCACTGTATGTTTTTATTGTTGTGTGACAAATAAAGCTAATCTTTAATCTTTAAAGAGTGGTCATTTATGTGGGCACGGGGATGGAGGGGAGAGGTCTAGCATGGTTTTAAAGATTAGTTTACACACAATACTCCAAATTAGGCCTCACCAATGTTTTATACAATTTCAACGTTATATTCCAACTCCTGTACTCAAAACATTGATTTAAGAAGGCCAATGTGCCAAAAGAACATAAGAAATAGAAACAGGAATAGGCCATCTGACCCGTCAAGCCCACTCCACCATTCAATAAGATCATGGCTTATCTGGCCACGGACTCATCGCCACCTAACTGCCTTTTCCCCATAACCCTTAATTCCCCTACTATGCAAAAATCTATCCAACCTTGTCTTAAATATATTTACTGAGGTAGCCTCCACTGTTTCAATGGGCAGAGAATTCCACAGATTCACTACTCTCTGGGAAAAGCAGTCCCTCCTCATCTCTGTCCTAAACCTACTCCCCTGAGTAATCAGAGTAGAAATAGAAGGATATTTCAGATGAATACGTGGTTTGAAAAATGGTGCAAGGGGGAGGAATTCAAATTTCTGGGGCATTGGAACCAGTTCTGGGGGAGGTGGGATCAGTATAAACCGGACGGTCTGCGCCTGGGCTGGACTGGAACCGATGTCCTAGGGGGAGCGTTTGCTACTGCTGTTCAGGAGGCTTAAAGCTAATGTGGCAGGGGGATGGGAACAAGTGCAGAGAGACTGAGGGGTGTAAAATGAGGGTAGACGCAAAAAGTAGTAAGGTGAAAAGTAAAAGTGGCAAGCAGGCAAATCCAGGGCAAAAAGCAAAAAGAGCCACTTTTCAACATAATTGTATAAGGGCTAAGAGTGTTGTAAAAACAAGCCTGAAGGCTTTGTGTGTCAATGCGAGGAGCATTCGTAACAAGGTGGATGAATTGAATGTGCAGATAGTTATTAATGAATATGATATAGCTGGGATCACAGAGACATGGCTCCAGGGTGACCAAGGATGGGAGCTCAACATCCAGGGATATTCAATATTCAGGAGGGATAGACAGGAAAGAAAAGGAGGTGAGGTAGCATTGCTGGTTAGAGAGGAGATTAACGCAATAGAAAGGAAGGACATTAGCCTGGAGGATGTAGAATCGATATGGGTAGAGCTGCGTAACACTAAGGGGCAGAAAACGCTGGTGGGAGTTGTGTACAGGCCACCTAACAGTAGTAGTGAGGTTGGGGATGGCATTAAACAGAAAATTAGAAATGTGTGTAATAAAGGAACAGTAGTTATAATGGGTGACTTCAATCTACATATAGATTGGGTGAACCAAATTGGTAAGGGTGCTGAGGAAGAGGATTTCTTGGAATGTATGTGGGATGGTTTTCTGAACCAACATGTCGAGGAACCAACTAGAGAGCAGGCCATTCTAGAGTGGGTATTGAGCAATGAGGAAGGGTTAGTTAGCAATCTTGTCATGCGAGGCCCCTTGGGTAAGAGTGACCATAATATGGTGGAATTCTTCATTAAGATGGAGAGTGACATAGTTAATTCAGAAACAAAGGTTCTGAACTTAAAGAAGGGTAACTTTGAAGGTACGAGACGTGAATTAGCTAAGATAGACTGGCAAATGATACTTAAAGGGTTGACGATGGATATGCAATGGCAAGCATTTAAAGATCGCATGGATGAACTACAACAATTGTTCATCCCAGTTTGGCAAAAGAATAAACCAGGGAAGGTAGTGCACCCGTGGCTGACAAGGGAAATTAGGGATAGTATCATGTCCAAAGAAGAAACATATAAATTAGCAAAAAAAAGCGGCACACCTGAGGATTAGGAGAAATTCAGAGACCAGCAGAGGAGGACAAAGGGCTTAATTAGGAAAGGGAAAAAAGATTATGAGAGAAAGCTGGCAGGGAACATAAAAACTGACTGGAAAAGCTTTTATAGATAAGTGAAAAGAAAAAGATTGGTCAAGACAAATGTAGGTCCTTTACAGTCAGAAACAGGTGAATTGATCATAGGGAACAAAGACATGGCAGACCAATTGAATAACTACTTTGGTTCTGTCTTCACTAAGGAGGACATAAATAATCTTCTGGAAATAGTAAGGGACCGAGGGTCTAGTGAGATGGAGGAACTGAGGGAAATACATGTCAGTAGGGAAGTGGTGTTAGGTAAATTGAAGGAATTAAAGGAGATAAATCCCCAGGGCCAGATGGTCTGCATCCCAGAGTGCTTAAGGAAGTAGCCCAAGAAATAGTGGATGCATTAGTGATAATTTTTCAAAACTCCTTAGATTCTGGATTAGTTCCTGAGGATTGGAGGGTGGCTAATGTAACCCCACTTTTTAAAAAAGGAGGGAGAGAGAAACCGAGGAATTATAGACCGGTTAGTCTGACATTGGTCGTGGGGAAAATGCTAGAGTCGGTTATCAAAGATGTGATAACAGCACATTTGGAAAGAGGTGAAATCATCGGACAAAGTCAGCATGGATTTATGAAAGGAAAATCATGTCTGATGAATTTTATAGAATTTTTTGAAGATGTAACTAGTAGAGTGGATAGGGGAGAGCCAGTGTATGTGGCATATTTAGATTTTCAAAAGGCTTTTGACAAGGTCCCACACAGGAGATTAGTGTGCAAACTTAAAGCACACGGTATTAGGGGTATGGTATTGATGTGGATAGAGAATTGGTTGGCAGACAGGAAGCAAAGAGTGGAAGTAAACGGGACCTTTTCAGAATGGCAGGCAGTGACTAGTGGGGTACTGCAAGGCTCAGTGCTGGGAGTCCAGTTGTTTACAATATATATTAATGATTTAGACGAGGGAATTAAATGCAGCATCTCCAAGTTTGCGGATGACACGAAGCTGGGCGGCGGTGTTGGCTGTGAGGAGGATGCTAAGAGGATGCAGGGTAACTTGGATAGGTTAGGTGAGTGGGCAAATTCATGGCAGATGCAATTTAATGTGGATAAATGTGAGGTTTTCCACTTTGGTTGCAAGAACAGGAAAACAGATTATTATCTGAACGGTGGCCGATTAGGAAAAGGGGAGATGCAACGAGACCTGGGTGTCATTGTACACCAGTCATTGAAGGTGGGCATGCAGGTACAGCAGGCGGTGAAAAAGGCAAATGGTATGTTGGCATTCATAGCAAAAGGATTTGAGTACAGGAGCAGGGAGGTTCTACTGCAGTTGTACAAGGCCTTGGTGGGACCACACCTAGAATATTGTGTGCAGTTTTGGTCCCCTAATCTGAGGAAAGACATTCTTGCCATAGAGGGAGTACAGAGAAGGTTCAACAGATTGATTCCTGGGATGGCAGGACTTTCATATGAAGAAAGACTGGATCGACTAGGCTTATACTCACAGGAATTTAGAAGATTGAGGGGGGATTTATTGAAACGTATAAAATTCTAAAGGGATTGAACAGGCTAGATGCAGGAAGATTGTTTCCGATTCTTCTGGGGAAGTCCAGAACGAGGGGTCACAGTTTAAGGATAATGGGGAAGCCTTTTAGGACCGAGATGAGGAAAAATTTCTTCACACAGAGAGTGGTGAATCTGTGGAATTCTTTGCCACAGGAAACAGTTGAGGCCGGTTCATTGGCTATATTTAAGAGGAAGTTAGATATGGCCCTTGTGGCTAAAGGGATTAGGGGGTATGGAGAGAAAGCAGGTACAGGGTTCTGAGTTGGATGATCAGCCATGATCATA
Organism: Hemitrygon akajei; assembly: GCF_048418815.1. Classification (NCBI taxonomy): domain Eukaryota; kingdom Metazoa; phylum Chordata; class Chondrichthyes; order Myliobatiformes; family Dasyatidae; genus Hemitrygon; species Hemitrygon akajei. The sequence continues at coordinate 196,232,158 of NC_133127.1, read as the reverse complement.
CTGAATGGCGGTGCAGGCTCGAAGGGCCGAATGGCCTACTCCTGCACCTATTTTCTATGTTTCTATGTTTCTGAATCTTGAGGCTAGTGTCACCTATTAGTGGAACAACTTGCCTGCCTCTATAATACCTATCCCTTTCATAATTTTATATGTTTCTATAAGATCTCCTCTCATTCTTTTGAATTTCAGTGATTACAGTCCTAGGTGACTCAATCTCTCTTCATGGTCTAACCCTCTCATCTCTGGAATCAACCTGATGAACCTCCTCTGCACGCAGTACTCCATGTGTGGCCTCACCAGTACCCTGTACAGTTGCAGCATAACCTCCTTGCTCTTAAATTCAATCCCTCTAGCAAAGAAGGCCAACATTCCATTTGGCTGTTCAAAAACTTTCTTTACAACCCTATCTACCTGTGACACCATTCTCAAGGGATTATGGACCTGTATTCCCAGGTACTTCTGTGCTACCTCACTCCTCAGTGCCCTATCCTGGTTTTTTCTCCTGAAGTGCAAAACCTCACATTCACCTGTATTAAAAGTGGGAGGAAACAAGAGCACCTGAAGAAACCCACGCGTTCGCAGGGAGAACATGCAAACTCTTTAAAGGCAATGGTGAAAATTGAACCTTAATTGTTGGTGCCATAAAGCATTAAGTTACCGTGCTGATGTGTCCTACTGCCCTGTCGCCCTGAATCCTTTGCAGACACATGGCATTCGATAATGCATCTCAGCGGGACTGGAATAGACTGAGTGAGAAAGGGAAGGTACAAAATGAGAGAGCTTTCTCCCCCGTGAGCAACAACTGCTCTCTCTGCACTATACTGCTGGATCAGTGACACAAAACAGACCCTGCTCTTCACACCTGTCCCCTGGCCGTGTCCAGTTACCAATGCAATACATCTCCCCAGACTGTTATGTCCTCAGGGCACGCCATTAAACTGTGACTCGTTCCCAGCTCCCGTGTTTCACTTGCTTGCCTGATTTCCCAGAGCCTGTTAAACAAGTGTGCAGTTAATAAATGTTCTTCAGATGCCTTTTCCCCGAGCCATCCTGCTGTGTTCTGCTCTCTGTCTCACTTGACCCGGTCGAGACCTCTTGTGTCTTCCACGTGCCCTGGGTGTCAGGTCCTCCCTCTGCTCCAGGCGAGGGAAGTGTCGACATTTGTCTGCGGTGCTTGCTGGAAGCCGCGAGCTGTCAGATACTTTGCGGCAATTTGCAGTCTCCACCACCCCCTGCACCCCCTCTTGTAGACGCTTCCCCCCACCTCAAGACTGAAGATTGTTTATTGTCATTCATCAGTGTACAAGTGCAAAGGAGAACAAAATGATTGTGATTCTGGAACCAATGCAGCATTAAAAAACACAATGAACAGAAAAAACACAATAAATATAGATACTTGCGATTACTTTACACTCAGTGGCCACTTTATTATGCACCTCATGTACCTAATAAAGTGGCCACTGAGTGTATAACATATATATATAACATATATAACAATCACAGCACGGAAACAGGCCATCTCGGCCCTCCTAGTCTGTGCCGAACTCTTAATCCCATCCACTTCATGGTTCAACATTTTGTGCGTTCGGAGACGCCCTTCTGCACACCACTGCTGTAACATGTGGTTATTTGAGTTACTGTCGCCTTCCTGTCAGTTTGAACCAGTCTGCCCATTCTCCTCCGACCTCTCTCATTAACAAGGCATTTTCGCCCACAGAACTGATGTTTGGTCTAAACAACAAATGAAACTCTTGACCATGTTTGCATGCTTTTATGCACTGAGTTGCTGCCACATGATTGGCTGTTTAGATATTTGAATTAGCAAGCTGGTGTACCTAACAGAATGGCCACCAATGGTACACAAAGTGACACTAGGCACAGGAGTGTCTGTACATCAGGTGACTGACAGGTAATGATAAACTACTGATGGTTGGGGTGGAGGGGTGGGTTAGTGGGTTGAAGAGTTGATCAGCCTTACTGTTTGGGGAGCTACTTCATGATATCATTGGCCTTTTTCTAGCACCTTTCTGTATATATGTCCTTGATGGTGGGTTGACTGATGCCAGTGATGCATTGGGCAGTTTTAACATCCGTTGTAGAGTCTTCCTGTCCGCCACAGTGCAGTTTGCACACCACACAGTGATGCAGTGTGTTAGACTGTTCTCAAATGTGCATCCGTAGAAGGACATGAGTAGAGATGTGCATAGTCCAGTTCTCTTCAGCCTCCTCAGAAAGTAAAGTTTGATTTCTTGACAGTGGAGGATGTGTTGAGACCATGAGTGGTTTTGCGAGATTTGTACTCCCAGAATTTCCTGTCACTTTCTGGAACCACCCCCACCCCACACTCTAATTTTTCCTTCTCTCCTTTGGAAAGCTGAAGTGTAACCATTTAAAAATAATGTGCTTTAAAAGAACAGGGAAGTATTGTTGACCTGTCAGAGGAGAAAGAGGCAGAAACAGCTGGATGGAACTGTGTAGACCCACGTGTCTCTATTGTGTGGAATAGAGCATCATTCAACAAAGGTTAAAGGGTGAAGTTTAAAGACTGCTTATAAGCCCTTACAAAGGATTGTGGTTTACCAAACTGAAGTTATCAGTGCGACTTTTAAACTTAACCTCTCCTTACATGTATGTGACTACCTGTCTTTCTTTCTACACTTCTGTGCTTGCAAGGAACGCACAGGAAAACAGATGGTCATATTTACATCAGAAAGGCTAGGCGGTAAACAAATTTCCCTCCTTTTTGCATTAATGCTAAGGTTGTGCTAACAAAATTCATCTGAATCTCCACCATCCCTATGAGTTAAAAGTAAATTAAGATGTTATTGCATTTTGGAAAAAGGAATAAAGGTGGAGACTATTTTGGAAATGAGGTGCAAATTCAGAAATCCAAGGTGCAAATAGACTTGGGAGACCTTGTGCAGGATTCCCAAAAGATTAACTTGCAGGTTGAGTTGTTAGTAAGGAAGGCAAATGCAATGTTAGCATTCATTTTAAGGGGATTAGAATATAAAAGCAAGGATGTAATGCAGAGGCATTCTACGGCATTGGTCAAACCACATTTATATTGTGAGTAGTTTTGGGCTCCTTATCTAAGAAAGGTATGTGCTGGCATTGGAGAGGGTCTATGAGAGGTATCCCATGAATAATCCCGAGCATGAAAAGGTTAACAGACGAGGAGAGTTTGATGGCCATGGGCCTGTACTTGTTTTGAGTAGAAGAGAATGAGAGGGAATCTCATTGGAACATATCGAATGTGAAAGACCTAGATAGACTAGATGTGGAGAAGATATTTCCTATCATGAGGGTGCCTAGAACCAGAGGGTACAGGCTCAGAATACAGGGACATCCCTTTAGAACAGAAATGAGGAGGGATTTCTTTAGCCAGAGGGTGGTGAATCTGTGGAATTCACTGCCATTGACAAGGCTGTGGAGGCTAAGTCATTGGGTACATTTAAAACAGCGGATGATAGGTTCTTGCTTAGGGTGTCAAAGGTTACAGGAAGAAGGCAGAAGAATGGGATTGAAAGGGATAATAAATCAGCCATGATGGAATGGTGGAGCAGACTCTGGGCAGAATGGCCTAATTCTGCTCCTATGTCTTATGGCCTTAAAAGTTGCACAGAAGCATACAAAGAATCTGTCACAAACTCAGGAAATTCTAAAACTCTTCGAAGCAGATGAGGTACTTTGCAAAGCACAGGGAACATTAGGAAGTAACAGCATGCCCAACACAGCAAGCTCCCACATCATTTCTTCTTGACACTAGTGAAGGGATAAATATCACGCTAAGTTCACCTAAACCCCAATCAGACATTATTTGATATTGAGTCATCAAGGACAAATCAGATAAGTAATTAAAGTCCTAAAGACGAAAGATTATCTTTAGTTGTCACAGGTATATCGAAACATACAGTGAAATGTGTCGATTGCTTCACTTTTTTTGTTATGTGCTGCGGGTCACACTTCTGGTGCCAGCATAACTTGCCCACAACTTCCTAACCCTAACCTGTACACCTTGAATGTGGGAGTGTCAAAGCTCGAAAGATAACTCAAAGATAGAACAACCAGTGCTACTAATGAGCAGTGACAGGCAGAACCAAAAGGCTTTATCATTAAGACTGCCGATATTGGTAGTCAAGGGTAAAGATTGTAAGGATTAGCTTTATTTATCACATAGACATAGACAACCAACACAGATTGAGGATTGTGGTGTGGGCAACTCGACAACAGTCGCCGTGTTTCTGGCGCCAACATCGTGTGCCGACAACTCACTAACAGTAACTATACATCTTTGGAATGTGGGAGAAAAGCAGAGCGCCCAGAGGAACCCCACACAGTCATGGGTAGAACAAACAAACTCCTTACAGAGAGCGGTGGGAATTGCATCCCGAACGGTGATCACCAGAGCTATAAAGTGATGCGCTATCTGTTACGCTACCACACCTCCCCAGCTGAGATCACTGTCATAAGCACAAATATGTGCATGCAATGAAAAACTTAATTTGCAGCAACAACATCACAGACACGGGGCATCAGGTAAGCAGCATTCACAAGTAGAACATAAATTTTACATAGTGCACTAAGAAATAACACCAAAAGAAAATCCATTGTACTGCAATGTGGTTAAAGAGGTAGGTTTTAAGACAGTAATGAACTTTAAAGGTTTAAGGTATGCAAAGTTGAGGCAATGGTAGGTACAATCTCTGATTCTGGAAGAAAGCAGAGCTGGTGACCTGCACACTTCTCGGAGACAGGGAGATCTGAAAATACTCCACTCTTTCCACCGAGGTTGGGTGACACTAGAACTAGAGGTCACAGGCTAAGGATGAAAGGTGAAATGTTTAAGGGGAACATGAGGGGGACCGCCTTCACAGGGGGTGCTGAGAGTGTGGAACGAACTGTCAGTGGAAGTGGTGGATATGGGTTCGATAACTGCAGTGTTCCTTGACTCTACATGATGGGAGGGGTATGGAAGGTTTTGGTCCGGGTACAGGTCTATGGGACTAGCCAGATTAATAGTTTGGCATGTAGTAGATGGGCCAAAGGGCCTGTTTCTGTGCTGTAGTGTTCTGTAACTTTTCTACAACAACAATGTGAATTTTACAATTGTTGGACCAGGAACTAGGGCGGGTCTGCGAGCACTGGGTGATGGGTGAGGGCACAAACAGCAGATTTTTGGAAGAGCTCGTGTTAATGATGGAGGGAGATAGCTGATTGGTGTGGGACAGCATTAGAAATGGGATCTTGCAGGTAACAAAGGCACAACTGAAGGGTCCAGCAGAAGAGGTATTTTCAGTTCCAAAATAAACAGAATTCTTGTTAGGGCAAGGATACAACACAAGGGAGTGTACAAGCCAGGAGTGCTGGTACAGGCAGATACATCAGGGACATTTATGAACGACAAAGACAAGGATGGTGGAAAAATGAAGACTAAGTAAGAGGGAAGTATTAGAGCAGGTTAGAAGTTTGGCACAACATTGTGGGCTGAAGAAGCTGTACTGTCCTATGTTCTTAAACAGAGATTGGATGTAGATCAGCTATAACGTAACCATATAATAGATGGGCTGGAAAAATCCTCCCTATTCCACCCGTAAGAGCAGCTACTAAACACACGAGATTCTGCAGATGCTGGAAATACTGAGCAACACATTCAAAATGGAGGAACTCAGCAGGTCAGGCAGCATCTATGGAGAGGAATAAACAGTTGACTTTCGGGCCTGAACTGCTAAGTTCCTCTAGCATCTTGAGACCAGGTGAGGGGGAAGGTGAGTGTGGAGAGAGAGAGGGTGGTGGAGTAAGAAGTTGGGAGGGGATAGGTGGAAGAGGTACAGGGGCCTCACCTGGTCTCACCTTCGCCTGCTAGCTTGTACTCCCTCACCCACCCCCACCTTCTTATTTTGGCATTTTCCCCCTTCCTTTCCAATTCTATTGAAAGGTCTCGACATAATACTAAATCCTCCATAGATGCTGCCTGACCTGCTGAGTTCCTCCAGCATCTTGAGAAGCTACTGAAGCCATGCTGTCTTGACTCGCAAGAGTTAAATGATTTTAAAAAAAAGAGACTCTGTTCCACTTATTGTGTTTTTCCACTATTATGACATCTATTGATTTTTGAATTACTCATCCTGCCCCACTCGCACTCCCCCGTAAACTTCCAATTCCAATAGAGCAGCAGAGAGAGAGGAAAAAAACAGCCCAAGTCAGTGAACTTTGCACCTTAGAAAGTCAGCCCCATCATTTACTGCGCCGATTCCACAGCAGTGACGGATAGATTTCCCCAAAGATGATCCGATCGATCTGAGCAAGGAGCCTCTCCGTATCCGGCTCACACAGGAGTTTGGAGAGCGCAGCCACAGGGGTGGGCGGTGGTGGAGGTTATTAATCAAATATTATATGGCGAGGGCTCTAAACGTGCGGCAGTGTCACCCAGCTGTTGACCCGCAGATAAAGACTGGCCTGTGGGTGGCGACTAATTGCTCAAAGGCTTTAGGTCCTGAAGGTTGAGCCGTCACCAGGAACCCAAAGAAGGGGGTGGTTTGACAGCAGCAGACATCAGGACCTGACCAGCTGCCTGCTTGCCACAAAGAGAGGTGGCTGAGGGAGTGGAGTTCAATAGCCAGTCAGATCTTTATAAAGTAGCCTGGTGAAGGAGGCCAGAGTTCAGAGGAAGTGAGAGGGAAAAATAATGTTTTTCATTATTAAAGTGTAATATTTTATCGCTCGTTGCGATGGTCTGATCGATTGGATTGTGAGTCAATGGGTCTATCAATTATTGAAGTGCTTAGTCAAATAGTCACGGTCATGAATTGTGGGGCAGACAATTGTGGTGGGTGTCTGGAATGTTACAGAACTGTCTCCATCTACCCCAGCTGATTCAAGATTATCAAGGTTCGAGATTGTTTAATGTCCTTTCCAGTACACAAGTGTAAAGGAGAACAAAATAATTGTTACTCCGGATCCAATGCCACAAATTTTTAAAAAACAATAAGATAAGAACACATTAATAATAAAAAGGACACAGTTCACTGGCCTCACGCTCCTGAGGAAGTGGAGGTGCTGCTGTGTTTTCTGGACTAAAGAGGTATGCACGCAAGATCTCAGACGTACACACACAGGGATGGCAATCTCGACGTGACGTGCTGCTGGCGGTGGTGCTAGAGGCTGATGCAGATACAATGTTGAAGAGGCCTTAGACCATAAGGCATAGGAGCAGCACTGGGGCCCTCAGCCCATTGAGTCTATGCTTCACCATTCCATCATGCTAATTGACCTGCTGAGTTCTTCCAGCAGCTGGTCAGTTGCAAAACCAATCTGCATTGAATTGAGATTCAAGATTCGAGATTCTGAAATGTAATTTCTAGTACCCAAGCGAATGAACTAATTGTTACTCCAGATCTGATGCACCACACAAAAAAGCACAATAAGATAAAGAGCACAAGAATAATAAAAACCACAATAAATATAAAAACATAAGATAGCTTATATAAACAACAACACACACAAAATGCTGGTGGAACACAGCAGGCCAGGCAGCATCTATAAGGAGAAGCGCTGTCGACGTTTTGGGACGAGACCCTTCGTCAGGATTAACCAAAAGGAAAGATAGTAAGAGATTTGAAAGTAGTGGGGGGGGAGGGGGAAATGCAAAATGATAGGAGAAGACCGGAGGGGGTGGGATGAAGCTAAGAGACGGAAAGGTGATTGGCAAAAGTGATACCGAGCTGGAGAAGGGAAAGGATCATGGGACGGGAGGCCTCAGGAGAAAGAAAGGGGGGGGGGGGGGGGGAGAGCACCAGAGGGAGATGGAGAACAGGCAAACAACTAAATATGCCAGGGATGGGGTAAGAAGGGGAGGATTCCTTCCTCCGTCTCCGCCGCATCTGCTCTCAGGATGAGACTTTTCATTCAAGGATGAAGGAGATGTCTTCCTTTTTTAAACAAAGGGTCTTCCCTTCGTCCACCATCAACTCTGCTCTCAAACGCATCTCTTGCATTTCCCGCACATCTGCCCTCACCCCATCCACCCGCCACCCCACTCGGGATAGGGTTCCCCTTGTCTTTACCTACCACCCCACCAGCCTCCAGGTGCAACGTATAATTCTCCGTAACTTCCGCCAACTCCAACGGGATCCCACTACCAAACACATTTTTCTCTCCCCCCTCTTTCTGCTTTTCGCAGGGATCGCTCCCTATGCGACTCCCTTGTCCACTCGTCCCCCCCATCCCTTCCCACCGATCTCCCTCCTGGCACTTATCCTTGTAAATGGAACAAGTGCTACACCTGCCCTTACACTTCCTCCCTCATCACCATTCAGGGCCCCAGACAGTCCTTCCAGGTGAGGCGACACTTCACCTGTGAGTCGGCTGGTGTGGTATACTGCGTCCGGTGCTCCTGGTGTGGCCTTTTATATATTGGTGAGACCCGACGCAGACTGGGAGACCGTTTCGCTGAACACCTACGCTCGGTCCGCCAGAAAAAGCAGGATCTCCCAGTGGCCACACATTTTATTTCCACATCCCATTCCCATTCTGATATGTCTATCCATGGCCTCCTCTATTGTCAAAATGAATCCAAACTCAGGTTGGAGGAACAACACCTTATATACCGGCTAGTTAGCCTCCAACCTGATGGCATGAACACTGACTTCTCTAATTTCCGTTAATGCCCCTCCTCCCCTTCTTACCCCATCCCTGACATATTTAGTTGTTTGCCTGTTCTCCATCTCCCTCTGGTGCTCCCCCCCCCCCTTTCTTTCTCCTGAGGCCTCCCGTCCCATGATCCTCCCCCTTCTCCAGCTCTGTATCACTTTCCAGCTCTTAGCTTCATCCCACCCCCTCCGGTCTTCTCCTATCATTTCTCATTTCCCCCTCCCCCCACTACTTTCAAATCTCTTACTACCTTTTTTTCCTTTCAGTTAGTCCTGACGAAGGGTCTCAGCCAGAAACGTCGACAGTGCTTCTCTCTATAGATGCTGCCTGGCCTGATGTGTTCCACCAGCATTTTGTGTGTGTTGTTGTTTGAATTTCCAGCATCTGCAGATTTCCTCGAGATAGCTTATATACATAGATTGATTGTAAGTCCATAAAGTGACACTAGGCACAGGAGTGTCTGTACATAAGGTGACTGACAGGAAAAGTAGTGGTGTGGGTGTGGAGGGGTGAGTTAGTGGGTGGAGGTGTCGGCCTTACTGCTTGGGGAAAGTAACTGATCTTTAATCTGATGGTTTTGGCGTGGGTGCTACATAGCTTTCTCCCTGATGGGAGTGGGACAAACAGTCCATGAGCAGGGTGGGTGGGATCCTTCATGATGTTACTGGTGCTTTTCAGGCACCTTTCTGTACATATGCCCTTAATGTTGGGTAGGCTGGTGCTGGTGATGCGTTGGATAGTTCTGACTACCCATTGTAGTGCCTTCCTGTCCACCACAGAGCAGTTTCTGCACCGTGCAGTAACCTAACCTGTTAGGATGCTCTTTATGCACCATGTGAGGGAAGATGTGCATAGCACAGCTCTTCAGCCTCCTCAGAAAGTCAAGCTTTGCTGATTGCTTACGATGTGCTGTGGAACCATGAATTAATGGAAGGATTGGTAATACAGGGACACTTGGACTACCCCTGGAAGCACTTCCCACATATCCACGACTCTGTGTAAAAAAAACTTAACTTAAACATCCCCCCTATACTTTCCTCCAATCACCTTAAAATGCCAGAGATGAGAAGCAGATACATTAGGGACATTTAAGAGACAGGTACACACATGGATGATAGAAAATAGAGGGCTACTTGGGAGGGAAGGTTTGATTGATCTTGGAGTAAGTTAAAATGTCTGCACGACATTGTGGGCCGAAAGGCCTGTACTCTGCTGTACTGTTCTGTGTTCTATGCCAGATGACTGAAAACATCATTTCTCCACTCAGAGGGTGGTGAGAGTGTGGAATTAGTTGCCAGCGGAAGTGGTAGACACGGGGTTTGGTTTCAATGTTCAACAGAAATTTGGATAGGTACGTGGATGGGAGGAGTATGGAGGGCCCTGGTCCCAGTGTAGGTCGATGGGACTAGGCAGATTAATATTTTGGCATGGACAAGATGGGCTGAAGGGTCTGTTTCTGTGCTGTACTGTTCTATGACTTTATGTTCAATGAAAGATGGATCAGGCTAATAGAGGTATTGGGAAACACAAAGACCTGCACAGAATTAAATGGCACTTAGATTAATACACAGGCTAATGATTGAAAACCTGCTTTAATTTGTTAAAGGCAAATCACATTTGACTAGCTTGGTTGAGTTCTTTGACAAAATAGCAGGTAAAGTTGATAAGGGAAGAGTGGTTGTTGTTGCCTATCTGTCATTGAACAAAGTACCACTTAATAGATCTGTTAGAAAAACTGAGGTCTAAGGATTTAAAAAGACGGTGACTGTGTGGATGCGAAAATAGCTGGAAATAGACAGCAGCTGATATTCAGCCTGTTGAAAAGTTCAAGCTTAATGTCAACTAACTGCACATAAATACAAAAAAATGAAACAACATACCAGCTGTGAAAGGAGGAGGGTTGTACATGGGGTTAGCAGACCTATCCTGTAAAACCCAGAGCTACAGAAACACCAACAGAAGCTCCAAAGAGCTCCTCCCCAGCAGAGGAAGGATCTTCGTCTAGAGGATGTAAGATAGGCTATAGATGGGGCCAATTTGAAAGACTGGCCCAGGACTGGGAGCTACGTTCAGTGGCATATGCCCCAGTAGGAATGATGGGCTTAAGAAGAAGAATGTAAAACAAAATATTACCACAAATAAGTTAATAAAATATAATTTAAAATGCATGCAGTGCGAAACACAGGTAAACAGTAAACAGCTCAGTGTCCTAGTGACGAGACCTCGGTGATGGCAGGGTATTCATTAGTCTCATGGCCTGGAGGAAGAAGTTATTACCCAGTCTGGCAGTCCTAGTCCTGATGCTCCTGGACCTCCTTCCTGGTGGTAGTGGGCGAAAGAGTTTGTGGTGGGGAGGTAGGGGTCCTCGACAATGATTCAGGCCCTTCGTCTGCAATCCTCCCATTAAGTCTCAGAAAAAAGGGTGAGGAAGAGCCCAGTGATCCTCTCGGTGGCGATGCCTCCCACAGGTCCACATGAGGACCACTACATCAATGACTTCCACTTATTTCAAAGTTTGCAGATGATATAAAACTTGGAAATATAACCATGAGGAAAAAAGGACTGATGCCATGACCTGAAGGCACACCAGCATCTCTACTTCCTCAGGATGCTAAAGAAATTCAGCACATCCACTCTGACCCTCAGAAATTTTTATTGATACACCACAGAAAGCATCTTACCCAGATGCATCATAGCCCGGTACGGCACCTGCTTTGGCCGTGACCACAAGAAACCGCAAAGAGTTATGAACACAGCTCAGCACATCACGGAAACTAGTCTCCCCTCCATGGACTCTCTCTACACTTCTCACTACCTCGGTAAAGCAGCCAGCGTAATCATGGACTTTACATACCCCGGACATTCTCTTTTAACCTTCACCCACATCACCCCTCCCCATCAGGCAGGAGATACAAAAGCCTGAAAGCACACACCACTAGACTCTACCTACCTACTGTTATCAGACTACTAAATGGTCTACAAATACCCTGAGCTGTATCTCTAAATGAAAAAATTATAAATAAATAAGATAGTTCTTGACCTCACAATCTACCACCTAATGAGCTTGCGCTGTACTTTTCTCTCTCAATTTAACACTTTGTTCTGTAACATATCCGAAATGCTGGAGGAACTCAACTGGTCAGGCAGCATCTATGGACAAGAATAAACAGTCGACGTTGCGGGTGGATTTATTCTGAATTCTGTTTTTGTTTTCCTTTAGCTATCTTAATGCACTTATGTGACAAGACGATCTGCATGAACGGCATGCAGAACAAAGCTTTTCACTGTACCTCGGGACGTGTGACAATCGTAAACCAATTTACAGACCTCTATCATTGGTGTAATGCACAGAAAACATTTAAAGTGGTATATCTAAAGTGATAATGTTTACTGGGAAGGCTGAGAAGGAACGATTAGATACAAGAGCGCTTGTTAACACTGGAAGTGTGGCGACACTTGCATACGGCCCCCAGCACATCCTTGGTCTGTGTTGGTTGTTGATGCAAATAATGCATCTCACTGTATGCTTCAATGTTACCATGTACAGCACAGAAACAGCTGGCAGCTCGTTCCACACTCTCACCACCTTCTGAGTGAATAAGTTTCTCCTAATGTTCTTCTTAAACTTTTCACTTTTTGCCTTTCACCTATGACCTCTAGCTTTTAGCTTCTCCTAACCTTTTTGGAAAAGTCTGCTTGCATTCACCCGATCTATACCCCTTATGATTCTGTAAATCTCTATCAAATCTCCCCTCAATTTTCTACATTCCAAAGGATAGAATCGTAACCTATTCAATATTTCCATCTAACTCAGGTCTTCCACAGCTTGCAACATCCTTGTAAATTTTCTCTGCACTCTTTAAACCTTGCTTACATCTTTCCTGTAGATAGGTGACCAAAACTGCACACTATAATCCAAATTAGACCTCACCAGTGCCTTATTCAACTTCAACATAACATCCCATCTTCCACACTCTATACTTTTGATTCATGAAGGTCAACTTGCCAAAAGCTTTCTTTATGACCCTATCTACCTGTGATGCCATTTTCAATTATTATGCACTTGTATTCCCAGATCCCTTTGTGCTCCTCAGTGCCCTACATTCACTGTGTAAGACCCACCCTGGTTGGTCCTACCAAAGTTCAAAAACCTCGCACTTGCCTACATTAAATTCCATCTGCCATTTTTCAGCCCACTTTTCCAGATGGTCCAGATCCCTCTGCAAGACACGACAGCCCTCCTATCCATCCATTACACACCCATGTGTCAAATAAAGCCAAAGCTAATAGACCATAAGACATGGGAGCAGAATTAGATCATTCAGCCCATCGAGTCTGCTCCACCATTCCATCATGGTTGATTGATTATCCCTCTCAACCCAATTCTCCTGACTTCTCCCCATAACCTTTCATGTCCTGAATTATCAAGAATCTCTGTCAATCTTCATCATAAATATACCCAATGACTTGGCCTCCACAGCTGCGTGTGGCAATGAATTCCAAAGTTTCACCACTGTCTGGCTAAAGACGCCCCTTTATTCTGAGGCTGTCTCTTCTGGTCTTAAAATCCCCCACCAGAGGAAACATTTTCTCTGTATCCACTCCATCGAGGCCTTTCAACATTCGATAGGTTCCAATGAGGTCATTCTTCTGACTTTCAGTGAATATCAGCCCAGAGCCATCAAACACCATGAATCAAGCAGCCTTTCAACTCTGGAATCATTTTCATGAAAGGGGTGAACAGCAGCGGGAATTGAACCCCGACTGCTGGCGCTATGAAGTATTGTACTGACTGCTACACTGCTGTGCCCCCTATGTTTTAGAGCAGCATTTGGATCCATATTACGATAAACTCGAGTTTGACTGGGCATGAGATTTATGATTTGAGGATCAACTCTTACCGGCCTCAAGCAGCAGCTGGGTGCTTTGGTAGTCGTCAGCCAGCACAGCGTAGTGTAGGGCTGTACAGCCATGGAAACTGGCCCGAGTGTTCAACCGGTTGCTGAACTCATCTTCCCTGCTCACCAGTACTGCAAAAGAAAGCACAGCAGGATTTAATAATTCCCCACGTCAGGGCACCTTCACTGTATAGCATGAAGCACACTTCACTCCACTCTGGGTCAGCAGGACTTACTGTGCAAATTGCAGTACTGAGGGAGAGTCACACGGTGGGAGGGGTGGTACTGAGGGAGGGTCACGCTGTGGGAGGGGTGGTACTGAGGGAGGGTCACGCTGTGGGAGGGCTGGTACTGAGGGAGGGTCACGCTGTGGGAGGGGTGGTACTGAGGGAGGGTCACGCTGTGGGAGGGCTGGTACTGAGGGAGGGTCACGCTGTGGGAGGGCTGGTACTGAGGGAGGGTCACACTGTGGGAGAGCAGGTACTGAGGGAGGGTCACACTGTGGGAGAGCAGGTACTGAGGGAGGGTCACACTGTGGGGGGGAGGTACTGAGGGAGGGTCACACTGTGGGAGAGCAGGTACTGAGGGAGGGTCACACTGTGGGGGGGAGGTACTGAGGGAGGGTCACACTGTGGGAGGGGAGGTACTGAGGGAGGGTCACACTGTGGGAGGGAGGTACTGAGGGAGGGTCACGCTGTGGGAGGGGTGGTACTGAGGGAGGGTCACACTGTGAGAGAGGTGGTACTGAGGGAGGGTCACACTGTGGGAGGGAGGTACTGAGGGAGGGTCACACTGTGCGGTGATACTGAGGGAGGGTCACACTGTGAGAGGGGTGATAGTGAGGGAGGGTCACACTGGGAGGGAGGTACTGTGGGAGGGTCACACTGTGAGAGGGGTGGTACTGAGGGAGAGTCACACTGTGAGAGGGGTGATAGTGAGGGAGGGTCACACTGGGAGGGAGGTACTGAGGGAGGGTCACACTGTGGGGGTGGTACTGAGGGAGGGTCACTGTGAGAGGGGTGATAGTGGGGGAGGGTCACACTGTGGAAGGGGTGATATTGAGGGAGGGTCACACTGTGGAAGGGGTGGTACTGAGGGAGGGTCACACTGTGGGAGGGGGTGGTACGGAGGGGGGATCACACTGTGGAAGGGGTGGTACTGAGGGAGGGTCACTGTGTGGAAGGGGTGGTACTGAGGGAGAGTCACACTGTGGGAGGGAGGTACTGAGGGAGGGTCACACTGTGGGAGGAGTGGTACTGAGGGAGGGTCACACTGTGGGAGGGGTGGTACTGTCACACTGTGGGAGGGGTGGTACCGAGGGAGGGTCACACTGTGGGAGGGGTGATACTGTGGGAAAGTCACACTGTGGGAGGGGTGGTCACACTGTGGGAGGGAGGTACTGAGGGAAGATCTACCTGCCATCTCACATAGATGCAACAAATTCCATAACAATATGTCAGAAAGCTGTCAGCGGAGTTTGCCCAAGGCACTGACTAAAACGGATGACGTGGTTTACCGTTTCATTTGGGTCTGTGAAGTTGCTTGGGGGCCGCATTTATTTACTTATTGCAAAATAGCGCAGAATGGGCCTTTCCAGCCCTTCAAGCTGCGCTGCCCAGCAATCCTGATTTAATAATCATAATAATAATAATAAGTACTTTATAGATCCCGAGTGGGAAATTACTCCATTACAGCAGCAACGTTTAAAAACACACTTAGCAATAATAATAAATGTAATAATAACTAATGAAGTACAGAATAATAATATACTTAATAATAATTTACAAATGTGCAATAATAATGCACAAAATAATAAAACAGACTATTGTACTCTCCTGTCACACAGAGATGAACTGTTGTACATGCTTATTGCATTTGGAAGGAAAGGTTTTCTGTAACGATCCTTGTGACAGCAGAGCTGAATGAGTCTGTCTGAAAGGATGCTCCACTGCTTATTCAGTAGGTCATGGAGAGGATGTGCCAGATTGTCCATAACCTACTTACAGGTCAATTTACAATGACCAATTAACCTACTAACTGGTACATCTTTAGACTGTGAAAGGGAACCAGAGCATTGCATGGAGCGGATGTACCGACTCCTTACAGATGATGTAAGATTTAAGCTCTGACATCCTGATGATGTCGTGCTATGCTACCATGGTGTCCATTATACTTCATTAGGAGTTTGAGGAGACTTGGTATGTCACCAAAGACTCTACCAAATTTCTACAGATGTACCATGGAGAGCATTCTTACTGATTGCATCACTGGCTGGTATGGAGGGGCGACTGCACAGGATCGGAAAAAGCTGCAGAGGGTTGTAGATTCAGTCAGCTCCATCATGGGCACCAGACTCCCTAGCATTGAGGCAATGCCTCAAAAAGGTAGCATCCATTATTAAGGACCCCATCATCCAGGGCATGCCCTCTTCTCATTGCTATCACTAAGGAGGAGATACAGGAGCCTGAAGACACACAGTCACTGTCTTAGGAACAGTTGTTCTGCCAACAGATTTCTGAATGGACAATGAACTCATGTACAATACCTCATTACTTTTTTGTCCTTTTTGCACTACCAATCTATTTTTAATTTATATATTATTCCAATTAATAGTTTATTTATTATTATGTATTACAATGTACAGCTGCCACCAAACAACAAATTTCACAACATATGCTAGTGATATTAACCGTGATTCTGATTCTAGTCTTTCAGCCTTAGAAGTACCCACTTCAGATTGCCTCTAAGGCTTAATATCCAAAAACTGAAGGGATGCTCCCATGATGTCACTGACTTTACCCAAGGAGTCAAGCCCACCTCTCCATGTAGAGTGGTCATTAATTTTCAGGTACACAAGAGATTGACCAGATGCTGGAAATCTTGAGCAACACACACAAAATGCTACAGGGACACTAGTAGTACGAGAGGTGCAGATAGGGCTTGGCTGACAGGGTGGAGTTACATCTCTACCAAAAGAAATCTTCCTTTCACTAGTCATGGGAGGCAGGTAGTGGATGGTCGTATGAGCAGCTGGTGCATATAACAAGTCCTGGTTATGCGACCACTGACGCCAGGCAAACTTTGAAGAGTATTGATAATGGCTGGGCTCACCATTACCAGAAGGCGGCAATGGAAAACTACTTATGTAGAAAAATTTTCCAAGAGTTTGCCCATGATCAGCCACTCTACAACATGGCACATCATGATGATGATTGACAGGGTGACTGAAAAGAGGCCTTTACTCTATCATGAAGGATCCCACCCACCCTGCTCATGGACTGTTCGTCCCACACCCATCAGGGATGAGGCTACATAGCATCCACACCAGGGCCACCAGACTCAAAAACAGTTACTTTCCCCAAGCGGTAAGGCTGATCAACACCTCCACCCACTAACCCACCCCTCCACACCCCCAATCACCACTACTTTATCATTTCCTGTCAGTCACCTTATGTACAGTCACTCCTGAACCCAGCATCACTTTATGGACATACAATCAATCTATGTATAGAAGCTATCTTATGTATTGATATTTATTTTGTTTTGTTATTATTGTGTTCTCTATCTTATTGTGATCTTTTTGTGTTGTGTTGGATCTGGAGTAACAATTATTTCATTTTCCTTTATGCTTGTGTACTGAAAATGATATGAAACAACCATGAATCTTTAACTCAGCTGGTCAGGCAGCATCTACGACAAGGAGTAAACAGTCGACGTTTTGGGCTGAGATCCTTCGTCAGGACTGGAAAGGAAGGGGGAAGAAGCAAGAATCTACTTTGAAACCATTTTTCTTAGTGTTTGGGAAACAAGTAATACTTGAAGTAAACACACGGGCAAAGATGGTAGCTGTGTGTGAGTGTGAGTGCATATGTTTGCGTGAGTTGGGTGGAGACCCCTTTTATTTCCGACATGGAAAGTGTAACGAACAGCAGTTGCCACGGAAGATGAATTTCAGACACTAGCAGTCTCCACTATAAAAAGATTAAAACGTTATTATTGTTGTCCCCCATGGTTCAACGTGACAGAACAGTCATCATTTGTAAAAAATGTCTGTGCATGAGATAACTACAGCAAACTCAATAAAGTGTCAGCTGACGACTGCTCCGTCATCCATCAACAGCTCTGGCTGCAACATCTCACCTCTTAGTTTCTGATCACACTGGAACAGAGGCTGGCAATATCTCGGCAACATTTGTACATTAAAAACAACAAAGGGGGAGAGAGGGAGACGGGGAGCGGGAGGAGGGGAGAGGGGGAAGAAGGAGGGGAAGGAGAAGGAGGAGAGGGAAGGGAAGAAGGAGGGTAGGAGGGGAGAGGGAGGGGGAGGGAGAGGGGTGAGGGGTGACAGAAAGAGAGGGAGACAGAGGAGGAGAGAAGAGGGAGGGGGAGGGGGAGAGGGAGGGAGAGGGGACAGGGAGGGGGAGAGATGGAGACTGGGGAAGGGGGAAGAGAGAGAGGAAGGAGAGTGGGAGAGCAGAGGGGGAGGGGGAGTGGGAGAGGGTGCAGAGGCAGAGGGAGGAAAGGGAGCGGGAAGAGGAAGGGGGAGAGGGAGGAAGGAGGAGAGAAGGAGATTGAGGAAGAGGGGGAGAGAGAGTGGGGGTGAAGGGGTGAGGGTGTGAGAGTTGAGGGATGAGGGGTGACGGAGACAGAGGGAAAAAAGAGAGAGGGAGACCAAGAGGAGGAGAGAGAAGTGAGAGAGGAGAGAGGAGAAGAGGAAGGGAGGAAAGGGAGGAAGAGGGAAAAGGGAGGAAGAGGGGAAGGGAGGAGGAGGGGAAAGGGAGGATGGGGAAAGGGAGGAAGAGGGGGAAAGGGAGGAAAAGGGGAAAGGGAGGAAAAGGGGAAAGGGAGGAGGGGGAAGGGAGGAAGAGGGCAAGAGAGGAAGAGGGGAAAGGGAGGAAGGGGAGAGAGGGAGAGGACAGAAGATGGGACAGTGAGAAAGAGGCAGAGAGGGAGAGATTAGAGGGTGAGGGGGGAGGAGGGGTGGAAAGGGGAATGAGAGGGGTAAGGGTGAGTGGGAGGGGAGTGGGGGAGGGGGCAAGAGGGAGGGGGGAGAGATGAGAGGGGAGAGAGAGGGGGGGAGAGAGGTGGGAGGAGAGGGGGAGAGAGGGGGAGAGAGAGGGAGGGAGAGAGAGGGGGAGGAGATGGTGAGATGAGGGGAGAGAGAGGGAGGAGAGAGAGAGAGGAGAGAGAGAGGAGAGAAGAGGAGAGAGAGAGAGAGAGAGAGAGAGGGGAGGAGGGGAGGGAGAGAGAGAGAGAGAGGAGAGGGAGAGGGAGAGGGAGAGGGAGAGGGAGAGGGAGAGGGAGAGGGAGAGGGAGAGGGACCCACCCACCCAGCACAATGATTTGACTGGCCATGTCATCTTCTTGGTCTGTACCTGTTTAACGTTAATGTGGCTTGTGAAAGAGGAATTACTTTGATAAACCAAGTTGGGAAATCTGGTGACTACATTGTACAAGGCTAAAGGGACTCTGAGAATCTGTGTGCTTTCATGGTGGAAACTGGTGCGGGGCAAGTGGCTAAGTCCTGTCTCCCAGATCCACTACAATAACGAGACCTGGTTGTTCTCTCTGGAGAGTTGGAGGCTGAGGGGAGAGCAGATAGATGTTTATAAGATAATGAGAGGCAGAGAAAGAACTGACAGACTATTTCTATTTTTTCCAAGAGTTGAAATGTCTAATACCAGATGGCATGCATTTCAAGTAATTTTAAAGGAGATGTGAGGGGCAAGTTTTTTTTTTACCCACAGAGAGGGGTGGGTACCTGGTATATTCAGCCTGGGGTGGCAGAAGAGGCAGATACATTAGGGATTTTTAAGAGACATTTAGACAGGCACATGAATGTGAGGGAAATGGAAGGATATGGACAGTGCATGAATAAAACAGATTAGTAGCCATTTGATTACTAGTTTAACTGGTTCAACACAACATTGTGGGCTTAAAGTCTGTTCCTGTGCTATACCGGTCTATGTTCAATGACAACTGGATCCTTGCGCATTTGGGCCTCTCTGGGAATCAGAATTGTTTGTTGGATCTGGGCCAGTACTTGCTGGAGTTTAGAAGTATGGTGGGGGGGGGGGGGGGTAATAACTCATTGAAAGCTAACGAATATTGAAAGGCCTAGATAGAGTGGATGGAGAGAGGACTTTTCCTATAGTAGGGAAGCCCGGGACCAGAGGGCACAGCCTCAGAATGGAGAGATATCCATTTAGAACAGAGATGAGGAGGAATTTCTTTAGCCAGAGGGTGGTGAATCTGTGGAATTCATTGCCACAGATGGCAGTGGAGGCCAAGTCACTGAGTATATTTAAAACAGAGGTTTACAGGTTCTTAAGAGCATCAAAGGTGAGAAGAAAGGAGATTGGGTCTGAGAGGGAAATTTAATCAGCCATGATCGAATGTGGAACAGACGTGATGGGCCAAATGACCTAAATTCTGCTCCAATGTTTTGTGGTCTCTTAGAGATTGGGAGGGGAGGGTAGACAGATAGATAGGTAGAACTTTAATGATCCCAAAGGAAATTGCAGTGTCACAGTAGCATTACAAGTGCACAGATATAAATATTAGAAGAGAAGTAGAAAGAATAAAAAAGATAAGCTACCACAAACAGTCTAATAGGAGGGGGTCATCACCTCCCTGGCTATAGGTCGACTGATTATAGAGCTTAATGGCTGAGGGATAAGAATGTCTTCATATAATGCTCTTTGGAGCAGCACAGTTATCTTAGTCTATTGCTAAAAGTGCTCCTCTGTTCAGCCAAAGTGGCATGCAGAGAGTGAGAAACATTGTCCAGAATTGCCAGGATTTTCCATAGCATACTTTGTTCTACCACAGCCTCCAGTGTGTCCAGTTTGACTCCTATAACAGAGTCAGCCTTTCTAATCAGTTTACTGAGCCTGGTGGTACCACTCTTGATGCCATTGCCCCAGCACACCACCACATAGAAGATTGTACTGGTGACAACAGACTGGTAGAACATGTGAAGGAGAAGCCTGCATACTCCAAAGGACCTCAGTCTCCTCAGGAAGTAGAGACAATTCTGGCCCTTCTTGTACACAGCCTCTGTGTTGGTGCTCCACTCAAGTCCGTCATTTTGGTGCACCCCCAAGTACTAGAGTCCATCACCATCTCCTTTGTCTGACTGATGTTGAGCTGCACATGACTCAGGTTGCACCATTGGACAAAGTCCTCTACCAGGGCCCTGTGTTCATTCTCCCGTCCTCCCTTTATACACCCAACCATTGCTGAGTCATCAGAGAATCTCTGCAGATGGCATGACTCAGTGTTGTATCTGAAGTCCGAGGTATACAGGGGTAAACAGGAAGGGAGCCTATACAGTCCCCCATGGGGCCCCCGTGCTGCTTATAGCCATGTCTGACACACAGCTCTGAAGCTGCACACTGTGGTCTGCCAATCAGGATAAAATGGAGGAGCCAATCTGCATTGAACAGAGCTTTTCCTCCAGCAGTCAGGGCTGTACGGTATTGAAGACACTTGAGAAATCAAAAAACATGACCCTCACAGTGCCCTGCTTATCCAAATGGGAGTAGACTCTGTTCAGCATGTACATGTCAGCATCGTCAACTCCAACATGCTCCTGGTAGGCAAACTGAAGGGGGTCGAGGGCTGATCTGTCCAGGGGTTGAACGTGAGCTTCTGTTGGGTCTTCACGAGTCTGAGGTCAGGGCCACTGGACAGTAGTCATTCAAGGCTTTCGGTTGGCCCTTCTTGGGTACTGGAACCACACGTGATGTTTTTCCGCACAGTCGGGACCCTTTCCAGACTGGGACTCAGATTGAAAATGTGCTGGAGAACTCCACACAGCTGCTTAGCACACTCCTTCAGCAACCTGGGGTTCACACATCCAGTCCCAATGCTTTCCGTGTCCGATTTCCCCAGAGCCCTTCTCACCCGCTCAGTCATGAAGGTGAGTCGGTGAAGGGAGCTGATGGAAAGTGAGGGCTGGGGGAGGTGAAAATTGAGGCACAAGCAGTTGGTATGTGGAGGTGTGGAAGGTAGTGCAGGGCAAGGAAGGCCTGTGTTGTTCATCCACATGTTGAGTTGGAGGTGGGAAGTTGGAGGAGGGAGGAGGGGGAGGCATTGGTGCTGAGGGAGCATTGCGTGCCTCTGCACCTGGACTGGTGTTCTGAGGGGGTTGTGAACAGGAAGGCAATTGTCAAACCTATTAAAGAACTGGATTCTGAGGATTTGTTTTCAAGCTTCTCGATTTGGACCCTCTGAGGACCCCAGGTACTCACATTCAATTGATTATTTCTCCCGCTGCTTCTCTCACCATGTTCCAGGTGTCACGCTTTCCCCCATGAGGAGGTACCTGGTGTCCCTATCCCAGCCACTTCCACCACTCCGAGATTCTCTCTCTGCTGCCTGTAATAGATCTGTCAGCTACTCTATCCTCTGCCAGGTCCACGCTTTTAATCACCTGTTCTTTAACTTTCTCACAGCTTGCGAGGATCAGAAGATCACCTGTCTACAGACCACAGAACCTGCCATCTCTAATGCCCGGATGTCTTCAGACTACAATCCCTGCTACCGACCTCAACAGCTCTAACAATCCAAAACAGGTTCAAAACCCGGACTCCGCCACCATCAACGCGGGTTCCAAAAACCTCGGACACCTTCAAAGTATCGATTACGCAACCTCCGGCTATGACCTCCAGGCTGGGTCTTCACGCGCTGCTCTGCTTTTTCCTGCCCCACTGAACTCATATCTGCATACCTGGACTCTGCTTTATCCCCCTGGTTCAGTCCCTTCCCACCTACATCCGTGACACTTCACACGCTCTTGGATCTTCTCAATAATTTCAAGTTCCCTGGCCCCCATCATCTTAGTTTTACTATGGATGTCCAGTCCCTATACACCTCCATCCCCCACCAGGAAGGCCTCACAGCTCTCCGTATCTTACTCGACACCAGACCCAACAAGTTCCCCTCCACCACCACTCTCCTCTGACTAGCGGAACTTGTCCTCACTCTAAATAATTTCTCCTTTGGCTCCTTCCACTTCTTTCAAACAAAAGGGGTATCCATGGGCACTCACATGGGTCCCAGCTATGCTTAATGTTTGTTGGCTACGTGGAACAATCTATGTTCCAAGCCTGCATTGGTGTCTGTCCCCCACCTTTCCTACGTTACTTCAATGACTGCACTGGTGCTGCTTCCTGCACTCATGCTGAACTTGTTGACTTCATCAACTTTGCCTCCAACTTCCTAGGGCACCCTCAAATTTACCTGGTCCATTTCCCACACCTCCCTCCCCTTTCTCAATCTCACTGTCTCTATCTCTGGAGTCAGCTTTATCTGTTGATGTCTATTATAAACCCATGGACTCTCACAGATACATAGACTATACCTCTTCCCACCCTGTTACTTGGAACCCTTCTCTCAATACCTCCATCTCAACCACATCTGCTCTCAGGATGAGGCTTTTCATTCAAGAATGAAGGAGATGTCTTCCTTTTTCAAAAAAAGGGTCTTTCCTTCCTCCAGAATATACGCTGCCCTCAACCACACCTCTTCCATTTCATGCACATGTGCTCTTATCCCATCCTCCCGTCACCCTATCAGAGATAGGGTTCCTCTTGTCCACACCTACCACCCCACCAGTCTCCAGGTCCAGCACATAATTCTCCGGAACTTCTGCTATCTCCAACGGGATCCCCCTACCAGTAACATCTTTCCCCGCTCCCCCCACTAACTTTCTGCTTTCCACAGGGATCGCCCCTGACACAATTCCCTTGCCCATTCATCCCTCCCCACTGATCTCCCTCCTGGCACTTATCCTTACAAGCGGAACAAATGCTACTCCTGCCCCAACACCTCCTCCCTCACTACCATTCAGGGCCCCAAACAGTCAGGTGAGGCAACATTTCACCTGGAGATCTACTGGGGTCATATACCGTGTCCAGTGGTCCCGGTGTGGCCTCCTGTATATCAGTGAGACCTGACGTAGATTGGGAGACTGCTTTGCTGAGCACCCACGCTCCATCCATTAGAAGAAGTAGGATCCCTCAGTGGCCACCCACTTTAATTCCACTTCGCATTCTGATATGTACATCCATGGCTTCCCCTACTGTCATGATGAGGCCAAATTCAGGATGGAGGAGCAACATCTTATATTCCATCTGGGTAGCCTCCAACTTGATGGCATGAACATCGATTTCTCGAACTTCTTGTAATGCCCCCCCCCCCCCACTTCACCATTCCCCATCTCACCTTATCTCCTTGCCCACCCCACCACCTCCCTCTGGTGTTCTTCCCCCTGTTCTTTCTTCCATGGCCTTCTGCCCTCTCCTATCAGACTCCCCCTTCTTCAGCCTGTTTCTCTTTCACCCATCAACTTCCCAGCTCTTTACTTCATCCCTCCCCCTCCCTTGTGTTTCTCTCTTGCCTCCCCACCTTTTAACTCTACTCATCTTTTTTTCTCCAGTTCTGCCGAAGGGTCTCAGCCTGGAACATCGTCTGCACTCTTTTCCATAGATATTGTCTGGCCTGCTGAGTTCCTCCAGCATTTTGTGTGTTTGAAGAATTGGTTTAATTCATTAGCTCATTCATGGCTGCATTCAGAGGTTCTACAGCCAGATTGTTTGAAGCCAGTGATGTACTTCACACCTCCCGTGTGCTACTCTGCCCAAGCTTGTTCTCCAGCTCTCTCCGTATTTCTCTTTAGCCACCTTGATCTTCTCCTTTAGCTCCCTCTGCATATGCTTCAATTCCTCCCTGTCTCCTGATCTAAAGGCTCTCTTTTTGTGTTTGGGAAGAGCCTCTAAATCACTGGTGACCCATGGTTTGTTGTTAGGGGAGCAGTGAACAGTCCTTGATGGTATTACAGTGTCCACACAGAAGTTGATGTAGCCACTGATGCAATCAGTAAGCCCATTAATGTCCTCCCCATATGGTTCACAAAGCACATTCCAGTCAGTAACCTCAAAGCAGCCCTTCAAGGCCTCAATGGCATTGGAAAACCATTTCTTTACTGTCTTGGAGGTAACTAGCTGTTGCTGTACTTTGGGCTTATACAAGGGCATGAGGTGAACCAGGTTGTGCTCTGATCTTCCAAATGCGGGGAGAGCTGTGGAGCTGTATGCATCTTTAGCATTTGCATTCAAGAGATCCAGTGTTTTATTTTCTCTTGTATGACACTTGACAAACAGATGGGTGGGGTTGTCGAAACAGAATGGTTGAAGTCTCCCGATACTGCAATGAATGCACTGCGGTATGGAGTCTGGAGTCTCGTGATGTGGGTGATGTCACACGCAACATTAGTACTGCGTCGGGAAGGCGGAATGTAGACAACGAGCAATATGGCGTGGCTGAACTCAAGCGGTAGAGAAAACAGAAGCAAACTCATAGCAAGCAGTTCAATGTCCAGACTGCAGATTTGTTCTTTTCCAGAAATGTGACCAGGATTACACCATCTATTGCTCACAAACACAACAAGTCCATCTCCCTTCCTCTTACCACACCCTGGATTAACTCTGTCTCCTTGTACCGTTGCAAACCCATTTACAGTAGCATTGGAATCCAGGATTTGCTCATGGAACACAG
Source organism: Hemitrygon akajei (assembly GCF_048418815.1). Lineage (NCBI taxonomy): Eukaryota > Metazoa > Chordata > Chondrichthyes > Myliobatiformes > Dasyatidae > Hemitrygon > Hemitrygon akajei. Next base: position 196,207,046 of record NC_133127.1, on the reverse strand, counting down.
AACACTGCATTCCTGACATTCATTCTGTGTCCTTGTGAGCACTACTAGTTCCTCCATTTCATATGCCAGCTATCTTACGTTCCCCATAACGATTGAGAAGAGCCCAGCATCTTCCCTCTCCTGTAGGAGATGACACTGTGTGATGCAGACTGCAGGGAGAGCCTACTGATTGGGATCCAAGGCAATGGAGGTCTTTCACTGAACGAGGGACCAAAAGTCGATTTCCTCAAGTAGTAAGATGTTCAGTATAATACTGAGCCTCGTCCTTTTCCTTACCAATCCCTGTTATATCCAATTGCCATGGTAATCAAAACTGGACCACATGTGCAATGACTGAATGTCCATTCCTCAGAAGACAGAGAATCTTGTAAACTTAATTGCTTTAATTCAAGAAGTTTCTCCTGATTACTGTCCAAAATGGAGAAATATTTATTTAGAGATACAACACGGCAACAGGCTCTTCCGCCCATCGAGGCCTCACAGCCTACTTAACCTACTTGCCCGTACATCTGTGGAATGTGGGAGGAAACCAGAGCATGTGGAGGAACCCTCATGTCCACGGCGCGAATGTACTGTACAGACTGTATACAGACAGTGGTGGGATTTGAACCCACGTCCCTGGCTCTGTAACAGTATTCAGCAACTATCGTGCTACTGTGCTGCCTCTGTTGGACTTCTTCTAGGCCCAGACCAGGGGAAGGTTTGTTAAATGCTTCCAGCACTGTGACACTGTGTATCTGATAATACACACAAGAAAGCTGTGCCAGAACTTTTCATGCCTTCTGGCACATCGGGAGGCTTATTTTTTTGCCTTCTCCTTAGCATTTTTTGTCTGGTTTTTATGAGGCTGAGTCATTAGGTCAACGCTCAACCCAGCACAAATGACTGGCCGGATTCGAGCCTGGAACCATTTGCCTCGAAGTCCAGAATGGATGCCTCTACAGCACTGGCTGGCAAATCTGATGCTAAGTGACACAGACAAAGTGCTGGAGGAACCTGCGGGTGAGGCAGCAAGGAGAACTTGCAGGGAGGGGAACAGAGTCCTGATTAAATGTCTCTGCACGAAACACCAAGTCCTTATTCCTTTCAATAGATGCTGCCTGGCCTGTTGAGTTCTCCAGCATTTTGTGTGTGTGTTGCTTTGGATTTCCAGCATCTGCAGAATCTCTTGAGTTTGTGAATGATGCTGACGACCTGATATCAGCTTTTGCTCTATGTTTAAGATAGTTATAGCTTTCCATTCTTGTATCACCTTTCACCTCATCATCCCCTTATGCCTTACAGGAAACACCAAAGCCCTTGAATAAATCCTACAAAAAGTAGTGGATATGGTCCAGCCCATCACATAAAGCCCTCCACAACAATGAAAACTTCTAAATGGAGTGTTGTTGCAGAAAAGCAGCATCCATTATCGGGAACCCCCACTACCCAGGCCATGCTCTCTGCTGCCATCAGGAAGAAGGTACAGGAGTCTCAGGACCCACACCAGCAAATTCAGAAACAGTTATTACCCCTCAGCCATTAAGCTCTTAAACTGGAGGGGATAACCTTACTTGCACTGTCACTGAACTGTTCCCACAACCTATGGACTCACTTTCAAGGACTCTTCCTCTCATGTTCTCGATATTTATTGCTTATTTACTTATTATTAATATTTCTCTTTTCTTCTATTATTTGCAGTTAGTTGTTTTTTGCACACCGGTGGCACACCCAGACAGTGTGGTCTTTCATTGATTCTATTATGGTTATTGGATTCGTTGAGTACGTCCGCAAGAAAATAAATCCCAGGTTTGTATATGGTGGCAGCTTCTATAGAAATGAATTAAAAGACGAGGTTTTGGACCAAGACCACTTTGTAAAGTGCAGTTTCCAGCATTAAGTGGGGAGAAAGACTGCGAAGATCACACTTCAAGGAATGGGAAAAATAATCAAACTATCTATTGTACATGGCCAAGACAACAGAGGAAACATTCTCTTTTTTCACAGGAGTGACCTGTGGTCAGATAACATGGGGCTCCCTCAGCACTGCCCTCTCCCACCCTCGCCCCGAACTGTGGGCCCGTTGTACTACCAACATCCCTCCTTCCCCACCGCCAAACTCTGCAGGACTCTCTCAGTGTACCATGTCTTGAAATAGAGCAGCCTCATTATAGAAATGTTGTGTATGCTTTAGAGAGGGTACAGGGGAGATTTACCAGGATATTAACTGGTTAGAGAACATGTCTTATGAGGATAGTTTAAGTGAGCTTGGGCTTTCAGAGTGAAGGAGAATAAATGGTGCCTCGATAGAGGTGTACAAGATGATAAGAGGCTTAGGTAGAGTGGACAGCCACAGACTTTTTCCCAGGGTGGAAATAGCTAATATGTGTGGGCATAATTTTAAGGGGTGATGTTAGAGGTTGCTTTTTACACAGAGAACGGTGGGTGCGTGGAACACCCTGCCTGGGGTGGTGGTAGAGGCAGATAAATCAGGGACATGCAATAGAGTCTTAGATAGGCACATGGATAACAGACAAATGGAGGGCTATGAAGAAGGGATTAATTTTAGTGTAAGTTGACTGGTTGACACAACATCACAGGCTGAGCGGTACTGTTCGATTTTCTACGTTCACCTTCTCTGCATTACACCACCACCAATGTAGTGGCCCCTCGAGGCATTGGGTCACCAGATAAATTCCTAAACCGGTGTATCTGTAGTGGGATTTTGACTCAGGATCAATTGCCCAATGACACGCAAGATATTATCCGAATTCCTGCTGCTGCTGACCCCAGAATGCAGAATGCCGGGCCGCACAGAAGCGGAGCTTTGAAGTGCCAGTGATCGGGATTCAATTCCCTCCACCTGAGTTTGTACGTTGTCCACGTAACCATGCGTGGGCTTCCTCCGGATGCTCCAGTTTCCTTCTGCGTTCCAAGCACCTCACTAAATATATATGAGACATGATTTCCGTAGAGCAGGGGGATTAGAGGTTATGGGGAAAAGGTTAGGGTCAGTAAATTGTGGGCATGCTATCCTGGCACCGGAAGCGTGCCAGCACTTGTGGGCAGCCCCCAACATTATGCTCAAAATGCACTGGCCGTTGACACCAATGACACATTTCACCGTATGTCTCAATGTTTTGATGACAAGTAAAGGTAACCCTTGTCTTTACCTTTAGAATCTGAAGCAAATAAATTATGTACTTGCTCTCTTGTTGTCCCCATTTTGCAAACTAACAGCAGATCAGAAAAATGAGCAGGGATTTTGTAGAAACATATACAATTATGACAGCTCCAGCTCCTGGCCTTCACATTGGCTTAGCTACTAAGCCCAGTTTCTACTGACAGAAGGGGCAAAGGCTGGTTACTGGCACCTGAAAACCCCATCATGGAGATGGGGCTCATCTGCGGTCAGCAGCTCATCAAGGAGAAGGGAAACTCTGACCTCAAACCTCTGCTGCCTTACGGCTATACCCACTCATGGGGAAGGCTTCAGGAGTAAACATCGAAGGAAAAATCCAAAGCTAGAGTCCCTAAGGCAGTCCTACACGGAGTTCAATACTGACTAGCAACTCCTGTGATGCCAGTGGTGCCAAACTGTGTCAGTCTCTGCCATTCCTTTGAATTCATCAGCTGCATGAAAAGGGGGAGCTTGCTCCATTGGCAACAGCTTGCCCTCCATATTGTACCACCCTGGTTGCACACTGACGGCATAGCATCAACAACGTAGACAGCTAGGACACAACATCCACGGTCAACCCCAACCAGCAGAGGGCCTCAAGATAGGATAGAGGCAGGCAAGTTGTTTCCTCTGGTAAGTGAGACTAGAAGACATAGCAGATTCAGAAGACATACTAGAATCTCTAGTAGATTCAAGATGGAGATGAGGAGGAACTAGTTTTCCCAGAGAATAGTATATCTGGAATTCTCTGCCCACAGAAGCAGTTGAGGCTACCTCATTAAATGCAAAAAAGAGAAAATCTGCAGATGCTGAAAATCCGAGCAACACACACAAAGTGCTGGAGGGACTCGGCAGGCCAGGCAGCATCTGTGGAGAGAATAATGAGCCAATGTTTCAGGCCGAGACACTTCATCAGGTCCACAGATCTTAAAGGAGCAGGTTTGAGAAAAGAGAAGCAGTGAGGTCTGGAATTGAATTCCAGAGTCAGGGTCTGGATGGTGCAGGCTTTTTGGAATTGTGAAGATTCTGAAGACAGGAATGGCCAAGCTCCATTAAGGATTTGAAAGCACAGATAACAATGTCCATACTCAGTGGGTGAGGAGTGAATGATTCAGGACAGAACACAGACATGAAGCACTGTCAAACCACGCACCTTCCAGAGAATGGATGCGTTTCTCCCTCGATGTCTCGTACACATTTCTGAATTCATCTCCAAGATTGGGGTCAGCACCAGCCTCCAACAGAACCTTTACCACACTGCAGGCAGAACAAACAGAACTCTCATGAATAGCGCATTCAGATAGGACCACCCCTCCCACAGCATGACTATCTCTCAGTACTGCCCCACCCAAAGTGTGACCTGTCCTCAGTACCACCCCTCCCATAGCAGACATGACATCAAAACATTCAGCCCACTCATTCTGCTCTGCCATTCCATCATGAGCGATTTATTTTCCCTCTCAACCCCATTCTGCTCCCCCCTTGCCGTAAACTTTAACACCCTTACTAATCAAGAGCCTATTAATCTCCACTTTAAATACAGTACCTATAAAAATATATTCCTCCCCTCCCCCGGAAGTTTTGATGGTTTATTGTTTTACAACATTGAATCACAGTGGATTTAATTTGGCTTTTCTGATAATGATCAACAGAAGAAGACTCTTTCGTATCAAAGTGAAAACAGATCTTTACAGAGTGATCTAAATTAATTTACAAATATAAAACACAAAATAATTGATTGCCTAAGTATTCACCCTCTTTATACACCAAATTGTCATTGGTCCAAACAATTAGTTTTAGAGGCCACATAATTAGTTAAGGTTACCTAGTTACATATAAACCTGTGTACAATCAATGTGTTTCAACTGATTGTAGTAAAAATACACCTGGACCAACTGCTGGTGAGTCGGTATCCTGCCAAAAACTACATCATGAAGATAAAAGAACAAGCAATTCTGCAAAAAGGTTATTGGAAAGCACAAGTCAGGAGATGGATACAAGAAAATTTCCAAGACACTGAATATCCCTTGGAACACAGTTAAGTCAATCATCAAGAAATGGAAAGAATTTACAGAACAGCTACAAATCTTGCAGGCTATCCTCAAAAACTGAGTGACTGTTCAAGAAGGGGACTAGTGAGGAAGGCAACCAAGAGACCTATAACAACTCTGGAGGAGTTACAAACTTCAGTGACTGAGATGCAGAAGACTGCGCATACAACAACTGTTGCCCGGGTGCTTCACCAGTCACAGCTTTATGGGAGAGTGACAAAGAGAAAGCCACTGTTGAAAAAAAAACTCACATGAAATCTCAGCTAGAATTTCCCAGAAGGCATGTGGGAGACTCTGAAGTCAGCAGGAACAACGTTTCATGGTCTGATGAAACCAAAATTGAGCTTTCTGGCCATCAGACTAAATACTATGTTTAGCTTAAGCCAAACTCCACACAACATCAAAAACACACCATTCATACCGTGAAGCAAGGTGGTAGCTGCATCATGCTGTGGGGATGCTTCACTGCAGCAGGCCTTAGCTTGTGAAGGTAGAGGGTAAAATGAATGCAGCAAAATACAGGGAAATCCTGGAGGAAAACCTGATGTAGCCTGCAAGAGAAATGTGACTTGGGGAAAGATTTGTTTTCCAGCAAGACAATGACCCCAAGTGTAAAGCCAAAGCTACACAGGAATGGGTTAAAAACAACGAAGTTAATGTCCTGGACCAAAGTCCAGACCTCAATCTAATTGAGAATTTGTGGCTGGAGTTGAAAAGAGTTGTTAACTCATGATCCCCATGCAATCTGACAGAGCTTGAGTGGTTTTGTAAAGAAGTAGTTAAAGTTAAAGTCTGTCCCGAGCCTTATAGGCTCATCAGGCCAGTGCTTATGCCGGTTTCCGTGGCTTGAAGCAACTGAGAGTATGAGACTCCTCCCAGATAGGACGCCAGTCTATCGCGAGGTTAACCCCCAGCATTTTGCCGGTACCCATTTTCAGCTGGATGGACTGGAGTGATGTGTGGTTAAGTCCCTTGCTCAAGAACACAACACACTGCCTTGGCTGGGGCTCAAACTCACAACCTTCAGATCGCTAGTCCAACACTAGTAACCACTTGGCCACACGCCACACTTTGTAAGAAGAATAGGGGGAAATTACAATGTCCAGATGTGCAAAGCTGATAGAGACCTATCCACACAGACTTAAGGCTGTAATTGCTGCCAAAGGTGCAGCTACTAAATACTGACTTGAAGGAGGTGAGTAATTATGCAATCAATTATTTTGTGTTTAATAATTGTAATAAATTTAGACCAATTTGTAGAAATTTTCATTTTGACACATATTAAATCCACTGTTCCACTGTGATTCAATGTGGTAAAACAACAAAACATGAAAACTTCCTGAGAGGGGGTGGTGGATACTCTTTATAGGCACAGTATACCCAATGACTTGGACTCCACTGTCATCCGTGTCAATGAATTCCACAGATTCACCACCCAGTGACTAAAGAAATACCTCCTCATCTCTGTTCTAAAGGTGCGTCCACGTATTATTCTGAGGTTGTTTGCTCTGGTCCAAGATTTTCCCACTATAGTAAACATCCTCTCCATGTCCACTCTTTCTAGGCCTTTCAATATTTGGTATTCTTCATTCTCCCCCCTCATTTTTCTGAACTCCAATGAGTACAGGCCCAGAACCATCAAATAATCTTCGTACATTAATGTTGTGCTTAAGGGACCATCATCAAGGACCCCTGTCATTCAGGTTTCTCTCCTTGCTGCAGCCATCAGAGAGGTGGTTCAGGAGCCTCAGGACTCACACCACCAGGTTCAGGAATAGTCGTTACCGCTCAGCGAACAAGCTCCTGAACCAGAGGGATAACTTTATTCACTTTCACTCACCTCAACACTGAACTGTTCCCATAACCTATAGGCTCACTTTCAAGGGCTCTTCATCTCACTTTCTCTGTATTTATTGCTCATTTATGTATGTACAATGTCCTGCGTATGTTACTCAAAATGGCTTCTTTGGGTTGTTACGAGTAGGAATGCTTCTTTGTCTGATAAGTGTTTCTCTCGCTGTTGTTTCGCTTTAGAATGGCTGATATGGTAATTGTATTCATTTGTTAATCAATGGGGAATGTTATTGTGGTTTGTGAGGCTGGGAACTTGGGGGAGGGGTTTCGCGGGCTTTTTGGTGTGAAGAGAGTCGGGAGGAAGACGGACGAGGAAGGTGGACAGGCGCTGGACTGCTCGGAAGACCACCGGGGTGGTCCCAGGTGCGATGACGTGGCTGTCGGATGATTCGTTGATTGAGCTCCTACGATGTGCACTACACTGACTGAACTTTGATAAGTTGGCGCCTTTTGTTTTTTTCTTTCCTTGTATATATATATATTGTATTGCCTAATACTTCTTTAGTTAATGTTAGTAAACTCTATAAAGTGTATTTCATAACGGTATTTGGTGTGAAGTTGATACGGTGGGCGGCGCGAGGCATAAACTCGATTCTCACAGCACCTGCGTGTACGGGAGGTGGGTTGGTGTGTGGCTGGATCTCCTTTTCCCCTAGACATATACCAGCCTTTTGGTTAAGTGTTACATGTATAATTATTATTTTGTATTTTTTGTTCTTGTATTTGCAGAGTTTGTTGTCTTGTACTCTCAGTCGCTTCACGCCACGGAAACTGGCATAAGCACCAGCCTGATGAGCCAATGAGGCTCGGGACAGACTTTAACTTTTTTCAAATATACATAAAGTCTTGGCCTCCACCACTGCTTGTGGCAAAATTTCCACAGATTCACCAGTCTCTAGCTAAAGAACTTCCTCCTCATTACCGTTCTAAAAGGACACCGCTTTATTCTGAGGCTGTGTCCTCTGGTCTTACACTCCCACCATAGAAACATCCTCTCTATTAAGACCTTTCACTATTCAATAGCTTTCAATGAGATTTCCCCCCGTCCTCTTATTCTTCTGAATTCTAGTGAATAGAAGGACAGAGCCATCAAACGCTCTTCTTTGGGGACATTGAGGTTGGATGGATAGGTGCCTCACCTGAGACAGAAGTTGAGGAGGAATGAAGAAATAAGAACACCTCAGTACGTGGTGGTGGATACAGTACAGCTGTTAAATATGTGGGTTATGACCAAAGAAAAGATGGCTGGAGTCGCTTAGCACTTTAGCGCAAGGGTGTTTATTAGATGCGTCAAAAACAAACTTACAAAAATAGTGAAAACTGCCAGTATTTACAAAAAGGTAACTACCAGAAAACACAATAATAGCTCTGTACTATTCTTAGCCCATGTTAACTCCTCGTAGCCCCTCTCTCCCTCTCATTCTGAGACGATAAGGCCATAAGATACAGGAGCAGAAGTAGGCCGTTTGGCCCATCGAGTCTGTTCTGCCATTCAATCATGGGCTGATCCAATTCTTCAAGTCATCCCCACTCCCCCACCTTCTCCCCATACCCTTTGATGCCCTGGCTAATCAAGAACCTATCTATCTCTGCCTTAAATACACCCAATGACTTGGCCTCCACAGCCGCTCGTGGCAACAAATTCCACAGATATGCCACCCTCTGACTAAAGTAATTTCTCCGCATCTCAGTTCTGAATGGACATCCTTCAATCCTGAAGTCGTGCCGTTTTGTCCTAGACTCCCCTACCATGGGAAATAACTTTACCATATCTAATCTGTTCAGGCCTTTTAACATTCGGAATGTTTCTATGAGATCCCCCCCCCTCATTCTCCTGAACAGGGAATACTGCCCAAGAGCTGGCAGACGTTCTTGGGCTGTATTCTTTCACAATCATCAGAGAATTGCAATGGATTCATACCCTCCTCCCTGACGGGAATAGGAGAAACAGCTCTCTCCCTCTCCCCCTCCCCCTTTCCCTCCCTCCCCCTCTCTCCCCCCTCTCTCTCTCTCTCCCTCTCCCCCTCCCCCTCCCTCCCCCTCTCTCTCTCCCCCTCTCTCTCTCTCTCTTCCTCCCTCCCTCTCCCTCCCCCCCCCCCTCTCCCGGCGATGTGTTGGGCAGGTTTAATTACCTGTTGTAGAGCCTTCCTGTCTGCTGCAGTGCAGTTCTCATACCGTGCAGCTTGTTAGGATGCTCTCTACTGTGCATCTGCATGGTCTATGCCTCTTATCTTGTACTGACTGGAGAGGATGCAATATTAGATCTCCAATTAGGAAACAAGTTAGGACAGGTGACGGAAGTGTGTGTAGAGGAACACTTTGGTTCCAGTGATCATAACACCATTAGTTTCAACTTGATCATGGATAAAGATAGATCTGGTCCTCGGGTTGAGGTTCTAAACTGGAAAAAGGCCAAATTTGTAGAAATGAGAAAGGATCTAAAAAGCGTAGATTAGGACAGGTTGTTCTCTGGCAAGGAGGTGATTGGTAAGTGGGAGGCCTTCAAAGGAGAAATTTTGAGAGTGCAGAGTTTGTATGTTCCTGTCAGGATTAAAGGCAAAGTGAATAAGAATAAGAAACCTTGGTTCTCTAGAGATAATGGAACTCTGATAAAGAAGGAGAGAGAGATGTATGACGTGTATAGGAAACAGGGAGCAAATAAGGAGCTTGAAGAGTATAAAAAGTGCAAAAATACTTAAGAATGAAATCAGGAGGGCTAAAAGAAGACATGAAGTTGCTTTGGCAGTCAAGGTGAAGGATAATCCTAAGAGCTTCTACAGGTATAATAAGAGCAAAAGGATAGTAAGGGATAAAATTGGTCCTCTTGAAGATCAGAGTGGTTGGCTACGTATGGAACCAAAAGAAATGGGGGAGAGCTTAAATGGGTTTTTTGCATCTGTATTTACTAAGTAAACTGGCATGGAGTCTATGGAAACAAGGCAAACAAGTAGTGAGGTCATGGAACCTATTCAGATTGAAGAGGAGGAGGTGTTTGCTGTCTTGAGGCAAATCAGAGTAGATAAACCCCCAGGACCTGTCAGGGTATTCCCTCGTACCTTGAAGGAGACTAGTGCTGAAATTGCAGGGGCCCTGGCAGATATATTTAAAATACCAGTATCTACGGGTGAGGTGCCGGAGGATTGGAGGATAGCTCATGTTGTTCTGTTGTTTAAAAAGGCTCTAAATTGAATTGTGTAAGGTGTGGGAAACAAGTAAGGAAGTTATGGAACCTATGACAATTAAAGAGGTGGAAGTACTGGCGCTTTTAAGAAATTTAAAAGTGGATAAATCTCCAGATCCTGACAGGATATTCCCCAGGACCTTGAGGGAAGTTTGTGTAGAGATAGCAGGAGCTCTGACAGAGATCTTTCAGATGTCATTAGAAATGGGGATTGTGCCGGAGGATTGGCGTATTGCTCATGTGGTTCCATTGTTTAAAAAGGGTTCTAGAAGTAAGCCTGGCAATTATAGACCTGTCAGTTTGACATCAGTGGTGGGTAAATTAATGGAAAGTATTCTTAGAGATAGTATTTATAATTATCTGGATAGACAGGATCTGATTAGGAGTAGCCAGCATGGATTTGTGCGTGGAAGGTCATGTTTGACAAACCTTAATGAATTTTTTGAAGAAGTTACAAGGAATGTTGACGAGGGTAAGGCAGTGGATGTAGTCTATATGGACTTCAGCAAGGCCTTTGACAAAGTTCCACATGGAAGGTTAGTTAAGAAGGTTCAGTCGTTAGGTATTAATGCTGGAGTAATAAAATGGATTCAACAGTGGCTAGATGGGAGATGCCAGACAGTAGTGGTGGATAATTGTTTATCGGGATGGAGGCCGGTGACTAGCGGGGTGCCTCAGGGATCTGTTTTGGGCCCAATGTTGTTTGTAATATACATAAATGATCTGGATGATGGGGTGGTAAATTGGATTAGTAAGTATGCCGATGATACTAAGGTAGGAGGTGTTGTGGATAATGAGGTGGGTTTTCAAAGCTTGCAGGGAGATTTATGCCGGTTAGAAGAATGGGCTGAACATTGGCAGATGGAGTTTAATGCTGAGAAGTGTGAGGTTCTACATTTTGGCAGGAATAATCCAAATAGAACATACAGAGTAAATGGTAGGGCATGGAGGAATGCAGTGGAACAGAGAGATCTAGGAATAATAGTGCATAGTTCCCTGAAGGTGGAGTCTCATGTAGATAGGGTGGTGAAGAAGGCTTTTGGAACGCTGGCCTTTATAAATCAGAGCATTGAGTACAGAAGTTGGGATGTAATGTTAAAATTGTACAAGGCATTGGTAAGGCCAAATTTGGAATATTGTGTACAGTTCTGGTCACCGAATTATAGGAAAGATATCAATAAATTAGAGAGAGTGCAGAGACGATTTACTAGGATGTTACCTGGGTTTCAGCACTTAAGTTACAGAGAAAGGTTGAACAAGTTAGGTCTCTATTCATTGGAGCGTAGAAGGTTGAGGGGGGATTTGATCGAGGTATTTAAAATTTTGAGAGGGATAGATAGAGTTGACGTGAATAGGCTGTTTCCATTGAGAGTAGGGGAGATTCAAACGAGAGGACATGTTTTGAGAGTTAGGGGGCAAAAGTTTAAGGGAAACACAAGGGGGTATTTCTTTACTCAGAGAGTGATAGCTGTGTGGAATGAGCTTCCTGTAGAAGTAGTAGAGGCCAGTTCAGTTGTGTCATTTAAGGTAAAATTGGATAGGTATATGGACAGGAAAGGAGTGGAGGGTTATGGGCTGAGTGCGGGTAGGTGGGACTAGGTGAGATTAAGAGTTCGGCACGGACTAGGAGGGCCGAGATGGCCTGTTTCCATGCTGTGATTGTTATATGGTTATATGGTTAAAAGTAATCCTGGAAATTATAGGCCGGTAAGTTTGATGTCAGTAGTAGGTAAATTATTGGAAGGAATACTAAGAGATAAGATCTACAAGTATTTGGATAGACAGGGACTTATTAGGGAGAGTCAATGTGGCTTTGTGTTGGTAGGTCATGTTTAACAAATCTATTAAGAGTTTTTCAAGGAGGTTACCAGGAAAATGGATGAAGGGAAGGCAGTAGATGTTGTCTACATGGACTTCAGTAAGGCCTTTGACAAGGTCCCGCATCAGAGGTTAATTAGGAAGATTCAGTTGCTAGGTACACATGGTGAGGTGGTAAATTGGATTAGACATTGGCTCAATGGGAGAAGCCAGAGAGCGGTAGTGGAGGATTGCTTCTCTGAGTGGAGGCCTGTGACTAGTGGTGTGCCACAGGGACCAGTGCTGGGTCCATTGTTATTTATCATCTATATCAATGATCTGGATGATAATGTGGTAAATTGGATCAGCAAATTTACTGATGATACAAAGATTGGAGGTGTAATGGACAGTGAGGAAGGTTTTCAAAGTTTGCAGAGGGATTTGGACCAGCTGGAAAAATGGGCTGAAAAATGGCAGATGGAGTTTAATACAGACAAGTGTGAGATATTGCACTTTGGAAGGACAAACAAAGGGAGAACATACAAGGGTAAATGGTAGGGCACCAAGGAGTGCAGTAGAACAGAAGGATCTGGGAATAAAGATACAAAATTCCCTAAAAGTGGCGTCACAGGTAGAAAGGATTGTAAAGAGAGCTTTTGGTACATTAGCCTATATAAATCAAAGTACTGAGTATAAGAGTTGGAATGTTATGGTGAGGTTGTATAAGGCATTGGTGAGGCTGAATTTGGAGTATTGTGTGCAGTTTTGGTCACTGAATTACAGGAAAGATATTAATAAGGATGAAAGGGTGCAGTGAAGGTTTACAAGGATGTTGCCGGGACTTGAGAAACTGAGTTACAGAGTAAGGTTGAATAGGTTAGGACTTTATTCCCTGGAGCGTAGAAGAATGAGGGGAGATTTGATAGCGGTATATAAAATTATGATGAGTATAGACAGAGTGAATGCAAGCAGGCTTTTTCCACTGAGTCCAGGGGAGAAATAAAACAGAGGACAAGGGTTAAGGGTGAAGGGGGAAAAGTTTAAAGGGAACATTAGGGGGAGGCTTCTTCATACAGAGAGTGGTGGGAGTGTGGAATGAGCTGCCAGATGAAGTGGTAAATGCGGGCTCACTTTAAACATTTAAGAAAACCTTGGACAGGTACATGGATGAGAGGTGTATGGAGGGATATAGTCCAGGTGCAGGTCAGTGGGACTAGGCAGAAAAATGGTTCGGCACAGCCAAGAAGGGCCAAAAGGCCTGTTTCTGTACTGTAATGTTCTATGGTTCTATCTCTATCAAGTCACCTCTCATCCTCCTTTGCTTCAAAGAGAAAAGACCCATCTTGCTCAGCCTCATAAGACACACCCTCTAGTCCAGGCTGCATGCTGGTAAATCTCCTCTGCACCCCCTCCAAAGCTTTCACATCATTCCTATAATGAGGGGACCAGAACTGAATGCAATACTCCAATTAACCCTTACAGCAAGTTAGGCCTGATCAGGGTGAATGGTGGGCAGGTTTCAGAGTTCAGGTGGTCTAGCTCTGCTCCAACTTTCTTGTGTCCTCACTAAATGCAGCGGGTGGACAACGTAATGATACGAATAGTCACAATGTGCAAACGACAGACTTTCAATAAACATAAAAATGAAGAGGAGTTTGGTCTATCATTGAGAGAGATTTTTTTGTGTGTGTGTGTGTGTGTGTGAGTGAGAGAGAGAGAATGTGACAAAGAAAGAATGAGGGAGAAAGAATGAGGGGGAAAGAAAAAATAATGAGAGAGTGAGAGAGAAGGAACAAGACAGAATGAGAGAGAAACAAAGAGAATGAGACAGAGAGATGGAGAGACAAAATGATACAGAGACAGAGAGATGACAGAGACAAAGAAAACAAGAGCGAGAGAGACAGATGAAGAACACAAGAAAGAAGGGAATATATAGAAAACAGAGAGAGGTAAAGTCTTCAAAACTTGTTGAACGTAATTGAAACCACTGAATCCAGTAAATGACACTGTAAATAAGCATGCTGACGTGTAACTGGGAGTTTGGCATGGGGACCAAGAGGGAGGGGGCTGGGTCTCATTGAGTTCAGCTAAAACCAGAAGGAACAGGGCAGTCAAGTGTGGTGAACCGGGGCAATCGCTGATCCCTGCGGGGCTGCCGGACACAAAGACCATAGCTCCACGAATGGGAAGGTATGGTGGGGCAGTTATATATGGACGTGGCTTTCCCGGGTGGTGGGGCCGCTGGACAGCTTTGTAAACATCAGAGACAGCAACAACAGCCCGGATTCTGACACACATTAAACATCTGCTGGCTTTTGTAGTCAACAAGAGCAGGAATACACTTAACTAGCCTCTCACGCCAGATAAGAACTTGTTGAACAGTGGACACTGCTGTCCATATGTAACACAGCAGATACCTTGATCACAGCCGGCTCTCACCCATGCTACTGCCAGTATAACCAGCAAACCTGTTTTAATGACCCATGCCTCACAATTAATACTGGTCCATATGCATTGGAAGAATCTCACTGTTTTCCTAATAACACTGGAGGAACTTGAAAACAAGACCTTAATTAAAAAATTTATGCAATAGTTAAATACTCCTATACCCTTCCCTATTGGTGCAAAGTCTCATTGGCAGTCTATGGCGTGGAGCTCCCTCCCACAGAATGATGCTCCCTCCTCAACACCCATTCCGCAGAGTGACGCTCCCTCCTCAACACCCCTCCCACAGAATGACGCTCCCTCCTCACAACCCCTCCCACAGAATGATGCTCCCTCCTCAACACCCTTCCAGCAGAGTGACACTCCCTTCTCACCGCCCCTCCCGCAGAGTGACGCTCCCTCCTCACAACCCCTCCCACAGAATGATGCTCCCTCCTCAACACCCTTCCAGCAGAGTGACACTCCCTTCTCACCGCCCCCCCCGCAGAGTGACGCTCCCTCTTCAACACCCATTCCACAGAGTGACGCTCCCTCCTCACAACCCCTCCCACAGAATGATGCTCCCTCCTCAACACCCTTCCGGCAGAGTGACACTCCCTTCTCACCGCCCCTCCCGCAGAGTGACGCTCCCTCCTGAACACCCCTCCCGCAGAGTAACTCTCCCTTCTCACTGGTCTTCCCACAGTGATGCTATCTTCTCACCGCCCCTCCCACAGCATGGTACTCCCTCAGTAACACACTGAGCCCCACATCAGTGTTGCCTGCTTACTACCCTGCACAGTTGCCTCATTACCACCCCCACCTACAGCATGGCACTCCCTCAGTGCCACAACAGTGCTCCCTCCTCATTGCCTTGCCCACAGTGTGCCACTCCCACAGTATTACACGTCGCAGAGCAAAGCTCCCTCAGTACTACACTCCCACAGCATGGCAGTTTCCTTCCAACCACTCCTCCTACAGCAGAGCGCTCCCTCCTCACCGGCCCTCTTTATTGTCCCTCCCGCAGTACGCGCTCCCTCCTCATCACTTCTCTTTACTCTCCCTCCCACAGCACAGCACTCCCTCCTCACGGCCCCTCTTTATTGTCCCTCCTGCAGCACACTCTCCCTCCTCACTGCCCCTACTACAGCGCTCCCTCCTCACCACGGCACTCTCCCCTCATTGTGCCTTCAGCAGCGCGGTGCTCCCTTCTCACCTCCACCCTCCACACCACCCCCCCCCCCCCCCACGCTGGTGACAATTTTGAATGCATACCCTGGCGCTTGGGTGAACCGTATTGATTGAGCTCAGCCAGGACAAAGCTAAGACATAATGGAAGCCTGGATAAAATTGCATCTTTTATAGCCTGGCACTTCAGATCTGTTATCTGTGCATTGAGCCTAACTTCACTCTGCGGATGAGGGCCGCTGGCTAGCCCAGCTTTTATTGCTCACCCTGATGGCTCTGAAATGAGTGGTGTACTGGGCCACTTCAGAGGGCAGCAAAGTCAACAACATTACTATGTGTCTGAAGTCACAGCTAAGCCAGGATGGGTAAAAACATGGCAGATTCCCTTTACTGAAGATCATTAGCCAATCTGTTGGGACTTTGCAACAATCAGACAACTTTATGATTACTTTTACTGAGAACAGATTTTTTATTTCTGTTTAAACTGAAGTGAAATTTCTGAACTGCCGTGCTGGGATTTGAACCAGCATTCGCTGGATTATTAACACAGCGATGTAGGCACTAACTCTGCCACGGAGAGTCCCAAGCCTGGCTGCAAAAGGCTAGCATTCTCATCCCGTTAAAAACCCAGAGCTACGGAAGCTCCAAAGACCTCATCCCTGGGATAGGAAGGATCGCCGATGGGCTAATCTTGAAAAACTGACCAGGACTGAGGACTGCCGATTGCCCATGCCCCAGTAGGGGTGATGGGCTTAGAAGAGAAAGATGTGGGTGCTATTCCCAGTTGGTAAAAGGCATTAATTAGTGACAAACTCCTTCTGAGGGCTTTGAGAATCTGCCTCTTCCTTCCAAGCTTCAGCAAAACTTCCCGAGTTTTCCAGTAGACTTCAGGTTTCTAAGAAATGCTGCTTTGATCAGCTTGATTTAAAGTGCTGGAAGAACTCAGTAAGTCAGGCAGCATCTTAAGAGGGGCATTGAAGATGGGATGGTCCTGGAGCCTCTACCTACCAACAGTGATTTATAAGCAGAAGAGATTCTACAGATGCTGGAAATTCAGAGTAACACACACAAAATACTGGAGGAGCTCAGCAGGGCAGGCAGCATCTACGCGGAGGAATAAACAGTCCACATTTTGGGCTGAGACCCTTCGTTGGGACTGGAAAGGAAGGGGGCAGAAGCCAGAATAAGGTGGAGGAAGTGGGAGGAGTACAAGCTGGCAGAATAGGTAAGACTACTGAAGGAGAAGGTGGATTTGGTGGGGGAGGGAGGATGAAGCAAGAAGCTGGGAGGTGACAGGTGGGAAGTGTTAAGGAGCTGAAGGAGGAATCTGATAGGAGAGGAGTGTGGACTTTGGGAGAAAGGGAAGATGTATATGGAAGCAGGGGGAGGGGATGGGCAGATCATGAGGGCAGGGGAGGAGGAGGAGTGAGAGGGCCACCAGAATGAAGGAAAACAAAAGGTGGGGGAGTGGTCACTAGAAGTTAGAGATATCAGTGTCAACGTCATCAGGTTGGAGACTAATCAGGTTTAATTCCCATTCATAAATGCTGCCTCACCTGCTGAGCTCCTCATACACTTCATGTGTGTTGCTCAATGTTTCCAGTCTCCACAGAATCTCATGTTCAGAGGCTGGGGAGATTTGGGTAGTTTTCTCTGGAGCATCGGAGGCTGAAGTTTATAAAGTTGTAAGAGGCAGTGAAAAGGGAAGAGTGTCAGGGTTTCTTTCCCAGGTGGCCTGGACTCCAGATCATGCACTTAAGGTGACAAGGACTCAAATTTGTGCATTTAGGGTGAGGGTTAGGGTAATGTTCTATATGTATTTAGAAAGGGTGCAAAGATTTACCACGATGTGACCAGGAACAGAGAGCATGTCTTATGAGGGAAGATTGATTGAGCCAGGGCTTTTCAAAGCTCAAAGTAAATTTATTATCAAAGTACATAGTGTATATGTCACCATATACAACCCTGAGATTTGCTGTCTTGCGGACACACACAATAAATCCAATAACCATAATGAAAGACCGCACCAAGAGGGTAGTCACCCAGTAAACAAAAGGCAACAAACTGTACAAATACAAAAAGAAAGAAAAAATAATAAGTAAATAAGCAATAATTATCAAGAATATGAGATCAAGAGTCCTTGAACAGATCAGTGAAGGAGCGAGTGAAGTTGAGTGAAGTTATCCCCTCTGGTTCAGCAGCCTAATGGTTGAGGGGTAGTAACTGTTCCTGAAGCTGTTGGTGGAGGTCCCTGATGATGGATGCTGGTTTCCTGCAACAACACTATGTAGATGTGCTCAATGGTGGGAGGACTTTACCCATATTGTCTGGGTCATATCCACTACTTTTTGTAGGACTTTCCGTTCAAGGGCACTGGTGTTTCAATATCAGGCCGTGATGCAACCAGTCAATATAATCTCCACCATACATCTGCAGAAGTTTGTCAAAGTTTCAGATGTTACGTCAAATCTTCACAAACTTTTAAGGAAGTACAGGCACTGCTGTGCTTTTGTTGTAATTGCACTTTGTGCTGGGCCCAGAGCAGGTCCTCTGAAATGATAACACTGAGGAATTTAAAGTTGTTGACACTCTCCACCTCTGATCCCCCAATGAGGACTGGCTCATGGACCTCTAGTTTCCTCCTTGTGAAGTCAATATCAGCACGTTGGTGTTGCTGACACTGAGTAAGAAGTTGTTGATGTGGCACCACTCAGCCAGAATTTCAATCTCCCTCCTGTATGCTGATTGTCACCACCTTTGACTCAGTCTATGATAGTGATGTCATCAGCAAACTAAAATATGGCATTGGAGCTGTGCTTAGCCTCACAGTCATAAGTTAAACAGAAAGTAAGTAGAGCAGGGAACTAAGCACACAGCTTTGTGGTGCATCTGTGTTGATGGAGATTGTGGAAGAGATGTTGTTGTCAATCCAAACTGCATGGGGTCTGCAAGTGAGGAAAATGAGGATCCAGTTGCAAAAGGAGGTATTGAGGCCAAGGTCTTGGAGTTTATTGATTAGTTTTGAGGGGATGATAGTATTGAATTCCAAGTTGTAGTGATTAAAGAGTATCGTGACGTATGAACCTTCACTGTCCAGATGTTCCAGGGTTGAGTGAAGAGCCAATGAAATGGCATCTGCTGAGGACCTGTTGTGCTGGTAGGATCCAAATCGCTTCTCAGGCAGGAGTTGATATGTTTCAACACCAACCTCTCAAAACACTTCATCACAGTGCTACTGGATGATAGCCATTGAGACAGCTCATCATGTTCTTCTTAGACCTGTTTGAAGCAGGTGGGTACCTCAGACTGCTGAAGCGAGAGTTTGAAGATCTCAGTGAACACTCCAGCCAGTTGATCAGCACAGGTCTCCGGTACTTGACCAGGTACCCCATCTGGGCTGGATACTTTCTGTGGGTTCAAACTCCTGAAGGAAGCTCACACATCAGCCTCAGAGTCTGAAATCAGATGGTCATCAGTGGTTGTGGGAGTTCGTAATGGGTCCTACATACTTTGACAGTCAAGGCAAACGTAAGAGGCATCAAGCTCTCCGGATGTCACCTACGTTGCTTCATTTCGCTTTGAAAGAGGTGATAGCATTCAAGATGAAAGGTGTATAAGATGATATGAGCCAGGGATTGAGTGGACAGCGAAAGACATTTTCCCAGGGTGGGAATAGCTAATACAAGGAGGGTATAATTTTACAATGATTGGAAGAGAGTATAAGGGGAATCGGTTATATAGGTTCTTTACAAAGAGTCATGGGTGTGTGGAACACCCTGTTCGGGGTGGTGGTGGAAGCAAATAAATTAGGGACATTTAAGTCACTCTTACAGTGGTGCTAGGAAGTTTGTGAACCCTGTAAAATTTTCTCTATTTCTGCATAACTAGGACCTAAAATGTGATCAGATCTTCACGCAAAACTTAGATAAAGACAAAAACATTATACTTGTTCATTTATTTATTGAGAAAAATGATCCAATATTACATGTATTTGTTAGAAAAAGTATGTGAGCCTCTGGGGTAATGCCTTCTACAAAAACTATTAGAGTCAGGTGTCCCAATCAATGAGATGAGACTGGAGGTGTGGGTTGTAGAGCTGCCCTGCCCTATGAAAAAGACACAGAAAGTCAGGTTACTGACAGAGCCTGCTCTTCTCAAAAATGATCTGTTTATGTGCACCATGCATGCCTTGATCAAAACAACTTTCAAGAGGACCTCAGAAGAAAAATTGTAGAGATGCATGAAGCTGGAAAAGGCTACAAACACATTTCTATAGACCTAAGTGTTCATCAGCCCACAGTAAGAGAAATTGTCTAAGATGCAGTAAACTCAGTATTGTTGTTACTCTCCCTAGGAGTGGACATCCTGCAAAGATCACACCAAGAGCACAATGTGCAATGCTGAAGGAGGGGAAAAAGAACCCAAGGGTAATCGCAACAGACCTGCAGAAATCTCTAGAACTTGCTAAAAATCTCTGTTCATGAGTCCACTATAAGAAAACCACTGAACGAGAATGGTGTTCATAGAAGGACAACATGGAGGAAAACACTGCTCTCCAAAAAAATTGCTGCACATCTCAAGTTTGCAAAAGACCATCTGGATGTTCCACAATGCTTTTAGGACAATGTTCTGTGGACAGATAAGACAAAAGTTGAACTTTTTGGTAGAAATGCACATTGCTATGTTTGGAGGAAAAAGGGCACTGCACACCAACATCAAACCTCATCCCAACTATGAAGCATGGGGAAAGAGCATCATGGTTTGGGGCTTCTTTGCTGCCTCAGAGCCTGGACAGCTTGCAATTGTTGAGGGAACAATGAGTTCAAAATTGTATCAAGACATCTTCCAGAAGAATGTCAGGGTAGCAGTCCATTACCTGAAGCTTAATAGAAGTTGGATAACGCAACAAGACAATGGCCCGAGTAAGTAAACAAGAGAATGGTTTAAAAAGAAGAAAATTCATCTTTTGGAATGGCCAAGCCAAAGTCCTGACCTTAATCCTATAGAAATATTGTGGAAGGACCTGAAGCAAGCTGTTCATGCAAGGAAGCCCACCAACATTCTAGAGCTGAAGCATTTTTGTAAGGAGGAATGGCCCAAAATTCCTCCAAACTGATGTGCAGGACTGATCAACAGTTACCAGAAACGTTTGGTGGAAGTTATTGCTGTATGGGCGGGGGGGGGGGGGGGGCGGGGGGGAGGTCACACCAGTTACTGAAAGCAAAGGTTCACATACTTCTTCCAACAAATACAAGTAGATATTTTTCCTCAATAAATAAATGAACAAGTATAATGTTTTGTGTTATTTATTTAATTGAGTTCTCTTTATCTAGTTTTAGGTCTTCCATGAAGATCTGATCACATTTTAGGTCAGATTTATGCAGAAATAGAGAAAATTCTCCAAGGCTCTATGGGAAGGAAGGGTTAGATTGAAAGAGTAGGTTGAAATTTCGGCACATCATGGGCCAAAGGGCCTGCAACGTGTTTGATGTTCCATGTTTTATGCTCTATGTTCAGGGTAAGTTTTACTTTAAACACAGAGAGTGGGTGCTTGAATCAGGCTGCAAGAGGAGGTAGTGGAATCGGATACAATAATGGTTTTTAAGAGGTTGTGAGATGAACAGGAGAGAAATGGAGAAGGTGCAGGCAGAAATGTAGTTTATTTTGGCATCAGAAATTTTGGTCAGTCAAGTATGATATTATACATGCGATGTCTGTAATACATACAATGGTGCCAGAAAGTTTGTGAATCCAGTAGAATTTTCTCTATTTCTGCATAAATATGACCTAAAATGTGATCAGATCTTCATGTAAGTCCTAAAATTAGATAAAGAGAGCCCAATTAAATACATAACTCACAAATACGCATCTGTGAGCTTTATCAAGATTTATGATAATTTGATGTGATTTCCAATATATAAGTATAAAGGAGAATCAAATAATTGTTACTCCGGATTTGATACAGCACAAAAAAAGACACAGCACGATAAAGAACACAATAATAAAAGAAGTAATTAATACAAATACGTAAGATAGCTTATATACATAGTTTGACTGTATGTCTATAGAGTGAAGCGCAGGAGTGTTTGTACATAAGGTGACCGACAGGAAATGATAAAGTAGTGGTGGTGGGGGTTTGTTGAAGGGTGGGTTAGTGTGTGGATGTTTTGACCAGGAACAACTAGTCTGAGTGCTGAATTACAGACTGATTCAAAGATAGGTCTCACCGGCTCCCCTCAATCCAACGGCAGATAGAAGTTATAGTTCATCGCTGCTCGTCTAGTCCTCTCCTTCACAGCTACTTTACACAAAGACAAACTGCCAGAAAATGGTTTTCAGCCTCCTGAACTTTTTCCCTTGGTGTTTTCAATCACAAACATTCTAGTTTGGACTTCAAAGCAGTAGAAAGAGGCATGTCCTCCCTCAATGTGCAGCTCTGTGGCCCTCCCCACCCCCTCTGTTCCTCGCTCCATATTCTTATAGGCGTGATGCATCAAAGGTTGTTCTTCTGAAGAGGCTGCGCGCACACAAGCAGAGCGACTAAAGGACATCAAAAAACAAACTAAAGTAAACATGAGAACAGAGGTTCCCACCACCGCAAGACTAAAGCACGTGCACACACAGCATCGGAGAGCGTGGATCCTGCCTCTTTTGTGTTCAGGTCTGACGACAGCTTTGTTCTGAGACATTAAAGCCTTGTGCTTATGAACTGGAGACGATCAGATAAAAGTTTCTTTCTCCGGGGTCAGCGAGACTCGAAAGCAAATTTGCGCAGAGGCTCACAAATCGAATTTGGATTTCAAAGTAGAAACAGTATCCCCCAGCACCATCCGGGAAGACACCCCACAACCTTATTAATTCAGAACCCACAGCACTTGGAGAAGACAAACCTACCCCCAGTGATGAATGGATAAGCGTGTGAAGAACATACATCTTCAGCCCAGAGTCCAAAACCTTTCACAGATCCAGGATTTTCTTTTGTAAAAGAGCCTCAGAGAAAAACACCCGAAGTGTACAATGTGCTTGAGGTGTATGAGATGATAAGTGGCATTTTTCCCAGGGTGGAAATGGCCAGTACAAGGGGCCATCATTTTAAGGTGACTGCAGAAAAGTATAAGGGGGCTGTCAGACAGAGCTTTTTTTTAATAGACAGACAGTGGTGGGTGTGTAGAACGCCCTGTTAGGGGTGGTGTTAGAGACAGATCCATTAGGGACATTTAAGAGAGAGGCACATGGATGATAGAAGAATGGAAGGCTATGTGAGAGGGAAGCACCAGATTGATCTCAGAGTAGGTTAAGAGTCTGACACAACATTGTAGGCTGAAAGGACTGTACTGTGCTGCACTGTATTAAAATTTACACCGTGGCCACTTTACTGTCTACCTCCTGTACACAATAAAGTGGACATTGAGCATACATTTGTGTTCACCTGCTGCTGTAGCCCGTCCCCTCCGACCTCTCTCATTAACAAGGCATTTTCACCCACAAAACAGCCACTCACTGGATGTTTTTTCTTCGTTTCTTGCACCATTCTCTATAAACTCCAGAGACTGTAGAAAGCAGGTGTGTGCGTTTGCCTAATAAAGAGGCCATTTGCTGTTTAGCAAGCAGTGCAAGCAAAGAGGGAAAACAGTGAGGTAATTTGACCAGTAGCCCACTGGCCTCTCGGAGGCAGACTCTGCACCTACCTGTGGTTTTTGTTCATGGCTGCCACCATGAGTGGGGTCCAACCCAGCTTGTGTCTGTGAGAGACGGGAACACCAACCAACAGCAACCTGCAAGAAACCCAACAGAACAGCATAATTGCAGCAACTGCCTGTGGAACTCCATCACTGGTACAGAGGGTAAAGTTGGTTCACCCGGGTTCGATCCCGAACCAGGGCACTATCTGTGTGCAGTTTGTACCATCTCCTTGTGACCATGTGAGATTCCCTCTGGGTGCCCCCACATCCCAAAGCTATGCAGGCGTTTCATTACAACATTGGCTCATTACAACATCCGAGTGGCTCTCGGATCCCACTCGATGAGACAGAAGGACATAAACACTGCTTAGAACCGCAAAGCTGTCGATATGGAAAAACAGAGCAAGTATTGAAATACTCACCTAGGTGTGCGTGGGCCCCTCTCACAGCAGCACACCTCCCACTTGATCCGAGGCACTATTCATGACTAGCACGTGGTGAAGGCCCGATAAACTACCCCCAATTCCCCCACCCCAAACACTCTACTGTTAAACCCTTTCCACAATATGAAATGGTGCAGTAAGTGGGCCATCTCAATCCAGTGAACCAGAACCACTCATCTCTTGTCACTACTCTTTACGAGTCCTACCCCATGTTCAACAAAGCCTCATATTCCCCCGGTAGTGTCACACTGTGTGGGTGTACTCCCAGAGCAGTAATCAAAGTTCTGCCACGTTCAAGGCCACAGTGGCGAAGAGACATTCGACAAGCAAAAAAGGGAACCCTTTACAATAAAGCCAGTCACTAGGTTAATTGAGCCACTGTAAATGGGCTTGAGTGAGCAGGCAAGGGGTAGATCCTGGGAAGGAGCTGAGGGGAATGTGGGGAGATGGGAGATTATAGGATTAATGTAGAGTCAGTGTAAATGAGTGGCCAATGGGTCACTGTAGACTTGATGGGCTGATGGGCCTGTTCCAGTGCTGTACCTCCCCATGACCCAATGGCCGATAGAACATAAAACATAGAACAATACACAGAGGAACAGGCCTTTTGACCCATCGTGTTGTGCCCAACCAGTTAAATTAGCAACCTAAATTTCTTCAACCTATCTTTCTATTTTCCTCACATTCATGTGTCTACCTAAACTTTTCTTAAAATTCCATAATGTTTCTGCCTCTAGCCCCACCCCAGGCAGCACATTCCAGGCACCCACCCCTCTGTGTGTGAAAACACTTGCTCCTCACATCTCCTTTAAAATTACCCCTTCTCACCTTAAATGCATAACCTCTGGTATTAGATAGTTCAACCTTTGGAAATAGATACTGTCTGTTTATTCTATATATGCCTCTCAAAATCTTTTAAACCTCTATCAGATCTCTGCTGCTCCAATTTTTCCAGTCTCTCATTCCAGCACATGCCCTTAGTCCAAACAACGTTCTTCTGCACCCTCTCCATAGCCTCAATATCTTTCATATAATGGAGCAACCAGAACTGTATGCATTATTCCAGATACGGCCTAACTAGAGTTTTATAAGGGTGCGGCGCTGAACTGGTTCTGTGGCCGTGGCCCACCGCCATTGGGCTCCCGGATTGGCTGTAACACTGAACTGGTTCTGTGGCCGTGGCCCACCGCCATTGGGCTCCCGGATTGGCTGTAACACTGAACTGGTTCTGTGGCCGTGGCCCACCGCCATTGGGCTCCCGGATTGGCTGTAACACTGAACTGGCTCTGTGACCGTGGTCTCACTTTCAGGGACCCTGCGGTTCATGTTCTGTGTGTTATTTGTTTAGTTTTTTATTGTTTAAATTCTTTTCTGTCACACACTGGGTGTTTGACCGTCTTTGTTGTGTGGGGGTTTTTAATGGGTTCCATTGTGTTTCGCTGTTTTTGTGGCTGCCTGCAAGACGACGGATCTCAGGGTTGTATATAGTATGCATACTTTGATAATAAATGTACTTTGAACTTTGAAACAGGCTCTTTGGCCCAACTGGTCTATGCTGACCAAGATGCCCCATCCAAGCCAGTCCCATTTGCCAGCATTTCTAAACCTTTCCTAACAACGTACCTTTGAAAAGTTCGTGTTGCTGCCTCAATCGTATCCACTGGCAACTCAATCCACATATATAATCACTCTTTGTGTAAAAATTGTGCCCTTCAAGTTCCTATTAAACCTACTTTGAAATTGTTTTTGGCTTACAAATAAAAGTTTTTCACTGTACGAGACCATAAGAGAGAGAAGCAGAATTAAGTCATTCAGCCCATCAAGTCAGCTCCCTCAATCTATCATGGCTGATTCATTTTCCCTCTCAAGCCCACTCTCTTGCTTTCTCTCCGTAACCTTTGCAACCCTTACTAATCAAGAATTCATCAACCTCTGCGATTAATATACCCAATGACTTGGGTGTATTTAACGTGGAGGCTGTCATGGCAATGAATTCCAGATTCACCACCCTCTGGCTAAATAAAATATCCCTCATCTCTTGTTCTAAATGGATGCCCCCCTAGTCTGAGGCTGTGTCTTCTGGTCCTAGACTGTCCCAGTACAGGAAACATCTTCTCCACATCCACTCTATCTAGGCCTGTCAATATTTGGTGGGTAGGTGAGATCCTGACATGAGGTTTCTATGACAGATGGAACCCATCTGGCTTTCAGCTGCAGACTATGTTAAGTGATACTGTTAACACCCAGTCACCTACTTCACTGCAGAGATACCTGACCTGATTTAAACCCATCTGGCACGTTTTAACCTAACAACATACATACACACACCACGCTGCTTGACCAGAATGGGGCCAAAAAGCTAAGGGGTTAAATTACAAGGTCTGGCTGCACTAACTCCACATAAATTTAGTAACAGTGGCAATGCCATCAGGTAAGTGGGACAAGGCAGAAGACTAAGGAGGCATGGATTAGATGGGCTGAATGGCCTGTTTCTGTGATGTGGCACTTTATGAGAAGTTTTTCACTGTACTTCACGCCATTTACCATCAAAGCTCTGAATATTGGCTTAGTCTACTTGATACCTCCCCCATACTACAGTCTCTCTCTCTCACACACACACACACACACACACACACACACACACACAACCCCCCCCCTAAAGGAACTCAGCAGGTCAGGCAGCACCTATGGAGGGGAATAAACAGTTCACGTTTCAGGCTGAGACCCTTCATCCGGACTCAGGAATTATTCTTCATTAAGTTACTTCCAAAGTAACTTAAATTTGCACATTGGGTGTTTGACTTCTTTGTTGAGTGGGTATGTTTTCTTGAATTCTACTGTGTCTCGGTGTTTTGAGGCTGCCTGCAAGATGAATCTCAAGGTTGTATATTGTACACATACTTGGATAATAAATGTACTTTGTAAGGCAGCTATATCTTTTTGTTTTCAGATACAGTGCAGGGACTGTGTGTCTTCAGCCCATAATGTCTGTCTGATAATCCTGCCTGTACCTAGTCAGGTGTTTAAATGTGTCAAACATTACATTGTACCTGTTTCACCTGGCAGCCAGTTTCAGACACCTGTTTAAAAGAAAATCTGCCACACCTATCTCCACTGACTCTTCCCCCACTCATCTTAAACCTATGCCTTCTTGTATTTGGCAAATGCAATGTTGGCATTTATTTCAAGGGGAATAGAATATAAAAGCAAGGAGATAACGCTGAGCCTTTATAAGACACTAGTCAAGCTGCACTTCGAGTATCGTTAACAGTTTTGGGCCCCATATCTCAGAAGGGATGTGTTATCATTGGAGAGAGTCCAGAGGAGGTTCAGAAGGATGATTTTGGGAATAAAGGGGTTAACATATGAGGAGTGTTTGGGAGCTTTGGGCTTGTACTCACTGGAATTTAGAAGAACGCCGGGCGATCTCATTGAAACCTACCAAATATTGAAAGGATTGGATAGGGTGGATGTGGAGAGGATCTTTCCTATGGTGGGGTATCCAGAACTAATGGGCACAGCCTCAACATTGAGGAGCGATCTCTTAGAACAGAGGTAAGGAGGATTTTGTTTTAGCTGGAGAGCAGTGAATGCTCTGCCATAGGCTGCGGTGGAGTTCAAGTCCCATGGGTATATTTAAGGCAGATATTGATGGTTTCCTGATCGGTCAGGGCATCAAGGGATATGGGGAGAGGTCAGGTGTATGGGGCTGAGGGGGATCCGGGATCAGCCATGATGGAATGGCGGAGCAGACTTGAAGGGTTGAATGGCCTGATTCTGCTCCAATGTCTTATGGTCTTACTTAACATTCCCACTCTCTGGGAAACAGACTCTGGCTGCCTAAACTATCTGTGCCTCCATTAACGTTATATTTTTCTGTCAGGTCTCCCGTCAACTTCCAACGCTCTAGGGAAAACCGTAAGTTTGTCCAGTGTCTTCTGAGAGTTAATATGCTCCAATCCAAGCAATATTCCAGAGAACCTCTTCTGCACTCTCTCCAAATGCTCTGCATCCATTCTGTAGGTCGTCCAACACTAACAATAAGAATGTGGAAGCTTTAGAGAGGGCAGAGGAGAGTTACCAGGATGCTCCCTGGATTAGAGAGCAAGTTTTATGAGGATAGGTTGAGCCAGCTTGGGCTTTCCTCTTTGGAGCGAAGGAGGATGAGAGGAGGGTGTGAGGTGACTTGATAAAGATGTACAAGATGATAAGAGGCATAGAGTGTACAGCCACAGACTTTTCCCCAGGGTGAAATTGGCTGAATCAAGGCAGCATAATTTGGTGGTGATTGGAGGGAAGTATAGAAGGAATGTCTGAGGTAGATTCTTGTTTTTTTGCACGGAGAGTGCTGAGTGTGTGTCACACCCTGCCAGGGGTGGTTGTAGAGGCAGGTAAATTAGGGTATTTAAAGAAACTCTTAGATAGGCACATGGGAATTCAGTTCTGTGGAATGGGCAGATGAAAACAGCGGTGATATCCAGGAAGGGGGCTCTGATGGAGTCAAAGGGTACGGCGAGGCACAGACGATGTGCAGCCAAGGAAGTCTCCAGTTGTGACGATCACTCGTACTACTGGAATCGGTCGAGAGAGTGTGACTGTCCACAGCTGCATTGGCTTTTCCACTTTAAAAGGTTTCCCGCACAGCCTCCTATTGTCATTGCTGAAATCGACAGACTACCAACAGATATGCACATGGATGAAAGAAAAATGGAGGGCTATAGGGAAGGGAAGGGTTAGGTAGATTTTAGAGTAGGGTATAACACTGGCACATCATCATGAGCCAAACAGTCTGTACTGCACTGTAGGGTTCTATGTAACATCCCAGAGAACCTCTTTGGCACCCTCTCCACAGGCTCCACCACCATTCTACAGAGGTTTTTAACACTGGACCTGTGCTCAGGCCCAGAAAGGCCCCAATGGAGTGGATGTGGAGAGGATGTTTCCTGTGGTGGGGGAAGCCTAAGACCAGAGGACACAGCCTCAGAATAGAGGGACGTCCTTTTAGAATGGAGATGAGGAGGAATTTCTTTAGCCAGAGAGTGGTGAGTCTGTGGAATTCATTGTCACAGGCAGCTAAGTTGGACAGGTCTTTATGTATATTTAAGGGAGAGGTTGATAGATTCTTGATTGGTCAGGGAATGAAGAGATATGGGGGAACGCAGAAGATTGAGGCTGAGAAGGAAAATAGATCAGCGTGATGAAATGGCAGAGCAGACTTGATGGGACAAATGAACTAATTTGCTCCAATAGCTCATACAATATGCCAGATGTAGCACAGAGCAACACACTGGGTACAGCCACTGCCTCACAGCATCAGACCTGTGTTCGACAGCACTGCCTGTGTGTGTCTGTCTCTATGGGTTAACTTTGGACGTTCTCCCTGTGATCATTTCGATCTCCTCGGGGTACTCCAGCTCCCTCCTACAGTCCAGAGACACATGGGTTGGGGTTAGTAATTTGTGGGCAAGCGACGTTAGTGCCAGAAGCGTGGTGACACTTGAAGGCTGCCCCCCAGCACATCATCCGACTTGTTGATGTTCCAGCATCTGCAGATTCACTCATGTTGCCAATGTATTTCACCGTATGTTTCCAAGTACGTGTGACAAATAAAACGAATCTGAAGTCTAAAAATGATGATAAAATACAAGATCATAATGAGGTAGACTGTTATACCAAGAATTCACCATATTTCCAGACAGAGGAGCAGAATCAGGCCATTCAGCCCATCGAGTCTGCTTCACCATTTGATCATGTCTGATTTATTTTCCCTCTCAATCCCATTTCCCTGCCTTCTCACCTTTGACACCTTTACTAATCAAGAACCCGTCAACCTCTACTTTAAATATAGCCAGTGACTTGGCCTCCACAGCCGTCTGAGGCAATGAATTCCAGATTCACCTCCCTCTGGCTAAAGAAATTCCTCCTCATCTCTGTTCTAAATGGACGTCCCTCTATTCTGAGGCTGTGTCTTCTGGTCCTAGACTCCCCCACTATGAGAAACATCCTCTCCACATACCCTCCATCTAAGTCTTTCAATATTCGACAGGTTTCACTGAGATCCCCCCTCAATCTTCAAAACTCCAGCGAGTACAAGCCCAGAGCCGCCAAACACTCCTCACACATTAACCCACGTAAGTATTGCAAAGAAAAGCATTGTGTATTGCAGGTCCATGAAGTTAGGACGTTTTTGCCTCCATCCTTATCAGTCTTTCTAAGAGACAGTCAACTTTTTGCCAGATGTCTCCTATGCTTAGCCTCACCTTCACCCACCGTTCTGGGTGAGTGGCCACAAGACTTTAGTCTGAGGAACAGCAGAGGCAGTGTTTGAGTTAGAGATCAGTCCCTGCCCCCAGCCCCTTCCTCAGAAGCTCTCCTCGACAGGTGAACCTCCACAGTCAGAAACTTGAACCTTTTCTTATTTGCAAGACCCTCCCCATTCACGACAAAGAGGGGAGGTCGCCTGTGACTGCAGCCCACCGCCAAACAATCTGTTACTGTTTAAAGGCAGCTTGCTCCTGGGAGCCCCTCACAAAAGACAGTGTTTGTACGAGCTCTGTTTAACTTGGAGCTTTGGGCAGCATTAAGCTGACATCACTGTGGCAATGGGTCACGAGTCGGGAGCTGGTCGTCAATGATCCAGTGCAGCACTCTCACCCCCACCCCTCCCGACTCCAAAATATCCAGTCCTCACCACTGCCATCAGACTCTTGAACCAATCACATCTTTTATGTCCCTTCCCGATGACACTGCCACGTTCCCCACCCTTAACTCTACCTCTTCCATTAAACATAGAACAAAACTCTAGAGCACGGTAGATATATCTTTACAACACTGCTAGGCACGAGCTGGAGTACTGCAGACAGTTCTGGTCACCCTGTTACTGGAAGGATGTCGAGGCTTTGCAGAGGGTACAGAAGAGGATGCTGTCTGGATTCTAGGGCATGTGCTGTAATGAGAAGTTGGACAAACTTGGGCTGTTTTCTCTGGCTGCCAGAGCCTGAAAGGAGATCTGATAGAGGTTATGAGATTATGAGAGGCATAACTAGAGTAGACAGACAGTATCCTTTACTCTGGGTTGAAAAGTCTAATACCAGAGGGCATGCATTTAAGATGAGCAGGTAATTTCAAAGGAGATGTGAGGCGAGTGGTTTTTTTTTACACTGAGAGTGGTGGAAACCTTGACAGTGCTGCTGGGGTGAAGATAGAGGCAGATACATCAGAGACTTAAAAAACGTTTAGATAGGCACACGGATGTGAGGGAAATGGACATTGTGTAGGTAGAAGAGATTTGTTTACTTGGCAATTTGATTACTAACTTAATTGGTTTGGCACAATATTGCGAGCTGAAGGGTCTGTTTGTGTGTTGTACTGGTCTACGTTTTATATACAGACCTTTCCGCCCACAATGTTGTGCTGACCTCTTAATCCCTTCTAAGATCAATATAACCCTTCCTTCCCACCTCGCCCCTCACTTCTACTCTCTGTGTAAGAAAAAAAGTGTCCCACATCTCCTTTGAATTTACCCCCTCTCACCTTAAATTGTTAAATTGGTTTACTTATTTCACATAGAGCAAGATAGATGAAAAGCAGCCCATACAGATCACTCTATCAGAGAGTGCATTAGGGCAGCAGCAGGGTGAAACCCCATCAGGACACAGAATAAAGTGCCACACTTGCAGAGAGGGTGCAGTGCAGGCAGGCAATCAGCACAAGGCC
The DNA here is from genome assembly GCF_048418815.1 of Hemitrygon akajei. Lineage (NCBI taxonomy): Eukaryota > Metazoa > Chordata > Chondrichthyes > Myliobatiformes > Dasyatidae > Hemitrygon > Hemitrygon akajei. The sequence continues at coordinate 196,175,550 of NC_133127.1, read as the reverse complement.
GCAACAAGGCAAAGTGTGGGGTCAAGAGACCATTTATCACACTAGGGAAGCACTCAATCGTACACATTTATCACCTTATAAATCTCTATTGGATCTCTCCTCAGCATCCTCTACTCCAGAGAAACAGCTCCAGCTCATCAGGTTTAATATCACTGGCATTCTATACACCATGAAATTTGGGCTTCCTCGTGCTTGCATCATGAAATTTGGTGTTTTGCAGCAGCAGTACATTGTAATGTATAATAATAAGAAACATAAGTTACAATTTAAAAAAGTAAAGAATTAAATAATTAATGCAAAAAGAGAGTAAAGCAAATAGGAAAAAAAGTGAGGTAGATGGTGTTCCTGAAACACTGAGTGTGTGTCTTGAGGCTCCTGTACCACCATGTCCACCAAATCAGGCAGCCTCTCCGCACCCTCTCCAAAGCTGTCACATTCTTCCTGCTGGGGTTGGTTAGAAGCTGATATGTTTAAGAAACACTTAGGCACAAGAATGATAGAAAAATGGAGGGCTATGTTGGATGGGAGGCTTAGATTGATCTTGGAGCATAACGTTGTGGGCCAAACGACCTGTACTGTGCTGTAATGTTCCATGATCATGAGAGACAGGAATTTCATGCCTGCACACACGAGTTACCAGTAAACCTATTGTACAAACTGCTTAAGTGCAGCTAGAATACAAACTTCCCTGTACACAATTCATTAAACATGAGGGGAACTCTTCACTCAGACAGTGGAACAAGCTGCTAGTGGAAGTGCTGGATGCGGGTTTGATTTCAGCATTTAAGAGAAGCTTGGATCGGTACATGGATGGGAGGGGTATGGAGGGCTATGATCTGAATGCGGGTAGATGGAACCAGGCAAACAAGGCTAACACAGACTAAACGGAGCGAAGGGCCTGTCTCTGTGCTGTAGTGTTCTAGAACTCTGTTTGACTCTAAGGAGGTACAGGAGCCTCAGGACCCACACACCAGGTTCAGGAACAGCTATCATCCCCAAGCATCAAGCTCTTGAAGAACAGGGGACGACTTGTGTACACCCCCAACCTCCCATCACTGAACTGATTCCACAACCTGTGCTCTTCTTCATCTCGTGTTCTCAATATTTTTTTTTCTTTTTGAATTTGCACTGTTGGTTGTCTTTTGCACATTGGTTGTTTGTCGATCTCACGATTTTCATTGATTCTATTGTGCTTCTTTCTACTTACTGTGAATGCCCGCAAGGAATCGAACCTCAGGATATGATGACATCTATGTACTCTGATAATAAATTTCCTTTGAACTTTGAATGACAGGTGGGCTGGAATCTGCTCAGTATTATCCCTCTCAACCCCGTTCTCCTGCCCTCTCCCCATAACCCTTGACACCCTGACCATATCCATCTAATCCTTTCCTATCCAAGTGTCTTTGAATCTTGTAACTGTCCCTGTCTCTACCACCTCTGGCAGTTCATTTCACACATGCCTCTGTGTGAACAAGTCTTTTTCCTCTTAGTTAAAGCTTTTGGTTCCTATTCTGGATAAAAAGAAAGATGAGACTGCGACCATTCTGCCTCTCATGCTTTTGATAAAGACACCATTGAACCTGATATCACTAGCACCATGCATTGTGGAAGATGGAGCAACAGCCCCCTCAAGTGGGCTGGTTGGTAACTGCAAGGGAAACCCCGATCAATCCCAGATTAAAATATATATATTTTTTAAAAGATCTCTGAATTTAAAGATTAGCTTTATTTTTTCACACCCATCAAAACATCCAGCGAAATGTGTTGTTTGCATCAATGACCAACACAGTCTGAGGATGTGCTGGGGGCCATAACCTTAACCTTTATGTCACGACCATAACCTTAACCAGTACGTCTTTGGACCGTGGGAGGGAGCCGCCACATGGTCACATGGAGAACATACAAACTCCTCACAGACAGAGGCAGAGTTGAACCCTAACTGCTAGCTCTGTAAAGCGTGGAATCAAACCAACCCCCAGCCCAGCCAGCTGTTAAAACAAACGTCCTGGCAGACAATGGTCACCCCTCAGTTTAATGGGATTCATTGGCTCAGTCTGTGCCTGTGCTGCACTGTTCTATGTTCACCAACATGTCAAACACAGTTTTCTCACTGCAATGTCTGTGGCTCAGGGGCACACTCACCTCCTTGCCAAGACTCCACACACGACTCCTCCCCACCAGGGAGATGGTGGTGGGGAAAACAGGTCACTCCGAGAATCTTCCTGTGTATAACTGACTAATTTAAAAGACAGAAGACAACAGCTGTTCGTGCCCTTCAATCCAGTGCTGTACTGACTTTAACCTAGGTCATGATCTAAGAGCCTCTTGTACGCTTCCATTACCACACCTGATAGCGCATTCTCGGAACCCACCACTGTGTACATAGAACAGTGCAGACTGAGAGCACTGTGTATGTAGAACAGGCCCTTCAGCCCACCATGTAATGCTGACCCTTTAACCTACTCTAAAATCATTCTGAGCCTTCTCTCCTGTTTTCTTTCTGCATCACCAATTCTATATTGTGACACTGGACACGGTAGGATAGCAGTTACCGTGACGCTATTACACCTCGAGGCGTATTCCATTCCGATGTCATCTGTAAGGGGTTTCAAATACTTGTGTTTCCTCCCACGGTCCAAAGGTGTACTTGTTAGTTGGTCCTTGTAAATTGTTCTGTGATTAGGCTCAGGGTTGCTGGGCAGTGCAGTACAAAGAGCCTATTCCACACTGTATCTCAATAAACACACACACACACATCAGCTGTGAAGTATTTCCGCACATCCAGCGAACGTTCAGGGAAACGTGCTGGAGGAATGCAAGGCTTTTCTTTGCAGTGAAGCAGTTGTAATTGTTTAGGCTATGTAACTGATTGTAATTAGACCTCGTAGCATTCTCGCCAGGACCATCAAGCTTAAAAACAGTTACTTACCACCTGCAGTAAGGCTGATCAACAACTCCACCCACTAACCCACCCCAACCACCACTACTTTATCATTTCCTATCAGTCAGGACACTCCTGTGCCTCGCGTCACTTTATGGACACAAGTTACCTTATGTATTTATATGTATTGTGTTCATTTGTTATTGTACTATTTATCTTATTTCTTGTGCTGCATCGGATCCAGAGTAACAATTATTTTGTTCTCCTTCACACTTGTGTATGGAAATGTCTTTAAATAATTTTGAATCTTGAACAATCATGAATATCTTAGATTGTTGGTCAGCGAGTGGACAAGAGGTTCAGTCAGCATATGGAACACAGAACACTACAGCACAGGAGTAGGTCCTTTGGTTCATGACATTGTACCAAACCAAATGCCCCACCTAATCAAATCCTTTCTGCCAACACAATCAAGTTTAAGATCACCAGCATATGCTGTGAAATTTGTTCTCTTTACAGCAGCAGGTCAATGAAATACGTGTTAAATACAGAGAAAAAAATAACTGAGTTACAGCATATTGTGTGCATGCATATATGTAAAATCGTCAAGTTAAAATAAGTTGTGCCAAATAACACAAATAAAAAAAGTAGTGAGGTGGTGTCCATGAGTTCAATGTCCATTTAGGATCGGATGGCAGAGGGGAAGAAGCTGTTTCTGAATCGTGGAGTGTGTGCCTTCAGGCTTCTGATGGTAACCGTGTGAGAAGGGCATGTCCTGGGAGGTGGGGATGCTGCCTTCCTAAGGCACTGCTCCTTTACGATGTCTCAGATACTACAGAGCTTTGATAGAGCTGACTAATTTACTAGTTTCTGCAACTCATTTTCATCTAGTGCAGTACCTCTCCACACCAGACGGTGATGCAGCCGGTCCGAATACTCTCCGCGGTACATTTGTACAAGTTTCAAGTGTTTTAGTCGACAAACCAAATCTCCTCAAACTCCTAATGAAATTTGAATGTATTTAAATCTTACATCCATCCCACAAGTAAAAATCTTTGCATTATACCCGTCACAATGTACGGACATGTGAATTTATAAGTCTAATGGCTTGTAGAAAGAAGCTGTCTTGTCTTCTTTATAGCTGCATCAATATGTTGCATCCAGGTTAGATCCTCAGAGATATTGACACCCAGGAACTTGAAATTTGTAACTCTCTCCACTTCTGATCCCTCGATGAGGATTGGTTTGTGTTCCTTTTCTTACCCTTCCTGAGTTCCCCAATCAGCTCTTTGGTCTTGCTGACGATGAGTGTAAGGTTCGTGCTGTGACACTATTCAACCAACTAGTACATCTCGCTCCTGTACACCTTTTTGGCACCATCTGAAACAGTTATACCAGCAGCAAATGCAGAGACCTGTTTGAAATGTGCCTAGCCACACAGTCATGAGTAGAGAGAGAGTAGAGCAGTGGGCTAAGCACACACCCCTGTGGAGCGCCAGTGTTAACTGGCCGTGAGGAAATCAAAGATCCAGTTGCAGAGGGAGCTACAGAGGCCCAGGTTCTGTAGCTTTTCAATCGGGACTTTAGGAATGATGGTGTTCAATGCTGAGCCATAGTCAATGAACAGCATCTTGACGCAGGTATTTGCATTGTCCAGGTGATCCAAAGCTGCACGAAGAGCCAATGAGATCGCATCTGCTGTAGACCTATTGTGGCAATCGCAAATTGCAATGGGTCCAGGTCCATTGAGACAGGTGTTGATTCTAGCCTCTCAAAGCATTTCATCACCGTAGATGTGAGCGCTACTGGATGATCGTCATTGAGGCAGCTCACACTGCTCTTCTTGTGCACTGGTATAATTGTTGTTCTTTTGAAGCAGGTGGGAATTTCTGACTGTAGCAGAGAGAGATTGAAAATGTCTTTGAGCACCCCCGCCTATTGACACGGGTTTTCAGAGCCTTACCAGGCACTCCATCAGGGCCTGCTGCCTTGCGAGGGTTCACCCTCCTGAAAGACAGCCTGACGTCAGCCTCCGAGACAGAGATCACAGGGTCATCGGATGCTGCAGGATCCTCACAGCTGTGGTTTTATTCTCCCTTTCAAAGTGAGCTCGTCTGGTAGTGAAGCATCGTTGCCATTCATGCTATTGGATTTCATTCGCAGGAAGTAATGACCTGCAAACCCTGCCAGAGTTGACATGCATCCAATTTCACCTCCAACCTCACTCAGAAATGTTGCTTTGCCCTTGAAATAGCTCTCCGCAATCATACCTGGTTTACCTGTATAGATCTGGGTCACCAGACTTAAATGCCACAGATCTAGCCCTCAGCAGATGACGAACCTCCTGGTTCATCCACGGCTTTTGTTTTGGAAACGTACGGCAAGTTTTCGTAGGCACAGCCTCATCCCCGCAGACTTTCTTGAAGTTGGTAATAACTGTGGCATTCTCATCTAGATTTGAAGATGAATCCCTGAATACAGTTCAGTTCACCGATTCAAAGCAGTCCTGTAAGCACACCTGTGTGTCCCTTGTCCATACCTTCTTGGTCCTCACTGCTGGTGCTGCAGTCTTTAGCCTCTGCCTATACTCAGAGAAGTACAGCCGGGTGATCACTTCCCAAAGTGAGGGCGTGGAATAGCACGGTAAGCACTCTTGATCTTACAGTAACACAGGTCCAGTGTTTTATTTCCTCTGGTTCTACAGGTGATTTGCTGATACTTATTGTCATTTCCACCATAACTGCCGGTACAGTGCACAGTAAAAAAGAGACAATGTTTTTCAGGACCATGGTGCTACATGACACAGTACAAAAACTACACTGAACTACGTAAAAAAACAACATAGAAAAAAGCTACACTAGACTACAGACCTACCCAGGACTGCATGAAGTGCACAAAACAGTGCAGGCATTACAATAAATAATACACAAGACAATAGGGACAGTAGAGAGCAGTAAGTTGGTGTCAGTCCTGACTCTGGGTATTGAGGGGCCTGATGGCTTGGGGGAAGAAACTGTTACATAGTCTGATCATGAGAGCCTGAATGCTTTGGTGCCTTTTCCCAGATGGCAGGAGGGAAAAAAGTTTGTATGAGGGGTGTGTGGGGTCCTTCATAATGCTGTTTGCCTTGCGGATGAAGCGTGTAGTGTAAATGTCCGTAATGACAAGAAGAGAGACCCCGATGATCTTCTCAGCTGACCTCACTATCCACTGCAGGGTCTTGCGATCCGAGATGGTGCAATTTCCGAACCAGGCAGTGATGCAGCTGCTCAGGATGCTCTCAATACAACCCCTGTAGAATGTGATGAGGATGGGGGGTGGGAGATGGACTTTCCTCAGCCTTTGCAGAAAGTAGAGATGCTGCTGGGTTTTCTTTGCTATGGAGCTGGTGTTGAGGGACCAGGTGAGATTCTCTGCCAGGTGAATACCAAGAAATTTGGTGCTCTTAATGATCTCTACCGAGGAGCCATCGATGTTCAGCGGGGAGTGGTCACTCCGTGCCCTCCTGAAGTCAACAACCATCTCTTTTGTTTGGTTCACATTCAGAGACAGGTTATTGGCTCTGCACCAGTCCGTTAGCAGCTGCGCCTCCTCTCTGTAAGCTGATTCGTCGTTCTTGCTGATGAGACCCACCACGGTTGTGTCATCGGCGAACTTGATGATGTGGTTCGAGCTGTGTGTTGCAGCACAGTCGTGGGTCAGCAGAGTGAACAGCAGTGGACTGAGCACACAGCCCTGGGGGGCCCCCGTGCTCAGTGTGATGGTGTTGGAAATGCTGCTCCCAATCCGGACTGACTGAGGTCTCCCAGTCAGGAAATCTAGGATCCAGTTGCAGAGGGAGGTGTTCAGGCCCAGTAGGCTCAGCTTTCCAATCAGTTTCTGAGGGATGATTGTGTTGAATGCTGAAGTGAAGTCTATGAACAGCATTCAAACGTATGTGTCTTTTTTGTCCAGGTGCGTTAGGGCCAGGTGGAGGGTGATGGCAATGGCATCGTCTGTTGAGCGGTTGGGACGGTACACAAACTGCAGGGTGTCCAGTGAGGGGGGCAGCAGGGTCTTGATATGCCTCATGACGAGCCTCTCGAGACACTTCATGATGATGGATGTGAGTGCAACGGGATGGTAGTCAATTAGGCAGGACACTGAAGACTTCTTCGGCACGGGGATGATGGTGGCGGCCTTGAAGCACGTTGGAACGGTGGCGCTGCTCAGGGAGATGTTGAAGATGTCAGTGAGAACATCTGCTAGCTGGTCTGCACATCTTCTAAGCACTCTACCAGGGATGTTGTCTGGTCCAGCAGCCTTCCGTGGGTTGACCCTGCACAGGGTTCTTCTCACATCGAACACAGTGAGACACAGAATCTGGTCATTTGAAGGAGGGGTGGACTTCCTCGCCGCCACGTCATTTTCCACCTCAAAACAGGTGTAGAAGTTATTCAGCACACCTGGGAGGGAGGCATCACCTGCACAATCAGATGATGTTGTCCTGTAATTAGTGATGTCCTGGATGCCCTTCCACATGTGCCGCGTGTCATCGCTGTCCTGGAAGTGACTGTGGATTAGCTGGGCATGTGCATGCTTTGCCCCTCTGATGGCTCGGGACAGTTTGGCCCTCGCTGTTGTTAGGGCTGCCTTGTCGCCTGCTCTGAAGGTGGAGTCACGGGCCCTCACTTTGTATCTTTAGTAACTCACTTTAGTGACTTCGTCAAGCTGGCCTGGTTAAAATCCCCCAAAATGATGGTGAAGGCATCAGAATGTGCTGTTTCATGCCTGTGGATTACATCCCTCAGCTTGTCTAGTCTGTTTGACATTAGCCTGAGGTGGAATGTACACCGCCACCAAAAAAACTCTTGGGAGGCAGGTACAATGGCCGGAACTTAATTGCGAGGTATCCCAGGTCTGGTGACCAACACTGGGACATGACTGACACATTGGTACACCACAGGAGTTGAACATGAGTCATACACCTACACCTGTGCTTTAGAGTCTTGACCAGACCTATTTTGATGATTTATTGTGATCTCGTCTATTCGAATCGCAGCACAATGTGCATATCCTTCCATTTCCTGCACATTCACGTGCTCCCAATGAGTTCCTGAACACCACCTTCGCATCTGCCTCTATCAGTGCGTCCCAGGCACCCTCCACACGGGGCGGGGGGGGGGGTGATTTACCCTGCACATTATCTCTCCAACACCACTATCATATCTGTCTCTACCAGCACCCCAAGCAGTGCGTCCCAGGCACCCATCACTCTGTGTAAACAAAAAACAACTCTCCCTGCACATCTCCTTTGAAACTACCTTCTTTCACTTTAAATGCATGCCCTCTGGTATTAGACAACTCAAATGAAACTGATAGGAATAGGATACCGTCTGCCTGTCTATGCCTCTCAACATAAATCTCTCTCAGGTCTCCCCTCAGCCTCTGCCGCTCAAGAGAAAACAACCCGTACTGAACAGGGGGCTGATTTGCCGGAGATATGGAGACACAGTCACCCATACAGAACGGGGCCGGGGGGGTGATTCTCCAGAGATATGGAGACACAGTCACCCATACGGAATGGGGAGCTGATTCCCGGGAGTTATGCAGACACAGACTAGGGTGTCTTGCTGAACTTGCCTCATTTACCTGTGTTTGGCCCAGACCCCTCTGAAACTTTCCCAACCATGTAGTCAATATCTCACGGGCACAATCCACCCCAACAATCCATCAGTAGTATCCAGAGGTGGTGCTATCTTAACATAGCAACATCCATCATCAAAGATCCCCACTATCAAGGCCAGGCCATCTTCTCACAGCTCCCATCGGGCAGGAGGTACCGAATCCTGAAGCCCCACACCACCAGGTTCAGGAACAGCGACTTCTCTTCAACTATCTGGTTCTTGACCCACCATCCCTAACCTTACTTCAGCAACAGAAAACTACGGACAACCTCTTGCACTGCCGTTAGACCATGATACACAGGAACAGAACTAGGCCACTCAGCCCATCGAGTCTGCTCACCACTTCATCATTATCCCTCTCAACCCCATTCTCCTGCCTTCTCCCTGTGGAGTTTTTGGCATTTTCAACAAAGGCTGTTTTTCTATGGTCTCTTTCTCGTTTCTCCCCCTACAATTTTGTATAATTTATATTCTGTGTTGTCTATACCTTCGTGCCTGTTACAAACCCGCAGGTTTCATTTACTGTGGACTATCGCTTTGAGTGCCTGAGTGAGGTGGGACTATGACGTCAGTCACAGGCTGTTGTGGTCTGTGCAGATTAAAATACAGAGACACAGAGACAGACAGACAGAGCTTCAGTCGTAAGAGAGGAGACTGGACAGGCAAGCTGAACCTTCAGCTTGTCGCTGCTATGGTAGTGGTATGGTACTACTCTTCGATGCCCACAAGATTAGGTTCAACATTGGCACACAGTGCACAGCAAATGTGTGACTGTCGCTTTGTATAAACCATAGGAGTGGATTTTTGGGATAATTTGTGGACCACTCGTGTAGCCCTTGCCTGGGTCTGTTGTGTGGTAACCAGTGGAAGACGATATTCCTGTGACAGGTCACTTTCGGTAGTATATGGATTCAGAACGTTACGGCGGACAAGATCTACAGCAACTGTTATCTCGTTTTACTAGTGTGGAACCTGTGGAATACTTCGTACTTACCTTCTCTCTCCATTACAACATGGATTACAAATATCTCTCTCCCACCATTACAACGCGGATGACTAAACTTTCCTACTTTACCATCTCAAGACTCTAAGCCTTGTTCCCCCAAGCTCGATATAGTTTGGGAGCTATGTTTACACGTATATACACATAACACTGTTAACTTCTGTTTATCTTGGTTGAGTTACTATATTGTAAGTAGATACTAATAAAGATCGTGGTTTTAACATCAAAACCGGACTCAGTGTGAAATCTCTTGCTTGCTGCTGTGTCTAAAACATTACAGTTCGTAGCAGTGCCTGTATCCCTACACCTCACCGTTCTTGTGCGCGTGACAATTAATTTAACTTGACTAGACTAAGTGACCCAAGGTACAGGAGTGTCTGTACTTAAGTAATGGATGGGTTGATCAGCCTTACTGCCTGGGGAAAGTCACTGTTTTTGAGTCCGGTGATCCAGGCATTGATATTACACAGCCTCCTCCCTCATGGGAGTGGGACAAACAGTCCATGAGCAGGGTGGGTGAGATCCTTCATGATGTTACTGGCCCTTTTCCTGCACCTTTCTGAATATTCTGAGGTCCTTGATGGCTGGTAGGCTGGTGTTCTTTCTTGTATTATTTTATACAATTTCTACTGTTTATTTATTTCTTTGTGTGACTGTGGTCTCTCTCATGCTTTGTGCACCTGATGCAAAGGACAGAATCCTGACACTGGCTTTCTACCCAAAACTATTGACAATTCCTTCCCGCCGGACTGATGCTGCTCGACCTGCTGAGCTCCACCAGTAGGTTGTGTGGAGATTTAGATTCCAGCATCTGCAATCCCCGCGTAGGGGAGAAAGAGAGGAGCGGAGCGGAGCAACTGGAAAGCAAAGGTAGGGAGGACAGTAACCACGTGAGCACTCTGCTTACCTGCTGACCTCAGCCACGTTGTTCAGACGAGCAGCTTCCAGTAGTGCCTGGCCTGAGGAGGAAACAACGACGAATCAGTCTCAGAGCTCTCACACTGACAGACATCACCGGGTGATCGTTAAAAACACGCTTTGTTTTATGGATGGTTCCTTAAGGTTGTCATAGTGTCATAGCTGGTGAGTGGTGGGAGCTGTGGGGATGAGCTCCCACTACCTACTAAATGCGTCTCAAATAGCCTCTGACAACCAAGTCCAGCTCCTGGTTTTCACGTGTGGCTTAGCTACTAAGCCCGGTGGTCAGTTTCTACTGATAGGAAAAGAGGGAAAGGTGGGTTTCTGTTGCCTCGAAATGAGTTCCTCTGGGCAGATAGGGCTTGGCAGCTCATCTAGGACAAGGAAATCACTGATCTCAAATCTCCACTGCCTTGTGGTTATACCCCCTCCTGGGGAGGGCTTCGGGAGTAAACCCCAAGGAAAAATCCAGAGCCGGAGTCTGTAAGGAGCTGAGAGGTAATGTTGCAGCTATAGAGGACTCTGGTCAGACCCCACTTGGAGTACTGTGCTCAGTTCTGGTCACCTCACTACAGGAAGGATGTGGAAGCCATAGAAAGGATGCACAGGAGATTTACAAGGATGTTGCCTGGACTGGGGAGCATGCCCTATGAAAACAGGTTGAGTGAACTTGGCCTTTTCTCCTTGGAGTGACAGAGGATGAGAGGTGACCTGATAGAGGTGTATAAGATGATGAGAGGCATCGATCATGTGGATAGTCAGAGGCTTTTTCCCAAGGCTGAAATGGCTGCCACAAGAGGACACAAATTTAAGGTGCTGGGGAGTAGGTACAGAGGAGATGTCAGGGGTAAGTTTTTTACTCAGAGAGTGGTGAGTGCGTGGAATGGGCTGCCGGCAACAGTGGTGGAGGTGGATACGATAGGGTCTTTTAAGAGTCTTTTGGATAGGTACATGGAGCTTAGTAAAACAGAGGGCTATAGGTAAGCCTAGTAATTTCTAAGGTAGGGACACGTTCAGCACAACTTTGTGGGTCGAAGGGCCTGTAGGTTTTCTATGTTCCTATGTAAGAAGTCTCTAAGTTGAGTTCAACACTGACTGACAACTCCTGTGATATCGCTGGTGTCAAACTCTGCAGCTCCTTTGAATTCATCAGCTGTGTGGGGAGGGGGAGAGCTTGCTACATGGGCAACAGCTTGTCTCCATATCATACTACTAGTATGCAAGATCTATTGTCGACCCCAACCATCAGAGGGACTCCAGTTTCAGGAATAAACCAGCAGACTTTTCAAACTTGAACAATGCCACTGTTCCCGCTAAGCTATCCGGGTGCACGGCCACACAGTAACTGAAATGCTCCTGTGTCTTTGTTGCCGCACAGCTGGAACTAGCAAAAGTCTGCCATGTCGTATGACATGGGCAATCATGGTCTTTCCATGAATGTCATTGCTCTGGAACTATTTTTCTCCAGAAGTGGTTTGCCATTGCCTTCTTCCGGGCAGTGTCCTTACACGATGGGTGATCTCTGATCATTGTTACGAAAGAGTAGATCCTAATAACATTGTGAAAATTGTTTCTAGCTTGAATCTTAATTTTTCTCGTGACTGCTGCTTACCTGATACTCTGTGCACGCTCATACTTGAGCAGATAACACTAAATTTGACTTCAGTTACCCACAAAGGCAAATTCCTGGTCAATGTAAATTCAATGAACTTAATAAATGTAGAATTGGAAACAGAAAAAACAGGTTCTCCTCGGGTTTTGACAAGGTTTTGTTCTCAGGAAATGATTGAAATGCCAAACAGATAGCAAGTCAGAAATCGACCAAATGAGAGAGAATGTGTTGTAGATCACAGCACAGACCCTTCAGCCCACGATGTTGTGCCAACCTTTGAACCTACTCCAAGATCAATCTAACTCTTCCCTTCCACAGAGCCCTCCATTTTTCTATCATTCATGTGTCTTAAGAGTCTCTTAAATGCCCCTAATGTATCTGCCCCGGCAGCCGTGTGGCAAGGTGGAGTCTGTTGGGCAACCGCTTGGTCTCCATATCGTACTGTCCTGGTTTGTGTATCATGTAGACTGCTGGGATTCAACAACCATGGACAACCCATCCAATGCGCCTCTTTCCGCCCCAGCAGCAAACTCCAAGCACCTAATGCTCTCTGTATAAAATAAAAGTACCTCTAACATCTTCCCGATACTTTCCTGCAATCACCTTGAAATTACACCCTCTCGTATGGGCATTTCCACCCTGGGAAAAAGGCGCGGCCTGTCCAAACTATACGAATTAAACGTCTTTTGTCACCCTGTCTACCTGCAATGACACTTTCTGGGAACAGGTACCGAACCTATTTGGCACGGTAGCGTAGTGGTTAGCACAATGCTGTGCAGTACCCAATGACTTGGCCACCATAGTCGTCTGTAGCAATGAATTCCACAGATTCACCACCCACTGGCTAAAGAAGTCCCTCCTCATCTCAGATCTAAATGGATATTCCTCTATTCTGAGGTGTGCCCTCTGGTCCTAGACTCCCCCACTATAGAAACATCCACTCTATCCACCCCTCTCATTATTCAGTAGTTTTCAATGATATTGCCCCCCCCCCACCTAGTTCTTATGGCCAGAGCCTCCCCATCATCGGTTGTATCTACAGCTCTCCCTTACAAAGGCACCATCCATCAAAGATCCCCACACCCAGGCCATGCCATCTTCTCACAACTACCATCAGGCAGATACAGCATCACAACACACGAGATTCTGCAGATGCTGGAAATCCAGAGTAGCACACACAAAATGCTGGAGGAACTTGGCAGTGTCTGTGGAAAGGAACAGAGGCGACGTTTCAGGGCCGAGACCCTTCGTCAGGATGGGAGAGACAACAGAATAAAAAGGTGTGGGGAGGGGAAGAGGATGGGTGAAGCCAGGTGGGTTGGAGAGGAAGGAATCTGAAAGGACAAGTTCCCAGGAAGGATACATGGCTGTGGTGGCAAGTCCAAAGAGTCAAAGGGCAGCAGAGGCCACAGAGGGGAGTCTCACACTACCAGCTCCTGGTCCACCACTTCCCTTCAACCATTCAGTTCTTGAATCAACCAGCCCAACCCTAACACTAGCCTAAACCTACCGAATACTTAAAGGCCTGGAGAGGGTCAGTATGGGGAGGGTATTGAACTGGAATACTGGGGTAGTCTAGGACCAGAATGGGGTTATGAGGGATATTAAATCAGTCATGGTCAAATGGCAGAGGAGACTCAACGGGCTGAATGAAGATTCAATTTTATTTAGAGATTCAGCACAGAACACTGGGTGCACTGTCCAGCAACCTACCTGTTTAACAGTAGCCTAATCAGAGGACAATTTACAATGACCAATTCATCTACCAATGGTACGTCCTTGTACTGGGAAGAAAGCAGAGCACCCGCATTCTACGGGGAAGACATATAAATTCCTTACAATCAGCGCCAGAATTGAACTCCTGGAATTGTCGAGCTCTAACACCACCATGGGGCACATCTACTCCCATGCCTTATGGTCTCAGTAAAGAAATATTATCACCAGTTTGCACTAAAAGGGACTTAGTTAATTTTGTTCTAATTGGTCTGTACAAATTGTGCATAGTTTGTCTTTCTTGTGATTGTTGCTCTGTGCCTGTGATGCTGCAGGTAAGTTTTGCATTGCATCTGTGCACAGGTATACCTGTGCATTGTCAATAACTCTGAGATGTTGCAGGGTCCGGTACTCACCGTCAGAGTCGGCCGACCTGCTGGAACAGTGCACCAGCCCGGCTGCCAGCGTGCACAGCCAGGCGGCCGATCCCACCGACCAATCACTTTGCTCCTCCCCCGGCCGCCAGCGCCTCCCGCTGGCCGAGCCGCTCAACTGCAGGCGGGCGGCTGGAGGTCCGAACTGCAGGGCAGCCGGCAGCCCGTGGCGGCGCTCGTCGGTCGGAGGTCTGAACTGCAGGAGCTGGACTGGCTGACAGCGCCACCACCCCCAGGAAGGTTCGGAGGACTCCGGACAGACCGCGGTCCTCAGTCGCTCGGAGCTGTTGGAAGTCACATCGCTGGCAGCTTCACTCGACGCCCGACTCACCGGCCACTGCCGCCAACCGGGACCGGTCCCGCCGCAGGTCCAGCGGGCCCGGAGATAGCGTGTTACCAAGAAGCGTGCCGTCTCCCTGGCGACCGCCATCGTGCCGTAAAATTAAAGAACAGACGTACTCCTTTTCCCACAGGCCCCGTCGCGTCACTTTACGGCCGGCAACCAGGGCGGAAATGGCGTCCGTAGAACCGTACCCGGCGGCCTACCCAGAGCAACCTGGGTATTGAAGTCCACCTAATGACGGAGAATTTTTTCAACCAGAACGGTGACGCAGCTACTTTCTTCACATCCGAAGACTGATTCTAGACCTTCAAAGCAACGTGCGCTTTATGCCCGTGTCCTAGATCGCCGGACTACAGATGCAGGGAGGCAAAGCCCATCGCGCAGGCGCACTCTCTCCTTGCGCCGGAGCTTTCTGGGATTCGTAGTTCCGTGAGAGACCGGCGGCGGTCTTTGCTCCAGCCGCCCTCGGTACCGCCTCTAAATTATGACATTTATGTACTTTGACAATAAATGTACTTTTAAACAGCCATGATGTAATGGTGTGGTAGACTCGATGGACCAAATGGCCTAAACCTGTGCCTATGTCTTTGACCTTGTGGTTTAAAGTGCATTGCCAACGCCTGCCTGGGATCAGATGGAGTTGAGCCCTTAGAGGTGTCCACTATAACTTACTGGGAGGTGGAGGGAGCAGGGACAATTCTGGAAAGAATAATATACACAAGGCTGGAAATCCAGAGCAACACACACAAAATGCTGGAGGAACTCAGCCAGCCAGGCAGCATCTATGCAGGGGAATATAGGGTCAACATTTTGGGCCTAGACCGTTCCTCAGGACTGGAAAGGAAGGAAAGAGGGTATTTCCTAGGTGAAGAGGCTCCTTACTGATAGATGACGCCTCCTTGAGGCACCGTGTTTTGAAAGTGTCCTCGATGCTGGTAAGGCCAGTGCCCATGATGGAGCCGCAGTTTACAACTTACTGCAGTTTTTTTCCAGTCCTGTGCAGTGGCCCCTCCAGACCAGATGGTGATGCGACTAGTTAGAATGATCTCCACAGTACATCCGTAGAAATTTGCTAGTGTCTTCGGGGACATCCTCGTAAAGGGATCGTAAGAGGAGAGTGAGCAAATTCAAGTTCTTGGGTGTCAAGACCTCAGAAGGTCTAACCTGGTTCCAACATATTGATGCAGCTATAAAGAAGGCAAGACAGTGGCTTGTCAACTAAAACACTCAGACTTCTTTCGATGTGCAATGGAGAGCATTCTGACAGGCTGCATCACTGTCTGGTATTGGGGGGGGGGGGGTGCTACTGCACAGGACCGACAAAAGCTACAGAAAGTTGAAAATTAGCTCCATCTTGGATATGAGCTTCCACTGTTCTAAGACACCTTCAAGGAGAGATGCCTCAAAAAGGCAACGTCCGTTATTAAGGACCTCCATCACCCAGGACATGCCCTCTTCTCATGTTACTGTTGGGAAGGTGGTACAGAAGCCTGAAGGCACACACTTAGCAATTATATATTATTTCTTGTTTTTGCACTATTTTAATCTATTCAATATACATATATTCTTACTGTAATTGATTTGCTTATTTTTTCTTTCTATATTGAACTGCTGCTAAGTTAAGGAATTTCATGACACCTGCTGGTGAAAATAAACCTGATTCTGACGTGGGTGATAGGTGGAAGAAGTAACGGGGTGAAGAAGAAGGAATCGGATAAAAGTGGAACTTGGGAGAATGGGAAGGAGGAGGGGAACAGAGGAAGATGACAGCAGGTGAGGAGGTGAGAATAGGTAAGTGAGGAGCCAGAATGGAGAATAGAGAAAGAGAGAAGGCAGGGTGTGGGGGAGGGAGAAATTAGTGAAAACGATGTCCATGTCATCTGGTTAGAATCTCCCCGGATGGAAAGAGTACTTTTTTTCAAAGAACCAAACTGACAAAATTCAAAATGACTGAAAATGGCCATAGTCAGGTGGTGAAAGATTTGCTTAGGATTTTCATGTCATTTTAATCCTTTTAGCATGAAGAAGTTTGTTAATCAAAAGTGTTCCTGCTGCATGAGACATTCTACCTGATGAGTCACCACAGGTAGTGGAGCTGCCAATGTCTACATCCTTTTGCACATCTGCTGTTATCTGTGTTTGTGTATGTTTTTTTTGTAAATTCTATTGTATTTCCTTATTTTTCCTGTAAATGGAAAGGAATTTCAAAATGTGTGGTGATTCAATAATAAATTGATAATACATTTACTTAGAATTTTGAACTTTTGAACTCCCTAAGTCAACTTTGAAAGTGTATAGCCGGATTTCTTAGCTCCGGTGGTTTTGGGCTGGTAGTTCTGGGAGCAAAGTTCGCTCCCAGAGTCGGCTCTGACATTCCGAGGATGGTACAGCTTGGTGTGGGTTACAAAGGAGCAGGGTTGGATTGGATCACATGGGAGCTCTCACTGAGACTCTCGTGCATTTCCACAGGTGTACCGTGGAGAGCATTTGAACTGGCTGCATCACTGGCTGGTCTGGAGATGCGACTGATAGATAGATAGATAGATACTTTATTCATCCCCATGGGGAAATTCAACTTTTTTTCCAATGTCCCATACACTTGCTGTAGCAAAACTAATTACATACAATACTTAACTCAGTAAAAAAAAATATGATATGCATCTAAATCACCGTCTCAAAAAGCATTAATAGCTTTTAAAAAGTTCTTAAGTCCTGGAGGTAGAATTGTAAAGCCTAATGGCATTGGGGAGTATTGACCTCTTCATCCTGTCTGAGGAGCATTGCATCGATAGTAACCTGTCACTGAAACTGCTTCTCTGTCTCTGGATGGTGCTATGTAGAGGATGTTCAGAGTTATCCATAATTGACCGTAGCCTACTCAGCGCCCTTCGCTCAGCTACCGATGTTAAACTCTCCAGTACTTTGCCCACGACAGAGCCCGCCTTTCTTACCAGCTTATTAAGACGTGAGGCGTCCCTCTTCTTAATGCTTCCTCCCCAACACGCCACCACAAAGAAGAGGGCGCTCTCCACAACTGACCTATAGAACATCTTCAGCATCTCACTGCAGACATTGAATGACGCCAACCTTCTTAGGAAGTACAGGATCGGGAAAAGCCGCAGAAAGGTGTAAACTCAGTCAGCTCCATCATGGGCACTAGTCTCCCCGGTACCGAGGGCATCTTTGAAAAGTGGTGCCTTAAAAAGGCAACATCCATTATTAAGGACCCCCATCACCCAGGACATGCCCTCTTCCCATTGCTACCATCAGGGAGGAGGTACAGGAGCCTGGAGACACACTCTCAGCAATTCAGGAACAGCTTCTTCCCCTCTGCCGTCAGATTTCTGAATGGACAATGAACCCATGATCATGAGCTCACTATTTGTTTGCTCTCATCTTGCGTTACGTATTTAATTAAATTCATACATTATGAGTAAAAATATGTATATTTGTGTTATTAAGTGAAAAGCTGCTGCAAAACAACACATTTCACAACATACAGTGTGTCGGTGACATTAAACCTGATTCTGAAAACGATTTAAATATTCTCAGTATTTCAGGAGGGTGACACTAATTGAACACGCTCAGAGGTGAGGGAAAGAATCTCCCTGCCTAGGTTTCTCAACTGGCCCAGTGGTGCGGTGGGCAGAGCCAATCCCTCATAAGTCCAGAGACTGAGTTTAAACATGGAATATAGAACTTTAGAGCACAGTACAGGCCCTTCGGCCTGCAGTGTTGTGCTGACCCTTTAACCTACTCCAAGATCAGTCTAACCCTTCCCTCCTGCATAACCTTCCATTTTTCTATCATCCATGAGCCCCTGTAAGATTCTCTTAACTGTCCCTAGTGTATCTGCCTGTACCACCACTCTGGCTGGGTGATCTCAGTGTAAGATAAAACCCTACTTTGACATCCCCTATACTTTCCCCCAATCACCTCAAAATTATGCCCCTCGAATTATTTATTTCCACCCCATCTCTGGCTCTCCATTCTATCTATGCCTCTTCTCATCTTGTACACCTCTATCAAGTCACCTCTCATCCTCATTCACCCCAGCTCACTCATCCTTTCTTCTTAAGTCACGCTCTCTAATCCAGGCAGCATCCTGAACTGAACACAATATTCCAAGTGTGGTCTGACCAGAGTTTCGAGACGTCCAAAATAATAAGGATGTCCTTACCGTATCTGCCTCTACCACCAACTGTGTGGCCAAGCGTTCCACACACCCACCACTCTGTGTTTTTTAAAAAAAACCCTACCTCTGACATTTCTTCCATACTTTCCTCCAATCACCTTAAAATTATCCCCGCTCTATCTTTGCGACCTCCAGCGCTTTCGGTGGGGGCGGCTGGGGGAGGGATATGAAGGGTAAGGCCAGGGAGAAGGAAGCCCAGGCACAGAGGTGTGAGGCTGATGGGCAGAGAGGTCCAGGTGGGGGAGGGTGATGGTTTGAGGTAATGACGAGGGAAGTTCAAGGTTGTTGTCACCTGACTGTACAATACACAACCAAACGAAACAACGTTCCTCTGGACCACCGTGCACCCTCAAAACATACATCACACACAGCCCATAAAACAAAATATTACCGTGAATAAGTTAATAAAATATATATCAAAATGTATGAAGTGTGTAGCACAGGAAAACAATAAACAGCTCACTGTCCTAGTGACAAGATCAGGGGTGGCAGGGTAGTCTATCAGCCCGAGGGAAGAAGCTGTTACCCAGCCTGGCAGTCTGAGTCCTGACGCTCCTGTACCTCCTCCCTGAGGGTAGAGGGTCAAAGAGATGGTGGGATGGGTGGTAGGGATCCTCAGCAATGCTTAGGGCCCTGTGTATGGGAAAGGTGGACTAAAAGAGGGAGGTGGGGGTGGCTGGTGGCATTACCTGCAACTAGTCTCAGAAATGAAATACTGGAGGACCTCAGCAACAGGAGCGGGGCAGAGGGATGGCTGACGTTTGGGGCGAGACCATGTATCGGGAGGCACAGCAATGTAGTGGACAGCACAAGTCAGCATGGATTTGTGAAAGGAAAATCATGTCTGACGAATCTTATAGAATTTTTTGAAGATGTAACTAGTAGAGTGGATAGGGGAGAGCCAGTGGATGTGGTATATTTAGATTTTCAAAAGGCTTTTGACAAGGTCCCACACGGGAGATTAGTGTGCAAACTTAAAGCACACGGTATTGGGGTATGGTATTGATGTGGATAGAGAATTGGTTGGCAGACAGGAAGCAAAGAGTGGGAGTAAACGGGACCTTTTCAGAATGGCAGGCAGTGACTAGTGGGGTACCGCAAGGCTCAGTGCTGGGACCCCAGTTGTTTACAATATATATTAATGATTTAGACGAGGGAATTAAATGCAGCATCTCCAAGTTTGCGGATGACACGAAGCTGGGCGGCGGTGTTAGCTGTGAGGAGGATGCTAAGAGGATGCAGGGTGACTTGGATAGGTTAGGTGAATGGGCAAATTCATGGCAGATGCAATTTAATGTGGATAAATGTGAGGTTATCCACTTTGGTTGCACGAACAGGAAAACAGATTATTATCTGAACGGTGGCCGATTAGGAAAAGGGGAGATGCAACGAGACCTGGGTATCATTGTACACCAATCATTGAAGGTGGGCATGCAGGTACAGCAGGCAGTGAAAAAGGCAAATGGTATGTTGGCATTCATAGCAAAAGGATTCATATACAGGAGCAGGGAGGTTCTACTGCAGTTGTACAAGGCCTTGGTGAGACCGCACCTAGAATATTGTGTGCAATTTTGGTCCCCTAATCTGAGGAAAGACATTCTTGCCATAGAGGGAGTACAAAGAAGGTTCACCAGATTGATTCCTGGGATGGCAGGACTTTCATATGAAGAAAGACTGGATCGACTAGGCTTATACTCACTGGAATTTAGAAGATTGACGGGGGATCTTAGTGAAATGTATAAAATTCTAAAGGGATTGGACAGGCTAGATGCAGGAAGATTTTTTCCGATGTTGGGGAAGTCCAGAACAAGTGGTCACAGTTTAAGGATAAAGGGGAAGCCTTTTAGGACCGAGATGAGGAAAAACTTCTTCACACAGAGAGTGGTGAATCTGTGGAATTCTCTACCACAGGAAATAGTTGAGGCCGGTTCATTGGCTATATTTAAGAGGAAGTTAGATATGGCCCTTGTGGCTAAAGGGATCGGGGGTATGGAGAGAAAGCAGGTACAGGGTTCTGAGTTGGATGATCAGCCATGATCATACTGAATGGCGGTGCAGGCTCAAAGGGCCGAATGGCCTACTCCTGCACCTATTTTCTATGTTTCTATGTTTACAGTGCCAGGGATTGGTGGTTCAATTCCCACCACTGCCTGGAAGGAGTTTGCACGTTCTCTTCGTCAACACGTGGATTTCCTCCGGGTGCTCCGGTTTCTCATACGGGCGTGCTACATTTTCGCCGGACGCATGGCGGCTCTCAAGGGCTGCCCCCAGCACACCCTTGGACTGTGGCAGTTGTTGACACAAACGTTTTGTTTCAATGTACGTGTGGCAAGTAAAGCTAATCTTAAACCTTATGAGAACTGAGAGTGTAAAGGGGAGAGATCCATTATAAAGAGGGGTAATTCAGAAGGCAGCATCCATCATTAGTGCCCTCAGCATCTGGGAGATGCCGTCTTCTCATTAGCGGAGCACGGTAGAATGAGCGGAGGTCTTACACAGGTATACAGCACTATGAAGGGTATGTATAGGGTGAATGCAAGCAGGCTTTTCCCCCTCAGATTGAGTGAGACTCGAGGTCATAGGTTAATGGTGAAAGGTGAAATGTTTAAGGGAAATATGAGGGAAACTTCTGTACTCTAAGGGTTGTTCAGAATGAGTGACGAGCTGCCAGTGAGATATATCAGCCGGTTGAGTGGCATCACAGCAACAGCCTTGCACTCGACATCGTAGAACTTCAGAAAGGGTAGGACGAGGGAACACATACCCGTCCTCATAGAGGGATCAGAAGTGAAAAGGGTGAACAATTTCAAATTCCTGGGTGTCAAGATCTCTGAGGATCTACCTCGACCCAACATATCGAGGCAGCTACAAAGAAGGCTCGACAGCAACTATACTGTGTGTCATTAAGAGTCTGAGGGGATTTGGTATGTCACCAAAAACATTTGTAAATGTCTACAGATGTAGCACGGAGAGCATTCTGACTGGCTGCATCACCGTCTGGTCTGGGGGGGGTCGGGGGGAGGGTTACTGCACAGGTTTGAACTAAGCTGCAGAGAGTTGTAAACTTAGTCAGCTCCATCACGGGCACCAGCCTCCATAGTATCCAGGACATCTTCAAGTTGTGATGCTTCCAAAAGTCAGCGTCCATCATTAAGGGCCCCTGTCACCCAGGACATGCCCTCTTCTCATTGATACCATCAAGGAGGAGGTACAGGAGCCTGAAGACACACAATCAATGATTCAGGAACAGCTTCTTCCCCTCTGCCACCGGATTTCTGAATGGACAATGAACCCATGGACCCCAGCTCACTACTTCTTTATTTCTGTTTCGGCATGACTTATTTAATCTAACTGCTATTCTCTATTGCTATGTACTGCACTGTGGTGCTGGCACAAAGATAACAAACTTCACAACATATGCCGGTGATATTAAACCTGAATCTGAGTCAGGTGCTGGTTTGATTGCGACATTTATGAGCAGATTAGATAAGTACAGTGGGAGAGATCTGGCAGGATAGAAGTCTGGGTGCAGGTAGGAGATCAGGTCAGCATGGACTGGATGGGCCAAAGGGCCTAGTTCTGTGCTACACTGCTCTATGCCATTAAGAGTGAGGGGTGAGGCAAGGTAGTGAGAGAGGAGCCAGTTGAGGAGGGGATCCAGTGCAGGTGAAGCCAGACAGAGGGAGAGAGAGGGGGCAGAAAGGGACAGGCGGGCTGTGATCACCTCATGGACAGGCAGCGTAATTTGCATCTGGCATCTTGCACCATCAGTAAAATTACCACATAGAACGTTGACATTGAGCCACAAGGACAGAGATTAGGGCCGATGTATGAAACCTTGTCCAGCTGGTTTGCAGACATCAGAACACAGAACAGGAGGTCAGTCAGTGGTGGTGTGCCACAGGGCTTGGTGCTGGGCCCATTGTTGTTCACTATCTGTCTCAACGATTTGGGCTCTTGCAAATTTCTGTCGGTGTGTGGTGGAGAGCATTCCGAATGGTTGCATCGTGGCCTGGTGCAGAGATGCCAATGCACAGGGTCTCAAGTGGCTGCAGAGGGTTCAAGGTTCAAGTTCATTTATGATGTGTACATCAAAACAGGATGGGGGAGCTTCATCTTTTATATTCTGGCTGGGTAGCCTTGTTACGTATTCGGGCAACAATAATATAGATGAGTTAGGCAAGGGGTTTTATAACGATTAACACGTTTATTAAACACTGATAACAAACCCCCTTCAAATGTAAACAAACCCAAACAATGGTCCGAGCTCAGCTGCTGGCAGCTGGTCAGACAGTTCTTAATAGCTTTGCAGTCTCAAACAGTCTTTAAAGTAGTATTGAAAAAAACAGTTCTCCAAAGCGAATTGCCGAATGAAAACAGTTCAAAGAATGATATGCCGACAGTTCAAAAGCTCACGGTACTTTTAAAAGGAGAGACTTTTTAAAGCGATGTAAATTCTCTTCCACGTCGATGTCCTTCGATTCCCAGCGTCGAACTCCCACGTCGAATCTTATTAAATATAACAACTTAAAGTGACTGACCTTCCTTCCAAAATATTCTCAATCTCCCGCTTTTTCAGCGGGGACTATCGTGAGAATAGTAACCGAAATCCTTCCGAATGAGGATCACACAAAGTCGAAGTCAATCCATCGAAAATCGATTTTTCTCGATCTCCAAACTTCACTCTCCGTTAGCAAAGAAACCGTTGGCTCTAACCTTTTAAACTTTAGGCATTATATAAAACTTCATTTTTAACTAAACTGCGTCATCACATTAAATCACACAGTGATATGAAGTCATCTTGGCAAATCCAGCCACGAACTGCCCCACCCGACAGGGTGGGTCTTCCTTTTATACCCTGTAGAAAAAACCTGTCACATGACCTCTACTGGCGGGAAAATGACATCACTCCACCATTACCTCATGTCCAGTATAACTTCAACCCCAGTCACGTGACAAGGGTACCACTGTCACGTGTCACGGGTACGTAACAGCCTAAACATGAGGGTATAAATATTGATTACTCTTGCTGGTAAACATGAATAAATAAAATTTTACCTGTCTCCCTCCCCTCTTCTTCCATTCCCCACTCTGGCCACTTACCTGGTCTCACCTGTCTATCACCTCCCCTGGGTCCCTTCCTTCTTCCCTTTCTCCTGTGGTCCACTCTCTTCTCCTATCAGATTCCTTCCTCTCCAGACCTTTACTTTTCCTACTCACCTGACTTCACCTATCACCTCCTAGCTATCGAGACCATACGACATCGGAGCAGAATTAGACCATTCAGCCCATCGAGTCTGCTTCACCATTCCATCATGACTGATCCCAGATCCCACTCAACCCCATACACCTGCCTTCTCACCATATCCTTTGATGGCCTGACCGATCAAGAAACAATTAAATTCCACCTTAAATATACGCATGGACTTAGCATCCACCGCAGTCTGTGGCAGAGCATTCCACAGATTCACTACTCTCTGGCTAAAAAACTCCTCCCTACCTCTGTTCTAAAGGGTTACCCCTCAATGTTGAGGCTGTGCCCATTAGTTCTGGATACCCCACCATAGGAAACATCCTCTCCACATCCACCCTATCCAGTCCTTTCAACATTCAGTAGTTTTCAATGAGATGCTCCCATACTCTTCTAAATTCCAGTGAGTACAGGCCCAAAGCTGCCAAACGCTCCTCTTATGTTAACCCTTTCATTCCTAGAATCATCCTCGTGAACCTCTTCTGGACTCTCTCCAATGACACCATATTCTTTCTGAGATATGGGGCCCAAAACTGTTAACAATACTCCAAGTGCAGCCAGCCGAGTGTCTTATAAAGACTCAGCATTATCTCCTTGCTTTTATATTCTATTCCCCTTGAAATAAATGCCAACATTGCATTTGCCTTCTTTACCACAGAATCACCCTGTAAGTTAACATTCTGGGAGTCTTGCACGAGGATTCCTAAGTCCCTCTGCACCTCTGATGTTTGAACTTTCTCCCCATTTAGATAATAGTTCGCAGTATTGTTCCTTTTACCAAAATGCATTATCACACATTTCCCAACACTGCCACTTTTTTGCCCATTCTTCTAATTTGTCTAAGTCCTGCTGCAATCACATTGCTTCCTCAGCATTACCTACCCCTCCACCTATCTTCATATCAGCCACAAACTTTGCCAGAAAGCCAGCAATTCCATTATCTACATCATTGACAAACAATGTGAAAAGTAACGGTTCCAATACTGACCCCTGAGGAACACCGCAAATCACTGGCAGCCAACCAGAAAAGGTCTCCTTTATTCCCACTCACTGCCTCCTGCCTGTCAGCCATTCCTCCATCCATGCCAGTATCTTTCCTGTAATGCCATGGGATTTTATCTTGTTAAGCAGCCTCATGTGAGGCACCTTATCAAATGGCTTCTGAAAATGCAAGTAAATGACATCCACTGCCTCTCCTTTGTCCTCCCTGCTTGTAACTTCCTCGAAGAACTTTAACAGATTTGTCAAGCAAGATTTCTCTTCACAGAAACCATGTTGACTTTGACTTATTTCATCATTAGTTCCCAAGTACCTCGAAACCTCATCCTTAATAATAGACTTCAACACTTTCCCAACCACTGAGGTTAGGCTAACTGGTCTATAATTTCCTTTCTTAAAAAGTGGAGTAACATTTGCAATCTTCCAGTCCTCCGGGACCATGCCAGAATCAAGAGATTCTTGAAAGATCATGACCAATGCATCTATTATCTCTTCAGCAACCTCCCTCAGGACTCTGGGATGTAGTCCGTCTGGTCCAGGTGACTTATCCCTCCCTCAGGACTCTGGGGTGTAGTCCGTCTGGTCCAGGTGACTTATCCCTCCCTCAGGACTCTGGGATGTAGTCCACCTGGTCCAGGTGACTTATTTTGCTTAAGACCTTTGAGTGCACCTAGCACTCTTTCCTTTGTAATAACAATGGCACTCACCCCTCCTCCCTGAGATTCACAGACCACTGGCACATTGCTAGTGTCTTCCACAATGAAGGCTGATGCAAAGTACCCGTTAAGTTCATCTGTCATTTCTTTGTCCCCCATTACTATATCACCAACATCATTTTCCAGTGGTCCAATGTCAACTCTAACCTCCCTTTTACTCTCTATATAACTGAAAAACTTAATGTATCCTGCTTTATATTATCAGCTAGTTTGCCCTCATATTTCATCTTTTCCTTCCTTTTAGCTTTTTAGTTGTCTTTTATTGGATTTTAGAAGCTTCCCAATCATTCAACTTCCCACTCACTTTTGCTACCTTATATGCCCTTTTCTTGGGTCTTATGCAGTCCTTAACTTCCCTTGTCAGCCAAGGATGCCTACTCCTGCCATTTGAGAACTTCTTCCTCTTGGCATATATCTATCCTGCACCTTGTGAACTATTCCCAGAAATTTCAGCCATCTCTGCTCTGCCATCATCCCCACCAGTATCCTCCTCTGATCCACCTGGGCAAGCTCCTCTCTCATGCGTCTGTAATTCCCTTCATTCCATTGCGATACTGATACATGTGAGTTTTGCTTCTCCCTCTCAAATTGCGATATGAATTCAATCATATCATGATCACTGCCTCCTAAGGGTTCTTTTACATTAAGTTCCCTAATAAGATCAGGGTTATTACACTACACCCAATCTAAGATGGCCTTTCCCTGAGTAGACTCAAGCACAAGCTGCTCTAAAAAGCCATCTCATAGGCACTCAACAAATTCCCTCTCTTGTAATTGAACACCAACCTTGCATATTGAAGTCCTCCATTACAATTGTGTCATTACCCTTATTACATGCCTTTTCCAGCTCCCTTTGCAATCTCCACCCCACATTTTGCCTACAATTTGGAGGCCTGTATATGATAGATAGATAGATAGATACTTTATTCATCCCCATGGGGAAATTCAACATTTTTTCCAATGTCCCATACACTTATTGTAGCAAAACTAATTACATACAATACTTAACTGAGTAAAAATATGATATGCATCTAAAATCACTCTCTCAAAAAGCATTAATAATAGCTTTTTAAAAGTTCTTAAGTAGTTTACTTAAATACATTGAGTCCTAACCCCAGCACTTTAACATATCTTACTCCTGGCGGTTGAATTGTAAAGCCGAATGGCATTGGGGAGTATTGACCTCTTCATCCTGTCTGAGGAGCATTGCATCAATAGCAACCTGTCGCTGAAACTGCTTCTCTGTCTCTGGATGGTGCTATGTAGAGGATGTTCAGGGTTTTCCATAATTGACCGTAGCCTACTCAGCGCCCTTCGCTCTGCTACCGATGTTATACTCTCCAGTACTTTGCCCACGACAGAGCCCGCCTTCCTTACCAGCTTATTAAGATGTGAGGCGTCCCTCTTCTTAATGCTTCCTCCCCAACACGCCACCACAAAGAAGAGGGCGCTCTCCACAACTGACCTATAGAACATCTTCAGCATCTCACTACAAACATTGAATGACGCCAACCTTCTGAGGAAGTACAGTTGACTATGTAATCCTGTAATGGTTTTTTTACCCTTGCAATTTCCCATGATGTCATGCTGACAAATCTCTAGTTGCGCCACGAGTTTGTCCACCTTATTCCGAATGCTACGCACATTTAAATAGAGCACATTTAGTCCTGCATTCTTTGCCCTTTTCGAATTTTGCCTCTGTGGTACAATTTAATTCTTTGCTCTGTCTGCATTTGTACCCAATCATTGGCTTGTCCTTCCTTACATTCATGTTACACCCCTCATATACTTGTAAACCGGCTGGCTCATCCTCAGCTCTGTCACACCGGTTGCCATACCACTGCCAGATTAGCTTAAACCACTCCAACAGCTCTAGCAAACCTGCCTGCAAGGATATTGGTCCCCCCTCAGATTCAAGTGCAACCTGTCCCTTTTGTACAGGTCACACCTGCCCCAGAAGGGGTCCTAATGATCCAGAAATCTGAATCCCTGTCCCCTACTCCAATTCTTCAACCACAAATTTATCTGCCAACTCATTCTATTCCTATCCTCACTGTCATGTGGCACAGGCAGCAATCCCGAGATAACTACCCTGGAGGTCCTGTTTCTCAGCTTCCTTCCTAACTCCCTGTATTCCCTTTTCAGGACCTCCTCCCTTTTCCTTCCTGTGTCCTTGGTACCAATATGTACCACGACCTCTGGCTGCTCACCCTCTCTTTTCAGGATATTGTGGATGAGCTCAGAAACATCATGAACCCTGGCACCTGGGAGGCAAACTACCATCGTGTTTCCTTTTCACGTACACAGAATCACCTGTCTGTCCCCCTAACTGTAGAGTCCCCTATTATCACTGCCATCCTCTTCGGTTCCCTACCTTCTGAGCCACAGGGCCAGAGGTGCGGCCGCTTTTCCTTCCCCAAATAGGACATCCCCCCCAGAACAGTACTCAAAATGGAGTACGTTATTGAGGGTGATGGCTACAGGGGTGCTCTCCACTACCTGATGTTCTCCCTTCCCTCTCCTGACAGTCACCCATTTGTCTGTCTCCTGTAGCCTTGGGATGACTACCTCCCTGTAGCTCCTGTCTATCACTGCCTCACTTTCCCTAACAAGCTGAAGGTCATCGAGCTGCAGCTCCTCCTTCCCCCCCTCCCCACCTTTTTATTCTGTTATCTTCCTCCTTCCTCTCCAGTTCCAACGAAGGAATTCGGCCAGAAAGTTCGACCGTGTATTGACTCCATAGATGCTGACTGACTTGCTGAGTTCCTCCAGCATTTTGCGTGTGATAGAGTGAAGGTTGTTGACCCAGCCTGCTCTCTCATGGGGACAACCCTTCTCACCTGGAGAATATCTTCAAGAGGTGGTGCCTCGAGAAGGAGGCACCCATCACTACGGGCCCTCACCCTCTGGGACATGCCTCCTTCTCATTACTACATTAGGGAGGAGGTTCAGGAGTCTCAAGTCACACACTCAACATTTTAGGAACAGCTTCTTCCCCTCCACCATCAGATTTCTGAATGGTCCATGAACACCATCTCACTATTTGCCTATGCTAATATTTTTGCCCTGCACTGTACTGCTGCCTCAATAAACAAACGTCACAACAAACGTCAGTGATAATAAACCTGATTCTGAATCTATACACATCATTGTGTACAGTTTTGGCCATCTGGTATGGGAAAGATTTCAACTGGAAAGAGTATAAAGGTCAGAGCTTGCAGCGTGATCTGGACCAGCTGGGAAAACAGGCAGAAAAATGGAGATGGAATTCAATGCAGACAAGTGTGAGGTGTTGCACTTTGGGAGGATAAACCAGGGTAGGACTTACACAGTGAGCTGTAGGGAGAACAGAGGGATCTGGGAATAGAGATTCATAATTCCTTGAATTTGGCATCACAGGTAGACAGGGTCGTAAAGAAAGCTTTTGGCACCTTGGAGTACAGGAGTTGGGATGTGATGTTGATGTTGTATAAGACATTGGTGAGGCCTCATCTGGAGTACTGTGTGGAGTTCTGGTCACCTACCTAGAAGAAAGATAGCAATAAGATTGAAAGAGTTCAGAGAAAATTGACAAGGATGTTGCCAGGATTTGAGGTATAGGGATAGGTTGAATTGGTTGAATAGGTAGATTGGGAAAATCAAGATGGTGCTGATTTTGAATTCCAAGAGAGAATTTGTAGAATGCCTATGAGATAGCCTTTTAGAGCAGCTCATGGTTGAGCCCTCTAGGGGATCAGCTATTCTGGATTGGAGGCAGTGATCATAATACGATAGAATTCACCCTGCAATTTGAGAGGGAGAAACTAAAGTCAGATGTATCAGTATTACAGTGGAGTAGAGGGAATTACAGAGGCACGAGAGAGGACCTGGCCAAAGCTGGCTGAATGGAACACTAGCGGAGATGACAGCAGAGCAGCAAAGGCTGGAGTTTCTGGGAGAAAACCAGAAGCTTCAGGATGGATATATCCCAAAGAAAGGGAAGTATTCTAAAGGCAGGGATGATGCAGCTGTGGCAAAGTCAACATAAAAACCAAAGAGGGCATATAATAGAACAAAACTTAGTGGGAGGATTGGGAAGCTTTTAAAAACCAATCGAAGGCAACAAAAAAAGTCATTAGGAAGGAAAAGATGGAATACAAAGATAAGCCAGTCAATTATATTAAAGAGGATACCAAGAGTTCCTTCAGGCACCTGAAGTGTAAAGGAGAGGGAAGAGTAGGTGTCGGACCACTGGAAACAATGCTGGAGAGGTAGTTCAGCAGACAAACTGAATAAATATTTTGTATCAGTGTTCACTGTGGAAGACACTAGCAGCACTTTGGAAGTTTGAGAGTGTCAGGGGGCAGAAGTGTGTGAAGTTGCCATTACTAGGGAGAAGGCTTGTGGGAAACTGAAGGGTCTGAAGGCAGATAAGCCTGCACCCTAGAGTTCTGAAAGAGGCATCTGAAGGGATTCTGGAGGCATTAGTAATGATCTTTCAAGAAACAATGGATTCTGACATGATTCCTGAGGACTGGAAAATTGCAAATGTCACTCTACCCTTCAAGAAGGGAGAGAGGCAGAAGAAAGGAAACAATAGTCCAGTTAGCCAGACCTCAGTGGTTGGGAAGATGTTGGAGTTGATTATCAGGTTCCTGGCTGTTTGAGATGCACTAATAAAATAGGCTGAAGTCAGCATGGTTTCCTTGAGGGAAAATCTTGCCTGACAAATCTGTTGAAATTCTTTGAGGAAATAACAAGCAGGATAGGCAAAAGAGAATTAGTTGATGTTGTGTACTTGGATTTTCAGAAGGCCTTTGACAAAATGCCACCATGAGGCTGCTTAGAGCCCATGGTAATACAGGAAAGATACTAGCATGGATATAAGCAGTGGCTAATCGGCAGGAGGCAAAGAGTGGGAATAAAGGGAGTCTTTACTGATTGGCTGCCAGAGACCAGTAGTGTTCCACAGGGGTCTGCATTGGGACAATCCTTTTGGCATTATATGTCAATGAGTTGCATGATGACGTTGATGGCCTTGTTGCAAAGCTTGCAGACAGAGTGAGGATAGGTGGAGGGGCAGGTAGTTTTGAGGAAGCAGAGAGGCTGCAGAAGGACTTAGACAGATAGGAGAATGGGCTAAGAAGTGGCAGATGGGATACAGTTTTGGGATGTGCATGGCCATGCTCTTTGGTAGAACGAACAACAATGTTGGCTAGTTCCTTAACAGGGGGAAAATTCAAAAATCTGAGGTGCAAGGGGACTTGGAATCCTTGTGCAGGATTCGCTAAAGGTTAATTTACAGGTTGAAGGAGTGGTGAGGAAGACAAGTGTGATGTTAGCATTCATTTCAAGAGGACTAGAAGGATGCAATGTTGAGACTTTATGAAACACTGGTGAGGCTTCACTGGAGTTTTGTGAGCAGCTTTGGAGCCCATATCTATGAAAGGATTGTGCTGACATTGGAGAGGGTTCAAAGGAGGTTGATGAAAATGATTCCAGGATTGAAAGGCTTGTCTTATGAGGAGCATTTGATGGCTCTGGGCCTCTACTCACTGCAAGTTAGAAGAATGAGGGGGGATCTTATTGAAACCTATCAAATATTGAAAGGACTTGATAGAGTGGATGTGGAGAAGATGTTTCCTTTCATGGGGGAGTCTACAATCAGAGGGCACAACCTCAGTACAGGGATGTCCATTTAGAACAGAGAAGAGGAATTTCTTCAGCCAGAGAGTGGTGAATCTGTGGAATTTGTTGCCATAGGCAGAGGTTGATAAACGATAAATCAGGGAGTGAAAGGTTACAGGAAGAAGGCAGGAAAATGGGTTTGAGAGGGAAATGGATCAGACATGATCAAATGGATAGCAGACTCAATGGGCCGAATGACCTGATTCTTATGGTCCAAATGGCACTCGGCAGTTTAATAGTTCAGCAGAGTCTGGATAGGCCGAAGAACCTGTTTCTGCGCTGTAATATTCAGTGGTTCCATGATAATCACTCTATGGTTTATTAGAATGTCTGTCAGCACTTGTGTCCTGTGTTATAGGGTGAGGCAGGATAGACAAAGACCTTCTTCTTCGGAGCAGATGCACAATCTTATGGAGGTGTAGACAATCGTGATGGGCAGAAATTGGTTGAATCAGCGCTCCCTCTAATTTTTTTACAGCTGCGCAGACCACTCTTGCTCCGAGTGTAGACTTCAGGAGAGGGAAACCAGATGTCTGTGAGCCAGTGATCAGAGACGGAGATGGTCAGTAACTTTAAATTCCAGGGTGTCCCTATCTCAGCGGACGTGTCCTGGACCCATCATATAAACATAATTGCGAAGGAAACGTGACAGCGCCTCTGCTTCCTCAGGAATCTGCAGAGATTCGGCATGTCATCAAAAACCTTGGCAGACTTCTGTAGACGTGTGGTGGAATGTGTGCTGACTGGCTATGTTGACTGGGACACCAATGCCTACAAAAGGTAGAGTATTTGGCCCAGTACACGACAGGTAAAACCCTCCCAACCGTGGCGAACATCTCCATGAAACATTGCCAGAGAAAAGCAGCATCCACCATCAAAGATCCTCACCACCCAGGTCACAGTCTTTTCTCACTGCTGCCATCAGGTAGAAGGTACAGGAGCCTCAGGACAGTTATTACCTCTCAACCTTGAAGGCTCTTGAACAAAAGGGCATAACTACACTACATTATTTCATGTTCTTGTTATTTATTTATATCTGCATTTGCACAGTTTGTTACCCATTGATCCAGTCTACAGTTACTGTTCTATAGATTCGGTAAGATTGCCGGCAGCAAAAAGATTCTCTGTGTTGTATGTGGTGACATGTATGTA
Source organism: Hemitrygon akajei (assembly GCF_048418815.1). Classification (NCBI taxonomy): domain Eukaryota; kingdom Metazoa; phylum Chordata; class Chondrichthyes; order Myliobatiformes; family Dasyatidae; genus Hemitrygon; species Hemitrygon akajei. The sequence continues at coordinate 196,142,997 of NC_133127.1, read as the reverse complement.
CTCTGATGATAAATTTTACTTTGACTTTGAGTAGGAAACTTTTACACGGCATGAAAGTTGTGTGGCACTGTAATTTTTTAATATGCATGCCGTTGCATATTTAGAGTGAACATTGAAAAATCACATACTTTTGATGTTATTTATGAATTGAAGTGCATAACGAAATTCAGTCCAACGGACAAAACCTTTCACCTTTTCGAGCTGCATGGTAACCACGCCACGTGCACTGGAGCATTTTGGTTACTGAGCTGCCGTGCACCTGCACAGCTTGAGGGAACAGTGGGTTGTACGCACACAATGTTCTTTCCAGGGACAACAAATCAAAACTAGAGGGCATTGGTTTCAGTTGAGAGGTGAGTTAGGGTGTATTCTGGAGATATGGTATATAGCAAATATTAGTTCAACAGCGACCGGTCTTCAGATCTGGATATGGATTGTAGATTGAATTTAAAATGCAGCTCAGGACAGTAGCGTTCATGGAGCAGCAGACTGGGGTCAACTACAAACCAGGAAACGCCCCATTGCCCTGAGACGTCTACATATGCAAGAATGCAGCTCAGACAGTGGTATAAATGTGCAGTCTAGGCCATCCGGAGAGTTGGCGTGAAGGTCGCAGTGTCTGAAAATCAAATGTAACTCAAAGGAAGGATTTCCAACCCAAAGCATTGATATAAACAATGTCACTGCAACTATTGAAACTGTGAGATTCCATTGACCTTAAGGGTATGAAATGTGATGTACTTTGAGTTTAAAGCCTCTTCTTCCAGAAGTGTCTCCAGAACTTTGTGTGTGTTGCTCAGATTTCTAGCATCTGCAGATTTTTCTCCAGGATGACAGCTGATTGTTCTGATGGACAAAGACTTTCATTATCACCAACTTCAGTGTCTTGCAGTGCCTTCGTTCAAAGTCACAAGGTGGAAGATTGAAAGGGACCTGAGGGGGCAACTTCTTTACCCAGAGGATGCCTAGAATATGGAACGAGTTGACAGAGAAAATGGTTGAGGCAGGGTACAATAATGACATTTGGGATGTTACAAGGATAGGAAAGGTTTAGAAGGACACTGGCAAAACGCAGGCAAATGGAACTAGCTTATGGTCAGCATGCCCAAGCTGGGTTAAAGGGCCTCTTTCTGTGCCATACGACTCTATCAGCAGTTTCTGAAATAAAAACTGGAAACGTTGGAAACACTCAGCATGTCAGGCAGCATCTGTGAGGAGAGAAACAGTTAACGTTACTGGTTAGGAATGCCGTAAGTTCCGGTTCAGTTTATTGTTATTCGACCATACTGATGTGTACAACCAAATGATGCAAGGTTTCTCCAAACCAAGTGTACATATAACTCACACACGCAACACATAAATTAATATTACCACAATTAAATTAACAAATAATAAGGTGTATTTATGACACAAGTTAAAATGTAACAGTATAATGCTACTAGCTCTTCAAATATGATGAGATGTGGGTGGGAGATTCTTTGGAGTTTCTTTATTGGAACTTCAACCCTTCTCTTCTCGCTGCTACCATCGGCAGGAGATACAGGAGCCTCAGGTCACACCACCATTGGGCAGGAGATACAGGAGCCTCAGGTCCCACACCACCATCGGGCAGGAGATACAGGAGCCTCAGGTCCCACACCACCATCGGGCAGGAGATACAGGAGCCTCAGGTCTCACACCACCATCGGGCAGGAGATACAGGAGCCTCAGGTCCCAACACCACTATCGGGCAGGAGATACAGGAGCCTCAGGTCCCACACCACTATCGGGCAGGAGATACAGGAGCCTCAGGTCTCACACCACCATTGGGCAGGAGATACAGGAGCCTCAGGTCCCACATCACCATCAGGCAGGAGATACAGGAGCCTCAGGTCTCACACCACCATCGGGCAGGAGATACAGGAGCCTCAGGTCCCACACCACCATCGGGCAGGAGATACAGGAGCCTCAGGTCACACCACCACCATCAGGCAGGAGATACAGGAGCCTCAGGT